>NC_140582.1:320911177-322187011 GCF_964204655.1 Triturus cristatus
TTTACTTACTCCACTCCTTATCGCTGGATTCGCTCATGCATTGCCCTTCCCACCTCCTTTTTTAAGATTGACTTTTGGGGTGAAGGACAGACAGCAAATTGCTGCTGACCCTTCTGCTTTACAAATAAAACATGTTTATTGCTTTTCATTTTCATCTTATTTTATTTACCCTTCCATCTTGGATCAATAAATTAAAAAAATGGTGCTCTGGTCACACATACATCATGACGCATGTGTGCACCTACAAAATGACAGGGCCGCGACAGCCACGTCATTTCACTTCTGTTTCTTTTGTTCATGGTGCATTGCTGAAGCTGTCAGCATTGTCTTAAGGAATTAGTAGAGCCAGTAGGTCTCAAAGGCGAGACCTATTGGGTTTGCCAATGTGCTTCTTGTAGATCAGTTTGATTTATGTATTCCAGTGTTTTGTGAATCGCCCCAAGAATGGAACTCTGCTGCTATGGAATGCATTCAGGCCACACAATCCATTTGCTGTGCACATATTGTTAGAAAGTTTACAAAGGATATTCCTGCTTAAAACAACCCCAGGGAGACGTAATCATTTTCGTGCAGTCTTCAAACCCTCATGTGCATCCGAGTGTTTTTTAAGTATTTTTTGTATTTCTGTGCAGAGCTCCAGATTAAACCCTGTAGAGGCCTAGGCGGTCAAAATTTCGGGGTGGGGGGAGGCCTGGCAAATTATCTCCTAATACCCAATACACTAGTTTTTTTATACAAACTGACAGCTGCCAGAAGATGAGCTTTTAAGAGACAAACTGTTATATGAATCTGATATCTCTGGTTTATGTCCTTTAAGTTTTTAATGGGTTCATTACATTAATACAGTATTTTATTTATAAAGTCTTTAATGAAAAGATTTTGTTTCTTTTAGTTGATTCATTTTTTTCTATCTTTTGGAAACAATATTTAAGAAAGCTTGATTGTAATTTTCTTTCAAGATCAAATCAATATTATTTTGATCCGTTGACACGGGCCCCTATAAGTAGTGGGGCCCATAGGCCGGTCCCTGCTTTGTCTATTTGTTAATCCAGGACTGCCTGTGCACTGAACTTCTTGACATGGTGACGTCGAAGCAGATTCCTAGTCACTGGGGGCACAAACTCCCTGGGCTGGGCATGCGCGCGCGACATTCAGAATAAAGATGGAATCTCGAAGATAATCTATCCGGATATGAAATCGCTGCTGAATTCTCTTTCACACATCCCGCCGGTCTCATTAACTTCAAAGAAGTCGGATTGAATATAATTAAAGAGCAGAGCAAATTAGCAGGAAACATAACGGGCAAGCTTTTAACAACAATATTTATAGTCTCGTGCAACAGCCGTGAGGATTTGCAGAAACTTCAAGGCAAAGTCTGTCATTTTCCCTCGGAAGGCCGGTGTAGCTATTCACAACAACTGCGGTATTAAGAAACCGGCGGCAACCACATCAGTTTCGAGCACCTCAAGGCCCTGTTCGTGTTAGGGCACGAAGGATCTTTCCCCTACTAGAAACTGAGCTACATTTCCAATTGACGCTCAAAAAATAGGATCTAAGTGTCTCATATCTGGAGCCTGAAGTTGCAGAAACGTAGAACTGAGTGAAGTTGTGTAAGAAGCTTCGAAAATTTTGCGCGGTTGTGTCTTTTTTGCTTTAGGAATTTTATTCACAGAAACTAGAGTTTTAGACTCCAAAAGAAGAGTTTTTTTTCTGTTAATCGGTCTTTCAATTTTTTTAATGTGAGATCTTCTTGTGGAAAAACATGCTTTGTGTCCAAATCATCTCACAGTAGGATTTTGAGTATAATAAAGTATGCACAAATCCAATTTGCTTGTGTTTCTAGTGCACTCCTATGACACTGGTTGACGTTTATTTATCAAACACACAAATTAGTATGGAGCACATGTTTCATTGCTTGCTGCTAAGAGCTGTCCCTTGTATCACTGTCCTAAACCCTTTACCTCTGCAGAATACTGGGCTTTGTTAGTTTGTCCACTTTACACAACGTTCCCCTAATCTTGACATGACTTTTTTGGGGCGGGGGGGGGGGGAGGGGGGTCTGCAATCTTTTATCTTACTTTGTTTGTTACAGATTTTTACTTTTTAGCATTTTTGAAGCCTCTTGTTTGTCGATGTCCGGGAGGAATACAAGCTCGGATGCCTCGTCTTCTGTGTTCATCGCTGAAGTTGCTGCATTAGAGCTCCTGGGACCACATTCTTTCAGGGCCTTGGTAACCTACAAGATGTAATTCAATGCTTGTGTTTTGTGCACCCACCAACATGCAAGCCATCATTGGCATGACATAGTACATCCAAATGCTGGACATCCTGCAAAGCTTGTCTGTTGAGGCATGGCAAAGACTCGCTTACCTCAAAAAAAGACCACAGTGTCAAACTGTGGTAAGTTGTGTTATGTACTTGCTACTTTTATTTTGTACTTCAGAGTAATGAAGTCAGTGGATAGCTGCGGTGACTGTTTTAAGTACTTCAAAAGTGTCTGCTATTCTCACTGTCAGCGGTCTCATCCAGCCACTCTATGTTTTTCACAATCTCACTATAAACTCTCCAGGTCTCACCCATCAAGTCCCAATGTCTGTCCATCTTTTTTCAGTCGAGCCGCCGACACACCAAAAACTCTCTAGTTGCAAAAGTCCTGTTGTGGGCTTACCAAAAATGTACATGAGCTTACAACCCGCCAATTGATTATCATTGGTCGGCTTTATCACCACTCTCATCGGCTTGTTTCTTATTTGGTATTATCTGAATTTGTCCATCTTCTGTTTGTCCCTCCCTGGAGCTTAGCCTCTTTTCATCTCTCTGGTTGTCTGGCTACAACCCTTCCACTGCTCATTTATGTTTAACCACTCCAAGAGAGTGGCTGTTTTTTACAGCTTGCTCCCTCATTTGAATTTCCCCTCAAATACACACCCCTCCCATGCACGTTGTCTTCCTCATGTTGTGAGCTTTCTGTAGTGTGCTTCGCCGATGCCAAACTCCCCTCTTCCTGGGCTCCATGTTGCTATCTCACTCCTGTGCATCTCCCCACCCTGTGTTGCTCAACTTTTTGTGCTACTTTTCCCCTCTCCCGTCCACTCCCATTACCTGCCCTCACCAACTTCTTTGTTGCCCCTCATTCTTATTGTCTTTTTTTGATTTATTTTTTATTTGGAGACCACAAGGCAGCAAATTGCTGCCGGCCCTTCAACCTCAAAAGAGCACTTATGAGCTACTACTTCTTAATTTTTTTTATTTACCAATCCATCTCAGAAAAAATATGGCACCCACACACCACGTTGTAGCGGCGCACCTGTATTTGTCATAAACATAATCATGGAACCTTCATTTTTGCTTTTTCTATACAAAATTTTTGGTCATGCTGCGCATCATCTTGCCAATGCTATACAGCAAAAAGCCATTGACAAAGGCAGTAGGTTCAAAGGGTGAAACCTACCGGCTTTGCCAATGCTTATTTTCTAGGCCAATGAGATGGTGGCAAACCATGCTTCTTTTTTACTTCTTAGCATAATAATTGCAGAAGAGTTCTCACAGGCGTTCGTGCCAGTGTCTCTTTGCCCTTTGTTTTCCAGAGTACTTTGGACTATGCCACCCAGTCTGTGAGTGTACCAGTCACTGTGTGTGTGTGTGTGTGTGTGTGTGTGTGAGTGTGTGCATGCATGTGTGTGTGTGTGTGTGTGTGCGTGTATTTGTGTGTGTGTACGTGCGCGCAACTCCTTCCCACATCTGATATGTGTGTGTCCCTGCTGTGCTGTGTGTGAGTGTGCCTATGTTTACCTGCCTCTGTGATTGCAGTATTTCTTTGCTTCTTAGGTTCTTTCTGTAGGTCTCTTTGTATGCCATGTAAGTGTATCTCTAGTGAAAGTTTGCAACACCTTCAAATGTCACTTGGAGCTTTTGTAATTTTTTTGCTTCTCTTCAATACTTCAAATTCCAATTAAAGTTCAAACTTTAAAATATATATTTTTTCGTTTTCAACTATAACTTTTTAAACTTTGAGCGCTTGGCTTCACATAGTTTCAGCGTTTTAACCATAAACTGTTCTATATATTTTTTGGCTAAGCACACTTTGTAACTGCAAACTTTTCAAATGTTTCCATTTCCAACGTTTTCAACTTTTAACTGTTTTATCTTTTTTCCCCTCAGATAAGGGTTCTAGGCAGAAATTCCTAACTGATTGGCCTATACCAGAAATTAATTAGATTTACAAGCAACTTTACGAGGGCACTTGAATACCCTAGGATTTTAAGAAATGTTTTGGTTTATTAGGGATTTTTCCACAAGGAATAACCGGGGATCTCTTTGACAAAAAAGTGGATTTTAAAGCACACTAAATCTGAAAAGCTAGTCTTTTGTCAAAATGATTTAAACAACTTTCAAAGGGAATTTGAGGATCTCTCCCAAGGAAAGAATAACAATGTCTCGCTTTTGGGACCTTATAGGTATTTAGTTATGCAGCACACTATCCTTGGTGCAATAACATCAACTGTTGCATGGCTAAAAACTTATAAGGTCCCAAAGGCGAGACCTATTGGCTATGCCAATGCTTGTTTTTAGAGGCCTGGCATGCAGTTTTAAAGGGGCAAGGTCTAGAGAGAAATAAGATAGAAAGAGAGGTGAGTTATAATGAGATAGCACAATTAGAAAGGTGAAGCACAGAATGACAGGTCAGGTAAACAAAGTAGCGAGGCAGGTAGAGCCAGTGGGATGAAAGATAGAAATGAGAAGTAAAGAAAAAGAGGTGCAGATGAGGTAGAGAGATGAGGCTAATACAGAGGAAGTGCGAGGGAGAAGTAGAGAATGGTGAAATAGGGAGAGAGAGAGACAGAGGTAAGAGAGATACATTAAATGAGCGAGACATTGGAAGCAGAGAGAGTGAACGGAAACAGTGAAGGAGATAGAAAGAGAGATGAAAGCAAAGGGAGTGATAGATGGAGTGGAAGAGGGAGAGCATTGTAGAGAAAGAAATAAAATAATGGGAAAGGCGAGGGAAAGAGGACATCAATAAAAAGAGAGACATAGAAGGCCAATAGGTGGTGTAAATTGAGAGTCTAGATAGTGTATGAGAGGTGGGGAAGAGAGAGATGAGGCAGTGAGTTGTGAGGCAGAGAGAGAAATTAATGCTCCATATTAAGCAAACTTTGATTCTGAAAAAGACTCCTATGAATCCCTTAATAAAATACATGTAATTACTAAGGAGACGGGATAAAAAGGGGAAGCTACATGGTGATATAGGTGGCTACCGGCTATATATGAGAAGCCCCAGAGAGCACCGGGTACTTGGTTGCAAGTAAACAGCACGCACAATTATCAGGGCTTAAAATGAGTTTCTTACCTTTCTGAAATGTTTTCGATATACGTCAAGACGCGTCCTGATGCTGATACGGCAGAAGCGATATGATGCACAACTAAGCGGGTTTAAATAAGCCCAACAAGAGGGAAGACGGGGTGTTAAGTCTCCGCGTAACGTAGGTAAATATGCCAATCAAAACAGGAGAAGGCATGTCATGTGATCACGAGTGTCTAAAACAAGTGAAAAAGACTAGAATGTCTATCTTGATGTGATTAAATAGCGAGTACTCTAGTATTGGTAAGCTAATTGTGAAACAAGCATTGGCCGCACGGCCGTAAAAGTAACGGCCGTGAAAGCGAAAGTAATCGCGATCAAAGCGAAAGTGATCACGATCGCGAGGACGGGACGCGCTGTGTGGTAAGCACAAAAGTGGTGCGCGCGCAGCAGTGATTGGCAGCTGCGCACGTGCAAGTAAGTGAGTAATGTTTAAATATGTAAATATCTGTATCAGTCTCTCACTTTGTGTATAAATGGCTGCATGGGTTGGTGAGTAGCTACATGAGTGTCTATATGGGTTATTAGTTGGTTTTTTGAGTATCAGTATGAGTGTCTGAGTTTCTGTATGGTTCAGTGGGGGTATTACTTAGTGCATAGATGCATGGATGCATGAATGAGTGACTCACTGTTTGCATGTGTTGAAGACAGCATGTGTGCAGGACTGTATAGGTAGATGAGTGTGTGTATGGGTATGTTAGTGAGTGAATGACTGTCTCAATAGTGTCTTTATGAGTAACTACATATGTTTTAAACTAGTATATGTGAGTATTGGTGTATATAAGTGAGTATATGTGAGAGTGAGAGATTGGAAGAGTTCCTTTACAAATAAGTAGGTGTTTCTATAAGTGATTGTTTAAGAGAGGAAGTATGTGTAAGTTTCTGTAGAAGTAAGTTTGGTAGTGTGTGTATTACTGTATATGCAAGTAAATGGATGTTTGATACTTTGTTTGCATGTGTGACTATGTGTGTGAGTAACTCTATGGATGAGTGGTGGTGTGTAACAGAATGTATAGGTGTATGAGTACATATGATGAGTGAGTACATGTATGAGTGACTGTATAGGGACTGTTGGTGAATGAGTGAATGTGTGTGTAGATCTTGGAATTACTGAATAAGTGTGTTGTAACTGGTATTGGTATGTCCATTGTTTTGAAAATGTTAGTTTGTATTTTTGAGTGAGTGTATCAAAGGTTATATTAGGGTGAGAGGAGGTCTGCCACTCTATCACAAGGATAATGTCATCAGTGATGTCATTTGAGATGTCATCAGTGATCTCATGAGTGATGTCACTGACCATGTCATGAGTGATGTAATATGTGACGTCATCAGCAGTGCATTGCAGGCGCGCGAGTTATAGTTAGCTGAACTAACTATAACGGGGGAATTTCTATGGTTTTGTACGAGTGAAATGTCCAACTAACTATAACGCCCCTGAAACCTATGGTTTTTTCAGTGATATATATATATATATCATCTATTTATAATGAGAACTAAACAACAGTATCTTGTGTGTTCGAGACAAACAAATATATTTTGTAGGAGGCGAATATACTTTCATTAGCCAAGGTACCTCTTTTAGGTATGGGCCCCTGCACATTTATGCAAATATGCGATAGGTGCATGCAGTGGAGTCAGTGATTGAGGGAGAGGGAGGTCGTGCACCTGTGGAAATATGGATTTTTCTGATCAGTTATGTCCCCTATCTTGGACCCCAACGGTTTCATGTATAAATCACAAGTACATGTATGTTCTCTCCAGTTCCAGTTACGAAGATGCAAACACATGTGCGTCCACCGCCAACATGTCCTCTTTCAGATCCACCATGAATGGGCTGGATATTCCATTCCTAAGTATGAAAGGCCACCGGCTTTATATGGTTCACTTATGCCATTTTACAGTCCAGGCAAGTAGGCCCTGATTCTGCCATCAAGCTTTTCCTGCCTTCTGCCTCTGAAAGCTCCAGTCTGAGCTCGCATCTGTATCCATGAACTTTGTCCTACTCTCTGCGCGGCTAACGGTGCCTGACATCAGCCTGTTGCCTGCCAAAAACTGTATTTCACCTTCGAGATTATCTGCTCCGCTCCCTACCCAATGCATTCCTGTCTAGTAGTTTAAGTAAACATTCTTCCAGCTACCGAGCAAAAGGCCCGGCTTCTCTGTCATTTTGCAAGTGATTCATAGCCCTGTTACTATGGAAGATTTCTGCCCTCGCATCTAGTGTAGACACTTAGACGCTTGTACACGCACTAACAGTCAGTATAGTCAGTATAGAATAAGATTCTACTCTAAGAGACCTCTCTTTTGGATAACATAGTTCTTTAAACATAGGATGTTAGATATGATTTGGGATTAGGTTGACTTGACCCTCCAGACTTCTGTCGCCACATGTAGAGCTAAATGTCAAGTCCCCTTCACCCCCTAGTTGCACGTCAATCACACGTCATGCTGCTGCGCGCGCATTTCTGCCAAGTATTTCTGCTGACATTGCGAAATTCTTTCATGGAACCACCCTATTATTTATGACATCATACCTGATGACGTTCTTTAGTTACACCCAGTTACACCCACTTTTGCTACGCATGTATGTTTTATCTTTACTATCAATTGTTACGCCTTCTGCATTTGCTTCACTGTAATGCCTATTGTATAAAAATGATTACTTGTCAATAAAGTGGGTTCTTCACTTCCTGAACCTTCGTGGTGATGGAATATGGAGCTCCTCAATTTAAATTGATTCTGGAATAAAGCCCGTTCCGAACCTCTAATACCACGGATTCTGCCTCTTATTTTACTGAGCTATTGTTATAGATTTTCCGCATCAAATTAAGTTCCGGTAATTAAATTATTTACCACATAAATGGCGTCCGAACAGGGACACTTTCTCATCTCACGCGCCGGCGGTGCGTTGCAGGCCCGGTCTCCTGTCACAGCTGGACGGACAACAACGCGTACCCACAGGATTTCCTGTATCTCCCTCCTGCCGAGCGGGGGTAACTGAGGCTGCGATCAACACCCAGACGAGGCGGTGAGAAGTGCGAAGTATCCCGACCAGAGCCTAGCTGAGAGAGCAAGATCCGAGGTATACAGAGGCCCACCAGTTTCCGAAGTTTCCGAAGTTCCGAGTCGAGTCCAGTCCGGTTCAAGTTCAGTTCAGTTCCGAGGCCTTCCGTTCCGAGCTACCCGGTGAGTACCATTATCGGGGAGGCGTTCTGACGTGCACATAGGTTGTGCCGGTCAAGACGGGTTTGGGTACACAAATCCGGTCTGCACTGTTTCAGCAGTGTATCTGTACTGTTTAGCAGTATATCAAGTATGTCTAGTATATAATTCAGAATTTATCTAGTTAATACCGAGTATTATGTTTAGTGACTAGTTCCCTAAAATGACCATCATTGTTTATTCATTAAATGTTAAATGTTAAAATGTTTTAAATACGTTCTGTATATTGTGGTGTGAATGACTGTTCATTATTGTGTTTTATGGTATTAAATGTGTTCAAAATTAGGTATCAGATCAGTTCTCAATATGCCGCTCTTTTCGAAATTAAGACAGATCAAAACCAGAAAAGGGGTACTCGAAGAAGCTGTTCCCATTCCTCCTAGGGACACTCCAGGGTACTTCATGTATCATAAACATGGCCTAGACGCCATATTATTTCTTGATCTATGGGTAGACTACACCAAGGAATTACCAGAAAGTCAGAGGTGGCCCGCAGCTGGGACCTGGGATGCAGATTGCATTATGAAAGTAGAAGAAGAATTATGGAAAAGGAAAGCTAGACAGTCACAGAAAGATGCCATTGAATTATGGCGTAAAGAATCGTATAGACGTACAGAAAAAGCACGTAGACAGGAAGAGAAAAGTAAGGAGAATTCAAATAAAGTTCGAGAAAATGTATTAATTGAAGAAGGTATTCGAGTAAAGTCAGAACAAAGACAGACAAAGAAATGCCCTTGTGAATGGTATGTATCCTCTTCTGGCCGAAGGATTACCTAAGGCTACTCCGGAAATACCAAAAGACTTGCCACCCCCATTGTTTCCGATAAAAGTACATCCCAAAGGGCATCCCAGAACCGCAGAAGATGTTTTTCTTTCCTCTTATTTAGACGACGCAGCTCCCGAGTATGCTAATGCTGCGCCACATAGACCGCCTGCCGAGGGGGTTCAACGCCAAGACCCTCCTTCGTCTGTACCTCTGCAACAGCAAACTCCGACACAAGTTCCGGCAAGCACATCTGTTTATACATCCGCATCCACACCTATGGTTGCTATATCCCGTTCAACGAATCCTTTCACATCCAGCACCCCAGGTGGTGCTACCGGAGGTACATCAAGCATTTTTTCTACGCCACCCAGAACAAATAAACTTTCCTTTCAAGAATTAGCCCACCAACGTACGCCCAAACTAGTAACTCCCAACACGCTCAAGGAACTTCTAATAGACTGTAGATATGACCCTGTGCCCGGAAAAGGGGACGAAATGATGCTGGCATCATTACGTATCCGACGAGCTGCAATATATTTAGGGAAGCTACCAGGAATGACTGCACATTTAGAAAATATATATCATTTTGTTCAGTCAGGGCGAGACCCTGAGAGTATTAACAGAGCCATGGAGTACCAAAAGGTGGAAATACAGGGGGAACTGTTACGTTTCCTCATAAACTGTGTGATCAGAAATCAAGATCAACCGGGGGTAAATCCGGAAGAAATGCAAATTCTTACCACATGGGGTAAGAATATATCAGAGGGGAGACACGATAAACGATCATGTATAGTAGCTATGAGCCGAAAGATCCGCAAAGAAATAGAACGAATACACGAGGAAAGATTAGCAGTAGACGAACCAGAACAAACCGAGGATGAGGAAGAATTAGAACTGCCCACAGGACAGTTAGAAACCATGGCCTATGTAGGTAGAGGAAGATCTTGCAATAATACTAGATGCTTTACTGATCCGATATGTCCGATACGTCCAGATAATAACAGAAAATTCCAAACTCCTATAATAAATATAAGGTCCCCCGAACATTCATTCCAAGCCGCTGACAAATTACTCCGAGAACGAAGGGGTTATCATATACTCGATTCTATGGACGAACAAGAATTAGCCAGGTCAGCCGTTCACTGGGTTGATAGTCCTGGAAAATATGGTGATGATACACTAGTACATACGTTTTTGAACCTCGCCCCAGATGAACAGCGTTTAGCTGGTATCTATATGATTCAACAACTCCTTATATTATATAAAAGCCAACACTCCGATCCTGGTCCCTTACCTGATATATTGACTGAATTACTCACGAATAAATGGAGAGGTTCCGGTACTAAGTTAATAGAGAAATACTAGAATCTAGAAGGCAGTACATTCTTTTTGTATGTCCCGAACATGTCTCACTGCCCATCAAGGAAGGAACGACGTATTACATGGATAGACAAAATCCCTTACGCGAAGTGCACCCGATAAAGGGTGATGACAATGAGTTTAAACGTGTGTTTGTATACACACCCATATCCAAAATAGAACTATTAGAAATGAAGAAAGTGGTACCCAGTCATGACAAAGACCCAGCGGGTTTCCATCGTGAAATTAAAGATATGTTACTCATGGGAGAATATACCTACCCCGACATTATGACAATATTGAAGGTATTAATGCCTGCGGGCATTTACGAAAAACTCAAGGAAAAGGATTGGGAGGTGGGAGACCAGAAGATAGATTGGACAGCATTAGAGAACGAAGAAAAAGCTCGAGGTCCAGGTTCAGGGCTCGGGGACAAGATCAAAGCACTACCAGGTCTACTAGTACAGGTACTGCCACGTTTATTAACTACGAAAAAGGAAGACTGGGGTGCAATCTCAGCCTGTAAACAAAAATCAGATGAAGATGATTTCTATTCCCGATTTGAGAAATGTTTTGGTATAAATAGTGGAATAAAAGCAAGTAGCGAGTCGTATCCACATCTGTTTGTGACAAAATTGGTTGAAAATGCCTTGCCCCAAGTTAAGAATAGAGTATTGAAGTTCGAGAGTACCTGGCAAGGTAACACTCCGTCACAAATGTTACAAATGCTACAGTACCATCACAATAGAATTAGAGAAGAACAAGAACATGAACATAGACGCATGAAAGACACGAAAATGAAAATGCTAGTTTCCCAGACAGTGCCAGTTGACGGTCATAAGAAGGGTATAACACAGTCCAGTGTTTCAACAGGTCCTGTTAAAGGGACGTGCAACTATTGTAAACAGCCAGGTCATTATGTACACGATTGTCCCGTTTTAAAACATAATATCGCCATAGGTAACACAAAAGAAAGACCACGGCCACTTAGACAGGATCAGAATCAACAAGGAACTCCGCAGCATGCACAGTCCATGCCAGCTCCGCAACAGTCTATGCCAGCTCCACCACCGCAGCCTATTGCTGCCACACAAACAACGACCCGACAGATGTATCAGACCGCACAGTATGACTATCCTGATTATCAACGATACTCATGAAACAGCCTAGAGAGGGAAGTTGGCTTACCCCTTATTGAGGTCCCTGTAGATCAAGAAGGACCTTATGTACACAGTGAACTGTTAGGTCAAGATAGAAAATTCTTACTTGATACAGGGGCAAGCCGAACAACAATAAAACGTAGTGAAGTTCCAGGGGCACCCCTCTCAGGCTCACAGAATATTTCCCTTGGTTTTTCAGGAAAACCTATCATTAACGAAGTAACACAGCCTCTTCCACTTACGATCGGTCCCTTGACACGAACTACAGATTTATTACTTACTAAATCATGTCCAGAAAACTTGTTAGGCATAAAAACTTTGAAAGCTCTAGGAGCTATTATATGTTGTTCTCCGGAAGGAGTAAGATTGTTTTTACGTGATTTCAAAGGGCACTACGTGTCCCGAGACATGGATCCCCGACTACAGACTTTACCGACACATTTATGGGCACAAGGCCCTACAGATGTTGGTTGCATGAACATTACACCATACCGAGTCACACTAAAGGCAGGAGTGGTACTTCCACGAATGCGACAATACAAGTTACCCCCAGATGCTGTAGTGGCTTTACTACAAATCATTGACGAGCTTATTACCCAAGGAGTGGTTGTGGAAACTGACTCCAATGTATGTAATTCCCCGATAATTCCGATTCTTAAACGAACGGATCCAACAGCCCCGCCAGTATATCGATTGGTTATTGATCTGCGCGAATTAAATAAATGCATAGTACCACAATACCCCGTAGTCCCAGACATTTCTTCATTACTGACAGCCATTGATTCCGAAGCAACATTCTTTACTGTAATTGATCTCAAGAACGCCTTCTTCAGCGTCCCAATAGATCCGGAAAGCCAATACTTGTTCGGATTTAGTTTAAATGGACGAAGCTTTAAATTCACACGCGCACCTCAAGGATTTACCGAAAGCCCCAGCATCTATAGCCAAGCACTAAAACGAGAACTCGACAGTATCCACATGCCAGTCAACACTGCCCTGCTTCAATATGTCGATGATCTGCTGATCACCGCTAGGAGCGAACCTGAATGTGAGAAAGCCTCACTGACGGTATTACAATTTTTGGCCGAAAAGGGGCACAAGGTGTCCCCTTCTAAGCTGCAATTCTGTGTCCAGCGAGTTGTTTACCTTGGTCACTCGCTGTCCAAGGAGGGAAGGCAGCTTACACCAGATCGCATCCAGCTAATTGCTAATATGCCAATACCCAAGACACAAAAGGAGGTGCGGGCTTTCATAGGCCTCACTTCATATTGTAGGCAGTGGATCCCTCAGTATGCATTTCTAGCAAAACCCCTCATTCAATTGACAACACAGGAGGCAGCCACATCGACTGTTCTCCCTTGGACTCAGGAACATACACAAGCTTTTGAAAGCCTAAAGAAAGCCTTATGCCAAGCACCTGTTTTAGCAACACCATGTTACAATAAACAGTTTACACTCTTCGTTACAGAGCGCGAAGGTACTGCCTTGTCAGTACTCACACAGGAACAAGCAGGATCACACAAACTATGTGCTTATTTTTCTAGTACATTAGATCCCGTAGCTCAGGCTTTGCCTGCGTGCCTGAAATCAGTGGCAGCAACAGCTTTAGCAATCAGACAAAGCGATGCCATAGTATTAGGACATCCATTGACAGTACAAGTACCACATGCAGTAGAGGTTCTCTTGAACCGCACACAAACACAACATTTGACTATAGCACGACTCACTGGTTACGAATTAACATTGTTTCATCCACATATAGAAATCAGACGTTGTAGTACATTGAATCCTGCCACACTGTTACCTGTAAATGGAACAGACCCACTAGCGCATGATTGTATTGAAGTTATCACTATCACGACGAAACCCAGACAAGATTTGACAGACGTCCCATTGTTAGACCCAGACCTGACGTTGTATGTAGATGGTTCATGTATGAGAACAGGTACAGGAGAGCTAGTGGCCGCTTACGCAGTCACAACAGACACCGAAATCGTTGAAACAAATTGCATAAATACCTTGTCAGCTCAAGCCGCAGAGCTCATCGCTCTGACACAAGCCTGTATTCAAGCCACTAATAAAAAAGTCAACATATACACTGATTAACGTTATGCATTCGGAGTTGTACATGACTTCGGCGTGCTGTGGCGAGAGAGAGGTTATTTAACTTCTCACGGTGCCCACATTCAGCACGGCCCCCTTATTCATGCCTTATTAGATGCAATACATCTACCCACTGCAATATCAATTATGAAATGTAAAGCTCATACGAAAGTTACTGATATCATTTCTCAAGGCAATGATCTAGCTGACAGAACAGCTAAACAGACTGCTCAAACTCAAACATCCGACATGACAAAGACAATAGTCCCGACACCAACACATTGCATGACGGTTAAGGATCCCGCTCTTGACGTAATTGACATACAGACACATGCTACACCAGACGAAATAAAGAAATGGACTGAATTAGGAGGGATCCAAACGGTTCAAGGATGGATGACGAAGGAAAAATCTGTGTGGTTCCTTCCTGATTCAATGGTCCAAGTCGTTATTAACACTGTACATAGTCCAGCACATCTAGGAGAAAAAGCTATGCTAGACAGCATCCAACACATTTGGTTCAACAAACATTTACGAGCAGCAGCTAAACAAAAGGTCCGTACCTGTATGATCTGTTGTCAGTTTAACCCAGGTAAAAGCATTCCCGTAGAGCAGGGTGGATTTCAGCCTCCTGATCACCCTTTTGAAGTCCTCCAGATGGATTATATCCAGATGGAACGATGTCGAGGATTCAAATATGTTCTCGTAGTTGTCTGTGCTCTTTCCCGTTGGACAGAGGCATACCCGGTTTCAGATTACACTGCCCCGACTACTGCCAAACAGTTAGTTCGAGAATTCTTCCCACGGTACGGTTTACCACGTGTTGTCTACTCAGATAACGGCCAGCCGTTCTCATCCGAACTAATGAAACACGTTTCACTTTTGTTAGGCTATCAGTGGAAATTTCACTGTGTCCGACACCCCGAGGCAGCAGGTCTCGTGGAACGACATAACCAGACCCTGAAAATTAGATTGTCCAAAATTTGTAGAGAGAAAGGTGTCGACTGGGTAGTAGCCTTACCCGTTGCACTCTTTTAAATGAGAATGGTAGCACACTCTCGAACAGGGCTATCCCCTTATGAAGTGATCTTCGGTAGACCACCAAATATGTGGGGGACGCCTATACCACGCAAAATAACTGATATTGACTGTAATATGCTGACAGATTACTTGGCTTCCTTGATGTCTGCACTACAATCTTGTCGTTCACAGGTAGCTGCAGCCTTTCCCGACCACACCGAGGTGAAACCCCATGACGTAATTCCAGGGGATTTAGTTCTAGTGAGGAACTTTGATCGGAAGTCTCAGCTGGATCCTAGGTGGAAGTCGCCTCAACTCGTATTGCTAACAACGAGGACAGCCGTAAAGATCGAAGGACGAAAAGGCTGGATACATTCAAGTCATATCAAGAAATTTCATGGACTACCGTCAGACGTAAACGACACACCTTGCGTGTCTTCCCCGAGTGACTCAAAACTTCCTTTGGTTGAACTGAATAACCATGAACTATACAAACTAAAACTTAGGTCTAACAAGTCAGGCAATTTGATTGTTTAAGTCCTCTCCAAGGTGAATCAGTCGAATTTGTCTCTGACATGTATCCCTTAGACCTGTATAGAGAAAGAAACAGAAGGATAAAGTTGAAACGACATGCGTACTGTAAATCACTGCGTAGTCATTGCACAGTGACGTTATTAATTTTGTTTTTCTTAAGTCTTTTAGTAATTACTGCAAGTATATTGTTGCACACATATTATCCTATTTCTAGACATGTTTATAATGTTACTGCTGAACATTCTTTTAGTGAATTACCTCCGCATGAATTGTCCTATAGATTTGCTCTGCGCAATAACACTTTTATTAGTATGTTACATCATTCCCATCAGGTTAGCAATGCTACAAATTGTTGGATATGTGGCCGACTCCCTCCCTATCAGAACTATAAAGGAATTCTACCTCTCTTTCCATACCCGTTCACACACAACGGCTCCTGTGGAGCATGGTTTAGTTTAATTAATTCCCTAGATTCGAATTCTGCAGTTTACCAGAATAACTGGGTATGGGGAAATCTGAACTTAGTTTTACTCAGAGTCTGTCACCCTAACAAGGAGGGACTTCCCAAAAGAACAGGAACTGATCTAGAAAATGAAGTGTATGGATTAGGTAATTTTACGCTTAATCTCATGATCCTGAATGTCGAATCCGAAGCTACTCCAATTTTGCCCGCCATGTCAGTATTTCCAGTAAAAGGTGAATTATGTGTAAGAAAGAATGGTTCCATACATATGGGCCATAGTAGATGCACCACTGTAATAGAATTTAGTGATCAAGGCAAGTCTACATTTAGAGCTTCCCGCCATTCCTACTTCATATGTGGTCAGACGGCATACATACGTTTGCCACTAGATTGGGATGGTACCTGCTACATCGGATTCCTTTTGCCACCTGTTTTCCTAGCTCCTCCTGATTATCACAGAAATACTCATTTAGTACACAATAGAGAAAGGAGAGATCTCCCAATAGTCGATTATACTGAGACCGCATGGGAAAAATACACAGATTTCAATAAAGGTCTCTTTCCCTATATAGGTACAGTTACCAATAGTAAGCTGATACGTAGATTAACTAGAACCCTTGAAGCAGTAGTGAACGAAACTATTTCCGCCTTAGGCAATTTAACAGAAGAGCAGTCTGCTATGCGGATTGTTGTGCTTCAAAATCGTCTTGTCCTTGACGTCATCCTGGCCGATAGGGGCGGAGCTTGTAGGGTCATCGGATCAAGTTGTTGCATTTTCATACCAGAAAATTCGCCATCTGTATATAAAGCCATAACTCGCCTTCATAAGATTGTAAGCCAGATACACCAGAATCCAGGCACCTGGACTTGGTCCGGTTGGTTTTGGAGTGTATTATCTACCTTTGGATGGAAGGTCCTATCCTTCCTAGGTATTGGCTTCCTCATATTATTCAGTTGCTGTCTATGCCTACAATGTGGACCAGCGATCTGTGGTCTGTGTGCCACATCGTGTATTCCACCACCAAGATTTCATTCATTCCAGAAGAAAAAAGAAGAACAAATGATGCTATATGAACAGATCGATGGATTGATGAAGATTGATATCTCTTAACGGGCAAGTAGGGGACAAGGAGGGAATGTGGAAATATGGATTTTTCTGATCAGTTATGTCCCCTATCTTGGACCCCAACGGTTTCATGTATAAATCACAAGTACATGTATGTTCTCTCCAGTTCCAGTTACGAAGACGCAAACACATGTGCGTCCACCGCCAACATGTCCTCTTTCAGATCCACCATGAATGGGCTGGATATTCCATTCCTAAGTATGAAAGGCCACCGGCTTTATATGGTTCACTTATGCCATTTTACAGTCCAGGCAAGTAGGCCCTGATTCTGCCATCAAGCTTTTCCTGCCTTCTGCCTCTGAAAGCTCCAGTCTGAGCTCGCATCTGTATCCATGAACTTTGTCCTACTCTCTGCGCGGCTAACGGTGCCTGACATCAGCCTGTTGCCTGCCAAAAACTGTATTTCACCTTCGAGATTATCTGCTCCGCTCCCTACCCAATGCATTCCTGTCTAGTAGTTTAAGTAAACATTCTTCCAGCTACCGAGCAAAAGGCCCGGCTTCTCTGTCATTTTGCAAGTGATTCATAGCCCTGTTACTATGGAAGATTTCTGCCCTCGCATCTAGTGTAGACACTTAGACGCTTGTACACGCACTAACAGTCAGTATAGTCAGTATAGAATAAGATTCTACTCTAAGAGACCTCTCTTTTGGATAACATAGTTCTTTAAACATAGGATGTTAGATATGATTTGGGATTAGGTTGACTTGACCCTCCAGACTTCTGTCGCCACATGTAGAGCTAAATGTCAAGTCCCCTTCACCCCCTAGTTGCACGTCAATCACACGTCATGCTGCTGCGCGCGCATTTCTGCCAAGTATTTCTGCTGACATTGCGAAATTCTTTCATGGAACCACCCTATTATGACATCATACCTGATGACGTTCTTTAGTTACACCCAGTTACACCCACTTTTGCTACGCATGTATGTTTTATCTTTACTATCAGTTGTTACGCCTTCTGCATTTGCTTCACTGTAATGCCTATTGTATAAAAATGATTACTTGTCAATAAAGTGGGTTCTTCACTTCCTGAACCTTCGTGGTGATGGAATATGGAGCTCCTCAATTTAAATTGATTCTGGAATAAAGCCCGTTCCGAACCTCTAATACCACGGATTCTGCCTCTTATTTTACTGAGCTATTGTTATAGATTTTCCGCATCAAATTAAGTTCCGGTAATTAAATTATTTACCACACACCGAGCTTGTACCATGTGCAAGGCTTTAGTGTGGGCACACAGTGCACAACGTTGCAAACACATCTTCAGGCAGAGTTGTTTGAACGGAATCTAGCGCCGTTCACGAATGCCAATCAGTAAGTGTAGTGGCCATTTTGAAGAGCTTAGAATAGTCAGGAGTTTTCAAAGGTACGCTGTAAAGCCATGTTTTAGAAATCATATTGGGCTTGTAAGCAGACTCTTCTGTAAGAGCTGGTGTTGACAGAGTGGCTTAATTTAGGGAAGAAGTAAGCCAAGAGTGCATGAAGTATACCTTTTGTAGGTTTTTAATTTATACAGTGAGTAATTGGTGCACAGGAGGCACACATTAGGGGTGATCTACGAATATATCAAAATTAGCTTCTCTAAATGGCAAAGACATTTTCATTTGCAAAGTGTTATTGCAGGCATGTAAACTGCAGCTCGTCCAGAGCACAGTGGTGTTCCTGGCAGATATATTTGTGTCATGTATGGGGGTGATGTAAATACACTGCAGCCCACATATCACATTTAATGTTCCGTTGCATGCTTATATTTTGGGCACCATTTCAAATGGACTATAGGGAATACCAAACTGGGGGTTCCAGGTTTAAGAACTTGTTTTAGGCACAGGTGCTTTACTTCTCTTTTGCAGGTTTCTAAAGACAGCAAAATCAAAGAAGCCACAATTGGGAGGACACGAGAAAAATGGGATTCTTTTTTACCACTGGACACGTGCTGACTCTGCCCCTATTATCTTCCTTGTTTGTGTTCTTCGTACTATTACCATTCGATTCACGCTCATCAAATTACACTTCACTTTCTCTGGATGGTTCAGAAAAAGCCAGTTCCTCTAAAGAAGTGTTCATTAGTCCTAAAAGGTCCTTTTTATAGGTGCGGGTGCATCCTTCGGTGGTACAAATGAGCACTTTGCATCCTGACTTCCATATCTTGATTGACAACATCAGTATTGGTTCAAGTTCACATTTGTAAGTTAAATTTACAAATGTAGAAACATACCAGTATGGAGGAACAGCTGTATGTGTATGAAAAGTGTTAAAGACTGAATTGCCATGAATGTTTATATGACTGAGATACTGCAAAACGAGGGGAACACTGCCAAACTTGTAATTTTCCCACCCTCGAAAAACACAAGCGTTTGAGGGCATTAAAAGCGTTATAAGCGATTATAAGTGATTATAGTAGTGGGAAAGTGGTGGAAACATTCCCATATTTTAGGAGGATGTAGGAGAAAATGTTTGTTTAAGAGAAAAATATTTTCTCTGTAAAAAATAAAGGAAAATGTGACACGTGCTAAGGCACATTTGAACGTAATTGATAAATGCAGAATACCAGCCTAGTGGAAGTTCTGTTCGATTAATTTTCATAACTGGAATTCTCCAAGAAGTTGTAGTGTCCCGGAAGAACTCTTGAGATTGGCTCCAAAATTGCAATGCTAACTCTTTGCAACAAGCCCGGGAGTTGTGCACGCGTGTGCGTGACGCGGCCGTCAAAGTGAAAGTGATAGCGATCGTGGGCTGGAAAGGTGCCCGCGCGCGATGCACTTAATGAGCCATGACGGAAGCGCGCGCCCGCGCACCTGCACGCAAGCTGTAGGCCACAGTGGAAGCCTTTTCTGGGGCCCTTACTAAAGGTCTCGCTTGAGCTAGCGCATGCGCTAGCTCAGACGAGACCTAAAAATGATGAGAAATGGTGCATTCTGAAGCACCATGTGCCATGAACACAGGTCAATACTGGATTAGAATTAAAGGCAATTTTACACAGAGGTTTTTGGGGCTATCCCCGAACTAAATATTAAGACGTTGTGACAAGTGGTACATCTATCCAGTTACATTGGTCAAATCTGGATAGGGATTCTTGGTGTTTTTTAAAGAATATTGGGACAGATGTATAGATTAAAATAGGAAGAAAAGGCACGTTTCCAAAGGGTTTTGTGGCTTCTCTCCAAAAGAATGTATACGAAATGGTACAATGTACATTCTAAATGGTATATAGTTTCACAGTATTGCTTTAAATTGTATAGGACTTAAAAATATTGTTTTACAGGGGAAACTGATGCTAATGGTCATCTTGGATAGTTGGGGAACATTAGTAATAGTAAAAGGGGAAATAAAAACAAGCATTTGCATAGCCAATAGGTCTCGCTTTTGGGACCTTATAAGTATTTAGTTATGCAGCACAATATCCTTGGTGCAGCAACATCAACTATTGCATGGCTAAACACTTATAAGGTCCCAAAGGCGAGAGCTATTGGCAATGCCAATGCTTGGTTTTTGTGAGCTTGGTAACACTGCACACTCTGCCGCTGTGCCCGGCGCTGAAATGTAGTTTCTCACAGCTCCTGCTGTGCTGTTATTCTTATGTAAAATGCTGCTGCGTCACAGCAGCTCCATGTCGCTGGGCCAACTAACTTCTGAACACACGGCCCAGTCCCGCAAAGCTGTTTACCTTGTGACCTCTCCTCACTGCCTATATCAGCCTAACGTTCTGCCTGATCACGAGATGGGAGATTTGATTTTGGTTTCCAAGTCAGCCGTTGCACAAGATTGTGCACTGATGCAGAGCAACGATATAAACAAAACGGCATCTTGGCCTTTGATGGACGGGCAGAATGCTCTTGTCAGGCTGAGCGCGTTCCCAGTGTTGGCAAACATGGGCAGCACTCAAAGCACAATCGACCAAGTTGCTCAAGATCACACGATATTATGTAAGTATAGAAGCCAGGATTAAACAATATTATATTCTGGCTTCTAAAAGTCTCGAATTACGGCTTTGGGCTATATTTCCTCCTTGTTGGGCAATACCCTGCAGAGCAGGGCTGCAACCCTCCTGCCTCCGTGATGAAAACGTGGAGCCTGATTTATTTTTATTTTTTTTAAATACATTTTTTATTATTTTCCATTTCCATCTCCACATCATCTCTTACACAGGTGTTGTAAGCATTATTCAGGAAGATTGTGCTCCACCCTTCATCCCTACAAAGTTGTCATATTATGCAACCACAATGATTTACATTATTACCCACAGTCTCGTTGCCTATTATTTGCCAACTTCCGCCCTACCCTCCCCCTTAAGCCTTTTTCCCCACAACCCTCCCGAAATCCAGAACTATTATTTCTACCCACTCCTACCCTCCCCACCAGTGTGCTCCCCCCCAGTCGTTAATCTCAATGTGCCTTGATCTATAGGTGTGTGTTCTCTGTGCACTCTTGCAGTTGCTCTGCTTCTCTCCCCCTGCCACCCATCTTCCTCTCCTTTGGTTGTGCTTTCGATCCCCTCATTCTCCCTTGCGCTGTTAACCACCCGTGGTCTAACTGTGAGCCGGCTCATCGTCTTGGTCTCCTCCAGAACCGCGTAACGCTTCAATTAGCGCCTCCCAGGCTCGTGTCACTTCCAACATCGTCTCCTTCTGGGACTTATGCGCCAGTCGTAGCTTGATCACACTCTTACTCGCCGCCCACTTAATGAATTCGTGTTTCCACCTCTGCACTCTAGGTCCCTGACTATGCTTCCAGTGGCTGGTTATTTCCCTTTTGGCTAGTATCAGTCTCAAATCTACCAATTTGCTGGTTACTTTATTGCGTTTCGTCCGCGGGAACCAGTGCAATAAACCCACCGCCATATCTTTATTAAGTGTTCGCTCTGTTGCCAGCTCCAGCGCCCCGATCACGTCTTCCCAATACGCCGTCAGCTTCGGGCAGGACCACAGCATATGCTGGAAATCCGCCTCCTCTAGTCCACATCTAGGGCAGCGAGCCTCGTCCGCCCCGAAGATCTGTTTGATATGGTTCGGGGTCATGTATGCCCTTTGCAGCACATAAAACTGTATGAGCTGGAACCTGGGAAAACGTGGAGACTGATGTGCCTCTTCTGCAATGTAGAATACAAGAATAACATAAACGTCCATTGATATTGCGGGGGTGGCCCAGCTGCTGTTATGAAATGGCTTTTCTTTGAAGGCTGTCATTCATATGTCATCCCTAACAAAAGGCTTTGGGTGAGTCATAAGTTGTGAGAGAATAATGCTCTGCACCCTACTCCTTTCTCTAAAGCTTTATATAGCACTGGCTTTGTGGGAGTCACTGGGGGGCTACCTTCAAGTTGGTATATGCTGCTTTAAGTGAAAAAGAGGGTCTTTGCGCATAATAGGAATACTTGAACTCCTTCATGGCGCAGCATACTGCAGTGCTCTGCTGATATCTGGATGCAGAAGCTCGCACATGCGCCCAAAAAAGCAGTATGCGCAGTAGACTCCATTCGCGAAGAGCACACATTTCCCGGGTCATTTATGTCTTGCACATCCTTAGTGTAAAGTGTGACAGGAACTAATTGTAAAGACTGACCATAATATTCAGTTTCAAGTCTCTCAATTAGACGTCATTAAAAAGCAGCTTAAAACCTGCTACTCCAAGACCTTTTCCAACTTCCAACTCCTCCGCTATTCAACTTTTCAGCCTCTACCCGGTGCTTTACTCAAGTGGCACACAACTTTGGAATCCAACTCACACTCAAACTCATACGACAGGAACCTAGAAGGGAAACATCAAAGATGCCGAAGACGGGAGAAGAAAACAAGGGCACCCGGCCATGCTAATTAGAAACAGATGGCCCCTGCGCGCCGCTGCTCGCTCCCGGAAGGTGGATGCCGCCACAAGCACGAGTGTGTGGAAAAGTGCAGAACGATTTCTAAAGGTCATCTCCTAGCGCAGCACATGCGCGCTGCGCTAGGCTCGACCTAATAAAAAATATAGCTTAAAATTGTTGAAAATAAAAAGTTGAAATAACATTAGTCAAAATAGGATGGCATATTCCAAATTGTAATTCCATTTAGATTTTTTCTCCTTTTGAGAGTAAATCATACGAATATTTTTCAAGATATTGTTCTATACAGACGTACAGTGTGATATAAACTTTGTGTGTATTTAGTCACCTCTTCGACCACAGAGTTCTAATTTAGTTCCTTAAAGATCATTTAAATCAAAGCATTGTTCTTTAATGCAATACTGGGGAGAAAATGGGATATTATCCAGTGTCTGAATTGTAGACCATGTGAAAAGGAAACCTGTGTTCAAATTCCATTTCCTGCACTTCACCAAATGGTGTGATCCTGGACAAATCATTTACTTCACTGTTTGTTATTTCCTTTAATACCATGTTAGTGAGTAGCTAGAAATAATGCAGTTCAGAGAGTATTTTATTCAAAACACATGTATATGGTTAAGTAGATAATAATGTTGCTCCAAATATTATAAAAATATTGGCCACACATATAGGGCCTCATTCATGGCATTTTGGCATATGCCAGTGCATCAAGGCACTTTGCTACACTACGCCAAAGCGAGAGGGCAAGAATTCACAGCATTTAAGCAGTACAGTGCATTCCTTTCATTACTGCCCGCGCTGGCGCCGTTTCAGCAGCCTAGCACAAGGTTGCCTCCGTTGCAGGCAAGATTATTTTTGTACAGGAAGGGGCAGCGTTCTGAGAAAAAACAATCCTAAGAGGCACTTTCCATTTTTTTATGTGTGCTGCAGAATGCAGCACACGTAGAAAGAGGTAAAAACAAGGAGAAATAAAGTTATTTCTCCTCGTTACTCCTTACCTCAGGAGGTGTACGGATTTGGCGCTGCCCCAGGTTTACATGTTTATGTAAATCTGGGGCAGCGTCAAATTCCATAGGTGTTTCATGGGAAAACCCACCGCAACGCCTGTGGGACACCTCCCGGGCGCAGAGTGAGGCAATGCAGCTTTTTGCGCTGCGTTGCCTTATTCATGATTTATGAGGCCACTCAAAGCCATGCAGAGTGGCTTTGCGTGACTTCATATATCGTTATGAGAGCCCTGCATCACACATGTACCACTTTACGTAGTGCAAATATGATGCAGGCCTCTCATAAATAAGCCCCACAGTGCACACGAGAAATAGTGTTATTTGCATCTTGACTCACTCAAAGTATCGCCTGATCATCTGTGGTTAAGTGAGGGGATTATTCAACCTTTCTAGATTCTTGTTTGGAAACTGTTTGTTTTACTACACTGTACTCAATAGTATGACGCAGTTTGCTTCTGTTGTGTCATTTACATCTTTTGAGAGTTTGGCTTGTGCATAAGCTCTAAGGGCCAAGCTAGACCCGGACTCAATTATCCCCATGAATTTGCTGGCTTGCCGCCCTCTAAATTACACCTGTTAAATGGCAAGAGAACAGGAACAATGTGGTTGTGAACACCTGCTGATTTCTAACCTGAATGAATATCTCGTCAAAGTGCCCGTCAAGGTCTGTTTAGGAATTGAGAGCTGAAAACCTTACCCCTTTTCAAGCCCTGCCCTCTCCCAAGTAGTGAAAAGATGTTTCTAGTCGGAAGGTCTACTATGCCTCAGATACAACCATGCAAAATCAACAAGGTGATGGAAGGAATGCTTGAATTAATCTCTGCCACTGGTAATTGCTCAGGACTGTATTACAAACCATAGTTTAAACAATCACTCTGTGATTCTAAGCAGAGACCTATCCTATACCTTTCATTTTTAGTGCTACTCCAATAGGAACAGTCCAGCCTCAGAACTGCCCAGATAGAACCCAGCAGGAATTAAAGAAGCAGACTTGTTATTCAGCATGTAGCTCTGTGTTCGGCCCAGCAGCACTATTGCATAAATGGAAAGCCTAAAAGGCAACTAAATGATTGCATGGGGTGGGCCTCATTCATTTATACTTCCGAGAAGCTACCTAGCATGGTGGATATAGGTGAAGGGGTTGAAGCTAAATAGAACCCTCTTTCTTTTCTTCATCACCACTACACAAAGAAACAACAGATCCAAGGTGTTACTATCATCTGTAAATTGGTGAAAAAGCAGTTCCAGTAGAGAACCATCGCCAGACCTAGGGCTAAAGTGATGGTCTGCAAATAGACCGTCTGGGATTAATTCAGCAGCAGATGTGGGAGGGAAGGCATAGAGTTTGGAAGAGTGCAAGATATAGGTGGGTGTTGGAGAGAGAATATGTAACTGAAAGGATTGTGGTTAGAGCATTTCATGAGACCTTAAAAAAGCAAAGGGAGGCAAAGTCAAGGACAAAGTGAGGGGATGGACACAAGATATCTAGGGCTAAGAATAGGGTAATGATAGCGTAAGCAAGTAATTGAGGATAAGGACATAGTGAGGTAATTAGGTCCTTATAATAAGAAGGTTTAGCAGCTATAGGGATAGTGTGAGGGTTTAAAGACGGGTTGAGACAACTGGCAAAGTAGTGTATGCAATTTAATTTTCACAGAGTTGATAGTAAGAATGATACAGTCCTGTGGATTGCAGCAATTAGAATAGAGCTTCTGAGATGTTAGTGCACGTCAAATGTTCTACTCAGACTAGCACTGAATAGGTCAAATGAGGTGGTGCTCACTATAGGCATGGGTTCATTCTGGATTTGAGCTAGTAACACAGAAATGGCTTTCAGGTAGTGTTTTCATTTGCTGAGGGGAGTCTTTGTTGGGGGCTCAGGAAGTAGGATTAGAAGTCTGTAGTGTTGCAGTGACTGACACAGTGTCCATGTGACAAACTGATCCACTGGGTCTGACTGTCCTGGTATGTTTTCTTGTGCAGGAGACCAATGTCGTGAGTCTGTTGACAATTGTATGACATTTCGGCCTGTTGCTCAACAACAGAGTGTTTGGCTGTTCTGAGTGATTAGGAGCCACCCAAAGTGGTATTCCATTTAATGTATCCCCTCATGACTAGGCCAGGACAATACTAACAGCTGGTGGCAGTTAAATATAGAAGTAGAGTTTGGGTCATTTTAGCTGGACAACATTTCAGTGACCTCCCTGTTAAATTTGTGCAGTAAGTCATACCTGGACCCTTTATTTAGCATGTGGAAATTTAATCAGAAAGCAGAGCATGTAAAGTGGGGTACTCATTTTTGGGAACACCTGGATATATGTAGAACCAAATGTTGTAGAGTATGCAATTAAGGCTAGTCAGTGTTAGTCAGGCATGCTGCCTCTCCTTCTTTGTGACTGTGCACTTCATTTTCCTGAGATCATCTCTCACTAGAACTCTTTGTGAAGCAACATGCAGCTGTCTGGCTTGAATCATCCCATAGGAGGAGGCAGAAAGAAAAACCTTTTGCTGAGGTAAGCCTGTACCCAAACTGACCCATCAAGTCAGACAGTGTTCTAGCCAGAGCAACTCTCAAACACAGAAATAGTCAATAGACAAGGCCATGCCTGCACATGTCTAACAGTAAAGTGGTCTGCCTGCCCCATTCCAGCATCCTATGAATTGTCCTGCTGCAGCGTAGATATCTGGAACTCAATACACAAATTCAGGATGATAGTTCCAGATGAAACTGGTTGATACAGAGCATTTGCACAATATAAAGAAAATGTATTCTAAGTTCATTGGCTCCCCTAAATGTTTGGAGCTAACATTGAATCTGACTGGACAATTCAATTTGAACTACCCCAGATAGCTCATAGGTCACCCATGCAGCAAAACCAGTTTTCCTTTGTGAATTAAAAGAGACCTAAACTCCTGTGTACAGTAAGGTAGGAATCAGAGGCACTCTTCCTTTTAGGGGTAAAGACAATTCACCAAAGACTGAAGAAGACATTTTTGCCACTGATCATGGACCCAGGAGATTGGCAGCACTGCCCGTAGAGGTCCTGGTCAGACAGACTTCGAATTCAGCCTTCATATTATTACTGAGAGGAGGGGGAGATGCCTAGCCCAGCTTGGTTCTCCCTCATGAGTGGCTTTCCAAGCAGGCGTACTTTGCTCTGCTTTCATTGAGTGAGAATGTCTCAGGTTTTGATCATCATGTGAGACCTTTGATGCCTGCACCATGCACTTGCCGAAGCTTTGCTGTGCACAATACCCTTATAAGCCTGTGTGCTGCACGCAGCATTGTCTCTCTTTTTCTGGGCCTATTGATTGTGTGACCCCATTTCCAACACCTAGCTTTCCCTGTCACTTCGTCTGTGATCAATGATCATGTGATCACATGTGCTACACAGTTCATTCACTTCCCTTCTGTGAATGACAATCAGCTGAGCTCACGTGCTAGACACAGCATGCACCACCACCTCTTCTGTGACAAATGTTTGTATAAGAAAGTGTGTTTTATGACCTTTTTCTGCTACCAATGGTAATGTGAGTGTGTGCAACACCCTGCTTTGGCAGCTGCATCGTCCATGACTGAGACTAATTTGTATCAGTGAACTAAACCTCAACAACTGCTCCTGAAAAACTCTACTCCCATTACCCTCAACAGCCAGCTGAGGCTATTTGTTTCCCCTACCTGGCCAAGACAACATCTACAGTTTCACTCTGTGACCTTGCAAGGAGCATGGTCCCCTCTGAGTAAGAGTTAGTTCAAGAGACTGAATCAGATATTGAACTGCTTCACAAAGAATGCTTAGTAGCAGATACTGTGCTTAACTGTACATTTAAGGTAATGCCTAAATGTATATATGCCTTGATCAGTGCATGTAAGTTTAAGCCACTGTCTAATTTAAAACAAGTTAGTAGAGAAATATTGTTAACCCAGCGGTTTCGGCTGGCTGGGACACATCGAAGCCAGTCAGAAGCCACCTTCCAAATAGGATGAATACGATACACTTGTCCAATAACCTGTGCTCACCCTCTGGTAGCTTGGCACCGAGCAGCCAGGCTTATCCTCAGGGCTTGAGTGTAAAGTATTGGCACAACACCACCCTCGCAACACACTGTCTACGCCACAAAAAGACTCCACATCGTATGTATAAAAACACTTGTCTTTGTATTGCACACACACACTGAAATCAAACCGAGATACGCATTGTATATAAACTCTACATTCATATGCAATTGTCAAACTTCTCTATTGAAATCAAAACGAAACACACATTTTATATACGCTTTACAGTTATATGCAATTGTTGGACTTTCGCATTAATAGAAAGGCCAAACAGTCACAGTTCTTTAACTACGCCTCGTGACCCAGCCCAACCACCAAACACAGAAAGAAACAGTTACTTAGTTTTGTCCATCGGATTAGACCTCCAGGTGGCCGAAAGCACCTGCACGAGTGCGGGATCGCAATCCGCCCTCCCCGCCGACAAAAGGTTGTGACCCAGGAAGCTTGTGTGCTTCAAGAAATGTTTCCCCCTCAGGTGTAGGTGTGAACTGCCATAGCCCCGACAGTCTGGTGCAGGTGCCTGCAAGGCACAAAAAAACCCTTAGGCCTCATGATGGTGTTCCCCACAATAAAACACCTTGTGGCGTGGGTCCAGGAAGAGGGAGCCAATGACCTCGAACAGAGTCTGCGATGTCAGGCACTGTCATCCTCCCGAGGACGGTCTCTGCTCCCAACTCAGGTTCCCCCAACACCCCTCGGACACCACACGCTCTGGAGCGCAAGTGAGCACAGGTCCCCTGGTTCCAAGAATGGGTCCCTTGGACTCTGCAAGCTTCACCTGCACTCCTTGAACTCCTCACATCCCGGCACCTCAGGCGGCTGCTGATCTTTAAGCGCACACTGCTCTGCACAACGTGATGATGGTGTACATCAGGACAGTCCTTGTCCCAACCATGATCAATTCCCTGTGCCTCTGCTGCACCCCGTGTGGTCCTTACGACATTCATGGAGACAGTGAAATCCTTTGTGTCCCTGGGATTACGTGGACAGGAGGCTATTCACTGGCCCCTGGAGAATACTTTGCATCAGTTGGCACTTAGCTGCAGGCCAGCAATGGCAAGGCAAAATCCACAAAGCGATAGTCCCCTTCCTGGAGCACGACACGTTCCAGGCCATCACAAGTCTGCAGATAGTCCAGTTGCAGTCCCTCCTACCCTAATGATTCCTCATGCTGATGTCTCACCGTCGAACCAGCATAGTATGGTTGCAAATCCAAAAGTGTCTCTACTTTCAGAGGCCAGAGCCCCAATAGTTATACCCACAATGGCCTTTGAAGATATGGTGAGTTCAAAAGGCCACCTTTGAAATGCACAGGCCCTCTCAAAATGTTGTGCTGTCTGCCATCCTACCCCGGGAGGTTTGAACACAATCTTTAGTGGGGCCAAGACCCTGCCCCTTGCAATGCAGGAGCCAATTCCACCCGCATGTAACCATCCCAGAAAGGCCCCTCAGAGTCAGAGGTCTGCAGTTTCCCTTGAGCCCCTTGTTTATGGCCTTCCATCAGGAAAGCACAGATGCGCTGTCCCCCTAGCACAAAGTTGTGAATTAGGCGACCGGCCGACAGGTACACAGAGCCATGAGCATTGAAATGTACACTTTCACAATGTAACATTTCATCACCATAATGTTGAACCCTTCGGCACTACTGAAGAGGATTCACCATTATGAACTCATCGATATCAAACCCTATATTGCTACTATTCTCCCCATAGGAAATACTGCTCAATAGCTTTTACCTACACCCTCTCATGGTAACCCAATGCAAAAAGCAGGCCCTGCGGTGTTATACATGACCTCTGCAAGTAAAGCACACACACACATGCCCTACCTCTTCCCAACACTACACCCTGCCACCAGGGAGAACTCAGATATAGCAAGAGATATGCAGAGCCTTGGCATACAGCTTTTTAAACTCCCAGTCAAGTGAAAGTTACCCATGTACACAGGCACAACCAGGGCAAACCTCTGGCACAATCGAAGAGCTACCTTTGGAGATGCACAAAGAGTGTTGCAGGCCCACAAAGGAGCATTCGAGATACATGCCCTCCGTATATGTCTTGCAGTGACAAGGGACTTACAGTTAACTCAAATTAGCGAATCATGTATATGACGAGCACAGCACTTTGGCACTGAATGGCAGTGTCCAACGTGCTAAAAGTCCTAAGCCAACAAAACAAGGTCCAAACAGGAGGTCGGCAGCCAAAAAGGTCAGGGGAGGCCACACCAAAAGATGCCAGGTCTAACAAATATTAATATCATAAAACATTTTAAAGTTACTGAGCATACTACCTGAAGGTAGAGAGTGGACTACTGTCCTAGGTGTATCACAGAAAGCTCTGGTGGTAGTGTATCATGTTTTGTGATTTATAGTGTGACCAAACCTTCTTCTCTGTATCAACGAGAGCATGGTCTACTGACGCCTCTTCTACAAAGATCTGCTGTTATGTGAAATTCAGAGGTGGAGGATAGTGTCCACAGATAGTGGAAGTATATTAACTGCTTTTCTGTAACCAGAAGTTAAAGACCCAAACACTGAAGTGAGTAAAACGGTGATGTCTGCCTTTGGAAATTCCATGAAGATGTATTAGCTGTTAATTCGTTTTTCCTGACTTCTGCTTTTTGGTAGATAGCAAGGGTGAGGGTGGGACTGCAGGTTCTGTTTTTCAATGTGAGGAGGTTTCTACATAAGGTGTGTTCTTTTATCTGTTTCTGACTACTACTTCAGGAAGGCTTCTTCTTCTGCAAGGCTGATGACAGAAATCTCACTCTTCATTGTGCCCCTGTTGTGGATACTCCTGCTTGTAACCAGCCCAAGTTCCCTGCTGTGAGAAGCACCACTGTGCACAAGACTGTGTCTGGAGAGCAGCATGTAACTAGCTTTCTAAAAAAGAACTACCCTAAACTGGTTCTGAAGCCTTAGCCAATGAATCCACATCCTTTGTCTGGAAAATGTTCACAAAGGTGTGTGCCAAACCACCTCCCCTTTTTCCAGTCCCAAGCTCTTCTTAGCCAAGGGAGGACGTGCTTTGCAGAGTACTCAAAGAGTTGCTGGATAATCAAGGGTGATGTCTGTCTGATAGCCATTATCCCATTGGTGAGGGGACATCACCTGGAGTTTACACTTTTTGCTGGAAGAGCTGAGTATCTGCCTGAAGGGCCTAGAAGTCTGCCCACCTGCTGTGGGAGGAAGGAAGTGTGGCTGTCCCTGCAGGAGGAGAGACTGTCCAGGAGAAGAGGCCCTGCATGTTCCTGATGTGAGGAGCTTCTAGAGGAAGCTGAAGAGAGGGATTCAGGAGTACTGACGTCCCCACCTGGCACACCTTGGATTAATTTATGATTTGTAAGTTACTTCCAATATATACACGAGTTCCAACAAATAGTTAATCCAGTATTCGTTTAATTGATGCCCTTCATCACTAACATAGTTTTAATGGTCCCACTATGTGAAGCATACATTCTTCAATTATCCTTGTTGGACATGACAGTGTCATGTCAAACAAGGATAATTGAAGGATGTATGCTTAATTCCAGGATGTGCCAGGTGGGGACGCCTGTTCCTTTTCAGGAAGAAGCTTGATTAGTCTGATTCACATGCCCTTTTGATCAGAAGGCAATACCCACTGGCACCCTTCAAACTGTTTACAAAGTTATTAAGTACTGAACACGGAGTGCACTTGTCATTATATTCTTGCTTATTGATTCAGGAGTAACCAGTGCTGTGAAGAGATACTTGGTCTCCCTATCTCTCTGCTGTCCTTGAGGAGCTGTAATAAATACTTACAAGAGCATGTCATTCTATATCAACTAGTAGCCTGCTGCTTGAGAAGTGACTGGTGCTGCTGCCACCGATGGGGAGAAGAAAATTGTATTACAGCAGAAGTGGGAAGGCCCGCAACCAGTTCCCAGACACCATAAAGAAGAGTCGGCCTGGAAGCCGTAACTTGCATACACTGAAGTGTAAGTCTTCACCTGCCACGGAGAGTCACAACTGCCAAAGACTAGTGCTACCACTTAGGCCTGCACCAAGAGTCACTACTGTGAAGACCATCCTGTATGCAGCAACTACTGCTGTGATCTACAAAGGAGATGTCCACCCCCTGAGGGCGGGAACGCCACCCCTCACCCTGCACAGCCCAAAGACCCACCAATCACCAACAGGTAACCTCAGAGCTTTGCTGCACTTGGGAACAAAGAGACTGAGACATGGACAAACCCACTAAAGATATCAAACACAGTTGCACATTTAACCAATGAGAACATTTTAATGATTTGCACCTTATCCTATGCCCTAGTATTGCAGGGACGGTAATAACGGGACCTCGACCATAGCAGAGGGACGATGGTTACCAGGGAAGATAGGGGAAGTGTAGTGCTTTTGGTATAAAACACAATTTATGGGGAGGGGAGTTGGCCTAACGGCTAGGGCGGGCAACCTCAAATCTGGGGAACTGGGTTCAAGTCTCGGCAATGACGCTGAACATCCTGTGATTCTGGGCAAATCACTTAATCTCCTCGTGCCTAACAAAAATGTATGTGGCCTCATGTAACGCAACTGGTGCTATGCAAAGCGTTCCGGTACCCGATACCTTCGGGTCAAGTTTGAGCTATATAAATCTCTGTAAAAAAATAAAAAGACCACTGTATGACATATTAATTGAATTGTGTAGAGTTTGGTTTTGTGTGAGATTAATAATATTTTCTCTTTCATAAAGATAAGCACTGGACTGGACATTACACTGCTATGCTATTATACTGTTGAGCTCTGAGGTCTTGCCCCTCACACTACCTTCCTGAGAAGCCTGTGACTGCTCACCCTTGCTACCATAAGAGTCAAGTGAGGAAAGGTTTGCATTTGGCACAGTTTGCAAAGCCACAATAGGATGATCCCCAGGGCACCATCTGCAAATTACTTCATCCACCATGGTAGGGGACCAGTAGCCCTTGTCGGCACTATGTTCCCACCGCCCAGGATCTGGCAGTGTGCTTCCTCTATGGTGTCAAGATTTACCAAGGAAATAACTTCTCTTGGTGTGTGGTAAAAGATTGGCAATGTGTGCACTGAATAGGGCAATGGTAGTGGTGGATAGAGTTGGTAGTGGGCAGAAACTTGGTGTGGGTAAACAAGCCCAGGAGAGAGCTACCTAGTTCCTAAAGTTGGTTGGGGTTCAATAACGTTGTTTATAGTTTTATCATACCACATATAGATATAGGTCAGGGATAAGGCTGCCTAGTTTCTAAAGTTGGTCACCTTTGAATGGTGTAGGTAATATCTTCACCGCACCTAATGTAGCCATAATCATTTCTTATCCCATTGATACCCCTTTAAGAGATCCAGGACTTATCAACAAATAGAATATAACATAGTTATCATTACTAGAGCCCTGAATACAAAATCAATACCTAATCGCCATGATAAGTAAATCTGCCATCAATTCCTCAAAGCTAATCCATCGTCGCCTTTAGTGGTTTGCCTGTAATGTTCCTGATGTGCACATATCACTAATTGAAGAAGGTTTTATCCTTCAATCGTTCAGCTTCTAATCAGAGACCAGCATTTACCAAGAGTTATTTTCAGCCCTGGATCCCTAATTCTGATGTACACAGAGACAAGTAGATTACTGATGACTACATTTCTCTCAAGTGAGCTCTTAATTTTTTCTTTCGAGTAACTGCTACAACTCCGCAGACAGTCCTTGTAGTGCCTAGAGGTGTGTGACCCACTTCCTACCTCCTACAAATTCAATTCTATTAATAGAACTTCAAATGTATTAGTAGCTATTGTCAATAGTAAACTCTTTGATGTTACCTGCTATGATGGTCAATGATCACTTTCTATGAATTTTACTGTACAGGGGTAGTTAACATGTAGAGCGGACTTTGTGACACAATGTAGAGCGGTTTCCCAGACTGAAAATGGCAATCTATATTGTAGGCATGGAACCAAATGAGTCCAAAGAACAAGACTGATGACCATGCATTTATATTTTGCAAATATGCTCTTGTAATCACAACACATCTTCATTAATGAACTTGATCATTCCCTATAATGAGCTGCTGGATGCCCATGCATTATGAATGCCTCAGTAATGTGACTAGCAATTCCCAGTTACTAATGCCAGGGATACCAGTATTCCTGGGTAGAGGAAGACAATGGATTACAGTTTATTACAATTAGGACCCTGAGGGTCCCTTTTAAAATGTGGAATTACAGAGGGTAGCAGTAATTCGATTCTGAGCCCCACGTTATACCTCATTTCCTACCAGTATTTCACCTGGTCTTCAGTCTTTCACCTGGTGGAGCCCATTGGGTGAAAGACAGGCACTGCGCAAAGTAACAGCGGATCTCATAATTCCGATGGGGCCAGTAACTTCTGTTACCGACCCCATCAGTATTATAGACCCCTAGTAATGGGAGCGTTAGAGAATGAGCCTTTTCTCCCTGAATGAAGAGTCCAAGTAGAGACTCCCACCAGCGGCGTCGTATGGATTGCCAGTGATTGGGTCAAAATTTTAAAAGAAAGTATTGCTCGCCCTAACCCGTGGACCGTTACCTCAGGAAGTGCTAATGGTCCACGGGTTGAGGGTGGGGGGAGGCAATTCTTTCTTTTAAAATTTGGCGCCCCCTAAGAATTTTGCGCCCGGGGCTTCCGCCCCTGTGAAACCTCCCCCCACCCCCACTACGCCACTGACTCCCACTGATGTTGAATAATTTCACTCACTCTCAGGCCAAGAGGCATATCAACGGATCGCTGCCTCGTTTAGATATTTGCTATTCAAAGCCCTAGTGGGATTGTTGGATAGGCCTCTTCTATTTCCACACTTTGATGACGCAAGCCCCTCCGGCCTTCTTTCACAGAGGCATGCACCGGAGAAGAGCTGAGGGCTAAATTGTGACACTTCCCCCCATGGAACAGCAGCTTTTATCTAGATTTAATTGAGTTAGGCTGCTGCTTACATTCCAACATTATCAATCTATATTTATTCTTTTCCTTTTTTCATATTTTAATTAGGCTGAAAGGCGATGAGGTCTAGTGTCTGAGCTACAGGCTTTGAAATGTGAGCTTAACCAAAACAGTTGTAGGAACCTGGGCAAATATCTCAATTTATGTGTCCTAAATTGCAAAAAGGTGCAATTCAATGTGGGTTTCTGTAATGCAGAAATGTGCCTAGTGCTGTTTTAATTGCATGTTCAGCCCTTCCCCCCATTCCATCACTTCCAGTGATTTGGCCTCAACAATACCCCATGTACACACTCCTCTTTTTCTGCAAGTGACTCTTGCGAGCGATACTCCTGTAAGGATAACAATATTTTCTATAGGGATTTGCTGCCCCTTGGACAGTAAAACAATGTTCCCAGGGGATTAATTTATAAATTTATATAAATTAATAGTAGGGAAAAAAACATCAGTAAAAGAGCATTCTATGTAATGGTAAGGAAATCTGAAAAAGGTACATATGTTCTAAGCTATCCTCGGATACATGGGGTATTTGAGCAATTAGAATGGAAACAATTGCTAACAATATCTATACACAATAACACAAATAGTGAAAAAAGGCTTAGTTATCAGTGTATGAAAAAATGAGAGAGGCTAAAGGAATATAATAAACAATAAAAAAACACCCCCATTTTTACTTTTCGAACTTCAGTGATCTAGGCACAATTATCCGGTTGTTTCATATTATCTTTCTAACATAAAGGAGCTTCGCCGTTCCTCTCCTAGGGTCTCATTTGTGATGGGGAGATTATCAGGGCAGTTAGACAAAGCTACTCCCGGTCACGACCATCCAAAAGGACCTAATTAATATTTTCAAGTCAAGAGCAAAGATGATTCCCCCCCAAAAAATCCATACTCCTCCAATTAGGCTGAGTCAAAAGGAAGTAAATATTATTTGCAAATTCAGGAACTGAGACGATTTCTCCCCCAACAAAAACAAAATACCCCATTGGAGCTTTAGTATGGGGCTCTAGTAGTGTCGCTTGGTCAGTAAGATTGGGGTGGGAGTGCGCTTCAGATTTTCCAACAATCACGCTGGGATATAATGTTAAAATACATTATACAATAAGCAGGGCACATGAGAGGGGCTAAAGGGCCAGTGGAAAGGGGGAGGAATGCAGATTGGTATGGGTACTAAATGAGAGAAAACACAATATTTGTCAAAATAACCAAAAATAATTAAGAATTTCAAAGCAAAGAGGGGGAAAGTGTGTTTGCTTTTTTGTGTGTGTTTATGTTTAAATTCCTGGTGAAATCCGACAGACGCCTCATCATACCCGACTGAAAGCACTTGTACCCAACTATTTACGAGAAAACAGGTTTATTAGGGGCTGTAACCAGTGCTTACATTGAGCCGGTCGTTGACGGTGCTCGCACCAGCACTTAATTGTCAACACCTGCACTTATGACAGTCTGCTGCATGGTGGTGCTCTTTGTCTCATTTAGAGACAAGCATACCAATAGTTGTTTATTAATTCAATGCACGTCAAAAATGACTAATACCTGCCGCCTAAGCCATTCCTATAGCTTTGGGGGTCTACAATAGTCAGAACTGTCCCACTTGTAGGTGTGGTGATTAGTAGTTGTGTTGTTCCTGTTATTGGCAGTGCTGGCTGCAGCAATGGGCGGTGCAAAAGGAAGTGGCTTTCTGAAGAGGGCCCTGGTACTTCTAATTTTACAAATTAAGCACTGGGTGTAACACCCCAAACACCCCCCTTAAGGTATGTCCTGAGTGTCTCCCAAGAAGTTAGTTGTTACTGTCAGGCAGCATTTGTACAAATGTCACTGGCAGGCATAGTCTGGAGCGGAACCAGCAAGAGAATGGGCAGTCGGTTCAGGGGTTACTCCTTGTGGCTCGGGCCACACTATATCACTATATATAAATTGCATGTAGCCTGCCAAGTAGACTTCCGTGCCACGTCCTATGGTCACCATATTGTTTGAGCAATGTGCTTAGGGCAAGTGTCGATGTTCATTTAGGGCTACATAAAAACCTTGATAAAACATTATCAATCAATTTGTTTCAGGAGGAACAAAGACTACCAATAGAGGAAAGAGGAGACTTGGGCCTCATAGTTCTGTACGTGGAGATTTCCTCATTTTGAGACTTCCCAAACATCTTCCAGGTTATGATAGCAAACTTGAACCATTAGCAGGTTACCAGGCTGAATCATGCAAAAAGTCAGAACAAGGCCAGATTCACTGGCTAACTTTTTTTCTTGGCGGGAACAAAATATTTTCCTGTGGCGAAACCCTTTACTCTTACTCTCTACACCCACAAATGTTTGAGGGTAGTTTCTTCCCACTTCATAACCTTGAATAGTGATGTATTCCTGACTTAACAGTTGTAAATCTCCAGAGGTTGGAAATGGTTTATGAATAGTCACAAATGTGAAAGTTTGAGTGGTAATAACTTTATTGTGCAAGATTCATTAAAATTATGACAAAATCGCACATACAAAGCCCATTGGCCTCTGAACAAATACATTCAATAAAATCCGTTTTTAAAAGTCAGTAGAAGTCCAAGATATGAGAATAGGGTAAAATAGCAAAATGAACAACAGATTATATCCAGTATATTAAAACAAGATATGAAATAGCAACATTGTTAACTCTTTATATCTGTTAGTTGTCCCACAGGGTCAAGAACCGACATTCAGGAAATATTAGTTGTCTGACAATCATAGCAAAGAATTTCACCTCCCTGCTTAATTTAAAGATGTTCTTGGAGTTCAGGGAAATCTTTAAGGCACCCTTTCAGGTTCTAACCTTGTTGGCCAGATATGTGTTTTTTAAAATATTTTTTCTGTGCTTCGGCTAGTACAGCAACATAGGAGGTAAAAGGGACTCTTTCATGTAGTGGCAAAGTCCACTATCAACAGTTTCCAGATTACAATGAGGAGACCCTGTGCTGATTTCTTTAGGGAGCATTATCGGAAATCTCATACGAATAATATTCTGTCTACACTGCGATTGAAGGATTTCGGAGAGATGCTTGTTGTGATAAGTTATTATAAGAATCAGACAGAATATTGCTCAAAGTGGTCATCTGCTCATGATGTTAAAATAAATCGTGCCTTGATTGCTGTCTTAAATAACGAATAAGAGTTGTTCTGGGCCCAAATGTTCTCTATTTGTAGGTCACTTATGGTAGAATAAAAATATTCTTTCCAGGGATTTGAGGATTCATTGTTCACCTGTATAGTTGGATTCAAAGCAGCCTTGTTGTAGCATATGGCAGTACCTTAAAAATGCAGCCTTGCAGGTTAAATCTTGCTTTAACCTTCGAAATTGTAGGCGAATGTGTGCTCTGCATGTACATTGAGGTAAACAAAATATCTTCCTTATCAAATTGCATTGTGGTAGGTCAAACATTGGGGTCAGTCTGTTGGGTTGGGCGCACTGGTTATAAACTAAGGCTGGCAAAAAATTGACCTTGATGACAATCAAAAATAAATCTGATGTGCAGCTTTGAGGTTTTATGGTAAGTATGGTATATCAAACCTGCCAACTTGAACAAAAATCACACCGTGTTTGAGAAGTACATAAGAGGTACTTTTGAACCCCTCCCTGCCCCCAAGCCCGCTACTCCCCCCCCCAAAAAAAAATACGTTTGCTGAGGCTGGTGCCAATGTCTTGTGGTGTTTTCACACCCCTTAATGGACATCGGCATTCAAAGCCTCAGAAAACGAGCTGCAAAATCACTATTTGCAGTAGTTTCCAGCTATTTTCCCTGCCACTGTGTGATATCAGCTCCTCACCGGGTGACCCTGTGATGGGAGCGAAATCATGTGTCACACGATGACACTGTGTGAGTTAGCAGGTATGGTGTCTTGGTGAGAGATATTTTTGTAAGCCAGACTCCAAGGAAGTTGTATCTGCGAATCTTGCTCAGCGCATGACTGCCTAGACACCAGGGGGCTTATTTACAAGCCCCTTGCGCCGCTGGTGCTTCACTTTTGACATGGGAAATAATAACGTACCGGTGGCATAAGGGGCTTGTAAATAAGCCCCCAGCTTCTTTTAGAGTTCTTATTGTCTGCACCAAAGATCCTGATGTTCATCTTACTCAGGTTGGCCTGTAATCCGTTGTCAGCATTAAACATTTCTAGTGCATCAATTACTCTCTACAGGCCTAACTGTGTTTGAGCCAGTATAACGGGAAACGGCCACTACAACGCAGCAGTTTCCACGCATAACAATAACCAGGCATGCATTACAACGCATGCGTGGTTACAACGAATAGCCTTTACCACGCATACCTTTTCTACGAGATACGTAGTAAAGGCATGTGTGTTAAAGGTAAAAAAAAAGAGGTGGGCTTGGGGGGGGTCACCCCCCCAAAAAAGAAAAAAAACATGGGTTAAAAGAAAGGGGGCTTGGGGGTCTCCCCCCACAAACAAAAGAAACACACCTGAATTCCGTTATTTTCAGAAATTGAAGAAAAAAGATGAGGAGGCAATCGGCGTCGTAAGACGAAACGGAAAGACACTTCCGCTTCCTCTTTACAACGTGAAACGTAAATAGGAAGTGCTTGGAGTGACGAGAACGTAGAGAGGTAAGGGGGAATGAGGGGGTGGTGTCGCACAGGGGTAAATTATAATGGTTAAATTTAAAGGTTAATTAGTAGTGATGGAAGATATTCTTTAAAATGAAAATGCCATTAACATGCATAGTTTAACAACGAAAATCGTAATAAAAATGTGCATGTTAAAGGCATTGTCTTGGTAAAGGATATGCGTGGAGAAAGCATGCGCATTGTAACGCATGCGTGGTAAAGGCATGCGTTGCAACGGAATGCGTTGCAACGGAATGCGTAGTAATGTCATACAACCCAGTATAACCAGATCACCAGCGTACTTCAATATGTGAATATGGTGTTCAGCGAGAATGGGGTGGAGGGGGGGTTGATACTCTCACCTTGCTTAGTGCTGTGCCAAAGGCTGCTTTATAAAAGCTGAATAGAATTGGTGCGAGAACACAACCTTGTTTCAGACCTCTGTTAGTGGGTGCTTGCTTAAAATGTGAGTGATATCACCTACCTTATTTCTGACCCAGAAGTCAGTATATAGAGAGATGATTGCTCTGAGTAATTAGGTTGGAAGCTTCCAATTTTTTATTGTTTTCCATTGCTTCCCTCTATCTACACCATCAAGCTCCACAATATAGTCAATGAAAAATGTGTATATTAGCATGTGCGGGTTATAGATGCAACGCTGAGACATGAGAGTAAATGCTGCAATATGTGTCTTCATTGCAGCAATAAAAAGGCATAATTTGTTTTGAGATTGCACAAACTTCCAGAGTAGTTTGACCCTGGAATGCTTGCTCACCAACCGTGGGAGTAGATTTACTCACACAGAAGGCTCCTTGTGAGAAAATCTATTCACAAGTGGAAATCCATCTTTGCTGAATTGGATAAGGTTTTGCACAAAAAGAGTATTTTCCTGTACAAGTCATACTTCTAATCGCAAACAGTTATTAGGTTATAAAAGTGAACAGAATAGGCAGCCAAACATTAGTGATTGGAAATCCAACTTTTATAAACTGGATAAGATGTATTCAGGGCCGGACTGGCTGTAGCGGGCATCAGGCGTTTGCCTGGGAGGCTGGAAGGGTGGGGGGCGGTTTTGGAGAGTTGGGGGCCGATTTTGTTACTGGGGCTAGTTTTGCAGCGATGCTGCCATGCCGTTTATGTAAGCAGCAGTACTTCAAGCTTGTACCCCCCTCCCCCGATCTGGGGGTGGGGGCCTGTCTGACAAAATTGCTAGGGCTGCTTTGGGTTCCCTGTCCGGCCCTGGACTTCTTAGTAGGGTAGTTGCCTGTGAAATTCTGACTTCCATGTACAGATAGTCATAACAAGCCTTATCAAAGCCAATCGTGCATACCTTTTTGACTTATTGGCTTTGGCAATCATTTTTCATAAAGCTGCACAGCATCTCTGACATTATGCAGCATGGCTAAAGAAAACAAACAAAAGAACATACGTTATGATGCGACAACTCTGTCATTTTGTAGGTGTGTGCACCACGAGTTGGATCTGTAAATAAAAAATAATAAGTTGTGCAAAAGTGTTTCATATTTATTGAAGCACTGGGTAAGGGGGGCAACAAGGAGAGCGCAGACAGGTGGGGGTATGCCTCACAAATAGGACAAAGAAGGGGTGAGCATCACAAAGGGTGTCGGTGGGAGAACAATACTGAGACCACGGGTACAGGGAAGCAGCACAGAGGGCGCGGTGGGGAAAGTAACACAGAGGACATCAGTACGAAGCAACATGGACGATGGGGGCTTGAAGAGAAGTATTGGGTGAGATAGGGCCATGTGGATTGGGCGAGGATAAGCACACAAGTGGAAACCAGCATGGGGAGAAGTATATGAGGGCGAGTACAACATGGAGGTAGGAGGGGAGAAGCATAGGGATGACAGAGAGAAAGACAGAGTGCGACTGGACAAGAGAATCACGCAAGGAAGATGGCTGGGAAACACATGCTTTCTCATGGAGTGATTAACCCAGAAGAAAAATAATAGAGCTTGAAAAGCAAGTAGTGAAAGGACACAAGTAATGTGTCTATGCTCCAAGGGCAGGACAAACAAAAGAAGAGGAATGAAAGCACACACATGGTAGCGAAAATAAAGCAAGCAAATGGGAGTGACAATAGAGCCAATCAATGGAAAGCAATGGACAGGTTCTAAGCTCACTGTAAGCTTTTTATTTTCTTTGATAAGTTTGTTTATTTCGTCTAGTCAACAGTTGCAAATCACATGTACAGTAGAGCCAGCTGTTCACAAAGTACAAATCACAGCATACTTATACAACAATATACATCAGTAGTTACCGTTTTTGTCGGTACATAGGGATGGTATTAAATGTATCATCACATCACGGGGCCCTGGCATCCCCCCAAAATGTTCAGAGCTTACAACACGGCATTCTTCATTTAGAGACATAACGAGAAGCATGGGAAAATCTTACATCTCTTCTCTCTCTGCTGAACATGAAGAATCAACACAAGTGTCACATGATCTACTGGTCCATCGATTATTATATATCAATCGTCCCCTTGTATAGACAGAAGGTATTGCTTTATGGGTTCCCAGAAATCACGAGGCCTTGATGCCTGCGGCAGTTCTTCCGTGTAAACCTCCATGGTTTCCCTACAATAGAACATGTCTATGAGACAGTCTTTGAACCTAGGGGGGCGTTTGCTGCCCCATCTAATAGCAACTCGACGTTTTGCTAACAGTAGCGCTACGGCCAGGAATTTTCGTCGCTTTGCAGGTTTTAGTTTGTATATGTCCAGTAAACACACTAGAGGAGTATTCGGTACCAGTTCTACTAACATCCCCGTAAGCGCTCCTATGACATCTTGCCAGTACTTGTGTATCTGTGGGCATGCCCAAACCATGTGCAGAAAGTCCGCGTTCAAAGCATCACACCTATAACACTTGTCATGCGATCTAAGGCCATATCTGTGTAACTGGATCGGGGTATAATAAAATTGGTGTAAGAATTTAAAATGTATTATTCGTAAATTACAATTGGACGTCATCAATTGTAGTTGCGTGCAGCTATATTCCCAATCCCCTTCGTCAATTCTGTCGCCTTTCAATGTTTGACAAGAATGTAAGGGTAGACAACCTGCACTCCTATAATTATGTATTAGTTTATGAAATAAGGTATTTACAATTAGTGAAACTTAAGTGATCAAGGGTGCTGCCTTTGTGAGACCTGTTCAGCCCCGAACAGGCTATGTAAGTAAGGCACAGAATTATTCAAACCGCAGTCTGAGCAAAGGCGCACTATCCACCCGCCCTATGAGGTGCCAAAAGGTAAGTAACAGATTCTTACAGGATCATATTATAAATTATATTGTACACGAAACACTTAATGTCAGTGTTGGATATGTACCCAATTCTAACAAAAGCAAAAAGCGTAATCAAACATTGACATGCTAGTAAGGTACTGTATCATAATTAAATTCATGAGTGCTTGAAAAGTGTCAATGAACTTCTGGTTCAACAAACAAGATGAATATGAAACAACGATCAAAGGTCTTCTTTTCTGGTGCAGAAAGCGTTTTATTTTTTCAGCCCAGCATCATGGCATTCCAATGCATTTCGGTTATAAAAACCTTCATCAGGGAAAAGCTGAAAGAATACATGTATACCCATAAGTACTTTGAATTCCTATACAAATGACATGTTATGAAAATGCAAAACAATTCAACAGGTAAAAGCATATATTGTGTGCACATGTGTTTTGATCATGAATTGCATCCAGTGTTTTTAACCAGTGTTTTAAACAGCCAATATCTTAGAGCAGTAAGAGAATCCAGAGACAAACAATAGCCACCTATAATAATGACAAATCTGGAAACTTTCATGATATAAGATCGAACAACACCAAATTCTGATACATGTTCAAACGTATACAGATATTGCAACAAAAGCCCCGAGACCCTGTGAACATCAGTCGAGTGAAAAACCGAATGAACAGTGATCACAAGTGTGAACGATAATGCTACCCAGCCACCTGTAGAAGTCAAGATCACCGTGTGCGCGCCAATGTGAAAACAAAAGGCTCACCGCCAGATTTCTCTGTGAGCTTGTGCTATCAATAAGGTGAAAGATGACCGTACTGAAAAAGGAAGGGGAAAAGCCAGCTTATAAAAAGTGAATTGGCGTCTCCAGTAACCTTCGATTAATGTTATAAAGTCATAGAAAGTGAACCGTGCTGCCACTTACTTAATAGGCGTAATCAAGAGCCTGCAACGAAAACGGCTGCGACATGGAAGTATGTAGCGTCTTAGTTCAATGAGTGTCTGTTTGAAAAAGTGCAATAATTGCATCAGTTGCGGGTTAGCCAGCAAAGGAGTAAGCTTCACGAAGTGAAGCGTTTTAAGCATGAAGGTTACCTGCTAACGAGCAGCCGTTATGTGCCTAGGAGTTCGATGTTCCGACAGGAAAAGTGTGGAACTGTTTCGGCGCCATGTCCGTTTGTATATAACACGGACCACGTTTAATGCGTGCCGTGCGTGCCTGTGTGACTGATGTGGAAAACAGACTGTAGCCCAGACGTGGTGTAAACACTGCTGAAGCCAAAAATAAAGCCGGACACCCGTGCAATAAAGACAGAATGTGTCGTGAGTGTTTTATTGAGAAGTAGGATGCGCTGAAATGGTCATGAAAGTGAGGAAAGATACAAAAATGGAAATAAAGAGCCAATTGTAGAAAAAAAACTGTATACAGACATGCTACCAATGATTTGCGCGAATATCACAAATGAAGAGTTGTTAACAGTGAGTTTCCATGCTATTCAATAAGCATGTAACGTTATACAATCCGAATTGTCACGGAAAATGAGAAAGTTCACAGAAAATGAATGAGTTCAATTTTATCATTCAGCCCACAAGGGATCATAGTTTGCAAGAACCGTATCCAAAAGGTCTCTCTTTGAGCCAGATATTTATTAGGGTCAACATGTGGTGGTGCCGACACATGTTCAAGGATTGTAAATCGGAGTTGGGGTATGGTATGTTTGTGTGTGAACCAGTGTGCCGCTAGGCAGGATTTCATATTCGATGTTCGAATAGAACTTTTATGTTCTGTCACTCTTATTTTAATTTTCCTAGTTGTCCTCCCCACATAAACTAGCCCGCAGGGACATTTGATGGCGTATATTACCATGGTTGTGTTGCAGTCAGAGGAATGTCTAAGCTTTATTAGTTTACCCGTGTGGGGATGTGTAAAGGTGTCACCAACTATCACGTTACCGCAATGTCCGCAATTGTGGCATTATCTCATCCCTGTTTTGATGGAGATGACAGGATCTCGCTGCTTTGTGGCTAGAATTTCTTTGATGTTTTGAGATCTAGCCAGTGCGAAAATGGGTGTTCCAGAAAAGACATCCTTGAAATCATGTTCTTGTTCGATGATTTCCCATCTTTTGAGAATGCTTCGTTTGATGGCTCTAGCTGCTGTGGAGTATTTAAGCACGCATACTTCCCGTGTAGAAGCAGGTTTTATGGTTTTTTGAGTAGCTGTGTTCTTTCCATGTGAATTGCCTTATGTCTGGCAGTTTCGAGCACTGATGGTGGGTAGCCTCTCTCCAGGTATTGTTGAGACATGATTTCAATGTCTGTTTTTCCTTGTTCGTCATCCGAACTTATTCTGCGCACTCTAATAAATTGTGACAGAGGTAGATGGTTTTTGAGAGTTGGAGAGTGAAAGCTCCGGTAGTGGAGTGCATTGTTCCTGTCAGTAGGCTTCTTGAATACTCTGGTTGATAAAGATGACCCTTTTTTTCAATCAAAATATCCAGGTAGTTGATGGTGGATGGATTGATAGAGTGTGTAAACTTGATGTGAGGGTGACAATCATTGAGATTACATTGATGACATTTTGATCTTTTGGAGAGGCACTCAAGAATCCTTGGAAGGGGCCATTTCCACTCTCAATGATTGTCACCCAACTCTCAAAAACCATCTACCTCTGTCACAATTTATTAGAGTGCGCAGAATAAGTTCGGATGACGAACAAGGAAAAACAGACATTGAAATCATGTCTCAACAATACCTGGAGAGAGGCTACCCACCATCAGTGCTCGAAACTGCCAGACATAAGGCAATTCACATGGAAAGAACACAGCTACTCAAAAAAAACATAAAACCTGCTTCTACACGGGAAGTATGCGTGCTTAAATACTCCACAGCAGCTAGAGCCATCAAACGAAGCATTCTCAAAAGATGGGAAATCATCGAACAAGAACATGATTTCAAGGATGTCTTTTCTGGAACACCCATTTTCGCACTGGCCAGATCTCAAAACATCAAAGAAATTCTAGCCACAAAGCAGCGAGATCCTGTCATCTCCATCAAAACAGGGATGAGAAAATGCCACAATTGCGGACATTGCGGTAACGTGATAGTTGGTGACACCTTTACACATCCCCACACGGGTAAACTAATAAAGCTTAGACATTCCTCTGACTGCAACACAACCATGGTAATATACGCCATCAGATGTCCCTGCGGGCTAGTTTATGTGGGGAGGACAACTAGGAAAATTAAAATAAGAGTGACAGAACATAAAAGTTCTATTCGAACATGGAATATGAAATCCTGCCTAGCGGCACACTGGTTCACACACAAACATACCATACCCCAACTCCGATTTACAATCCTTGAACATGTGTCGGCACCACCACATGTTGACCCTAATAAATATCTGGCTCAAAGAGAGACCTTTTGGATACGGTTCTTGCAAACTATGATCCCTTGTGGGCTGAATGATAAAATTGAACTCATTCATTTTCTGTGAACTTTCTGATTTTCCGTGACAATTCGGATTGTATAACGTTACATGCTTATTGAATAGCATGGAAACTCACTGTTAACAACTCTTCATTTGTGGTATTCGCGCAAATCATTGGTAGCATGTCTGTATACAGGTTTTTTTCTACAATTGGCTCTTTATTTCCATTTTTGTATCTTTCCTCACTTTCATGACCATTTCAGCACATCCTACTTCTCAATGAAACACTCACGACACATTCTGTCTTTATTGCACGGGTGTCCGGCTTTATTTTTGGCTTCAGCAGTGTTTACACCACGTCTGGGCTACAGTCTGTTTTCCACATCAGTCACACAGGCACGCACGGCACGCATTACACGTGGTCCGTGTTATATACAAACGGACATGGCGCCGAAACAGTTCCACACTTTTCCTGTCGGAACATCGAACTCCTTCTAGGCACATAACGGCGGCTCGTTAGCAGGTAACCTTCATGCTTAAAACGCTTCACTTCGTGAAGCTTACTCCTTTGCTGGCTAACCCGCAACTGATGCAATTATTGCACTTTTTCAAACAGACACTCACTGAACTAAGACGCTACATACTTCCATGTCGCAGCCGTTTTCGTTGCAGGCTCTTGATTACGCCTATTAAGTAAGTGGCAGCACGGTTCACTTTCTATGACTTTATAACATTAATCGAAGGTTACTGGAGACGCCAATTCACTTTTTATAAGCTGGCCTTTTCCCCTTCCTTTTTCAGTACGGTCATCTTTCACCTTATTGATAGCACAAGCTCACAGAGAAATCTGGCGGTGAGCCTTTTGTTTTGCACATTGGCGCGCCCACGGCGATCTTGACTTCTACAGGTGGCTGGGTAGCATTATCGTTCACACTTGTGATCACTGTTCATTCGGTTTTTCACTCGACTGATGTTCACAGGGTCTCGGGGCTTTTGTTGCAATATCTGTATACGTTTGAACATGTATCAGAATTTGGTGTTGTTCGATCTTATATCATGAAAGTTTCCAGATTTGTCATTATTATAGGTGGCTATTGTTTGTCTCTGGATTCTCTTACTGCTCTAAGATATTGGCTGTTTAAAACACTGGTTAAAAACACTGGATGCAATTCATGATCAAAACACATGTGCACACAATATACGCTTTTACCTGTTGAATTGTTGTGCATTTTCATAAGATGTCATTTGTATAGGAATTCAAAGTACTTATGGGTATACATGTATTCTTTCAGCTTTTCCCTGATGAAGGTTTTTATAACCGAAATGCATTGGAATGCCATGATGCTGGGCTGAAAAAATAAAACGCTTTCTGCACCAGAAAAGAAGACCTTTGATTGTTGTTTCATATTCATCTTGTTTGTTGAACCAGAAGTTCATTGACACTTTTCAAGCACTCATGAATTTAATTATGATACAGTACCTTACTAGCATGTCAATGTTTGATTACGCTTTTTGCTTTTGTTAGAATTGGGTACATATCCAACACTGACATTAAGTGTTTCGTGTACAATATAATTTATAATATGATCCTGTAAGAATCTGTTACTTACCTTTTGGCACCTCATAGGGCGGGTGGATAGTGCGCCTTTCCTCAGACTGCGGTTTGAATAATTCTGTGCCTTTCAATGTTTCCCATTTAGTGAGTGATCTGTTTGCAATCCCGTATTGTTCTGATTGTGACGCATTGTACCGGCGTGTGACTAATTTCTGGCGAGTAGGTGCTGTCAGTGGTGTCTGTAATGCTTGCAGCGTTGGTGGCTCCTCCGGATAGGAGGTGTATAGCTCCCTGATCGCCACTTGTAGAAGCTCACTGTAAGCTTACAGTAGGTTTTTACACCAACAGACAACTTGCGCTGTCTGGTATGTGAGACTTAAAAATGAACCCAGAGGATACGAATAGATGAGATAGACTGGAAAGGAAGTTATGAGAGCAAGGTTAAAAGGCAAAACGAATAGCACAGTCATCAAAGAGAGATCATATATTTTCAATATATCAGTGGAAAAAAGATAGCAGGCGAGGAGCTGTAATTCTTAAAGGAGAAGAAAGGAAAAAGAAGCATTGAAGAGGAATGGGAGATGTCCGGACCCCTTCGAGAGTGCCACGGGTCACACAGGGGCTACTGGGTCCAACTGTGGTGCTTGAAGACTTTTACTCCTGATGTCACAGGGCCAGAACTACTATAGATTTGGGGCAGCTGGGCCAAGTAGCCCTCCTGCACTTCACTCTCTTGACTCTCAGAGTACCTTGGTCCGAGCAGTCTGAGGCTCCCTCAGAGGGAGGGCAGACGTGGATACAGATTAGTGAACACAGACTCACAATTCAAAATGCATCCCGCAGCAATAAATCAGTTGCCAGTCAAATGCCCGCAATTATGAGAAAAAGGGAGGTATTTTATTTTTTACCGCAAACCAACACAATTGAAAAATACAACATTCACAAACAACTACACAATCCCCCTTGAAGTTGGGGCTATAGTGTTTCTATGGTGATGCACTGTCCCACTCCTTCTTTGCTGATAGTGATAGTGGTTCTTCCTTTTTCACTATTGGTAACATCTAGGAAATGCCCCACTAGCAGTACGAGTTCCAAGAGTCCACTCTTACTATAAGTTAAAGTCAACCGTGTTGCAGCAAGTTCTCCAGGGGTCGACAGGCCCGAAACCTGTCTTACCCACACCGGTAGGTGTGGAGAGTAAGGAGTTCCTGGGTGCACCCCACCTCCTCAAGTACTTGCAGCAACTGCAGCAGATTTCAGGTGAGACGACCTCACAAGGCCCAGGCAGGACACTCGGTGAGTACAAAGTCTCTCACTTATGGTATGACTCCAGAAGTGACCGAAGGCTCTTTGCATTTCCTCCTGTGAGGTAAGTGTCCATTTCCTCTCTGGGTGAGGGGTGGCTGCGACAAGCCTTCTGTGTGTCCCTCACCTGGGTGATGGTGGACAGGGCCTCCCAGTGCATTTTCACTTTTCAGGCAGGCGATGACAGATAATGTCTCATTACTTCTTAGGTCATCCACGGAAGGCCTTGTCTGTGTTCCAAAAACATGCAAGGTAAGATGGGGGGGCCGCACACTGACTTTTTGCACGGCAAAACTTTGGAACCAGATGCCATCTATTTTGCGTTGCCAATCGAATCGGATGCGGTCCAGGAAGGAATTAAAAGCCTGGTTATTTGACAAGAACTAAAATCCAGGCTCAGGGCCCTCTATCCATGTAACACAGCTAGCGCCAAGACGCCACGGCATTCGCTGCGCTCTATAAGTAATAACTCAAATCACTCGATGCGCACGGTGACCTCCTGTAGCATACGAGGTCACCGAGTCTCACACCACACAGGCTCCTGCCCTATTAGTATAGTAAAATCCTTCATGCAGACCCGTCCTGACATAAGGGTTTGTCGTCCGCTACCACACAAGGCTACAGCCTTTACCACACTGCAGTCTTTTCCACGGCGGCCCCTCCTAGTGCATGGGGTCACCGATTTGGCACTACGCAGTGCTTCGCAATGTGACACATGACTCGATTCACAGAGGCCCTCTCCTGGCATACGGGGTCGCTGACTTTTCCCACTGGCAATGACCCAATCGATGCAACAACTGTTTCTTCACACCTCGCAGAGGAAGTCCACTCATTGGGGCTCCCCACTAGACCCCGCTCCCTCCAATGCTCTTCTCTTCCTCTAAGGGCGCACTGGTCTTAGCAAGCAGGCAGGTGCTCCAGGTCAAGTGGTCTTGAATTCCCTGGGTGATGTCCCCACACCAAGCAGGTAGTCTAGCAGGCCGTGGTCTCCAGACCTGGTCACAGGCAGAAGTCATGCAGAGTTTCCCCTCCTCACACAGCAGAGTACGAGTAGAGGTTTCTCAAACTCCCTTCTTATAATCCATTTCCAGACAAGAAATATGATTTAGGGTCTGAGTCGTTGAGATTTTATGTTGGGGTTCTGCTTCTTAGGAAGTGTCCTCTCCTCCTCGCCCTCTTCCTCTTGAAAAGCACTCTGTCACAGTAGGAGTGTCTCCAAAGCTAATAGTCCACAACATAGGTCATGGCAGTGACTAGCGGTCACACCTGGATGCCAGACACAGTGAGGTCCCAAGCCCTATTCTTTATGATTCTCATATCAGCCCCATCTCCTTACTGAGATGTGCCAAGGCCTCTTCAATATAACTTCTCACTGAATCAAAGAGCACACTTTAAAGCATGCAGAGAAAGCCTGGTCTTCCCCTTCCTAGAGTGTATCCCACCCAGTCTACAGGGATGCAACAATACACAAATATGTCGGTAACTCCTCCCCATGTTTCACCATGCAGTCCTGCGTCTCCCAAAATGAGACTGAAAACCCTTGATGTATTATACCATTCTCTGGCACACATACACCCAGTGCATGTATACATTATACACACACTACACAGTAATGTACTTTCCATGTACTGTATTACTCAACGGCACTCATGCATCCAGCATATGCATTTAACATGCACGCACTGCACAGCACTACATCCTTTGAGTATTGTACTATTCATAGGCAACTAGCTTATGTATTCACTGTGCACGCACTGCTCTGTACTGCATTATCCCTGTATTGTACCCTTTGAAGGCACACATACACCCAGCGTAGATACACCACTTCTGCGCTGCTCAGCACTTCATACCAAACCGATGTATGGCAACGGTGAGTTAAGCACACACCAGCAGAACTTTAAAAATTTGTGAGCCTGTAAGCCTCACTCCAGTGGCACCGGTTAAAAAGGACATGTTCACTCCTATTGATCACTACACAGTATGCTTCCACCGCCATGCTAGAGCTGCTTAACTTCTGGTGAAGGCGGTAGCCTTCCACCACTGTGAGAGCGCCCCTCCCTGTCAAGCAAGACTGCAATCCGTGAGCCATGCTTTTGTAATGGTGCACACGCATGATCCGTGTTTGCCTATGACAACCAAAATCAGTATTAGGGATCCAGATTTCAGTACAGTTGTGCACATATTTTACCATGAAGAGGACTTTTCCGTCCCAACAGGAGAGATGTGAACAACCCTTCTTAATTACTGCCAAAGGGAAACATTTTTCTCACATTTATATGAGAGGATAATGTATGGAAAAGATATAGATGTAAATAGTTTTCGAACTTTCAAATTAAAGGTGCTGAGGGCAATGGGCCTTGATGAGAGTTATCCTAGAATGCTGAGGGAATGTAGTTAAATCATTTACTGTATACTCAAGTGAGGCCGAGGGACTCCACAAGAGCAGGCGCTTTCCCATTCCGCAGAAGTTGAAGTTAGGAGGCTGGCAGCTGTAGTGCAATGAACCTGAACTTGGTGATCTTTGAAGAAGAAGTCTGTAAAGTTGTGTGACTTGAAACTTTACTTTCTTTTTTTACTGAAAGTTTGGCGAAGTGCATAGTTTAAAAACAACAGCAGCTTGAACGCCCTTTCCCACTGTAGAATAGCATTCCCACAGCAGCACTTGACTGCTGTGAGCTGCAGATAGACTGCTGTAGCTCAACAGCAGTTCCCTGCCCCTTCCTCCTAGACTGCCCCCCTGCCTAACAGTCAAGAGTCCAACCCCTCCACCATGAACGTCAATTCACTAAAAAGCCAGGGGTAGTGGAAGTGACATCATGTGCCCTTTGACCTTCAATTTCATTCACACACATACACACATTAACACTTACACACCCACTCACTTTCTCATGTAAACAATCGCTTACCCACATGCACGCACACAACATACATTCAAGAACAGTTTTTTTTCCAACTTACCTCAGCTGCCAGGGAAAGCCATATTCCAGCTAATTGGACTCCATTTTATTATTACACTAATAGTGTATAAATAATTTTTTTTAAGAGAAAAAATAAAAGTGGAGCCCCAACCGACATTCATAAGGAGGAGCCGACACTGTGTTCCTATCGCTGATATTGCTACCTCTGAGGCCAGGGGTCGCAATGGGCAAGCTAGGGATTACAGCTGCGGCCCCTGGCGACTCCTAAATGATGTCCATGCCCTCGACTGACCCATGCATGCTACTTTGTCCATTAGTGTGAGAGTTGCCTAATGCCACATGTCACCCAGAACTATCCCATTGCATGGGCCCTGAGCTGTCCCATGTCATGGTCTGTGAACTTTACATTTTCCAGTGATCTTGCCTACTCTCTCACTTACATTCCCTGTATCTCTAACTGGAACATAGAGAGTTGCAGCAGGCCACCAGTAACGATGCCAAAGGGTGTCTGCCAAAGAAATATCTTGTAGAAGGAGAGCTTACCTCACAGTTGGGGCTAGTGGGTTTCATTTCACCTCAAGGAAAACCAAACAAAGTTGGGAAACTTCGCCTGCCTTTGCAGAGGGGAAGTTTTTTTAAACTTTTTAATTGAGTGTAAACTTTACCCACCCATGTTGTTAACACGGCTAACATGTTTAAGAATTGCTGTTCTAGCATAGTGAAGTCACAGGAATATACAATCCATGGAACCACAGTTGAGAGTGTGAGGTCAAGCAAGAGAAAAACAATATTTTATTATGGCATGTCTAAGTAATCAGATCATGAAAGAGCGACTGATGTGGTCTTCTTTGATCTTTGATATTAGCAAAGCCTTTGAAACTGTGCCACAGATGACTTACATAGGCAAAATAGGTAATCTCTGTCTGGGTCCCGGGGAGGAGAACCATGTTATGAACGGGGACATGGGCAACACACCACCAAGACTGGTAAACTGAGTTTTGTAACTGTGAATGACTTTTTGGCCTCAATTCAGCATGCATGGTGTTGAGGAGTTGGTTGTTGCTGAGCTGGTCGGTGAGGTGTCACTTAATTAGCTTCTCTAAGACCTTTGCCGGGTATGCTAGGAGGCTGGGTTAGTGGATGTTTTATTTTAAGCAGCTATATGACAGTGGCATATGTTCAGTTGCCCAGGAATGTGGCTGAGTCGATGGAGGAGTTGAGGATGAGTGTAAGTGCTTCGCTAATTGGTTTGAGTCCTTCAGTGAATGTGTGGTGGGGCAAGAGTCATATGGAGCCCCCAAATGGAGGGCTTTGATGGTGGCAGCAATTTCGATTGTGGTGCTGGTGAGCCATGAGATCAGGGTTCGTTCTTTGGCTGTGATTGTAAGTTGAGTTGCGATAGTGACGGGGTCCAGTTGAGGGCCAAAGTTACTGTATATGGAGGTGATTTTGTTATAAAAGAATTCCGAGAGCTTGTTGCACAGGTCTGGTGTGAAAGTGATTTTTCTAGAGGTGGCAGTAGAAGTAATGATGGCAAAGATTTATTTGGTGCTGTTAGTACCGGCGTTAATACAATCTGCAAGAGCTGTGCACTTGGTGTTCCGTATCTGCAGGTGATAGCTTCTTAGGGCTGATTTGAAGATGTCTTTATCTGTGGGGTCTTGACTTGTTCTCCATTTACACTCCAGTTGCTTCCAGTGGAATTTCATCAGCCCACGTTCCTCTGTGTACCAACTGGCACTGGCCTGTGGTGAGGCTTTTGCTGCTGGGTTGCACTTGAGTGGAGCAAGGGTATTGGCGTATGTGGTGATCCCACTGTTGAGGTTCTTGATGGCTTTCAGCAAGTTGCCAGTGCACGGATGGTAAGAAACTCAACTGTGCTACTGGGATACTTTTCCAGCGATGGTAGATGGTTCTGGTGGTTCTAGATCTCTGGTGGTGAGGGATTGGTATGCTGAAACTGATGAGAATGTGGTCCGTCCAGGTCATGGTTACCAGCTTTTCAACTGTGATGTTGCTGGTAGAGGAGAAAATCGCGGTTCAATAGGTATTCGGTGGTGTGGCGGGTTCAGTATCATGCTTGGTGAGGCCAAGGTTTCTGAGGTTTTCTAGAAGGGCCATAAAGTTAGGATCGGTGAGGGCTTCTAGGTGAAAGTTAAGGTCTCCTAGGAGGATGAAGATGCTGGTATTGATGATGAGTGTTGTGACAAAGTTTGTGATGTCGGTGGTGAAATTGGTGGAGGGTCCTTGTGGTCTGCATATGAGGGTTCCACCCAGGGAGAAATTGGCTGTGATGCGTATCTTGAACGTGAGGTGTTCCATGTAGCTGGAGGGGGTGTCCATGTAGGTGGAGCAGCTGATGAAGAATTGATGTCTGTGGAAGAATTGTGGATGCTTCTGGGAGTTTGATGTCCAGAACGACAACGTAAATACAAATTCCCTGACAAAGGCTTCCAAAATGGTGCAAGCTCTGCATAAGGAATTTATAAAGAGTGATGTAAACACTTAAACATAATAAATGTTGGCAAAGTCAATATGTCTGGCCTTGGCATGTGTGCATTTTTTTTAATGCAGTTATATATTTTTTCAAATGTGCAATATGCAAAAGAAATGGCAAAATATAAAAGAACATATAAAAAAGGATTGCGCTAGCAGCTTAGAAATACCAGCCCCCGAGTGTGAAGTAAACCTTTTTCTGGTGGCTGTACACATGTGAGTAGGTGAAATATTGTCACAGTGCAAGACATTCACTGATGAGGCTGTCTGGCCCATTGCCCCATGATGTTTGCTCTGGCGGGTGGAAGTAAAATGTGATTGACTCTTGAACAGGCCATTGGATTAAGACAGCTGACTGAAAGAACTTGTATGCATGTATTTTAACATGTTTTTTGTACCCCAAAAAAATAAAAAATGAGGCTGGAGAGACAACTAAAGATGTCTTTACAGCAGACCTTAAAAATTCTGTAAGAAGATAGGGCGATGAGATATGTGTGATTGCTCAGGATATAAACAAAGTGGAGGAGATGGGCATATTCCTGCATAATTGTGCTATAGGAGAGTGATAACTGATGTATTATTTGCTTCTTACATGTCAGGAGAAATGCAGGGAAATTCATCACAGAAGTGGTACGTGCAGAAGAGTTTCTTTAAGAGCGATTGTGACAGGCAACATTGAAAATAGAATTAAAAACGCCTGGGCCAGACAAAGGAAGGACCGTGCAATGTTTTTATTTTTGATTGTTTTCTATGGGTACCATTTATTTATTAGTGTGAGAAGAAAGATTGAAATGGTGACTGGAAATGGGAATATCAGAGCGATCTCGCTGTTGTTCCTTCCCTTAAACATTTGTGTATCTTTGGAATCATAAAGAACTGTGTCATAATGTTGGGGTGTACAACAAATAGTAGAAGTGCACAGTACGAGGGTATTGCAGTGCTTAACCCCTTCGATGCGAGTGACGGAGCGGTTCCGTCATGCGCGTCGGTTGCGCTGTGCGCATGACGGAACCGCTCCGTCATGGCCCCGCCCGCGCATGGAACCTTCAGCACAGCGCGGTAATCCGCACCGCGCTGAAGGGGTTAATTTGAGCAAGTGGTTTTCCGGGCTCGGTACCAGCACTTAATTGTCAACACTGGCGCTTGTGACAGACTATCACAAGGTGGCGCTGTTTGGCAAATTTAGAGATGACCACAACAACATTTAAATATTAATTCAATATACATTAAAAAGAATCACTATTACCTGCACCCAAGCCATTCTCACAGCTTGGGGGCCTGGAATAGGCTGAATTTTCACACTTAGGAGTATGATGGTTAGTACTTGTGTTGTTACTATCATTGGCAGCACTGGCTGGGGCAGTGTGTGGTGCAAGCTGCAGTTGCTTCCTGGTGAGAGCCCTGGCACTTATTTCTTTACTAATTAAGCACTGTTTATTGTAAAGAAAATATGAGATGTATTGTCAACCTATTTTTACTTGTGCCAATTGATGGACGTAAGCTGTTGTACAAGCAACTCTACGTTATGCTGTTTGCATAGCGCTAAAAGGTGCATTACAATGCACAATTGGCAGCAGCAACAACTTTAACACACAAAAGATGTTATTGCGCTAAAAGTTACCATGAGTGCACAACAGAACTCCATTTGCATTGCAGAGTGCAAAGGAGACACACTTCATGGTAATAATAATAATATCCACATTTGTAAAGCGCGAACAATCACCCGTAGGGGTCTCTAGGCGCTGGGGGCCGTCGGGAAGATTAAGCAAGCTATTGCCCAGAGTCACATGGTGCTGGGCTAATCTGCTGCCAGCGCCAGAGATCGAACCGTGATCCCCAGATTCCGGAGTCAGTCGCCCTGGCTGTGGTGCCACACCTCTTCGGATTCCGGAGTCAGTCGCCCTAGCTGTGGCACCACACCTCTTCGTATTCCGGAGTCAGCCGCCCTAGCTGTGGCACCACACCTCTTCCTCTTCCTATAACAGTGCAAACACATTAAACTTTTCATACAAAGCAAGGTTTCCTAAAATAGGCTGTCCTGGATTTGCTTGAAATCCTGGTGCATAATGCAAACAGGAGCGAATAAGTGGGACATTTTGCGATATTCCTGTATGGAACGTGTAATTTTCATAGAAATTCACATTGTACCAGGGTTACTAATGGACGGGGCACCTCATTTTGAAATTTAGATCGAGTATGTACCTGAAGTGCAAATCTCCTGCAAGACAGCACTGGGTGGCCTATGGGCTGCAGCACGACGCTCAATGTTGTGCTAAAATGGCTTTATTTGTGAGAATGGCATGCAACCCATAAATATGAAATGACATGCATTTTTTTGCATTTGTAAAATGCATCCCTGCAGATTTTCATGCACCCTGCACTGCTTGATTACAGTGTAAGCCGGCTGATTCCAGTGTTCCTACTTATGTACAAGCACCTCCTGCAAAGTAACACATGAAAAGATTTGCATTTTAAAAGACGGAAATTCCTAAACTCCTTTGTCTGTTTTTACTGCCCCAGAAATCCCTTCTCTTTTTAAGTGGGGCGTCTCTGTGTCTTTTTCTCCTAACACCGTGCAGAAATCTTGTTAGGGGATTTCCAGACTTCGCAGCTGCAGCATGCCCTGCAGTGTAAGCTGCTCCCTTGCACCTGCTCTCTGCCAAAGGGCAGGGGCTTCCCCAGACTGCCAACCTCACGATGAGCTACACAGCCCCTGACACTCAGGGTGCGCTTCACAATCAGCAGCACAAACGAAAATGTGTGAATGTCAAACTCCCAGGAGATGAGCAAACGCAGCCGCGGCTCCTCTGCTAAAATGGAGGAGCGTCGCCCCACTGCTTTTCCGCAGTGCAAAAAAGGAAAAATAAAAAGATAATAACACGATGTTGTTATCATCTTATTTTTCACAATGTTATTATAATTTTATTTTTCATTGCGAGCCTGGTTAGGGCAGGGTGGGGCTGGGCTTTTCGGAGCAGGCGGAGGAGGAAAAATATGCACTTAAGTGCGCATGACGGTTTGGCCAGCTATCTTGGGCTGGCCAAACAGTCATGCGCACCTAGCATGTTCCCCACCTGCCTGTATTGCACAGCCTGCGTGGAGAACATGCAGAGGCTCCCACTCCCTGTCTGAGCGCCGAACCAGGCTGCTCAGACCAATCGCGACGTTGCTGTCATGCTGGTGACGGCAGCGTCGTGATTGGCTTAGAGGAACCTGTGTGATTCCCGCTTCCGTGAAGAGAGATGAAGGCGGTGGAAAGGTAAGTATTATAATTTTTTTCACTCCCCTGCCCCGCCACCCCCATTCTGTACCAGCAACCAATGAAAATAATACGTACCTTTTCCTCAAAATCACACAGCCAATGCTGCTGAATGTTGGAGGTACGAAATACCAAAGCTGCATTGTGTTTATTCCACCTCATGCTTCTTTCATCAGCCACTATACACTCCCTGCCTCACTATCTCACTCTGGCAGGCTCTTTTTCATCCTTGCTTTCACCCTTTGCCAATGTTTGTGTGTCTTCTGTTTACTCCTTCTTTCCCCCTTGTGCGTTTTTCACTCTCTTGCTTTGGGCCAAAGTCTAATGATGGAAAAATAAGTTTCGGCCCCCAAAGAAGAGTGTCTGTGGGCCCCATCTGCAACCACAGGCTCAAATTAAGCACTGGCGACAACCAAACCGTCATCTATGTCTGATTCCCGGTTTCCAGAAGATTAAAAGCAAACAGTGAGAGGGACACTTCTTTTCAAAAGTATATTTTGATTCAGGGAAGGACTCAAGACCTGGCAGTTCAAAATATCTCCCTAAAAATTCACAAAACTTAGTAGTAGTATGCATTGGAAAGCTGATCCAGTTGGAACCTGTCAGGCATAAATGGATGTATTTTCTGCTGCAAACAGTGGCTTGCGGTTGCAAATGGCGCAGTGAATCAGGTCAATTGAATCTAATAAAAACGAATTAAAATTGTGTTTTTCTTTTTCCCCATTTTTAGTAAAATCTCAGTAAATTCAATATCCTCACACCAGAGAGTTTTTGACAAGCATTAAAGATATATCATAAAGGTATTCACCTTGCCAAAATATATGCAAACTAATGGCACCCCTTAATCTTAATAAGCAAACAAACGTCCATGCCATCTAACGTCTAAAGAGTCGCATCACACAAGGGCAGAGGGGAACACAAAGGAGAAAACACTATGGAGTCATAAAGTGGTATATCCGGAAGCATGGCATAGATCCAGACCTCCTGGGGCTATGCTGGACACTCTTGTATATTTTGCTGTGGCGTAACCCAAAAAGATGGGGCCCGCCCCTGCAGAATGTGATGAGGGGGCCACTGAGTTCTCCATATCTCACAAATAGTCATTGGACTTGTGCTAAATGGGGGCTTCTTGAAGGCTTGGGGCCCCCTGGAGTGTTGGGGCCCCCTGCACTGAAGGGGCTGCAGGGGCTTGCATTATAACCCTGATTTTACAAATCTGATACAAGAAACCATTTTGCCAATATTCCAGGCAATTAATCTTTAAGAATGGTCTTTTACCTTGAGCCAGTGATTACCTGTCACGCCAGGAGGAAAGCGTTCTATATTTTAATTTCACTAAACTATAATGCCCTGTAATTTGTTCTTTGAAATATCATGTAACCCCAGACTTTATTTAACGCTGTTCATTTATTTTCCCTTTTCATTTCCCCCTTTTGTCATGCAGATTCAGGGTGTATTTTGAAATGTAAATGACGCCGCGTGCGGAGCCCAGATTTGTCAACAATGAGGCGACGGGTTCCGTCAAAGAGCTTATCTTTACACGGCGAAATGATGTCTCTTTGTGGCTCCGGGAGCCCGCCAAGTCCCCATTGTGGCAGGGGATTAAAAGAGATGACCCTTGGCAGTGACATGGAGACTGTGCTAATTTCCTAGTTGACGATGAAAAAAACACACACACGCTCCGGTTCCTGGTTCCTGCTCGCCAACACAAAACCCTCTGTTGCCAGTGGATTCCGAGTTCATTTCTATAAAAGACACGATTTTAATATTCTGTTTTTGCGTGCCATATGACGTTCTACGTTACTTGGTTGACATGTATGAGGATGCGCGTCTCTTTCCAATTTAATGTTTTTGTTTGTGTTCAGAAAACTATTTTTACGTTAAGCAGTGGGTTTTAGCTAGCCCAATGGCAACCCAGACGTATACCCTCATTCTGAGTTAACAATGGATGCATCATCCTCCCCATCTCCTTCAAAATGCCATTTTGCACGTGGTATCTGCTCGGTTTTTGCACTCCGTGGAAACGTTTGCGGTTTTAAAAGGAGACCACTTTCTGTACATGGTTGTATCTCTACCGCCCTGCTTTACCATGTATGCTTTAAATGGGCCGGTACTGTCAGGTACTGAGTACCGGCACTTTTTTATTTTGAGAGGAAGAGTACCGGCACTTCTCAAGAAAAACGGAATACTTTTAATTGGAGAGTACCGGCACTACTTAGAAACAAGCAGGTACTCTGGTACAGCGTACCTCCACTTCTTTTTTTCCATTTCAAGTATGACGAGGGAATTACTATAGAAAAACTCCAGAGCGAGGCGAGCACAATTTCTGCTCATCTCTTAAGGGACGCCATGTTAAAATCGGGTGAAAAATTATTTGTGAACAATTTTTATTTTTGAACGAAGCCCCTCCTGCGCAGGCACCTATTCAAGGTTTTCAGAAATGAAGACTGAAAAGATGAATGTTCATACAGCAGGCCGTTTTCCAAGAAGTGTTTATTGTAAAAGTAAAAGAGAGCCGCCCCAGCACCTGAGCCAAACACAAGACAATCTCCAACTGCCGCACAGCCCAGACGCAGCTAGGCAAATGTCAACATTCCAGATTACATATAACAATTCTACTGCATGCTCTAACAGAATGACATCATCACACACTTCCCTTCTTTTATTAAAATAACATTTAAAACATAGAATAAAATATTGAGCAGTTTACAAGAATACAAAATCTACAGTCGTTACACAACGTACGACAAACAATCCCATTCACACATACTCTCGTAACCAGCTCGGTTTGACACGATCCCTGGAGCTTCTCCTGACACCACCATCCCCTCCTAAAATTCTTTCGTCATTTCGCACCTTTCCTTGTGAAAAGACAGGATCTCTAGCTACACGAGACGTATTCCACCAATCACCATTGCTCAACTTAACAGCATTTCTCCTGACTTCAACAACCTGTTGAGGATCCAAAAACTTTGACAAACCTTTCCTAACAGACACAGGATTCTTTACTCTCACCCAGTCTCCAACCTTAATCTTGTGATCTTCATTGCAAACAGTAAATTCACTTCTTTTCTTACTAATCTCATAAGACTTCTTATTCGCAGAATCCCAAATACTCCTCATGTCACATCCCTGATGAAAAGACTTCACCATCCAAAAAGGATAAACCTGTGAAGAAGCTTTCCTGCCTCTCATGAGTTCGAATGGACTGAAATTGGTAGACACATGAGGAGAAGTGCGGTAAGACCACACAAGATCCTTAACTGCCTGAAACACACACATATTAGATCTGTAGGCAGCTTGAACACACTCCACAATAACCCTATTAAACCTTTCAGTTTTGCCATTGCTCTGTGGATGATAAAGGGGAGTTCTCGTGTGCTTGATGCCAGAAGAATGCAAAAAATGATTCATTTCTTGCGAAATAAATTGGACACCATTGTCCGTGAGGATTTCCTCAGGAAAACCTTCTCTGAGAAAAATCTTTTTAAGACAGTTGATAACACTCTTTGAATTAGGTACACCAATAGGTTCAACCTCAACCCATCTGGATAGATGGTCCACAAGAACAAGAAAATATTTTGAATTTGTAGGAAGAACATGAAATGGGCCAAGAAAATCCATGCCCAACTTTTGCCAAGGCCTTGCAGGAGGAGAAACAGGATGTTCGACAGAACCTTCTAGAACAAGAACCTTATCACTAGCACTACATCGTGCACACTGTCTAACCAAATCGTCCACCTGAATATCCATTCTAGGCCACCAAAAATCTGACCTAACTTTTCTCTTTGTGATGGTAGAACCCAGATGACCTGAATGAGCGTTCAATATGATTTTCTCACGATAACAAGTGGGAGGTACCAATTTGTCACCCCTGACAACCTTTCCACTCTCAAGAGAGAGTTCACTATTAACTTTCCAGAACATTTGAAGATCTGGAGAAAAGAAAAAATGTACTCACAATAGAGTCGTGAGTTCAATCTTGCTGCGATGCAGGCATACCTTGGCTTTGTTCGTAAAAAAAAAATCTTGATTGGCAGGACATCACTGGGTAGATTCGTATCCCATCTTCTGTCGCCAATTGAAAAGATGAATGTTCATACAGCAGGCCGTTTTCCAAGAAGTGTTTATTGTAAAAGTAAAAGAGAGCCGCCCCAGCACCTGAGCCAAACACAAGACAATCTCCAACTGCCGCACAGCCCAGACGCAGCTAGGCAAATGTCAACATTCCAGATGACATATAACAATTCTACTGCATGCTCTAACAGAATGACATCATCACAAAGACACTCAATTAATTAGGTGCCTGTGTTCTGTTGTTAATCAATAATGTTCTCCTTAAGATCTGTGCATTGAATTAATGCACATTGTCTCCATTAATTAGCTAGTGGTACCCTTTCATTACCACTGGTCGCAGACTAATTCAAGCAGCTCTATACTATACTAATGTTCATTGGAACTCCCATCCTCGTCGCCAGTGTTGCGTTCCAATGATGACATGAAGCACCCAGTAGAAGTAGGGATGTTTATTGAATAAGTACAGAACCACCAACCCCCGGAGCAGCAGTCACCTCCTAACTGACCTCACCAACTGTTTCCCCTCGTTCCAACCTCACCACATTCCATCTGATGGCATATGCATGTTCCATGAAGCCCCAAGCCCCACTCCTCATGACATGGTCAAAGTTCCAACACAGGGCTGCAATGGAAGGAGGTTAGAACAAAGCAACGAGTCCTAGGAATGCTTAGATACATGTGATCACGTTGACTCGAGAGGCGAAGCGTGTTATATAGCATCAAATGCTCTGCCTGGTAGAGCGTTCCCTGTTTTTTGGCAATGAGAATCACCATATTTTTTTTCAGGTCTGCAACAAGATTAATGTGTTTGCACTATGGAAATTTAAGCACAATCTGTGACTACATGGAAGGCGCATGAGCAGTAGTAAAGAGGAAATGACGAGAACTCCCATATCTATAAAGGAATAGTTAAATAGAAAAGGCAACAGACGACAACACCAATTGGTACATAAACCAATAGGAACACAACTATTCAGAACAATGCAGCTGCAAAAGGAGCCAGTTTTCTTAAAGCCCATTAACTGATCAAATCCTTCTCACCTTGTGAGAAATAACGAAGGATCAGCATCTAATGGAATAAAAAATTGATGGCAATAGACTGACCATTTTATGATAAACCTGATGTGAAGGGAGAGAGAGAGATGCAAATCATATTTACTCTGACTTAATCTGCTAATTAGGTTAGTAATCAGATAATGTGCACATTTTTCTATTACATATTACAGTAAATGAATTAGGAATTATACAGTACAGATAGGTTATGCAAGCATACATCATCCACTTATGCCTGCACCCATATTGTCCACAAGCAATTGATCTCCATATGTTTTCTGACCACCTCAAAATCAGCACCTGAAAAACTGAGATTTTTGCATGTAGAAACTGGATGAATCGTCATTCTTTAACCCAGGGTTCTCCAATGTCGGTCGTGGAGGGCCGGATCCATGCCAGATATTTAGCATACCCACATTTAGGTAAATGTAGTTATCTTAAAAATCTGGCATGGATCCGGCTCTTCAGGACCGACATTGGAGAACCCTGCTTCAACATTTGGCCTCAGAAACTAAGGCCCTCCCCATCTCCACCATCACCATACACAACTAACGTTATGAAGAATCTATGGTGTTTGATGGACTTCAATCTATCACAATTAATTCTAATGGCCAAATGATGCCTTCTTATGATGAGATGCCTTCCCATATTTCAGATTTCCTTTAAAACTCCAAGCTACCATTGCATTACTACGTTCTTAGATGAACTGTGCTATTTTGAAGAACCCCTGTTAATTCTTCGGAAACTACAGAGAATGTAAAATAAATCCACCATACATCTTCTCAATCTTCCAATGTGGACCCATACTACTGGTCTCATTTTCCTGGACTGGCTCCCAGTAGCTGGACAGATCATCTTTAAGGCAAGGTGCATAGCTCCCTCAATAATTCGTGGACTGGACCACTCTTCCTACCACAAAACATCCACATGTGCTACTAATTAAGGGGCTGGCTCCATTACTGACTGTGCCTCCCTTTAAAGAAGGAACTAGTGGAACATTTTTCTCTGCCCATTCAGCCAAACGTTGGAGCTCAACATCTGCTAAAAAATAATTGAAAACCACCGCTAATCACGGAAAGCATTAAAACATGGCTATTGCCATCATTGAAAGATACAGAGATGATCTATACAAATAAATTGATAAAAATGTATGCACACATTTGTTTTTTCTCACACTCTCCACAACATTAAATGTTTACACGCCCCAGTGCATGCCACACCATGTTTGTATCTGAATCCCACTCCCCTCAACCAACATCTCCCACATAGAACACACTGCATCCAAACCCTCCTCATCGTGCAGTCTGAACGGCTGCCCAAGGAATAGATGTGAAAGGGAGCACTTTGTGGCCTTGTCAGTGGCATGAAGTGCTATCCAAATACTGAAACACTATATAATACAATACCAACAGTCTCAACTGCCATCAATGAGAAACACAAATTCTTCATAGGCAGTTGGTGCTAGAGCAGCCAGAGTGGGAGCTGAAGAAAATCAGAGCCTGGTTCCTCTACTTGGATCTATCTTTTGCTATCTTTTGCTATCTCAAGGTCCACATCAGCACCTGTGGCGACAAGATTATCATTGGAGGCTTAAATAATAGCATTTTAGAAAACAGGCTAGCATTGTTTGACTTCTCATAAATTCTATATGGTCAGAATGGAAATTTGTACCTGTCAATCCCATTTATTTATTTTTGTGTTACAAACAGAAGTCAAAGGGGCACATCACGATGCCGGTGGGACCGCCACTCACAGGCTGTCAGTAGCAGTCCCAACGACAGACAGCCCTTCGGGCCGACTGACTCCTTGGGATGCAGGCGGTTGGACCCTTGTATGTCGGAGGAAGGATGCTGCCTCTGCTGCAGATCGGCGCATATACATTCTCCCTACTTCCACGGACAGAGTAAATCCACAGTCACACGCACATACACTCATCATACGCTAGGGCCCATCACACTGAAATTCACACTATTACTCTATCCACACTGAATATAGGAGAGAAAACCTAAACCAATCTGCATCTAAACTAGGTCAATGCGACCATAAAGATATTGTCCTGAGTCATGATTTTAAACATAGGAAATACATTTGAAACTCAATAAATGACAAAGAAATAACCACCCGACACTGGAATTTAAACAAATGGTTGTTTATCTAAATTAGTTCAAATGAAAGTCAATCAATAGCAAAATCATTATTCTCATAGTTACCTATTCTAGCTAAATCGGTCAGGACAGGTCTCTCGGTAAAGTCTCTCGAGCTGCCGTCCTCAGCATAAGTTCAGGAAGAAGTGGCCTCTAAGATCCAAAATGCAATGACCCAGACCCTCTCTAGTCTAGTACATTTATAACAAAACTAACGAAAATAAAGTTACAAACAAATTCTGAATGTCCGTTGAGCCGCTGAGCAGAGCGAGCAGGAAAGGATGTCACTTGGTAACATTTAGAAAACCTCCGCTCAGAAAAAAAAACACAAAAATAAAAACAGGGAAGAAGGAAACTCGAGTTTGCAAGCAATACATTTATGAATGCTCTTCCTTGGTGCCATAGCAGAGCCACCGCAGATTTATCGTTGTTCATTGTGGCTTTATTCTTTTCCAAGGGCAATTGGAAACATGACCGGAGCTGCTGTCCTCACGGAAACTTTTGAATCAGACAGAGGCTGTGGTCAGGTGACTTTCAACCATGTTCAGCAAGGCCTCTCGTCACGTCTCAATCACTCGAGCGCAGGCTGTAAATAGCAGCCATCTTTTTTTAGGCCAAAACGGACCATCTTAATTAAAAGAAACACAAAACAACGTTACCACATCATAATGATTATACAGTGTTAATCCCCACTAATACCCTTATGTGTATGTAATTACCTAGCCGCCTGCAACACAAAGAAGCATTAGCACACGTTATTTTTAAAGCGCAAACTCGAAACAAATAGCACTTTTGCGATACTCATTTAATTAAATTGCACATATTATTAAGCAACATAAATGCATTCCCACGTGTAGTTTCTCTCATTAGTAATGTTGATTAATAAAGACTTTTAACAAAACTAATAATTAGTGATTATAAATTAGTAATTTTAATCATAACATATAAACAAAACTGGAGCTTAAAACTCGATAAATTTTCAACAGAAAACTCTGCTCCAGCAATCCCCCCTTTGGTGATATATTATCACCACAAAAACCAACCCAAAAAAAAAAAAAAAGATTTGTCCCAATTTTTAGGAGAAATTGAAAATGTCTTTTATGACACAACATTAAACACCAGACTCTCTCACATCATCCCTCTTCGACTCCAAGTACACACTCTCCCTCAATTCTTCTAATTCTATTTCTTGTGGGTCTCTCCTTGACCTCTTTTGTTTCTTTTCAGCATTTCCTCTAATTATTCTCTTTTTCCCTCCCCTGTTTTTACAACACAAACACCCCAATCTTAGTATCAATAAAGCAACAATTACACATGTCAATGGAAATAATATTCTACCAATAATGGTACTACCTATCTTAGCAATAAAACTCTTAACAGCAACTATTTTATTAGCTATTTTAGTCCAGATACTTTCAGCTTCCAGTGGTACTAATTCTTCATGCAAATCAGTAATATTTTTGATATAGACCTTTAGATCTCTGCTTTCATCAGGAATGTAAGTGCAACAATGTTGAACTTTCAGCATTCCACAAACTCCACCCTCCTTGGCCAATAGAATATCAAGGGAAAGTCGATTTTGCATTGACATGGCACGTACGGCAATCATCTCCGTATTTACCAAAAGAAACCCTCCAGCGGTACTTGTCGATAAGTGATCCACCACTGTTGACAGTTTCCGAATTCCATATGCATTTAAAGAAATTCCTACTGCTGGAATTAAAGCTCCAAAAATATCACCTACAATTTCTGACCAAGTTTCTCTCTTAAAACGTGTTAGTAAATTAATGTGTTCTACGTCCTCTATTCTATCTATATGGAAAATCTTTGGAAAGACCAGGCCCACATAACACGTGCCATACCAATGGTCAGGCAACTTGTAATAAGCTTTGTTCCCACAAACATAATACACTCCTGGGAAAACTGGATCTTCTCCACCTTTGAAACCCCATCCTGTTGCAATGAAGTATGTATCATGACACTCACTAGTCCCAACAAAGTAAGTATCATATTGGGATTTCTTTCTGGCAATGCATAGTTTACCCTTCTGTGGTGCATCTAAAGCCAAAGTTGGACTAACCCCATTCCTCAATTCCTTTCCCATCTCAATATCCCATATTGTCTCACTCACTTTATATTTCCCTGCCTTTTCATGCATGTTCACTCTCCTTTCCTCTACCATGTCCAGGAAAGCCTTCTCCTCTTTTTTTAAACTGCAAGTTAAATTGTTTCTAAAAATGTAATCTAATGTTAATTCTTCTTTCTCAATAAAAATCTCACCAAAAATGTTAGCTTCTTTAGCTGGATTCAGCCTCTTGTTCATAGGCAATTGCCCAAAAATGTTATCTTTGTTAGACATCTCATAATCTATTTTCCCTAACAAATAAAAAACACTACTTAGCACACTACATGAAATCCCATACGTAGCTGGTAAATGGTGATAAGTAAAACCTTCTGAAACGGATGCAGGTAATTGCATACAAACGTAGCAATCCCTAACTTCCATTGTCTTTACGTATTCGTACAACAATTTTGAAAAAACATTGCTAGAAAAATCATTAATTGACCTATCTTTATGTATGTAAATGTTACTACTTCTAGTCGGAACTACTTTCTGTGAATTCTTCTCTACATTGGTCACATTCTCAGTATGTATTCCAAAAGTGTCTATTGTAACTCTAAAAGTAACTAGTAAAGCTAGTACACCCCATAATAGCATTAATAATCCAGTACAGCAGCAGCACATTCTACACCATCTTTTCAAAAAGGCACAATTACTCTGATTATTTTCTTTGTTAGCCATCTTACTACTTTGGCAGTGTCTTTTGACTTAGCCTCTTCTACTCCACTACTGAATTTTAATACTCTAGATTATTTCACACAGCTAATTTCAGATCTTCTCTTTTCACTTTTCTCCAAGTGACTCCTTTAGTTCACTCAATTTGGATTTTCATCACTTTTCACTTCTTCTTCAGCAACATCAAATTGTATCAGATCTTCAACAACATCCTGTGCATCCGACTCTTCTCCAATGTCAGTCAGGATAACTTTCAGGATTCCAACAGTTTTCTCCTCAACCACTTCACGTATGGTCCCCTCTGGATTTCCTTGACTCTCTGCCTCTTCACCTTCAGACAGTGCCACGTACGTCCATTCCGGTGACCTATACTTCTGGTTAGGTTTTCTGATTCTCTTGATCTCCTCTGGTTCTTTTGAGACCTTTTGTTTTTCACCTTTTGCTTGATTCTGACTAGACACCTCGTTCACCTGTTCAGCTTTCGATGAATTTGCTCGTGTCAGTCTGTACCTCAGTCTCTTTATCCTGTTGGGCCAAAGATCTCCTCTTACAACCCTCTTTGGTCTCACTTCTTTATTATTTCTTTCTCCAATCCAAGTTCTCTTTCTCAGAACTCGACCCTCTGATTTCTCATTTTCACTCTCATCCGATTCTGTCTCATTTGCCTCTTGTTCTTCAACAATTTTCTTTCGCTCCACAGTCTTTTCCACCACCGATTGAGATTTCCCTATTTCAGTCCCTCCTCGGGTCTCCGACACGCAATCTTCTTGCTGTCTACTTGTCCCTTCACCTAGCTTATCAGGAATGTTCCCTACACCTCCTCGGGGGTCTTCCGCAATCTGTCCCTCTCTATCTTCTTCTGACCCTGCTTCTTCAGGTGTAATCTCAAGTGGATTTTCAACTTATTCATCTGATTCAGGTGTAGTTTCTGTGGAATTGCTCTTTTCTCTTCTTTCTTCTCCACTGCTTGTTGGAACTTCAGGCACTGTTACAGAATCCGATCTCTCCTCTGAGACTCTCAATGTTTCTCTTGATGCCTCTCTTGGAAAGAAAAAAGAATCACCTGACTCTCTTTCTCCTTCACCCCTTTCAGGATTCTTTTTTCTTCTCACTGGTTCAGTTTCTGCATCATCACTGGAATCTGACTCTTCAAAATACTCCTTACCAGTCCCATCTTTTGGATTTGGAACTCTCAGAGTATGACTTGCATGCACCCAGTTTTTCACACCAGCACACTTTACTGCAGTCGTTGTAGTCAGAATAACTTGTCTTGGCCTTCCCCACCTTGGAACCAAGCAATTTATTCTTCTGTGCACCTTAATCCTCACCCAGTCCCCTGGACTCAGATCATGGGCTTGCTTCTTCTCAAGTGTGGTAGCGTCTTCTCCAACCTGGTGAAACACAGAATGAACCGCGTCAGCCAGGCATTTACAGTAATCCAAAATCATGTCATCAGTTATTGTCATCAACTTGTTGACAGGCACAAATGCATGTCTCATCGCACGTCCCATTAATATTTCGTGCAGACTCAAACCTGTGGTTCTATCTGGAGTAGACCTAATAGTCATTAGCACTAGAGGCAAGACATCAGGCCATTTCATTCCAGTGGCTAAACACATCTTACCAATTCGGTTTTTTACTGTGCCATTCATCTGCTCAACGACGCCAGAAGCCTCTGGTCTGTATGCACAATGTAGCTTCTGCTGTATGCTTAATGCTTCACAAATTAAACCCATGAGCTCATTGTAGAAGTGTCCACCTCTGTCAGACTCAATTGTCACTGGGAACCCGTACCTAGGAATCAACTCTCTTAACAGTAACTTTGCAACTGTTATTCCATCATTCCTCCTAGTCGGATAGGCCTCCACCCATCTTGAGAACAAACAGACTACCACTAGAACATACCTCAATCTGTTCACTTGGGACATTTCAATGAAATCTATTTGCATTCTGGTAAAAGGACCTCCTTCTCTGCCTATTGTTCCTAGACTCACCACTGTCTTTTTCCCAGTATTGAGCTGCTGACAAATCAAACATCTTTGACAGATGCTCTCTGCAATCAGCCTGAACTTTGCATTGTACCAGGTTTGCTTAAAAGACCTAATCATTGCATCCCTTCCCAGATGTCCCTGGCCATGATACATTCTTGCCATTGTCGACAACATGGAATTAGGCATGACTGGTCTACCATCTCTATAGATCCAAACATGATCTGTCTCTCTTGGGGCACAACCTGCCTTGATCCAATCTCTCATTTCCTCATCTCCTGCCTCATCCTGCAACTGTTTCACTTCATCCCACGTTTCTAGGACATTAGTAAACATCACAGAACAAAAAGACATCTCCCTTTCTCGTGCCCTATTAATCGAATGATTGTTCTTTGCACAATACTGTGCTATGTCATTGGCAAAACGATTACCAAGAGTAACAAAATCATCTCCTTGTCCATGAGCAGCACACTTCACAACTGCTAACTCTTTAGGCAGCTGTATCGCCTCAAGCAACTTTCCAATCACTTCAGCATTCTTTATTGGAGTCCCACTCGACGTCAAGAAACCTCTCTGTAGCCAAAGCTGTCCAAAATCATGAACGACTCCAAATCCGTACTGACTATCAGTCATCACAGTCACTCTCAGATTCTTCCCAATTTTGCAAGCTTTCGTCAATGCCACCAATTCAGCCACTTGAGCAGATCTTACTCCTTTCAAAGGCGAAGCTTCCATAACTTCTGAAACCTTGCACACCGCATATGCTGCACTCAGTACACCATCATCAGTTCTTAGACATGATCCATCCACAAACAGCACATGATCACTCTCTGGCAATGGCAAATCTCTTATGTCTGGTCTTGGTTTCGTGCAGTAGTCAAGCAATCATGATCAACATCATCTCCCACATTCACATTGTCAGCATCTGGTAACAACGTTGCTGGATTCACATTCACACATCTCTCAAGAGTCACATTTGATGCTCCCAGAATGATTTTCTCATATTTAGTCAACCGACTATGTGACATGTACTGAGTCCTGCTTCTTGTCAAAAGAATAGCCACATCATGAGGTACGAATACCCGTACAGGATATCCCATTATTATGCCCTCACTCTGTTCCAAACTTCTGCATGTAGCAGCTACTGCTTTCAGACAACCTGGCAAACCCACAGCTACGGGATCAAGTGTCGATGAGAAGTACGCAATTGGCCTTCTCAGTTGTCCATCTTTCTGAATGAACACTGAAAGTGCACATCCATTTCTCTCACTGCAATACAACTCAAACTCTTTCTCATAGTCTGGCATTCCCAAAGGAGGGGCTTCACACATTCTGCTCTTCAACTCTTCAAATGCTGCCATTTGTTCTCCATCCAGTTCCAATGGGTCTCTCACCTCACTTTTGGTCAACTTAATCAGTGGCTTTGCTATCAGGGAGAAATTACTTATTCACTGACGACAATAACCCACCATCCCCAGAAACATCCTCACTTCTCTCTGGGTCATTGGGGCTCTCATTCCTCTGATAATTTTGATCCTGTCATCGGTCACTTTTCTCAGACCCTTTTCAATATTGTGACCAAGATAATGCACCTCTTTCTTGCAAAATTGCAATTTGGCTGGAGATACCTTTAACCCTCCATCTGCCAGATGATTCAATAAAGCTATGGTATCTACTTCACAAGCTTCACGTGTCTTTGATGCCACAAGTAAGTCATCGATATACTGCACTAGTACTGAGCTTTCAGGCATGATCAAACTCTCCAATGATTTTTTCAACACCTGATTGAATATCGAAGGACTCTCTGTATACCCCTGTGGGATACGACACCATACTAAAATACGCTGTCCAAACCGAAATGCAAAAATCGGCTGGCTGTCATGATGCAATGGAATTGAAAAGAAAGCATGACACAAATCAATCACTGTGTACCACTCAGCATCATGAGGAATCTGATACAAAATCACTGAAGGATTTGGCACAATGGGACAACATGCCACCACAATTTTGTTAACTTTTCTCAAATCTTGTACAATCCTGAACTTTCCATTATGTTTCTTTAGCCCCATTATCGGTGAATTACATGGGCTACTTAGTAACTCTCTCAAAACACCCTGTTGAATCATCTTGTCAATTATAGGAGTTATTCCCTCAATTATCTCTGGTGTCAATCTGTACTGTGGGATATTAGGATAAACAATCCCCTCTTTCACTGAAATCTTCACTGGATCTACATTATTCATCAATCCCACATCTTCTCCAGTAAAATCCCAAACTGCCGTTTTCACTGTGTGTCTCAACTCCTGAGGCAAATCATCTGGATTAAACACAGCATATGTACCAACAATCTCACTCTCTCTATTATCTAGAGTCATCCGGTACAAAACATCCTCATCTGGTGTCTCAAAAGCTATTCCATCCGGAGTACAGAAAATTGTGCAGTTCATCTTACACAATAGGTCCCTACCTAACAAGTTCACTGGACTGGTGTCACAGACTACAAATCTGTGCATGTCTGAAAATTTCCCTATTCTTACCCTTACTGGTTCGGTAAGACGAGTCTTAATCTGTGTATTGGCTACACCAACCACTTGGATTGCTTCGTCCGAGAGAGGAAGATTTTTAATATCTGCTGACCTGACAGTTGATCTCGTCGCTCCTGTGTCTACCAAAAAAGTAACACTCTCCCCATTTATTTTCCCATCTACAAATGGTCCTGCCTGGCCTATTTCTAGAGTTGCACCAAGTATGCACTCTTCCTCCTCTCTTCGGCACCGTCAATAGTCCCCTTCAGATTCACTCCCCTCATTCTTTAACCAGTACTGCTGTACCAGGTTAGAACGTCTCGGTTTGTTTACCTGCTCATCATTGTAGAATCCTGAGTCCTGGTTATACTTTTGGGACCCTCTATTCTGCGGCAAGGGCGGTTTTGGCTCTTGGCTCTGCTGTCTGACAACCTTCTGCTGTTGCTGCTGTTGATTACACCCCTCGTTCTGCACCTGTTGATTTAAGGGTTTATTCTCATTACCCACTAATGGTGGATTGGTACACTCGGATCTCCAATGCCCCAATTGTCCACAGTTGTGACAAGGGAACTTTTTCTTGGCCTCCTCTAAATTCCCCTTTCCTTTTCCTGCATATCTGGGTCTATTTCCTGGATTATTCGCTTGTTCCACCATCTGTGCTTCTTGTCTTTCAGCAACCTTCACCTGTGCCCACATTGCCTTCTCTTTCAGCTTTCTCTGTTTTGCCTCAATCTCATCACTGAAGTACTTTGCATGTCTCAAGATTTCATCAATCTTTTTACTCTGCCAGTCAACTGTATGCTCACGTATTCTTGCACTGATTTCAGGTCTCAAGCCATATACAAATCTGTATACAAAATGACTCAAATCCTTATCACCCAGGTGTTCATCTCCACTGAACTGTTTAAAAGCCAGTATCAGCCTTTCGTAAAAAGCATGAACTGATTCTTTTGCCTCCTGATGTGTTCGATCTATCTTAACCCAGTCTGTCTCTTTCGGGGGTACCTTATTTTTCAGGAACACTATAACCTGTTCGTATTTCTTCATTACCTCTGGATCTGGTGCTCCCGTTTTCGGATCTCTTGGGTACTCCTTAGCAGGTCAATCTACAACTATTTTACACTCTGCCCACAAGTCTGCTGGAACAGTTATATCAAACAGACTATTCAGGTCAATCCACAGGACCTTTGACAATTTCACAAACCTGTCTACCTGCCTATACCACTCGACGGGCTTTTCTCTCAGTCGAGGGAAATCATTCGTAAATGACAAAATATCCTGTCTAGTCCATGGGACATGTACATATCCTCCTCCAGAAATCTCTCTCATAGGATAAGCATCCACTGTTTTCTCTTTTTCTCTCATGGGAAAAGCTGAGTAAGTCCTGTCCACTGAATCTTCCCTTTTCTTGTACCACCTATCCTTCCACTTTTCCACATCACCCCATTTTCTCAATAAGGCAATCATTTCTTTAATCTGCCCTGTTCTGCCAGCACCATTTAGATTCTCAATATCTTTGTCAGAGAAATCCACCCTGTAAGGTTTCTGCAAAGCTTTCACCTTATCCATGTCAACTCCTTGTTCACTCGCTATTGCCCTTAACCTGTCATGTGTACTCTTAGCCCTCCAGGTGATACTCTTGCACATGAATAACAACTCTCCATCATGATGGTTTTTCAGTATATCTGTAGGAATTGTTCCTGCAATCAGCTCCTCCAATTCTATACGCAACCTGGCTACATCAATTGCCTGCGAATCTTTATCCTTCTTTTGAAGAACTTTCAACCAATCATTCAAATCTTCAGCTGTTATTTCAGTAGACTTTTTCACTGCACCCACTTGTTCTGTCATCCTCTGTGGTTCCAAAATCGTTCCTCCCAAACAACCAGTATTCAATCCTGAATTAGGCTGTACATCTAATCCTCCACTACATGTGTCATGTCTCGACTGCCTCAAATTATTTTCACTTGTCCTCATTCTTGATTCCTCTAAAGTACAAGTACCAACCAAACCATTTCCAACATAGGGAACTGTCAAACCATTTTCACCCATTCTTTGCTTATCAAAAATAGGCACAACCGTACCAATTGTTACAGGCACTGTAACTGCTTCAAGATTCTTCGTCAGCTCTCTAATTTTCTCAGTCAGCTCAGATGTGGTTCTGGCTAATTCTCTTGTTTTCTCATCACTGACTCGATTCTCTCTCTCTCGCTCTCTCTCTCTCCCTTTCCGTGAAAGAGCTACCACTTTTCAGATCAGGTGTCACAACCTCAGTTTTAATAATTCGCAAAGTATCTCTTACAGGAGTAGCAACTGGCGTGCTCTCTTCTGGTTCTGGTCTATACGGAGGTGGTCTCTTGTAAATCATGTCATCCAAGACCTCATCCTCGTAGTCATTAGCCCCATACCTTCTCACTTCTGCATCAGGCACCCTTTCTGCACCTTTCCTCCCTTCCGCTTCTTCAACAGTTCTCATAGGAAATAATCCCTCTGACATACTAGCATCTCGCCATCTCCTCATTCGATCATGATGAGTCTCACGATCATATTTCCTCCCGAACATGTACCTATAGTTGCCTCCACTCCTCTGCTTTTCTCGCTCATGCACCTCATCTTCCCATTCCACCAACGCCTCGAACTGTGTCGGCCTTGGTCTAGGCTCTAGACACATCATTTTTTCCCGTAAATTTCTCAACACGGCCAGATTAAATGAACCATGTTCCGGGAACGCTAGAACACCATCTTCCTTAGTATACTTAGCCCAGTTATCTAACCATATACAGGTATGATACCCATATTTCGCAACCATGAAGGATGCAGGAGTTCTCGTTGGAGGTAGCAATTCACCCTCTCTAGTTATTATGTTTTTATCCTTGTCGAACCACCTTTTAATTTTACCGAACAAGGATTTCTTCTTCTTTTCCTCCGGTTGGTAATACATTTTAACGTTTACCAATATTCTCTAGTCCCTTCCGCAACTGTACGATCTTTTGTCCAATAACAGCGCGACTCACACCAACGCACCAATCCTGGAGCGTCTACGTCACCCTGTACTCCTTCCAATCCCTGCGCGGCTCACACCAACGCACCAATCCCAGTGCGAACACTGCCCTGATCCACTGCCCAATCACAGCGCGGTCTGTATGACGTCAGCAGTCGCTGCAAACGCTTCTGCTCTGCCTCCTGTCACTCGTCTACCCCTCCTTTACAAAGCCTTCTCAGTAGACTTCGTTTCAGATTCTACAAGATCTATTAGTTACAACATATAAACATCTCCATTGTCTGCTTCGCTAACCACAGAATAGTAAAGAAAAATCTTTCTCACAAGAATCCCGCTTCTCTCTAGAACAGCGCTTGCCTCTGCTCTACCACGGAATAATTACTTTCGTTGACACAGTAGCACATCCCTCTACTCTGCCCTTCTAACATGCATCCATTAACTGTTTCCTCTAGGACTGCTCCAAAGAGTCTTACAGTCAACTAAATGATCTCACATTCACGCACTTTCACACCTGAAAATTGTAGAACATGCACACAGAATCCTGCCTTTCCCGAGAACAGCAAACAGTCTGTCCCACTACAGAATTATAACACGCGTTAACCAAGCAGCGCTTACCTCTGCCCAGTCCTTCAGACAAGCTCAGAGAATACCTATTACTCCTCCAGCGATAAGCTTTAACGGCGGACCTTACGGATCCCTGGGACTTAAGACCAGAGTTTCACAGATAACCTTCGCTACCATACGCACTCCTTTTATACCGAAAATATGTCCCAAATAGTAACACACGACGATGTCACTGATTCTGAACCCAGACAATGTGACGCGCAACTTCAATTGTCACACGTTTTTCCCCGCATACGTACAGGGCCAACAATCCCGTTTTTCCGGAGAGCAGCACTCACTTCCCTCTGCCCTACTACGGAACCGTCACCAGCTCCCCACGTTCCAGAAGCCGTACACACTACATAGAACTCAATACGACGACCTCAACATATAGTATTAGTACATATACCAACATCAATCAATAAATCAAAGAATCAAAAGCCTATGTACAAGCAATCTATCAGATCAAGACAATAATCTAACCATCATACTGCTACCAGAGCAGAGTGGCGTAGCGGAAGCGTGCTGGGCTCATAACCCAGCGGTCGATGAATCGAAACCATCCTCTGCTACCAGGAAACTGCTGCAGATCGGCGCATATAAATTCTCCCTACTTCCACGGACAGAGTAAATCCACAGTCACACGCACATACACTCATCATACGCAAGGGCCCGTCACACTGAAATTCACACTATTATTCTATCCACACTGAATATAGGAGAGAAAACCTAAACCAATCTGCATCTAAACGAGGTCAATGTGACCATAAAGATATTGTCCTGAGTCATGATTTTAAACATAGGAAATACATTTGAAACTCAATAAATGACAAAGAAATAACCACCCGACACTGGAATTCAAACAAATGGTTGTTTATCTAAATTAGTTCAAATGAAAGTCAATCAATAGCAAAATCATTATTCTCATAGTTACCTATTCTAGCTAAATCGGTCAGGACAGGTCTCTCGGTAAAGTCTCTCGAGCTGCCGTCCTCAGCATAAGTTCAGGAAGAAGTGGCCTCTAAGATCCAAAATGCAATGACCCAGACCCTCTCTAGTCTAGTATATTTATAACAAAACTAACGAAAATAAAGTTACAAACAAATTCTGAATATCCGTTGAGCCGCTGAGCAGAGCGAGCAGGAAAGGATGTCACTTGGTAACATTTAGAAAACCTCCGCTCAGAAAAAAACCCACAAAAATAAAAACACGGAAGAAGGAAACTCGAGTTTGCAAGCGATACATTTATGAATGCTCTTCCTTGGTACCATAGCAGAGCCACCGCAGATTTATCGTTGTTCATTGTGGCTTTATTCTTTTCCAAGGGCAATTGGAAACATGACCGGAGCTGCTGTCCTCACGGAAACTTTTGAATCAGACAGAGGCTGTGGTCAGGTGACTTTCAACCATGTTCAGCAAGGCCTCTCGTCACGTCTCAATCACTCGAACGCAGGCTGTAAATAGCAGCCATCTTTGTTTAGGCCAAAACGGACCATCTTAATTAAAAGAAACACAAAACAACGTTACCACATCATAATGATTATACAGTGTTAATCCCCACTAATACCCTTATGTGTATGTAATTACCTAGCCGTCTGCAACACAAAGAAGCATTAGCACACGTTATTTTTCAAGCGCAAACTCAAAACAAATAGCACTTTTGCGATACTCATTCAATTAAATTGCACATATTATTAAGCAACATAAATGCATTCCCATGTGTAGTTTCTCTCATTAGTAATGTTGATTAATAAAGACTTTTAACAAAACTAATAATTAGTGATTATAAATTAGTAATTTTAATCATAACATATAAACAAAACTGGAGCTTAAAACTCGATAAATTTTCAACAGAAAACTCTGCTCCAGCACCTCCGCCAGGGTCTACTGATCCAGATGGGGTGGCGGTAAGGATCGTGATCCTGAATGGAGGCAGAGCCTGCTGAGGTACCGCCTAAAGGATCACAATGTCCATTTCCCACAGCCTTTTCATGGAGGGCCCCCCATGAAAAGGCTACCTGAAAGGGACTTTGGAGACCCCAAGCAGGGCCCCCATCTGCTGTGGGCCACTGCTAAGTGACAAGGGGGGCACATGTGGTGCCCTCCCAAACATCCATGCACCGTGTGCCAGGCACCACATGCTGCTTGGCACACAGTGCATAGATGTTTGAAAAATGCCTTTTTCTACTGCAGCTTGTTCTGCGGCCTTTTTCCGTGCCACAGCATGAGCCACAGTAGAAAAAGGCATTTTACGGTCGCCTACACGTCGGTCTGATCAAAATATGGCGGCTGGGGCCGCAGACTCTGTGTCGGCTAGTCAAAATCCTGCTTGGATGGTGGTCAGACGCTTGTACGACCGCCACCGTAATGAGCCCCAGAATCCTTACGGGAAATGTGGTTCAACCAAAAAATCAAATTATTTTAATGAACAAACCTCACATATCCTCTCATTATCAGTGGAATCTGTACAGCTCTAGCTTTCAAAATTCAGACAATCACCCTTCCCTATTTCTGTTATGTTCCTGTTGCAAAATGAAAGCAATGTCCGCTACTCTTAAGCTGCCAATGTCTCCGTCTTTACACAGAAAGTATGATGATAACGGCCAGGAAGTGGGAACCCCGAATGGAGGTAAAATCAACTCTGAACAAGGAAGTGAACCAACTGATCCCAAGAGCCTTGCACTTCCCATTGCAGCCATTAGCAGCAGAAATCAGGACGTATAAGGTACACCTGGGAAAATTGGGGAACCGGTCAGGTTGTCTTGATAACGAATGGTTTTAGAGCTTTGATCACTGACTTGGGAATAGAAAATATTACAAAGCTTTTTATAATGAGATCACAATTTCCACCACGTACTTGTGACTATAATGACTGTGCGTATCTTTCCTTCTGGTCCCTCTACTATTCTGAAGATACACAAAAGTGATGGGAGGAATCCTTGCATTAAGTCTAACCACTGGCAATCCCTCGAGGTAACATTCCAACCCATCGTGCTTTTGCCCACCATGCCACCTCAGTTTCGACCCAGCCATATGTAAATCAATCTTGACCCTGTCCAATAAGAACAGTCCAGCCTGAACTGCCAGTCCAAGTCCTCCCTGAAGCGGAACACAAGCGACCCAGGATCGGGTTCACGGTTGAATTGTTCCCATTGAAGCAGGGTCAAGACTGATTTGCATTTGATTGGGTATAATCTGAGGTGGAATGGGGAGTAAAAGATCGATGGGTTGGAATGTAACCTCAAACGAATGCCAGTGGTTAGACTTATTGCAAGCATTCTTCCCATCCACTGTTGTGTATTTGATGTACCATCGACTGTTCTGTCAGTTAAGATGGTAAATGTACAGGAGATGTGTGCTCACATAAAGAGAGCTCATGTAATCTTGCCATGTGATGCTCAGCACATGTATATGTGCTGTGTGAATCTACCATTTTGTGAGTGCTACTGCTGCTGCCATCTCCTGCTGCATAGTTACTGCCACTGATTTGCTGTGCCTGTTCTTTGTTACGACAACTATCTTATACTGATTTTTTTGTTTTTCATTCTTTTAATATAGTTCTGTTTTTTCTTCAATTTTCATAATTGAATTTTTTTGTAAGCGGTAATGTCAGAAGTTAATGGGCAACTTGCCTGCCACTACTTTCATAGGTTGTTGTGAGGTGGCAACACCTAACCTTTTTTACATTCGCAAACACCTCCTCAAATTGCTGGAAGCAGGTTCCTGTCATGGGGAAGGCTATGCTCTTCCGGAGTGGCTTGTCTGCTGGGGTCACGAGTGTTGGTGCAGTTAACATCACATGTTTCACATGTTTCATGCGGAGTAGTGTTGTCCCAATGCTGAAAGCCAGCAGAAGCAAACGTGAAAAATAAAATGATAAGAATTGTTTAAAATTATCATTTCATTTTTTACTGAGCCAGAAAATTTGTACCTTTCACACTACAAAAGTGGAATTTCTAACATATATTCTTAATCCCGAAGGAGTTAGCATGGGTCCTAAAAATGTTGAAGCAGTAGTAAATTGACCAAACCCAATAACAACAAAGCAAATTCAAAGCTTCCTCAACTTTGCTAACTTCTATGTGAGGTTTATAAACACATTTCCAATATAGTCACCTCAATCACTCACTTGCTCCTTAAAGGAGTAAAGTCTGAATGGACCTCAACGGCTGAAGTAGTCTTCCAAGTACTAAAGTGGAGATTTACTACTGCCCCAGTAATAAGTCGTCCAAATCAAAATAGCCCTTTCATAGTAGAGTCTGACATTTCTCAATTTGCCATAAGAGGGATTCTTTTCCAAAGAGATAAAACTACACCCAATAGCTTATTATTCTCAAAAACTGTTGCTAGCCTAACAGAAATACCCAAGAGTGATCGCGAACTTCTGGTGATAAAGGTGGTTTTTGAAAAATGGTGCCAGTAGTTGTTAGAAGCCGAACATTTAATCACCATTTACACAAATCATAGAAATGTACAATTTATGCGGTGAATACGTGCCCTATCGCCCTGCCAATTAGGATGGAGATTGGCCAATTGTGTTGGTGTCGGGTGGGTGTATCTTGTTTTGAGGGCTAAACGGGAAGGGGTGGGTGGATTTTGTGGGTTTAATTTCTTGGTTTTTGTGTAGGATGTTTTGCTACTGAAGTATGCGATAAGTTGAAAGAAGATGTTGGTTTCTTATAGCTGGTGGTGCGATTTGTAGGCAGTAAGTGTTTTTTTGTTTTGAGTGGGCTTTGTTTGGTTTAGGTAGGGGTGTTTGTGTTAATTTGGGTGGCATGGGTGGGATTGTTATTGTTATTAAACTAAAATTATTCAAGATTTTTTCTCCTTATGATATATGCATGTAGCAGTAGTGATTTGCTATTGCACTCAATGCTCAAAGATGCTCAGTTTGCACTATATGATTAATCTGTTAGTCATTAAGAGAAGTATGCTGTGCTTGAGTACAGACGTGTGTGCAAATCTCATGGAAATTGAGGCTTCATTATATATGAAGGGAAGCAGAGACGTGAAACATAGATTACCTACTTACCTTATCATACTTGCCATCTTTTAGTGACTGATTTAGCAGTACTAGTAGTAAAAATAATGGTAATCACAATACTATTATAAATAATAATAATATAATCCCTATAATGCTGATTTTTAGGTGCGGTATGAGTTTGTGACCTTGTCTATGATTCCAAAGGTTAGAGTGTGAACCTCAAGAATTCTATGGTTAGCCTAAACATGGCAAGAAGCAATTAAATGAAATTTGCTACAATAACAGTTGCAGTGCTTGATCCACTCAGGTAGGGAGGAGTTGCAATTGGGATTGAGGCTACAAGTACTCTATCCATCCGACGTGGTTATTGAAGATTGGTTGGTATGCACATATCTTAAGCTGCTGCTACCCAAAAGTCAGTTCTTCTGACTCTACCCATCAACTGACGGGTGAACTCCACTGGGAGACCCTTTTTTTCTACCACCATACAAAAGTAGAGTCTATAGCACACTTTCAGGAGTGAGAGAAGCCAAACAAGAGGATTCTGGGAGCCACCTAGGAGCATAGATTGTGTGAGCTCATAAGTATGTATTCCTAGGGCAATGGATGTACGTTGGTATAATCAGTAAATGATAGAGTCAGATTTAGGAATATGAGAGTGAGTGCCGGGAAAGGAACCTAAACTATGTGAAGCTGGATCTTGTACAGGGATTCTTATTTGACCCAAAGAGGTCCAAACAAGGAAGACGCCATAAGGAAATGTGTCTCTGTTCTTTTCCTGGATGTCTTGACAGAGAGGCAAGGTAGGTCAGACCAGAGAAGAGGTGTGAAGGCAATAAGGCGTCTCGCACATAATCTGAGAGAGATACAGATCACAGAGGGGGAGATCAGACTTTAAGACACTGATTGTGGGTAGGTAGGTCTTAAGGGCAGTCCTTAATTTCCAGGGCCTGGACAAGATGGAAACTGGTCTGTGACGAGAGTACAGTTAATGAAGGTGTTTGCATTGTAGTGATGATGAAAATAAGGAAGAGTCCAGTGGTCTTGTTAATTAAATGCAGGTTTTAATAATGTACAGCCTGAAACAATGTTCCTTTCAGAAGGCGAATCAGCAAAATTATTCTGAATTTACTTTAAAGAAGGCAAACTCAGTGACAAATTAAAAATAAAGTTGCATCTTAAATAGTACCACCATTATTAAATAAGACAGAGACCGTACATGAAATAAAACCCCCCATATTTTCCAAATTTATAACTAATATGAATAATTTGAATGGCAATATTCAATTTAAAATCTACAATCCAGGTGCGGTCAAAATTTGTATTGTACAAGTGGTTTGAAGTCAAGATGTTTTAGTTTCATGAGTCCAAGATTTCCTGGCCCCACCGCATTCTCTGCAAGATGGAGACATGTATGCTGTGTGCTTTTGCTGGCACTTTGCGCATGCTCGTGGCTCTGCAGGTGTTGCTGTTTTCTTGGGTAAAAGTTATAATTCCAAAGTTCAGAGAGAGTCAAGTCTTCCAGGAGGACCATTTACCAGAAGATTGGACTGGTTTGAATGTGTATTTTGCGCTGTGCTGTGTTCAGAGAGCACAAGCTGTAGGGATGCATATTTTACCTGTTCCTCAGAAGTACTGGTTACTTTTAAATCATGGGTACTCGCCAATATTTTCACAGGGGCCACATAGAATAGTTTGTGATGTGACTGAGGGCCGCATTGATGCTAGCATGGTGGCAGTTACGGAGGGGGCGTTTCGAGGGGAGGAGGTTGTGGCAGTATGATGGATGTAGGGGAAGCGAAGCATATGCATCTAGGGGCTGAATTTTACAATATGAAACCAGAACACCTGGGAGTAATACAGGCTTCCCCACTTTACCTAGTTGAGTGACCCTGGGCACTTGTTTTACTACACCTTCCCTCCTTTTTCTTCATTATAGCATATAAGAGAACCTCAAAATGCATGACTTCAAGAATTGCGCTGTACAAAACCTTCTCCTGTGTTTGATTAAATAAACTATAATTTTGTTCATGTATAATAGGCACCCAGGCCACCCAAAGAGTGCACATAACAACTGACTTGCCTCTTAGTTCACTATTGGCATTGCTCTCAGGATGGAGGGGGAGAATAAATGTTTTTAATTATGTTTGAAAACTATCACTTAAAATGAAAATGCTTCTCAATGTACTGATGTAATCTGATGTACTAAAATGAAACAGTTCTGCATGTTAATGAAATGCACTTTTTGTTTTTTGAAGATACCTTATCATAATTTTCCACTTTTCCTTCAAGATCTCTTTAAAAATGTAGGTGCTCCTAAAGTTAAGCAGTGCAGGACAACCTAGTTCACTACTTTCGTTAACTTCAATTAACCTTTAAATAAAGGCTTGTCTGTTTATTTAACATCTTTTTAATCATAGTGCTGAGTTAAGTAAAGAGCAGCCCAGTGGTGCTGTAGATCAGGGTGCCGTTTGTAAAGGTCCGGAGTGCCACATGTGGCCCCCGGGCTGTACTTTGACTATCAGTGCTCCAAATAAACCACTACGTCTTCCATCTCAATGCCCACACTTGCTCAGTAATGCATGTTGTGTGTTGTGTTCTGGGTGAGTCCTCCAGCACCAATGGCAGCTTTGCAACTGGCAGAGATTTTCTTACATTATAGCAACCGCCTTGATCTCCAACTGAGATGTTGTGTGCCATACCAGCAGAACTAGTCTCTCGCTGTATGATTTGTAAAATTGTATTTTTGGTGCATTCTGGCTCTGTGAAGTCAGTTTGCTGTGTGGATATTCAGCCTTCCTTGGCTCATGCGGGATACATTTTTCCATAGAGAAATCCTCACTCTGCGTTATGATTATCTCACTCTCTCAAATATCCAGCCACCCTCCCAAATGCGCACGTAGCCAACCTTTCATCTATACACTCACCCATTCTTTCATCTTTCCACCCATGCACTCACTCACCCATTGCATGCACTCACACATTCATCCAGCATGTAAGCATTTTCACATTCATCCATTCATTCACACATTCTCACACACAAACATGTCAAACAACAGAACGCTAATAGCGAGGTCTGTTGGCTTTGCCAATACGTGTTAAAGACAGTGGGCCTCATTTATGAAAGGTGTTGCATCGCTGCTGTTAGAAATTGGATTTTTGGTCGGCTAGGTTATGTGCCAAAGTCGGGTAGAAACCACCACTCTAGTCAGGATAAGGGAGTTACACTCCTAAAATAACCCCTGCTCACCCCCTTGGTAGCTTGGCACGAGCAATCAGGCTTATCTTAGAGGCAGTGTGTAAATCATTTGCACATAACCAACAGTAATACAGTGTAAGCACTACCAAAGGACACCACACCAGTTTAGAAAAATATCCAATATTTTTATATACTTAAGACAAGACCAAAAACAATACAAATCCACAATCCAGTACTTACAAATCTTCGGTTATCAAAATATGCTTGAAAAATAGCTCCTTGATGTCGATAGCTCCGTCCGGGGCTATCACGGCGTTGTGAGCAAACAAATTCAAACAGTTCTAGCTGACCACGGTGTCGTGGGCCAGCTACGGTGTTGGGAAGACCCGCAAACAGTACCTTTTAGAAATGCAGGACTCCGGTGACCTCTCGTTGAGCTTCCGAAAGCACAGCATCCAAAGGCGTCGGTTCCGGAGGTCGGGGCAGGAGTCGTCGGGGCCCTCGAAGTCACCCGCGTTACAGATCAATCTCCTCTCTGTTGGAGTCAGGAGCGGTGGTGTCGGCAGGCGTCGGGTGCTGCGGTGAGAAATGCAGCAGTGCGGCGTGCGGTGCCCTCAGGTCATGGTGCGAGCAGCGGCTCGGTGGCAGCATTAGATGGCGTCGTCAGTGAGACCAGGGTCGCGGTGCGAAGTGAATGCGGTGCTCGTCACGGTGGTGGCAGGTCGCGGTGCAAGCAGCGGCGTTGTCGTCGTCGAAACGCTGTCATCAGCTGATGAACTGGAGTCGATGGCGCTGGCGTCGGTAGGCCAAGGCTACGGTGCGGGATGAGAGCGGTGCGCCGTGTAACTTTACGAGCGGTGCCCTCGAATGACGGTGCAGGCAGCAGCGTCGATTTTGGCGTGGAGCGGCATCGTTGGGCATTCCAAGGTGTCGTCGTGAAGCGAGGCGATTGCGGAGTGCGATGCCCACAGGTCGCGGTGCGAGCAGCGGCTAGGTGGCAGCGTCAGCAGGCGTTGTCGGTGAGACAGGGTCGCGGTGCGGTGTTGTGGCGGTGCACTCTGCGGTGCCTTCAGGACACGGAGTCAGCAGCCGCATTATAGACTTCGTCGGGTTGCTTTTCTTCTGTTGCAGCACAAAACACATAGTCGCCAGTGCTGAGGGCAGAAGAGCTTGAAGTCTTTGCTGTTCCTGAGACTTCTTGAACAGGGGGGCAAGCTCTACCTCAAGCCCTGGAAAAACTCACAAAGTAGATTGCAGAAAGTTCAGTCCAGTCCTTTCACTGCCCAAGACAGAGGCAGCCACTGCAGGCCAAAACAGCAAAGCACACAGCAAAGTGGTATTTCCTCCTCACAGCTTCTCCAGCTCTTCTTCTTGGCAGTCTTCTTGGTCCAAAAGAGTTCTAAAAGTCAGGGGTCTGGGCCCCAATATTTATATCCCAAAATCCTTTGATCTCTTAGGCAGAGAGTGTCTGTGCCCAGCCAGAACCAGTTCTGCCTTCTCTGGTGTGACTTCCTGGCAGGAGGTGGAGACGGCATTGTCAGAGGCACACCAGGCCCTTTGAGGTGCAAGGAAATCTCCCCCTTCCCCAATTGCAGCCCAGGTCTATTCAGCCCTTTCCTGACCCACCTAGACTATCTGGAGCCACTCCTGCTCACCAGCCTTCTGTCATCCAAAGCCCAGACAGGCAATCCACATTCCATCAGAGGCACACGGGATGACTGAGCAAGAAAATACCTACCTTCTAAAAGTGGTATTTTCAAACACAGAATATAAAAATCACCTTCACTAAAAGATGCATCTTTAGATTCTGAGTTCAGGCATACTAAACTTTGTTTTCCTACCTAATTTCCCGGACCAGTTATGTTTATAAGATGTTATAAACAAACTCCCCATTCTGTCCTATGGGGAACAGGTAGCCTTGCTATAGTGAAAAACGGAATTGGCCGTAATTAAAATCAGGACATGCCACAGACACCAGGGCATGTCCTACCTTTCACATACACTGCACCCTGCCCACAGGGGTACCTTGGGCCTACCTTAGGGGTGGCTGACATGTAAGAAAAGGGAAGGTTAGGGACTGGCAAGTGTGTGCACTGGCCAAGTCGACATGGCAGTTACAAACTGCGTGTAGGCTCTGCAATGGCAGGTCTGAGGTACTCTTTCAGGGCTACTCACGTTGGTGGCACAATCAGTGCTACAGGCCCACTAGTAGCATTTGATTTACAGGCCCTAGCACACTCAGTGTTTACTAGGGACTAAAAAGTAAATCAAATATCCAATCATGGAAACGCCAATCAATAACACAATTTACAGAGAGCATATGCACTTTAGCGCTTATTAGCAGCGGTAAAGTGCCCAGAGTCCTAAAACCAACACAAACAGGTCAGGAAAAAATAGGAGGAAGAAGCAAAAAGTTTGGGGATAACCCTGCAAAAAGGGCCATTTCCAACTGCTGTGTAAAAACAGTGATGAAACACTTTTCAGTACGCCTTCCTTGCGATGCTATGGATGCGCCGTATTTTCTGTATGACGCTCCATGTTGCAAGGATTTACAGATATGTCAGTATTTCGGTAGGGGCAGTGATGACTCATTGCTGGAGTGTGTCGCAAAAGTGACGCCTCTCCAGCAATGGGTCATTGCACATGGGCAAGTCCCATGTTAAAGGCGTCTGCGTCAGTCTTAGGCCTGCTGTGAGGCAGGCGTAAGAATTTGACACAGTGCGTCCCAGAATTGGCTTAGTGAAATCTCATAGATCTAACTGAGCAACTTCTACAACCCTTTTTCCGAAGTGACGCCCACTCTATATACATTATACCTGATGCAGCTATAATGTAGCGCAGGGCTTTACAAAGGGACACATCTGCTTAGATGCGTCACTTTGTAAATATAGCGCCATGTGGCACAGTTTTCACGCCACCGCAGCGCCACAAAAGTGACATAGCGGCAGCGCAAAGGGCTCAGAAATAAGGCCTGGTGGATGTTTAAGCTGATGCCAATACCTGGTATGCTGGGGAGAACGGTATAGTGGGGCGCCCTGGGCAGGTGTTGCCACCCTGAAGCAAAGGGGCTTCCCCCGAGATTGTCTTTGAGCTACAGGCACAGATATGTCAGTATATGGGAAGACCCATATTACCAGTTGTGGATGGCACGCATTTAGCTTTAAGCACCATCGCAGTGACACTGATGATGTGGTATTGAAAAGGACATTAAGGGGCACTATCCTTTGATCTTGTGTCTGCAGCACCTTATTCCAAGGCAATTTGCAGGATGCCTCTGCTAACGCATAACTCCCAACGACCACTTAGGCCAAGAGAGGCATTTTCCTGCCATCAGATTAGAATCAACCCCGCCGGCCTGCAGAATGCTCTGCTAGAAATGTACATTGTGTATTCTGTAATGCCAATTTTTTTAATTCTGGGCCCATATTTTATGATAAAAGCTTAAGAATACCTCCTGGCTCCAGGTGTCTTTCTACAGAGATCATAACAGCTTCAGTGAAATAAATAAGCAAAAATTGATGGCTTTTACTGAGTCACTGGGCCCCAGTTTTCTCTTGGTATTGTGTGAAAATATGGTTTACCTAAAATATGGTTTACCTTGAAAAAAAGTGTTGAGTGGCATAACATCAGGTTTCCAAAATGCCTGAAACTTAAGCAGGTTTAATAAGTCTGGAGACTGAGGGCTTAATTTAGATGTAGGAGGAAACAGAAATTTTACATATAAATGGGAGATATAAAGTCCGCAACTCTGGTGGTCTGTTTGCCATATGGAGAGCCTATTTACGAGGTTGACATCCCGCTGACTGTTTTGTTCCATATCCGTCACATTGTTGGGACATTCGCCACAATTTGGCAGTCACTCAGCTGAAATCATGGCATTCCCAGGCTGCTTAGAGCATGATCTCTGCCAGCGGATCCATGGCAGAACATCTGCCACATTGGTGAATGCTGACATGAGAGAAACAGGACTCCAATACCTGAGAATAGGTCAAATTCTGGCTGATATCGAAGACACATAAAAGGTAAAGATGGCAATCCAATGAATATGCAACGTGGCATCCATGGTCTGTACATAAACAAGCATTGGCAAAGCAAATAGGCCTGGAGTTGGCTACAGACTTTTTGATAGTGACACACAAATGGCCTAGTAGCAGTATTGGTGGAGCTGCCAGCCTTTGCCGAAGTCAAACAGGCATTCTATAAAAGCCTAAATATTTTTTTTAATGTAAAACCACACTTTGCACTAATAGTGCCTGGTATTCAAGAGGCGTACTTGTTTTAGGAATGTGCAAATTGTTCTGGAGCAAATTGCCATTACCAACTGACGGTCGCTACTAGGTAGTTATATTTAGGACCTAGTTTTCATAGAAAACACTTTTTTTGTTTGTTCTGCCAATAACTTTGGTGCCGTTTGACGAATCCTCATGATGTTTTCGAAACTGGCTTGCCACTCACTTCAGCTGCTGTCATGAAAATTTGAAGTTCCTTCAAGCGGGGGCTTAGAAACAGGGGTGTAAGAAAACACGCTTTCCCCATGCAATTTCCGATATGGATTTTAGACACAGCTACAGCCCGAACCGCTAAACAGAATTCCATCAAATTTGGCAGAAAGGTAGATATTGGTCCAGAGAAGTGCCTTTTTCTGATTTGATGTAAATCCATACAGTAGCTGTGGAGTTTTAAAAAGAAATTCAAATTTGTATATATAGGGATGCGGATCCACCGAGGATCCGACAGCTCCCGCTCTGAAATCTGATTGGCTGCCAATACTTCAACCAGCAAATGTTGGTAGCCATTATGGAACTCGGCTTCTGCTGAGTCCCACAAAAAACATTTAAAAAAAGAGAAGGGGCAGGGTAGGAATACCGTGGCCCCCTAGGCCTCTTGGAAGGGCTACCAGAGGGACCCTGCAAGGGCAAGATTTTTTTTTTTTGCACCACAAATGCATGACGGGTTTGCAAATCAGCAGTAAAAAACAAAACAAAAAAACATGCTCGGCCTCCCACGCTTGTTTTTAATTTAGCCCCCAGTGGCCGGAAATGGCCTTTACAACGCAGACTGAGCCACATGTGCTGTTTCTCTGCAAGCGGAACCACATTTGCCTTAACCACGCATATTTCTTAACCAGGCATATGCATGGTTAAAGCAGTGTGTGGTCTAGATGCACGGATGGTCGAACATAGGAAGAGGAAGGATCGAACGTGGACATGGTGTGGTAATTGGGGCTGGGGGTGGAGCTGTGGTTTTTGAGGGTTTGGGTCGTTTTTAGGGTTCAGGGTTGGGGTCGTTTTTAGGGCTCGGGGGTCAGGTTGTCCCTTTGCAAGTCATGCCTTTACCACCGAATTGTGTGGTAAAGGGATGCGTGATAAAGGGGTGCATTCTTCTGACGTATTCTTTTTTCAGGCAGCATTGTAGAGATATGTGTGGTTTAGCCTCAAACAACCCCCAAGGGCATACTACAAAAAAAGGAGGCAGCAGCATGGGCCCCACCTCCTAGGGCTTATAAAAGCCCTGCTGACCACCACCTCCTCAGAGAAAATGTTTATAAATGAAAGCAGGGAGGCTCTTGTGGCCCCTGTGGCCCGAGGGACCATCACCTCCCCTGGGCACTTTAAAATATGTATGTGGGCAGGCCCACTGAGCCCGCCCGTGCCTGGGGACTGACACCTCCCTGGGCCAAATCACAGTAAAATAATGCAGGGGGGCCCACTTGGTTCCCTTGCAGCCCTGGGGACTGCACCAACCTGGGGCACTTAAAAATATGTATGCGGGCTGACCCGCTGGACCTGCCTGCTCCCAGGGGACCACCACTTCCCCTGGGAAAATCGCAGTAAAATAATGCAGGGGGCCTACACTCCCTCCCAGCAGCCCGAGGGACCAACACCTCCCCAGGTCACTCATAAATATGTATGTCTGCGGGCCTGCTGGGCCTGCTCAGACAACTTGGACCGCCACTTCCCCGGTTCAAATTACAGTAAAGTAATGGGGGGGCCTGCACAGCCCCCACGCAGCCCCGGGGACTCCCACCTCACAGGTTTATTCAAAGAAATCTATGCAGGTAAGCCCGCTGGGCCATCCCCCGCCCCAGAGACCGCCACCACCCCGGGGAAAATTACAGTAAAATAATGCTGGGGGCCTGCGCGGTCACCCCACAGCCTGGGGGTCTGCCACCTCCCCAGGGCAATTTATTCAAAATGAGGGGGGTCTGCGCCTCCCCCCCCCCTCCCCCCCACAGCTCCAGGGACCTCCTCAGGGCTGAAATAAATTAGTGGTAGGGGTTCTGTCATGGACCCCTGGCCCCGGGGACCACCACCTTCCTGGGGCTAGATTCTAATATGGAGGGGGGCCAGCGTCCCCCCTCATGGAACCATTTATGGCCCTGGGGACTTCCACCCCCAGGACTGGCTCCTGCTACCTCCAGAGATGCCCACCTTGGGAGGTTGCTGTTTGCTTTTGCTTGGTGGGAGCTGACAGCTCAGACCAAGCAAAAGCATAATAATTCAGCTTTCTGCAAGCCAGAGCTATCAAACAGCTCTGACTTGCAGAGAGCAGAGTTTTCATCTGTTTCCTTGTACGCAAATATGTGTGCAGGTAAACAGATGAAAACACTGCTCCTGGCAGCAGGGAGCTGCCATTTAAAGCAGCTCCCTGCTTACCACAGCAATGCTGGCACCCCAGGAGGTTGGAAGCCGTCTGGTACCGCGGGGTCTTGAGGCTCCCCCTGCGGTCTGCACAGTGGGTGCCCTCGGGGCACCCAGGAGATGTGGCCGGGCCCTGGGGGATGGGGTCCCCAAGGCCAAAATTGGCCCGGGGTACGGCTCCCTCCCCTATTCAATGAAGGCCAGGCCCCAGGGATGGGGGTCTCCAGGGCTTAAATTGGCCCAGGGTGAGGAGCCCCATGGCCTCCCTCCCCTTTTAAAAATATGTTTTTTAAAGGCTGGACCCCGCCAGGCCCCTCCCTATTGAGGTATTGCCGGAGCCCGGGGAATAGGGTCCCCAGAGCCATATGTGGCCATGGAGGGAGCTGCAAAGCCCTCCTCCTACTTTAATGAATGTGTTTGGCCCTGGGTAAGTGGTGGTCCCCGGGGCCCAGGGGTGTCCACACGGCCTACTCACAATTTTTTAAATAAAAGCCCTGGGGAGGTGGAGGTTCCTGAGGCCTGAAGGGGTCTGCATGGCCCCCATATTCATATAAATGTAAGCCCCAGGGAAGTCGTGGTTTCTAGGGCATACAAATGCCCATGGAGGGGGGGCCGTTGTGGTCCCTCCTTCAATTTTAAAATAAATGGACATGCCCCCATGACCTGGCCCACCTGGGAGCTTTTTGCTAAACAAGCACGGGAGACCGCACTTGTTTTTCTTTTCATTTTTGCCATGACACTAACGCACCCACTCAAAGACTCACTGAGACAGTTACACTTTGTAAAGTTATCTGGTGAAGACGCTTGAGGAACAATCACATTGACAAAGTTACAGACACACAAGGTCACTAGTGGCATTTCCACAGCGTCCTTAAGCAGTTGCAGTGTAATTAGTCAGTTCATAAGCAGTGCATTGCGGCGGTGTAAGTTACAGTTATCTCATGTAACTGTAACTGCTAAAAATAATGCAGTAAAATAATGGGGTAACCTGCTCAGCCCCCCGCAGCCCCGGGGACTGCCACCTCCGCGGGGAGCTATCGAACAGCTCTGGCTTGCAGAAAGCAGAGTTTTCATCTGTTTCCTTACATGTAAATATATGTGCAGGGAAACAGATCAAAACACTGCTCTAGCAAGCAGGGAGCTGCTATTTAAAGCAGCTCTCTGCTTGCTGCAGCAATGCAAGCTCCTGCAGGAGGCTGGGAGCCGGCTGGGACGTGGGGGTCTTGAGGCTCCTTCAGCAGTCCCATTGCACGCTGGGTGCCCTGAAGGCACCCTGGAGACGTGTCTGGGCTTCGGGGAATGGGGTCCTGAGGCCAAAATCTGCCCGGGAGGCACGGCCCCCTCCCCTAGTCAATGAAGGCTAGGACCCAGGGATGGAGTCCTCTGGTCCAAAATCAGCCTAGCAAGAGGGGCCGTGAAGCTCCCCTCCCCATTGAGTTAAGGCTGGGCGCCAGGGAAAAGGGGCCCCAGTGCCGTATCTGGACCCTGGAAGGTGATGGCCCCTGGGGCCTGATAGGGTCCACGTGGCCCCCTCACAATTCTTTTAATAAAAGTTCTGGGGAAGTGGAGCTCCTCAAAGCCTGAGGAGGTCTGTGTGACCCCCCAGGATTCATGTAAATATAAGCCCCGGGAAAGTGGTGGTCCCAGGGGCACGCAAATGCCCATGTTTCATTTTAAGATTATAGGAGGGGGCGCACAGGGTGTGAGCCCCCCTCCTTTAATTTTAAAATAAATGGACATGCCCCCTGGGATAAGGCCTACCTGGGGACTTTTTCCTAAACAATCGCAGGAGCCCGCGCTTGTTGTTTTTTTCCCATTTTTGCCGCGACTGTGAGAAGTTGGCCTGGCATATGCTGGTCACTAGTTATAGTGGCCACCTTGCACCAGTCCAATTCGACTCTTGGTAGATAGGTTTAAAGACAACCTTTTAAAGAAAGCTATCCTAGTGGTAGCTGTGGAGAGCAGCCTTCAGGCTAAGTCTCTGAGGAATGTAAAGCAGCTTGTTTTACCCTAGAATCTCTTGAATTACCAAATGAAAAGACACCACACAGGTATATATATCAAATATATATGTATTTATTTCTAAATATACTCTACTAATCTAGGTCCAATTGGTCGCACACTGCTCTACCTACCAGCGGGTAGCCCCAAAGAATTGTGGTCCCTGAAGTCAGCGTCGGCGGGTAAGCCTATGCTCGAGTCTTGAGTGCAAGTAAGTGTAGCGTTAGCCATCCCTGGACACGTGTTTCGAGGTAGTTGCCTCTCGTCAGCAGGGAGTAGGTGAGTGTGTAGGGTTGCTGTGTAGGCTGCTAAAATAAGTGTTCTCAGGTAAAGTACCTCTCGTAGCGCGCAGGTGCGTAACCATGAGCTTGTCAGCTCCACCGGCTCAAGGAGCCTGAATATTAACAAAGGTCCAATTGGTCGCACACTGCTCTACCTACCAGCGGGTAGCCCCAAAGAATTGTGGTCCCTGAAGTCAGCGTCGGCGGGTACGTCTATGCTCGAGTCTTGAGTGCAAGTAAGTGTAGCGTTAGCCATCCCTGGACACGTGTTTCGAGGTAGTTGCCTCTCGTCAGCAGGGAGTAGGTGAGTGTGTAGGGTTGCTGTGTAGGCTGCTAAAATACGTGTTCTCAGGTAAAGTACCTCTCGTAGCGCGCAGGTGCGTAACCATGAGCTCGTCAGCTCCACCGGCTCAAGGAGCCTGAATATTAACAAAGGTCCAATTGGTCGCACACTGCTCTACCTACCAGCGGGTAGCCCCAAAGAATTGTGGTCCCTGAAGTCAGCGTCGGCGGGTACGCCTATGCTCGAGTCTTGAGTGCAAGTAAGTGTAGCGTTAGCCATCCCTGGACACGTGTTTCGAGGTAGTTGCCTCTCGTCAGCAGGGAGTAGGTGAGTGTGTAGGGTTGCTGTGTAGGCTGCTAAAATAAGTGTTCTCAGGTAAAGTACCTCTCGTAGCGCGCAGGTGCGTAACCATGAGCTCGTCAGCTCCACCGGCTCAAGGAGCCTGAATATTAACAAAGGTCCAATTGGTAGCACACTGCTCTACCTACCAGCGGGTAGCCCCAAAGAATTGTGGTCCCTGAAGTCAGCGTCGGCGGGTACGCCTATGCTCGAGTCTTGAGTGCAAGTAAGTGTAGCGTTAGCCATCCCTGGACACGTGTTTCGAGGTAGTTGCCTCTCGTCAGCAGGGAGTAGGTGAGTGTGTAGGGTTGCTGTGTAGGCTGCTAAAATAAGTGTTCTCAGGTAAAGTACCTCTCGTAGCGCGCAGGTGCGTAACCATGAGCTCGTCAGCTCCACCGGCTCAAGGAGCCTGAATATTAACAAAGGTCCAATTGGTCGCACACTGCTCTACCTACCAGCGGGTAGCCCCAAAGAATTGTGGTCCCTGAAGTCAGCGTCGGCGGGTACGCCTATTCTCGAGTCTTGAGTGCAAGTAAGTGTAGCGTTAGCCATCCCTGGACACGTGTTTCGAGGTAGTTGCCTCTCGTCAGCAGGGAGTAGGTGAGTGTGTAGGGTTGCTGTGTAGGCTGCTAAGATAAGTGTTCTCAGGTAAAGTACCTCTCGTAGCGCGCAGGTGCGTAACCATGAGCTCGTCAGCTCCACCGGCTCAAGGAGCCTGAATATTAACAAAGGTCCAATTGGTCGCACACTGCTCTACCTACCAGCGGGTAGCCCCAAAGAATTGTGGTCCCTGAAGTCAGCGTCGGCGGGTACGCCTATGCTCGAGTCTTGAGTGCAAGTAAGTGTAGCATTAGCCATCCCTGGACACGTGTTTCGAGGTAGTTGCCTCTCGTCAGCAGGGAGTAGGTGAGTGTGTAGGGTTGCTGTGTAGGCTGCTAAAATAAGTGTTCTCAGGTAAAGTACCTCTCGTAGCGCGCAGGTGCATAACCATGAGCTCGTCAGCTCCACCGGCTCAAGGAGCCTGAATATTAACAAAGGTCCAATTGGTCGCACACTGCTCTACCTACCAGCGGGTAGCCCCAAAGAATTGTGGTCCCTGAAGTCAGCGTCGGCGGGTACGCCTATGCTCGAGTCTTGAGTGCAAGTAAGTGTAGCGTTAGCCATCCCTGGACACGTGTTTCGAGGTAGTTGCCTCTCGTCAGCAGGGAGTAGGTGAGTGTGTAGGGTTGCTGTGTAGGCTGCTAAAATAAGTGTTCTCAGGTAAAGTACCTCTCGTAGCGCGCAGGTGCGTAACCATGAGCTCTTTTTTTTTTTTTTTTTTTTTGTCCTCATCTATGTCATGACTGCAAAGACCTAGCTGAACAAACAAGGCAAAACGGGCTTGTGAGATAGGAGGCAAGCAGACTCAGTGATAAAGCTGGTAAGGGATGGCGGCTGACCAAGGAGGGCCCAACCCTTGTGCAATTGCCAAACATATACAGCCCGGAGCCAAGATGTTAAGCCGGCAACTGCCAATACTGCCAGAACTGACTATTTGGGCAGGTATAAGCTACGTAAAGTAGCAAAACGTGTCATGGCAAGATAATCATCGGACTGGGGGAAAAAAAAAATCCCCGCTACTTACACAATCCAATCTAGCAACAGCCAGAAAGCTCTTTTCCTAGGATTTCCAGACCTGGCCAAATCAAGTTTCGAGATTTGTAAAATTGATGAACACCAGTCAGATAAAGTAGGGGGATCAGCTTCTTTCCAACGCTTGCAAATTTCCCTACGTGCTGCCAACATACAGTAAAAGATAAGATTATTGACTGGACTCTGAACCGAGTCCAGAATACCAAAGACTACTAGCTTGAGATCTATAATAACTGAAAAACCCAGAGAAGATGTAAGATTCTTGCCAATAGCGTCCCAATAGGATGACAATTGGGGGCATTCAAAAAACATGTGGGGGTCAGAAGCGGATATAAGACCACATCGGGGACAAGACACCTGAGCGGCTCCAGAAAACTTAGACAGCCTCTGTGGGGAGTAGTATGCCCTATGTATAGTAAATAAGTGATTTCTTCGAAGCCAAGCTGGCTTAACTACGTCCCACATAACTGTGCAGGATTTTATCCAAAGATCATGCAGATTGCAGCTAGATATCACAGAGCCCCAGAGTTGTTCAGGTAGATTAAATTCCCCGTCAAGTTCCTCAAGTATTGAGTTATACCACAGGGAGATCTCCTTTAAGACAGGTGGTTTGTCCATTAGAAGAGATACCAGTTGACTACTGCCCCCAACAGGAAAATTCTTACAGCGAGGATTTTGACTATGAAGAGCCTGTGCCCAGCTTGATATTTGAAGAAATTTAAATCTAGAAAAATTGGGACCTATTTTATTACTCAAGAATTCCCAAGGAAGCAACACCCCATCAGTAAACAGGTGCCCCCAAACTGATATGCCTGCCTCTTTCAAAGGGGCTGATAGTACATCCTTCGACCAGACCGGGGGCACCGGTAAATCCCAAATGGGTGCTCTGTCTGAATAGTATCCCAATTTAATCGATGATCTGATGTTAAACCAAGTTTTGGCAAAACTCTGTAACACCTTGAGTTTAACCTTCTTAAAGTACTTGGGATCACCAAACTTAAATAAAAAACCAGACTGCCCAATTCCTTCCACCTCCAACATAGTGGAAAACATTGTCCCTATCCCCTGATCAGATGGCATTTGTAAGAGCATACGGGCATGGGATAACTGGAAAGCCCATGCGTAAATCTGTAGATCAGGTCCTGCTAGTCCCCCCTTCTCACGACGCCGCCTGATTTTTTTCCATGCAATCCTAACATTCTTTTTTTTCCAAATGAAAGAACTAATGTTGGCCTGTAACTTGGACAAAGAAAGTTTATCGAAATATAGTGGAATAGTATTAAATAAAAACGTGAATTTTGGCAATATGGACATTTTGACCAGATTTGCACGTCCCAGAACTGACAGGGAGAGGTGTCCCCAAGCATCCATTAGTTTCCGACATTCTTTAGCAACCACAGATAGATTAGTAGACGCAATTAAATTGATGTCTTTAACGATTCTTAGCCCCAAATATCTCAAGCTTGTGCTAAATGGTACGGTGACTCCAGTCATATCAGTATTCCAAGCCATAATTTCGGTTTTTGAGGCATTCACCTCGTACCCCGAAACATTCCCAAATTCAAGGGCTAGCTTAATGGCAGTGGGAAAGGCAGTACTGATATCTGATGTTAAGATCATAACGTCGTCCACATACAGGGCCACCTTCTTCTCCCATGTTTTGAACTTAAAGGGCTTGATGGAATCATTATCCCGTAATAATTGAGCGAAGGGCTCAATATACAGATCGAAAAGCAAGGGAGAAAGAGGGCAGCCCTGCCGTGTTCCACTTGTGATGTTAAAGGACTCGGATAGGCCCCCATTAACCAAAACAGATGCCGATGGACACTGATATAGAGTCGTATGGCTCTGCAAAAACCTTCACCCACGTTGAACTTAGCCAAGGCACCCGACAGGTACATCCAGTTGACTCTGTCGAATGCCTTGGTAGCGTCCAACGTGAGGATAGCAAATGGTAAAGAGTTAGCAGTAGCCATATCTATAGCTCCCACCAGATCATAGGTTAATTCAAAGAGCTGGCGACCCTTTACAAAACCCTTCTGGTTAGGATGAAGAATGTCAGGGGCAACCTTACCCAGTCTCATAGCCAAGAGAGCGGCAAAGATTTTATAATCGGCATTGAGAATGGAAATTGGACGATATGATCCGCACTCTGAGGGGGGCTTGCCAGGCTTAAGTATTAAAGTGATAGAGGCGTTATTCCAGGAGCTGGGAGGAAGGGCCCCTTACTGTAGTATTTGGTTGAACAGCAAAACCAGAAAAGGAGAAATCTCTTCCACCAGCTGCTTATATATTTCAACTGGTAGGCCATCTGGCCCTGCCGCCTTGCCACTCTTACTTCCGCAGATTACGGCTACCACCTCTTCCTTCATAACTGGCATATCTAAAAAAGCTCTTTGATCTGACGAGAGCGAGGGCAAGGATATATTATTTAGCCACTCTCTAATATACTCTGGGGAGATAACCTTATCCTCTTGATAGATCTCCTGAAAGAAATCTTTAAATGCCGTTCTAATTTCTGGATCCGACGTTAAGGACCCAGAACCAGAGTTGATAGAATAAATTGTATTGCGAACCTGGTCAGTTCTGGACTTCCAAGCGAGCAATTTACCAGCCCCTTCACCAAATTCAAATTGGGCCAGTTTACTAGCTTCCCATCTGCGAAGCAGGCGTTGCCTTAAAACCGAAGCCAATTGTGTTTTAAGCACCAGCAATTTCTCTTTACTGGCCGAGATAAGGCTAGAATTGTTATTACTACTACTGAGATCGAATTCTGCCTGCGCTAATAAAAGATTGACTTTGATAGAAGCTACTTCCTGGGTATACTGCTTTCTACGAAATATGACCTTGTTTTTAATCGCACCACGCAGGAAGCATTTGAACGCATCCCATACAGTGTCCGTGGATGCTGTAGCGATGTTAAGTTGCATAAATTCACGTGTCTCCAATTTTAGATAAGCAACATCATCCAATGATGAAAGAAAAATGAGATCGAAAGACCAAGATCTGTTAGGGAGCTGCACAATGCCTGCAAGATCTAACTTTACTGCAGAATGGTCCGACAGATTGGAAGGGAGATAACTAACATTCTTTATGGAGCCTTGCAAGTTGCGGCTCGTCAAAAAGAAATCGATCCTAGACTGGTGGTGATATTTAAGGTTCCGAAAAGAAAAACCAGTTTGCTGACCTGCCCTTACCCGCCAAATATCAATGTACCCATATTGCTGCATAAGATTAAGTAGTAGCGCTCTAGATTTAGAGAGGAGTTGCTGTCGACTCGATGGCGTTTTATCCAGAGCGTAATCAAGCACGATGTTAAAATCCCCTGCGATGATAATAGGTTCAGGAAAGTGCAAAAGCTGTGAAAATAGAGATTCCAATACTGAAGGATCATCTCTATTGGGCCCATAATATCCTACCAGTGTTATTCGAAGACCCCCTATCTCTACCATAGCAATTGCCCATCTACCAGCTGGATCTACCAGCTGACTAACCAATCTGGTGGTAATAGTTTTCTTAAAGAAAATGGATACACCTCTCACATTAAGCGACTGGGAGGTGCAAACGGGTATGTCTATCCACCTGTTATTTTTAACCAAAGCAAGTATCTCGCTCTCCACCAAATGGGTCTCCTGTAGAATAATGACCTGCGCATCAGAATCGCGCAGATATTGTAAGATTCTATTTGCCCTAGGCTTGGTGCGCAGGCCATTAACATTCCAGGAGAGGATCCTAAGGTCACTCATAACCATGAAATCTAAAAAGAAAAAGCTTACAATTCTTAGCCAAGTTATCCAACATTATGAAAAAAGAACATGTCTGCAACCAATACAAAGATGAGGATCTGTTTCGTTTTTGTGCCCTCCCCCGCCCATTCCCACCCACACCCAAACCCTGACCCAAGCACCCTCCCCCCCACCCATGAGGAACCCTGATTCTACCTAACCGGATCAAGCCCGGTTTGTGGTACTCCCAGCCCTCTACCGAGCCCACACAGGCCGTCGCTAACTAAATGCTATACTATAGTTATAGAGCAGTAGTCCTCACAAATTCCTTTATAAAGAAGAGAGACCCCCTATTTTTATTTTCCTCTTCTTCCCCTTTTCTTCCCGTTTTCTTCCCTTTCCATTTCCCCCCTTGCCTTCCCTTTTTCTTATATTGCCCCTTTTCTTCTCTTTACTCATTTGCTTCCCTTTCCTCCTTTCATTTTTTTGTTTTTTTCCCCACTTATAGATTATTTTCCACCAAGTCTATCTAAGTTAGACTGAACTTGCCCATAAGCACGTGAACCCTTGCTAACAGAACAAAAGAAAGTAGATGAAGTCTGTTTTATGGACAAGAAAAAAAAATAAAGGAAAATAGAGGAAAGAGGTAAAGGGAAATTGAATTAATGCTTCCAAAGAGATCAAAGACAGAGATAATAAGATAATAGGATAATGAGAACAAGGTCTCAAGAAGGGCACAAAAAGGACAGGACCGTCCTTAAACCCCCTCCAACGACCTCAGAAGATCGTCTGCAGCCTGTACTGTTCGAATATTGTGCATTTTGTTATTGATCATAATTTTAAGGGCAGAAGGAAACCCCATCTGAACAGATTCACCAAGCTTTCTAAAAGCCTCCATTCTACTACCTAACTCCCACTGTCTCTCGAGGGTGACCCTTGACAGGTCGGATCGAATTTGAAAAGTGAAACCCACCCCTGCCAGGGATTTTTGCTTAAGTGCAAGGTTGAGGACATGTTCTTTCAGTGAGTAGGTATGAAAGTTCAGTAGAATCTTCCTTGGTTTTATCTGTTGTGGGTTCCGCCTAAATGGCTCTCTGTGTACTCGCTGTATCTCAGATGATAATTCCTCCTCCGATTGGTCCAATTTAAGGGAGTGTTTCAAGAGGGTAACAATGTAGCGCTTAATATCAGATCCTTCGCTACCCTCAGGCACATGCAAAATTCGAATGTTACTTCGTCTAGCGTTATTTTCAAGGGGTCTCCATTCTATCGGCAATAGCAGTATCAACTCTCTTAAGACTCTCAATTTCCTCCTTAGCTTTGTCAAGCTGTGCCGACATGCTAGCCACTGTCTCTTCTAGAACTCCTGTTCTCATGCAGAGTCCATCGATCTTTGTATCAAGAGATTCGCAGTAGTTTCTTATCTCCCGCTGGTTAGATGCGGACTCTTCAAAGCCCCTCTTGATGTCCGCTGAGAGAGTAGTGAACATATGCTGAAGGGGGGAATCTGGAAAGTCTGGAGGAGAAAGGCCTGCAATCAAACCACTCTTAAGGTTGATAGTGCTAACTGAGTTAGGATTCAAGTGTAACATTTCAATGGCAGGCGAGAGCTCCTGTTGGACAGCGGGATCAAGAACCTGCCCTTCGTCCTTTCCAGTAGGCATACCTACACCCCCATCCAAGTCAGAAATGCCTGGAACCTCGTTGCTAGAGACTGAAGGATCATGTTGTAGTACCCTACTAATTTCACCACCAGAAGATGCCCGAAACTGGATAACTTTAAGTTTAAGGCCAGAAGCAACCGGTGGAGACGATGGAAGATCCAGCTCTAGCGGGGGTAAATCAGCAGGGGGGGTTGGGCCTACATTGGTTTGCTTGCGGAGCTCCCCAGGATCAATAGACGCCTTAGAGAGATCATTCACAGCCGGGGCTAGAGCCAATGCTAAAGATAATGCAGCCGCAGGAGTGCAAGCCCTTACAGATTGAACCAGGGGTGCACCAGACACCAGAGCTACCGATTGAGGAGACAGCTCAGAGGAACCAGAAAAAACCCCTGCAATTGAAGTGGCGACATATCAGCCGACATATCAGCCGGTATTAACAAGGAGGCGGAGACAAGGGGAGTCTGAGACAAAAGTTGAGGTTGAGCCAAATCCAATAGTTGAGGAACAACCTTGAAATATGAACGTAGTGAAGGTGTAATTCTCGAGGAGGAATCTAAAAGCGGTTTGGCTGATTTATTCACCTTAGCTGCTTTTCCTGACCTCTTCGTGGGCTTGGCTTTAACTTCAACGTGCAAATCTGAAGAAGTTTTGGAGGGGATCTGGAATTCAGGAGGTTTTGTTTTATGGGAAGGTGCGGTAAATTCACTACCCCCTTTTATTCCACCCTGGAGATCGCTAGTGCAATCCAGCTTTGTAACTGAGTTATAGCCAGCCTCAACAGCCGGCCCAACAGAGGGCCTCCTGGGCAGCTTACTTAAGCATGTGCGTCTTCTTTCTGCCTTATTTTTAAATTTCTCTCCCAAAGATTTAGTTATAAATAACCCCTTATTAGTAGGAGACAAAGATGTTTCTATTTTTTGGGAGTAAACCGCACGTGCATTGGCTCTAGCAGTGGCTCTCGTAGTGACCGTCGTGGAGTTACTAATCCCCGCCACCCCGGCTCTAAAGCAGAGATTACCTGCCACCTGTAAAGGGGGCCTCTCTGAACTCCCGGCTGCGTGGAACAACTCCTCACAAATAAATAACTCCCTGTCAGGGATCTTACCCGAAACCAGTTTGACCGAGTTAAAGCAAGCAGCTGTACACTCAATATTACTTCCCTCTTGCTGTTTAAAAATAGCACTGCAACGGTGAACGCAGGTTCCAGGTTGAAAGTCACGGCGAGAGCTCCACTGTCTCCTCCCACGACAGAGTTCCAGAGCAGCCCGGAACCAGGGCCACAAACTATGCTGATCACTAACTGACGGTGGAGCTACTGAGGCCGAGTCCTCGAGAAATGTTTGCACCACGCCTAACCTCGGAGTCATGGAGGTAGAGAGAGGACCGCCCTGCACAGCTGCTCGGCAAACTCAGCTCCCAAAAAAGCACCGAAGTAAGTAATTTGTTTAAAAAGACCAAAGCTGGCTCATTAATCTCAGATAGGGGGATCCCCGATTATTCAGAATGCTAAAAAACTGTCAGAAAGTCCGAGAATAGCGGCGAGGACACTGCATTTAAACCGACGCCCTGCTGGATTCTCGGAGCAGAGTACCGCGGCAGCTAGCCTGCTGCCGCCATGTTCCTCCCCCAGGTGCGTAACCATGAGCTCGTCAGCTCCACCGGCTCAAGGAGCCTGAATATTAACAAAGGTCCAATTGGTCACACACTGCTCTACCTACCAGCGGGTAGCCCCAAAGAATTGTAGTCCCTGAAGTCAGCGTCGGCGGGTACGCCTATGCTCGAGTCTTGAGAGCAAGTAAGTGTAGCGTTAGCCATCCCTGGACACGTGTTTCGAGGTAGTTGCCTCTCGTCAGCAGGGAGTAGGTGAGTGTGTAGGGTTGCTGTATAGGCTGCTAAAATAAGTGTTCTCAGGTAAAGTACCTCTCATAGCGGTGGGGCTGACGAGCCCATGGCTACGCACCTGCGCGCCTTGAGTGGTACTTTACCTGAGAATATTTTTTGGCAGCCTACGCAGCAACCCCACACACATACCTACTCCCTGCTGACGAGAGGCAACTACCTCGAAACACGTGTCCAGGGATGGCTAACGCGACACTAATTTTCATTTTAAACTTTTGGCATAGGCGTACCCGCCGACGCTACTTCATGGACCACAATTCTTTGGGGCAACACGCTGATAGGACTAGCAGAGTGCGGCCAATCGGATTTTTGTTTATATTCAGGCTCCCTTGAGCCGGTGGGGCTGACGAGCCCATGGCTTCGCACCTGCGCGCCTTGAGTGGTACTTTACCTGAGAATATTTTTTGGCAGCCTACGCAGCAACCCCACACACATACCTACTCCCTGCTGACGAGAGGCAACTACCTCGAAACACGTGTCCAGGGATGGCTAACGCGACACTAATTTTCATTTTAAACTTTTGGCATAGGCGTACCCGCCGACGCTACTTCATGGACCACAATTCTTTGGGGCAACACGCTGATAGGACTAGCAGAGTGCGGCTAATCGGATTTTTGTTTGTATTCAGGCTCCCTTGAGCCGGTGGGGCTGACGAGCCCATGGCTACGCACCTGCGCGCCTTGAGTGGTACTTTACCTGAGAATATTTTTTGGCAGCCTACGCAGCAACCCCACACACATACCTACTCCCTGCTGACGAGAGGCAACTACCTCGAAACACGTGTCCAGGGATGGCTAACGCGACACTAATTTTCATTTTAAACTTTTGGCATAGGCGTACCCGCCGACGCTACTTCATGGACCACAATTCTTTGGGGCAACACGCTGATAGAACTAGCAGAGTGCGGCCAATCGGATTTTTGTTTATATTCAGGCTCCCTTGAGCCGGTGGGGCTAACGAGCCCATGGCTACGCACCTGCGCGCCTTGAGTGGTACTTTACCTGAGAATATTTTTTGGCAGCCTATCCAGCAACCCCACACACATACCTACTCCCTGCTGACGAGAGGCAACTACCTCGAAACACGTGTCCAGGGATGGCTAACGCGACACTAATTTTCATTTTAAACTTTTGGCATAGGCGTACCCGCCGACGCTACTTCATGGACCACAATTCTTTGGGGCAACACGCTGATAGGACTAGCAGAGTGCGGCCAATCGGATTTTTGTTTATATTCAGGCTCCCTGGCTACGCACCTGCGCGCCTTGAGTGGTACTTTACCTGAGAATATTTTTTGGCAGCCTACGCAGCAACCCCACACACATACCTACTCCCTGCTGACGAGAGACAACTACCTCGAAACACGTGTCCAGGGATGGCTAACGCGACACTCATTTTCATTTTAAACTTTTGGCATTGGCGTACCCGCCGACGCTACTTCATGGACCACAATTCTTTGGGGCAACACGCTGATAGGACTAGCAGAGTGCGGCCAATCGGATTTTTGTTTATATTCAGGCTCCCTTGAGCCGGTGGGGCTGACGAGCCCATGGCTACGCACCTGCGCGCCTTGAGTGGTACTTTACCTGAGAATATTTTTTGGCAGCCTACGCAGCAACCCCACACACATACCTACTCCCTGCTGACGAGAGGCAACTACCTCGAAACACGTGTCCAGGGATGGCTAACGCGACACTAATTTTCATTTTAAACTTTTGGCATAGGCGTACCCGCCGACGCTACTTCATGGACCACAATTCTTTGGGGCAACACGCTGATAGGACTAGCAGAGTGCGGCCAATCGGATTTTTGTTTATATTCAGGCTCCCTTGAGCCGGTGGGGCTGACGAGCTCATGGCTACGCACCTGCGCGCCTTGAGTGGTACTTTACCTGAGAATATTTTTTGGCAGCCTACGCAGCAACCCCACACACATACCTACTCCCTACTGACGAGAGGCAACTACCTCGAAACACGTGTCCAGGGATGGCTAACGCAACACTAATTTTCATTTTAAACTTTTGGCATAGGCGTACCCGCCGACGCTACTTCATGGACCACAATTCTTTGGGGCAACACGCTGATAGGACTAGCAGAGTGCGGCCAATCGGATTTTTGTTTATATTCAGGCTCCCTTGAGCCGGTGGGGCTGACGAGCCCATGGCTACGCACCTGCGCGCCTTGAGTGGTACTTTACCTGAGAATATTTTTTGGCAGCCTACGCAGCAACCCCACACACGTACCTACTCCCTGCTGACGAGAGGCAACTACCTCGAAACACGTTTCCAGGGATGGCTAACGCGACACTAATTTTCATTTTAAACTTTTGGCATAGGCGTACCCGCCGACGCTACTTCATGGACCACAATTCTTTGGGGCAACACGCTGATAGGACTAGCAGAGTGCGGCCAATCGGATTTTTGTTTATATTCAGGCTCCCTTGAGCCGGTGGGGCTGACGAGCCCATGGCTACGCACCTGCGCGCCTTGAGTGGTACTTTACCTGAGAATATTTTTTGGCAGCCTACGCAGCAACCCCACACACATACCTACTCCCTGCTGACAAGAGGCAACTACCTCCAAACACGTGTCCAGGGATGGCTAACGCGACACTAATTTTCATTTTAAACTTTTGGCATAGGCGTACCCGCCGACGCTACTTCATGGACCACAATTCTTTGGGGCAACACGCTGATAGGACTAGCAGAGTGCGGCCAATCGGATTTTTGTTTATATTCAGGCTCCCTTGAGCCGGTGGGGCTGACGAGCCCATGGCTACGCACCTGCGCGCCTTGAGTGGTACTTTACCTGAGAATATTTTTTGGCAGCCTACGCAGCAACCCCACACACATACCTACTCCCTGCTGACGAGAGGCAACTACCTCGAAACACGTGTCTAGGGATGGCTAACGCGACACTAGTTTTCATTTTAAACTTTTGGCATAGGCGTACCCGCCGACGCTACTTCATGGACCACAATTCTTTGGGGCAACACGCTGATAGGACTAGCAGAGTGCGGCCAATCGGATTTTTGTTTATATTCAGGCTCCCTTGAGCCGGTGGGGCTAACGAGCCCATGGCTACGCACCTGCGCGCCTTGAGTGGTACTTTACCTGAGAATATTTTTTGGCAGCCTACGCAGCAACCCGACACACATACCTACTCCCTGCTGACGAGAGGCAACTACCTCGAAACACGTGTCCAGGGATGGCTAACGCGACACTAATTTTCATTTTAAACTTTTGGCATAGGCGTACCCGCCGACGCTACTTCATGGACCACAATTCTTTGGGGCAACACGCTGATAGGACTAGCAGAGTGCGGCCAATCGGATTTTTGTTTATATTCAGGCTCCCTTGAGCCAGTGGGGCTGACGAGCCCATGGCTACGCACCTGCGCGCCTTGAGTGGTACTTTTCCTGAGAATATTTTTTGGCAGCCTATGCAGCAACGCCACACACATACCTACTCCCTGCTGACGAGAGGCAACTACCTCGAAACACGTGTCCAGGGATGGCTAACGCGACACTAATTTTCATTTTAAACTTTTGGCATAGGCGTACCCGCCGACGCTACTTCATTGACCACAGTTCTTTGGGGCAACACGCTGATAGGACTAGCAGAGTGCGGCCAATCGGATTTTTGTTTATATTCAGGCTCCCTTGAGCCGGTGGGGCTGACGAGCCCATGGCTACGCACCTGCGCGCCTTGAGTGGTACTTTACCTGAGAATATTTTTTGGCAGCCTACGCAGCAACCCCACACACATACCTACTCCCTGCTGACGAGAGGCAACTACCTCGAAACACGTGTCCAGGGATGGCTAACGCGACACTAATTTTCATTTTAAACTTTTGGCATAGACGTACCCGCCGACGCTACTTCATGGACCACAATTCTTTGGGGCAACACGCTAATAGGACTAGCAGAGTGCGGCCAATCGGATTTTTGTTTATTTTCAGGCTCCCTTGAGCCGGTGGGGCTGACGAGCCCATGGCTACGCACCTGCACACCTTGAGTGGTACTTTACCTGAGAATATTTTTTGCAGCCTACGCAGCAACCCCACACACATACCTACTCCCTGCAGACGAGAGGCAACTACCTCGAAACACGTGTCAAGGGATGGCTAACGCGACACTAATTTTCATTTTAAACTTTTGGCATATGCGTACCCGCCGACGCTACTTCATGGACCACAATTCTTTGGGGCAACACGCTGATAGGACTAGCAGAGTGCTGCCAATCGGATTTTTGTTTATATTCAGGCTCCCTTGAGCCGGTGGGGCTGACGAGCTCATGGCTACGCAACTGCGCGCCTTGAGTGGTACTTTACCTGAGAATATTTTTTGGCAGCCTACGCAGCAATCCCACACACATACCTACTCCCTGCTGACGAGAGGCAACTACCTCGAAACACGTGTCCAGGGATGGCTAACACGACACTAATTTTCATTTTAAACTTTTGGCATAGGCGTACCCGCCGACGCTACTTCATGGACCACAATTCTTTGGGGCAACACGCTGATAGGACTAGCAGAGTGCGGCCAATCGGATTTTTATTTATATTCAGGCTCCCTTGAGCCGGTGGGGCTGACGAGCCCATGGCTACGCACCTGCGCGCCTTGAGTGGTACTTTACCTGAAAATATTTTTTGGAAGCCTACGCAGCAACCCCACACACATACCTACTCCCTGCTGACGAGAGGCAACTACCTCGAAACACGTGTCCAGGGATGGCTAACGCGACACTAATTTTCATTTTAAACTTTTGGCATAGGCGTACCCGCCGACGCTACTTCATGGACCACAATTCTTTGGGGCAACACGCTGATAGGACTAGCAGAGTGCGGCCAATCGGATTTTTGTTTATATTCAGGCTCCCTTGAGCCGGTGGGGCTGACGAGCCCATGGCTACGCACCTGCGCGCCTTGAGTGGTACTTTACCTGAGAATATTTTTTGGCAGCCTACGCAGCAACCCCACACACATACCTACTCCCTGCTGACAAGAGGCAACTACCTCGAAACACGTGTCCAGGGATGGCTAACGCGACACTAATTTTCATTTTAAACTTTTGGCATAGGCGTACCCGCCGACGCTACTTCATGGACCACAATTCTTTGGGGCAACACGCTGATAGGACTAGCAGAGTGCGGCCAATCAGATTTTTGTTGATATTCAGGCTCCCTTGAGCCGGTGGGGCTGACGAGCCCATGGCTACGCACCTGCGCGCCTTGAGTGGTACTTTACCTGAGAATATTTTTTGGCAGCCTACGCAGCAACCCCACACACATACCTACTCCCTGCTGACGAGAGGCAACTACCTCGAAACACGTGTCCAGGGATGGCTAACGGGACACTAATTTTCATTTTAAACTTTTGGCATAGGCGTACCCGCCGACGCTACTTCATGGACCACAATTCTTTGGGGCAACACGCTGATAGGACTAGCAGAGTGCGGCCAATCGGATTTTTTTTTTTTTTTTTTACTCTACTAATCTCTTTATGAGATTAGAGCCAGGTAAACATTCAAAAGATCAACAGTTCTCAATAAATTAAGCACAAATATGGCTGTAGCCCTTGGGGCGTACCAGACCATATACTAAAATAGTGGGTTAACAAACTCGACTTGCAAAAGTAAGAGGCCTAGGGCCTTGGGAATCGCTGGGGCTTCACTTCTGCAGTGTTAGCAGGTAAGTAATCAGCCCACAGGAGACACGTGCAGTGTCTAAACACACACGCAGGTTTTGCAATGCATTTCAATGGCAAATGTCGCGGTTTGTATTTTACAGTTCTAGGGCACTTCGCAAAAGTCAACAAGCAAGAAACTTACAGGGTAAGTATTTCGAGAGCCAACACACACTTGGGCACCGGAGTGCACGAGTTACCTCACCCAGGGAAGCCGGGTGCATAGGTGTCCTTTGGTGTCGGGTCGCGATGCTGTTTTCAATGGAGTTCCTTGAAGACTTGCTGCTTGTGACGGCTGGAGAGGTGTCCGTTCGAATCCGACGATGGATTGGAGTTGCAGAAGACCTAGAAATTGAGGGGACAGAGTTCAGAGTCACTTGCCAGCGACCGGTGGCCAGCAAGATGGATGACCACAGCTGTCGCGTCTCTTCAGGTCGATGATGGTGTTTTGTCTCTTCGCTCACGAGGTCCAGGAAGGCTTGATGATGACCAGCAGCTGGATTCGGGGGATCCCACAACGTCTGCAGCTGTCAACGGTGTCGACACCCGGATTGGAGCCAACAAGTCTTGGCAGCCGCAAGTCTTGTGTGGAGTGACGATTGGCAATGGTGCAGACCAGCAAGGTCTGATGGACTTACCCAGCAAGAATAAGTGAGGGCAGGCCCAGAGCAGCCAGGCGAGCCCTTGAAATTGATGTGGAGGTCTTCAGGTGAGTTACTAGCTAACGGGCAAGCAACCGCAAAGACGCCTTTGCAGGAAAAGTTCAACAACAGCCCACGGTCACTTGGGATGGGGTAGGCCACTGAAATTCGGTACTAGACCTGCTCAGGACTTGGACAACAAGTGGTCCAAAGCACAACTTCGTTGGACGTAGTTGAGGGCTTGCACTCGAAATCAGTGCACGGTTCCCTGGTATTGCTGTTCCTCATCACTCGTGGGGTCCAGATGCCACAGCTTCGCTGGGGACTCAAAATGGCTAATGAGAGGTCAGGAAATCTGCTTCAGGGGATGCAGGGACTTCGGGCTCCGGCGGGAGCGGTAAAGTTTGCAACTGTTGTTCAGTAGTTTTGGTGCCTGCCAAGCAGGGGAGTCACTCCTTGACTCCAAGGGAGATCCTTCGGTCTTCTAGAGATAGTAGAACGTTGAAGGGCCAGGATTCTTCTTCATAGAGCGTCGTCCAGGTGTAATCTAAATTGCATTGGCAATGTGTAGTATCTTATAGTGAAAAGATGGGAGGGACTAGCTCTATGGCTACTCCTCTAGGAGGGCCAGGGTAGTGGGTGGTTACAACCACTTCCCTTTGTCCAGTTTCATGCCAGGACAGGGGCAGGCAGCCCCTGAACCGGTTTGAGCTGGCATATGCACAGAGGAGCCTACTGCTCCCCCAGTGCAGGACTTCAAAGCACTCTAAGAGTGCACCCACCCAGCTCCAATACACTAAATCATGTCTGGGAGGTGGTGACACCTCCCTGTGACAGGAAACCTTTTGTTGGGCTCCCTCCACTGCGAGTTTCGGTCAGCAGCAGGAGGGCAGCCCGGTGTCTGTGCTGGTGGCATCCATTTTGTGATGCCAGGGCCTTAGAAGATTTCTACCGGTTAGTACAGTGTGTACATGTCGTCCCCTCTAGAAGGGTGGGATCCTACTCCCACACCAGTTACTGGTGTGGGGGTAGGATTCCAAGTTGTTTGACACCAAACACGACATGTTTTGATGCAGTCATTCCAAAGTTAGCATTTACCGCGAGGTTATAATGCACTTAAGAGTATATGGTTTAACCGCATCCACAAACAGCAGCAGAGAATAGACTCTGCCAGCTGCAGAGGGGTCCTGCTCAGGCAGAAGCACCCCCTCACATAGTAAACCAAGCACCCTGGCCTTGGGATTGATAGGGCCTACCATAGGGGTGACTGATAGGTTTATATGTGTGTGTATGGTGAGATATAGGAACCTATACCTCAGTGAGGGGTGCTAACACTACCTCACACAGGCTGCAGTAGCAGGCCTGTGGTGTCAGATTGTTAGTGCTTCCCAGGGGTGGCATAATACATGCTGCAGCCCCTGGTAGGCCTGTGAAGTACCAATGCCCTAGGTTCCTAAGGTACCATATACTAGGGGCTCATAAGGTACCACAGTATCCAATCACTAGTGCATCTAATATGCACACCAAGTTGTTTAGAGAGATCAGTTAGACTGGGGCCCTGATTAGCAGGGACCCAGCCAGACTATAGCCAGAAACCAGTGTATACATCAGAAAAAAAGTGGGGGCAACACAAGTGCAGATCCTACTCTCCTACAGCGACACTAACCCACTCGCTCACAGACGCACAGAGACATTTCCACTTTGTAAAGTTATCTGGTGAAGACGCTCGAAGAACAATCACATTGGCAAAGTTACAGACACACAAGGTCATTGGAGACATTTTTTTGGTGTACTTTGCACAGTTGTAGTACAGGAGATACACTATACATTTACCCAACTCAGTAGATCTTACCAATTAGTCAGTTCATAAGTTGTGCATTGCGGGCTGTAAGTTATAGTTATCTCAGGTGACTAAAACTGCTGAATTTCTCTGGTTTTGTACAGGTGAAATGCCAGCCTTCCTATAAGGTCCCTGTAACCTTTGTTATTTTTTCCAGTGAAAATATTATATATATATATATATATATATATATATATATATATATTACCTACTGGCAGTCGCTAGTAGGTAGTTATAGTTAAGACCTATTTTTCATAGGTAAAGCGTTTTTGTTTTCCCAATAACTTTTGCGCCTGTTGATGAATCCTCGCGAAATTTTCAAAACTTGTGGGGTGCTCCGGTCAGCTCCTATCTTGAAAGTTTCGGGGTGATTTGGCAAGCGAGGGCCGAGAATAAAGGGGGTCCCAAAACGTGTTTTCTCCATGTTAATTCCCATAGGAAACTTTAGACACGACTACAGCCCGAACTGCTGAACGGAATTACACCAAATTTGGCAATAAGGTAGCCCTTGGTGGAGAAAGAGACCTTTTTTTTAAATGGTGTAAATCCGTTCCGTAGTTGCTGAGAAAAGCAAAAATAAAAGTTTTGATATTTAGAGGCATGGAGGATCCGCGCACCCTCCCGACCTCGAGCTGTATTCTAATTGACTGTCAACACTCCAAACCAGGAAGTGTTGGCAGCCATCTTGTGCCTCAGTAGAACCGAGGCACAAGAAAGCTGGGAAACAAATGCGTAAAATAAAAAAAGGGCCCACAAGGACCCCCAGGGCCACAAAAAGGCAATAAAAAAAAAAAAATCAGCGAGATGCATGGAGGATCCGCAGATCCGGCCACGAGAAAAAAAAAATGAAGCGTGGGCTTCCGCGCTTCGTTTAATTGAAGCCTCCGGGTGGGTCAGGTCCCTGGGGAAGAAAGAAAATGTGTGGGGGCGGGCCCCAATCCCCCCCACACGGCCCCGGGGATCACCACCCCGGGGCTTTGCATAAATATTTGCGGGGGGCACAAGGCCCCCCCTCAGCCCCGGGGACCTCCATCCCCCAGGGCTTGTTTTTTTAAGTTGGGGGGCCTCTAAGTCCCCCCAAGCCCCGGGGACTGCCACCCCCAGGGCTCTCAGTAATTATAATTGCAGGGGGGCACACTGCCCCCCCGCAGCCCCAGGGACCGCCACCCCCCAGGGCTTGTTTTTTTACAGTTGGGGGGCCTCTAAGGGCTTTTTTATTTTTTTTAAATATACCTGTGTGGGAGGCTCGAGCCCCCCACATGCCCCGGGGACCGCCACCTCCCCGGGGCTGTTCAGATGTTGGAAGGGGGGCTGCGCAGCCCCCCCTCCTGGAGCCTGTGATGGCCCTGGGGACCGCCACCCCCCAGGGCCGGCTCCAGCAGTGTCCCGGTGTGCCCACCCCCGGGACACTGCAGTTTGCTATGTCAGGGTGGGAGCCTCGCGGCTCCCGCCCTGTCATAGCAAACTCTGGTTTGGATTTTGGAAGAGAGAGCAGGCCCCGGGGGATGGGGACCACGGGGCCAGAAGTGGCCAGGGAGGGTGGCCACGCAGCCCCCCTCCCCAATAATAAAATAAAAAAATATGCAAAGGCCGCCCTGGGGGGATGGGGTCCCCGTGGCCATAAATGGTCTGAGGAGGGGGGCTGCGCGGCTCCCCTCCCAAATAATAATTTAAAAAATATATATAAATAAAGCATGCAAAGGCCGGCCTTAGGGGATGGGGTCCCCGGGGCCCTGATTGGCCTGAGGAGGGGGGCCACGCAGCCCCCCTCCATAATAATAAAAAAAATTGGGCCATGCCCCAGGGGATGGGGTCCCCAGGGCCAGGAATTGGCCACGGGAGGGGGGCCCACGAAGTCCCCTTCCCATTAATATACATTTTTTTAAAATGGGGTCAGGCCGTGGGGGATGGAGTCCCCAGGGCCCGAAAACAGTAAAAAGAAGAGGGGCCACAGAGCCCCCCTTCCCCCAATATTTTTTTTTAAACTTGCTATCGTGCCGGAGGCCCCGCCCCCTCCTCACAAACACTCAGGTACCCATACAGATACTCAGACAACCAATCAATAACCCATATAGACACTCATGTAGCTATTCGCAAAACCATGCAGCCGCTTACACACCAACAGACAGACGGATACAGACATTCACACAGTTTACTCACTAACACATGCATTCAGTAAGATAAGTTTAATCACTCGCTAATAGAGTCAGTCAAGCACCTACTAAATCATCCATTCATGCACTTATACACCCACTCATTCTTCAATACGCCTTTCCCGATATATATTAAACATATTTAAACTTTACAGAAACACACAGTCACTGGATGATGTCATCAGTGATGTAATTTGAGATGTCATGAGTGATGTCACTGACTATGTCATGAGTGATGTAATATGTGACGTCATCAGCAGTGCATTGCAGGGGCGCGAGTTATAGTTAACTGAACTAACTATAACGGGGGAGTTTCTATGGTTTTATACGAGTGAAATGTCCAACTCACTATAACTTTCCCTAAAACCTATGGTTTTTTCAGTGAATATCTAAGGTTCTTTAAAGGCTAATTTCTAACTATAACGTGCCTGAAACCTATGGTTTTTTTCAGTGAATATATATATATAACTGAGGCTGGGAGTGAGCACCCTGGTGGCATGCAACACGCATCAGCCAAACAACACATCTGTTAACGATGTACGTGAGAGTCAAGGATGAAGTGCAGGATAGTAGCAGTGAAACCTGAAAACAATAGTCGTTTAATGCCACAATCAACACACTTACAGGATATTAATAAATCTTATCCCCTCCCATTCATAAAATACCAGAACCACTCCATCATCACCAAACAACATACACACCTGTCCTGCACATACACAGCAAAAACACGTCTGTCCGCCAAGAAGGACAAAAGAACTAGGGAGTCAGTTAGAAAATATATGCCTTGATTAGCAAAATGGAAAAAAACACTGTGGGAGGAAATGTGAAAATGTAAAAAACAGGCTTGGGATCCTGGAGGCATATGAAAATAAGTTGGGCTCACAAAAAAATCACATAATGCTAAAAATTATTATGAACCCTTAAATACAAAAGTGGGGCATCATAAAGAAATGCCTGAAAGAAAAAGGTCCTTTGGAAATACATTTCTTTCAATAGTGCAATTTGCTTTGTCCCAAAACTGTAACACCGACTGAAGACAGTGCGACTGTGTCATCAGGAATGTCAATCTAATATCTAATTTTGAAAATGCGAATAAAGTATTCAATGGCACCCATCTGTCTCCGGATTGATTGCAATTAACAACAGAGACTACGGGATTAATATGATAAATGGATGGTTTCATATGGATTATTTGGTTTAGAGTGAATATTCAACGTTTAGAAAAGTTCTTCTGAGAGTTTTCTCCGTTAAAGCTGTGCAGCAGTAGGCGCCGCTTGCAGCGGCACCTCTCTTTCAGAATTCTTGTACAAACACTGTGATGGGACGATTCACAGAACTGCTTGCACGCAGATTCATTTGCAGTTCCAGCGGAAACTTTAATCAACAAGACAAGGGAAGGTGTGCACTCGCTATCTAAAACTTTATGCTTAGCAAATTATCGTCCAACAAGCGTCTGCACCCCACATGTTTCAAAGAATAAAAAGTAAAATGAATGCACTTTAAAGCATCACTCTGGAGACAATGGAACGTTCAACAGAACACAGACCGGTTGAATATACAGGATTTTTTCTCGGACTAGAAAGGATGGCGGATTTGACTACTCTATGATCAGCATCACCTCTTGGGACTGTAACAAAAGAGTACAGCGTTTCATTATTGCTTTATTACTTTTCAGGCAATGTCATGTTCTATGAATACGCTGCTCATGTATTTTTTATTTTTATTCAGGATTAACATTTTTGAAAATATGTCGAGTTATTCAGTTCATTTTCTCACGATTATTGGGGATTATGTTAGGTTAGTGCACTCCAGGGGCAAAGCATTGTGGGTTCTGTAGTAGTGTTCATTCTTACATCGTATACTATTCTTCTGTAAATTAGGCAGTTACAAGAGTAGATTCAGCACACCTGTGGCAATGGTTTAAAAGCGGGAAGGGAGGGTGTTTGTAGTTTGATCTGTCTTGAAGCACGGGAGGAGGCACGAAAACAACGTAATGCCGGTTTAGGCTTTTCACAAGGTAAATAAGGGTTAAGTGGTTTTCAGTGATAGATTAGGGTCTTTAGTTTAGTTGTGAAAGGACAGGGGTAGTTTATGGGGCAGCACACAAACTTTGGTTGCTAATTAGATGTAGGATGCACGAGCAGATTTTGTTTAAACACATTGTTTGTAGATGGGAGTTATATTCGGTTAGTGGGATCACAGAGAGGTTGGCGATGTGAGGTGATTCTGTTTTTTGCTCGAGGTGCATTGTTTATAAGTAAGTTTAGGTCTCTCTTCAAATATTAGGCATATTAGATCTTAGAGTGGTTCAGCTAAGCGCATCTTTTTATTTATTTCAGCGACCCCTGACGAAGAACCAAAGAGGTTCGAAATGCATTGGGTGATATGTAAAGTCTGATAATGAAAAATGACTGACAGCACACGCTTATGTTAAGCCTGGATTGGTCACAAAAAGCGTTTTGAAAATGCGAATAAAGTATTCAATGGCACCCATCTGTCTCCGGATTGATTGCAATTAACAACAGAGACTACGGGATTAATATGATAAATGGATGGTTTCATATGGATTATTTGGTTTAGAGTGAATATTCAACGTTTAGAAAAGTTCTTCTGAGAGTTTTCTCCGTTAAAGCTGTGCAGCAGTAGGCGCCGCTTGCAGCGGCACCTCTCTTTCAGAATTCTTGTACAAACACTGTGATGGGACGATTCACAGAACTGCTTGCACGCAGATTCATTTGCAGTTCCAGCGGAAACTTTAATCAACAAGACAAGGGAAGGTGTGCACTCGCTATCTAAAACTTTATGCTTAGCAAATTATCGTCCAACAAGCGTCTGCACCCCACATGTTTCAAAGAATAAAAAGTAAAATGAATGCACTTTAAAGCATCACTCTGGAGACAATGGAACGTTCAACAGAACACAGACCGGTTGAATATACAGGATTTTTTCTCGGACTAGAAAGGATGGCGGATTTGACTACTCTATGATCAGCATCACCTCTTGGGACTGTAACAAAAGAGTACAGCGTTTCATTATTGCTTTATTACTTTTCAGGCAATGTCATGTTCTATGAATACGCTGCTCATGTATTTTTTATTTTTATTCAGGATTAACATTTTTGAAAATATGTCGAGTTATTCAATTCATTTTCTCACGATTATTGGGGATTATGTTAGGTTAGTGCACTCCAGGGGCAAAGCATTGTGGGTTCTGTAGTAGTGTTCATTCTTACATCGTATACTATTCTTCTGTAAATTAGGCAGTTACAAGAGTAGATTCAGCACACCTGTGGCAATGGTTTAAAAGCGGGAAGGGAGGGTGTTTGTAGTTTGATCTGTCTTGAAGCACGGGAGGAGGCACGAAAACAACGTAATGCCGGTTTAGGCTTTTCACAAGGTAAATAAGGGTTAAGTGGTTTTCAGTGATAGATTAGGGTCTTTAGTTTAGTTGTGAAAGGACAGGGGTAGTTTATGGGGCAGCACACAAACTTTGGTTGCTAATTAGATGTAGGATGCACGAGCAGATTTTGTTTAAACACATTGTTTGTAGATGGGAGTTATATTCGGTTAGTGGGATCACAGAGAGGTTGGCGATGTGAGGTGATTCTGTTTTTTGCTCGAGGTGCATTGTTTATAAGTAAGTTTAGGTCTCTCTTCAAATATTAGGCATATTAGATCTTAGAGTGGTTCAGCTAAGCGCATCTTTTTATTTATTTCAGCGACCCCTGACGAAGAACCAAAGAGGTTCGAAATGCATTGGGTGATATGTAAAGTCTGATAATGAAAAATGACTGACAGCACACGCTTATGTTAAGCCTGGATTGGTCACAAAAAGCGTTTTGAAAATGCGAATAAAGTATTCAATGGCACCCATCTGTCTCCGGATTGATTGCAATTAACAACAGAGACTACGGGATTAATATGATAAATGGATGGTTTCATATGGATTATTTGGTTTAGAGTGAATATTCAACGTTTAGAAAAGTTCTTCTGAGAGTTTTCTCCGTTAAAGCTGTGCAGCAGTAGGCGCCGCTTGCAGCGGCACCTCTCTTTCAGAATCTAATATCTCAGACATGTAGGGACACATGATAGATCCTCCATAGCTACATCATGAAACTGCTCATCAAATGTTGCCAACACACACATTGGGCTTGATTCACAAAAATGGTGGCGAAGGCCCCACAGTCGTGGGGGAGTTTCTGCACTCGGACGGAATCTCTGCGATTAGATATCTCATTGCAGAGATTCCGCCCCCAGTTTGGAGAGTTCCCTGCGACTCTGGCGCCGCCGCTATGAGTGCGGATGACCTTTGTTAACCAGGCCAGGCTCATTGACTCCAAATCCGAGGCTCGTGGTCCTTGAGCCTTGTCCATGTTGGTTATGGTAAGACACAAGATGCACAGTCAGCACACATTTGTTCTTGCATATCCTTGCCAAACATTGACTAAGCATGAGTCAGGATTTGACCCATCCAACTTTGCAATATTTATCAACATGCATAATGCACATATGTACCAACTAGATATACATACGAATATGTAATCAAAGGTGCAATCCATGCAACATCAACCAGCCAAAATCCAAATTTTGAGCATGAGTGGGTTTTGTGTGTTTGGCAAGCAGGGCAAGCTTTAGTGTGAGTGGCAACCAGTGCGACAATCTGTGGCAGCACCCGTCCTCCCCAAAAACCTCCTTCACCACTAATTACGTCACTACCACGCTCCACCAGTGCCCCTCACCTTTCCATAGTCACTCTCTCACATGCATGTAATTTGTTTTATAGTGCTTCACAGACCAGTGTAGGTTGTCCGAGAACTTTACATCACATACTCATTATACAGAGCCAATGAAATATATTTATATAAATCAGTCTATAGGAAATGTTACATAAGACAATCAGGATTGCAAGGTGTAGGATTCACATGTTACTGGTACTAGTGGTCAGTATATTTTAAGAGGATTTGCTCTGGAGGAGCAGAAATTCAGGAGATAAAACATACTACTGTGGCTGGCTTTATTAATATGAAGGTGTTTCCAATCAAATGAAAACTTTTTAGCAAAATTAGGATAATGAAAGACCTGGGTAAAAAACATAACATCCTAACCTATACCATGCAGTTTGCATGCAGCTCTTTGGTGACAGTTCATAGCTCACTGTGCTATATTAGGATTGTAACTTGTGAACTGAAGTAACAAAAGGATCTCTGTGACACCAGCAGTAACCTGTGTTAACATTGCATGACATTTTATGCTACATCACATAAATTCCACCAGAGACCGGACACTCTAGACATGCCCATTGCCTTCTTCTACCATCAAATTTACTGAATGGCCAATCAGGGACCTGTGCATGGATGTGGGTAAGAATGCACACTGGTCACAGCAGTAGATATTACGCCACAGCTGGCTTCCATATCCGTGATATAGAGTACGCTGGGATTTCGCAACCATCCTCTGAGGGATGTCCATCAAGGGCTCATACTATACCCTTCAGTCATGTCCAGCATACATCATGTGGTGGTATGTACTAGAATGCGGTGGCCGTTAGAGGATGGATGTCTACACGTCTACAGTATGTTGGACATTACACCATGGTGTGGGAGGAGATGTGGCCTAATGGCCAAAGTTGCCTACTTTGGAGCTGGGAAGCTAGGTTTGAGTTTTGGTGAAGGCTCAACATCTTGTGATTCTGATCAAATCACTTAATCATTCCATGACTTAAAGAAGCCTAACCTAGTGTAATGTAATATGGTGCTCATGTAAAGCACTTTAATACACGTGAGCCAAGTTCACCCTATATATAAAACTGCAGAACAAAAAATGATCAGCAACCATGGTTGGAAATCATTCTTATTTTGTTGTGAGTGACTGTTTGTATATCTCTATCTGTGTGATGGCAAAATGTTGATGACCCTGCCATCAATGTCAGTGTCCATTTATAAATATGCTGAAGTGTTTGAGAGCAATGGCATTGAATAGGAAATTGTGATAGTGATTGTTTATCGCTGAGCATACATTTTGAGCAGGTCAGGTGAGCCCCGAGCAAAAATATATCCAGAAGAAAATTATCCACGGACCACCCATGGCATATGCAAGTTTAAAAATAGGTCTCAGTACTGTATCTAATCACATGCCTCCATGTTAGATCAGATAGGTACTTACAGAAAGAAAAACAATGGAAGCAATGGAAGAGCTTCCCACTAAGCTTCGTCTCGGTCCCCGTCGGCCTCAAGTTTGAGAGCCCTTCACTGGCTTTCCATTAGGAAACTAATTCATTGTAAGATCATTACCCTGGTACACAAAACCATTGATGGGAACGGGCCAAGCTATCTGGCAAAAAAACTCAACTGGTACATGCTGAAGAGAATCCTTAGATCAGGAACGAAGCACCTACTTACTCCTCTTAGGATCCGCACCGCCAGGAATGGTGGCAGATCCTTTTCACATCTCGCACCTACCTTATGGAACGCACTCCCCCTGCAGTTACGCATGGTCACTGACCACAGCCAGTTTCGGAAAAGGCTAAAAACCTGGATTTCTTTATCTTCCTCCCTCTCTGCTGTCGTTCTTCCTTCCCTGCTATGGTTTTGGCCAGCGCTTTGAGACCCTCGGGTCATATGAGCGCTTAATAAAATCTTATGACTATTACTAACATAGACAAAGTCCTCACATATACATCACATGTCCCAATCACTGATAGGGCTGAAGAAGATGTGGTAAAGAGAGGAACTGGCTGAATCAGACTACAGTCTAGGGCCTAACAACCTAGCCTGAAAGGAGCATTGGAATCCCAAATAGACATTATGACTACAATACCACCTTTGCTGAAGAATACGTCAATGCTGCATGTTTGTGCTCCTGGTTCTGTTCAGCAACTGAACATCTGTCTAGAAGAATACCATAGACTGCCTTCTCAGCGTATGAAAGACATAATACAAGAAATGGACCAGAACCTCTACTTCCCAGTAGATGCATGCAGCATCAGTGAAATGAACGGAAAATTTCTATCATTTGACTGGTATAACCAGAATTGTGGGTGCAATAGACTGTACTTCGTAGCACCCAGGAAATGCAAGTAGGTGTACGTTACATCAATGTTCAGGCTGTGTACTATGTCAACCTATGCTTCTCAAATATCTGTGCTAGATATGTAGGATCCACATATGATGTGTTGGTGCTGAGGAGCAGCAGCATCCCACAGATCAAGGCACACCTTGCACCAAGGAGGATCTGGATTGCAGGTAAGTCAACTGATGGTGGGGTCACCTGAACACCAATGTATGTCATGGTATATGTGCTTGATGAGCGCTTGAATACCTGTGGGTGTCTTGGCGCTAGCTAGTCGCAGTCAGAGTGCAGCTTGACGTGGTATCTGGTAGGTCTAGTATGTCAACAACAAATGGGTAGTGTGCAAATATATTTGTTTTGCATGTGACTATGGATACCCTGCAACGTCCTAGCTTATGCCTCGTTTTAGAAACCCATAGAACTAGGCAGAGGTAAAGCAGGAGGCCTGAAATCCTATTGAATGTGCATTTGGATTATTGACAACGCATTGATAGAGAGAGCTACCGTCAGACGTATCGCCCTAAGGATAGCTTAAATTCTGAGCTGAGCTGAGCTGAGCTGAAGCCGGAGTCTGTAAGACCACCCTCCTGGGGATAATAAATAAGCTTCACCTGTCCTACTCCCCTGAACAAAATATCTGGAATTCTGAGAATCGCCATCATGGTCAGCATCCCACAGGAACAGTGAACAGCACTTCCTTATCTGAGCATCAGTGATCTCTATTTGCAGGCTAGTACCTTGAGCATCATTTATTAGTTGCATCCTGCAGTATTTCACCAGAACCAAATTGAATTGGTAGCACACAGGATTGTTTGTGGTATGTAATGGAAGTACCCAGGGATATGACAGCAGCACCAGCACATGTAATAGCATTAATGTTGATGGTATTTTATTTTCTGGCACATAAAGTTTGGTGGATTGTGACATAGAAGTGATAGTCAATCAAAAGGGAGGGACATGAAGCTATTAAAGGTCCAACCACCCATGCTCCTAACACTAAATGTTCTAACAAATGTAGGGAGGCTGTTCCAAAGTCAGGGGAAAATAGGTTGAACTTTTAATTGATTTCAGGAAGTCTTCCTCTTTGGAAAATAAAGCCCTCACACAGCCAAGTGGGTGTTATGCTTCATCATTGGGCTTTTGCTTCTCGTCTGGCCGGCGCTGCAATGCCCCAGGGGCCCTGCTTATAAATGGTAAACATGTTTCTGCCAAAGTGATGTCAATGTGTGTTTTTACAGTGGAGCGCCTTGTACCCAATAACGTACCTCTGTGGCGCAAATATATTTTACTTTGTGCACCCACTTGCTAAAAGAGAGAAATATCGCTCACACAGACTGTGGAAGACAGAATTATTACAAAATTGGAATTGAACTGCCTCTAAATTCAAATACTTTTTAGCCAAAGTATTTGGGAGATTGCACCACTAAGCTTGCTTTTTACCAAAATGTATTGGGAGATCCTAACTCACCGCTGTTGAAGATATGCCACCTGAGGGGGACAGGCGCTTCCTAGGTGAGGAAACCGAGGCTCAGAATTACTAACACTTTGTGTCAGGTTTACTGTACTTTTGTAGCACAAACCTGGAGCAAAGTGTTGTGGTGGCATTTACTTTCCAATACAAATCAGGATTTGCTTAGAAAAGTTGTCAAAAGTAATTCAAAGTTGCGCTAGGCGCTAGTTTCTCCTACTATGTAAGAAGGGCGTGGTCCATGGGTGGTATATGGGCATTTCCATGCAACCGCCAATTGATTTTGATGCAAACTTCTATCTATCGACATTGGTATAGAGGCATTTGCACCAAAACCATATGCCTCCTTGAGACAGGTATAACCGTGGAGCAATTTTTAAAAATCTTCAAATTTATCCAAAGATGCTTGTGTGCTGCACAGTAAAGCACAAAATCAAAGTGAGAACCAAAAGTATTGAAGCATAGTTTTTGCATTGGAAGGGTCCCCTCTGAGTGCAAAACCTATACTCAGGGTCACAGGAATAACACGATTGTGCGGCCGCTGTGATTTTCGCATATTTATAGATTTGCCACATAATCCAACATCTGCCACATAATATGCAGATTTTAGCAACCAAATAATTTTGTTTCTAGCTCAAATGGTTCACAAGTTACTAAAAAAGCAGCAACGCATAGTGCCGCTCAGTAGAAGGCCCTTTCCAAAGCTGGACTGGTCAACTTTCAATTGCTTATTGCTATATTTGGTTGTTATACTGGTACTATTGAGGTGCTATCAATGCCCAGACAGTGTTACCAAGTTTAAAAATCATGAAAGAATGAAGTTATATTGTTACAAACTGTGCCACATTATGCTGCATAAATTTCCCTTTTCTTCCTGCATCATTTACTCACCCCTGCCGCATAATTTGGCCTTCTCCTGTCTCATAATTCTACTAGCCCTGCCTATACTTGACAGAACACATTTACCCTGGTGCAAGGGTCAGGTGCACGTTGGTGCTTGGCAGCCTAACACGCACCAGCGAAAGGAGAGAGGAAACGACGCCATATCTTGGTAGATGCGGTGCTGTTCTGCTTCCTCTCTTTGACGCAGTGCAGCAACTTTGGAAAAGTTAGTAAATCTGCCCCCACGACTTTATACCTATTGAAGAAACACTGTTGCTTTGCATTTTCTATAAAGGGGGCCTTTAGCTGCTAAACATATCGTTTCCAGGCGCTGCAAGTTCCGCATCTCTTATTTTAGCGTTCGCTGATACAACAGGACCGGGGCAAGTGCTTGGTCGAATAATGAGATCTGATGGCGCTATCACAGTGAAGTGAGGAAGACAGGGTCACAGAAACAAGCACCGAGCACCTGTCGAGCGACACCTCTTAAACCCGCTTTGTGCAGAAAACTCACTCTCTTTAGAGGAATAAATTAAACCGAAACATGAAGCAGCAAAGAGGCTCGGCTATTTTTCAGCAACAATAGAGCCCAAATTAGGTTTGCCACAGACACAAGAAGGGAGAAACCCCCCTCTGAATAGGGTCCTATTCCTTAGATCCGAAGCAGGTGCACAAGGTTATTTGGGCAAAATTGAAATTGTGTTAAACATCAATGCACTGCTGATCTTGCACTGGTATAGATTATGACATTATTATTACTGTTCGGCAGCGAAGCTATCGTCTCAGTAAGGGAGCTGACCTACCCTGTACGGCTCGAGGCGATGACATCATCGGTTCTATTTGTTTCTGCTCTTTATCATTTTGTAAAGCGCTACGATACCTGCGAGGGTCATGTTCGCGCTGGATAAAACGTTTAAAAAGAAAAAGAAAAACATTATAATGTCCATTTTCTGACTTTCTCCTTCCGCCCGCACTGGCATGTTAAACAATGGAATGTTATTCTGTAACTGCAGTTTTTACAGCAAATAAACTGTATCTACAACTCCAGTTTCATAGTAATGGTATTTTAGCCAGCGACACAATAGAAAACAGGGCATTGCAGAGGGACCATGGTCGTTTCAGTACAGGGCACAAACCAATTAAAAGTCTTAGCAATAACATTTTGGCAAAGGGTTATTAAGGTGGGGTGAGAAATCAGTCCCTGGCAACTCGTGCTTTCATGTTCAAAAACAATTTATTAAGTTCAAACGTTTTTCTGCATTGCATGTCTTAACATTAAAAAATTGCACATGAGGGTTCCACAGAATCGGTGCAAGCCATGATATGAAACTCTGTAGCCAGGGATATTTTAACTGCCCACATTGTAGCAATTTCATGCCAGAATTGAAGAGAATTTGAGAGAACTCCTGCATCGGCAAGTACTCACAGAAAAGGGCAAGAAAAGATGAGGAGGCAAGAAACGGTAAGATTAGGTGCACCTATATAAATATGGCTGAAAATTGTATAGAATTATGAATGAAACGTTGCAAGATGGCAATAATGTGGCACTTCTTTCTAACAAGTTCTGCACTCTTGAATGATGAAGTCTATATACGATGTAGACAGCATCACGACCACCAGGGCCAATATACAGTATTATCAATTGGCTTGTGATGATCACAATCCCACGCTCTCACAATCGTTTCTAAGCCAAGGAAGCAGAAGGGATGGGTGCACCTTTAGATGCTCTTTCAGCCCAGGGAAAATGTCATTGGATCCTAACAACCCACAACAAATCCATCCACCTGAATGGATGCAAATATGGAAGAGCCAGAAAGCTTACTTCCTGCTACTGGCTCTTTGAGACTTAAAGACCACTTTGAAGCAGAGATATCTTCGAAATGGTCAGAGATCACACATGCTGCTTCAGGTCAGTATTACATTTGCAATTCGGTAATGGCCACATGAGCAGGAAATAAATTTGCTCTTCCCGCTTGCGAACTGGAACATCCACCTCTCCCCTCCTTGGGATGATGTTACCAAAACAGATAGCAGTACAGGTCAAGAAGTCAGGGGCCTATCAATCACTGGAAGAGCTCCAGGCAAGAACCAATGAGCTCCAGATTCAAGTCACTGTCTGGTCACAAATCATGCCCTAAGCAAGTCCCAAGTTATTGATGCTAGCTTTCAGGCTCAGTCTTTGCTCCCTTATTGGCTCAAGAAAATTTGAAAATATGCACCTTGAATGCACGGTTGGTTCCTGGTGTTCAGTGGCCATGCAGTGCAGCCAAATTTCTTGCCTATGGCAATGCTTGTCTAAGTGTTATGAACTTGTCCGCTTACCTTAGATCACTTAAAGATATTTGAGGACCCATGGCTGGGCACACAGTAACCAATACTAAAAACGCCAAAACAGGGAGTTAGCCAAGAAGAACCTGAGTCTGGTCAGCATACACAGTATGTATTCCTCAGAAGAGGAGTGGTAGATAATAGGGCCCTCACTGCTCTGTAGCGATACAATTGTGTAGAGTCCTTTCGTGGACTGATGATAGGTAGGAAGAGATTTTTCACTGATGCAAAAGAACAAAGGATTAGATTACAGACAGCTCCGAAATCAACCACTCCCTCCCAGTCCTTCCTCAAACATTCAAGTAATGTCACCTACCTGATAGCAAGTGCAACAGGGCTCCTTACATAGAAAGAAGATAATATCAAACTAAGGACTTGATTCAGAATTTGGCGGACAGGTACTCCATCGCAAATGTGATGGATATCCCACCAGCCTTATTTCAAGTTGATTAGGATATAATGCCCCTGTAATAAGGCGGACAGGATATCTGCCACATTTGCTATAGAGTACCTGCATATCAAACTCAAAATTAGGTTCTTAGTAAACTAGAAGAAAAGGAACATTGAAGGCTTTCAATCAGTCACAAGTAAAAACGGACCCATTAGCAAAACAATTTGCACACAATTTTGCTTGGTGATTTAGAACCTTGGGTGGATGAAGCCACATCTTACCTACTTTCCAAGCAGATTTTAGAAAAGGATGCAAGACCATTGAGAACATAACCATTCGTGCTCAAACATGGATGCGCTTTCTATGCCTGCTTAACTTGCTTCAATATGCAGATAATACAATCATCCTAGATGTAACTCCAATAAGATTGCTACTTTCTCAGGATGCACCAAACTTGTACAACCAAAAGAGTGATCTGGTGTTGAATATTAGTAAAAGAAAAAAATTGACTTCCAGGAAGAAAAAAGTGTTGTCATTGCTGGATTATGGGAAAAACTAGAAAACAAACAGCAGGCTGTCTACTACCAGCGTTTGGGACTGTTCCAAGAAGGAAGGACAGATCCCAAATCTCATTTAAATGCTCTCAAACATATAGCCACCTTTTTTACAACAAAAAATAAGGAGGCACATGCCTCTTTGTCAAGCCCTATGACAATTTCAGTTCTATGTGTATTTTCCTCAAAATTGTGTAGATGCTTATGGAGCCATTACTTTTGGAAATAAAATCATGACAGGCTTGGGAAGATGGTGTCTGTAGGAAATGACTGTGTTTGGTGTGATTTCCCTCCTATTTGTGTCCTATATGTATTCCTGCAAAAAAAACAAATGATGGACAGAATGCTGAACAATGCAAACATTCACTCCCAGTCACAAAGATCTGGGTTTAATCCATTGTTCTTTTGCTCACCATTCCACCCCAATTTGGATACAGCCATATGCAAATCAGTCTTGACCCTGTTCCTCATTGGAACAGTCCAGCCAGAACTGCCATGCCAGGTCTTCCCTGGACCGGAAACAAGCATCCTGGGACCGGTTTCGGGGCATCACCCCTCATCAGCCAGGCTAGTTTGAATCCAGTGGCGCAGTGAGCACGAGACCCATGTCTGGGCATACCCGTACCACTTAGGGCGACAAATGCAAAAGAAACAAACGATGGACCTGAATTTGTGTCCAGGTCCCGGTCCACTGCTTCCGTAGACTATTATTGCTACCTAGTCCTTTTGGCTCCCTTTTTCTTAAAACTTCATATGGTTCCTCTTATTGGAGTTTTGAGGTTTTTATGTCATTTTCTCTATTACAATGTACTCTATAATATTGTTTGGTGTTTTGACTTTATTACTGTTTTGATGTTGCAAAAATCTTTACACATTTCTCTTAGTTTAGCCTGTCTGCTCTGTGCCATAGTTACTAGGGGGTCAACTTCAGGTTAATTCAGTGACATTTGGGATTCACCTGACAAGGTAGGGTTATTTTTACTTGAGGTGGGTGGCTGAATGGACTAAAGACTCAGATAGAATTTTTAAATATTTGGAAATGGCTGAAGATTAGGCTCAAAACTTGGGCAAAAAATCAATAGGGGAATGGATCACTTGTAACCACTCTACCAGGGTTTGTTAGTTAGTGGCTCCTTCTTAAAAACCCTCATACATGTACGTAACTGGAAATGGAAATGGAAAGGGGCGGTATATCTTGGTTCTCTGCCTATACGTGGCGTGACAGCATAGTCATAGGGTTTGTTGGGTATGCTGACCTCCACCCGGAGGTTAACCCCTGGTATTCGCAGTAGTTTCCAGAAACAAAAAAGTAAAAAAATGATTGTGGTAAGGTGAGATTAAAATTCTTCAAACATCCTCACTTGAGCGAAAATATTTATTGGTGGGTGGGAGTTTAAAGAAATTAAAATGGCGAGCGTGTGCTTTTAGACCGTGTTACTATGTCTGACACGCTGAAAATGTCCATTTATACGGTCAACATGTTTCAGCCCCGTTTGCCCAGCCCGGGGGGCTTTCTTCAGGACCAGAGAGAGTACATCTGTGCAATTACAATTTGTATTGCACTTCTCAGCAGGGTTAATATTAGCCCACTGTGAGGATTAGGTTAACAGTACCTGCAATTTGTGAAAAAGAGAAAAAAGGAAGGAGGGGAGAAAACTAAATCAGTACCTCCCTTTGATAAATTACGGGTTTTCATCTTTACATTCAGATTATTATCAAAATAATAAGAAAATTAAGGCTCATATTTTATGCCATCCGGCGCATTTTGCTATTCAACTACACATCATAGAAATTATGGCATTACTTCAGATGGTCATGCGTTAGTTGTGAGGTACGTAAGGTCTCATAATATTAGTTTAGATTATTATCGTAAGAGCACTTCTTAATCCATATTGCCACGTAAAGTAGTGAGGTACAGTCATTGTGAATTAACAAAGTTTGGTTCTCAAAGAGGTGCCGATTACGGCTCGGTAAAGAGACCCCAATGTAGTTGCTGGTTTACCTTTAAAGACACTCGTTATGGCATCTTCCGGGCTCGGCAAGTATGTCCCAGCTTGCTGTAAAGGGAAAACGGTATTTAAAGAAGGCCTTACTTTGATTATGTTAAGCGCGGTCCTTCGGCGTCTTCTCTCACCTGCAGCATGGGATGTTCTCTGCTTGTGCTTGTTCTGCCCTCGGTGGTGCCGGTTGTTCTTGGAGCCTTCTTTTGTTTCATTGTCTCAAAAGACATGGAAAAAATACTCCATGGCTTGTGTTCAGTGGGTGTTTCATAATTTCAATAGACATGGAAAAAATACTCCATGACATGTTGAGCGAGTGTTTTTGCGACATGGTGTAAATAAAGTTTAATTGGTGTAGTTAATATATAGTATTTGCACGCAAATATAATCGTGAGAAATTAATAAAATTAATTTACGCATCTTAAACGTTAGCATGAACAGTATATAATTAATGATTTTGTAACACAGTGATTAATTAAAGTGACTAAGGTGTGGCTTAAGAGTTCAGTGCACTCATTCTTTTGGTTGCGATTAAGTAGTGAGTTTTCTAAATACACCTAAATCTGTATTTTAGCATAATTAGAGAATTTATTTAGTTTCTTGTAAATAGGCTTATTTTTAATTATGGCAATTTATACAAGGAATATTGTCCATTCAACTGGTGTTCTTCTGACAGGGAATATTGTCAATTAAACTGGTGCCACGGTATATCGTCGTTCAGTCCGTGCACATTAGTTTTTAAACGGTGGACCCAACGCTGTTCATTCTCAAACATAAAACGTTCTGCGTTCTGATTTTTGTTGGTTAGCATCTCTATGATTGTCCAGTGGAGGTCCTCAACTGTATGGTCGGAGTCTATGTAATGTTTGCTCATTTTGGTCGTTACTTTTTTACATTCGATGTTACTTTTATGTTCTCCCATATGCAGTTTTACTTTTTGACACGTCATCCCAATGTATCTGAGTCCACATGGGCACGTGATAATGTAGATCACGTGCGTGGAATTGCAATTAGTATGTTGTCGCTGTGTCCATACTAAATTATCAGATAGAGACAGGGTTTTTGTTGCAGTCGTTATTTTGCTGACTACGCAGGAACCGCATGGATAGTGTCCTGTGATCGGACTCAGGTTCCAAGCTGTAGTAATGCTTTCTGTTTTCATCTTAGGTGCAGGTCGAGTATGTGCCAGAAGGTCTTTCTTATTCGCGAACCTTGGTTTTGGCCATTTCAGGTTACCGGAAGTGACGATCTTCCAATTCTTATTCACTATCTTTTTTACAGTGTTACTGGCAATATTATATGTTGTCACACATGTGATTAAGTTCTCACTTGTTTCTTTAGGACTGGTAGTGAGCAGACATTCTTGTGGTTGGTGTCTCGCTCTTTTTTGGCATTTGTGAATCGTCTTTATGGGGTAGTCTCTTTTTACCAACATTTTGGTTAGATCCTCAGCTTGTTGCTTTTAGTCTTCCAGCTTACTGCAATTACGTTTGAGATGTAAAAAGTGACTGTAGGGGAGATTGTCCCTTAGAGGTCTGGGATGAAAGCTCTTGTTAGATAACAGGCTGTTCTTTGCAGTTGGTTTGTAATAGGTTTTTGTTTGGATGCTGTTATTCTCTATGTAGAGCAAAATGTCCAGGAAATCTAATCTGCTCTTGTCAGCTGTGTAAGTGAATTTGAGGCATTCATCTCTGCTGTTAATCCAGTGTGGGAAGTCCTGGAGGTTGTCACTAGTATCATTCAAAATCACGATAATGTCATCTATATATCGCTTCCAGAATAATATTCTGGAAGCGAAAGGATTGTAGTCATTGAGTATATGTTGTTGCTCAAAATTGCTCACATACAGGCCTCCTACCGATGGCGCAAAGGCGCTGCCCATGGATGTTCCGTGGCTTTGTTCATACAGTGATCCATTATACTCAAAGAAGTTTTCCGTGAGCGCTAGTCTGCAACACTCTAGGACGAAATGCCTCGGTGTTTTGTATTGCCAGTGCTCTGAAAATAAAGTGGTCTCTAATGTTTCCAAAGTGTTATGTTGTGGAAGACTGGTATAGAGACTTTCTATGTCAAGGCCTACCAGTAACATTTTGTTTTCATCAAATGGTAGGCCTATCAGTTGGTTCAGAAGTAACGGTGGGCGCCGTGCTCCGCTCCGCCCGCGGAGTGTGCGTAGTGCTGCCTACTTAGCGCTTCGCAAGCTTAAGACAGACTTAAGACAGACTTAAGACAAACTTAAGACAGACTTAAGACATACTTAAGACAGACTTAAGTTAGGATTTTATCTTAAGTTTGTCTTAAGTCTGTCTTAAGTCTGTCTTAAGTCTGTCTTAAGTTTGTCTTAAGTCTGTCTTAAGTTTGTCTTAAGTTTGTCTTAAGTCAAATTTAAGACAAAATCCTACTAAATGCCTTCTGTGAATTCCAAAAGTAGTAAGTTTAGGATTTTGTCTTAAGTTAATTCTGTGAATTGGCCCCTTAGCTTTTACTTAACGACATGTGTGACTTTAAAGATTTAAATTATTCAGATGCACGTATTCCTAATCCAAAGACACTTTCAAAAATACCAGCTGCTGCACATGGATCAGAACTGTTCCTGTAGCTCAGTCCAGGTTTTGTCATGTGATATTTTCTAAAAAGGAACTGAATAAGGACAGGAACTTCAGTGGAACTGATGTACTAAATATGAGAGAGGGAGCTGGCATGGAAACCTTGATAAGGAAATGTAGTGATGAATCAAGACTCTATCCCTGCTGTCACTCACTTCCAACCAATTCTTTTATGTTGAATTTTGTAGCATTTGTAACCTTAGCTCTCATGTAACCAAGCCACTTGGGATAAATGCACGTGCTTGATGCTACCAGTACACAGCATGAAGACTTTAGATACCCATTTAGCCATCTCTGCGCAGTGCGTGGCTGTCATTCACACACACTACATCACACAAGGTCCTTTTTTGCGAAGAACAGTGTCAGTCTCCGCAGTTCAATTTTTGAATAGAATGTTTTGGTGTATAGCGTCATTCCATGGATGGCTTCTGAAAGGCTTGAAAATGGTGTCATAGGTGTTCAAGTATCTACTCCTTGATGAAAGGCTTTAGGAATCTGACCAGCGGGAATAGATTGAATTAAAAATTCAAGTAGAGAAGGAAGCAACTAAAGCACAATGGGCTAAACAATCTTAGATGAAGGATCCCAAAAAGAACCCAACTTGAGCTGTCAGATAATATCCTCAGGCTCTTATAGTTCGATGGGGCAAACTGATGAAAAGAGTTAGACATGTAGCATGAGACTTACAGTGTATGGGAAAGCTGGGTGGTATAAATATGGGTTAACACTGAAATCTTGCTCTCAGGATGTAAACCATGCTTAATCCTTGTAATTCAGTTTCATGGTGTGCAGCAGAAGTCTATCCTCTGACCACAGAATGCCCGTGCAATAGATGCCTAGCTGCCCTTGATTTTCAAGGAAGTCCTGCCATGGATGAACCTTTTTAGGATCCACTTATTATGAAAATGACTATCCACATATTCTTTGCGAAGTATTACATTTTGGTCAAAATGTACTTTTAAGTTCAAAAGTAGTTTATTAGGATTAAGGATCTTTAACGACCTGTTTATCGAAGGGTCCGGTATGCCAGCCTCTTGGAAAGATGCTACCATCTTGCTAATTTTGAAGCCAGGAAAATGCCCTAAGAATTGCGACTCCTATCGGCCAATTTCACTTTTAAATAGCGACTGTAAGATCTATGCTAAGATCTTGGCCAACAGTCTGAATGGGTTGATGGCTGAAATGGTGCATGATGACCAGAAAGGGTTTATACATGGGAGAACCTTGAAAGACTTGACTCATACTCCAGTTGGCTCAATAGACCTGGCAACTTCTTATAAGCTCCCTCTTGCGGTAGTGGCTTTGGACACCACTAAGGCTTTTGACCAGGTAAACTGGGTCTACTTAAAAGATGTGGCAAAATCTTTGAATCTTGGGTTACATTTTTGTAGGGCCCTGGCTGGTTTCTACGAGGCTCCAGAAGCCAGAGTTTTGGTCAACGGCTCTCTAACTGACCCTGTACGTATTACCACGGGTACGAGGCAGGGCTGCCCCTTATCACCGCTCCTTTTAATCTTTATATAGAGCCTCTAGCTAAGAAAATCAGGGAGAATCCTGGTATCCCACCTTTTGAATACAATAATTGGAACAAGAAACTGGGTCTATACGCAGATGATATTCTCATCTACACTACTAATCTACAAGATACCCTGTCTCGTATTACGACTTTGACGACCAACTTTGGAAAGATATCGGGTTATGACATCAACAGGGGCAAGACGAAGATTATGACCTGGAATGTAGACGCAAGAGGTGCTCCTAGAAAAGGAGAAATTAGATATTTGCGAGTCATGATATCACAGGATATAAATAAAATAATTAAAGTCAATTTTGAGAAAGTTAAGAAGGAGGTGTGTAGACTTCTGATGATGTGGTCTCATCTACAGCTATCTCTTATTGGACGGGTAAATTTAGTTAAAATGATAGTTCTCACAAAGCTTACTTTTCTCTTCGATACTATACCCTTGCCTTTTGAGAAGGAATGGCTGAAGAAGATGCAAAGCCAGATCCGTACTTTTATTTGGTCAAGTAAAGGCCCAAGGATAGCATGGAAAAACTGAGAAGGAAGGTGGAGAAAGGAGGTCTAGCATTACCAGATCTGCTGTTCTATTCATGGGCCTTTATACTGAAGAATGGGAGAAGTTTGTTCAGTACACCAAGATCAACCAAGACGGGGGTATGTGGGCCATGATGTTGAGTCTGGAGGTAGGGGGAAGACAAGGGTTTTTGTTTAAATACGCGGACCCCAAGTACTTTAAGGAGTTCAGGTTAAAGATTTTGAAGGGGCTAGCTGAGACTTGGTATAAGATCATGAAAGTTTTGAAAATACCATACTACAGCCTACTGGCTCTGATCTGGGACTCACCGGGATCTCCGGAATGGACAAAAGATGCTCTTGCAGGACCATTATTAAAGGTGGATTTTACACAATGGGAGCATACAATCCTAGACGGTAACTTGATCACTTGGGAAATGTGCAGCCAACGAGCAGACCATAAACTATCCAGATTTAAATACCTTCAAATGTGGAGCTGGTATGAAACCCCGGAGACAACAATTGGGAAACGAAATGAGTTGGAAGTTCAATTGATGCAAGAGACAGTAGTTAAAAAAGAGCTGGCTGCTATCTATTGGTTGATGGTTGAGCTGGAGGACAGAGTTTTCACCTTGCCAACGGAATTGTGGGGAAGATATTTGCCGGAGGCATCGCTGGAACATCAATGGCAAGTATCTATGACCATGGTTTTTAAAATAGTTAAACCTGCATACCTGAGAAGAAATCATCTTTTCTCCATTCACAGAGCCTACTAGTCCCACTAGAGATTATCAAAGTTTTGGGAGAGGAGGTGACGTTGCCTGCCCGAAGTGCTGTAGTATGAAAGAGGACGATGTACATATGTTTGTGGTTTGTCCAGAAATCCAGACATTCTGGAAAGACGTGAGTAAGGCTATGTCCAATATGTTGGAGATCAACATCGAGGTAAGCATCAGGCTTGTTATTTTTGGATATGTGGACCCGCTGGTAAAAATTACAAAGAATCAGGCAAGGCTGTATGCTATTGGCACATAGAGAGATATGCAAACAATGGGTGACCGTGAATTATGGAAGGGCGGTACAGAGCAAGATCTCCAAACTTTCTTTTCTGTTTTCCAGCATAAAAGGGCAGAACACTTTATCCAATTGTGCAAGTGGAAGAATGTTCTTTTAAAAAGGCAAATGAGGACAAAAAAAAAGAAGTTTATTAGCAATGTTAGTAGTACCATTCTTCCTTTATCTGCATTGGCGTCATATTGTATCACTGATCATTATGTTATCCAAGCATGGGTATTATCATATTTTAAATTTTTCCAAGTTTCCTATCCCCTATTCTTTGACGGGAATGAACATCGTCCACATCAGGAACACATTTCTGTCAGCCTGCACTAGCAGTTTCCATGTTTGGTACAAAAACGTCTAAGATTTCAATGATTTACTATCCCACTGATGAAGGACTGCAAACAGTCCAAAATGCATAGGGAACTTTGAAACATTGAAAAACCTTATTGATGGTAGAAGACAGAACAGCAATGTCAAAAATACGTTGAAAGAGTTTAAGCACAGCAGCAGGAATATATCTACAGCTCTATCAGCACATCACGAGAGCATAAAGCTGCATGTCATGAGTGACATCTGTGGAACCACCATTCTGAGTGGTGCCCTGCCAGGAGCAGCCCGTGCAGGTGAGAGGGGTGGGGCCGAGAGGGAGGGAGTTGACAGACGACGATCAGGAAAAATGTAATAAATAATTTCCCTCGTCGTCTGTCGACTCCCCCTCACCCGGTCCCACCGCTCTTACTTGCACAGACCGCTCCTGTGCCCTGCTTAACATTAGATCAGCTATGAAAAGTAGGACTAGTATATAGAACCCCAAAACAACTCCACATCTCTAGACGTGACCATACATCATTCTATTAAGCTCCACACCTGCCTATGAGACCTCATCCCCTGCCTCCAGATGAAAATTCTCTCAAAAGCATGCCTCAATTATTTCTTCAGATGTGGATAACCAAGGACTTACTTTGATGACTTTCATTGTGTAACGGGAGTGGATTTTCTGCAAGATTCTGAAGTGTCACGTCTGGAAGTGAACAGGCAGTTTTAGAAGCCTCCTGTGGTAGCTGAAATTTACTGAGGGCCTGTCCTTAAATTTGTCTCATTTGTAACTCTACTTCTATCTTACGTGTAACTTGTGTGGTTCCCCAGGTAACTCAGAATGAATGATCAACTTACTTCCTGAAGAGGGAAAATGAGGATGAGAACTTACCAAATTTATTTGTCAAGGAAACTGGGTACTATTTGCTTGTGTTGTTTCTAAAGTTAGGTTTTTACTACATTTAGGAGCCAAGGAAGCTGAAGAAATATTTTCAAAGGCTTTACTCAGAGGTCTTTAGTTCGTCAGGCTCGAAGCTACGATTTCCATCAGCTATGATTTAAAGGAATACGTTTTTAAAAGGGGTACACAGCAATTTAGACATTTTAGTATTTTTTGTAATTGCATATTGTGAGAAGTTGGCCTGGCATATGCTGTCTCCTAGTTATGGGGACACCTTGCACCAGTCCAATTCGACTCTTATTGATGATAGGTTTAAGACAACCTTTAAAGAAAGCTATCCTAGTGGTAGCTGTGGAGAGCAGCCTTCAGGCTAAGTCTTGAAGGAGTGTTAAGCTTATTGTTTTACCATAATAACCTCTTGAATAACCAAATGAAGAAGTAGCCCACACAGGTATATATACACAATATATGTATTTATTCTAGACAGAGTCCCACAATCTCTTTATGAGGCTAGTGGCAAAGTTACAATTCAAACAAGCATTTATAAACACAATAAATAGCACAGGAATCACAGAGCCCCAGGGGGGGACCAAACCATATATCAAAAAATTGGTATAAGAACCACGACTATTCTACAGACAATGCCTAGGGCATTTAGGATCGCTGGCCCCTTAAGAATCCACCCCAGGTTATGAGGAAGGGGACCCACGGGAGGCGCGTGCAGTGGGAATAGCTTCTATCGGGATCTCTGTTATAGTCTATGGAGAATGTCGCGGTTGAAATTACACAGATTAAAGTCACTTCTAGCAGGAGTTAAAGTTAAAACTTTAGACTTAAGATTTTGAGGAGCCCACTACCACGAGAGTACCAAGGTACCACTGTTACCTGCCCCAGGGAAGCCAGGTGCATAGGTTGTTTCTGATGTCGGGTCGCGGCTGATTTTCTATAGGAAAATGTTCAAAAGTGCTGCTAGCCAAAAGCGTCGATGATGCCGTGAAGATCAAAGATGTGAAGATTGTAGAGAAGAACCTGAAAGTAGAGGGGACAGAGTCTGTGTCACGGCAAAGTGACCAGGAGGCCCAAAGCAAAGAGCCCTTCGATGTCGGGTGCTTCAGGTGCGAAGTGGTGTAGCTTGGATCTGCAGCCACGGGCTCCGGGAGGCTTCAAGGAAGGCCAGCTTTTGGAGGGCGACTGTCCCACGTCGGATGAGGGTCGCTGTGGTGTTAGTGTCTGGATTGGATCCACTAAGCCTTGGCAACCGCAACCCACAAAAGATAAATAAATCTGCTACAGTACAGACCCACGAGGTCTGGGAGAAGTCTCCTTTGGAGAGACTGTAGAGCAGGCCTGGAGCAACCAGGGGAACTCTTGATTGTAGAAATAGACCTCTGCTGGGGCCCACAAATCGAGAGACAAGGGACCGCGGGAGGCGGCAATCTGGAGTTCGTAAAAGGGCACCCACGGGCCACCGGAGGGGGCTAGGGCGCTGGTCCTTGGCACAATTGCTGTAGAGTGGTTGGCTCGTAAACGGGCCAAAGCACAACTTCCCCACTGGTCAGGGTCGTGTGCTACGCAAGAGGTGGCCGGTGTCCTGGGTAATTGGGGATCTCGGCACCCACGTGGTCTATGGTGCCCAAACTCGTTGAGCAAACTCACTGGCCTCTGGGATGCGCTGGAAACCCACCTCAAGGGTGCTGGAAGTCGTCGAAGTCCGTAGGAGCAGCGAGGTTCCAACCGGGTCACTTGCAGTGTTTCAGGTGCCTGCCAAGCAGGGGGATAACTCTTTTATCCCAAGGGAGATTTCTTCTGTCAGCTGGGCAGCAGCAAGTCGAAGGTCAAGACCGTAAAGTACAAGATTACTCTGAGGCTCTGGGGCCAAGTTATTCTCCTTTATCCCCAAGATTAGGGAGTGTCCAGAGTGGTGTGTTTCCCGCCTGGGCGAGGGGCAGGATGCCCCTGAACCGGTTCCAAGCGGTGTATGCAGAATGAGGGCTCTGCAGCTGCCTACGTGCAACTCTGAAAGGACATTTGGTGCACCCACCCTGTTCCAATCCACATTATCATGTCTGGGGAGATGCTAGCACCTCCCTGCCACAGGAGCCCTATTGTCCAGCTGGCGAGGCTGGGGTTTTCCCCAGCAACAGCCAGCCAGAGTCGTGTGGGTGGCGGGTAGTAGCCATTTTGTACTTCATGTGCACTTTTAAATTGGTGTCTCCATTCTGCCGCTTTTCCCATATCGCCCCTCTAGCAGGGGGGAATCTTACCCTCATGCCTATGGTTGGACTGGGGGTATGATTCCTACATGTTTGACACCAAACACGATATGGTTCTGTGTAGCCATTCTCAAGTTATGGCGTTGTCGCGATAGACTTATAATGTGGTTAAGAGTATATGGTATGGCTACACTACAAACAACTCCGCAATGATTTTACGAAGGTTGCAGGGAGGTCCTACTCATGTAGGGGTCCCCCCTCACACATACCTCAGCACCCTGCCTTGTAGGATTAGCAAGGCCTGCCATAGGGGTGACCCATGAGAGTACATGTGTTGTAATGGTGTGGGATATAGGCTACCTATATCCCTGTAAGGAGTGCTAGCACCACCTTACCCAGCATGGGCGTCCGCAGAAATTTTTCCAGGGGGGGCGAACCTGGCAAATGAAGGGGCGTGGCTAATGTTAATCGATGGGGGCGGGGCTAAAATGGCAGACAATCAGGATCGGGTAATGTTCAGGCCAACCTGAGAAAAACAAGCATTGGCATAGCCAATAGGTCTCGCCTTTGGGACCTTATGACTGACTAATGACTGAAGAACTTATATAGCTCACTTTTGCCGAGGCGTCTTGGCGCTGGGTAAGTATGATGCCGGCAGTATAAGTATTTAGTTCTGCAGCAGGTCCCAAAGGCGAGACCAATTGGCTATGCCAATGCTTGTTGTTATATCTGGCCATGTTGAGAGGCTAGGGGACTGGGTCTCGATGTCTGGTTGGGAGCACAGTAATGACCTACTCAATTTGAATGCATAGGTAATACAACCGGAGGGGTGAAATGAAAGGTTCGCTACCAGGAATAACAGGAAGGTAGAAAGTTAGGCTGCTTAGAACGATAAGGAGGGGTAGAGACAGGCATGGTGGTGAGGGGAGAAACAGATGCATGCTAGGAGAGCGCTGTGAGGGAGTGAGGCAAAATGGGAAGAGGCACTGAAAGGTGGGTCGGGTAAAGACCGTAGTAAGGCAAACAGAATGGTAGCGAGGGGTGAAGGGTAGACAAAGAAGTGAGGTGTAGAAGAAAAAGATTCAGGAGCAGCGACAGGTAAATCAAAGCTGGAGAGGGGAGAATAACGCAGTCGTAGAACGTGAGGGGGCCAGGTAGAGAGAGGGAGAGGTGTGTCATAGACATGTAGAGACAGCTGAGGAAGAGGGAATAATAAAGACTGAGGTAGACAGGTGAGGTAGAGGGGTGCGTTGATATAATGGAAGTGCAGAGATGTGCCACAGATGTTACTGAAGAGGAAAAGAAGTAGAGATATTGAGAAAGATGTAAGGCACTAAAAGAAGTAAGGGGGTGAACAGAGGTAGAACGAGTGGAAGGGGAGAGAACACGTAGAAGATGAATGGCAGGGTAAAATGAGCGATCAGGCAGTGAGTGTGAGGAGTGGGATACAGAGGCATATGTGGCAGTGAGCGTGATGTGCGGGGTACAGAGGGATATGTTGTGGCAGTGTGCACAAGGTGCGGGGTACAGAGGGATATGTTGTGGCAGTTAGCGCAAGGTGTGGGGTACAGAGGGATATGTTGTGGCAGTTAGCGCGAGGTGTGGGGTACAGAGGGATATAAGGCAGTAAGCGCGGGCAGGGCCGGCTTAAGCGCTCGTGGCGCCCAGTGCGACAATGCTTTTTGGCACCCCCAATGACCACCTCCACTACAGGTTCTTCATAACCATCCTTTCACAGCGCCCCTCAAGCCTCCGTAACCATTCAGTCTCAGGTGCATTTAATTCATTTTATAGCGCCGCTCCTATCCGTGTAAGGTGTCAGAACACTTTACATTACACAGATTACATAGAGACAAACAATCATAAGTGTGTAAACAGTGCATAGGAAATGTTACATAAGAGAGAGGACAAGAAGGTGTAGGAGTCACAGGTCATCCGTACAGGTAGGCAGGATAGTTTAAGAGGGCTTGGCCAGGAGAATCAGAAACCTAGAATTTAAAACCTAGCACCATGGATGGGGGGTTCCCTTTATTAATAAGAATTGATTTCTACCCAAATTAACCCATTTTGCCACATTAGGATAATGAAAAGCTGGGGGGAAATCATGACGCTCTAGCCCATACCCTACAGTTTGCATGCATCTTTCATAACAGTTACTTGCTCACTGTTCCACATTAGGATTTTAACTCATAAAGAGTTATCAACAATATGGTCTCTCTGACAAAAGTGTGACCCACTGACCTATTTACATTACATTATACGCACTTTGTGAGCTGCACGTTCTTTGCAGCAAGCATAGTAACCCTCTGCACTACCTTGGGATGAGTAGAAACTTCCATTACACAAAACTTCGATCTCTCCCTCTCTAAGAAGTGCATTAATCACTGCAGTCATTTAGACATTTTTATTGGTGGCTGAAAATTTCTAGGAGTCCAGGAAAGAAGTAGGTGCTTTTAAAATCATATTAGCGCCCCCTACACAAAGTCAGCACCCGGGGCGGTGGCACCGGTCGCACCGCCCTAGAGCCGGCCCTGAGCGCGGGGAGTGGGGTACAGGGGGATATGAGGCAGTGGGGAGTGGGGTGCAGGGGGATAGGAGGCAGTGAAACACAGGGTCAGCATGTCCTGCCAGACATGATAGGGTGCATACTGGCAGATAGATATGTTATTGACACGAGTCTGTGTACGTTTTGGTGGGATCTGAAATCTGGGCTATGGCGCAACCTCAATTTTTGACTTGGGAGAATAATGCATCGACCCCCCCAAAACTTCATTCAGAAGACCTCTTGCTCTCAAGCTACACTGTGTTAAAAGCAGTGCTTAATTTGAGCCGGTGCTTTCCGGTGCTCAGCACCGGAACTTATTTCACAGGGCCGGGGCTATGATTTCTGAACCTGCAGGTGGTCGTCTCAATATTAATTATTCCATTCCAAAATATAAAGTATAACATACCTTGCCATGGTGACTGGCTGGTATGTGTTCACAGGCAGGCATACACCGGTTCAGGCAGGCATGATTGTGTATCACCACGTTAGTGATGATGTCATCACACCTGTCACGAATTCAAGAAGTCATCGTCAAAAAATGGCTTGCGTTCGATTTCTCGAGTCTGTTGCACCCTGCCATTGCCTGAGCCTCCCATTGGCTAATTGTAGGTGGGGGCTAGCTCATGACGGATTTCAGGCAAGGAAGCTCCGAGAGCTCATTTGGAACTTGGGAGTGAGGTCGCGAGGAAGAATAAACTAAATTAAGTGTGCATTTTCAAATTGCTTCGTGACCAGAGTGGTATAGATGGCAGCCCTACATTGCTGCTATCCGCAATGTGCTCAATACGGCTGTGGCCGAGCACAACTTTTGTGCGCCATGGAGTCACCTGTTTGTGCGCTGCCCCCCAGCATGCTAATTGTTCAGCGCGTGAGTCCAGCAGGTGCCACAGCCATACACACCGGCATCGGCAGCATTACAGTCGGGGACAATGCTTGTGCTGTAGCAGACAGGGTCACAGCAAGCTCAGCATTGGATGCCGATGCCGTTGTCACCCCTGGACCTACTAATTGCAGGAGGCACTAGCAGTGACCTAACCTGCTGTGCTGGAGCAGCCGCCTGTTCCGCAATGCACTGATTAATATGTGCAAAAAAGCATTTTATTTTGGTGTGCATTTCTTTTTTTTGCACTCGTGTCGTGTCGGTTTAGATAAAGAATTAAAATACATGTCACCTTGCCCTTCTTTGGGAATGACAAAATAGCAGGGACATGTACAGGCTAGAGACAGGGCTGAGAGCACTAGTAAAGATGAGAGAGAGCAAGAGCAAAGAGGGGAAAGAAACAAGGAGAAGAGAGGGATAAAACACAGCAGAGTAGAAGAAAAGGAGGAGAGCAAATCAGATACAGAGAGAAAGAGAAGGCAGACATGGTGCGCAGCAGACAGTGATAGAAGAGAGAAGATAGATTGAAAGCATGTAGAGGACAGGACATGACAGAGAGAAAAAAAGAGCAGAGAAAGGATAAAACGGAGATACAGCTATTCACTGCTAGAAGAGTGAAAGTAAAGAGCCAAGATCGAGGGGAGAGAAAGCAGAATATGGATAAAAAGGAAGATGAAAACAAGGCATGGGTAGAATGCATAAGGAATAGAGGGCAAATCAGAAATACAGGGAAGTAGGTAACACACCAGGTGTGACAAAGACGATAGAAAATGATTAGAGAGGTGAGAGGATAGACTCTTAGAGAAAAGACCTATGGGACAAACATAAGAGCAAGGTTAGAAGATAGACTGAGGCAGTGCTAGTGTTGAAGGTGGGGCACACCAGAGATAGAAGTGGGCTATGGCCTCCTTGGAAACATTTTCGGCACCGGCACTTCTGCTTTTGCAAATTAAGCACTGGTTAAAAGGAGGTCTTTGTGTCCAGACCTAACCACTCGTGCTTGTGGCGCGCAGCTCAAACTGGCCATTGTCATTCTGTTTGTGATAATCAGCCACAGACAGCATGACAATGGGCGGGAGGGGCTGCGAGGAGGAGTGCGAGGTGCCCGATCAGGGAGTTGAGGCCTCTGGCAGGGAACAGTTCTGCTCCCTGCAGGGCCCGTAATTACAGACAAAAGGCGTCCGTAAAAGCATGGATGGCCGCAAGGGGGGCAAGGAGGAGCACTCCGGGGGGGGGGCGGCAAGCGCCCCTCCTTGCCCCCCCCCCTCTGCGGACGCCCATGTTACCCAGACTACAGTAGTGGTCTGGTGGTGTCAGTTTGTATGGCTGTCCCAGGGTGGCCACATAAAAGAGAGAGAATTCCCTTGCTCATACAAATCCTTGTAGTGGACAACAAAATTATTGACTGCTCTAATATATAAAAAAAGGGTTTTTATTTTGACAAATATTTTTCTGTGATCCTATATTCATAAAAAGCTATCATAACATATTCATTGTGACACAATCATTAAAAACATTATACAAGTCATTCAATTAAAAAGATAAAGACAATGTTACAGAATTACAATATTACAAGAATCCAAAGATGACCAGCATCAAGGAGACAAACATATACGTAAGACACTGATTATGTTCTTTACCAATACACATCCATTGGGCTCAGCAGTACAGTTTATAGTTTCAATTTTGTACTTATTATTCTGTGCTGGTCTCAGGATTGTGTTTCCAGTAAAAGGCGTCGACGCGTTTCGATGGCTTTACCAAGTTACTGCCATCTTTATCAAGACAAAAATTTGTTGCTGTCTCCTGTATTCTTGAGTAGGTTTCTTTTATTCCTAAATGGAATAAATATATATTTTATTATAAATAACAACCATTACTCTTTACAAATGGTGTTAACATTGTTCCCTATATACTTAGATGAACCCTTATTCATCATATCCGGGTGCCAACTTGTTTTCTTGTATCTGGGGAGGCAATGAGTCTTAAAGCCTATCTTATTATTGAGATACTAGTTCTCAAGTGTCCTCCAATCTTATTATACCCAAAACACCCTATGTTATATTGCATGGTATTGCAATTATCCTGAATCCACTATTGTCCTTACAGACATTGTTTAAGTTAATTGGATATAACTTTAGGCTTCAGGATTGCTTCTAGCTCACCTTCTTTATTGATGGAAACGATATATGTTTTTCGATATATGGGTAGACAGATAAATAGTGTCCTCCGTTCTGTCATACGATCTTCTGATATGCTCAAAATATTGAATAAAAACGTCTTTCCGTGCTATAGTGATCTGCGTATCAAAAGAGGGGTATAAATGAAATTACCTAATTGAAATACACATTTCTATATCTTTAAAACAACTGTTTTAGATAGTCTTACAGTGGTTTTTTTAATTATTCTCTCATGCGGTTCATAGTTGAAAATTACCTCACATGTATAATGAGACCGGTTAATTATTGCCGGTTTTCTTTTCCTTGGATACGTATTAGTGATACCGAGTGACCATACCACCTCGGGGCCCAACACCGCAAGGTTCAAGTTCCTCCTTATTACCCGGGTGGGTCTAAAACAAAACAAACGTACAGTGTCTAATGAGTTTATCGCCTCTCGTAGGGTAGAGACACAAATACTCTACTCCTGGGTGGCACAATAAGTGCTGCAGCCCTGGTAGGCCTACTGAGGGACCCATGCCCTGGGTTCCTAGGGTACCATCTATAAGGGACTGTCAGGGCATCCTCAGCATCCAATTGGTTTGTACCTAGGGTACTTCACATTAGTTTTAGGGAGAAAGCAGATAGGCTGGGGTCCTGGATAGCAGGATCCCAGCCAGACTAGTAAAAAACCACACAAATACCAGGCAAAAAGTTGGGGGCAACCATTAGTCAGATTCCACCTTCCTACACATATAGTTAGGGCATCATCACTATTTGCCTCAAACACACCCAATTGTACCTTTAGATTGTTATAGTAGACATTAAATTCATTGCATTTCTCATATATTCTGCCACATTGCAACCTTTTATGACTTTTACTGTATTGAACTGTATTGTTTAATCTCTGATGCCTCACACAGTGGAAAATTGTACTTGATTTAGCTGCCACAAACTATATATTAGAACAGAGGTCTTCAAACTTTGTTGCGTTGAGCCACCCTATGCTAACTATTTTGAAGTCGGCTCCCCCTCCAAAACTTTATGACAATGACTGGAAGAGCTGGAGGGACAGGGCTGAGCACAGAGGTTTGGGCTTGTGAAACCATTGCAGGGGTGTTTTTTCTGTAGCTCATAATCCACAGTAATGTGAGACTTATCAAAGAGTAAATGCTTGAAACAAAAAATGATCAACTAACACTGCTCATATTTGGGAGAGTTGTGAGCCCTTCACACTCCTGGGCTCCAGTGCAACACCACCTGCTCCACTATGATAGCTGCATTCCTGAGTAGCAGGCTGTCTCGCACACCTCTTTTACTCCTTCCCCACCATGCCTGGTCGTCACTCCCATCTTGACACAGGCTCTGCATTCCTTTGCGAAAAAATAGCTCCCACACATTGTCTCTTCTGCAGCAAGGGTTTACTCTGCTCTACTGCTAGCAAGCAATATGAGCCCTAATGTCCCTTTTGCAAAGACACCCATGCGCTACTCATGGAAGGCACCCTTGATGCAAAGTAATGCAAGGGAGCATGTAGCAAAACTTTGTGTTGCTTTGGGAACTATCCAATGCAAATCTTGACTTGCTTTGAATAGTAAATCCCAGCATAACACTTTGCATCGGGTTTGCATTGCAAAAGTAACGCAAACCTGTTGCAAAGCATTAGTAAATCTGGTCCCTACAGTGGCGCTGCGCTGCCTTGCTTTACATTTGGGTACAATCCAGTTTCAGGAAGCAGTCATAAATCACAGTAGTTTTGGTATAGGCCCCGTGAAATTTAAATTGCTCTGGCATAATTTGCATAAACTCGGGAGCTTCATATTACACGAGTTTCCCAAAATTATGCCATTATGCCAAACCTCGTAATTATGCCATTGTTTGAGGTAATGTTATAGCGCTGGAGCGTGGGAAGAACACGAACGTCCAGAAAGCCAGCAGCACTTGTGTTTTTCACACTTTTTTTCAGTGCAAAGTATGTCCTCTCATCAAAATTGGTACAACAACACTTTTGCACTAAAATATTGAGCTAAATGACTGATTTGCATTGTGGGTAGTTATGCGTAATTTTCACAACATTTCACATATGTCATGAAAGTAGATTCCACAAATTCCACCCCCCCCCCCTTAGTATAGTATCCCAGAACACTGAAAAGTGACATTTTATCACATCCTTATCCTTCTCTGTCGAACTATCTGTGAATAAGATGGGAGAGATAGAGGTGCAGAAATGACAATGGAATAAGAGGGTGAATGGTAATCCATGCCGCTCCTCCCTCCCTACTGGTTAATAGTCTGGCCACTCACTAGAGCAAGGGATGGGGAACTTGTAACACTGGTGATGCACTTACATTTTCAAATGTCAGGGGTCAGAAATTACTATCTATGCTTTTGCATGGCTCTTTTAAGAATGGCTGTAAAATAATCTACAGACTGATGATTTGGTGAGCCCTGATGCATCTTTTCCTATATACACCCGCTAGCAGTGTTGCTCAAGGGAAGATATCTGTTAGGTTGGCTAATCCTCACCTCACCCATGATAACCATATTTTATCTAGGCACTTGGTTCAAATCGCCACTGCTGAGTATGCAAACTTTTTTAACTTCACGAAAATGCGGCATGAATAAATGCCATATTCTATCAATAAAACTACACATCTGCCCAGATGCTTGAATTTCCGTGCATCAGCCAATCATAAAGGAGAAAATATTATATATCATCCTTGAAGTCAACAATGTCCCATTAACCTCTTGCGTGCCCCACCCTTTCCCCGCCCTGTGCCGGGCTTTCTATTAGCGGGCGGAGTTCATGACGAGATGGTCTCGTCATGGGCACAGCGCAACCGCGGCCCATGACGAGACCATCTCGTCATGGGCACTGAAGGGGTTAATGCAAATGTACAATTTCTGGAAATGTATAAAGCTTATCAAGACATAAATGATTCTTTTATGTTAGTCATTAGGTGCCTTTTAGTGAAGATTATTTTTTCATTTTTAAACTTATATGACAGATCACTTTTGAGTGTGAGAATTTTCGAGCTCCGCAATGTAATGTTAAAGTAACAAACAGTTGATTGTTCTACATGTTTAGATTGTCTTTATGTTTTATAGGTAGATAACTGTGAAAACTGCGCCTTTTAAATTATATTGCCCGATATAATTATTTAAATAGTTTGCAATGGTTTGAAAACAATAAAAATCGCATTAGATGTTTGGCGCTCTAGACGCTGTACCTCCTTTGCCAACCCAGCTGCGGCCTCCAACCAAATTGAAATATTACCGCCAAGCAAAAGAGAAAAGGCGTTAAAACAGTATTTACATGAAATATGTTTGTGTATTTGGTTGTGTATACAAGGCGGGATCTACCTAAGAGCATCAGGACCTGTGGAGCTAATATTTGCAATAACTGGTGCCTCTGTGAAACATTTCTGTCCCACACCATGGTTGCAGCCTGTAATAAGTGCTGGAAATGTGTAATTGGTTACTTTTTAGCATACTGACGGTCTTCATGAGGCACTGCGGTAAGAGTGAGGCAGGAGGGCCGGCCTTTCAACGGGGTGATGCATGATTGATTCCTAATGTCGCTGAATGCCATTGTACAGTAAACGGGGCAGTGTTTCTCACGTTTTAACAGTGTTTGACAGATGCACGTAGTTTATATAAGTAACAATTTGTTTATTTTTCTGTAACTTAAATGACCGTAGTACGGTTCTGCTGGCGGTAATTCAACCATCAGCAATCCCACTGAAGGCAGATTTACCCCATCCGAGCAGAACTTGCGCATTTTATACTACCCATCATGTGTAAATCACGCCCAGTTATCCTACAATAGATATTACTTTAACCGCATTCAGCCAGTGGATGCAGTCTGTGAAGGAGCATGCAGTACCAATGGTTTCAAATGGTCGACTGGCGCCCCCCTTGAGATGTCCCCACGCCCCCCCAAGGGGGCGCGCCCCACAGTTTGAAGACCACTGCATTAGAATGACGTTTGATAAGCCATGGTCCGACCAATATGAATTGATTTGAACTTTGAATTACCCCTGAGCTCAAACTTACCGTGAGGGGCTAGAGGAAATACTGAGGCTCCGTGGCTCTGTCAATATCCCATGGATTAGGTACATCAGAGATAATTTGGGAACATTGGGTATAGGGTCTCTGTGGGAAGACCCGGCGACAGCTGGGTCCATAAGCAAGAACACCATTAAACTGCTTTACGCTCAGTACAAATCGGATCTAATGAACTCTCAAGTCACCTTTGGCCCGCTATCTGATGCCTTCCTAGCAGCATAATTGGAGTTTAAGAATGAAGGGTTCCTTGACGAAATCGAACCGTCGGAAGCCAGGAAACTATATCTGCAGTTCCATTATGGCACTCTTCCTTTGCGCTCCTTTACCTCGAGCTAGGCTCACCAGAAAGAGCTGGGTAGATGGGACTGTACCATTTGTGGTGCTAGCAAGGAATTTGTAGAGCACATCATATTCTTCTGTCCTGCCTATGCTAAGTGGAGAAAAAAATGGATCCACCCAGTATGTCGAACACTTGGGGTGAGAAAGCATGTAAAGGCCCTTTGTATCTTAAGATGTGACACAAAACAATGTATTGTCTTCGCCGTATCTCGCCGTATCTCGCTATCTCATGGCGATGTATAGGACCTGGGGTTTGATCCTTAAAGCAAACAGGGGGCCTGTCACATTGATAACATCGGGGGTTTTAATGATTCTGTTATCCCCCTACCATGAGAAATTTGCCACGCTACGGCTCAAGAATATAATTGCCCAGAATAAGTGAAGAGTGGGCGCGATCCACGTCACATTTGTGTGTACATATAGGGAATGATTAGGGCCTGCTTCGAACTCTTGTTCGTTCCCACACGCATTGGTTCTCTACGTATACACGGACTAAGATTGCTTTGTCTTATTCTTGTGACTTTTACATGGAGTCGGAAATATTGGTTGATAACACAGATTGCAAGATGGTGTTTTATCTTGGTTTTATGTATTTATGGTGTGCTACAATGCGCTTTTTAATGTTTTAGATGGAGGAAATTATTTTCTGTACTCTTATGGTTTGTAACCGAAATAACGTATTGTGAAATGATTTGAACTAGATGTGTGGTTAGGATGTGTCTGAATACGACATCTAGCCCTTCCATCAAAAACATCAGTTTCATAAAAGATGTGAAAGAATTGTGGCTTTAAGAGAACAGGCTGCTGATAATTACTGTCAAATTCTTACAAAGTGCGTTGCCCCGGGGAATCTGGTGGTTTTTCAGTGCTTCCTTTGTTATGTGATTCATCTAGTTTATAGCATTTGGTGATGGGGGAACCATGATGTAAAATGGTTTTCTACAGGGCCAATTGGCCGATCCCTGTGGTGCGTGCGTGGAAACAGGCGCATCCAAAAGCCAAGGGCAAGATTATGAGCAAATATAACTGATAAGCATTTGAAAGGCCAACAGGACTGGCATGTATTTTGAGTCCTGACTCTCAGTAGCAGTGATCCGAATTGTTCCAAAGAGGTGTCAAAAACTGGGAGATGGCAACTCAGACAGAGTTGAAGTTTTAAATTCAAATGCTTGAGTTCAAATGCCCTGAAATGTAGAGTATGTGTATTAAAGTCGAACAAAGGCAATTGAATTAGCTATAATCCTTCCTAGGCCTGGTTCCTAGATGGAATAGACAATTCCCTCATTGCAGAACACTTACTACCTGCTAAAGCGGGTGGTAAATGTTTCCACTGGGCAGTAACTCTCATGTGGGCAGGTATTATGGGGTGTGTCATCTGGTTTACTGTCACACGGACATTTACACCAGGAGTCCTGTGTAGAAATGTCTAAGAAACACTGGCAGAGTGTGGTAGTGTGGCTCAACCGCCAGCCAGGGAAGGGATTTCTTATGGTTTGCTAAGAAGCTCTTCCTGTGACCACATAACACAACACTGGATAGGAGCACCCTAAAGCGTAACACAGTATAACAGATATCACAGCATTCGGGTGGAGAAGGGCTGATCTTATTTGCATGGCACACAATGCCATCAATTTGAGTTGCACTTAGGTTGTTGGAAACGTGTTGTAGTATTTCACTGATGAAGTAATAAAGCTAGTACATCAATTGTTGCGTATCTTCTGACACTTTGTAATGGCCAGTAGCTTCTACTGAGCAGTTACTGCGATTACAAATGATCCAAAATGATGTAGCTGTATTGCGCTTTGTAGATAGCCAGTCTTGCATCAACTAAGTGGACAGAGGAGAGCTGGATTGCAGTGTGCTCCTAAAAGGCAACAGATACACCAATTGGCAGGGAGGGTCGTGTATCACAGTTTGGACCCTGGAATTATCAACCTACCCATATATCATAGCAACAATTTCAACTCCTAAAATATTGTCAATCTAAGTCGATTTAGAGGCTTACACCTAATAATGGCTGGTATAAGCTATATGCTCTAACATTATGATGCTTGTCTTTTGCCTCTCCTTATTTAGCTTAAGGCATCCTATGCTAAGTGGGTGAAATAATCTAATAGCACTAGAACCCTTTTGCCTCAGGCTATACCAGTTGTTAATGGCCCTCTACCTTGTTATAAGGCCTCTCCTTCAGCGCGGGTCTATAACTTAAAGAAGACCTTTAACAACCGGTGGAGCCCTTTCCACTGGCCAATAATTCTAGATTAATTATGCCATAATGATATTTCACGAGTTGATATTATGGTTATTTTATATGTGTAGGTCAAATATTGCACCCACAATATTGACCAAATAGACTGCTCAAGAACCCGAGGGGCAAATGAACATCTGCAAACAATCAACAGGAGTACAGTTGCAGATTTCTTTGCGGAAAAAAATGCTCTGCTACATAGAACGAGATATAACTAATGGGGTCATTAGAATGCAATCATATTTGGGACCGTCTGCCTACAAGGCGGCCATCCTACAGAGCAAATTAGGATGCGACCGCCACTGTGGCGGTTGCATTGCCCATGTTTTGTATTGCGGCGGGTGCTGCAAAACAGACACCCCATACATATGGTGCCTACCACATGGTATATTTAGGGGGTACCATAGGTGCCCCCCAGGGCCTATGTCACTGCCCAGGGGAGTAGGGGGGCCCGCTACGGACCCCCAAATCCTTTTCCGCCTGCCGTTTTGCTGTGGGTAGATCGCCGCAGAACAACCGGCAAAAAGGGATGTTGTAATCCCTATGGCGGTGCCAGACAAGCCCTGCCGCCATTCTGGGACTGCAGGGAGGTCCGATAGGTGGTCAGATAAAGACCGCCTGTTGGGACCGTGGCAGTTGGTGTTTCCAACCGTCACCCGTCCAGAAGCCATTGTAATATGGCGGACGGAGATCCCTGTTACGATGGCCTATCAACAGCCTGTCGGTGGCGGTCCCTCGGCCATAATAATGAGGCCCTATGTACTGGGAACTCATATAAATCAATGGATACAATAAGACTATAGAATAAAAACAAACGCAAATGGTGACACAAGGCAACGCTAGAGACAAAATGTTTCTCTGATGCTGGTGTGTCTGTGTTTGGGTTCTGCCGCGGGTCTCAGTAGGCTGAAAGCATATTGGGGCTGACTGTCCGAGTGAATGGCGGTCTCTGTTCTTCCTTCAACTTCCCTTCTGTCTTTCCTCTATTCACATTGGTACTGATTTTTGCTATTTTCCTTTTGTCACCGTTTTATCTAATTATGCCTCCATCTTTTCTACATTCAGCCAAGTACCTATTGTGCACACCTCCCTGTCAATGTGTCCCTCAGTGGCCACCATTAAAATCCACCGACCCCGCTGTCCACTTGGTCACCTATTGGCTCTGCGACTTGTCCTGAATATATGATTTTCTGTGTTACACACATAGACTAGCTCAGGCAGCTCTACCAACAAACCACATCCCTGACCTGCTGTTCCCCTACATTTCCGGCCCACAATAGAGCATTCAGGAACCACAGACAAAAGAACCATTAAACGGTGCCGAAGGACAAGTCACAACCAGGGAGAGGAAGCCGTCTGCTTCCCAAGCCAGGAGACGGTGGGAGGGCCAGGCAAGCAAGCACCGACTCGACGAGCCACGCACCTGGCTGATGGCAGCCAACACACTGATAGATGGAAGGAGATAGGCACCGGGCTAGACTGTCTGACTGCTGCAATTTGTGGCTGTTGTTTACAGTGAATTTTAAAACATGTTCAGGACTTTAGAGATAATTATAATTTCACTAATCTAGTATTTTGTGCGAAATATTTTAGATGAATGAAAATGGAAATTAATTAAGCACTTCAGTAAAGCTTCTAAATTTGAATTTGTACAATTCTTCACTTTGAACGTCCTGATGCAGGCAGTGCTTAATTTGAGCAGGTGGTTACAGGGAGGGCCCATGGGCACTCATTTTTTCGGTACCAGCACTTATTTTTCTTTATCACACTTTGTTCCCAGCAGAAGAGGGAGAAATATACACAAAGGGAAAAGAAGGAAGAAGAGAACGACAGAAAAAAGTGATGAAAGAAAGCAAGGATGAAAAAGAATGGAAAGTGTGAACTATATGGACATGGACTATCTGGTGGTTGGTGGCCGAGGCATGAGGTGGAATCAAGAGTAGGCAGCCTTAGTATCTGGTAACCCCGACATTCGATAGCATGGGGTGTGGGGTTTCAGAGCCAAACTTTGGGCACTGGTACTTTTTCTCTCACAAATTAATCACTGGATACAGGACGTGTAAAATCTGGACTGTTAAAAGGAAAGTCAAAGAGAGGGAGTCTAAATGGCTCTCTCTGGTGTAGATGAAAAGCAATCTCCAAGAAAGATCTGATGTCAAATAAATTAATGAAATAAAAAACGAAGAAGGAAAGCCCTTGTCGATGACTGTTTGACTAACTCCCTCTTGTCTTCACTAACTCACTCTTGCCTTGGCTAACTCTTTCTTGCTTTCACTCATATTCTTTTTTTACTTTCCCGTTCAAGGAAATGTGTGGTTTCCTTTTCAATGTAAGTAAATATGCGGTCTTCTTGATTTCAGAGTACTCATCAATAGGCGCCTCAGCTTTGCAATTTCGTTCCATCCTTTTTTGCAGTTGAAAAGCTCAGCTTCCTTAAACTTCCTAGCACAATTAAAAACAAGTGTGAAGCTGCGTGTGTATTAAACTGGCAAGTATGTTATATTCTTCATATTTGCATAGAGCATGCAAGTCCAAATCTGGGCTCTATTTGTTTGACAATGTTAGAGAAGGACGACTGGAATTAATTGTTCAGTTCTCAAAAACAAACATAATTTATTGCAACGATTAATTTCTAAAAATGGCATTATATTGTTTCCAGCGGAACATAAGGGATCAATTTTTGAGCAGTGCTTTGTTCTTTTATGATTGCATTGTCTGTCATTTACCAGTATACTTCTATAACCCGCTTTTCTATTTTTGTCATGTTTTACATTTTTCCATAGGTGAATGTGTTCTTGCGTTTGGTCGACTGTTGGAGTGAGGGTCTTCAGTTCAGAAGGGTGAACATAGAACAGTTTGGTCAGGAATTGATGAGCATCCCGTTCGCTGTCTAACGCCCCCCCCACCCGCCCTCCTCCGCTGTCCTCCTCCGCTGTCCTTCGTTTCCTGCTTCTTTCCCTCCTCGACAATTCCCCTCCTGTTCCTTCCCTACCAAGCTGTTGTGCAGGCACAAAAAACCAGGTGCTTAAAATGCGCTGTCGACACTCGTGCAACAAAAAACACTCCATGACCCTTGAAATAGTGTCAAAGGCCACATTTATTAGGACATGGTTGCATATAAATATATAACTTTAATAACTGTTAACAGCAACTTATAACTTAAGACACAAAAATGCCCAACCTCACTCATCACATCTCACAGCAGCTATCAAACCCCCAACCATCTTTTCAAATTCCATTCTTTCCCGACAAGGTACCGCCCCCGGCTTTACCTCCATTGCACCGTTCTCCCCCCCCCCCCCCCCAAGGTGTGTAAGAGCCCACGTGTGAACTTTCACCCCAAGAGTTCCCCCACCCAGAATAAACTCCGAAGGGTGTTTTTCTGCCCTCCCCTTTATCCATTCAGAGGTGATTTCCTTTACACCATGTGTTCTCCTTCCACAGTCGGTTCACAGTGTCCCTCTGCTCCATTAAATTCTATGTATAATATTATACGTATAATTTAATGGAGCCAAGGGACACTGTGAGCCGACTGTGGAATGAGAACACATGGTGTAAACGAGATCACCTCTGAATGGGCAAAGGGGAGGGCAGAAAAACACCCTTTGGGGTTTATCCTGCCGTATATTTGCCCGTCCACATACTTGGCTGCCCAGTGAACCAGCGAATGTCCCATGATCCATGTCACTGTCTTGGCCCCTGGACCGCTCACACATCCTGCATTGGAAAGAGGAACAACGTTATCTCTCGCCCCAGATCTGTTTTCCTCCCCTTTTACCCTCCCACCATTTTTCAGTCCTCCAACATATAGTGTCCTCCGTATGAACTCTTCCTCACGTAACGCTCACAACGGGACCACCACCTACCAATCCTCCGGATTCTCTCCCATCCCCACCCCAATCCTGCTGCTGCTGTCGCTGCCCCTATTCTAAACGAAAGTGATCCGAAAGTCATAGCATCCCGACCTAAACGGCGAAGCCCCATACGCATCACCGCCAACAGCTATGATGCCATTATTGGTTCCCGTTATGGTGACAGAATACCCCCCAAAACTCCATCCCAGCCACATTAGAAAACGCCACCTCTCCCACACTGGACACACCAACGACATCCCTTGCTCGCTCAGCCAAAGCCACTTCCCCATCCCTGTTGATTTGTCTTAGAACAACTTAACCATATCCCAAAACGCCTGAATCCCTGTGGACAAAACCCACTTGTAATCTCATTGTCCTTGCAGAACACAGCAGTCCCGAAACATGAAAAGCTCTAAAAAAACATCCACACCATGCAAAGCCTAAAAATAGCTAACTTGAACTTGTTGTATCAACATACAAGAAGGACTGCCAGCAACTCCCCCAACAACTCAAACATGATGGCCTCTCTCGGTGCCATCCTTCTCCCATTCCTCTGTTTACCCCAACCTTTCAACATACGACCTAAGACCTCCTCCCTGGCAGGTTCGCAACCCCAATGCAGCTTGCCGTAGAACAAAACCCCAGACAGTTTATCACCAATCATGGTGGGTGACAGATCTTTGTCAGACAGAACATAACAAAGCGCAAAACTCTCCTTGTTATCTCCTCAGGATCACGATCCTGTCCTTGTGGTAAGTTCTCGTCGAAGGCCCACAAATCAGTCGATGCCAGCCAAGAGCTCTTCCTTGTAGATACCACTAAAGCTCCCTCCACCAGGATGATGACCCTCATTCACCCAGCTGCCAGACCTTGACTGGCAGCAGAATCGCTGCCAATGAATCCGCTGTAATTTTGGGCTCCCGGGACATGACACGCTCGGAACACCGTGTTCAAACGCAGACATGTCAGCATCAAACAACGCAGCAGCTTCAACACCTGACAGTCCCTGGCCCTCTGCCTGTTGACAAGATCAACCACAGACATATTATCTACGTGGGAAAGTACTGACCTATTTGCCATCTCCACTCCAAATAAATGTAATGCCACAAGCAAAGGAGAGAATTCCAAGAAGGCGATGCTGCGCCCTTGACGTGCCCAATGTTCTGGCCAACATTCTGTGGACCAACGGCCATCACAGAAGAGCCCAAAACCGTGGTCGCGTGACACATCAGAGAAAATCTGGATTTGCCAAACTGAATTGTCATCCAGAAACTTCATGGGCACCCCATTAAATCCGTCAACACACCAAATCTGCCCAAGAAATTCTGACTCTGTGTTGCGGCAAAGTCACCCCGGACATGGCCATGCCCAACTGCTGACAAAAAGTGCATCCCGCACGCACCACCCTGCATGCAAAATTTAGGTACCCCCGAAGTTTCTGCACCCTTCGCAGTTCTATCTTTCTTTCATCCATCACCTCTGGCAAGAACGCCTGAATCTCGTTCACTTTGTCATGTGGCAACCGTGCCAACATCAATACTGTGTCCAGTTCAATGCCAGGAAAGTCAACACCACCTTTGAACCCTCCATTTTTAGGTCTCGCTGAGCCCAGCGCATGCGCTGGCTCGAAGAGACATTTTGTATGTGGGCTCCAAAAAGTGCTACCAGGCCAGCCTAAAGCTACAGTGCATGTGCGCGGGCGCGCGCGCCGCGCTTACTTTCACTTTCACGGCCGCTTTGATCGCGATCACTTTCAATTTCCTGCGCAGACCCAGCCTCCTCTGCCGGCACACCCACAACTGGCAACATTACTAGCGCTTGTTTTTAGATGCTATTTTTTTTTCATGTGTTTAAGCACTCTACGAGTGCTTGTTGTTTTTTTCATGTGTTTAAGCACTCTACGAGTGCTTGTTGTTTTTAGCTAGCTCCTTCGTGCATCTGGAATATAAACAGCAAAAGGCGCACCACAACCTCAAATTTAAATCAAAATTAGTCCATGTACATCAAATTTTTCTTTTCCAAAGTGATCTTCTTTATTTTTCATATGTTAAAATGACATTTAAGAACAGCCAGAGCAGCCGACGCGTTTCGTCCTCTTGGGACTTCTTCAGGGCTGCAAGGTATATATATAAAACAATGTATAAATACAACGAATACCCACATACAATATATACAAAACCAACAACATAATCATAGATCTTAAACAAATACACAGAAGTGCTGATGACAAGGAAGACAAAAAACAATATTAACTATACATTAGAAGACATAAACAAGTTAAAAACAAGATTGTAAGTCAGTTAATCCTTGCTATTAATTTATGTTCAATAACTTTTGATATAAACGAGTAATCAACTCATTGGCATGTTTCTAGGTGAATAGTAATTTCAGACTGCACAAACGTGTGGTGCAACTGGTTTCTTTGAACCAAATCACATTCCTCAACTAAGTTTGCATAGACCATAGTAAATTAACTATCAACAGACTCAATGCGGTTTCACAGGAAGCAGCAAGGGAAAGAAGGAGGTTCAAAGATGTACCCACCGTAAAAAATAATGCATCTGTTTGTGTAATTCCTACTTGAAAATTCTGGAATGTCATTCAGGATCACTGAAAGAGGTCAAAAAGGGGAGGGCATTACTCAGCGTAATGTCCTAGTGTTTGTAAAATACCGAGTGTCAAAGGTACATCTTATGTTAATGATAACCTGAGAATTTAAACAGGAAGTGGAGTATAAAGCAAAGCAAAGGGGTCATTTACAAAATTTGATAGTGCAAATGAATATGCGTGTAAATTCTTATTCCCATGTCACAAATGAGCCCCTAAAAGACGTATTCAAATGTACATAGGGGCTAGGAAAGAACAACGAAAAACCCATAGGGGTATGTGTACTTACATAAATGGAATAAAGAATATGTAGAATAGAATAACGGTCTGATGTCGATAAGTTGCGAGTGATCGTCCCGTCTTATTATTAAAGATGAAGTATCCAATCAAGTTTAAATCCAATGATAAGGTTAGGGTTCCGAATCTTTAGAATGCCTAAAGTGAGAACACAGTAAACTAATAATCCAAAACAATGATCGCGTTTTCAATGAATTCGACCAACCCACTCATAGCATTTTGTATAGGTAAACCCAAAATTAAAATTAAAACACAGAAAGAATCAGGAAGAAAGGGATTTAAGGGTGACCTAATAAGCCAAAACGGATATTGCGAGCAAGCTATTTGACAATGTGTAAGCTTTACAAAAAACGATCAAAAAAGTATTTTACTACCAACCGTTATATTATTTGAAAATCATAGTTAAAGGTAAATCCCAGTACTAAGTATAAAGGATCTAATTCATATCATGGAGCTATGGGGAAATGCTACTAAGTTGCCATCAGTCCCTAGAAACAAGCTCAATAAAAGTTTGTTTGAGTTTGCCAAAAATAATACTAGGTTTGGATATCTCAGCGTTCTCAAAAACAGACAGTGTCAAAAATTCCCAAAGCACCTACCCGATTCCGCATCCTTCAAATCCTGGACGGTGAACTAATCCTCAGGTTTTCCGTAACACATGGGACTATTGCTCGTGTGTTTAAATAGTGATTGACCCCATGTAAACTCAGAGCACCTGGGTCCCAGCCTCGTTCCCGGGATTTGCGTCACAGTAAAGTCACTAAGAATAACATGTAAACCCAGTGGCCATCTTGGAAGGGTAAACGCTAATGAGCCTACCGATGTAGAGAACATGTAATATAATAATAGGTATTGCGATTGCTGACATAATGTAAAAGCGTACGACGCACATATCCATTGCCGTACATCTAGTTAAATAATAATCCATAAAAATCATGTGTATACAGAGTAGTCTATACTCCGTATAAGTTAGACGCGAGCAAATCAGCCGCCATGTTGGAACAGGCAAATTGTAAAAATCTAAACTATCTATGTAAGCTAATCTTCAAACCAAAATCTCGCCTCAAACGTATACGAGAAATCGGGGAAGAGAAATCAATTAACTGACTAAAGAATTGCGTCAGTAAAAGCGAATCTTGGTTTTCCCCGTAGCACAAACTAAATGTTTGATAAACAGCCTGAGCTGGCTACCGAACCGATATCGGTGATAATTTAGAGCAGGAGAAAAGGTCAACAATACCAACGAAAGATAATGTGCCCCAGAGGCTATAGGTCTTAATAATTTATGGTATATACACAGCCCGCATCTCGCATAAACAACAAGGGACTAACAGTGGGGTGAAAAATACTAAGAAAAAATAGACCATGTCTTCTTCAAAAGGATTAACCGGCATTACCTGTACTGTGAAGTAGCTTCAAATACAGAAGCCGGAGGTTAAGCAGTTGTCAGTAGACGGCATGAACTAGGTTGTAATAAAAAAAACATGATAACCATAATAACAGTGAGTGAAGATACTTATCGTGGCAGTTGTTCGAATGCCACAGTTAAAATTCATATATAGTGATCGATAAATCCAACACGGATGTACGTAATCACATAATCACATAAACATTATCATTTCCAAAACAGCACTCAAGAGATAAGGTTTAGTAAGGCAGCAAGGTTGAGCATATGTAAATCGGCAGCATGAGCTAGGCTATACCCAGAACACATAATAGTAGTAATAGCAGCGAATGAAAGCACGTAACGTGGCAGTTGTCAGACTGCCGCGTTATAGATTCATGCATAGTTACCAATAATTCCCACACAAAAGTACATAATAACATCAACATTAGCATTTCCAGAACAGCAGTAAGGTTGGGTTAGTCGGAAAACGATTCATATGCTAAATACCATGTATTTAGCATATGAATCTTTTGTATCATCTTCCCATCGTTTTCCGACTAACCCAACCTTACTGCTGTTCTGGAAATGCTAATGTTGATGTTATTATGTACTTTTGTGTGGGAATTATTGGTAACTATGCATGAATCTATAACGCGGCAGTCTGACAACTGCCACGTTACGTGCTTTCATTCGCTGCTATTACTACTATTATGTGTTCTGGGTATAGCCTAGCTCATGCTGCCGATTTACATATGCTCAACCTTGCTGCCTTACTAAACCTTATCTCTTGAGTGCTGTTTTGGAAATGATAATGTTTATGTGATTATGTGATTACGTACATCCGTGTTGGATTTATCGATCACTATATATGAATTTTAACTGTGGCATTCGAACAACTGCCACGATAAGTATCTTCACTCACTGTTATTATGGTTATCATGTTTTTTTATTACAACCTAGTTCATGCCGTCTACTGACAACTGCTTAACCTCCGGCTTCTGTATTTGAAGCTACTTCACAGTACAGGTAATGCCGGTTAATCCTTTTGAAGAAGACATGGTCTATTTTTTCTTAGTATTTTTCACCCCACTGTTAGTCCCTTGTTGTTTATGCGAGATGCGGGCTGTGTATATACCATAAATTATTAAGACCTATAGCCTCTGGGGCACATTATCTTTCGTTGGTATTGTTGACCTTTTCTCCTGCTCTAAATTATCACCGATATCGGTTCGGTAGCCAGCTCAGGCTGTTTATCAAACATTTAGTTTGTGCTACGGGGAAAACCAAGATTCGCTTTTACTGACGCAATTCTTTAGTCAGTTAATTGATTTCTCTTCCCCGATTTCTCGTATACGTTTGAGGCGAGATTTTGGTTTGAAGATTAGCTTACATAGATAGTTTAGATTTTTACAATTTGCCTGTTCCAACATGGCGGCTGATTTGCTCGCGTCTAACTTATACGGAGTATAGACTACTCTGTATACACATGATTTTTATGGATTATTATTTAACTAGATGTACGGCAATGGATATGTGCGTCGTACGCTTTTACATTATGTCAGCAATCGCAATACCTATTATTATATTACATGTTCTCTACATCGGTAGGCTCATTAGCGTTTACCCTTCCAAGATGGCCACTGGGTTTACATGTTATTCTTAGTGACTATACTGTGACGCAAATCCCGGGAACGAGGCTGGGACCCAGGTGCTCTGAGTTTACATGGGGTCAATCACTATTTAAACACACGAGCAATAGTCCCATGTGTTACGGAAAACCTGAGGATTAGTTCACCGTCCAGGATTTGAAGGATGCGGAATCGGGTAGGTGCTTTGGGAATTTTTGACACTGTCTGTTTTTGAGAACGCTGAGATATCCAAACCTAGTATTATTTTTGGCAAACTCAAACAAACTTTTATTGAGCTTGTTTCTAGGGACTGATGGCAACTTAGTAGCATTTCCCCATAGCTCCATGATATGAATTAGATCCTTTATACTTAGTACTGGGATTTACCTTTAACTATGATTTTCAAATAATATAACGGTTGGTAGTAAAATACTTTTTTGATCGTTTTTTGTAAAGCTTACACATTGTCAAATAGCTTGCTCGCAATATCCGTTTTGGCTTATTAGGTCACCCTTAAATCCCTTTCTTCCTGATTCTTTCTGTGTTTTAATTTTAATTTTGGGTTTACCTATACAAAATGCTATGAGTGGGTTGGTCGAATTCATTGAAAACGCGATCATTGTTTTGGATTATTAGTTTACTGTGTTCTCACTTTAGGCATTCTAAAGATTCGGAACCCTAACCTTATCATTGGATTTAAACTTGATTGGATACTTCATCTTTAATAATAAGACGGGACGATCACTCGCAACTTATCGACATCAGACCGTTATTCTATTCTACATATTCTTTATTCCATTTATGTAAGTACACATACCCCTATGGGTTTTTCGTTGTTCTTTCCTAGCCCCTATGTACATTTGAATACGTCTTTTAGGGGCTCATTTGTGACATGGGAATAAGAATTTACACGCATATTCATTTGCACTATCAAATTTTGTAAATGACCCCTTTGCTTTGCTTTATACTCCACTTCCTGTTTAAATTCTCAGGTTATCATTAACATAAGATGTACCTTTGACACTCGGTATTTTACAAACACTAGGACATTACGCTGAGTAATGCCCTCCCCTTTTTGACCTCTTTCAGTGATCCTGAATGACATTCCAGAATTTTCAAGTAGGAATTACACAAACAGATGCATTATTTTTTACGGTGGGTACATCTTTGAACCTCCTTCTTTCCCTTGCTGCTTCCTGTGAAACCGCATTGAGTCTGTTGATAGTTAATTTACTATGGTCTATGCAAACTTAGTTGAGGAATGTGATTTGGTTCAAAGAAACCAGTTGCACCACACGTTTGTGCAGTCTGAAATTACTATTCACCTAGAAACATGCCAATGAGTTGATTACTCGTTTATATCAAAAGTTATTGAACATAAATTAATAGCAAGGATTAACTGACTTACAATCTTGTTTTTAACTTGTTTATGTCTTCTAATGTATAGTTAATATTGTTTTTTGTCTTCCTTGTCATCAGCACTTCTGTGTATTTGTTTAAGATCTATGATTATGTTGTTGGTTTTGTATATATTGTATGTGGGTATTCGTTGTATTTATACATTGTTTTATATATATACCTTGCAGCCCTGAAGAAGTCCCAAGAGGACGAAACGCGTCGGCTGCTCTGGCTGTTCTTAAATGTCATTTTAACATATGAAAAATAAAGAAGATCACTTTGGAAAAGAAAAATTTGATGTACATGGACTAATTTTGATTTAAATTTGAGGTTGTGGTGCGCCTTTTGCTGTTTATATTCCTCTCTTGCCCCAGTGTTTGGGGAGGTATTGTGTTAGCGGGTACCAGTCGAGAGCGCACACATAGGGTGAATTTGAACTTATCACCTATCAATACAAAGGGTAATTGATAATCCGGTGCTGTCCCAGAGGGTTACCGCTAGCTCTGTTCCTTCTAACTCCTTCGTGCATCTCTCCGTGTTCTCCCCTGTCTGTCTGTTTGCCCCACCTGCCCCCTCTCCTCCCATTTTCTAAGTCAGCTTCCTACCACCAACCATCCTGCCTCCTGCTGTTCGTGTGAGCCTGCTCCCACCCTTCACCTCCCGCTGTCCTTGAATCCTCCTTGTACCCCCCTCCCCCCTCCCACTGTCCGCATGGCGTCCCTGCTCCCGCCCTCTCCTCTCCCGTTGTGCATGTTGCCTCCATTCTCACACTGTTCGTGCAATGTGCAAATGTTTCATATGGCGACAGTACTCAGCCACCAGCAAAGCACAGAACGACCCAAGCTGTCAAAACCTCCACAGCTCACAGAAAGGGTCCGTACATGGCAAAATTAGGAGTATTGCACAGCAAGAGCATAAGCCCCCAGGAGTCCGAATAATCCGGGCAGGATCTCGGCATCCCCAGCCCCCGGAGACTGCACAGCCACAAAAAGCCAAGAGAAAACACAGTTGTGATTGTTACTAGAAGCAACAGTTCAGCATATCTCCAAACTTTGGGTCTTAATGAAAGCCCCACATGTGCACTGAATAGTCCCAGCAAAGCCCCTTGCATTGCATAGTCCTAAACACAACCGCTCAAAATATGTATCCAATCTGACAGTACTGCCGCCTGCACACACCTGCTCCCGCCGACCCTTTTCAGCTTGTCGATAAGGCCGTTACAGGTCACTCGTCACCTTCACCTAGCAACGGTCACTTCCTGTTCCAGCTACTAGGCTTCCGCTTCCGGTTTCAGCAACATCTGGGAGCTGAAGTTTTCCATGTCTACTATGAACAAATGCAGGTATACGTTCAGCACGTTATCATGAACTACGGCTACGATGTGTTTTAGTCGTGTTTCTCTGTTCGCGACTATCGCATGAGGCAATTGTAATTGCATCTATATAGCGCTTACTGCCCCTGACGAGGCGTCAAAGCGCTTTACTCCGGGCAGCACACTGTAGATGTATAGAGTTAAGTAAGCGTGACGACGAGTATTTACTGAACCAGGTGGGTAAACGTGCACACTTTAAAACACCGAATTTCTTCATCTAATTTTGAACAAAATTGTGTGTCTTTTGTTCATTTCTGAAGCATTAATCTACGAAATGTTACAATTGAAAGTTAACACGTGTTACATTTAATGTAGAAAGCATTAGCGGTGGTCGAGCCAACAAAACAACAGTGCGAGCCAGAACCTAGCTCAGGCTCTACCTTGGTTCTAAGAGCTTGTGCACGAGCAGAGTCTTAAACACTTATTGTTTTGGTTACAGATTTGTGATTGTTTGTTAATGTATTTTGCAGATGCCATTTTTGCCATGCCTTTCCTTGGTTATTAAAGTGGAATCAGTGGCCTCCAGAAAGCCTTGCCACGGTCATCCAAAGCACTTTAACATCACTCCCTCTGTAGTGCAAGCTCACTTTAGCATTCCTGCTTCTATCTTTTTCATGGTTTATTCTATATGATAGAAACTTGTGGCCATGAACGACCCGGTTCTTTGGCGTTATACCGAGCGTTAATGTGGTCTGTTCCAGCAGAGCAGCTGATCCTCTCAGAACACCATTGCAAAGTTTAATATTCAATTTCACGCACAGAGTAAAATGAATGACGTCATACTAGTGTTTTTGAATGTACTGTTTTCTCTCGACCGTTTTCTCTCTGCCGCACAAGTTAGTGCCCCTCAACGACTTAATATAGCGTAGTCCATTTAATCCATATTATCCGTATCTTGACCTAGCGACCGGTCTCTGTTTCAAAGTTTCAACAATGCATAGAAAATCCTTTGGGTTGGAGCATGTCCAGAAATTAAGTTCCCGTATCATTCCAGGTGTTGCTGGTGAACAGTTTAGTAACCGCAGAATGTTCTCCTACCTGTAATGCAGGTGGTTTTGAACTTTACTTGTCTTGGAGCAAAGAAGTAGAAGTACCAACCTTCATGGGCGCGTCATTTTTTCAGTGCACTCTGTGCCGCTCTTAATGTCCCCATGCCATTCCCCATACCACCCCACCACCCCCACAACAGTGCATGCCTTCCCCCAATAGTTAACATTATTTTTTTAAATGAGCGCACCAATTCACCTTTTTAATTCATATTTCTTGTAATTTTGCATGTAGGATTAGAGCAGAAAAACAGAACGGAGAAACACAGAGAAACCTGATATGCAGGAATAAACATCTTGTTTCATAAAATACTTAATTTCGCATATTTGTATTTCAAAGCTTTGTAACTAGCAGATTGTTACTATTGCTAAATGTAGTGGTGTTCAGTTTACTTAGGATGGACTGATTCTGTCCCCTTGGTGTTGGAATTTGTCCTTCAGCTCATTGTAGATGTCAGCAGCGATCCTGCCTGCCTATTGTATGTTTGTTAGCGTTAAACTCTTGTGTGTATTTTTGTGTAGGTTTTTTGCTTCTCCGTAAGCATCGATTCGACACAAATAGGGGTGAGGCAGCGGATTGCTGTGCTGTTTTTTTGTCAGGCTTGGCCACGCATCTAACTTTTTGATATTCCAGTGGAAGTTCAGCCTGGCTGCTATGACACGTCTCAGTGTCATTAGGCTGTCAGTGTGAGTCTTCAGCTCCCCTCTGGCGCTCCACATGACACATGATGAGAAGGGTGGGCCTTGCAATATAATTTTTTGTTAGTTGCATTGCTCTTCTATTTTCCTGACACACTTGTGCTTTTGTGTGTTTTGATGTCGACGTCAGCAGGAATTTGCGAAGAGTGCACCGGGGTTTTTACAGAAAAGGACTTCTATCGTGGCAGTGTACCTCAGAGTGTACCCGATTCCAGCTGGCATTTAGAGTCTTTTGCAGTGTTAGTGTCAGGCGATAGGCACACTAGCTCAGTGATACTTTTTTTCTTAAAGATGGACCATGGGAAGGCTGATTAGGCCTTTCTGGGCTTCTAACTAGTCCTCCCCAGTCTATTATGCAGTGGATGCTCAACTCACTGAGCTGTTTTATTGGCCCTGGTAGTTGAACTCTGTTTTGTTACCCCCATAGGCAAAATGGTAGACTCCTTGCCAGTGTCTGACCTGGTTGATTTTTGTTTTGTACACAAAATGAAAAGCGCATTGACAAAGCCAATAGCCATGCTTGCATTTTGAGGCCTGCTGAAGTGAAAAAGCGAGCATTTGCAATTCAGTAGGTCTCGCATTTACGCGAGTTTGAGCTATTGACATTGCAAATGACAATGCCTTATATTTTTGTTTTTGTTTTTAAAACCTAAATAAAAGGCATTGTTATTTACAATGCCAACAGCTTAAACTCGCGGAAATGCGAGACCTATTGCATTGCAAATGCTTGTTTAGGGTACCACTAGCACCTCAAAGCCATCTGCCATTTGTTGAAAATGGTGCAGAGCCTTCAGGCAGTCACCTGAGTTTCGCCCGCCCACAAATAAGAAATCATCTAGTGTGACACAAACTTGTGCCCACTGGGCCTTGTAAAGACCCACTGCAAAAAGGTACTGAAAGTTTTGAACAATGCACACGAAATGGCGCAGCCCATTGGCAAAACTTTGTCAACATACATGAAACCGCCAAACTTCATGCCCAACAACTGAAAATCGTCTGGGTGTATAGGTAGTAACAGAAAAGCTGACTTGATTTCACACTTTGCCAATTCGGACCCTTGGCCACAACTCCTCACTTAGGCCACCGCATCATCCACCTGCGCATACAACACCTTTGAGTCTACCTCTGCAATGTAATCATTCACTGACTCCCCCATTGGCCATGAAAGATGATGAATGAGCCGAAATGCCCCTTCCGTTTTCTTTGGTACCACCCCCAGAGATGAAACCATCAGATCCACTATGGGCCAACATGCATAAGGACCTGCTATTCTCCCCTCCTTCACTTCTTCGTCCAATTTTTGTGCAACTACGTCTGGGAATTCCTTGGCTGACCGCAAACTGTCAGCCCATCTCCGCCTCTTAGGACCCTGATACCCATGCCAAAAGCCCTCTTTATAGCCCCATTTCAATCGTAATGCATCCCCCTTTGCAGATATACCACAAGCCAAGGCTCCAATGCTGCCAGCTTAATGGGAGTAGTTGCCTTTTGTCCCAGGGTGTCCCTGTTGCACCCTGCCCCGGGCACTCTTCCATTGTTCCACCGGTGTGGTCAATGTGAAGCATTGGGTGATAGGGTGCCTTCCGCCGCATTTCGAACACTCATGCTTGAACTTGCATTGGTGCCTTGAGAAGTAGCCTTTATTGTAATTCCAGCACACCCCAACATTGGTTCCTGCTGGTTTTGGAATGTAACCTGCCCCTTGTGGGGCGGGCTTCGGTGAAAAGGCCGGTACGTAATGAGCAACCCATGAGCTGTATTTATGAATGCCGCTGATTGAGTGGATGACATCCATTGCATCAAAAGTTCTGAGTAAACCTTACCCCATGGTTTGTCCGGGTTCAGGCTCCCAGTGCCCGGAACTCTTTGTCATAGCTAAGCCATGCGAAATCCCTGAAATGCATTTGAGCCTTCCTGATTATTTCCATGTATGTTAACAGCGCTATTGCTCTGTCCCATTGTCTCTCGCAGTAAATGCTTGCATATATAAGGAATGCTGACGTCCAGTTTTCCTATTAATCGGCAGTCTCGGCCGCCTAATCCCACTCTTCCTCTTTGGAACCTTCCTTGGCCTGCATATCCCTATATAGTAGTTTGAATACATCTACGTACTCGTTTCTCCCTATGCAACATTTTGTATTTTCAGACAGATGAGACCCAAGCGGCATTGCTAGGCCCATATATAGTCATTTCTTTTTGTGTTTTATATCCTCTGAATCAGCGTCACCCTTGTCCACATCCGTTTTTTGACAACCTGTCTGACTGACACCTTTTCTTGTCCTTATGCCTCGTCCCACTCACGTGTTTGTGTGCGACCTTGTTGCCTGTGGCTTCCCTCTTTTTACCCTTCTTCACTATGGCTTCACCATCCCCTACCCCCACCGACCATCTCACCGGTTTCTCTTGCCTCCCATCTCCTTCGTCCCACACTGACCGCCATTCACCTGTACCTGCAGGTAATGGCTCAGACTGCCGTCCGTCCGTATTGCGTCCACCTCTGCTGCACTTCTCCTTTCTTTTGCCCTGTTTTGCATCCGCACTTGACTTCTGTAACATAGTAACTGGAGAATGTGTTGCGCGCCATTCGCACACCCTCCTACCACTCATCACTCACGTAAACCCAAAGCAACTCATCCTCAAATGCATATTCTCTCTCTCTCCAACACCATCCTTTCGCTTCATCCTCACAATCATCATAGGCGTTTAAAACGCCATCTCTGCCACTCCTGCTGCCGCTAGCCCGCTCCCTCGGCATGGGTTGGCTGCCGCGGACCCGCCTGTGCCTTCCTGCCAACGTCCAAGGCTGTTTTGTGCCCTACTGGCGTTGTCCCCGTTTTGTCAGCCTTTGCTACCGACCCTGTCTTCGCCCCCCCTTGGTTGCGCCAACCAAGGGGGCCCTGTGCATCACCGTGCCCCTGGACTCCAATAGTCTGTCCAAACCCCTCCTCGTGACTCCCACTGGATGCACCCACACCCACTTGCCCCTACCCTGACCTGCGTCCCCTCCTTCTTAACTGGCGGCTGGCTCCTCCTTGCTCTTTGCTTCTACAGCTCTCGCTTTGGCTACTTCCTCCTTCTCGTGGGCCTCACACATGGTGAACCAGCGCGCCTCTTTCTCCTGTACCATGCGGCACTGCTCCCTAATTTGTGCCTCAATATCAAAATCAGCATACTTGCTCTTTGTTGCCTCAGTACGGTGGTCACTAGAGGTCCCTCGTGTCTGTGCTCCAGCCTCCTGGGGCCCTTTGACCTTGACCTGTTGTGCCCCCGAACCCTATAACTTTTTTAGGGCGAGCCCTTGCCCCCGGCCCCTTGTCTCCCTCCTGATTAATTTCTGCTGGCCCTGTTCTTCCTGGGCCCCGTTGTGCCCTAGTCAGCGCTCCCCTCTCCTGCTGTAAAACAGCCCAGCCTGGTGACTCTCCTGAGTCTCCGTGGCTAGGCATCTCCTTGTGTTCTAAACAGGCTGAGAGGCTGGTGCGCCTCCCACCCTTATTCACACTGCCACCCCAAGCTTCCCACCCTGCCCCTGCCCATACTGACCGCCCCTCATTCTGCCTCCCCCGCTCTTGAAGAGGCAGGCTGCCACTGCGGCTGTGACGCCGCTTACTGCCAATCGCGTGGGCCACGTCATGCCGACCTACGCCTTCTCCAGGACGCCGGGCCACAGCAGGTCGTGTCGGATCTCTTTGTCTGATAGCGTAGTCATGTTCGCCACCCCGCCCAAGAAACCAACTCCGTGGCCCTCCAAGAATCTCCTCTATCCCTACAACTGTAAACCTTCCCTTTCGAAACCCCCCTGACATGGTGATGCACAGGATTCGGAAGAGGCGATTACGCCTCGCCGGACCCTTATATGCACACCACTTGAACCCGCCCCTTCCCCCTGACTGCCTATCCCTAACCATGTCCTGTTGGTGCATGAATACCCCCAGACTGTGTCTTTCTTTCCCAGGGAGCCAACATTCTATGATTTTCGCACGTACGGAAATAGGGAAGTCCTCTTCATTCCTAGGGGAGTAACTGTCATAGGTGCAGCAGGTGCATGGCACCGGGGCCCAGAGGCTTGAGGGCCTCACTGAGCCCTGAATATTGTTGTATTTTATGACTCAGACAGAAGTCAGGGGGGGGCTTTAACTTCTTTCCAATAGGGCCCATGACTAGGTCTGGGCTAAAATTCCGTTCCGCTCACGGAAATTGCGATAATTTGACATTTTCACGATCCGCGGAGAGCGCGAAAATGTCAAAATTTCTGCAATCCGCATCTTACCGGAATTTTTTTTCTTGCTCGCGCTGTAAAAAATACATTCTCGCGCGCGCGCGATCGCCTTACCTGAATCCCCGTGTTCGCCGACAAGTTTTACCGATCTGGTCGCGTTCTCCACGAGATGTTGGATTGTCAGTAGCCATTTGCGCTATCTCGCGTCAGTTCGTGCCCGCATTAACGTCATTTGTCACGCGATCACGTCATTCGTCGCGCGATCACGTCTTTCTTCTCGCGATCATGCACCGAGAGAGTATGAGATGATTGAGATCTCGCGCCCGTGAGCAACCGCATGGGTAAGTTGGCGAGCCGCGATCACGCAGAAAATACCACGAACGCGCTGGAAAAAAACTTCCACATCTTCGCGATATTTCCGCGTGTTTGAGGAGATTTTTAACATTTTCGCGATAGTTTGCGAAAGTGAATTTTGCAAATTACGCCCAGCCCTACCCATGACACACTGGTTACGCTACTGTTTATTCCCAATGCTGTTTCCTGATTACCTCGATTCTCACATTTTTGTCCTCACTTTTCACCTCTCCTGTTCTCTTGAGGGTTTGTTATAATGACATGATGAGCTGTACAAATATGTAAAGCAGCATAAGAAAATACTTCAGCATAATACTAGGCCATAAAATCTCACCTTAAAGACAAGCAGCACATAATATGACCCCACCGAAATCACACAAAAATCTACAAAAAGTATTAGCACATTCCCTCCCACTATATTAGCACACTCGTGGGATTGGGCTTTGCTTTTCAACCTCCTGGTGCATTGTTTATGGCTGTCTGTGCTAGAACAGTATCTGAAGTTTGTGGTTGGCCATGATCCAAGGACTAGATTCAATGCCCTGACAAGAGTTCACTGAGTGAGCGGCGTGGCTGGCAATAGTTCAGCAGGTGGAGTGGCAGCGGGGTATGACCAACAACTGCGCCCCACTCATGGCTGTCTTTTACTACCCAACTGATCTAAGGAGGATCCCTTTTCTTTGCTTGGTTTTTTATCCATGCCACTGTTCTGTACAGTTCACGGAGCAGATAACAGCAGCAGTCCACTGTACCTGCAAAATATTTTTCCCTCACTGTAGCATCATACAACTTGTAGAACATCCTGGTTGCCTACTGTTCGCAAAGTTTTCTGTCTATTTAAGTTGAAATCGAAGGTGCAGAAAAAGACCTTTCCAAACACAAATGGCACAATCTGGGTTGTGTTGTTATGTGCATCTGCAATGCCTTACTGGTAGATTTGTGGCATTCACAAATGCAGGGATAGAGACAACAATATTTGTAATCTAGGTAAATATGCAAAAATATTAGTGTGACCATACGTGATATTAGCCTTTCCTTAAGGGTGGAGGGGCCATGCCTCCAACCTTTTCCCCCAACAGACAGAGTGCCTATCAGGCTGAGGAAAGGTCAGCCTGATAGACACTCTTAATATTCATATCAGGCAGCCAGGTGCTATACATGCTTCAAATGTGCAAGTTCCTGGCTGCATGAGCAGAGCTTTGCTGGGCTGAAGATGTCACACCTCCTGTGGACAGACCTCGTCAGGCAGGCAAAGTACTTGCAGGACCTCCCCTCATGACGAGGAGGAGTGTCATTAATGACCTCAGACCTGGGCGCTTCAGTTTTAAGCCCTGAAGTGCCCAGGGCAGAGTCTCTATCACTGACACCTCGTCACAGAGTGGGATGGGGTCAGCAAATCTCACTGACCCTGTCACACTGTTTGATAATTTAAGGACTGATGCCTCCTCTCATTGGCTGATCTATGAGAGTACGCAGCAGTCCTAACTCTCCTGAAACCTCCGACGTTACCCTCCAGGGACACTATAAAAGGTAAGTGTATGTTTTTATTTAATGTTTGGTGCATGCATGTGTGTGTATCTGTATGAATGTATATGTGAGTGTGTGATGTGAATGGGTGTGCATGTGGTTCCCCCACAACCCCTATGCTCTAATTTCCGGCTGCCACTGAGTATAACTTCCCTTGTCTCCTTCCACGTGAAGAAGCAAGTATGTGTAAAGGATTACATTGGGGAAGGCACATTCAACAGGGTGGTCAATCTGGAAGGGTTCTAGCACACTGAAAAATATGTTCCTCATAGATAAAAATAAAATAATGCAGCTCCATTTTTCCATGCATGATTGATCACTTGCTTCAAATTCTACATGCAGAAAGGTGCGGATAATCATCCATAGAGTACCACTTTAAAGTTTGAAATTTACTCTAAAAGGGTAACAACACAAGAGTAAATTGACATCTTTTTCCTCTTTGCCCTTGTGAATGAAATTGCAACCCCTCTGCTTCTTTATCTTAAGCTTTTGAATAATATGAACAGATCCAGTATGTCTGGACAAGTTAAAACAAGCTGATATTATTTTTAAATACATTATTTGTTGGTTAAAAAAGTGCTTCGTTGGTATTATTCCTCCATCTCTGTTGAGAAGAAGGTCCGTCTGCAAGGAGTAAAGCTCTTGGCTATATAGGGGAAGAGCATATTATAGAACGCACAGCCCACAGGAAGTCTCCGAAACTCTCTTTTGTCTTGTTAAGACCTGGATGTAAGCACCATTTTGAAATAAGCTGCTCCATAAGCGAACTCTTAGTTCAGATTACTGGGGATAGATTTGAGTGCACTGGAAACAATTTATATCAACCTCTTGAACTGGACAGTCACTGGGAGAAAGGTCATAGAGCACAATAACTCTACCTGACACTCACTTAGGTAGACTAATTGTTCAACTAGCAGCCAATCCTAATCATAAACAAACAATATCCTACATTTGATGACACTACAGAGACATCTTGTCAGGTCCTAGAGAAGTAACAATACAAAGCATAAATCTTTGTACATCAGAGGCAAAACTGAATTAGCGGCTAATAATGCCTTTCCCGATGGCAAATAATCCTCTGAGTCAATCAGAAGCAGGATACTTAGGGAATTTCCTACCTTTTAGTAGTGGAAAACTTTCAATTTTTCAAATGCGACTTAAAGGCATGATTTCGCACCTCTACATCTACAACCAATTAACGTCATGCAAAACCTAAGATTGAATCTGGTAACTGGACTGCAATAGCACATGGAAAAACACGTGTTTAAAAGAATACTTTAGCCGACCTTGCCACTGTCACGGTGTTTCACTCAGGTAACAGAATATCTACATCCTGGACATGGGTGAGGAATTTAAGAATATGTCAAGGAGCAGTGTAAATCAGAGAGTAGGGGTTTATGATTGTCCCAGAAGCAAAAAAATTGGACCTTAAGGAGAAGGCACTTTTGAAATAGAAAGAGCACACAGAGTAAAAACGGTGAGGCAAAATGAAGCAGATTACCCAGAACATCTTGGAAACACTGGCTTCCTTCTCAGTAATAGACATAATAATGTACTTCTGTATTTATTTTCTTAAAAGTATATAAAGCACTTAAACATATAATATTCAGTTCAAAGCCATGCAGAGTCTAAATATTTGAACTGTTTGCAACCAGAATAAGGGCTAGGATGGAAACAAAGTGAAGGCACATCTCAGAAAAAAGATGGAGCTGATAAGAAGGATTAACCAGAGAACAAACAACGAGAAGGAGGAAAACCTAAAAGTAGAATATCAGGAATGCGGGCCAGCTGAAAGACCAAGCAAGAGATGCTAATTTAGTACTATGACTTAGTCAATAGGGAGGAGAAACTCTACCACATGGGGCAATAGAGTGAAGGAAGTGGCCCGAATCGGGTCACCCGGGTCTCTCGCGACCACCTCTCATCCTTCCAAACAAATGAAGAGTCGGTCAGACAGTCGAGAATACAATATACACAAAAGGACCTGCCCCGTACACCAATCTTTATTTTCAGCACAGGGACACACTTAACACTTTCTACTCAACGTGCTGGCTAATGCACAACTTGTTGCTTTTTAGCCGTCTTTGCGACGCTGATACCCAGTCGTTACGGAGTTCTAGTGTCTCTGGCTATATAAATACCTGAAAACTAGGTGTGTTTGGCAAAGTGTTTCCCTAGAGGACTGTGGTTACCCCACCACTGTGTGTGAGAAGAACAGAGGAAGAAAAAGCAACCTCACATTCACCAGAACCATCCAATATGGTATCTGTTCCAATGCCTCAAAAGAAAGAGGTGCAAAAAAGTGAGGGGGACGGCAGTACCTCACGGACGAACCCCCACGAGGTATATGCAGACAGGTACTCGCCCGCTACCTCACCTTCTCATCATCGGCAACTGCCGTCCGAAATGAAAATAAGGAGAGAACCAAAGGACTAGTGTCTGTTCTAATACCTAATGTGAAGTGGAACTAATAATCTAAACTGTGTCTATGTTCCAAGGAAAAAAAGGAGAAAGAAGTGGGTGTCGACCCTAAGACAAGGGAGAATGAGTCTGATCAGGACCCAAAATACTCCCAATTAAAACCGGGCAATACCACACTGGCTAAATGAGACTTTTATTCAGTGCTGTGTGGCTGTCCACTAAAACCAACATGTTTCATTGCCTGTATGGATTGGCGGCAACTTCTTCAGGGCTAGGGTCGACTAGCCTCTCTGCTTTGCTTGTTCTGACCAGTGTGGTATCTGTCAGGACCGTTGGGGTTGCTCACTTACAGCATACCTCACCCCTCAAAATGGGAGGATCTGTGCTACCTCAGATGCTCCTGAGCTGCTTACCCGCAACCCGCGGATTCATATATCTCGTCAGTGTTGCGCTCCGGGTTCTGCCAAACCTCCATCCTCTAGGGAAACACTTTGCCAAACACACCTAGTTTTCAGGTATTTATATAGCCAGAGACACTAGAACTCCGTAACGACTGGGTATCAGCGCCGCAAAGACGGCTAAAAAGCAACAAGTTGTGCATTAGCCAGCACGTTGAGTAGAAAGTGTTGAGTGTGTCCCTGTGCTGAAAATAAAGATTGGTGTACGGGGCAGGTCCTTTTGTGTATATGGTTATGAGTGGGGGGCGACCTGCCCTTATGACCCCCTTGGCTCCATTTTTGTGTATGAGTCGAGAATACAAACCAAAGTTATTTATTAGTCAAGCATTTGAGTGGAGTCCAGTCTGACCAGCCTCCTTGGATTGCTGCAGAGGGACTGACTTCCCTCAACATGGTAATACGTAATATACATTTCCAATACCCCTGAAGGCATGCCCAGACTGCAATTTTCCAGTTAGTAGCTGGTGAACAAAGGACACACAGAAGGACGAGCTGCAATCCTGAGACAGGGTGCATGCTATCTCAGTTTCAAGGTTACTCTGTCCGTGCCCCGCCACTCGAAGGGTGGGAGCAGGCCTATTCTAATGAGAAAGATATGTAATGACAAAACAGTCTATTCATTAGTGCAGCGAAGCTCAACCTTGGAGAAATAGAAAAAACACATCGAGGATGCTTTCTGCTTAGGCAAACAGAATGAGACAGAGGCTTAGTTTCGGTCATAGTACAAAATGGCGGCACAATGCAAAATGGTGCCGCAAATTCTAACTTAAATTGTACAATTCAAGGGCAAGTTAACAAAAAATATTTTCCAGGCCAACAGACCCTCGTTTTAGCATTTGCTAACATTTTGCTACTGTTTAGAAGTAAATAACTCCTCATATATCATGGAAACTACTGCTACCAGTTAATACATGCATTATCAATATTCAAAAATGCCTTCATCTATTTACATTAGGTCTTGGATACCCTTCATCATCATGGCCCTTGTCTTAGGGTCATGTACTGGAACCTTTATCTTGGGTTTCAGTGTTTTTACACAGTAAGCACAGCAAGCAGGAAGACACTGTATGCATAAGCAACACGTGTAAATTATACCAGCAATTGCAACTAGGAAGATAAGAATCTTTCAACCTCAGGAAGTTAATAAACCCCAGAACCATCCAGAGAGAGTCCATGTACCATTTTCTTGGTGGATGTCAGACACAAACCTATGCAACTTCTGAATGGCAGCATATACATTAGGGGCATGGTCTGGGATGTATACACAACAACTACTGCCAATGACATGACAGGCCTCTCCCCGGTCAGCAAGGATGACGTCTAACACCATCCTGTTTTGTAAGGTAGCGAGTCTCGTGGCTTGAAGCTCAGCAGTGATATTTGTCAGTATACCCGCTGTTGTATTAATAACCCCTTTAACAACTCTTGTGAGCCGACGAATGTTAAGGCTATTGGACATAGGGCCCCAAAAAGGTATAATACCTTTCATGGCATCAGTGACCTGCTGCTGAGTGGTGTCTGTCTGATCTATATCTTCTGTGTTGATAACCCTATGGACTTGGGACAGGTATGTGCTTCTGCATTGCAATCGATGGTCTTTATGGTAATTGAGTGGAGCTATATATAAGGGAGTAAGAGGTAAGAGAGATAACACCTACCCACCATCCCTCAGTGAGCCAAACATAACCTTGGGATCCACAAACGAAATAGACATTAGGGAACGGAATCAGGAGTGGACTATCTGTTGCACTCAGCTTATATGTGGTGTTGCACCTGCTCTCCCCTACCTCCATCTTCCCACATCCCTGGACACAGAAAGTAGCTGTGGTGTTAACTACGGACAGCGGTAGTGGCTTATCTTTAGTAACATTACGAGGCTGGAAGGACTGGAAATATTCTGACGCGTTGAATCCCAGGAAATCCTCTACTTCTGTATGAGACCATGTTCTATTTCACATCCTTTTGTATGCTTGCATGCAAGAACTTAAGAACAATCTACCGAATGGCTCGCGACCTGTAGGGGCACCAGGGGGTGCCCTATGCTGAAAGCGTACATTTTGTATCATTGTGCGGGGACTAATCCTCTTTCTTTCTAATGTATCAAATTGGGAAGGTGGAGGTACCATACTAAGCAATGCAAACCACCCCTATGCAAACCTATCGATATATGAAAGCCAAAATGATGAAAATTTGAGTTTATTCAATTATACTTAACAATAAATTCATTAAAAGAAATTGACTACACGTGTTTACAATTTCTATCGAGTGCTATTGGGGGACGCCCCTTCACGAAGGACAGCGCTATTGATCTATGGACAATAGGTTCTCACTTTTATGGGTCACCATGGTAAGTAGTCCACATGCCAAACATTTTGTCATATTAGACGCATTATGTATTTGGTGCAACATTTATATAAACACATTATCCTTATAAAACTTTCTGTGCTCCCCTTTGTGAGGTGCCAAAGTGACAAATATATGCTCAGGTGGAAAAGGCGTTGTGCCTACCAAGGAATGTACTGGATATCCTTCAGGAACCGTGCTGGACTAAGGACTGTTATTCGGGAAATAACTCAATCACTCCAAAGATGATTTTACTCTTTGTGGACCAACTACACCAACCAGATCCATACCGCTCTAAACACAGTGCCGCAAATGGCTGCTCTTTCTCAGAAATGGGTCGACCAAATGAGTAAATTTTTCTCAGAGGAAAAGAAATGCAATAGGGCTGATGGCAAAGAGACAAAAAAGAGGCAAATGTTCCAAGTGTTCGTCAGAGCCTCACTGGTAGACTCCTATTGTTCATCAACGTTGGCGCTATTGAGCACCTGCAGTGGAACTATCAGACCAGCTCTTGAAGAAAATCTCACATCGCTCAGTATAAGGTACCCCCTTCCAGGGGAGCACGTTTGATCTATCCTGCCCAATGTCTGAACAATGCACCAATTTTGTCTCTCCCTATGCTACTGTTGCCTGTCTTATCAAGTCTATCCCTGCTAATCTGACTTTTACTTTGGTGCACTGTTCTTCTGTCAGGCCGCAGATTATACCTACCTACTCCAGGCACAGAAGGGTCGGGAAAAAGGGACTCAGGGGTGTCAGACACTGAGGGGCCAATGGACTGGGACTCGAGCACAGGTGGGCTGGTAGAACGGGGCTCCTGAATGGCCCTGACCTCAGGGGGCACTGCCGCATTCAACACTGCATCATTCTCATCCTCCGTTTGGGTCCACGTTAGCTGGGCATCCAAAAAGGAGACAAAGCGGGGCACCTGCTCCCACTTTGAATCCCCAATTCCGTCAAGGACCCACTGGTCATAAGGCAACGGAAGAGGCACTTTCCGGCAGTGTTGGCAGTGTATGCAATTCTTTTGGAAAGCAACCTTAACTGTTGTGCGGGTAGCAAGGAGCACCTGGACTGGCCCCTTCCACCGTGGCTCTAAACTTCCTTTCCTCTGAAAGTTACACATCAAGATGTAATCCCTGGTCCAAATGTTATGCCCGGGCCCCTCAGGTGCTGGCGGAAGTGTGTCCTGGATCTGTTGGTGAATAGAATGTAGACTTTTAGTTAACTCATACAAATAATCCATGAACAAAAGATATTCAATATCAGAAAATCTCTGAGGACCCCCCAGACATTTGCCGGGCGCCCGAACACGTAGGGTGACAATCCTATTCTAGAATGAGCAGTTGTTCTTGAAGACAAGAGGGCTAATGGTAAAACATCTGGCCACTGCAACCCTGTGCTCTCCTGAATCTTTGCCAATTTCAGTTTGAGAGTACCATTGTACTTCTCAATTAGACCTGCTGACTGGGGGTGATTCGCAGCATGAAATTTTTGTTTGATGTGGAGTCCTTCGCAAACCAACTGTATGACTCTTATATTAAAGTGGCTTCCATTATCACTCCAAATCAAACGGGGCAAGTCGAAGCAAGGAAAGAACTCCTTCATGAGTACCTTTTCAGTCGCTATGGCTGTATTTTCCTTAGTGGGGTAAGCCTCAACCAATTTACTGAATGCGCAAAGAACCATTAACACATATTTCAAATTGTTGACTCGATCCATTTCTATGCAATCTAATTGGAGGACCTCAAAAGGGAAAGTAGGGGGTGCAAAATTGCCAGGTGGTGTGCATCATATATACCATACAATATTTGACCAAATTGGCGGCCGTCTTTGGGATATTGTCATTGTGCCATACAGGATCTAACAATTTACAGATACATTTTGCACTGATATGGGCAGTACAGTGCGCCATAGTGACTACGGGGAGAACATATGCATCTGGTAACATCCACCTCTGTTACCCTGACTTATCCGTCCAGCACCCCTTCCTCATCGAAAGTGCCAGGCTTTCCTGCCATACCGCTAACTCCTCGATCGTTGCCTTGCTCTGAATCTCCTTGACATTTGCCAACGTATCATCAAACATAGTAACCTCAGCAACCCACCTAGCTGGACCTGCTACAAACATCCTGTTCATCTTCGTTCGGGCTGTCTCCTTAGCTGTCTGATCTCCAAATGCATTCCCTCTACCCACATCATCAGTTACTGCCTTGTGGGCACTACATTTTACTATTGCTAATTTCTTGGGGTGTATCAGAGCCGACAAAAGCCTATGTATAAGAGGGCCATTCTGTATTTTCATCCCATGGGAAATGAGAAACCCCCTCTCTGTCAAGAGTAGCCCAAAATGATGGGCCACTCCAAATGCGTACTGGCTGTCAGTGTAAATATTGACAGCCAGTCCCTCGCTCAACTCACAGGCCCGTATAAGGGCAACGAGTTCCGCTGCTTGGGCCTACTGATAGGGAACTTGTGACGTCTTAAATACCGTGTGCAGTGTTGTGATTGCATAAGCAGCAGTTGTAGTGCCATCTGGTAACTTAAAACAAGAGCCATCAACGTATAGTTCCCCTTGGGGGTCAGATGAGGGAACATCAGTCAGGTCTACCCGTCTCCTTCATTTCTTCCTCCGTCCGAAAAATGCAATCATGTATATCGATTTCTTCACTCTCAGAAAGGAGGGGTAGCAACGTGGCTGGGTTTAGAGTGGCACATCTTTTAATTGTGACATGCGGTGCAAAGAGGGTCTATTCATAACCGGACAGACGTGCACTGGTGAGGTGCTGTGTCTTGGTTTTATTCAAAAGTGTATCCACAGCATGGGGTATCATGACTGTGAGGTCAGTATCAAGTAAGAGCCCAGCCGATTACCTTATAGAGATGGTCACTGCCACTACAGCTCTTAGACAGCTCGGGAGGGCTCTTGCGACAGGGTCAAGAAGAGCAGAAAAGTATGCACACGACCGTTGCTTACCTCCAAAGGCCTGTGTTAAAACAAAAAGCGCACAACCGGCCGCCTTGTGTACGTACAGCACGAACGGGTTCATGTAGTCAGGTGTACCAAGCACAGGTGCAGAGCAAAGCGCAACTTTTAATTGCTCAAAAGACTGCTGACATTCAGGCATTCAAAGCAGGGTTTCATGTACATCTTTAGTGGTTAGCGCGAGCAGGGGTTTTGTTAGTAACGAATAATTAGGGATCCAATGTTGACAGTAGGAAGTGATGCCAATAAAAGTGCGCACATCCCTCTGAGTTTTAGGGATAGGCATTTGAGCAATGGTGCTGATGCGCTCAGGGGGTCAATCTCCTACACTCCTTCGACAGTAGGTGACCTAAATAGGTGACCTCCTGTCAAGGATATTGAAATTTAGAAAGGGACACTTTATGTCTATGGTGAGCCAAATGCAGCAATAACTTAACCGTACTGTCTTTGCATCCCTTTTCAGTATCAGAAGCAATAAGGATATCATCCAAATATTGAAGCAATACATTACCTGAGGGAAGCGTGAGGGAGTCCAATTGGGCTTTCAAGGCTTGGCTATATATGCAAGGGCTCTCAGTATAGCCCTGAGGAGCTCGGCAGAATCTAAAGCTTCTGCCAGCTAGGGTAAAACCGAACAAGTGCCTGCTTTCGGGATGGATCGGGATGCTAAAGAATGCATTCTTCAGATCAATGACAGAAAAGAATTTAGCAGAGGAATGAATCATCGTCAGAAGGGCAGTAATGTCAGGGACCACCGGGAACTGAGGAACCACTATTTTATTATCTGCGCGCAAGTCAATCGCAAAACGATAAACATCTGGGTGATCATCAGAGGAGCCAGAAGGTGCCCTCTTAAGAATGGGAAGAATAGGGCTATTACACACATTCACAGTTGTCTCTTCAACAACTCCCAACTCAATCAGATCCTGTATAATCTGCAACAAAGCTCGCTCCCCTGCTTGTGGTATTTTGTACTGGGGGATATGAGGCAGAATGGCATTGTCTTTAATTTTAATGGAAACCGGGGGAATTTGCAACAGTCAAATATCCGTGTCACCAGTTGCCTACAATGTGTGCGGCACATCCTTAAATTCATCAGGGAGGGGTGCATCTTTGGATGGACACTGCTTTGAGTTGACCACATTCGGACCCATTGTCAGGTAAACACGTTCTGGAGAACAATAAATTGTTGCATGCAACTTCTTTAATAAATCTAAGCCCATTACATTTTCTCCACAATTTGATATTAAGAAGAACGGTGAATCTACAGTAAAATGACCTATAGTCAATGTAAGAGGTTTGGAAATGGGGCTTACAAATGGTACACCAGAGAATCCTACCGAAACATTATTATGGGCAAACAGAGCTACCTTGGGACCAGTGAACAGGAGATAGAGCTATTCATAGCACCTGTATCCAACAAAAAGTCCTTAGCTGAGCCATGCAAATCTGCAGTAACATAAGGTCCACGCTGATCTACAGGTATCTGGACTGCTCCCTCACTCTGTCCCTGCCTGTCCTAGCTGTGAGATATTCCTGTCACCTCATCCAGATCATTGTCATGGTGATAATAGTGGCCATCCCGGTTGTCATCAAAGTAGTTGCCATCCGAACGATCGTGTGTGGTGGCGGTGTGCTGGGCCCTGTCCTGTCCACCAGCTCCACGACCCCATCCACCAGAACCTCACCCTCTAGGGGCCGCGACTTTCTATAACAACACGGGACACTTGCTTTGCCAGTGTCCCTCCTCCTTACAATACGCACACAGATTCGGCCCTACAAGCGTAGTATTCCAGCTGGTCCAAGGCAGCTGGCGGGCTGTACCACCACGCCCTCTACCATTCCTCCGAGAAGCCTGCTGCAATAACACCTTCATCTTCAACTCTTTGTGCTTTTTCTCCACCTTCTCCTTCTCCTCATTTACCCTGTGTTCATAATACAGTGCCATACTCAATATTACAGAAGGGATGAGGTAGCCCAAGTGCTCTTCGAAGCCTGCAACCGAGTCGAGATCCCAGGAGGCAGGTTCGTAACAAATCTGTTAATGAACTATCGGACACCTCCCTTCATCGACAAGTCCTGTCTGCTAAAATCCCAAAACACACTTTCAAATCGAATGAAAAAAATCAGACACACTTTCATCTTTCTTCTGCCCAACATGCGGTTAACTTGTCCCAATCTACCCTTCTTGGTGGAATAAGAGCTTGCATATATAAAAAATAATTTGGCCAGGCAAGGCTAGTATCTCAGCCTTAGGCTTCTCACCAGGCTTCCTCTCCTGGTCCCATGCTTTATTCTGATCCCAGGTACCACCCAATTCAGCAACGTGGTCCTGTGTGTGTGCCTGCCTCCAAATATCAACGGGTACCAGTAAACCAAAGAACATTTCAATATTTGCAAGCGTTATCACTGTTGATGAAGTGGCCTCCGTCAATTCCTTATAATATGCAGTAGGATTTTTCCTAGGGTCGGGTGACTGAGTCTTAAGGGACAAAACTTCACTCCTCTTCCATGGAGTATAAACCTATTGTTCCTGGAACTGGGCCTCTACCCGGGGTCTAGTAACAATGTTATGCTGATCCCATAGCTCTGGTATTTCAGGGTGATATATGGGGTGGACTTCCCTCATCTGGAATTGGGACACTGTCTTCGGGCTCTTCTCAAGCAGTCTACCTCAATAAGCGACCAGTGTTGCAACATTACCAAAGACCTTACCAGGTGCCATATCTGCACCATACACATTATCCCCAATATTATAAATAATCTGGGGTGCAGCATCATTAAAACACTGTTCCCAAATGCCAATCAAAGTAGCCGACATGTGCTTAAAGGGCATCTTGCTGCACATAACGTACTAAACATAATAGGACCAAGGCGATGTCTGACATACACGTCAAATTTAGGGGTGCCTTCTGGTGGCGCTGGCTGACTTTCTTCCAATCAAGCATCAGTAGAACAACGACAGCCCAAACAAAACATTTCACTAACACACAGCATCTTTTCAACGGAAACAAGTTCACTACTGATGCCGAGCAGATATTTGCAAATATCTTACCAAAACTGGTCCTCAGACCTCATCAAATACAAACCAAAGTGGTACCATGTTAACGAAGAACTCAGACAAATTCAAGAGCTTGTCCGAAAACGATCCTCAGACCGTGCCAAACACATACCAAAATGGCGCCATAGCCACAAAGAACCAAAGCAAACTCACCTGGCGCACACAGGCCAAACGGATTTATTTTCCACTGCCGACTCTTCAGACCAAATGGTCAGATCTAATGGTTTCGCCGTTCAGGACCCCAGTCGAGATGACCACTCGGCGAGGCACCGCCCAGCCGGACAGACGGGGCAGCTGTGAGTACCAGACGTTCTCGTACAGGGATCCCCGGTCCACCTGTCTGACCCACGAGGCCACGACCTCCTCACCCGTCTATGGGTGAGGAAGGGCCACACCCGATGGAGTCCCTGTTCGGGTGCCAACTGAAGGAAGTGACCCGAATCGGGTCACCCGGGTCACTCGCGACCACCTCTCAGCCTTCCAAACAAATGAAGAGTCAGTCAGACAGTAGAGAATACAAACCAAAGTTATTTATTAGTCATGTACTCGAGTGGAGTCTAGTCTGACCAGCCTCCTTGGATTGCTGCAGAGGGACTGACTCCCCTCAACATGGTAATACGTAATATACATTTCCAATACCCCTGAAGACATGCCCAGACTGCAATTTTCCAGTTAATAGCTGGTGAACAAAGGAGACACAGAAGGACGATCTGCAATCCTGAGACCGGGTACATCCTATCTCAGTTTCAAGGTTACTCTGCCCCGCCACTCTAAGGGTGGGAGCAGGTCTATTCTAATGAGAAAGGTATGTAATCACAAAACAGTATATTCATTAGTGCAGGTTAGCTCAACCTTGGAGAAATAGAAAAAACACATTGAGGCTGCTTTCTGCTGAGGCAAACAGAATGAGACAGAAGGTAGTGTGGGTCATTATCCAAAATGGCGGATGAATGCTAATTGGTGCCATAAATGCTAACTCAAATCGTACAATGCAAGGGGAAGTTAACCAAAAACAACAAGGGGACCAGGGAGAAGAAGACAAATTTAAAAATAATAAATAATGCAACAGTTAACAGGGGTTTCCTGAGCCCAATCTGCGATTATTTTCCAGAAAAATGCACAAATATGCTTCAAAGATTGCAGATCATAAATTATGACAGGAGCCATTCACATCAATGTGTGTTAGGTTCATTCAAGTTACTCTAAGCTTAAGTTCACAAGTATATTATAACTTTATATATGCTCCTCCACGGGCTCTCCAACAGATGACTCCAACAGATACCCTAGTGAAACAGCACCCTGAAGACTCAAGGCATGATACATGTAACCTACACCACATCATCATGCCTCAGAAACGGAGACAGCAAGTCTGCTCAGAATAGGACAAGAATATCATTGTCTCAAGAGTGCCATCTGACCTCCATGAAATGTAATCACACTGTTGATCATCTGATCCTTGATAGAGAGAGATGAAATAGAAGCCATATTGAGTTCCAGCATCTTCCTTAGTGTTAATAACCAAATAAACCTTGTTACTACACTCAAGCAGGTCCTGAAAGCACCCCAGCACTAGCAGTTGATAAGGGCAAATAAGAAAGAATCTGATAATCTCATCATACACACATTGGCAGAGGAATAACGTTAGCCAGAGTAACAAAAGGCCAATGCTTATCTTATGGTTGGGTGGTCACTGATAATCCTCTGATTTTTGGAGGACATTTAATACAACTCACATGGGGAATTTCTTCGTACAATCCTTATGTTGGGGAAAATTACCTCATTGGATTCTACTCTTGATTTGGCACTTCCTCCTTATACTGAAAGACCTTTTTGATATCGGCAAGCTATAAAGAACCTCAAAACTGGGAATTGGAAGAAAACCACACACAAACCATGCTCTCTTAGATCTCTTGAGGTTTCTTACTAAAATGTTATTTGTATCTGTTTATTTGTTTATGAATGCAACAAAATATTGCTGCAATTTTGTTTGCATGGATCATGGTGGTGAGTTAGGAAGTTATTTGGCAGGAGGAGAGACGTTTAGAGCTGATCTGAGAGGAGTGATAATGAATTGTTTGTAGCATACATGGAATAACTCGCCAAAGAAGAGAGATATTTATTAGGCATGAGGCTTATGACACACTGGAGGGAAGGAGTTGTTTTGAGGCGCGAAGGATCCTTCAGTGCATTGGATTGTTGTTGACCAGTTAAAGCAGAGATTAAACTCCAAAGGAATGTATGAGGTGAAGACACACTGTTTCAGTGGAGGCAGAATGTAATGGGAGTGTGAATGAACTGCTGAGCCAGAAATCACCACACATTTTGGCAGTTTTAGATCCAGAAGAAATCAAGAAAATATTTACAATGTTGTGAAGTTGACCAGGAGTTATATTTTGAAGCATGTGGTTTGTAAAAGGTCGCCCTGTATACTGAAGGCTTATTTTGCTTGAGTAGGTGCTTCAAGGATGCGATTGGCCGGGTAAGCCATTTTGTCTCATTTGAGGGCTTGATATACACACATCTCCTGGCCTAAGCACAAATGCTAGTAAAATAAAATACATTTAGTCAATAGAATTTGTGATGTGGAGCAGGGTAGCAATCTTCTTCAAGAAATACATACCTGTTTAAAATAGATAGAGATGAGCAGGTGTGAAAAATCTTTGGAAATAGGTGCCCGGACATCTGGTAAAGTGACTTTAGAAACGTTTTATGCTCCCTGCATGTTGACATACATTATCTTGTCTGAAAGCTAGGGCATTTTGCCGCGGGGGATCTCTCCTCAATGGACACAGTAGATACAGATGCGGTCATAGACAAAGAAAGAGCTCAGATTTGTTGTCTTTCCGTTCAGTGCAGAGTAATGTATTGTGTACTGTGGTCTTGCTCATTCTTTTCCCGAGCAATAAACTGTATTCAAGTTAGCCCAGTCTTCTTTTGAGGTAAAATATCCATATTTGTTCCAGTGAGAACACATATCCTTGGATCAGAGTCTGTTGGTTGCACCTTTGAAGGTTCAGTATCCAAGGGCCAAAAATGCATGTCAGTCCTCGAACACAACTTCTGGAATTCGTTCCGTTGTCATAACAACAGAATCATTTGCAACCTGTCATAGAGTTAAAAAGCTACTATTGTGATTTTCCAGATTAGTCTTAAAGTTTAATAAAATGCCTTTATACAGTTTGGCAACCCGGATGATTCTTGAGCATCTTGAGAACATCTCTTCATTTCTGTGGGGAGCACTTAACATCAATAAGTGTCTTGATTTACTCTTCTCCACCATCTTCAACCAGCTCGCCTCCATCACCCACAGACTCAGGGTCAGATTCAAGAAGGGAATCATACATCTACACTTTAAGGAGTACAATACCTCGCATATGTTCTATTTACAAAACTCAGCAGTACTACTTTTGGAAAGCTGTGACAGGCTCAGCTTTATAGGTGTACTACTGGGCCAGGTGATTTTTATGTATAGACTGCAATATCACCTTTGTGATTGTGCATGATCCATACATATGCCCGAGGGGACACATACATTTTTTCTTTTTTCTTCTTCACAGGAAAAACATTTTATCACCACAGAGAAACTCTTTCCCCTGCAAGTCTATGAAGTTTTGGGTGACCCATTCCTTTTCCAATTCTGCAGGGTCAGTTACTGCAGCACTTAAGCTTCATTGAGGGTGGAAAAAAGGGAGATAGGAGTTTGTGAATGCTCTCAAACCCACAAGCTTTTGGGCATCCACAAACTAACAAGATAAACCTTGGTTGTCCCTCCACCACCCCACCCCTTCCCTGGGGTGGGAAGTTGGAGGAACTACACACAGTGGAATAACGAAACTTGAGCCCCCCCCCGCAAAGTACATGGAGGAGGAACCCCTTCCTGGCCCAACACCTAGCACTCCTAAAAATCCTAATTTTAAGACTTTCGGTATTCACAGAAGGCATTTAGGAGTCCTAAAGTTAGGACTCCTAACTTCTGTGAATACCGAAATGAGTAAGTGCCTTCTGTGAATACCAAAATGAGTAAGTGCCTTCTGTGAATACCAAAATGGTAGTAAGTTTAGGATTTTGTCTTAAGTTAGTTCTGTGAATCGGGCCCTATATCTCTGGATAACATCTCCCCTTGTGACTGGTCTGACCATCACATCATCCTCTTTTACATTAACTGGGTTGTGTCCGCGAGGAAGTCTCAATTGAAGAAGCTAAAGGTATGGAAAAGGGACCTTAGACTTATCAATACAGCTGAACTAGCAACCCAATGTAAACTTGTCCTTTCTGCCCAAGTTGTCAAGCCTGAGGTTCACCTACTCACGGACTTTTATGACTCTACTATTTCAAGTATCATCGACTCCGTTGCACCAATCCAACAAAAAAATGCATCAACAAAAATCTCGAAACCATGGTTTAACGACAACTTAAACTCCCAACTACGTGACCTAAGGGCAACTGAATGATCTTGGAAATCCAACCCTTCCTCGAAACTGCTAAAAGTCCTCCGAACAGTAAGGAGCTCCTATAACAAACAAATCAAGAGCGCCAAGGCCGGCTACCTCAGATCTCAACTTAACCAAGACTCTAATAGTCCCAGGAAACTTTTTGAAATTGTTAAACAACAATCGTGTGACGCACCCACTCGGTCTGACCCAGGACACAGCCCACCCTCTTGCAACGCTTTGGCTACGTTTTTCTCTGAGAAATCGAGACTCATCAATATCAAACTGGAATCTAAAAAGGCCTCTCTACCATACTATTGCCTTGCGCACCTCTCATCCCCCACTGAACAGCATGATCCAGTTAGTCTGAGCACCAAAAACAATGCCTTTTGGGACACTTTCACCCCTTTTAATGAAAGAGACATCAATAAAATTCTTCAGAATATCAACCCATCCAATAACTTTAATGACCCGCTACCACCCTCTGTCTTCAAAGAAATCAAGGAAGTCCTCACCCACCTCTGGACAAAGATTGTCAATGCCTCTCTGTCTCAAGGTATGATCCCTGACTGCCTAAAAGCAACTCAGGTTTCCCCTATCTTAAAAAACCTACAGCTGATACTGCAGACCTTAACAACTTCCACCCTATCTCCAACATCACTACTCTGGCCAAACTCCTTGAAAAATGTGTCCAATCTCAACTTTGAGCTCACATTGAAAATTTCCAACTCCTAGACCATCACCAATCTGCTTTTCGGAGGGGATACATCACTGAATCGGCACTTATTCATGTTTTCGATGACATTCTAAAAATGTTCGACCACAACGAATCCTGCCTCCTGATCCTCCTTGACCTTTCCTCTGCATTTGACACTGTAAATCACGACAATCTGCTATCAGTTCTGGAACACAGGATGGGCCTCTGTGGTCTGGTGCTGCAACGGTTCTCATCCTTCCTCCACCACAGATCCCAAAGAATAAAGGCAAACCACTCCCTATCCCAGCCCACGCCTGTATCCATGTGTGTCCCACAAGGGTCCACCTTATCCCCCATACTTTTCAACCTATTCTTGGAACCACTTGCAAATGCACTAAACTCAATGAACATTGTCTTCCAGATGTATGCAGATGACACGCAACTTTACATGAAAATCTCCTCCCCTGACAATCTCACATCACTCAACACTACCCTCATGAACACTCAAAACTGGCTAGCGGAGAACCACCTCCTACTCAACACTTCCAAAACCGAATTCTTGCTCATTTCTCCTCCGAATCATACCCCCAAGGTAGACCTCTGGTTGAACCATCTCACTGCTTTCAACTACCCCCCCCCGTCATCATTGATTCAGCCAAGTCGCTCGGAATCACTCTGAACAAACATTTAAATTTGAAGAACCACATTAGTAAGGTTTGCAAGGGAGAGAATCACCAGATGAGACTACTCAGGAATCTCAAACCTTTCTTCCCACAAGCTGACTTCAAGCAGGTTGTTCAAGCGCTGCTTTTGCCGAGGCTAGACTATGGCAGTGCTACACTATGTGGCCTCCCGAAATATACCTTGGCCCCACTTAAAGCTGTATTGAATGCGGCGGCCAGACTGATCACGGGCACTAAAAGATCTGCGCACATTTCCCCAGTCCTAAAATCTCTAAATTGGCTGCCTTTTGAAGCAAGAATACAGCTAAAGATCACCTGCCTGACTCACAAAGCTCTCCATCTCAAAACACCCAAGAACATATGCCAAAAGCTAGAACTATCTGGAGGTGGTAGACCCTCAAGAAGCGCTAACACTTTCCTTCTGAAACCACAGATATTTTGAAAAAAGAGAACTTGTCAAAGAGCTTTCTCCGGCTCCGCTCCACGGATCTGGATCTCTCTCCCTCCTGAAATTCGCAGTCTCACTTCCACGGTTGCCTTCAAAATTGAAGTAAAACGATTCCTTATGTGAAAGTTCTTACCTTAATTGGGCTCCGATCTTTTGCTTGAAGATACTGGACTTACTCCCTCATCCATTGTACTTACTGTGATGATGTGTTGCACTCTTTGTAACTGTTTCCTTTGTTATGTATTTGATACCTGCCTAACCTTGACCATTCGTAATTGTGAAGCGCTCTGATATCCCTCGGGATCATGTTCGCGCTATATAAAACTTTATAAATAAATACTGTCATTCTTTTGTTCCTCAGATGTTTGCCAAGACATTGTAATGTCTTTCAAGTGTTTTGCTCTTTTTCACTAATCTGTCATAAAACTGTTTTACAGTCATATTTTTGTAAAGTGATTGTGAGAAGTTGGCCTGGTATATGATGTTCACTAGTTAAAGTGACCACCTTGTACCATGCCAAGCAACCCTTATGGTGTGGTTGTAAGTCAACCTTTTCGGACTAGCTGCCCTAGTGGTAGCGTAGGCTAAGCAGTCTTTGAGGCTAAACTCGTTAAAGCGTGTTAAGCAGGCTGTTTTACCAAATGTAACCCCCCTTTATACCAATGAAAGGACACCACACAGATATATATTCAAAATATATATGCATTTATTTCTCAAAGTATCCCCTAGACTCTTTATGAGCACAGGAGCACAAATCGTTAAACAAGACAATGTGATAATATACAGAAGTTGCACTTTATATGGATGGGCCCTGGTGGCCACTCAAACCATATACTAAAATAGTGGTATAAGTACCACGAACAGGAAAGGAAAAAGGCCTAGGGCCTCTAGAATCGCTGGGCCTACGAGGAGCTAACTTTAGTTAGTGACCAGGAGGTCCACGGGTCGCGTGTGCAGTGAGTAAAGTTACACGCGGGCCCCCATAGGTTTACAATGGGTGCGTAAAAGTTCAAAAGTTACTGCAAAGAAGGTCTTCGGGATGGACTACAATCTTAAGACTTGAAACACAGACACTAGAGATGTTTCTCTACACTTGGGCACCGGAGTGCCAGCTTTACCTCACCCACAGGAAGCGGGTGCATAGGTCTCGAAGTGCGTCGGGTTTCTTCTATCGATTCAATGGAGCCTGATGACAAAGATGCTGCAGGCGGTCGGTCCGGAAGAGCTGCATTGGATCCAAGGGTGGATCGGAGTTGTGGAAGACCTGAAAGCAGAGGGGACAGTGTTCACAGTCACTAGCCAGTGACCGGCGTGGCACCAGGTAGGTACCAGGCGATGTCGGGTGCAAACAGGTGATGAGGGGTAGCTTGTCTCCACAGCCACGTGGTCCCTGAAGGTCGACGACGTCCAGGAGTTGAGTCACGAGCTGTCCCATGCAGGCTCTCACTGTCGGCAGTGTCGGCGACTCAAAAGAAGCAAACAAGCCTTGGCAAAGGCAGGAGTCGTGGAAAGAGAGGAAAGCTGATTGTTCTGACCAGCAAGGTCAGAGGGGCTGCTCCTTTGGAGAGCAGCTGGGGCCAGTCTGGGGCAACCAGACCAGCATCGTTAATTTCTAAATAGGTCGCCAAAATGGCCACTAGCCAACGGGCCAGAGACCAGGCAGGCGCGTCGAGATGCAAAATGCAGAGGGGCCCCATGCAGATCATGGAGATGCTGGAGGGCTCACCTTTGGGGCAGATGCTGCTCGGGTGTTGGGCTTCTCAGGACCCAAAGCACAACTTGGAGGGAGCCTCAGTTGTCGCGCTTGCAGCTTGTCGTGGGTCTTTCAAGATGGCTGGCTCCACGTGTCTCGGTGCCTCCACGGGTTCCTTCTTTGCAGGGACTGTGGATCGGGCTGTGAGAGGTCTGGAGGTCTAGGTCTTGTTGGGCTCTGGGCTCGGGCTCCGGCGGGAGGCGGCGGCAAAGCAGACGTCGAATAGCTGGTTGGTGCTTGCGTTAGCAAGATGGTCACTCCCTAACCATAGGGGAGATTTCCTTCAGTCCTCTGTGCAGCAGAGAGTCGAAGTTCCCGTCTTCTTCTTGTGGTTAAGTTGATTCCAGGATGTCTGAAGTCTTAGGACACAGCTCCTACCTTTAAGCGGATTCTAGGGGCCGGACTACCTGCTAGGTCCCTCCCTAAGGGTGGGACCAGGAAGGGGGTGGTTACACCCCCAATCCTTTGTCCAGCTCGCCCCAGGTCCGGGGCTGGTGTGCCCCAGGACCGGTTTGAACTGGCATATGCACCGAGGCTCCTTGTGAGCCTCAGGCATGTCTGATTCTATTGAAGCCCTACCTGACCAATACACAAAATCCTGTCTGGGGTGGTGCATGCACCTCCCCTGGCAGGAAACCCTTTGTCCACGTCTCCCAAGCTGGAAGGACTCCCAGCAGCAGGAGGGCAGACTTGTGTCTGGGGTGGCAGCATCCATTTTGTGGAGCTGAGGCTATGTCTGATTTTACCCGGGTTTCAGGTACTGTACATGTCGTGTCCCTCTAGAAGGGTGGAATGCTAACCCCGTCGCCAGAATTGGCGAGGGGTTAGTATTCCAATTCGTATGACACCTTACTCGACATGTTTTGATAAAGCCAAACCAAAGTTAGCATTTAACCGCGAGGTTCATAATGCTTTATACTTTGATAGCTTTATTTCGGTCAGATGACCATAAAAGCACAGGTAAAATATATACAAGCATAAAATACATAAATAATTCAGAGTTTAAGATAAAAAGTTATTAAACAGCAGTTATCAAAGTGAAAACAATCAAGAATACAATATACATATTCAATCTCTGGTAAGAGGTAAAAACATTTATAGGGGTCCTAACGTCTTTAAGATCCGGTTGCGCGTGTGCCAAACATTGGTCAAAAATGTGGCTAATGCGAAAACAATTGGGCCAGAGAGATCAGTTTTTAAGATTCTGTACATTGGTGCGTATTCCCTACAACCCATATTCCTTATCAACGGGAGGAGCCAGTATTTTCGTGCTGTTTTATAGGCAGGGCAGAAGAAAGCCACGTGCAAATCAGTTTCTTCCATGGCGTCACAAGCCGGACACTGCTTTAGGGTGGGACCCGATGACCAGGTACTTGTGAAAAATCTGAACGGCAATGTGCCGTATCTCCATTGGAGAAACAGCTTCCTGGTGAGTACGGGGGAGATGGAATCCAGCACCCTCTCCAGTCTGTAGACATCCTTGCTCTGCATGAACACAGAAGCTAGGGACCCTTCTGCCTGGGTAGCTTGAGTCCTGTCTAGTTTATATTCATGGTAAACCTTAGCCAGGGACCTTTTGGATATTTTCGGTGCGGCTCTGGCCGGGTCATTCCATAGGTCGGGGAGCCCTATTCCCACACAAATGGCTTGGATGTTTTTGACCCAGGGAATACTGAGCGCCATTGGTTCTTTCAAAAGTTCAGCCAATTCCGCCCTATATTCTACGAGATCAATACTGCTCCACAGCCTACGCCAGAGTGCTAGAGGTCTCAGGCTTATTTCGTCAGCTAATGGTCGTAGGCCCAGATCTAGCCTCAGGGGGAGGAGCGGAGTACTGGGAGGGAGTGCGGCTATCTGTCTAATAAACTTGTTTTCCACCAATGACGGACTCTTACAAGACGTGTGGCCCCAAATTTCCGCCCCATACATTATTGCTCCCCGAGCCTGTGCTTTATATATCTGGATCAATGCCCCCAATGGACGATATGATGAACCATTCATCATACGAGCAATACCCCCAGTGATCTGCGTGAGTTTGAGGCTTGCCCTGCTCTGGTGGGATCCCCAAGTCATGGTCTCGTTGATAGTCACACCAAGATATTCAAAGGTAGTCACTCTCTCCAGCCGTCCAGCTCCCAATTGCGGATTTGGGCGGAGTTTTTGCCTCGGGTTCAGAACCATATATTTGGTTTTTGCCGCATTAATTTCGAGCCCCCTATCGTTACAGAAGGCCACGAAGGAGTCAAGAATCCTCTGAATACCCATGGGGGTTTTGGATAGCAGCAGGGTGTCGTCCGCAAACATAATTGCGGGCACCCTGCTGCCATTCAATTTCGGGGCGTCAGTGTATTCAGTGGCATTCAAATGGGCGATTACCCCGTTGACAAAGAGGCAGAACAGGGTCGGTGCCAATACACAGCCCTGCCTTACCCCCCTGCCAACGGGGAATCTATCAGTCAGTTCCCCCGCCCTCCCACACCTCACTCGGGCAAAGTTATTGTGATGCAATCTCTGTAAGATCAAGAGGATGTCCGGGGGGACGCCCATCTCTGCCAAGATGCTCCAAAGTTTCCCCCTGGGCACCAAATCAAAAGCGGCCCGTAAGTCCACAAAAATTGTGTACAAACTACCGCCCTCGATTTTCGCTACCCGCCAGTAGACCAGATTCAATCTAAAAACCTGGTCCACTGTGGATACCCCCCTCCTGAATCCCGCCTGGTAGGGGCTAAGGGCTCCCAGCTCCTCAATCCAGTCCTGTAGCCTATTCAACATCACCCTCCCAAACAGCTTCTGCGTCACGTCTATCAAGCTGATTGGTCTATAGTTGGCTGGGAGGAGAGGTGAGCCCTTTTTAAAGATGGGGACCACCTCAGCCCCCAGCCAGGTACTAGGGATCTCCATACCACCGATAACTCCATTGAAGAGGGCGGTAAGATAAGGGGCCCATACAACAGGTTCCTGCTTAAACATATCCCCTGGTAGTCCGTCCAGTCCCGGCGCCTTTCCAGGGGCAAGTCCTGAAATGGCAGCAATCACTTCACCGAGCGTTATCAGCTCCCCTTGATAGTCCGGGAGGCCTACCGCTTCAGCAACAGGGGATTCTTCCGAGTCAGGGCTATATAGAGTCTGAAAGTGAGCCTGCCATACCCCAGGAGCAATATTGGGCTCTAGTGCCGATTTTAAGTTCCCCGACCCCCCATTCACAATCCTCCAGAACAACCGATGGTCTTGGGTTGCTAGTGCCTTAGTGAGTTTTTCCCACTTTTCTTCCTCCCATTCTGCCTTAGCGTGGGCAGTGAGTTTCTTATATACTCGCCTGCTTTGTTTTAGAGTATCCCCACCAAGACCCTCCTTGATTAGTTTGAGGAGCTCTGTTTTTGCCCTTCTGCAGGCCAGGTTGTACCATAGTGTTTTTCCTGGGCGCCCCCCTTTTGCCTTTCGCGGGCTACAAGTGAGATGGGGTGCCACAGCTTTTATAAGTTCCTCATGGGCTTTGAATAATTTACCCTGGGAGTCTTTGTTGTAAGGTTCGGCGTCCAAGCAACCCACAGTTTCCAAAATGGGAATTATCCCATCATAGAGCCTAGGGAGTTTATTCTTGCTCGTGGCCAAGTGCTCCCACCTGATCCTTCTACGGTTGTTGTCAAGGAGAAGTACAGGGGTATTTTCTACCACATTATTCAGAGGAGCTTGGGGGCCGGGATGGACAAGGTCGAGCTCAAGTGCATTATGGTCACTATCAGACCTTTCCATCACCCTGAAGTCCTGGATTGTCGGCCACTTCACTATTTGAGCCAAGACATAATCCAGGCGGGACTCTCTTCCCAGCCTGTTGAAGGTGGTTTTACTGGGTATGTCAGATTTTATTCGCCCATTACAAGCTCTGAGTCCAAACTTCAGGGTGAGGGCTGTGATTTGCACCGCTAAAGGGGTCCACGCCTTTGGGGGTGGGGCTTCCACCATAGGGACTGCCCATTCAACTTCTTCATCAGATGATAACCCATCCAATAGACCAGGGAGTGGCTCAAAGTGAGAATTAAAATCCCCTCCCACAACATAATATGAGTCACTCGATAGGTCAGTTAGAAAATTGGAGAGTTCATCTATGGTCGGCGATTCCTTTACATTCCCCATTGGCCTGGAATAAATGTTAATAAACATCAGTTTAACTTGGTTGGGCCATAATAGAGAAATTGCAAGGATGTCCTCAGAGTTGGTCGGCATCCGAGTTGCCACACAACCCAGATGGGATGCAACCCAAGTCGTGAGTCCTCCTGACGGCCGGCCTTTGTCCTCCCATCTCGCTGGAATGGAGAATGACATGTAGCCTTGATGGCCATGTTCCTCTCTGGCCCAGGTCTCCTGGAACATACATATGTCCCCCGACTCGATGTAATTTGCCCAGTCCGAGTCCTCCAGTTTGTTAGCGAGGCCAGCGATATTCCAACAGATTAGCCTCAAAAATCCAGTGGTGTTAGGTGCCGGACCAGGAGAATTAAGAAGTGTAATTCCGGGCTCCACTGAAATCGGGGGTTCTAACGTACTACTAACAGTGGGGGCCGGTAAATCAAAAGGTCTATTGTAGACATTCTCCACCAGTGAAGGGTTGATCGGAGTTCCAAAGGCATTGGGAACATTATGGGCCAATAAATTGTCCGAGACCGCCAGATTGTTCAGTGGCCCATGCAATTTAACAGCAGTCAAGGTAGGTAGCTTGGGGGAACTGCAAACACCGCAATCCAAAGCCATTGGCTTGTGACTAGAAAGTCAATCAACCCCATCCAAACTGTTCAGGCAATTAAAGCGATTAAAATGGAAGTAGGGCCTGTCCTGCACTTGAAAACTTGGACGTTGTACATGATCCTTTTGTCTATGTCTCTGTTCCACCCTCACCCACTCATCTTGTGTCGGAGTGTAATGCATATGGGTAGGGGGGAAAAAATAGGATACTGGCATGGTCTGGATGGTAGAATCCAGTGACCTATTTATTCCTTTGCAAATGTGCCGCACAGTGCCCGGGTCCTTAAAGCTTGTCAGGATACAGTCCCCTATAATTAATTTCCTAGTTTTACCTAACCAGGGGACCCTTCTTACCATAATAATCTCATTGTTAAAATGAGACGGTAAGGGTCGATTCCAATTTAGCCATTTAATGACCTTGTATTTTAGTGATTGGTAATCTTCGTTCTCCCCTAGTCTTAAGCGGGGGACGCCTGCTAGAACCACCGTTAGACTATTAGCCTCTGGCGGCAAGTCTGGTCTCAGTGGACTTGGAGCCGGCCGACCCGGGGAGGGTAGAGGGATACCACCAACTTCTAGATTGCCGTCAATAGTCCCCGAATGGGAACTTTGGGGGGCAGAATGGGAACTTTGGGGGGCAGAGTGCATTGTCTGTATGGGCCTATTAGATGCATTGCAGCGCGGTGCCTGGTCTAGGACAGCCATTAATGGTTGCAAAGGAGGGGCAGTAGTCGCACTCTGGGGGGAAACTTTGTTATTGCCCTTCGTAATTCCTTTTTTAGTAAGGTTTCCTGCGGGGGGATAAGGTCCCGTGTTATTGGATTGCTTACTAACTAAGGTGTTCAGATTAGTAAGAGATGTTTCCAATAAAGTGAGTCTGCTCTCCACTTTTATCAAACTATCGCTAATGGGCTGCAGAAGAGAACGCAGTAGCGATTCTAGGCTCCCTATAGATGTAAAAGGGTTAAGTGTGTCAGCCACTGAGACGTTTGGGATAGTAGCTCTAATGGGACTAGGGGCCTTTGAGAGAGGAGCAGTAGGGACGGTCTTATTATCCCTCCCAGGTTGGGGTACAAGTGTGTGTTTTTTGCCAAAATCTAGATGTGACGGTTTGGCTTTCCCCCTGCCCCCCATTGACTTTTTACTGCGTTTACTCGGTGGGGGCCTGTGCAACTCTACCTCAACTCTTTGTTTAGGCTTGCTTTTCTTAGCTGCATGCGGAGGTGGGGTTTGAGTAACCAGGTTGACAGGGGTAGTAGAAGTCCCAGAAGGGGTTGTATCTAGATGTTTTCCAGGGGCCAACTCAGGGGAAGTGGGGATGTCCCGCAATAAGAGAGGGAAGTCCTCAGGGGTCAGAGGTTTTAGACTAAGTGGGGCCGTGCCATCCTCTTGGGTAATGGGATACGGGATGATCTCTGGCAGGGGCGTATTCTTCATGGAATCAATGGAGCGCCGCCGCTCGGCCCTGCGTTTCTCCAAAGAGTTTTCCTTACCTACATCTTCTTTGGTAGGTTTGAAGTACTTGTCCAACGTCCCTGCGTTGCAGCCCCCTTCCCTGGCAGTAGATTTGCAAAGTCCTGGAGAGGGCATCCTCCTGGGCTGGTTGTGTTTCAGAAGAAAGAGGTATGGCCCGGCCCGGACTCCTTTGGCCCCTGACGGCCACAGACGGCCCGCCCTCTGCCCGGGCTCAGCCCGGCGTCGCCCGCGCGCGTCCCGCGAAGCGGAGGAAGCTGGCGTTTTTCTAGCGCCTCCGGGCGCGCAGGCGGCGGAAGTGCCGTCGGGGAAGGAGCAGGGGCTGCTGGGATCTGTAGTCTCCACTCGCGGCTCCAGGCGAGATAGTCCGCCAGCGAGGGAGACTCCTGACAGAAATGCCCCGGTCAACTGCTCCCCGAGTAGAAGACTCGCCGGTCGCTGGTTCGTGGTCGCAATTAGGTGATAATAATGCACTTAAGAGTATATGGTATGGCGATATCTGGAAACAGTAAAAGGAAGTGGTTCCGATCACTGCAGACAGGCTCAGCTCATGCCAGAGCACCATCTCACATGAAACCAAGCACTCTGCCTTCAGGATTGTTAAGGCCTGCCATAGGAGTGACTTATAGGTTAATATGTGTCCCATTTAAGGTTAGGCATAGGTATACTATACCTAAGTAAGAGGTGATTACACCAACTTACCCCAGCTGAGTGATCAGCCAGTTGTGTCAGATTGTTAGGCCAGGCCAGGGGTGGCATAATACATGCTTCAGCCCCTGGTAGGCCTTAGATACACCAATGCCCTGGGTACCTAGTGTACACTGGTACAAGGGGCTCACAGGGTGATCTAGTTCCAATTGGTTATGCACCTAGAGTGCATAGTGTGAATTTAGTAGAGAGAACAGCAGGCTGGGGGTCTGATTAGCAGGCCCTCAGCCTCAATATGTCAAAAACCAGTGAAGCAAAAAGCAAAAATTTGGGGTGACCATAGGATAGCAGACCCTACTCTCCTACAAAACCCCCCCCCCCAAACGCAGGGACATTAAACTAGCCTTGACCAGTCTCGTCTTCATGTCCTTAGTGGAAGTACCTGGAGAGACCATCTGCATTCCCATGGTCTGTACCTGGCCGGTGCTCCACTGTAAAGTCCATCCCCTGTAGGGAAATGGACCACCTAAGCAGTTTGGGGTTTTCACCCTTCATCTGATTTAGCCACAAGAGGGGCTTATGGTCGGTCTGAATCTTGAAGTGAGTGCCAAACAAGTATGGCCTCAGCTTCTTCAGGGCCCACACCACAGCAAAGGCCTCCCTCTCAATAGCTGACCAATTCTTCTCTCTGGGGGTCAACCTCCTGCTAATAAAAGCAATGCGTTGGTCTTGACCATCTATTAAGTTGTGACAGCACAGCTCCCACACCCAACTCAGAAGCATCTGTTTGGACAATAAACTCTTTGGAGTAGTCAGGACTTTTCAGGATAGGTGCAGAGCACATGGCCTTCTTCAGGTCATCAAATGCCTTTTGACAGCTTACTGTCCACTGAACCTTTTTGGGCATCTTCTTGGATGTCAGATCATTAAGAGGAGTCACAATGGACCCATAGTTCTTAACAAACTTCCTGTAGTACCCAGTCAAGCCCAAGAAAGCTCGAACTTGAGTCTGGGTGGTTGGAGGAGACCAGTCCTTGATGGATTGTATCTCACTCTCCAGTGGTTGAACTTGGCCTCCACCTACAAGGTGGCCCAAATACACAACCTTACTCTGCCCTATCTGGCACTTAGTAGCCTTGATAGTGAGGCCTGCCTTTTGCAGAGCCTCAAGTACCTTCTTCAGGTGGATCAGGTGATCCTCCCAGGTGGAGCTAAAGACAGCAATGTCATCAAGATATGCTGCACAAAAGTCATCCAACCCAGTAAGGACTTGATTCACCAACCTTTGGAAGGTGGCAGGTGCATTCTTCAGACCAAAGGGCATCACCAAAAATTGATAATGCCCACCTCGGGTTGAGAATGCTGTTTTGGCCTTGGACTCCTCAGCTAACCTGATTTGCCAATAGCCAGCTGTCAAGTCAAATGTGCTCAAAACTTAGCAGAAGCTAGTTTATCTATGAGCTCATCTGCCCTTGGAATGGGATGTGCATCTGTCCTAGTGACAGCATTGAGTCCTCTGTAATCCACACAGAACCTCATCTCTCTCCTGCCATCTTTGGTGTGAGGTTTGGGGACCAGAACCACTGGGCTAGCCCAGGGGCTCTCTGAGGGTTCAATGACACCCAGTTCCAGCATTTTGTGTACCTCAGCCTTTATACAGTCCCTGACGTGGTCAGGTTGTCTGTAAAGTTTGTTCTTTACAGGCAGACTGTCACCAGTGTCCACCACATGGGTACACCAGTCGGTTTGACTAGGTATCAAGGAGAACATATGTTGAAATGATTGTAGAACCTGTCTACATTCAGTCTGCTGATGCTCAGTGAGGTTGCCTCCAAGGATCACTCCTTCAACTGAACCATCCTCAGGGTTCTGAGACAACAGATCTGGGAGAGGGTCACTCTCTTCCTCCTGTCCCTCATCTGTAGCCATGAGCAAGCCCATGTCTGCCCTGTCAACATATGCTTTTAACCTGTTAACATGGAGTACCCTGTGGGGACTCCTGGGAGTTCCTAGGTCCACCAAGTAGGTAACCTCTCCCTTCTTTTCCAGGATTGTATGGGGTCCAGACCATTTGTCTTGGAGTGCTGCTGGGGCCACTGGCTCCAACACCCATACCTTCTGCCCTGGCTGAAACTCAACCAAGACAGCCTTTTGGTCATGCCAAGCTTTCTGTAAGGCCTAGCTTGCCTCAAGGTTTTTGGATGCCTTCTCCATATACTCAGCCATCCTGGAGCGGAGACCAAGTACATAGTCCACTATGTCCTGTTTAGGCTTTTTGAGAGGTAACTCCCATCCTTCCTTCACTAAAGACAGTGGACCTCTTACAGGGTGCCCAAACAACAATTCAAAGGGGCTGTAGCCAACTCCTTTTTGTGGGACCTCTCTGTAAGCAAACAGAAGGCAGGGTAGAAGGATGTCCCATCTTCGCCTGAGCTTTTCAGGTAATCCTTTGATCATACCCTTTAGGGTCTTTTTGAATCTCTCAACAAGCCCATTGCATTGTGGGTGATAAGGGGTGGTGAACTTGTAGTTGACACCACATTCCTTCCACATAGCTGTCAAGTATCCTGACATGAAGTTGGTACCTCTGTCAGAAACCACCTCCTTAGGAAACCCCACTCTGGAGAATACTCCCAGCAGGGCCCTGGCCACAAGAGGAGCTGTAGTGGTCCTAAGGGGAATTGCCTCTGGATACCTGGTGGCATGATCCACTACCACCAGTATAAATCTGTGCCCAGATGCAGTGGGAGGATCCATGGGACCCACTATATCTATTCCCACTCTTTCAAAGGGGACCCCCACCACAGGTAGTGGTATTAGGGGGGCCTTTGTTGTGCCACCTGATTTGCCACTGGCTTGGCAGGTCACACAGGAGCGACAAAACTCCTTGGTATCTTCATTCATGTGAGGCCAGTGAAAGTGAGGGACAAGCCTGTCCCAAGTCTTGTTCTGGCCTAAGTGTCCTGCTAGAGGAATATCATGGGCCAAGGTAAGAAGGAAGCCCCTAAATTGCAGAGGTATAACCCACCTCCTGGTTGCACCAGGTTTTGGGTCTCTAGCCTCTGAATAAAGGAGCCCATCATCCCAATACACTTTATGGGTACCTTGAGCATTCCCAGCAGCCTCAGCAGCAGCCAGCTGTCTGAGGGGTTCAAGAGATGGACAGGTTAACTGAGCCTGCCCCAAGTCAGCCCTGGAAGGTCCCCCTGTCCCCAGAAACTCAACCTGATCAGGTTCAAGCTCTTCAGGGACAGTTCCTTCAGGGTTCTCTAGATCATCTTCCTGGGAAGGCTGATCATCACTTGGAGGCAGGGGGGAAGGCACAGCCTTAACCCTCCTGTACTTCTTCTTGGTAGGTGCTTGGTCCATTGTTCCAGGATCCAAGACCTGAGGTTCAGTGAGGCACTTTTTGGCCTGTGACCTGGTCACAGCAAGGACATGTGGTGATATACCTAACATCTCTGCATGTGTCCTGTACTCCACTTCTGACCATAGAGAACTCTCTAGGTCATTGCCAAACAAACATTCTACTGGGAGGTCTGCACTAACCACAACCCTTTTGAGGCCAGTTACCCCTCCCCATGAGAAGTTAACAACTGCCACACTATGTGAAGTAGTGGCATTGCTGGCATTGGTCACCAGGTAATTCTCACCTGGTATGTGCTGTCCAGGGTCCACAAAGCCTGGTGTCACCATAGTGACACTGGCACATGTGTCCCTGTAGGCTTGAGCCACTTTTTCATTTATTAAAGGAGTCTGTCTGTACTTGCCCAGGTTACTGGGGCTCACAGTCAGGGACAAATCCATGTCCCCATCACAGATCAAGACTGCCTGTGTCAGGGTTCTGTCTAAGTCAGAATCTCCTTCAGTTCCCATAGTGATTCCCACTACACACTTTGTTTGGGGACCAACACTGCTAACAGTATTACTGGGAGCAGGTGCCTTAGGGGCAACAGTGTTGGGGGCTCCACCGTTCCTACAATCACTAGTCCAGTGAGTTGTATTCTTGCAATGTTTGCACCAGGGTTTCTTTGGACCTTCCTTCTTCTTCCCTTTAGGCTGGGACCCACCCTCGTTAGTACTAGTTTGGGGCCCTGTTGAAGACTTCTGGTCTTTAGGTTTCTGATCTCCACCCTTTTGGTCTGTTTTCTTCTGATCACCCCCTTGGCCCTGGTTCTGGTTCTTTTGCTTAACCCTGGTTCTGACCCATTTGTCTGCCTTCTTTCCCAATTCTTGGGGAGAGGTCAGATCTGAGTCAACCAAGTGTTGATGCAGTTGCTGGTTCTGACAGTTATTTAAAATCTGTTCTCTCATCATCAAATTGTACAATCCTGTATAATCAGATACCTTACTTCCCAGCAACCAACCCTCCAAAGCCTTAGTGGCACATTCAATGTATTCAGACCAGTCCTGAGTCTGTGTCTTCTGGGTGTCTCTGAACATTAACCTGTACTGTTCAGTGGTTAAGCCTAACCCATCAACTAGGACACTCTTCAGGACTCTGTAGTTTCTGACATCCTCCTCCCTAACAGTGAGGAGTCTATCTCTGCCTCTACCTTCAAAGGAGAGCCATAAGATTGCTGCCCACTGGTCTTCAGGAACCTGCTGCACTGTGCAGGCTCTCTCAAGAGCAGTCATCCACTTGTGGATATCATCCCCACTTTTGTAGGGGGGCACAACCTTGGACATGTTCCTATTGTCAAAGACCCTATCTTTGTCCTTAGGGACAATGCTGCCACCAGTGGGTATAGACCCACTCTCTTTAGGTTGCCTAGCCTTACTCAGTTTCTCCTCCATCAGAGCTACTTCTAGCTCCTGTTTCCTGATTCTCAGCTGAGCTTCCTGCATTCTGGCCTCATGCTCCCTCCTCTGAGGGGTGGTCATCCTTCTTCTGGAGTGACCTTGAGAGCCTCTAGAGGCATGAGAAGCATTAGATTCACCTGAGTGATTCCTTTGCCTCCCAAGCCCCTGGTTAAGTCCACTGGGGAGATCCAATGGGATGATCCCATTGTCAGTCCCCAATAGCATTAGTTTAGCTGGGCCAAGTATAACACTTGGCACTGGGCTATTTCTCCCTTCATCCCCACTACCATCTGTATCCCTATCACTCTCATCCTCTGTAGTATGAATCTCATCTATGGGGTGATTATTGGAAAGGGGTACCTCAGTGGCATCTTCAGAAGGGGGGCCTCCTGTTCCAGTCCCTAAGGGTCCTAACTGGGAGGCCTTCTTGAGAGCTTTATGATCTTCATCAGCTTGTAAAAGCTCTCTGAGTTCAGCAGAAGTAGGGTTCTTGGGCTGTTTAAGGCCCCTGATATTTGCCAACTGCCTGAGCTCATTTTGATTTAGGGTAGCAAAGAGAGTTGGTGCCCTCTGGGGGTCACTCTCGACAGAGATGGGTACCTTGGACCCCTCTGCCCCCTCCATTGCTCTTAAGTGTGGGTGGATGTGTTGCAATCTACCTACACTTGGGTTTACCTACTAAACCTAACTAGTAGTTGTAGTCAGGGTGTGCTACTCCCTTTACTCTACAACAACTAAGTTCAGTAGAACTTAAGTATATCTATCTTGTTTTATATGTACCTACAGGTACCTATGTGATCTTTCAATTGGTAACCAAGAGATTACAATGGTAAAACACAGCAAGCTCAAATCCAACCGCTGCTCACCAATGTGAGAAGTTGGCCTGGTATATGATGTTCACTAGTTAAAGTGACCACCTTGTACCATGCCAAGCAACCCTTATGGTGTGGTTGTAAGTCAACCTTTTCGGACTAGCTGCCCTAGTGGTAGCGTAGGCTAAGCAGTCTTTGAGGCTAAACTCGTTAAAGCGTGTTAAGCAGGCTGTTTTACCAAATGTAACCCCCCTTTATACCAATGAAAGGACACCACACAGATATATATTCAAAATATATATGCATTTATTTCTCAAAGTATCCCCTAGACTCTTTATGAGCACAGGAGCACAAATCGTTAAACAAGACAATGTGATAATATACAGAAGTTGCACTTTATATGGATGGGCCCTGGTGGCCACTCAAACCATATACTAAAATAGTGGTATAAGTACCACGAACAGGAAAGGAAAAAGGCCTAGGGCCTCTAGAATCGCTGGGCCTACGAGGAGCTAACTTTAGTTAGTGACCAGGAGGTCCACGGGTCGCGTGTGCAGTGAGTAAAGTTACACGCGGGCTCCCATAGGTTTACAATGGGTGCGTAAAAGTTCAAAAGTTACTGCAAAGAAGGTCTTCGGGATGGACTACAATCTTAAGACTTGAAACACAGACACTAGAGATGTTTCTCTACACTTGGGCACCGGAGTGCCAGCTTTACCTCACCCACAGGAAGCGGGTACATAGGTCTCGAAGTGCGTCGGGTTTCTTCTATCGATTCAATGGAGCCTGATGACAAAGATGCTGCAGGCGGTCGGTCCGGAAGAGCTGCGTTGGATCCAAGGGTGGATCGGAGTTGTAGAAGACCTGAAAGCAGAGGGGACAGTGTTCACAGTCACTAGCCAGTGACCGGCGTGGCACCAGGTAGGTACCAGGCGATGTCGGGTGCAAACAGGTGATGAGGGGTAGCTTGTCTCCACAGCCACGTGGTCCCTGAAGGTCGACGACGTCCAGGAGTCAAGTCACGAGCTGTCCCACGCAGGCTCTCGCTGTCGGCAGTGTCGGCGACTCGAAAGAAGCAAACAAGCCTTGGCAAAGGCAGGAGTCGTGGAAAGAAAGGAAAGCTGATTGTTCTGACCAGCAAGGTTAGAGGGGCTGCTCCTTTGGAGAGCAGCTGGGGCCAGTCTGGGGCAACCAGACCAGTTTCATTGATTTCAAAATAGGTCGCCAAAATGGCCACTAGCCAACGGGCCAGAGACCGGGCAGGCGCGTCGAGATGCAAAATGCAGAGGGGCCCCTCGCAGATCGTGGAGATGCTGGAGGGCTCACCTTTGGTGCAGATGCTGCTTGGGTGTTGGGCTTCTCAGGACTCAAAGCACAACTTGGAGGGAGCCTCTGTTGTCGCGCTTGCAGCTTGTCGTGGGTCTTTCAAGATGGCTGGCTCCACGTGTCTCGGTGCCTCCACGGGTTCCTTCTTTGCAGGGACTGTGGATCGGGCTGTGAAATGTCTGGAGGTCCAGGTCTTGTCGGGCTCTGGGCTCGGGCTCCGGCGGGAGGTGGCGGCAAAGCAGACGTCGAATAGCTGGTTGGTGCTTGCGTTAGCAAGGTGGTCACTCCCTGACCATAGGGGAGATTTCCTTCAGTCCTCTGTGCAGCAGAGCGTCGAAGTTCCCGTCTTCTTCTTGTGGTTAAGTTGATTCCAGGATGTCTGAAGTCTTAGGACACAGCTCCTACCTTTAAGCGGATTCTAGGGGCCGGACTACCTGCTAGGTCCCTCCCTAAGGGTGGGACCAGGAAGGGGGGTGGTTACACCCCCAATCCTTTGTCCAGCTCGCCCCAGGTCCGGGGATTGTGTGCCCCAGGACCGGTTTAAACTGGCATATGCACCGAGGCTCCTTGTGAGCCTCAGGCATGTCTGATTCTATTGAAGCCCTACCTGACCAATACACAAAATCCTGTCTGGGGTGGTGCATACACCTCCCCTGGCAGGAAACCCTTTGTCCACGTCTCCCAAGCTGGAAGGACTCCCAGCAGCAGGAGGGCAGACTTGTGTCTGTGGTGGCAGCATCCATTTTGTGGAGCTGAGGCTATGTCTGATTTTACCCGGGTTTCAGGTACTGTACATGTCGTGTCCCTCTAGAAGGGTGGAATGCTAACCCCGTCGCCAGAATTGGCGAGGGGTTAGTATTCCAATTCGTATGACACCTTACTCGACATGTTTTGATAAAGCCAAACCAAAGTTAGCATTTAACCGCGAGGTTCATAATGCACTTAAGAGTATATGGTATGGCGATATCTGGAAACAGTAAAAGGAAGTGGTTCCGATCACTGCAGACAGGCTCAGCTCATGCCAGAGCACCATCTCACATGAAACCAAGCACTCTGCCTTCAGGATTGTTAAGGCCTGCCATAGGAGTGACTTATAGGTTAATATGTGTCCCATTTAAGGTTAGGCATAGGTATACTATACCTAAGTAAGAGGTGATTACACCAACTTACCCCAGCTGAGTGATCAGCCAGTTGTGTCAGATTGTTAGGCCAGGCCAGGGGTGGCATAATACATGCTTCAGCCCCTGGTAGGCCTTAGATACACCAATGCCCTGGGTACCTAGTGTACACTGGTACAAGGGGCTCACAGGGTGATCTAGTTCCAATTGGTTATGCACCTAGAGTGCATAGTGTGAATTTAGTAGAGAGAACAGCAGGCTGGGGGTCTGATTAGCAGGCCCACAGCCTCAATATGTCAAAAACCAGTGAAGCAAAAAGCAAAAATTTGGGGTGACCATAGGATAGCAGACCCTACTCTCCTACAGTGATACACATTTTAAAGTTTGTGTAGTTGCACAACATAAAAGTGAGACTCAGACTTATACAATAGATACAACATGTACCTTATGTTTTGACTCAATCTTGGGTGCATTCAAGAAACATGATATTCTAAAGCTACTATTGGTAAAGACCTGTTACCTTGTCCATGGCTTCAGGGTCAATTTAACGTCTTCTGTCCTGCAGGTTGAATCCATCCACTTTGTTATTGATAGCTATCTATGTATATATAGGATATCCTTGGAAGGTTTTTGGAAAATGGCGGGAGGTCAAATATGCTGCTTTAGTGAATTCTCAATAAGCAAAGAACTGGGATGCGCAAACAGATGAAGATGCAATTGTTTGATAATTTGCTTCAATTATGTCGCCCTAGCCCTTACTCCCAACTTCCCTTCACGAGGGTCTCTTATGGCTTCGACTTTCTGCATGCTTTAATAATACCACGGGAGGCCTTGGAGTAGAAATTACCATTTACGTTTACAGATTTTTATTTTATTTTTGTAGGCAGCTGAGCGCCTGTCTCAGTGTACGAACTACCTCAGTGAGTACGTAAGGACTCCAGCAAAGGAAGGGTAATCAAGATTACTGGTAAGTAATCAACGCATGTTATTACTGAGTTAAACGTGGGGAATGCAGTCTATTTATTTCCCTGGAAATCTTCTATAAAACGAGCACAGAATACTCTATTTCACCTACTCAAACAAATTATTATCTGTTGTGTATTAATAATTTGTTCTTTTTTGCTACATATTGAAATGGAAGGCATATTTAAATTAAATTAGGATAATGCAGTATTTCCAGTCTGATCAGTGGCCCACATTCCAATATCCCTGCAGGCACTGTACTTAATTAAAAACTATTTTTATGCAAAATATACTTTTCAAACAGCATGTAGGTTAAGAGAAGGTAATAATATTTGTAACCAAAATCGGCAGAGTTGACGGTTCATTCAAAGTTTCTGCTCCGATTTCCTTTTGATCTTTGTTCTTGGGAAGAAAGGAAGGTGAAATGTGTTTGAACATGGATGTCAGAATACATTTAGCCACTGTAAATCGTGGATACAAGCTACATTGTAATTCCATTGCAGTCAGAGATACAAGTTATGTGCTTAAATTGCTCTGCTGTGTTTTTTTAGGTCTGGAGAAGCCAGCCGTCTGAGCCTATTAGACAGAAAGTAGGGTTTAAATCAGCCTTCTTAAATCATTGACTTGTTTCAGCGAGCCCCTTCAACCATCAGCTTGAGACATTTCAGGGGCATGCTATTGGCTGTTTGGGTGTATCCTTGCCTTCCAGGAAGTGCATCCAACGGAATGCATGCCAAACTAGTTTACATATGAAAAGTGCCTTCAATCATCACACTTTCTGTCACCTTCAAGTCTTCATCTCTCATATATATATTTGAAACAAAACGCAATCCATATGTATTGTTTTTGTTTCGCAGCAAGATAAAGTGTTCGACTTTTTAACAAAACAAATGAGTTGCTAGGGGTGCTTCAGGGCATTCCTCTAATGGTTTCTAGTAGAGAAATATCATTTTCTGTCACTGGCAACTGCATTCCACGGCCGGGCCACTAATAAGATTCAGAGCTCCTGGCATCTCCTGTGTGTTCGGGGTGCTACTGAAACACACATTTAACACACCCAGTAGCTTTGGCAAAGTGAATAGCAGCCACGGCCTGTGCAGTTAGAGAGTTGGGACCTGGTAGGGGGGATTTCGACAGACAACAACGAGGGAAAATTCATTATTTATTTCATTTCCCCTCGTCGCCGTCCGTCAAAATCCCCCCCTCCATCTGGCTCCCATGCCCTACCACTCTTACCTGCTTGGGCTGCAGCTGGTGAATAGGTCTGATTTATAACTGACACTGTAAGAAGTGGGGTTGCTGATTGAAGGGGGTGTGAGCCCTGGTCAAGCAATAACCACAAATTTTCTCAAGGTGAAATTACAAGCACCCCTAAATTAACCTGTGCTCAACCCTGAGGTAGTATGGCACAGAGAAGTCAGGCTTAACTCATAGGCAATATGAAAGTATCTGTGCAACACTTCAAATGGTAACACAGTGCAAATACACCAAAAAGGAATCCCACAACAAATTTAGAAAAATTGAGTCGTTTTTAATAAGTAAAAAAAAGACCAAAACGACAGAAATCTAATTAGTAGAACTGGAGATATTCAATTTTAAAGATTTCAGTAAAAATTGTGCCAAAAAGCAGAAAGCGCAAACTGTGGAATCTGGTCGCACCGGACCAGGATAAAGCCACAAATTCAGGCCGAGCGGGATGGAGCACGGGCTGACTATAGGGACCCGCTTAGGCCCGCTGAACTAAGTACCATAAATCCTGGCTTGCTGAGTGATGCATTGGTTCTGGTAATGTGGTGAGGCTGAGATGCGAGGTCCTACGTCGTTGTTGAAGATCCAATTGACAAGTGCTTTCGATGTGAAGTCCTGTATTGGAGATGCGACGTGCAGTCAGGGAGATGCTTAGGTTTTGAGAAGCTGTGAGGCTACATTGCATAGTCTAGTGTTGTTGTCGATGCTGCCGCCGCGGGGGATGCAAGGACCTGCCCCGGGGATACGTCACTCAGCGGCGGTTCTGGAGATGCAGTGGGTTGAAATGCAAAGTGGGTCTTTGCGATGGGTCTGATCCACTCAGTAGTGGTGATGTGGCAGTTTTGCTCGAGGTTGCTCTGAGCAGCAGAGGAGATGCGTCAGTTCTGCTGGATCAACAGAGGCTGGTAAAGTACCATAGGTCCACTTTCAAGGGTACCTGACTGGGGCGGCACCAGTTGGCAGGGTAGATTCACAGATGGCAGAGACCAGGTGCAGGTGCAAGGTTGCTGGCAGCCTGTTGTGTCCCTGAGGCTTCAGATCAGGAGGCCAGCCAGCCCTTGGGTTCACTCTTGGGCTCTGGGTTCAGTGATGCAGGTTTGGTCCTTCTTAAACAGGCAAGAGGGCAGCAAGTCAGCACAGTAGGACAGCAGTTCTTTCAGAGTAGCAGTCCAGCAGAGTGGCAGTCCTTTCAGCATCATAGCAGCCCTTCTTCCTGTCAAAGTACTTACAGGTTCAGAAGTGTACTGAAGAGTTGGTGTCTAAGGTCCAATATTTATACCCAGTTGTGCCCTTTAAGTGGGGGAGAAGATTCTAGATGTGTCCCTTTGACGTCCTCAGGCATCCTGCCTTTCCTATTCTTACTTCAGAATAACTACAGGGGGTATGTGGCCATTTGTGTTTAGGCAGGACACCGCCTATTCAGGTGTAAGTGGGGCTTGGCCCAGCCTTTTCCTCCTATCCTGCCAGTGATGGCTCATCCAGGCACACCAAAGCTTCCTATAGTGTGTGGCTGTCTAGGAGGAATGCACAAAGCCCAGCTGTCAGCCACACCCAGTTATGTGACACAGGAACTGGCAACAGACACTAAATGACTAAGGCAGAAAAAAATTACATTTCTAAAAGTTCTGTTTTCAAAATTATAACTTAAAATCAAAACTTATCAAAATAAGTTGGGATTTTTCACTACAATTCGAAAGACACCAAACATAAAAGGCTACCTGTTCTCATTTGGAAATTATAGCTTATAAAATGTAATAAGATACATCCAATGTTATCCTATGGGGTAGGCCTTGCAGTAGTGAAAAATAATGTAATAGATTTTCACTTCTTGGAAATGCAAAACTTAAAAGTACATGTCCACATTTTTAAATACACTACACCCTGCCCTTGGACTGTCCAGGGCCTACACTATGGGTGACATTATGTATTAAAAAGGAAGGTTTGGGCCTAGCAAAAGGTTTATTTTACCAGGTCGCAATGACAATTTAAATCTGCAAACACAAATTGCAATGGCAGGCCTGAGTTATGTTTTGAGGGCTTCTTAAGTGGGTGGTACAATCAGTGCAGCACACACCCACTAGTAGCATTTAATTTACAGGCCCATGGTACATGTAGCACCACTTTACTAGGGGCTTATAAGTACATTATATATGCCAATTGGGCATAAGACAATTTTCACATGTTTCCAGGAGGAAGCACATGCACTTTAGCACTGGGTAGCATTGGCAAAGTACGCAGAATCAGAAGGCCAGCAAAAACTGGATTAGCAACAAGTGGAAAAGGAAGGCAAAACGTTTGGGGAAACCCACCCTAAGGCTGATAGGTCTAACATGTGTCCCTCCAACTGAAAGTGGAGAAAACAAACCTACTCATTGGGAGTCATCATCACTAAGGCGGAAGAACCTGGATAGACCATCAGCAATGGCGTGATCTGACCCAGGATGGTTTTCAACCGCAAAGTTCATTCTCTGTAGGAAAAAGGACCATCTCAACCATTTGGGATTTTCACCCCTCATCTGCACGAGCCATCTGAGTAGTGTGTGGTCTGTCTGAACCCGGAAGTGAGTCCCAAACAGGTATGGCCTCAGCTACTTCAGTGCCCAGACCACAGCAAAGGCCTCCCTTTCAATCACACTCCACCTCTGTTCCCCAGGAAGTAACCTTCTGCTAATGAAGGCTACTGGTTCTGCTGATGAGGGCTGAAGCATCTGTTTGCATTATAAACTCCATTATAGAAGTCAGGAGCCTTGAGTACAGGTGCTCCTTGAGGCTATCAAAGGCTTTCTGGAAGGTCTCTGCCCAGATCACCTTTCTGGCAGTGGCAGCCGACACGGTTCGCACGGTGGAGTTAGGGGGTGCACGGGTCACAACAATTTTTTTTTAAAAACACTTACTGTCCCGCCGTCTCGTCTTCCAGGAACAGGAAGCAGACAGCCAGGCTCCCTCCCCTGACCAAAAACAATGCTGCAATGCAGCATTGTGATTGGTCTGAGTGCCATGACATGGCGCTCAGCCAGGGGCTGTAGGGGTGGGCATTTTCTCCATGCAGGCTGTAATGCAGCCTGCATGTAGAACACTGAAAGTGCACATGACTGTTTTGGGTGGCCCGAGAGGGCTAGCCAAACAGTCATTGCGCACTTAGGAGGGTTGTACCCTTCTCCCCTGCTCTTCAGCCCCGCCCCCTCACGCAATCTACTGCAGCAGGAGAAAAAAATACATTGATAATACCATTTCATTATCACTTTCTTTTTTTCTTTCTTTTCCTGCTTGAAGGCAGTGGGGTGACCAGAGGAGCCACCACTGCTTTCTAGGCTGTGTCTTTGAAGTTAGATCTGTTAAGGGGGCAAAAATAGTTCCATATCCCTTAGCAAACTTCCTATAGTATCCTCTGAGGCCCAGGAGGTCCCTCACCTCAGTCTTTGTTTTAGGGGTTTGCCAGGCCAGAACTGTCTCAATCTTGGCCTGGAGGAGGTGCACCTTGCACCGCCCACCATGTGTCCCAGATACACCATTGAACCCTGCCCTATCTAGAACTTACTGGCCTTGATTGTCAGGCCCACCTGCTGCAGGGCCTGAAACACCTCCTGGAGGTGGTACAGGTGTTCCTCCCAGTTGGAGGTGTAGACAGCTATGTTGCCCAGGTAAACAGCACAGGATGCCTCCTTACCATCCAGGACACTGTTAACCAACGCCTGAAAGGTGGCAGGTGCATATTTTAAGCCAAAGGGAATCACCGTAAACTGGAAGTGGCTCTCTGGGGTCAAGAATGCAGACCTCTCTTTTACCCCCTTAGTTAGAGCAATCTGCCAGTATCCTAATGTAAAGTCAAAGGTACTCAGGAACTTGGCAGTGCCCAGCCTGTCGATGAGCTCATCTGCTCAGAGGATGGGGTGTGTGTCCATCTTGGTAACAAAAATGAGTTACTGTAGTCCACACAGAACCTTAGCTCTGGAGTGGTGCCATGTGGGGCAGACTTGGGTACTAACACCAGCGGCAGGGACCAGGGACTATTGGAAGGTTTAAAAACCCCTAATGCCAGCATCTTGGAAACCTCATACTTGATACTAGCCCCCACGCCGACAACCTGTACATTTTATTTTTAACTGGCAGACTGTCTCTAGTGTCTATGTCAAGAATGCACATGTGTGTGAGCCCAGAGGTAAGGTAGAACAGCAAGGAAAACTGCCCCAGCAACTGGGGACAGTCACTCTGCTGTTCTGGGATCAGAATAGGGGAGAGGTTGACACTCTCTAATGACCTATCATTCTCTTGGCAAACAGGAGGTCAGGGAGAGGCTCACCCTCTTCTTCCACCCCTTCATCTGTCACCAGGAGCATGTTAACTTTGGACGTCTCAAAGTGTGGTTTGAGATGGTTTGCCCTTAAGGGGTTTCTAGGGGTCTTGAGGTCCACCAGGTAGGTGGACTCCCCCTTCTGCTCCTTCGCCTGATATGTGCCTGTCTCTCTCGAGCTCTCATGTACCCAACCATCTAGGTATCTATATTTGTAAAGCACAATCAGCATACCAAGATCCAGCTGCCTGCCAAATGTGGTGTAATTCCTTTAATCAGCTTTTGCTGTATCCTGTCTAAAGAAGTCTATAGTAAATGCAATGGGATTTTGCATTTTGGGACTTCCCTTTTTTCTTGGACCCTGCTTGACGGATCACCTACAAACATTCCGTGCACAAACTAGTCAATGAGTAGCACTATTTTGGAAAGTTTTGTGGAGATTCGTCAAATGGTGCCAAAGTTATTAACAACACCAAAAATGCTGGGCCCGATTCACAAAAGTAATCTGGGCCAAAATCCTAACTTTACAACATTCGGTATTCACAAAAGGCATTTAGGAGTAGTAAGTTAGGATTCCTAACTTTACTACTCCTAAACTGAGACAAAATCCTAACTTTACGACTTTCGGTATTCACAAAAGGCATTTAGGAGTAGTAAAATTAGGATTCCTAACTTTACTACTCCTAAATGCCTTTTGTTAATACCGAAAGTCATAAAGTTAGGATTTTGTCTCAGAATACTTTTGCGAATTGGGCCCGCTCTTCCTATGGAACAGCTGACCAAACTATAACTACCCAGTTGCGACCGCCACTGGGTAATATATATATTTATAGGGCAAAATCAAAGTGATGACACCACAGCACGGCTGATTATTAATTTCAATAACCAAAATAAAGAGCTGCGATAAACCACACGGAGGAATTGGAAGATACTTTTGCTAGATGAAACCTTACAAAGAACATTGTCACCATACCCAAGCATAAAATACAGGAAAACAGCTTCCCTGGGTGACATTTTAACACACAGTCACCTAACAATAAAACAACCAACTTCGTCCTCTTGGCTAAACACTCCTGGTTTCTGGAAATGCTTGAAATGTAAAGCTTGTGTCAATGGCCAAAACACAAAAACATATCAAATTCAACATGGCAACATTGAACATATCCAAGATCACATCACATGTGAGTCAAAGTTTGTGGTATACATATTACAATGTCCCTGTAAGAAACTATATGTTGGAAGCACAATTAATAAATTGAAGTTGAGGATCTTACAACATCTTCAGGCCATCAAAAATAAGGATTTCACCTATCCGATGGCAAAACATTTTCATGACTTCCATTCCAATGACTGCCAACAATTGAAATATTTTGGCATAAAAATTGTGCAGCAGAAAGAACGAGGTGGTGACAGGACATTGAACCTAAGACAGGCAGAATCACGACTCATCTTAGCTATAGGCACTGAAAATCCACAAGGGCATAATATGGATGCAGAACTGCATATACATTTATGGGAATCCATATTCGATCGACTCACAAGATCTTAGCAATGGCAATTGATTTATCTACTTTTGCTGCTAAGCATTGTTCCAGACAGCCCTAGCTTCAATCGTAACCTGCACTTTGTCACATGTCTTGTATTTGTATTTTAACACTCAGATTTGTTTGGAGAACTTATTTGTATGTCCTGAACTAGCAGTTTTTTTTATCATTGTTGACCTAGCTTCCGAGAGTCCAACAATGAAGGTAATGGAGACTCTCTTGTTGCTTTTACCCTTTGCATTGAGTATGATTGATAGACATCCTTAGAAATGTTTTTGAATTCCTGCTTGTTTACACGTAATGTCGCACCTGCACTTTTTGACACTTGAAGGCACTTAATGTACTTTACAAGTGATATGTGAAAAAAACTAAAAAAAAGGAAGAAAAACTTAAAATGTACTGTACAACAAAAACTTTATTGTACTTCAGAAATTATATGGTTAAATGGTCAACCAAATTTGCCACCATATGGCTACCCTGTACAGGAGGACAGTCAATGTTCAGGGGGAGATAGACCACTTCAGTGGCGATGTGACATAGGGTCTGCAACAGATAACATCTCCTGTCGAGACTATGCAGACCGACCGCATTGCAGGGGTGACAGGGAGATATCTAGCATCAGCAGTGTCTCCGCCTCTGATGCCAGTTCTCTGAGATGCAGAAGCAGCCAAGCACGGGCTGCAACACAACTGGCCGTAGGGGAAAGAAACATTGAGCTGTCCATGCATTTTAATTTCTAATACCTTTGTTCACTCATGTGGTGAATTAACCAACAGAGTAGTAATTTAATTTCCTAATGTGTGTTTAATTTGACTACGTACCTGACAATAAGGGTATTGGGGTCCACATGCATCTACAGAATCTTGTCTTCCTTTTACATACACAATGCATTATCATTGACAACATACCTCTCAAAGTAATGTGTGGCAATTTGGTCCCTGCATCTTCTCCCGTCCACTGATCTCCTGCCATCTTGTGGATGCCGTACAAGGTGGCTCAGCATCTTCCTCCTCTGAATCTGAGTCAGACACCCCGGTGTAAGTCTCTTCTGGAGGCAATATTGTGGAGGATGGCACACTTTGCTACTATCTTACAAGCTATTTCAGGAGCATATTGTAACACACCCCCACACTTGCACAAGCACCTAAAACAAATGTTCGGTCAATTACACCCCTGGTGCTATGTTGTGCCTTGTTATATTGGTGGGAGGTGGCAGAAAGGTATGTGTGAGGATCCATGGAAGTGGGTTATACTCTTGGTCACCCGCAACACAGATATTGTTGTGAGGCTACATGACATAATGAATAGATGACCACACACATATATCTCTGAGTAACTTTCTATTCTATACCCAATAGATATCTATCATCAAATCCACCTCTTTCCAACAGTCTGTTTATTCCGCTGCGTCTAAACATGTAGGAGTCATGGGTGTATCCTATATATTGCCACGCTATATCAGTTATGATAGTGTGGGCTTTGCATACCACCTGAATGTTGAGGGAATGTGTACTTTTTCTGTTTCTGAAAATGAAATGGGAGGGGGGACATATGAGCATGTGCCCCATCTATACACCCGGTGGTGGGGAGAAAATTTGCAAGCAAATAAAAATCTAATTTGGTACTCTGCATTTCCTGGACGTTTCTGGGTAGGTATATCTGTTGGAGAATGTATATCAGCATAGCATCTAGGAATGCATGGAAGAACCATGAAAGCATAATTTGTGACACCCCTCCTGCTACTGAAATCACACCCTGATAACTGCCAGAGACTAAGAGGTGTAATGAGCACAGCACCAGTACATTAAGCCTGGGTGGAGTTTGTGGAACTCCGCCAAGTACAAAAAAACTCAGTTGCACTATGCGGAGCTTCGCAAGCAGCAGAGTGCGTTAGATAAATGCCATTTGCTGTGATTTTCAGTGCCAGGTGTTTGTACGCACTGTGCAATCATCGCTAACAGCACCATGCACAGCGCAAGTGGACGCTGCTTCCTTTCTGCCGTTCAAGTAGATTTTTAACTCGAGCGGTAGCTTTCTCAACGCAAACGGACGTCGAATGCCGTGAGGTGGATTTTCCTTGCTCCCGCTCGCCAAATTGAGGTTGACGAGCAGGAGCGAGGAAAAAATATTTTCAGAACTCCGCGAGCTCCACGTAATGTGGAGAGTGGAAAACTCCCCAAATGCCGCGCGCGGAGCGGAGTTCACCGCCCAGACTTACAGTACATGATGTGGGATTGAATTGCTGAGCAGGCTCCTCTTTCTCGATCTGGATGTAAGAGTGCAATAATCTAATCTCCAACATGACAGTGCTACTTAGCTTGTATTTCTCATATATGTCTTCCTCAGTTTGTTGAAAGAGGGTCAGCCTGGCTCTAAATATTTGCTTTTGTTTCTGCCTTCTCCTCTACAATGCAGCCAGTATTCGCATCCTCCATGCAATAAAGTAAAGAGCAGCCAATGGATTCTGGCCCAGTTTATGTACTCTCCATCCATTTACCACCTGTTTCAAATTTGTTCTAAATTTCCTGTCCAAAGCCTAAATTTTGCGACCCTGTCAAACCCCTTAAACGAGGTGTGCCTCAAGGCTCGGCCCTAAGCCCACTTCTTTTTAATGTTTACTTGACCCCTCTGGCAGAATTGATCTCTAAAACTGGGATCAAAATCATATCTTATGTGGATGATACCCAGTTATTGTTCACCTTTCAGGATGCGTCCACCTCCACTTTTGAGCCGCTAAAATAGTGCCTTAAGAAAACTGTGGCCTGGTTGGACCGTAACTTCTTAAAACTCAACGCGGATAAGACTGAGATCTTATTTTTTAACCAACAGTCTCCCCTTTCTTCGAAACTGTAGTGGCCTGATGAATTAGGCACCGCACCCCTACCTAAGGACTCGATTAAGAATTTAGGTGTTAGATGAGACAAACATTTGTCCCTGGCTACGCAGGTCCAAACGATTTCGGCTGCTTGCTTTGGCATAATTAAAACCATCAGAAAATTCATTAATTATCTGCCCAATGCAACCCTTAAAACCGTGGTCCATGCGCTGATAACCTCCCATCTGGATTATGCAAATACATTATATCTGGGTCTTTCGCTTGGCTTGCTCCGCAGACTTCAGACTGTACAAAAGGCTCCGGCACGCCTGATCTGCGGGGTCCCGCTTCGTCACCACATTTCTCCATATTTACGCCAACTTCACTGGTTGCCCATTGCTAAGCGAATAGAATTTAAGGCTTTGACCGTAGCTTTTCGGGCAGGTAAAGGCAAAGGGCCGCTCTACTTAAGGAGGAGACTCCACCCTTATCATCTAGCCAGATTCTTAAGGTCGAATAGCAAACACCTTCTTGTCACCCCTCGGTTCTTAAAAGTTAGAATGGGAGGCAAATCCTTTGAGGTGGGCGCCACTCAATGCTGGAATAATTTATCTCTTCACCTACGCCTGATTCAGTCAGATCTTGAGTTCCGCAAATCTCTTAAAACCTGGCTATTTAGCCGAATCGACTAGTCGTGCTTTCACTTCTCCTGTTCTCTGTCTGTTACAGCGCAGGGACACCCTGTTGGAGGTAGCTGTGCGCTTAACAAAATTCTTTTATTATTATTATTATTATTATTTTGGAATGCGCTGAACATACCGTTTGAAAAACGTAAATCTGGCTTTCCTATTTGGTATTTGCATTCGCTAATTTTACCAACTTGCAAAACAGTGACATCACTATTTGGGTTTTGAGAATGGCTTTTGCATATTGCGAACAGCCATTTTTGTGCTCCTAAACCCTTTTGCGAGTCGCAGATCTTTCATACATGTGGTCTCTAAATGCTCAAAACCATTTGTATAAGGTGGCTAAGAGCAACAGTGCTATAAAGTAGAGAGTTCTTTGAGATAGAGGAAAGATAACAGAGAATACAACTTATAAAAAGTTCAATAACTGCATCACAGGACATGCCATCTCCAAAGAAACAGGTTAATAAAGCAGTATGATGTGTTACTAAGAGTCTGGATTGGAATTGCTCATTAAGACTAATTTCACCTTGGATTTAAAAGCCTTGAGGGATGTGTCATTTTTGCAATCTGATGAGAGGGAGTTCCATAATTTGATGCTAGCTGTAGAAAGTTGCTTACCTCCAAATAATTTTCTTCTCCATTTGGCTGTGATGAAATCGCGGACTTTGCTGGAACGCAGACTTCTTGTAGACAGTTCCATCATGACTGACTCCGTGACCCTTCCTTCCCCCCCCTCCTCCAGTCCAGAAGGTGAGAGCACCGTATGGGAGGCCCCACCTTCCTCCCTCAGGAGTTCTTGTGCAGGGGGCCTGGCTTTTCGTAGGATACCTACCTTGAGCACCCACCTTCTTTGTCTCCCAAAGGGCATGTGCTCGGTTGTGCCCACTGCACCTGCATGGGGGGCTGATAGGTGTAGACCAAGTGTCAGCAACCACCTTTGGCCCCCTGCACCGCTGCAACTTCCTTACGCCTTGCTCAGAGCACCCCTATGAGGATCCTGTGATATTGATGTTTTGATTCATAGTCAAAGGATGCTGCAGGGCACCTGAAGAGTCCACTCCAATCATGACCTCACCCGCCACAGGCCAGCATAGTTCACCTACTATCTACCCCCCACACGCCAATGTGCTGGGTGCGTTGGCATAACCACTCTAGCCAATTCTCCAAAAACATTGCGTCGCCTTCCTTGGACAAGTGTACACCATCCTGCAGGAAAAAGCGCTTGCCTGTGATGCAGACATGAGGTACTGAAGACAAAGTGTCTGTGTACAGTAATTTAGCTACATTCTTGATTAGACATTTCGTAGACTCATTGATGGCCCTGACAGAATTACTGCCTCTCCAATTTATTCCCTGTACAATGTGAGACCATGCTATCGTAGCTCCAGGGAACCTCCTTGAGAGCCAACCCATCTCTGAGACTATCAATTCAAACAAGTCTTTGTGACCTAGGTTGGCTAAATCACTGCCTCCCAAATGTATAATTATCACCTCCAGTGGTAGAAGACTCCGTAGCAGCAATCTATCCAGTGATGACCTTCAAGTCGACTAAGCGCAGACCTCCTTGCCACATTCCAGTCCTCTGCACACTTTACAGATGAATGACCCAGCACCAATACTTCCTTGACACATCCTACTCCCGACATGAGATGACAGGAGAGTATGGACGATCAGGCAACCACATCTCTTTGGCATGTCCTTCACCTGCTTTGACTGGAGGGTACCGCAAAAGGAATAGCAAAGGATTAACGTCAGATCATCACAACATGTTTAACCTCACATATCGCTCATAATAATCAGATTTACACCTCTCTATCCTTTGGACTGCTTGTCCACCCAGTCCTATGCCAGACACCCCGGTAGCTGCCCTGATCCTAAAGGAGTGAGGGCTGTACTCTGCAGGGTCCAACCCTGCGAAGCAAGAGCTATACGGAGGACTTTGGTGAACTGAAGATTAGTAAGGGCTGTTCCATCCTTGTGAATGAACAGAGTGCCTCCTGCCCTTTTTGGGCAGTGTGCCATATAGGCCTGCAAGTTCCCCAATGGGCAGCATGCATTGCCTTGCGCCCTGTGCAGCAGAATATGTTCTGCTCTATCTATCTGGTCAGTTTTTCGGCGAGCGATGGTTACTGTTAGGGAGCCATTTGGCCATCCCAAATTCCCCACCTGCAAAGCACTGTCTGCCCTTTTTATTATTTTCCACTAGCTCCCTTAGCCTTAATGATCCATAAAATGCTAAGCAAAAGGCTGCCCTGAAAAGGCTTACTTTGGCAGGTGTTGTACACACCCTCTCCAGGCTGGCAATGATCTTCCCCAGTTTCTGTGGGTCTACGGGATGCCTAGCATTTTGCTTGAACCTGTCTAATCTCTGCCAGCTCCACAGTTCTCTTTGCACGAGAAAAACCATGGTCCCATTGGGGGGCCCCTGCATTTTCATGAAGAAGGAAATCGCTGTAGTGTGCTGCCTCCCTTCCTCCCTTAAAACACCCTAAATGCAATTATAGACTCAATTGAAAACAACTCCACCAATCCATCTTTCCCTTGAAACCTGCTGTAAGTACAAAATGCCCCTCATAGGCACGCTTTGTCCTGGGCACTAAACCGTCAATCACTAGCTCTGTTAGGCTGGGGCACTAAGTTGGTACAGGAACGGTGAAGGGAACTCCGCTGCTTCTTAGTGGTGGTACCCGAAAGCCTGCATCGTAAAACGGGACAAAACATCTGCTGTATTTTTAATACACCAGGTACATGCTTGGACTTGAAATTGACATGGAGCCTTAAACATAGCAATATGATTTATTTCAATAATCTCAAGATCATATTACATTTAGCTGCCTGCTTGCTAATGCACTCTACTCGTTTTATGTTCTTGGACCAGAATACCACAGACTGGTTGCCGAACTGATCCAGCCAGATTGAGAGGGCGACCAAAATGGGGAAGAGTTTCAGGAAATCTATATTTGCCACAAGCCCTGACCTCCCCCCCCCCCCAGTCTGCTGGCCAGTGTTGAGCATGCCATGAAGTGCCCAGGATGGTCCTAAACCCTATGCTGCCTGCGAAGTCCATGAATAAACCTAACTCCTCATTGGTCTTAGCGGGGCAAGGCAATTCTCAAGTCCTGTTGCACCTCGTTTGACAACCTTGTGCGATGGTGCTTCTGGTTCAGCTCAGACATCGCCTGCGCAATGAACTTAGAAAATGGCCAGCCCATGGGAGTGATACGCAATGCAAAATTCAGCTGTCCTACTAGCATCTGCAGTTGAAGCAGCATCACTTTCTTGACTTCAAGACTCTTTTTTAGGCCCTAGTAAATGCTCTGACCTTCTCTCAAAGGAGCCTGGACACTTCTTCCTTGGAGTCCAGCTCTATCCCAAGAAATTCAATTGTTGAGACCGGGACACATGTTTTCATCTGAGCTAAAGGCACCCCAAAAGCGCCCATTAATACTTGAAATGCTCCTAAGGCCTCTCCCCATCCTTTTGTGTCTGGGGGGGTCAGAAAAGGAAATCATCAAGATAATGTAACACCCACTGGTGCACCGCCCTCTGACAGAAATCCATCTAAAAGAAGTTGCTAAACCTTTCAATGTATGCACAGGTGACTGAGCAGACCATGGGTATGCATTTGTCAAAGTGAAAGGAGCACTCAAATCGGAACCCTAACAAATGAATGTCATCCAGATGAATCTGCTGCAGCCTAAATGCTGACTCTATATCAGCCTTCGCTAGCAATGTTCCAGGTCGCAGCTCCTGGAGCATCTTGATGGCCTGATCTAGAGAGGCGTACTTGACTGAGCAGAGTGTCATATCAATGGCCTCTTAATCCAATCGGACCCCTAGGTGTCGCTAAATTATGGATCAGGCGATACGCTCCTGGATCTCTTTTTCGCACCACCCCCAAAGGGGAACATATAAATCCCTCCAGCAGGATGGAGTCAATTGGACCTGCCAAACTCCCCAGCTCTTTTTTTTCTGGATCTTTTTCCTGTCCACTTTAAGATTAACCTGCAGTGACTGTTGATTTTGGCAAAATGGAATTCCTACACAGCCCACCGCAGAGATTCTGAAACCATACAAAAAACCTTCATACAGTGGCTCGCCGCAGCTGTGTTGCTGTATGCATTCCACCGTGTCACCATTGCCTGTCAATTCACTGGGGAGGGGGCTTTCACCAACATGGGCTGTTCATTCATGCTTCTTTGAACCCCTGTCCTTCTACTTACTAAAACACTTGGACTCAGGGCGCGAGAGGAGGCTAAAGAAGGAGCAGCAGTGCTTAAACTTGCACATCCCAGGGGCTCTAGAAACTGACCTTATGTTAAAGTCCCAGCATGAGCCCTTACTCACTCCTCCTATGTGTAGGTAGTTGCTCCTGATGCCCCTTGAAAGTGCAGGCTTGTGGCAGGTTCCACCTTCTGCCCCCTCATGAAACACAACTAAGTATTCACTTTAATCTGATCCCATGCCAAAGGAGGCCTAGTCACCCTTATCCTTCTAAATTCCTTATCGTAATCTTTCCATGCAGTCCACCTGAACTCATCGTGTGCACACACTTTCCTATTCACGCTAATTGAGTTCCCAGTGTAGGGAATCTCTCGCCCGTAGTAGCCTGAAACTTTGTGAAACCCTTGATCCAATTAAACAAGGTTTCTTCCACCTTTTTCTTGTATGGCCAATGCGCACAATCCCAAGAATGAGAGCATTTCTTACATCACTTACTCTCCTCCCTTTCGAGCATATCAGAAATTAGTTCACATATCTCAACATAACTCTCTTTCCAAATATTCTCCTTTACTACTACCGGTACATGCCTGTCCAATTGGTCATGTTCAGAACGCACATCCCCCAAACTGATGCTTGATAGTAGCGCAACCGTAGCTGATAGCGTAGATTCCTTGGTAGATGGTGGGGACGCAACTGCCGTCTGCATGGCCTGAGCTGCATTGCCTGCATTTTGGGTATCAGTAACTAATGGCCTATGTGCTTCCTGCGTAACTACTGCAGACCCGCTACCAACTATCGCAGGTGCGCCACCATCCTCACTAAATGACCTTGTCCACTTTGCCTACCAGCACTGTACAGAGGGTCCACCTGCCTCCTATTCCTCTCATCGTTATCATACTCTGCCACTCCAGCCAGCACACCCCCAATAAGGGGTAGGATAAAATGCCAAGCTTTGCCAACTAGGGCAAAACACTACCCAAGTTAGCCACCAGATCTGGCTGCCCAGTGCTAACTGCTGGGGACACCTCAATTGCCATGCAGCTATTACTACACTGCTCAATATTGTTATTTGCAGTGGGCACTATCACTGACGGTGGACCATGCTGACCCTCTACTGCACCCACTGTGACGACCGAGGCAGCCTCCAGAGTCACCGGCGAACCATGGTCCCCCTCACTACCCAGCTCCTACTTTCTATCCTGCTTTTTTATTGGTGGGAATGCTGCACTTCGAGGTACACCCAGCCTCGTAGGCCTTTCTGCCAGCCCCTGTGGGGCTGGTGGATGCAAAAGCCAATGCGTGATGCATGCTGCCCTTCTTTGACCCACCAGGCATGGTGGCCAGTAAAGCCAAATGAAAATTGCATGAATTACCCCTCTGCAATGCACTCAATGCACCACTCAGACAATGTCTTTTACTAAACAGGCTACTTTTACCCAACACAGCCCCCTATTGACAGTGCTATCCTTACCTCTGAACCCAAAAACCAGAAAACAATGTAAACTCAAATGCTCTCTAAAAACTCAACACACATTGTCAATACCCGAGAGACAAAGACTGTTTGTGCTGATCTAAACCTCCAGGGTATTATTGCAGGCTACCCCACAATCACCCAAAATTACAATAAATCATAAGCTGCAAGAAACAAGCACAAGTCCAATTCAATAAATCAGGCATCAGGCCTCAACTTCCCACTGCAACCCCCCTTTTTCCCAACAATGCCACCTAATTACACCTGGGCCTCTTGAATGCCCTCCAGACCCACCACCAAAATGTGGGTAGGGTGAGAAACAAGGAATCAACCTGTACTGCTTCCAGAGGGAAGTGATGCAAGGGCCGGTAGAAGCCTTGGTAGGTAAACAGCTCCGGGCACCATAGGGTCGGCCGATGGCACAGTGAGGCTGTGACATGTAGCGGAGCAAAAAGGACCACTCCATGCCATGCTGCCCCTTTTAAAAGCAGGGCCCTGCACCACCACCCATCCCGGAAACACTATGCTACCCCGTAAGGACTTTGCCCTTCCGATGATGATGTAAGCACGGCCCCACCTCCCCAGGCCCGATCCCGCCGTCACGGGGACGTGCAACCACACCATCCCGCTCCCCACTGCCCCTGCCATAATGGACGGCTCGCCCATGTTGGGAGAGCCTTGTTGATATGGATAAGTTTAGGGCTTGAACACGAAGGGGGCGATTACGATGCCGTAGGAAACGGCTCCAACCCTTGGTCGGAGCCGTTCCTACAGCATCATAATAAGAAGTTTGGATTAATTTCCGACCGACCCATTTGGATGGAGTCAGTCGGAAATTAATCCAAACTGGATTTCAGAATGGCTTCTGACGGGATCGAAGAGCCCCTCTGCCATTAGAAAGCCTCCTGTAATCCCAAGAGTGGGTATTTCTGCCCTAGGGATTACAATGTCGTATTCCAACAGCCTTTCCGATACAGAAAGACTGTTGGAAGTCAACTTTGTGGGCCCCTAGCAGGGCCCCGTGGGTGCAAGGCCTCCGGATGGCAGCCGAGGGGGCACCTATTGTGCCCCCCTGTTAATTCTTGCACACCGTGGCAGGCACCTCAAGTTGCCTGCCACGGGGCACAGGGATGAACTGCACCTCTTCTCTTTACAATGAGAGCATGCATTTCGGTCACAATGCATGCTCCTATTGTAAAGAATAGGACTGCGACCGAACAGTTTTCAGTAGCATTCTAATTGCTGGGTTTGGGATTGCCAACAGGAGTTTGGTCGGTTCCAGTACCCAATCGATGTCGGACGGACTCAGATCCATCCGACATCGAAATCGGGCCCGAAGTGTTATTTGCGCTAAGCCTAGTATGGAACAAATTTGGGAAATGGTGGAAAGAATAATAGGTGCCTTTCTTTTGACAGCTTACACAGAAGAGGAAATGAGAGGTCAGTGACAAATGTCACTCACAGATTTTTCATGGATTTGATGGGGGCATGAGGAGATAGGATCCAGTTCTGATGGCCAATTGAAAGGTTGATCAGATTAATTTTTACCTCAAATGTTAGTATTGGGTTTTGTCTGTCTTCAGCCAGAGCAAGCTTTATCCACCCAGTGTTTAGTGGGAGTGACATCATCTCTAAGAATATGCAAGCACTTAGGTCCCATTGTGATTCAGCTGGAGTGGTATCAAAGTGGGGGAAGCAGCTATAGCCAATTCCATGTCTTGTGGTGTTCCCACACCTGAAATGAATGAGTGTAGGATTACCAAACAAAATGTAAGCACAGTCCTAAGAAGTCTAAAGGAACATATAGGTCCCTACCGACCCCTTCCTTTCCCATGGAAGAAGCATGTAAGTCTCCCCTCAGCCACAGGCTAGCTTGTCCCGACCCCTGACCCATTCCTGACCCAAGCCCCTCACTGGGTCTGGCCCGCCACTCCCCTTTCCCACCCGCTCTTAGCAAAAGGTAAATGGGAGCGGAAAAAACACCTGTATAAGAAATAGCAATGTATAAAATGATTCAGGAACTACAGGTCTACATAATTAGCTTCCTTTCCAGTAACTATAACTTATAATTACACTGTGCAGCAGTGCAATTACCCGCTGAAATCTGTGACTCTGGCCCAGTAATTTCAGCATCCCTACCCAGTAGAACTCGTAAGCTGCTTCTAAATCTTTTCCAAAAGGAAAGGTGGTCCTTATCCCTGGTAGTACAGAAGAAACATGCCTTGTATAGTTTAAAACAAAAGATTTTTATTGCCATTTAGTAATAATATGCCATTAAAATATTTCATAAACATATATTAACAATATTGGGAATATGTGGAGAAGAGCCATGCGGTGACCTCCATTTATTCTGCTTCAAATGTGCATGATCATGTTACTGCTTTGTGCACACAAACATCTATGTTCGAAAGCTATATTTTTAAAGTAGTCTTTTGTTCACATATATGTCAATTGCCCGCTAATGACTCCAGTCCTCCCATATTTTAACGTGCTTTTGGGGACAGCCGCTACATGGGAGCTTGTCCAGGATGGATTACTTTTTTTCAGAATTTAGGCACTTTGCGCCTTAGCAATCTTCATAGATTTCAACAATTTGGATCATGGATGTAGTATTCAGTATCCGCATGCTAAACATTGTTAATCTCCTACCATCTACTTATTTGGAGGAGTAATAATTGATGTTATACTACACTACAGACTGGGACTTCATGACTTATAACCTGGTAACTGGTTGAGACATTTATAAGTTACTTACTGTATGCGACAAAGACTTTCGCTGTACGATGTTCCAAGTTTTACCTCAGTTCTATGGAATTCGTCTGGAGTGCCCTGAAGAAGTCATCTTGATGAAACAGTGTTGGCTGTATCGGCTGTGCTCATTGTCATCATGAAACGTTACCAAGATCTGATGTGATAACAAGTGGTGTATTTTTGGAACATTTCAAAATGTGGTATCTTGGTTGCATTGTATTCTCTGTGTAGAATAATATTGGTTTAGATTATTCTCATAGTTATTGTACTTTTCATTTGGGTCTATTCAATGTATACTGAATGTGATGACATCCATTTAATGTGCCATTGCAACTTTTAACCTGGTATTAAAATAAAACAAATCATATTTTTCCAAATATGTGTACAATAATTGTTGTTTAATGTTGTTGTGTGCTCCAGACAATTTGGGTTTTGTATGTTTGGGATTACTTTTAGTAACCATTTCAATTGCACCTTGTGGTAGCAGGGGTGTAGTCTGTTGTAACACCAGTTCAAATTTAAACTTGACTCTGTATAATAGTGGCCGCTTTTATTGGGGAATGTGTGGGTATTTCTCGCCACTGCTACCTCTGTGATGGTCAACTGGCTCGAGTAATGCAAAAAGATAAGCCATCCCCAATGGATTAAATGTATTTCCAAAGTCCACCATCAGGAGCTCCAGTGGTCCATTGAATCAGTCAGCCAGGGCATTGTGGAGGCGTCCGATATTATGCCTAGCTTACCTACAGGTTATGAGCCCAACTTGTCAGGGTGACCAGGGATATAACGACTCCTGCCGATTGAATAGCTAGGAGCTATGCTAATTGCTTAGCCTCAATGTTTATAAGGGAGATTTTGCATTAGGAGGAGATTAGTTCCGGCAGTCAGTCCAGTTTATATACACGCAATTGAGGCAGTAGCTCACCCCTCTATAGAGATGCCTTCACTATGGCTCCTAGCGATGAGAGCATGTTTGATGATGTGTTTAAAAGAACTCAGTGGGGCACCAGTTTGGAGAGGGTGTCTTCCCACTCCGGAGCTAGCTCAGGGCCGTCAATAGTTTTCCATCCATGATCTCTTCATCTAGGACATCTTACTCCTCATTTGTGAGGCGTTGTGTAAGGAGGTCATGAATGACGCTCTGCCAGCCCGCTGGATCTGGAGATTTGTCCTGTGTGGATAATGCTTAGAACATTGGAATGTTGGAAGCTCCATTGAAAACAATGGAGTGCTCCGGGCTTATAAAGCCCTTCGGCTCGGGCCTTTAACGATGCAGCAGGCCTTTAATAGCCGGTATAGCTGGTATAGCCCTCTATGGCGGGCTATAAGGCTATAGTAATAGGTAATAGGTTGCAAGGATTAACACAATGGCACAATTGCCTTGTATAGTTTCTCCCACAGTGTAAACTATTCAACAAATGTTTCTTTAGTTGTTTCTATTTTGGCAGCAACATGAAGGACATTTTATCCCATTGACAAACATGGGTCCTGGAGGCAAGGCTCCCCTAATGAGGTTTACTTGAGAACTTCCTTGCTATGTTCGGTATTTCAAAGTATTTCAAAGTAATCTTGCCAGCCCTTGTTATCTCCTGGTAAATCCCACGTGGAACACTACATGGCAGGTACGTGCATTTGTTTCCCATAAGATGCATATCCTGTAGTAGGAGAGCAAGAATGTCCAGATTATATTGTTTGGGTGCCTTGAGGCTAGGTTCCCTTTTAATCTTATTGAGTAGACCATTTAAAATCCTATGAAATTATATGGATCAGTCCGGGGTTGGCCTTGTTTACATTATAAGACATTTTTGGAGTGTATGTACCTGTATGAATGTGTTATGAGCCTTCTCTTTCCCAAATCTACTACAATTTTGTAATGCTGTGAAAACAGCCATGTAACGTACTTAAACATTCCTTTTTCCTCCAGCCCTCTGCCCTACACTTCTAGAATCTGAAATATCTGTCGATGGATGTAAGGATTAAATCTGCCAAAGTGGTGAGTTAATTTTAGGAAAGCATACATCAGCAACATCTCTCCCACTATTGAAACCAATCTATTCTAAACATATAGGAACTGATTACCAAAGGTAAACTTACAATGTTGTGTAAGTTTAAGATTGATTGCTATTCACAAAGGTATTTTACTAGTACCATCTTTATGACTGTGGAGTCTCTGCACATAAAAATATAGGGCTGTGGGGTGACCAACAGAGTTATCCATGGAGAAAAGAAAAAGAAAATGCTAAAGTGGCTCCCATACCCACGCTTAAACCTCTAGTGGGCAGTACCCTAAAATCACTGAGTTCAGCATTTATGTGAAGGTTGTATACCTCTGGGTTTCCATTCAGCTTCTGATGGCAGTGAAGGTGTGCATAGTCATTTGAATTAGTTTGGGACATATTGTAGCAGTTGTCTCCTGCATGTGTCATCCACAGTGGGTATGAACACACACACACACACACACACACACACACACACACATTTTGAGGACCGTCCATTGACCATAATGAAGTGTGTATTTACTATTCTAACTCCATGTGCGCTTTGATAGTAGGGCAGGTTATAAAGCGGACCAAGGCAAATATAACCTCACTTTTAGTTTTCAATGCACTCGATCGAAAGTACCTACAAACACTGTGGGGACTGGTCCTCCTGACGCACTGATCCTCATAAAGATAGTGTTTGTCAGGGGCTGACAAGATTAACCCACGCTATGAGGACCAAGACGGAATACAGACACAGATGCTCTCTCTCTCTCTCGCTCTCTCTCTCTCTCTCGCTCTCTCTCTCCTATCTCTCTCTCTCCTCTTTCTCTCTCTCTCTCTCTCTCTCTATCTCTCTCGCTCTCTCTCTCTCTCGCTCTCTCTCTGTCTCTCTCTCTCTCGCTCCTCTTTCTCTCCTCTCTCTCTCCTCATTCTCTCTCTCTTTCTCTGTCTCTTTCTTTCCCTCATAGTATACTAGCAGAAGTTTAACTTGTACCACATGTAGGTTTGCTTTTAAGTGGCTGCATGGAGCCTATTGCATGTTCCAGAATGTTACTACAGGCAGGCTGGGAAATCCCTGCTTTAAGTCTAACTGTGCAGTTGGATTGTTCACCTGCAAGCATGTGCGAGCAGGCTGTGCGCTCCAGGTGCGCTGGGATTGGGTTTCTTTCCAATGCCCTCTGTGAGCTGCTGTCTTCGGTTTCAAGCGGTTGTCCAGCTTGGCTCCAGGAGTCATTTTGCACAACCTATAGATGTGTTCAGTACATGCGCTGACCTCATGGGTTCTACATTTTGGAATCCGTTCTAGCGCTGACCCTTTGTCTTTCTAACATGAGAACATCAGAGCCATCTCTCTATGAATGTTCGTCTGTGTAAATGAATATGTTGCCAGGCACTTTTGGGCTCAGGCATGTTTCAAATTACTTTACATGTCGCAAATCATGCATTGAATAACATAAAGCAAAATACAGGTTTGGCATATATATTACGTGCGTATTTTATCACGGTAACTTACTAAGTGTCACGTCAGATAACATTTTAAGCATTTTTAGCCCAGCTAATTTGATGAAAGTGCACAGTGTCAACGCAGCCCGCTTTTAAGTGCAGTGCTCTATATGATGTTGGCTACTATGCAACAAAATATAGTTATGACTACACAAAGACTTTGTCCATATTTTCATTTGAATGAAAATAGAAAATGGTCATATTTTTTCGAGCTAGTGATAAAATCTGACGCGAATCCACTCGTTTGATTCAGGGCACTTTTGAGGCAGAAATCTCACCAATGCACACATACTCCGGATTTAGAACTTCACTTGGAAGTGGAATATTTTCCCTTACCACAGAACTCCAAAAGAGCCAATTTCTGATTCTGATTTAGCTCTCATGATTATGGGTGTACTTGAATCTAGTAAGTATTCTTGCATAAGCACAATCGCATGCTCTGCCTGGCTCAGATCAACACTGCCTGGAAGGAACAGCAAGTCTGCGGGAAACAGCCACTACAACGCGGCCGTTTCCACGCATAACCATAACCATGCATGCATTACAACGCATGCGTGGTTACCACGCATAGCCTTTACCACGCATACCTTTACTATGAGATAGGTAGTAAAGGCATGTGAGTTAAAGGAAACATTTAAAAAGGGGGATTAGGGGGTCTCCCCACCACAAAAAAAGCATGTGTTTAAAAAAGGGGACTTGGGGGATCTCCCCCCAAAAAAACGCACCTGTTTCCGTCGCGATGTGGAGGCAATCAGCATCGTTAGAGGAAACAGAAAGACACTTCCGCTTCCTCTTTGCGACGTGCAACGCAGATCGGAAGAGCTTGGAGAGGAGAAGAACGTGGAGAGGTAAGGGGGATTTTAGTTTAGGAAAAAAATAATTTAGGGGATTGTGTTGGGATCGGAGATAACCTTTACCAAGAATATGCCATTATCATGCATGGTTTTACAACGAAAATCGTTGTAAATATATGTGTAGTAAAGGCATTTTCATGGTAAAGGTTATGCGAGGTAATTGTATTCGCGTTGTAACGCATGCGTGGTAAAGGCAATGGAATGCGTGGTAACGTTATACAACGAAGTCTGCTATAAATGGGCATTGGGCCCTAAAAGAAATGTGAGGCATGGGTTAGAGTTAGGTAGTAAAGTGATTTCTGGAGGAGTGCTAAATCGGCAGGTCGAATTTGGTCCACAAAATGAGAGGGTAGTAGGAAATTCAATAAGAGTAGCCTCCTTTGAACATGAACTGAGCCAGTCAGAGGATGAAGAGTATATTTTACATTTTAGCATTATGGCCCACTGCTGAGTGCTACAACGGTTAAAGTCTCAAACATGATTATAATCTGGGCAGAAGGGCTATAATTCTTCTAAAACATTCCACCCACTGAAGGGAGTATGTTCTGAAATATACAGGGACAAACAAAAATACAGGCTTGGTAATGTTGGAGCAGACTGAATGCCTGTGCCAGTCCTTAATGGCCCTGAACCATTCCATTCTTCAAAAAAGCTCTCAACATTATAATGTCCTAATTAGATTTTCATCCGCCTCCCTTGAGCTCCACACATGTGAAACAGACCCTGAGTGCCTGTTGTATGAGGAATAAAAGCAAAGCTGAACACTTAGGACCGTGTTATACAAAGGGCCTCGGGGGCGAAATGGGCTTGTGTCCCCTCTATTTGTGACCTAGGGGCACTCTTTAGTATTATAGAAGGAGCTGCAGATGCTTGCACAGTGTCATCTGTGATATGAGACATGGTTCGAACTGTGTGGCAATGCGATTTCAAGGGGGCGTTCCCTCATTTGCACAGGGGCTGGGCTCTCTGAAAATGATGGAATCCTTTGCCTTTTCATCTGTGCCACAGTATAGAGAGAGGTGCAGAGGCTGTCAGTAGGTGCTCTGAATGTTCACTACATAAAAGTGCACAGTCATGGTATTCCCCGAGGGTGCCTCTTCAGAGGGAGGTACAGGATTCCTAGGGACCCCTTACACACCTCCACTGCAGGCGGGTGCAGTCAGTCACTGCACTCTCCTCCAGGGAGATATCTGACCCTTTCAAATGCAGACTGATGCAGTGAAATGTGGGCCAGTGGCTTCAAATAGCCAGTGTGCCTTTCACAAAAATATTGCTCAAAGTGTAGGCATGAGTTCATGTCTGCACTCTGAATGTTTCCGTTAAGGGTGCACAGAAGTGCAGAGCAAGACAGGGCGTTCTGTTTATAATGCCGCCCCATTTGAGTTCTAGCTCTTGTAGGCTTTATTGGTGAATTTCCGCTAAGATTCCTACAACACAATTTTTTTTTCTTCAGTTTTATATAGCACAAACTCGACCCGAAGTTATTGGAGCACTCTACATGAGCACCAGTTACATTGCACAAGGACACATTCATTTTTTGGTAGGCAAGGGGAGATTAAGTGATTTTCCCCGAATCACAAGATGTTGAGCCGATGCCGAGACTCAAACCTGGTTCCCCAGCACCAAAGTTGGCAGCTCTGGCCTTTAGGCCACATTCTCAGGACACATACAGACAGCATGCCTTAAAGTAAAAAAAAAGCGCTATGACGCAGGCAGCCTTGACCGCGTCATATTGCTTTTTCCCCCCCTTTTAGCTATGTTGCATAGCAACCCACGCAGGAGAGCTGGACGAGGGTGGCGGGTAGGTAAAAAATGGCATGGACATGCCAAGAAGCCCCAGGAAGAAGCAGTGGTGAGGAGGAGATGCTGATCAATGGTAAATAAAGAAACACGAGTGACATGGGAGCCAACCAATGATGAGTAGAGGTAAGTAGTGGGCGGGATGTAGGCCACTTTTAAGATTTTTTTTTAAGAACATTAACTTTCGCAGACACCACATGTGAGCTGTAGATGAAATCTAAAAATGAAATAAATTTCCAGAGGGAATAAAGGAGGGGAAAGGAGGAGCCCAGAGCGTTTAGGAGTTATGAAAAGGGGAATAATAAGGAAAGAGATTAATACATTTAGAAAATGTGGGGACCTCAAGCAGAAAGGATCCAAAAATTCAGGTAAGGAGGTAGTACAGAATTAAAGTGAGATGCGAAGACAGGAAGAGGTGAACGTGTTGAAAGGTAGATCTTTGGAGTTCAAGGGGAATGAGTCTGTTCTGTCCTCCCTTCTCAACGCAAACCGAGAGAGAGAGTGCAGACACTTGACCTTTATTTGTATGCAGCTAAACCACCAGTACCCAGATCAACACTTTATGTGCAGCTTCTTCTATTCATTTATGTGGGTACCATTTTATCACCCACATTTTGTACTTAAAATAGGCCTGAAAGCACAGCTGATGGCACAGCTGGGATCCATAAGTGTACCACAATGCCTGCCTTGCTATTTTCATTTAAGAGATGGGAACCTTCTTCCTGTACCCATTGATCATTGGGTATATGACAGTTCTTAAAATGGCAACGTTGTTTTTTTAGGATCACGTTGCCTCTCTATAACTCTTTGCCTGTTTGCTAGATTTCAATCAGTCAGTTAAAACATTTCACTGATCCAGATTACTTGGACTCTGAAATCCTTCACAAAAATTTAAAACGCATAGTGTCAATCATTTTATTATAGGTTTTCATTAGTATACTGAATCTTATTAGCAGGTCTTCCAAGCCTCAAGTGGTCCCTTAGCCAACTCCAGGATACCTGTTGCTGCTAGGAAACTTTATTGTTTTTTAGCTGCTTTTGCCCTTTAATTCGCAGCGTACAGCCATAGACCTCCTCTTAATGTTAATGGACATAAAAGTAAGACACCTGCATCAGAAGGGTTAACTTTCGTTTAAAAAAATGCTAATTTACTTTTTACGCCTTTTAAAATAATTTTGAGACAATTACATTTAATTAATGGAAATTGCATTTATTTTCATAAGATTTTTTGTGAGTGGTCAGCACTGGGTATCGAAATTATGACTGGACATCATGGTGTCATGGGATTAAATGTGAAATTGACGGACAATCGATTACAAACTTGGCAAAGGCACATTCTGATCTGTGAGTGAGTTGTTTTTCTAAAGACCAATGTGAGCTTTGAATCACCTCTAGGAGACTGGAGGCAGGGATTAAGCCCCTGTCAAGTGATTGGCTAATTAGTTAATCAACTTTGCACCTGGTCAGCCCACAATCTGCTAAAAGCACATAGCTATGTCAGAAAACAACACCTTTTTGACCCCTCTTTCTCAAAAAAGTTCCACAAATATACAAAACGATTAGCAGATTCTGGTCAGGAAAATAGGATAACCTTTAACCGGATTATGGATGGACAATGTGAGCTGACTGAAGGAGTAAACAAGAGAACTTAATGAATTTGTGAGCATTACAGAATTTTCCAAGTTGCTCATTGGGCTGTCAATGTTGTCTAGCTTTATACAGGGTTGATGAAACACCAGTGCACTGATCTGTGATCTCGTTACCTGGATACGTCTCTGAAGGACACTCTTATTTGTCTGTAGTGAGTCTGTTTTCTTTTGTCCTGAAGAAATCTACAGATAATATAGGAGAAGGAGATGAAACATGTTGGCCCATTTAAAATGACTGTATAAAATAAAGCTAACAATAACCTTTGATGGTGCTTGATGCTAAAATGCAATAGTTAAGATAGGCCCTGCATTTTTGAAATTTAAAGTATCAACCGGCGAGTGTGCGAGTTAGAGTCACCGTAGCCATCATGTAAGAGTTATCTGTTAGAACCCTAACTATAACAGATGAATTTCTATGGGTTTGTGCGTGTGAATTCAGAATGTAACTTTAACGTCTCTGTAACCTTTGCTTCTTTTACTGAATTTCTAAGGTTTTTTAAATACTAATTTCTAACTATATAATCCCTGTAACTTTTTTTTTCAGTGAATTTCTATTGTTTTCTTAATGCAGCACATGCTGCCAAACCCATGCTGCGTAGAGCCTTTGGCTGTGTACAGAGGGGTATTGGCTGCAGGGTCTGGCCTGCAGCCAACCCCCCCTCATGTTGGTTGAATTTTTCATTTTTTCATTCAGCTCTGTATCTGTGGAACTGTTGAGGATTTGGGGTCACACTGTGGATTTGCAGATCTGCCCCCCCCCCAAAAAAGGGGCATTTTGCAGCCCATGAGGGGTCCTTCAGGGACCCCTCCATCTGACCCAAGGTGTCAGGATATCTCTATCCTGATCCCTTATCTCACTTTTCACTTTCATTTCCTTCACCCGCACTGAGCCTATAAACAAATGGTTTGAACAACTCTCTCAGAATGCGGTCAGCCAATCAGGGCCTTTCTTTGGCGCATGGATATGCGGAACCACTGCGGAGGATCCACGAAGGATTCGCTTCCCTAGCTATCTATATTTTTTTCCCTTTCACAACTCCAAAACTGATGTCGGATTTACACCAAATCACTAAAAGGGCTCTTTCTGGACCAATAGGTAGCTTTCTGCCAAATTTGGTGTAATTCCATTCAGCGATTCAGGCTGTAGTCTTGTTCAATATTCCTAAGGGAAATTGCATGGGGAGAAAGCATTTTGAGACCCCTCTATTTCTCAACCCCACTTGATGAAACACCCTGAAACTTACAACAGAGAAGCTGAATTGAGTGTCGTACAAATTTGGAAAATTTGGTGGAGATTAGTTAAACAGCAGCAAAGTTATTGGCAAAACAAAAATCGCTCTTCCTGTGTATTTAAAAAACAAATTGCCGCAAATTCGCAGAGGATCCGCATATCCATAGCAATATTTCTTTTACAAAAGAAGCACAGTCTCCTGCAATTGTTTTTCAATTGGCCCCCTGAATGGGCCAGGTCCTGGGAGGAATTTTTATTTGACATTCGGGGAGGGGGCGCATGTGGCCCCTCTCCGTGGGCCACTTTTGGAACAACGATTAGCACCTCCCAGGGTCCAGCCATAGAAATTAAGGGGGAGAGGGACCGCCACCACCTAGGGCCCGCTGTCCCTTAATATTTTGAGAGGGGGCACACAGCCTCCCTCTTGGGCCGATTTTGGCCCAAGGACAGCTTCCTCCAAGGCCTGGCCATAACAGTTAAATGGGAGGGGAACCCGACCCTGGTCATTTTCAGCCCGAGGGACCCCAACACACGGGGCCCAGCCATGCCAAAAAATGGGAGGGGCCGCGCGCTCCTCCTCCCGGATCAATTAATGGTTCAAGGGACTGCATCCCCCAGGGCCAACTACAGCTATATCCTGGGGTGCGCACCCCCGGAACATTGTTGTGCGGGCAGGTAAACCTGTGTTTGCTCTCACTTGGCGGGAGCAATTTCAAAGCTAAGTCCACTTTCAGCGAGTGGAAGCATTAAAGATGCTCCTACCGGCTGGGAGTGGACTTTTCATCCGTTTCCATACCCACTGTGAAGCGGGCAGGGAAACAGATGAAAAATATTGCCCTGTGCCTCAGGAAGCAGCATTTTTAGCGGGTGAGCAATGTTGACTCCTGCAGGAGGCGGTCAGCAGACTAGCGCCACGGTGGCATAGGGACAACCCTGCAGCCCCCAACACAGAAGAATGGAGTGTCCTGGGTGGCCCTAGGGCACCCACTATTAACTGGCCAGGCCCTTGGGGATGTGGTCCTCGAAGCCAATATTGCCCTAGGGAGGGGGGCTGCTTTCCCCCTCCCCTGCAGATGGTGGCCAGATCCAGAGTATGGGGTCCCCAAGGCTGAAATTGGCCCAGGGAGGGGGATGCATGCTCCTTTCCTGATTTACAATAAGGCCAGACCCATCGAGATACGGTCCCCAGGGCCAAAATATGACCCAGGGAGGGGGACCATGTGTCCCCTCCTCCTTCTAAATTTGACCAGGATATGGGGTCCCCCTAGGGCCAGAAATCAGCCTGGGGAGGAGGGTTGTGTGCCCCTTTCCCATTTACAATAAGGACAGCCCCAGGAGATGGTTTTCTCAAGTGTTAAAACACATCCTGAAGAGGGGGGCCATGTATACCCCTCCCCTAAAAAATGTGGTTGTTCCTGGGGTGAAATCTGACCGGGGAGGGGATGCATGCCCCCACCCAGCTTGGCTGTCTTTGGGGCATTGGCCACATTGCAGCCAGACCCTACGTCTAACCCCCATCTTCAGCCGTGCGCGGTTTGCGGTTGGCTGCATGCAGGGGGGTGGCTGCATGGCCTGGCCACAGTCCAGGCCCTGTGCCCTCCCCCTCCTGTGCACAAAAAAACGTAGAAATTCACTAAAAGAAACCAAAGGTTACATGGACGTTATAGTTAGGTTCAAAATTTACAAACTCAAAACCATAGAAATTCAGCAGTTAGAGTTATCTCAAGAAACTATAACTCCTGCTCTAAGGTAACCATAACTCGCCCCCTCACCATTTGAAATGTCATCAGTGGTTTAACTGACCATGTCATGAGTGACGTAATATGAGAGATCATAAGCACTGCATTGCGGGGTTATGACTTATAGTTAGCTCAGGTAACTATAACTGTTGAATTTTTATGGTTTTGTGTGTTTGAATTCTGAGCCTAACTTTAACGTCCCTGTAGTGAAACTGACTTTACAATGTGGCTTCAACCACCCGATCCGTTTCATCGCAAACTGAACACCGCTTGCCTTAACCGCACATCTGGCTGAACCATGCATATGCGTGGTTAAGGCAGTCGGCGTTCTAGCTGTCTGATTGGGTAGGGAGAGGAACCAGAAAAGAGGGCCTTCGCGAAGGACGGGGAGGCGAAGAGGTAAGTTGGGATGGGGGTAGGTTTTAAGGGAAGGGGCCGGTTTTAGGCCTCAGGGTGGGGGTAGTGGGTTAGGTTTTAACTGAGGGGGCTGATTTTGGGGCTCAGGGGGGGCAGGTTTTAAGGTAGGGGGCAGAGTTTTAGGGCTCAGTGCCGGGAGGGTTCGGGGTAGGTTTTAAGTAGGGGGCAGAATTTTAGGGCTCATGGCAGGGGGAAAGGGCAGTTTTCAGGGCAAGGGGGCGTTTTTCAGGGCAGGGAGAGTCAAGATAGTTTAAGGTTCAAGGGGTGGGGATGTTTTTAGGGCTCTGGTTGGGTTATAGGGCAGGGGCCAGGATTTTAGGGTGGAGGGAAAGGGGCATGAACTTTACCACACATCCCTTTACCAAATATGCCTTTACCACAAAATTGCATGTTAAAGGCATGCATGGTAAAGGAATGCATTGTTGAGACAAATTTGTTGTTGGGGATGCATGGTAGAGGCACGCATGGTTCAGCCATGCTACCTCTGTCATACAACCGTCCCTATAACCTTTGGTTTTCTTGTTGTGAATTTCAAAGGTTTTTAAAATTCTATTTCCTAACTGTAACCTTTGAGAATAGGTGTGTGAGTGGCTGTATAGGTCAGTGAGTAAGTGCCGGAGTGACTGTTGGGTCTGTGAGTGGGTGTATAAGTGGCTGTATGGGTCTCTGAGTGGGTGTGCCAGTGGTTGTATGGGTCAGTGAGTGGGGGTGAGTGACTTTATAGGTCTGTGAGTTGGTGTGTGAGTAGCTTTATGAGTTGGTGACTGGGAATGTGAGTGGCTGTATGGGTCTGTGAGGGGACTGTTAGTGTCTGTATGGATGTATGAGTGGGTGTGTGAGTTGTTTTGAGTGTGTGAGTGGGTGTGTAAGTGGTTTGTGGGTATGTGGGTGCTGTATGGGTGTTTCAGTAGCTGTGTGGCTGTGCAAGTGGGTTTGTGAGTGGTTGTATGGGTCTGTAAGTGGGTGTGTGAGTGGCTGTATGGGTCTGTAAGTGGGTGTATGAGTATCTGTATGGGTGTGTGTGTTGCTGTATGGGTTGGTGAGTGTGTGCATGAGTGGGGGTTTTGTGGGTGTGTGAGTGGCTGTATGGGTCTGTGTGTGGGTGCGTGAGTGTTTATGTGGGGGTGTAAGTAACTGTATGGGTCTGTGAGTGGGTGTATGAGTGGTTTTCTGGGTATAAAAGTGACTTATGGGTAAATGAGTGGCTGTGTGAGTCGCTGAGTAGATGTGAGAGTGGCTGAATGGGTGTGTGAGTTGGTGCCTGATTGGCTGTGTGGGTGTGTCAGTAGCTGTGTGCGTGACTGGGTCAGAACAGAACCTCACCTGCCCCTTTATCCAACAAGAGTCCTCAGTTTTGCACAAAATGTCTACCCGTCTGGAGCACTTTCTACTGGTTAATTAGTAAGTGCTAACTCGTTGGGTAAATGTCTAGGTCACATTCTACACTACAGCTGCCTAATGGACCAGGAGGAAATGTCTCTAAGACCTATGCATTTAATTTCAGCAAAGTGATTGTTCCTCAAGCGTCTTCTTCCAGAGATCTGTGATAACATGAATTCACCTATAGAGAAGATCATTAGACTACAAAGAGATGAATATCCACCAAACAAGGGTAATTCCTCCTAACTATATAAAGCAGGTGCTTCTTTGTTTGATGGAGATGTGCTCATATTCCTCGTCATCAAGAACGCTTCACCAAAATCGGTGGAAACTCGCTGGGGAACATTTTGGTAAGCTGTCCATTATCCTGGCAGAAGGCGAGAAGACCATTTCATACTACTACGGTGGACGGGTTGGGGCCAAATGGGCAAGGCTTCCAGATGATTTTGCACATTTGCATGCTGGTAGTAATTTAAAGAGAGAACCTTGGACTCTGCTGTCACCAGGAGAGGACAAGAAAGAACCCACTTGTCACAGTTATTACAGATTGCGCTCCGACAGATTAATGATTCATTCACCTCCAGCAAGGATTTCAAATCGTTTTTTCAATATGAAATTGCTGAGAAAACATACTTGCTTTTCCTAACAGCAAATTAGGATCATTTTCCCTTTACAGAAGCGGAGGGGGGGCTGTGCGGCCCCCCTCACCAGGCCAATTTCAGCCCTAGGGACCCCATCTCGTGGGGTCCGGCCAAGAATTAATAGAGGAAGGGAGCCGGGCCACTTGATGCTGGGTGCACTGGCCCCACTCAGGGCCCTCAGTGTGCACTCTTTGGACCTCCAGGGAGCCCCAAACACCTGCGATCCCTGCTGGCTCTCCCTCTTTATCAGGAACCGGTATTGCTCCTGCATGCAAGGAGCAGCAAAAAATGCTGCTCCCTGTTTGTGGTAGCAATTTTTTCATCTGTTTTCCTGCCCGCTGTACAGAAGAACAGTCTGCTCCCAGCTGGCGGGAGCACTTTTTCTGCCCCCGCCTGCAGTGAGGGGACTTACTGTTTGCTCTCGCTTGGCGTAAACTGACAAAACTCCCACGAAGCAAAAGCAAACAACTGTGTCCTAAGGGTGGGCACCTTGGGACATACTGAGCCAGCCCTGGGGGGTGGCGGTCCACAGGACCAATATTGGCGCCAGGAGTGGGGCCGTTTGACCCCCCTCCTTTGTTATTACACAGCGCCTGCCTCGGGGAGTTAGTGGTCCCCAGGGCCGCCAATGACCTGGGAGGGGAGCTGTGCGGCCCTCTTCCCTTGCAATACCCACATTGGCCCCTGGGAGGTGGTAGTTTCCCAGGGCCATTAACGGCCTTGGGAGGAAGATCCCCTCAACCTCAATTTTATTTTGCCTGCCCTAGGGAGGTGGCGCTCCCCAGGGTCTAGATCGGCCATTGGGAATGGGCAGCGTGTGCTCCCTCATCAACATAAACAGTAGTTTTTTCCTACGGGACCTGGCCCAACCAGGGGCCGATGCTTAAACAAGCGCGGGAGACAGCAATTTAATTTTCAACTTTGCCACAAATTTGCAGATCTATTACAATTTTGCGGCAAAAAAATGTTTTGGGCCCCTGGCAGTGATCCTGTAGGACCCCACCACCAGACCTAGGGGGTCACGGTATTTCTACCTTGCCCCTGTCTCTTTTCAAAATTTTTTTGGGGTGACTCATTCAAGTCCCAAAATAGTTGCCAACACTTCCAGGTTGAAGTGTTGGCCGCCAATCAGATCTCAGCATGAGTTCTGTTGGATCCTCGGAGGATCCATGTCAGATAATATATACACATTTATTTTTTCTTTAATAATTCAAAAACTACTGAACAGATTTACACTAAATCACAAAAAGGGCTCTTTCTGGACCAAGATCTACCTCTCTGCCAAAGTTGGTGTAATTCCATCCAGCAGTTCGGGCTGTAGTCGTGTACAAAATCCCTATAGGAAATTGCATGGGAAACACTCTTTTTTTGACCCCGTCCCCTTTTTTTTGGGCTCCCACTAGAGGGATCACCCTGAAACTATCCATGCAGAGCTAGACAACATAAACCACTTTTCTTTTGAAGATTTTATGAAGATTTGTCAAACGGCGACAAAGTTATAGACAAACCAAAAAATGCTTTTCCTATGGAAACTCAGTCCCCACTTTGACTACCTACTGCTGACTGTCAGTAGCTCATATATGTGTGTTTCATATACATATATAGGTTTTACTTACCTTAACTATACTTACCATGCATGGTAAAGGCATGTTTGGTAAAGGAGGTCTAGTAAAGACATGCATGGTAAAAGTATGTGTTGTAAAGTCATGCAACCCGCTAAAAGGTCATTTAGAATTTGTGAATGTGGAAGTTTGCCAAAAGGAGGTTGGTGCCCTGTCTGCCATAATTAGAGCACATATAGTGCCTATATACTCTTAATTGGAACAACAGGTCATTCAACGGTTTATAGGTCTCGGCTAGTGTGGCTGCGCACATGCGCAGCTCGCCCGGCGAGATTTTATGTTTTTGATGAGTTTCAGTAAAGGGCTTTAAGCCCCGCCCCTCTTTTCCATTGGCTGGCGTCACCGTTTATGCTAAATGGTGGCCAGCCATTGGAAAAGAGCTTTCTATGTTGCCTTCCTTTGGCTTTTTGGGACGGCCTACTTGGACTCCCTCGCCTGCTTTCCTCCCGTCGCAAACATTTTCTTATCTTTATGGGGCCATGTGTTTCAAACACATGGCCCCATAAAGACAAGCTCCGGCACGATCCTGCGACAGGGAAGGGATGTTGGGTTGGTTTAGGGGGCGTAATGTAAACTGTGCACATCTCCGAGGGAATCTCCCGACGTGATATTTAAGTGGTCGCTTATCATACAAGACAAACCCATCCCACCCCCTCCGTCCGGCAGTAGCCAAACTACAAACATCCATCCATTTCTGCCCTTGCACGAGGAGCATCCTTACAGGTGCAGCATCTGTCTGGGCTTTAACTCCTGCGGCTCTGAAGCACAACAAAGCAAAACAAAATAGAGAGGATGTGGCGTAACGGCCAGAGCTGGTGCCTTTAGAATTGAGGAACCAGGTTGCAGTCTCGGCATCGGCTCAACATCATGGAATTCTGGAGAAATCACTTCATCTCCCCGTGCCTACAACAATGAATGTGTCCTTGTGTAAGGTAACTGGTGCTCATGTAAAGCGCTCCAGTACCTTTGGGTCGAGTTCGTGCTATATAAAACGACAACAACAAAACGAAAAGCTGGCCAACTATAGAAACGAATTAACATTAATAAAACTCCTGAGCTATTGGGGGTGGGGGTCAGTTGTAGCCGACGCTGCATTAAACAACGAAGTACACCAGGGATCCCTCCCCCTCTTCCTGGACCCGGCAAAGCGCTTTAATTGCCATGTCAGGCTGGAAGGATTCTGTGGACCGCTGAAGTATCCGAGTTTTCAAGCAGGGAGATTTGTAGTGGGAGAGGGTTTCTACATGAGGAGCTGGCTCCGAGCACTGCAACATAGGGCATGTTACAACCGACCCAACACAACGGTGCACAAAAGCACAAGCCGTGCAACGCTTGCACCAGAGAGCACGTGGAAGTATGCATCGCACGCTACACGGAATACCTTCTTGGCGCTGTAATGAGTCAAACATCCATCCATTTCCGCCCTTGCTCGAGGAGCAGCCTTACAGGCGCAGCGGAAGGGGCTCGGAACGGCCAGGTGTGCACAGGAAGGCTCACAGCACGTGCAGTGATGTACACATGGGATGACAAAGCTGTACTGCTCAGGGTGCGGACATACTTGAAGTAGACATCCAGGGTTGATACTCGTATGGGACGCAAAACGCTTTGACGTAACAGTGTGGTGCTGTGAATTCACAATAACGTCATAATCCATGAGGCTGAGCAGGGCTATAGAGGCTTGCATATGGCTCGTGAGACTGTTAGTCGGACATTACTTACAAGATGATAACGGGAGTCCGAGGGCCCGGTCCTCGCTGACGAAGAACCAAGCTCTCCGGCCATGGGACCAGGGGCCTGTGGATGGCGCAGGCATAAGACGGTACTGCAGATAGGCTTCTGCTCGCTGGTCTGTTGCCTGGGGTCCGTGCTCTACCTGTACCAGCACTTTACAGGAGAACATGCACAGCTCCGAGAACCTGTCCCTCAAGTTCAAGCAGCAGCAGGAGACACTCTCTGCCCAGCTGGAAGGTGAGGGGCAGCTGTCAAGTGAATGGTGTTTTACCCTGGTGTCTTCACTTACATTAGTTGTTTATTTCACGCACAGGGGTACCTTATTTTGTATACAATCACTTATTCTGCAGCAGGTCTCCTCTAAGTGCTCTAATTAACAAGTGTTGTGGATACACAATTTAATGGTACTCAGTTTATCAACCCCAGAAAGATGGAAAGCTGAGAAGGCCTTGCAGGAATGGAAAAGCTTATTTGCTCACGTTGATTTTTCTCTCTCTGTTAAATAAGGCATTTTTTTAATCCCTGTGTGGCGTAGAGGGGGGGAGGGAGGTGTTAGACTCGTCTAAGTATGTTAAATGCCAGGAGTGGAAGTTAGGGCTTAGGAGACAATGTGGGTTTTTAGTAATTTTAATATTATATAATGGTAGGGTTCTCTTTTTTCTGAAATGTGGAAAAATAGAAAACAGTAGTTTCTTCCCTGCGGACAGTAGGTAATTAAAAAGCCTTTGACACTTTATGTACCGCTGAAATTGAATGCCAAATGAACATTGGTACCACATGCTTTATTGGCTCCCAGTATTTTTTTCCAGAAGATTTAGGGAACTCCAGCCTTTTTGAATAATTCTATCTATCTATCTCTCTCTCTCTCTCTCTCTTATCTCCATCTTTCTATCTATCCATCTATCTATCTATCTATCTATCTATCTATCTATCTATCTATCTATCTATCGAATACTTAACGCGTTTTGGGGAAGCCTTCTTCGGGAGAAAACTCATGCGCCTTGGTTTCTTAAGATTGACAATTCTAAAAGGTGTCTAAATGTCCTCATTGGGCTGAACAGAAATATCTTCTTCAAACCAGAAGAAGATATTGGGGAGAGGATGTGGTCTGACGGCTAGATTGCCGACTTTGGAGCTGGGAAACCAAGGTTAAAGCCTCGGGGTCGTGTCCGCTTCCTGTGATTCTGGGCAAATCCCTTACTCGCCCATGCCTACCAAAACAAGCATTGAAAATGCAATAGGTCTCGCCTTTGATTAAGTTAAAGCCATTTGCTTTGCTAATGGTATTCTATAGCAAAGCAAAAGGCTTTAACTTAATCAAAGGCGAGACCTATTGCATTTTTCATTCTTTTTGGAGGATGTCTCGCATCTGCCAAACTCTAAATAATGTCTGTGTCTCTATTTTTAATATGGTATATCTTTGTTCTCAAGGACTAGTTGGGGACACACACCAGTTTGTGCTTAAAATGAAATTTCCGAGTTGTGAAGTATTTGCCCATGTGTTATTTGCATGCGTTCTGTTTGCCCATGTGCAAATTATATACCTTTTGCTATTTGCCTGAAGGTTTTTGTGGTGCCTGTCCAGAAGACAAACAAAATTGGAGGCCTTCTCTGTAAGTGGCCTGTATGTAAGCCTCCTGGGTAGTTAGAATGGAGTCCTTTTTTTCTTAAAAGGGGAAGTATTGCAACAGAGAGCATGGGGAAGGCGGCCTCGACTCCTCCAGTAAGGAATGGAACAAGGAAGTGGACGAGGAGGTAACAAAGATTAGCAGTAAATAATCCAAGCATTTTTCGTGTGGTGCTTAGAAGCAGGAGCGATTGTGTATGAAGCTCTGTGTAAAGAAATATTACCATTATCAGCCTTATTGTGCCACATGACCTTTTGGCTGCTGTAACAGCACGTGTTGCTTGTATTTCAACGCCCTCCCTGGCCAACAACTTTCCCTCTCTAGACATCCCCTGTGCAGCGATATTTCCTCAGGAATGAAAATGGTTCTTAGCAAGCGGCTAGCACAATGTCAGGAGGTTGGAATGCCTGTACCGGCTTAGTGCCACGCTGCTGTCAAGGCCTGTGTGCACGTGGCAGGCATTTGCAGCAGGCGCGCCTGGGAAATTCTGCGCCCGAGATGAGTGGAAAGTGTGCACGCGCTTCACACGGGAGGAATTCCTGGCACGTGAACTTCAACTGCCTGTCGGCGGCGCATCTGCCTGTGCCATGTGTTGTGACAATTGGTAGCCGCTGTTTGATGGTGCTGACTTGGGAAAGTATGTGTTTGTTTGTTGTGTGGGACAAGGCATCTTCCGTGGGGAGCAGTTTGAACACTCGAAATTTCCACTCACCAAAGCAGTTTTTATGTGGCTTCTGGCAGTGGTGCGTGTGGGTTTTCTTTCTATAAAGAACGCCTCTTATGTGAAGGGCAACATTTTTTTTATCGATTATTTGATGCATGCAAATAATGGATCTGGGCCCTTTTTGTGTCATGACAGATTGTCCTTCTGTAGTGCTTATACCCCTGATGAGGATCCAAAGTGCTTTTTTTGGGCAGGCTGCATGCCTTACATTTGGGACCAGGAGGGAGAGCAGCCTCATCTGCCTGTGTAGTGTGTACTACAGGGGCAATGGTGTGGTATCAAATGCATAATTAAAACAAGCATTGGCAAAGCCAATAGGCTACGCAAATAAATAATGAATGCACTTCTTTTGCTGAGTTGAATTGGCGCATAAAAGAAATGAGTTGTGCAGTGCAAAGGCGTTTTGTTTCTTTTTTTTGAAGCGCATTGGGGGCAACATGGAGTATGCGGGTGAAGGGAGGCATCACGAAGGATGGAAGTGAGGGAAACATCACAAAGAATGTGGGTGGGGAAACAACGCAGAGGGTGCCTGTGGGGGAAGAACATGCAAGCATGTGGAAGGAACATGGAGGGCTCGGCGGGGGGGGAAGCAACACGGAGGAGGGGGGAACTGAAGCAACATGGAGAGCTGTGATGCAGTGAGAAGCAATCTGTGAGACAGAACAATGTAGAGTGGGTGGGTGGGGAAGAAGCACACAGGTGAGAAAATCCATCCAGGTAGGGAGAAGCACAAGGGGGACAGAGCGAAACGTGGCGTGCAGCCAGAGTAGAGATATACGTGAGGGAGACAGATCGAGAACCCATGCACTCTCGTGGAGTGCTTAACCAGAAATAAAGAAAGTAGTGCTTGAAAAGTGAGCAGTAGAAGGACAAGTTCCTGGGCAGGTGCAAACACAAGAAGAGGAATGACAGTCCACATAAGCTAATGAATAAAAAGCAAACAAACAAGAGTGACAGTGAAGCCAACCAATGGTAAGCAATGGGCTAGCTCTAAGCCCACTGCAAGCTGACAATAGATCTTTTTGCCAACAGACAGCTTGCTCTGTTTCATAGGCGAGACCTAATAAGCATCTGCAAACCCAATTAGCCTCACTTTTTCGACCTATTGGCTTTGCTAATGGCTTTAGCCTTCCCAGATGCTGTGCAGCTTGACCAAAACAAATGGAAAAAAAGGCTACATTGCAGGCACATGCACCAAGCATGTGCGACCCCATCGAATGATGGTAGAGCGTTTTATCTCTGTGAAGAAAAGATAGCACACCAGGGTGGGGCAAGCAACGCAGGTGAGGAGAAGCACCACACAGGGCACTGGAATCACAGAAGGTTGTGTTGAGAAAGTAACAAGAGGGCAGAAGCAACACATTGGGTGGAAGCAACAAAGAGGGCATGGGGTAGGAAGCAAATAGAGACAGTGGAACGTGGAGGTGGGAAGCAAACGGACAAGAGAGTGCAACATGGAACTGAGGGGGAGGAGCACGCGGGTAAGAAAGTAACACAAGGGGAGATGCACACTAGTTTGAGTGCATTACAGAGGAGGACAGCAAGAGGCACGCAGGCAGTGAAAGAGCAACACAAGCACGATGGAGGTGGAAGTAGAGGAGGGAGACAGCTGGAAAACACATGCACTTTTGCGGAGTGCTCAAACGAAAAGAAAACAAGCATTGGCATAGCCAATAGGTCTCGCCTTAGGGACCTTATAAGTGTTTAGCCATGCAACAGTTGCATAACTAAATACTTATAAGGTTCCAAAATCGAGACCTATTGGCTATGCCAAGCGGCCCTGTGGCCGTGAAAGTGATCGCATCAAAGTGGCCGTGGGGCCGCGAAGGTGAAAGTAATCGCGGTAAAGTGCGGCGCGCGCCCGCGCACATGCACTGTAGCTGTGCGGCCGCGAAAGTGAAAGTAATCGCGGTAAAGCGCGGCGCGCACGCCCGCGCACATGCACTGTAGCTCTAGGCTGGCCTGGTAGCACTTTTTGGAGCCCTCTCAATAAGTCTCGCCAGACCAGCGCATGCGCTGGGTCAGGCGAGACCTAAAAGGAGCACCTGAGGGACAAACACACAAACAGGAAGTAATACCCATATAAACTAACAAATAAGAAGCAAGCAAATAAGAGTGACAATGAAGCCAAACCAATAGCAAGCAACGGGCAGGCTCTAATCCCAGTATAAGCGTTTACTATAAATCTCACAACAGAAAATGCATATACTGTCTAGTAGGCAAAACCTAATGAATTCACCACTAATCCTTTATGGGTTCCAGAGTAGTGTGCCACTCGCCGAAAAAGCACTTCGACGCCTCGTCAGGAGTAGTAAGCGCTATATAAATGCAATTACAATACAATACAATAACACATAGATACATTTGCCCCTTAGTTGTGACATTTCAGCAATTTTGCAAAAGGATGGAAAATTCCAAATGGTGCATTTTTTTTTGCTTCCACTGCTGAATCACAGCTTGCGAGAGGGCCTTTTGGAGAAACTTTTTCAGGCAACGGATTTAGCAGTTGACATCAAATTTATGACAAGCTGCAGCAGGTAGCGGCTCTTGCTGCGGAGTTTCCCTTTAAATCAAACCCTGCAGCCTGAAACACAGCTAATCCAACTTGCCACAGGCCAAGAAACTGCAAAGGGGGGAGGTCTGCGTGTGAGCAGCAAGGGTGTGGGAGTCTTGGGGCGGGAGGAGGGGAGCGCCCAAGATCAGAGAAGCGAGCCAGGGTGATTCCAGGCCATTATCTGCGCTCTTTGTTGTGGGCTAGGTTTTTGAAGAGAGTACTGTAATTTACTCTAATTGGTGACATGAAACCGACACCTGCTGAAGGCAGACTCATGGCGAGCGAGCAGCATGCTTTTCCTGTTACTGTGGATCTGTTACAGTTTTCCAGCCTCCCCTCTCTCGGTACAAAGGCAGCAATTTAGCTGATGTGCGATCTTTTGTCAACATGTGCCGACCACAAAAGAGAAGCGTTTGTGTTTTTACTTTGGCCACGTGGAACTGCGGCACTGTGTCCCATCTCTGTGCAGAAAATCCCGTGGGAGACCCCGCAATTGTCACAGATGTTTGGGATTAAGCGCTCACCATGGAGAGCAACCCCCCCCCCCTCATTAAAATGGAAAGAGGATGTAAATTTTGTTAACTGACAGCCCTTTTTCAAGTTTAGCCTAAATGCTGAAAGTGATGGCAGCATAACAGAACGCCTCTTCTTGTAATAGACTCTATGGACTCCAAGTGGAAGAATATTATAATTTATTCTTTAAAAAGAATAAAACATGCACTCGGTGCTGTAGCAGGCACTGGCATTAACTGTTGCAAGACTGAGGAGAATAAATACACAGCTATAATTTTTTGTAACTTGCTGTACTTATTTTAGGGTTTTGTGGTGAAAGAAAATCTTCGGATTTCTGGAGGAAGTGCTAAATCCAAGGGAAATGTTAGAGGCAAAATTACAACTTCACAGACGATGGTATGTGGGGAACATTCCACTACTAGATTTTATGACAAGACCTTAGCCTGGCAGTAGTATTAATATCCTAACAAAGCCAAGTCTCAGTCAACACTCGTCCTCTTGGTTTTGCCAATGCTAGTTTAAGTTCGGCAGCGCAGTTGTCTAAACAGACCTATTGTTTCCCATAAACGTGCAGTGGGCTTTGGATCCACCCCTTCAAACCACTGACTATTTTTAATGAGACTCGTTGAGCCATTGGCTTGAGACTTTGTCAATCACATCTTGGCTCAGCCCAGAGGAGAATTTCTCTCGCTTGCTATTAGCTGTTTGGTTGTATCCTTTCGTCTCCAATAGAGTGCAAGCATTTCAATGCATGAGGAACCTTTTACATCTCTGTCTCTCTCTTCGTGGGCTCCTTGCTACCAATGCATGCACACGTGCATGGCTGTAGTTGAATTTGAGAGCACATTAAAAGCAGACCTATTGGCTTTGACGGTGCTTGTTAATTCTGGTCTGGCAGTGTGAAGTCTTCTGCTCAGGTCAGAGGGAGAACAGCATCCTCTGGAAAAGCAGGAAAATTCAACATTCTTGTAGGAAGGATATCAGGAAATTCCCACAGATGGAAGGCTTTTCGCAGGAGGCTTCTTTACTCATTAGAGCGCTGTAAGCTCCAGGAACGAGAATGAGAATGAGATAGGATGGTGCATGGAATAACTGGGACTATATGACTGGAATTAGGTTTCGGTCCAATGGCTTCTGCAGGCATTCTGTACAGCTTCTTGACAGATGCATGTGGAGTATCATGCCAGCCTAGGCACTAGCCAATAAGTAAGCCACACACAGTGAGTAAATTTGCACATCTTTATTCCGCTGCGTGTAAGTCAGAACTCAACATTCTAAGCCTTCCTTCAACTCATCCCTCCAATGTTGATGTCACAGGCCTACGGTATACAGTAGAAGCCAAAAGAGTTCCAGTGTTCTTTTATTACAAAACACTAAATATCCCGCTAGGTTAAATAAAAAGTCACAACTTTCAAAATTACATAACTAAGCAAATATATAATTAAATATATGAATAAAGACATGAATACATACATAGGTACACATGCAATTACAATTCTTCAATTAAGCGTCATGACACCTGAATCACACATCCTGATAGAGTCACTGATCTGCACCGGTGTGGTGGAATTATCAGCTGATCTAGAGTCATCAACAGTGGGTCTAGACACAGGTGCTACATTGACATTGATGTTTGGTGAGTGATGGGCCACATGCTGAAAATGAGGGAATCTCTCGGAAGGACCTTCCCTAGGTGTTGGGCAGTCACCAAATGTCTTTTGGTGTTGGTGATAGTAAAGGGTTCACCTCAAAATGATTATCAGATGTCCTTCTTTTGTATTGTCTAACCAGCACTTGATCTCCTCTTGTAAAAGTGATGGCCGTTGCATGACGTCAGCAAAAATTTTTTAACTTCTGTTGGTGACCAAAGATCGTAGTGTAAATGTCTTTCAATCTGCAAGGTTGGTGCAGACCAGAGGAACTAGGTCCATGTCCCTGTGACAATTTTTCATCAAAGGACACGATGCACTTTATAATGTTTTGTGACTATTACAGTGACATTCGTAGGAGGTTTTTAGTCCCTCTGCTAAGGAGAAATGGGTTTTTACAGGTTAGACCTGCTTTATATTATCTTCAACTGCTTAACGATCCATGGGAGATTTTTTACATTGCCAGCTTTTTAGTTGCAGTTGTTCGCCTCAGAGAAAGAAGGGCCCCTATGTTAAAATCTGTATGAGCTCTGATCGTATAGAAAACTTCTATTTTAACCCTTTATGAAATTATCCTTAACTGTGTTTGAAAGTTTTTATTGGTCTTACTGTATTAATTTCTTTTTAAGTCGCTCGTATGTTTTATTGGGTTATATGATTTTATCATATTGTGTATTGTGTAATGTACTTTTATGATTTTCATTAATCGAATAAAGTGGTTTGACTGACTGTCTTTCTCATTCTTAGATCTGAGATTGGACCATTGGGGTAGCTTGGTCATCATGACTCTTCCAAACATAAGAGTAGCAGGGATTTCCCCTGTCATTTAGTGAGGGGTCGAATGGTAAGCTTGAAGAATAGTGCTTAAAATAGCTTCGAGTTCGAGCTTCTCCAATGCTGCACACTGAATAGCCTTTTTTAGAGTACTTATAAACTGTTCTGCCATGCCAATGGGCAGAGGCCAAAAAGGAGTGTTTTTTATGCTTTATATTGAGATGATTAAGAAAGTCTTTCAATTCTTGACTATTGAAAGGTGGGCCTTTGTCATACTTTAGTACTGCAGGCACACCCCAATGTGGATAAGATGCCATATCATTTTTTAATGACCTTTTCCTGTGTTGTGGATGAAAGGTTGTCCACCAATGTATAACAGGAGTATTCATCAGCAATGACTAGAAGTTGATATCCATTTTCAAGAGTACCAAAGAAATGAATAGCAATTTTCTCCCAAGCATGATGTGGCAAGTCTGACATGTTCAAAGGGTGCTGAATGACTTGACATGAAAGACAGTTGCATATATGAAAAGTATTTACTTATTTTTCAACCCTTGTGCCGAGATTTGGAAACCAGACTCGATTACGGAGTGCCCTCTTGGTTGCAACTATTCCTCGATGTCGCTCATGGGCGACATTAACTACTTGTTGTTGTAGACTCTCGGGAATAACAATTTCTGTGCCTCGCAGAATGAGGTCTTCTTCGGTCACTGAAAAGTTCATCTCTTACATTTATGAACTTCAAATACTCATTGCCATTAATGAAAGGTCCGGAGTGTTGGTTCCACGATCGATGAGCAATAATGTCGTTTAATCTTAACATGTCACTATCTTGGTGAGTGGCAGTGCCAATTTGTTCTTAAGACATGGCAACTGGTGTGCTCGATTTCACAATAAAATTGATGTAGGCCTTCGCTGTCTTAGATGGGGTAGCAGGGCATTGTAAGGGCACTCTTGAAAAATAATCATCTGGATTCTGATTTTTCCTTGGACGATGAATAATCATATAGTTGTTTTCTTGTAACCTCAAACCCCAGTGTTCTATTCCAGGAGAAATTCTGGCTTTTGAATTTCCAAATATCGTCAACAGTGCTTGATGACCAGTCACTACAGTGAAAGACTTTCTGTAGAAGAAAACATAGAAGTATTCACAAGCCCAAACCACTACCAAACTTTCTTTCTCAGGTTGCGAGTAAGCATATTCTGTTTTTGACAGGCTCTTACTGGTATATGCCATGATTTGTCTCTGGCATTTAGCTATCTGCTGTGCTGTGCAAAGATTGCACCCAACCCGAAACAGCTAGCGTCAACTAAAACTTTTGTATGTTGTTTGGGATCAAAGTAGGCCATTTCAGTGGCACTCTCAATAGCTTGCTTGATGTGTTGGAAGCTCTCCTCACAATCTTGTAACAATAAAAAGATGCATTCTTTTTCGTGAGTTCTCGTAATGGTGCACTAACCGTAGCAAAGTCTTGTATGTATCTTAAACTGTAACTGGCCAGTCCAAGAAAGGATCATAACATAGAAATATCTTGAGGGGGGTTTGCAATAGACAATGCTTGGACTTTCACTGTATCAGGTTTCATATCCCCATCAGAAAAGACATGGCCAAAGAATTTCAAGCATTTCTTGTGGAATTCACATTTGCCAGCATTCAGAGGTAAGCCTGCATTGGTCAGCAAACGATATACTTGCATGAGAGCTTTGTCATGTTCTTTCTGTGTGACTTCGAAAACTAATATGTCATTACTATAGTTAAATGCTTGCACTACAGGTTGTGTGATAAGTTGAATGACATGTTGGAAAAGTTCTGCAACACAGGATACACCAAAGCTCTATTGCTTATAGCGAAACAGACCAATATGGGCAGAAAAGGCTGTAATGTACTTGGATTTTTCTTTAAGCTCCAATTGGTGACATCCTTTATTTAAGTCAAGAGAAGAATCTTGCACCATTCAGATGAGTTATCATATCAGCAATGTGCGGACCTGGATGTCTCTCTTTCTCTCAATGGCCTTGTTGGTGTGATGCATGTCAACACATATGCATACGGCACCATCAGTGTATCTTTGGGCATTACTACAATGGAGGAAATCCACGGTGTCCGACCAGTGGAATGTTCAATAATGTCTTGTTTAATTAACAAATTAAGTTTCTTTTCAACAGCGTCTTGCAAGTGAAATACGATTTGTCTGTGTCTTTGAGCAATAAGACGAACAACCTCATTTATGTGCAACATTACTTTGATTGTTTTGAGTAGCCCTAATGCATGAAATAATGAAGGAAATAGGCTTACAATTTCATGATGAGCATTTCTGTTGTAGTTCACTGATATCAATCCCATGTCAGCTGCAGTATTAAAACTCAGCAAGCAGCCACTTGAGGTTGTTCCTTGAAGTACATGAATAGGTGCCTGTACCACATTTTCTTGTATTTCATTTTGACTACACAGAATCCTTGACTCTTTAAGGCTGTCGAAGAAGCCCACGTGTATACTTTTGTCTTTGGCTTGGTAAGTTGTGGTCACAAGACAGTTCTTGATACTTCTCCTCAGGCATGATATTTATTGAATCACCACTGTCAAATATGAATGGTATCATGCACCCATTTTTAGGTCAAGCATAGGAGCGTGCATGCGCTGGTCTGTGAGGCATGCTGTCTGGGGGCTTAAACCACGCCCATTGCTTTCCATTTGTTCCTTCCAATGCCTGTCAAAATTGTTTTCTTTTCATTGGTGGAATGTTGCTCGTTGCCCCTTCTTTAGGTGTGTTCTTACATTTCTGGCAACTTTTGTACCAACTGCCCCTGTTACATGTCCCCTTACTCTTGACTTTATTTATCATTTGTTTGACGCACTCTTTTTTTAATTGAAAGGTCCCATGCCGTTTCTTGCTTGCCAGCGGCCGCTTGCTATCCAGTTGCAAGCCAACATTCTGTATATTTTTTTCGCATGCCGTGCTTCATCTTTAGCAATGGCAGCCGCGCACCTCTTTTTGTTCTGCGCTGCTCGCCCACATCTTTTTAAAACCCTGCAAGCGGCAGCACGGGAGGATGCTGCTTGAGGTCACTCTCTAGGCTGCCAGCAGCCGAGCTGCTTACTCGGCCTGCTCCTTCCACACGGCCACAGTGCTCCCATAACTGCTTGTGCTGTCTGCTGCCTCCGGGGCTGTCCTCTTCCAGTCGCAGCACTAAAGAGCGGAGGAGGTACAGGGAGCAGCCCCATAAAGGTGAAGGAGGAGCTGAAGCGGCAGCAGAAACACACAAGGGCTATGTACTGCAAATACCATTTCCTTGTAGCAGCTTTCTTGCAACATTAACACTGTACTGGGTTGTGTGACAGAGGCATGCATGGCTAAAACACGCATGCCTTTACAACGCAGCCTGAGCAACAAATGCATCGGAACAACGCATTCCTTTACCACGCATGCTTTTCCCTGCATGCCTTTACCACGCAATTTCATGGTAAAGGCTTACCGTGGGTGGAGAGCTCTGCTCCGCCCACGGAGTGTGCGGAGTTGTGCCTACTCTGATTTCTGTGGAGAACACAAAGTAGGCACAACTCGGCACACTCCGCGGTGGAGCGGAGTTGCCCAGCCCCCGCCTCCGCCTCCACCCACCCTAGGAAGAATTACATTAAATATATGTTAAAGGTTAAAAAAATAAAAACTTACCTTGACTGCAGCGTCCCCTGGCTGCCGTCCTCCTCTTCCTCGGTTTCACGATGATCTGCACATGCGCCTGCGCAGGCGCATTCCTTGCAAGAAATGTGCGGGCGCACGCGCATGCGTAGATCATCGTGAAACCGAGGAAGAGGACGACGGCAGCCCGGGGACGCCGCAGTCAAGGTAAGTGTTTATTTTTTTCACCTTTAGAGAATATTTAATGTAATTCTTCCTGGGGGGGTGGAGGTGGGCTGCGGAGCGGAGTTTCCACAGAGTTGGGCCCCAACTCCGTGGACCTCCGCGTAGTGCCGCTCTGCCAGCTCCGCCCAGGCTTAGTAAAGGCATGATTGGTAAAGGGTTGTGTGATCACACCCCAGCCCCTCCACCCAGAGCCCTAAAACCCTGGCCCCTGCCCTATAAACAACCCGCCCCCCCAAGCCCTAAAAACTACCCCACCCCTGAAATCTATAACTACCCTGGCCCCTCCTGCCCTGAGCCCTAAAACCATGGCGCCTGCCCTATAAACAACTGCCCCGAGTCCTAAAAACGACCCCAACCCTAAAACCTAAAACTGCTGACACCCCCTGAGCCCTAAAGCCCGGGCCCCTGCCTTGTAAACAACTCAACCCCGAGCTCTAAAAACTACCCCATCCCTAAAACCTAAAACTGACCCGCACCCCTCCCTGTGCCTTAAATCCTGGCCCCCTGCCCACTAAACAGCCTTAAAAATGAACCCACCCCTAAAACTACATCCACCCCCTGAAACCCGGCCCCAGCCCCTCTTTCCTGTCCGCATCGGGCTTTCTTTCCCGATGTTTCCTGTTTCTGTTCTTGCCAAAGGCGATACCTATTGGCTATGCCAAGGCTTGTTTTTTAAGAGATCTTCGTACAATGTTTGAGTGTTTGGTGCTTCTTCATTTTTTTATTTATTTTTTTAAACAAATTTTTATTGTAATTTTCAATTCAACACAGACTTACATCATGTAAATTTCCATAGCTAGGTGCACATAATGAAAGAGAGTGTAGGAACTAATGTATCAGTAACAATTATTCAAAACATACAGTGTGGTAGATCGTGTCTCCCACCCACTCTCTATTTCAAGCATAAATGAAGGCAATGGAAATTAACCCCACAGATGACATCTTATGCATGACATTCACTCCTGACATTGTCAAAAACTAACTCTAAACTAACTTCCGGTGATTTCCCCTTCACCTTCTTGTGATATCTTTCTCATATCTTCTTTTACTTATTCACCGGCCATGTTTCTCAGATATTATATAATCTTTTTCTCATCTTTTTCATCTATTGCTTCAATGAAATCTTTAAAAGTCTTTATACATGCCATTCATCTACTGGCAATATTGTGTTTTTTTGGCAGTAGCAAATGCAGCACCCGTATATACATTTGTGGACAGTAGTGTCTCTCAGGCTGTTTGTGTGGAACTTGATCAGGCAGAGCTTCTCTAGAACCTTGTGACGTGTTGGATGCTAGGCTGATTTACCAACATTTGCTGCTTGGATTTTGCCTTTGCTCACCATTGGAGATCTTTTCTTGAAGGCTATCTGGGGAGTTGTTCTGGGCCCCTGTGTGGTAACTTTGGTACTGGGCCACTTCATCTGGGGACAACTCGACATGCACAACCTGTGACCCTTTCCTTGGGGCCACTTCGCAGCATGTCATTGCACGATGAGTCGTTAGTGGTTTCGGTAAAGTTGATAAACCTTATATACTACTAGTCTTTGAAAGCAGATAACACTTTGATATTTGGCCAGCTTCATGCTTGTTTGTTCACAACCACCTGGTTAATCTCTGCTTCATAACACATGAATTTCAATTTGATTTGTATTGAAGTATCGCTGTGCGCTGCTTTTGTAACCTGATTGCATCTGGCATTAGCGTTCTTTACTTAGTAAAACATATGGCATTCATTTGCATTATGGTGCAATACCTTTTATTTGCAGCTGTTTTATTCAGTTCCTGGCAACCAACATGTAGACTTTCAATGTCACTTTCTTTATCTTCAAGCATTTTACACAGGCTGACTTTGCGCTGAGACTCCACTTGTGCCAGCATCGCTTGTATTCTTCGACTGTAGCACATGTGCCATGCACAAGCAGTTTGTTGGACCACAACAAAGTCTCTGGAAGAGTACTTTAAGTGTGTTGGCTTCATATCCCCTATCACATCGGCAGTTGTAGCATCCTGCCACCTAGACACTCACCGATAAGTACGCCACACACAGAGAGTAATTTTCCACGTCTTTATTCTGCTGCATGTAAGTCAGACCTCAACATTCTAAGACCGCCTTTAACTCATCCCTCCAAAGTTTATCTCACAGGCCTACAGTATACAGTAGCAACCAAATGAGTTCCAGCATTCTTTTATCAATCAATCAAGTATTTATAAAGCGCTGCAAATCACCAATTAGGGTCTTAGGGCGCTGGAGTTGCTAACTGTTTCTTTATTTTAACGAGGGTACAGCAAGGAGAAGGCACTCAAAAAATGGGGGGAACGCAAGGAGACGACAGGAGCAAGAGCAATGCAGTAGCACGGGGAGAGCTGGGCCAATGGGATCACACTGTGGCCTCTATTAAGTAGGTCCCGGGAGGAAGGAGGAGCACTGGAGGTGGTGAGTGGGGCTAGGCAGAGGCAGGAAAAAGGCGGTGGGCAGGAGGTGCAATAACAAGGAGAAAGCAATAAAAACAAGGGAAAAGCAAGGAGAAGGCACTCAAAAAACAGGAGGATAAACAAGGAGAAAGTATTGAAAATGATGGGTAAGCAAGGAGAAGGCACTCAAAAAACGGGGAAATAAGCAAGGAGAAAGCAGTGAAAACAAAGGAAAAGTAAGGAGAAGGCACTCACAAACGGAGGCAAAAACAAGAAGAAGCAATGAAAACAAGGGAAAAGCAAGGAGAAGGCTCTCAAAACGCAGAGAAAAAGCAAGAGGAAAACAGAAGCAAGAGTGATGCAGAAGCACGGGGAGAGCTGGGCCTACAGCCATCACACACCATCTAAATGATGAGACTATTAATTGTAACAGGTTGGCAATGTCAGCGAGTCATAGTTTAGAGGAAAAAAGATTGACAGGGAAAGATTATTGCACATGATGAGTACTGAAAAGGATCAGAATATAGAGACCTCCAAAACTGAGGTACAGTCCACCGGCGTATCCTCCTTCATATTCACCACTTGATCCAAAAATAGTATTATTCTACTACAAACCATCTCTAAAGTTAGCATTAGGCAACTGTAGATGAAAATGCTGGAATATCGAATTTGTTTTGTATTGTTCAGTCCTATAGCTTGCTGTACCACATTGTCAGCCATTAAATCTTTTATTGTGACCATCAAGTTAGATAAAATAGCCTTTGGGAAGGTAGTAGTCAAAGAAACCCTCAATTGAGAAATGCTTTGGCCGATGGATACATTTTTATTTTGTGGCTTTTAAAAATATTATACTGGGATCAGAGAAGTGCACAGAGTAGTAATCCAGGCCTGATCCAGGCCTCGCACATCTTGTCAGGATGTAAACCTGAATCTATCATGCATGCTCATTAACTTGAGACATGAAATGACGTCCTACAAAAGTTCACATAGACACAAAACAGTACGTTGGATTTAAAATGGTTCACAAGTGGCATGTGGCCATATGTAAGACTTAAGGCCTGATTGAGATCTTAGTGGTAAAGGTCCCGCTGTCGCTTTTTCGAATCATTCATCACACACCTACTTGGTATTCTGCCCGCCCTATTTAGATGTTGACGTGTCGATGACCGAAAGTCCGCCAGAATCCCACGGCCTCCACCAGGAATCTTCACCCGCGTCGACGGCACCATAGGCAGAAGCAGCTGGGGGTGGGAGTCCAGCCAAGGATTCCGCTGGGCTAATTACGATGTCACAGCAACTGTGGGAAATCTAAGGAAATGAGTCAAAACGTTCTTTTTTTTCTGTTTTCCTCTTCCATTTCAGACTCCACTACAACGCCCAACAACTCTGTTGTTACCAGGATAAAAGGTAAGTTACTTGTGCAATTGTCCTACTTTGATTCGTGTGTTGATAATTGCAGTAGCGTCGTGTATTTTTTGCATTGCTCTTACTTGCGATATTTTTCTAATGTTTAATTCAGTACTGTTAATTTTCGTACTTATCAGGGTAAAGCAAACACACCTGTATTGGCACTTAAAAAAAATATTGTTGATGTGGTGTTTGGGGGTGTTGTGCTTGCAGTGCCTGTGGCTGTGCATTCAATAGTGTCTGTATGTTGTTTGTGTGGCATGCAGTGCTTAATTTGTGCCAGTGATTTCCGGTGCTTAGCACCGGAACTTATTTATCATGACCGGGTCTAGACCTCACAGCCTGTGTGACAAAAAATAATAACGAGTACGACCGTTTGTTCACAACAAGTTCCACACTCTCACTCCCATCTCTCGAGTCCCCGGTGAAGAGCTAAGTGCCTGAGCGGAGCGCCGACAATCAAAGCATGCCTGCAGTCATTCCCGGTGGGCGGGCCACTGACTGGGCTGGATTTGGTCCTGTGCGGCTGCGTCAGTCGCTGTGGCAGCGTGCGTAAGCTTTTTTAGGTCTCGGCTAGCGATGGCTGCGCTTGCGCAGTCTCGCTCGCGAGACATAATGACTTGGGAGAAGAGGGGCTTGAACCCGCCCCTCTTCTTCCCTGTTCTCCATTGGCTGGCCTAGTAAATGCTGGCCAGCCATTGGAGAAGAGGTCCCGTCACTCTAATCCTGCCCCGTCCTTTTCGGATCGGGGGGCGTGTTTTTTGCGAGAAGTCTCAGGGAGGAGACAACAGCAAAACACGCCCCCCAATCCGAAAAGGACACTCCCTTTCTCCGAGTCATTTTCTGCTGTGCCTCGGAGAAAGGCGGTGGTGTCCCGGCGTTGCTCCCTCACCTGATCTCCTACTGTACGGCAGGAGCTCTGTGCTTGGCCGCTGAGGTGACTTGATGATTTTTCTTTCTTCAGAAAGGAACAGAAGTAAACGAGCCTCCAACGCACCAGTGAAACGAAACAGACGAGGAGCAGCGGAGAAACGAAACTTACTGCTGGGCGCGGTAGATTAACGAGGGAATGCTGAGTGTGCTTCTGCCGCCGGTGGGCGGTGCATTGGCGAGGAGGAACCACACACAACAGGACATCCACCCTCTCACAACTTCCACTGCCTCGCCCCCTGTGATCGGATCCACGCCGCGAGAGCCTGCCCTGACAATAAACGAGAATTATTTATAGCCTAACAGTTACCGGGCCGGCGGCTGCCTATTTAAATTATGACTTAGAAAACAAAAGCGGAGAATACCCTGCTCGCGCTTACTTTTTGCTGCAATTTAACGGGCGCTTGTGGCCGCAATCAGAAGTACGAAAAACCCCAAGTCTGCTGGAAGCAGCGTGCCTCAACTCTCCAGGAGACTCCAGGCCGGCCTGGACACGTGCGTGCAGCAGCATTCGCAAGCATTGCGCCTGCACTACAGCCGCCGTGCCGCCCCGAAAATAGTGCCGCCTGGGGCAGACCGCCCCCCCCCAGCTATGCCTGTAGCATCCAGGTTGCCGGTCGTCGTCGGCAGAGGTGGGGGCATTGCCACGGGATACCTGTTGCCCTTCCGTGTGGGTTATGGTCAAGGAGCGCTGAGCGTCGTCAGTAACATTACGACACGAGACAGCCTCCAGGTGTTGTATTTGGTCTTCGAGCTCAGTCACCCCCAGTAGGCGTTGGGCCTCGACTTGGCGGACGTACCCCTTAAGATGGCCACACAACAAGGGCTTGGTGGCTGCCCACAGCTTCATCACCAATGCCTCCGACCCAATATTAAGCTATTCCACTTGCCTTCCCCTGTCCTCATTGCAGAGCTCTGTACAGTATAATTTCCGTGTGTTCTCCCTCTGTCCACACTAATTACTGTGCTGCTATAAATATCTCCCTATGCTGTCCACCCTCTGTGGTAATGGCGTCCCTTCCGGTAGGTGTGGCACACGTGGGTTTTTCTTCGCGCGTGGCCAGGGATCACACCGTAGCGATGGTATGCTTTTCTGGGGGAGGGGGCAGTTGATTACTTGGCACCAGAGCTCTGCAGTTTCTGGTATCCCTGGTTATGTGTGTCGACACCAATGTGCACGCGGGCCCCCACCCACAACTCTCGCGTGACAAGAGGTCGAGACACCGCATCTGGTGTAGATTCAAGCAAGAAGCAAGCCCTCGCTTCACAGTGCGCCAGAAAGGCGCAGCTTGACACCCAGGATGGTGCTGAATGTGACTGGGCCGGCTTTGCCAGAGAAGGTGATAGCCCGCACTATGAATGTGTCATGTAACGCAACTGGTGCTCCTGTAAAGCACTCTAATACCTTTGGGTCGAGCTCGCGCTATATAAAACTGTGGAAAAAATATATATATATTGTTGTATGCATTATATCACGTCGGTTTAATCACATTCACTACATAAACATAGCCACCACATCGCAGGGTAATAGTTATCCTAGTTTCATACCCCCACAAGCCATCCCTGCAAAGGGACCTTTATCACTAGTGAAAAAGAGGAACAGGAACAGTCTTACTTCCGGCCTCTCTGGTTACAGCTTTTGTTCATTTGACCCGCTCTTTTCAAATGCTTTTAAATGAATTTGAGAACTACAAAGTGAGATATATTTTAGCGTTGCCTTAAAGCTGCTTGTAGCATTCCGTTACTTATCAGTTTAGTGGTTTATCTATCTGTCTGTCTGTCCACTCTTCGGTCTGATAGTCAGTTCCTCCATTTGCGTGTCTGTGGTCACTGTTTGAGTTTATGTATATGCGGGTGCCTGTGTATGTGTTTTTGTTTATGTGCGTGAGTGAACACAGGTTATTCGTTTGCTGCTGTTCTGTGTGCTTGGGGATACACGTGTATGCCTTTTGATCTTTGCTTACGTACATCTTCTGTGTGTGTATGTAGCAGTATATCTGCATGTGTATTGTTCATCTGTGTCCATACTATACATAAACTCTAGACCTCTTGGCTTTATCAGTGCAAGCTTACTTGGTCACTTCCTTTCCCTCAAATCAGAACTAACCCCTGGAGAAATGGCCAGGTATGCACCTGGTCTTCAGAGAGCTGCTGGTGACAATCCCTCTGGGCTGGCACGGCCTGTTAACCTTCCCAGGCGGATTACAAAGTTCACTAATGCTGTCCATGAGTTCTTTGAACTAATTAAAATAAGCATTTGCAATGCAATATATCTCACATTTGTGAGAGTATGAGCTATTGGCATTGTAAAGGACAATGCCTTTTATTTATGTGATTTGAAAACCTGCAAATGGTGCTTAAACACGCCCTTTGTATTTATAGTCCTTACTTACGAGAAGCAAGGGTGGCAGTAAAACAGGAGCAGTTACGGTCATCCTTGCTTCTCGTAAGCAACCACTAAGTACAAAGTGCCTGTTTACTCACGGCTTGTTTTTTTTAGAGTTTGAGATCGGAACAGTTCTGCCAATGTATGGGGTACCTTATTATTTATAGGCGGTACCCTGTGTAGAGTATTCAGCCTGTTGCATACTAAGGAACGAGAGGGACAGTACCACCCGGGGCACACTTCTGGAGACTCTATAACCCGCCGCTCCTCACTGTGTCCCCAGAACCCCTCCTTCCCCACTAACACCTGATGCGTTGCATCACTGTGGCACACTGCACAGAATATTAGGGGCACAGTAACCCTCTCTGCAATAGAACTGTACAACAAGCATTTACAATGCAACGGTCTCGGCATTGTTAAAGTTAGAGCTATTGCCATTGCTCATGACAATGCCGTTTCTTTAAATGTTTTAAAAACAAAAAACATAAACAAAAATAATGTCATGAGCAATGCCAATAGCTCTAACTTTACCAATGCCGAGACCATTGCATTGTAAATGCTTGTTTACATTTCTTGACACTGGCCTGCCTTATCATCATTAAGAAGAGGCACACACGCATTGCGCACCAGCGGCTGTCAGCACTGTCATCTGAAGCAGCAGCGTGTCATGTGCAGTCAGTGTGTTGCAGCAGGCCTCAGGTGGGCATTTCTGCTATGTCCAAATGGATGCAGATTTATGACTTCCTGGAAGTCATAAAACTTTCCAGAAATAGGTCTGTGAAGCTGCAAGAGCCACAGGACTCCAGGCGCCCTCCTTGACATTTTGTAGCAGTTGGTGTTTTTTTGTGCTGGCTTGATTATATGCATGGTAACATTGGTAAATAAAATGCTACAGCCTTTTTGAAATGCATATTTTTAATTTTTTCTCCACCGGGAAAATAAATTCCCTCAAGGAGAGGCCCTTTCTCTTTCATCCCTGCCAACTTTTGGGGGTGTTCCCTTCCCCATTAAATCTTGGAATGGATTGTTGAGTGCAGAGTCACCTTATTTTGGGAATATGTTGCATACACAAATCATGCAATTTGCCCTTCAAAGCCAGATGACATGGTCAAATGGCTCTGGGAGTGGATGTGTATTGTTCAAAATACATGGCCACATTTTAATTTGTTCTGTGCCACGCGGTAGGGAGCGCGATTGCGATAGCACTGTCATGCAGTTGGTATCAGTGTTTACTGAATGGTTGCATGTGTGATGTTCTGTTTAATCTTTGGATGATGTATCGGAGAGGCTGTGGTTCCTTGCGGTAGTTTGTGGCTGCTCAGAATGAGAATGGCATGAATTCAGAATCGTGTATCAGCTGTTGGATGTCCGTGGAGGGTGCTGCTGGCTGGATGTTTGCATGGTGTTTGTTGAGGTGGGCAGTGTCGGGAGTCCTGGACTATTTGAGCGGTGTTGTTTGTAACAAAGTTGTTTTTCTCTGTTTTGGGGCCGTCCTTTGGAGAAAATGCAATTCATCTGCTGCCTTTGGTACAGTCAATCACTGCATATTGCTGAGCTGGCTGGACAGTCTGACGTTTTTAAAATACCTGGTGATAAAGGACACACTGCTGCTGTGTGCAACGTGACTCAGGAATTGACTTCACTACCAACCTTCCTTCACACCGAGGTGCCTGATGAGGTGAAAATGAAGTGCAACATGTGTGTCCATTGAGGGTGAAAACCCAATTCACGATGTGTTAAAATGGCACTGAGACATGCACACACGTTTGAGACTTGCAATGCCAAAATTATTTGCGATTGCATTGAAAAAGAGTCGAGAAAAAAGTTGTTTACTTCATCCTTGTATTTTCAAGGAAACATATCATTGCTTGCAGGGCACTCGTATGGTGGGATGCAGAGCACTGAAAGGTCACCGGATGGCCTTGTCCTCTGTTAAACATTCTGACAGAGAAGCGGTAGCACAACCAGTGTGCCATGGGCCTCCGTGCAAAGATGGAAATGGGCCCCTGGCTGCTGTTTGAATTACAAAATACAGCAATAATTAGGTCTTTGGGTCCAGGGGCCACTGCCCCTGCTGCACCTATAGAAGCTATGGCCAGGGCCCTGCAGACGACGTTGATTGTGGAGGACAGTTTCCACTGTGTGGCTAAACCTGTCAGGATAAGGTAAAGAAGACACAAGTCCCTGCAGGAAAGTTGCAATTATGAGACTTTCTGAATGAAAATTACAGGTCTGTTTGTGTCTCTGCATTCAAAGCCATTTGCAAGTATTCCCTCATTAACACTGAGAATGAGAGCTTTTTAAAGTCCAAGGAGCCAGTCTTGTTGCACCTTGCTACTGTAATACATCAAGGATAGCGCAAAGAACTGGACCGGTCACACCACAGGCGCTACACAAACCGGTGCTACTACAATCCTACCTGCTAATAATACACTGGGCGCCTAGTTCTGAAGACTGCAAGAGCACTGTGGGCTTCAAGGCTGTAGTTGTGCCACACTATTGGCCCTGCCTAGCTAAACAGCCGCATCTCCTTTCATAAACCATCCAGATACCTTCGATTGGTCGAACTCCTATTTGCACACATCCTATATAAAAGTTGCATCTTTGAACTCATGACACACATTTAAAAAATGACAACTCAAAGTACCTTTGTACATACCTCAGTATTGTCCTTTCCCCAAATCGGCACATAGAGCACTGGAATATTTAATGTGTCCCTTTTTAATGCATTAGACATTTTAGCTAATTTAGTCCAAAATGATGCTTTAAATGCACTTTGATTTAATCTTTTTCGAAATTGTTGCGGTGCAGGAAACATCATATCAAAACCTTACTTGAGAAGGCTCCCTTGCTGCAATTCAGATTGGGTGTTAAATCTGGTATTCAGCTGTGCCAGTTGAGGATGTGGGTGGAGCCAATAGAGTAAGTGGGTGAAGCCAGTGGAGGAAGTGGGTGGATCTGGGAAAAGTGGGTTTGGCCTCGGACAAACATTTGAGCACCTAGACTTCATATTTTACAAATTAAGTACTACCCTTAGTCCTTTAGCCCCTATCCCTCCTTAGGAGTACGCTTCTAAACTCCACCTGGAACTCAGAAGAATCACATATAGATTTATAGGGTATTAAGCAGAGGCCAACAGCAGGGTCCAGCCATGGTCCAGTTGCCACTTGCCAGTGGGGTACTTTTAGAAAAAAGGCTTCTTGTGTCTTGTTGTATCCTGGTAGCTTGAGCAGGTCAGCCTTAGGACCTTTGGAGTCTACTTCTTTGTCTTGGTTACAAGAGGGAGCAGGTCCAGTCCTTCAGGACTCCTCTCAGGTCACACATAGGAGGTCCAGTCCTCTTTTGCTTGTTCGCAGGTCTAGGAAGTGTTCTGAAATAGGTGCTTGGAGATGCCACATTTATGTCTGGCACTAGCTATTAGGTGAGAATGGCACATGGGCATGTCCTGACCAATGAGGTAAACGTTCCCTGGGACAATCCTAGCCACTTTGAGAATTTTCAAGATAGCAGATGTCTTTGGCCATGCTAAACTTGTACTCTAAGGGCTGAGTGTGTGGGGAGTATAGTATGGTAATCCTAGTGTCCTTCCACATCTAACACTAACATAGACAGAGGTCTTGGATGATAAAAGCCCTTATACAAGCAGACATTGGATCCACATGAATTGTCTTGACATCCTCTCCCCTTTCAAGTGTACCCCCAGTGTTATATGTGTACCCAACAGACCTGTTAAGCAGGATTTGATATTTAAACAGGATTTAACACTGTCAAAAGGGACACCCACAGCCCCCATCCTGCATTTTCAGAGGAGGTATCTTTGCCCATTCAGATCAGCTTATTGTTGGCTCCTAGGAGATATTTCACACATATTCACAACTATTCATGGCTAATTTCTGACATGGAGAAACTAGAAAACTACTGCAAGTTAGCCCCCAGGAACGTCAGGCAAGGAAAAGATGACCTTCTAAAAGTACCAAATAAAAAATCTGTTTTTTCCCTTGAATTTGGTTTTTAATAAGTATTAGTATTAGTAATCATGCATCCTGTGTTGTGGGCTACAAGGCCTACATAGTGGAGATTTATTATTATTTAAAAGGGAGGGTTTCTACTGTCAAACAATTTTGGGGGGACAGGTTTACACTGCTACAGGCATACTACACATGGTAGGCCTGGAGCCATGTCTGCACTGCCACTGTAGTGGATAGCACAATAGGTGGCATTTAAGATTCAGGCCCTGGTCATACATTGTACCACATAGTAGGGACGCATAGGCAAGTTAAATTTGACAATTAGGATTATGCCAATTCAACCATGTCTAACGGGGAAAACATGCACTTCACTACTGGTTAGCAGGGGTAAAGTGCACAGAATTATAAAGCCAGCAAAAATATAGGGTCCACTAGAAGGCAGATATCCTACAATGGGTCATTGATGCTTACATGTTTTTTAAAAATGAGTTAAAGTTGTTGAGAAGGATGTTGGTGTTAGACATGGGGGGTACTAGTAGGCTGAGACATAAGTTCAACCTGTAGATTGCCAATGGAGATGTGTATGAATAGCCACAGGCCATATAGCCTCCTTTGCAGAAAAGATAACTTGGGATAATTTTGGGCTCCAGAGTACATATTGTGTCCTTCGAAGTTTAATTACACTATTTACAGTCATAGAGACCATAGGTCTCCCCCTACAAAACTTCACTGATTCACCTGGTTTGACAATAATTGTGACACAAAAAGAACAATTAAAGAAATCAGTTAGATGAAACAGAGCAGTTCATTCCAGGTAAGGTGACTAAAACAAGAATACAAGAAATTTCATACATCCTGAAGATATAGTGGACTATGGCACATGGTGAACAAAATACCCACAGAACTTCATGTATAAAATATTTAGAATCTGATCATGAGAGAGAATATAATTCACTCTGAGCGGAGATAAAGTGAAATAAAGGATGAAATATGAACCAAAAGTGTGTCTGGAATGTTTGAAAACCTTAACACCAAAATAACTTGCTCGTCAGAGGGCCTACATGCTGATGTGGTTATGTCTAATTCATCTATGTGTTCCTAGATTGTGAGCTAAATAGAATCCTTTAAAGGTTGAAATATGGAGCGACCTCATTGACCTCTTGCCTTCTAATCATGCAGCATGTGAAGCCAGCCAAGAAAGAATAGATCACCGAATAACAATGTAAACAATCACAGAGAAGAACATGCAAGTCAGATACAAGTTCCTGCACGCTGTCATGCTTGATCCTTCTCAGGACTTTCATTCAGTTGTATTGTCTCAAAGGCCTAGTTGTAAATGAAATATAATTCACTGTTTCTGTGTCCTCATGCAACTTCAGCTGATTCAAAAAATGTACTCTTGTCCACCAATATGTGGGCGAAGCCAAAGCTCCTCTCTGTAGTACTCCTCAAAGCTCTTTTTTATATTGGTCACATAAAGTTTGGCAACAGCTATGCTGACAAGCCAGAGTAAACAAGCATTTGCAATGCAATAGGTCTCGCATTTACGAGAGTTTGAGCTATTGGCATTGTAAATGACAATAGCTTAAATTCTCGCAAATGCGAGACCAATTGCAGTGCAAATCTTTTTTGTTGTTTACAAACGCCCCATGCCAATCTTTCATATTAATAGAGGCCATGCCCCCTCCTTTAGATGGACTGCGTCTAAAGAAATTGGCGTGCCCACCATGAAAGTGAAAGCGCGGTATGGGGAGCTTTCACAAAAAAAAAGCATTTGTCAACTTGACAAACATAGTCTTTTTTTTTAAAAGCGCCCCATGCGGCAGTTTCACTTTAATGGCAGCGCATCCCTTTCTTCAGATGAGGCTCGTCTAAAGAAAGGGACACAGCCCCTATTAATGTGAAAGCGTGGCATGGGGCACTTATAAACAACAACAACAAAAAATGCATACTTTACAAACACCATCAAAATGCTTTGGGTTTAAAACAACATTTTTTATCAAGTGTAATTTCCACTTGAAAACGTGGTCAGAATGATTATTTCCGTAGGTATGTGGGTTGCAGCTGGTGCTATTTCTTTGAAAACTTAATAGTCTGCTTCTGTAATGTATTTTCTCTTTTCAGAAATGTGACTTCTTTCTTGTTTAAAGGGTAAGATTTAACTGCACCTAAAGGAGGGAGACATGCATTTAGGTGTTAAGGGCCAGTTTTGTAGATAACTTGTTTCTAATTGTACATATTTGCTGGATAAGGGAGCAGAGGCATGGGTAATAAGGTGATGGAAGTTGTAGGTAAAATGCAGAGATTCTGATTCTACATATGCTCGAGAAAGAACATCGAGGAGACAGGGGACGATAAAATGAGAAAAGACTGTGAGTGAGGAAGAGAACACACTGCTGAGGCGAGAAAGAGAAAAGTGTTGAGAAATTCCACCGTGGAGTAGAAGAAGAGGGATGTTAGTTAGAGTGTGAGAGGTCCGATGAAAAAAAGTCAGACAGAGAAAAACATGGGGGCATAGTATCAAGAAACGGCATTAAAATTATCACCGCTTTAGCGGCAGAAAACTGCCTCTAAAGCGGCGATAATGGGCTTGATAATATGCCCTTGAGAATTCCTATAGAAGCCCACGTTCTGGTGTCAACATGGGCTTCTATGGGAATTCTCTGCGGATAGATACACACCCTAAATTAACCTGTGCTCACCCTCTGGTAGAATGACACAGAGCAGCCATGCAAACAGATACCACACATGGTTAGAAAAATAGAGCTCAATTTAATTCACAAGACAAGGCCAAAACAACAAAAATCCGATATGTATAGCCGGAGTAATTGATTTTTAAAGAATATACTATAGTCAGACCACTGTCAGCTGGAGCGATGGCATGCCGGAGCCGCAGCATCTCTGGTCAGTGTGTCGGCCTTGAATTCTCAGTTCCCTCCTGCCTACTGTTAGCAAGAGGTGCTGTATTTATACAGTCTATGTACATGTGTTACCCATTGTTTAGTATGAGAATGACGTTGGGGATTAAACCTTGTGTGTCAATGGGAGAGGTGAAGTATACCCCCTGGAGAGTGTACTCATAAATTATTCATATGTGCTAAGGATGATGTCTTAGCAATATCAATTGGGGGAAAAACCCACCCTCGGCATGGAACTAGGTGAAAGGTTTAGTCCATAAAAGGCTGCAGTCTTTATAAGGCGTGATGTCCCTGTAAGGCATTCTGTCCTTATTTGGAGTTATGTCCTTATTAGGCTCGTTCATATGAAATAACGGGAGATGATGTAGGGAAAGTGTACGATGTTCCCTGGACCTACATTAGGGTACCGATATGAAATATAACACCCACTCCACCTTATACTTAACAATAATAATACACATTTTTAGATACACATTTATAACAGTGTCAATGCATAAAATTATCAAGCAGTCATTTAAAATGTTTCTAAAAATGTAAAAAAATCTTTTAAAAACAGTTTTAAAAATGAGGAAAACATTTTCTTTGGTAAGGTTTGACATTGTTGTAAAGTTCTTCAAATCACAGTTCTAAATGAGTTCGATCACACAAGTTGAACTACTGCAAGCGTACTTAGAAGGCCATGCTTCCTGAAAGTGTCGATTTGAAAAGTTATTTTGAAAACGGAAAAGGGGAAAGAAAAAGTTCCATATTCGTTCCCAGCACACAGTGAGCCAGATTCAGATTAAATGTCCAGGCTGGGAGACATAACATTATTGCTGCTTGCTACAGCAGGGGACAAACACTGCAACACCTTGCATAGCACGTCCAGTGGGCATAGATGAAACTCCTCGCAGCCAACAGCTGTTGTGAAGGCAGCCGGTGCTGAATTCGATACCTCAGTGACAAAGCTGGAGCTGAAATTTAATTCAGTTGTGAAAGGCACCTGCGGTTCCTCAAGGAAGGCATGCGTCAAGATGGGAATATGCTGGTTACAGAGTCGTACTTGGGACCACAAGGGTTCCAGCCTGGAGCCTAAGTCTGCTGGCATCTCCATGTCAGGTGTCAGACAGCTGCCCAACTTGCATTCACCTACGCAGAACAGGCATCAGAAGACAAGTACAATGCAGTCCTCAAAGACTGGTCTGAAGGATAAGAACCAAGAAACACTTAGTTCTCGTAGGCGAGGTGCACCGAGATGCTGTATCATGCGCTCACGGTAATATCTCTCCAGGGGAACTTTTACAATCTCGCTGACGGATGGTCCGTCCATTGTGCAGCAGGTAGACGATAATCAGGATTCCAGCTACAGCGAGCAGGATCAGAGGTAGACCCCCGAAAATGCTTCCAAACACGGAGTGTATGAAGTTAGGAATAACTCCAAGAATTGTCTGGAAATTGCTAAGGAATCCGGACCCTATGGTCTTAAATCGGTGTATAATGCCACTCGTATTAGACATGTTAACGATACGTCCGACTATTTCTATGAAATGTAGGGGGCAGTTGGTGCGGATTAGCGCCTGAATCTCTGTCGAGGTCCTTGAAACTTGAACTTCAAAGGTTTCTCGAGCGGAGGTTAACGGCACTGTTTGCTGTAAAAGCATGGCTTTCATTCTGCTCAAAGCATCAAACCGAATCAACAAAACATTCAGTGAAGGCCATATTAGCGCCTCCCTGACTGTATTTGCCAGAGGAAACAATACATGCATACAGCAAGTAACCCTGGTGTTCACGGTGACCAGATATGAACTGCCTGGAAGCATGCTACAACAACCTTGATCGTTCAGCATCAAGTAAATCCCATTCAAAAGTAACTCAAACACTGGCGTTATCACGGCAGCTGGTGTTCCTTTCATGTGGCAAGACAGATTCAAAACTGAACCATTACAGGCCCCATGCAAAACGATATCTTGGCACATGAAAGAACCGCTTAAAGCGTTCTTGCAGTTAGTACCACTAACAAACACTTCTCGATCCCTACTCCGGCATAGAAATCTATATGGTAAATCCCAGGATTTCTTAATGTATTCTTTGCCCAATTTTTCATATCTGCCTGCCTTTGCTCAAGGCAATAGTGAAACTGAAAGGTCGTGACCGGGAGAGTCATTTGGCCGTGGATTGGCCACTCAGTGGATGGTAATTCAGCTACTGTAAATGGTAGTCTGTCCAGTTTTTCAATTTGCAGCATTGTATATTCAGCTCCCCTTTGTGCCATTTCTATCTGTGTATCAGTTAGATTGTATTCTGAAAACAGAGACGTACAGTTTATAAAACGTCAAGGCACAATTACTGCACGCAAAGATTGCAGCATCCAGCTTAAATACATAATAGAACGTAACTGTGATTGGCCGTGTTGTAATATGGCTAAATCCTGTTCCAGTATGTCAATAGCAGAAGATACAATGTTGCCCCATGAATATACTCTGGAGGTCAAAGTTGTTAACCCATTATCCACCACAGCTTTTTCTAAGTGTATACAGTCTATTTCCCGTATTCTCTCTGCGGCTTCTTGTTGGGAAATCTTCCAGATTTCATATAGGCAGGATAAATACCTGCATTTATGAAACATTTTTGAGGTTGTTTCCTAGGTCCTAGTAAAAGTTCCTAAAATCCATGTCTTGTGAGAGTGAAGATTCTGCCAACCCTGTGTTGGTGTAGGAAACTTTGGAGTGTTCAGGTCCTTTATTTTGGCTATTCCAAGACAGGATGTCTGTTGCACAGTATCATTTCAAAAGATCATCTGCTTCTGAATGAGGCATGCTCTAAATAGTGCCTCTGTACTGGACCTGCCAGTCCCTTAAACCCCAAATCTATATTGTCTCAATTTTGTCTTTCCATAGGTTGAAACCCTGTTCAGACAATTGGGCTAAAAAGGAAGCAGAGTAAATCTGTTTAGTGTTTGTCAACATAATTTTCAGTGCTGATTTTGGTACAACCTTATAATAAAATGAGGCTGGATCTGTGGTATTAAACCCTGAAAAGTATGCAAGGTTTTGTGCAAATGCTTGTGAACTACTTACTTTTTGGTGGTGTTGGGCAATGTTCCCACTGATGATATTCAAAAACATTCCTAGCCGAAATGGATTTGTGCAGGAAATGATGACCATAATGTTGGTAACAGTACAATTTGTCATAGTCTGATGAACCCTCTAACATTTCATTATTAGAAAATGCAGCAGTTTTCTCTAAATCAAATAACATGTTATTTACTGTTTCAGTGTCCCAATCATCAGAAAATGTACTGGAGGTAATGAAATCACTTAATGAGATTTTAAATACATGATTAATTTTTAAAAGTTCAGTCGGGCCAAATATGTTGAAATCAACCTTGTCCCATACTATACCATCCGGTATAGGAACAGCTGTGATGTTCACTGATGACAAGTCTCTTTGTTTACGATGTGACGATGTGTATGGCTTCAGGAGGATGTTGACCTTTCGGGCTGTGGAATCTTGTTGAAGATCATGTCCATTTATAAGCATACTAAAAGTCTATACTAAGCCTAGCCAGAAAAGAAAAAACATTATCCCAGAAATGACCCAGAGTTCAATCCAAGGTTATACCAGGTGTGTCTTTGAAAGAAAGAGAAGAAAGTTCCTTAATTCTTGCATGAATGGTGTTTTGGCTGGCGTTGTTTCCTGCTCGCTTGGATCCAGGGAAAAGCTATCAAAGTTAATGAAATAGCCAGAAGCAGTTCGATCAATTGTAGGAGTTGCATCGGGATTGGTTGAAATGTCATTCTCCTCTCGACGAGGCATGTTGATGTAGACGTCTGTATTAGGTCTAATTGCAACTTGTGAATTATTCTGATTTTCATTTTGAATTTGAATGTTTGGTTCAAGTGGAATAAGTTCCATAGCATTGTTGCCTAGTCCTTCATTCCTTACAGGTGGCTCTTCAAACGTGATGAGTCTTTCTGTTCGAACTTCTTGGATTGTAGCTAGAGGAGGGCGGCTGCTACAGCGGAGTCCACTAGGCCTACTATTTAGTATCGGCCACAAAGTGTGGTTTGATTAAGTTGATTGAGACAAATCTTTTCTCCCTTTTTCCTGCAAGAGGCTGGAGCAGCACAGTTCTTGTTCCGTGTACTACAAGGACTGGTATAGGATTTTTGTAAGAAGGTCCAAATTCCTTTTTGTCCGCAATTTTCTCTTTGACCAGATCCCCGACTTTTGGGATCCAGACAGGTCTTGCCGTGACTACCTTGACTTCCTCAGTGGCAGTCTGCTTTGGATGGACATTGCTTTGTTTTGTCCTGGATTCATTTAGATCCTGTAAAACAGCCAAACGATCATGGATATCAAATGGTTTTTCACCCACCACTGCACCTTCACAATCAAGATCAGGTACCCACATTCGTGTCCCAAAGAGGACCTCATATGGAGTGATACCCACTAGAGAGCTTCTTGGCTGGTTATTTAATGCCCGCTGTACTCCATAAAGGTGTGTGACCCAACTACCGCCCTTGCCTAGTACCCTAGTTATTAAAGATTACTTTAAGTTCCGTTTTTTTCTATCCACAACCGAATTTCCCTCAGGATGGTACGGAGATGAGAACCGCAATGCTACGTCCATTCCTTCCATGGCCTCTTTGTAAGCCTGAGAGCTAAAAGCAGGGCAGCGGTCAGATGTAACGTGCCAACTGCGTATGTGCCGATACAGACTCGTAAATCTTTTATAACAGTTCGAGCGTCAGCAGAACGCTGAGGCCATACCCATAGGAATCTCGAGCATGAATCCACTGCAACCATGATATACCTGTAAGCCCCGTCCGTTTGTAAGGGGCCGCAGTGGTCCAAGTACACACATGCGAGAGGTTTATCTGACTTTAGTAATGGCGTCTGTGCAGGGCGTGCAACAGTGGAGTCTTTCATCTGCTGGCAGATGTCTCATTTCAAGACATAGGGCCTTATGTAGGTGGCCTGGCATTTACCACTTCATAAATACCGAATCATACCGATTCGGTATTTATGAAGTGGTAAATGCTATGTAGGTATTCCTGCGGTAAAAATTACCGATTCGTAGAAATTCGGTAATTACCGAATCGGTATTTACCGATTCGGTAATGAGGCATACCTTCCCATTGATTGAATCAATGGGAAGGTATGCCTCATTACCGAATCGGTAAATACCGATTCGGTAATGGGGGGAACACAATCAAGGGTGGCAGGGTGTCACATTGACACCCTGTTGCACCCCTGATTCCTGCATGTGTGCACATGTGGCACACATACATGCCCTAAGGGCATGTATGTCTGCCACATTGCACACTTCTAAGCGCTTGAAAATGCATTTACAGAGCCATTCTTCATTTACCACCAACTATTAGTTGGTGGTAAATACCGACTCCACACGACACCCACACACTCCCCCTACATATCATTACAGGATTCGGTATTTACCGAATCGGTAAAATTACCGATTCGGTAATTTTACCGATTTGGTAAATTACCGAATCCTGTAATGTGCCCCCTACATCTCAAAAGCCCAAATACCGGTCGGTAACGGTATAATTACCGAAAATCGGCCATTACCGACCGGTATTGGGCTTCCTACATGAGGCCCATAGTCTTTAGTTTGCTTAGTTAACCCTGGCCACCAATAGCGCTGTTTCAGTAAAGAAATAGTCGCCGTAATGCCTGTGTGCGCAGAGCCCAAACCCTCGTGTGCAGCTAGTATTAAACCTTGCCTATGATCCATATTTGATATTACTCTATCCCCCACTCCAGGAATCTGAGCATATGGAATGTTATGTGCATCTAACTTGTAGGAGTATTTGAGTGGAAATGTTTTAGATACTGCTGTGCTGCATTTACGTGATGCAATGACAGCTATCATAATATCTCCGTCTAGTCTCGTGCGAACAGCCCCCTTTGCTGCTTCATCAGCCAATGAATTCCCTTCAACGTGAACGCCATCATGTTGATGACTCAGTGTATGGATCACGTGAGTCCTCGGTAGCTCGGCTTTCAACTCTGCTACCTGTTCCCATAGCATTTTGTGCTTGATTGTGCCACCTTTTGCATCCTTAAACCTGTTGTGTTCCCAATGTTGTAAGTACTCATTGTACGACTGCACACTGTAAAAGGAATCACACACGATTAGTGTGGGTAATTCGTGATCCGTATTTACAAGTGCCAGTATTCGTGCTTTTAATTCTGCCAACTGAGCCGTGCAGTCTCCTAGAGAATGCGTTTTAGTGAAACTAGGATGGAACGTGCCATCACGCATGCAACCTTTAACGATAGCACATGCTGAAAAATATTGCTGCTTACTTCCTATGGCCGGTTGCGCAGATCCATCAGTATAGATAATATATTCATATTGTTCTAGAGGCAAAATCTCATTTGGTAGAGGATATTCTTGTTCATATTGCAGGAATGCTTGTGTTTTTAAACTTGGATCAAATCTGTATTCAACGTCTGTTGCAGTAAGAGAATTAGCCTATTGTATCCATCTTGGATGTAACGCTTTCGCATTTGGGATGTTGGTCTTTGTAACAGCTTCTAAAGCCGGAACTGGAGTTACGACAATAATGCATTTTCCCTGAGCCAGTGCTCTTTCTCTTGCTACAGCTGTCAGGATATTTTATGTTGAAGTGAAACGCATTTCTGCATTTGTGTACAGGTGTGATTTGTAGGCGATTGGTACAATTTCTCCTTCATTAAAAGTCAAATAAGTGTACCCGCATTGACCTCCAATTACTCGATCACTAAGTGGCGTACGTTTATGCGTGTTTGTAAGTGTTTAGAAGTAATCATGTCTTCCTGGAGTAAACGAAGAATATTTGTAGGTTCTTGTGTCCAATCTCTGGCTGAAATGTCAGGTTATTGTAAGTCATAGAAAGGTTTTACCCTCTTTGTGCGTAATCTAAAATGTATGTCCTGCCAAATTTAGGAATCCTAGTATTGATTATAATTTTTGTAATGATTTTGGAGGTTGGCGCAGCGCACACTTTTCTAAAAAGTTAGCTGACACACTTTTGCCTTCCCTCGACAGCTCATATCCCAAGAATAGTAAATCGAGGTGGGCTATTTTAGATTTTTTTAAGTTAAATTTGTAGCCCTCTGCGGCAAAATCCATAATAATGGTGCTTACCCTGGTCAAGTGCCTCTTCAAGTCATCGTCTGTCAGATACATTTCATCCACATAGGACAACGCATCTTCATCAAATTTTTTAAGTAACTCTGTTACTCTTGCTGAAAATACAACTGGGCTGTTTTTATACCCTTGTGCTAGATGACAAAATTGTCGTTGGGACCCTAACACACTGAATGCCATCAGACACCTGCTTTCAGGCGCTATATTTTGACAGAAAAATCCATTTGAGATATCAAGTGTGGTTTTGTATTTTTTGCGCCCAATGTTATCCATTAATGCGGCACTATGTGCATTTTGGACAGCAAATGTCTTTGTGCATGAGTTTAAATGTCTGTAATCTAAAACTAGACGATATGTATTGTCAGGTTTAGAGATGGGAAACAAAGGATTGTTCATTGGAGAGGTACATTTTTCAATGACCCCCGGTATTCAAGTTGATCTAAGATCAACCTGACCTGTTTTTTAGCTTCTTGCTTTATTGGATATTGCCGTTAAGCATTAGGCAAAACTTTTAATGGGATCACGTGGTAGGTTGAGTTCACATCCCATTCTGTGTGATTTTTGTACAGTGCTGGAGCTTGGGCTACTGCCCACTCCTGTGCATATGTATGTTTAAGGTGAACGGGAACGTAGTTGAAAAATGCAGGAAAAATTATACCTTCTCCCCTGGGGCACTCCATTACGAATGAAGGCGGCCAATCTTGTTCTGCTAACAGGATGTCATAACCAGATGATAAGTTCTTCTAAAAAAGAGCTTTTACTTTCCTGGGCTTGTTCCCCTCCAAACGGAGTGTTATTTCATATAACTTATGTGGGACGCTCACCCTGGTGTCTGGTGTTTCCACCGTGATGTCATTCAACTCCGCTGTCGCCTTAAATTTGTTCAGGTGCAGGCGAGCTATTGTTACTTCTGCCGCACTGTCTAGCATCATCAGAGCCCATTCCCCGTTCAGAAGTTGTATCCTCAGAATTCTGGGCATGTCTGATTTTCAGAACAGCAACTTTATTTTTCTTAAAATGAGGTTTTGGATTTTGCTTATCTTCTTTTTTAGAAGTAAAGTCTTGAGCGCTCTGCTTGTCTCTGGACTGTGTGCGCTCCTCTCTATTTTCTGACCGTCCTTCCCTTTCGGAGCTTTTCTTCAAGCCCTGAAAGGAACAAGAGGAACGTGTATCAGTATCCGGATACCTGTCAGGTTTCCTAATATTATCCCTATTCCTAAAGTTAAACCTCTTTTCAGAGGGCTCCTTTTGAGGAGACCTACCTCGGGACTGAGATCTCTAGTCTTTAAAGTTTTCTTTTTTACTACCCCACTTCCTTTTAGAAGAATTAGATGCTTGCTTAAAAGTGTCCTTTTCAGGACTGCCATGTAGTTGAGGTTTTAATGCTTTCCCCCCCAAACTCTTCCTGTCTAATTCTGCAAATGCATATTCAATTATTTTGGGTAGTTCATTCTCCTGTTCTAAGGGAGTGAACTCCCTTAGGCGTTGGTGGATTGCCACTGATGCTGCTTCCCTTTTAATGTTAGCTAGTATTATGGCTGATACCTGGTCATAGTTATTTAATAACTTCATCCCTAAGTTTAGGGCAGGTTCTGCTCCGTACTCATTTTGTATTTGTCTTAATACATCTGGTAGTATTGCTAATGAAGGAATACCATGAGTTCTGGTATAAATGGCAGCAAAGACTGTACCCCAAGAGGTGCAATCCTCTAACTGTGGTGTAATCCCCATAGGCAAACAGATTGTTAACATTCTGTGTTTTTCAAATGGTGTTCTATTTGGGAATACTGCTTCTAACTGGGTTATTTTCTGAGCTACCCAGAAAGGAATTTGTTTACGTTTTGTGGGCACTTTGCCCATTAATGCGTATAATGTTTGTTGGAGTAATTTTAGTACCTGTGCTTTCTGTAGGAGCTGCAGTAGGTGTAATTACTGTAGGTTAAACCACGAGTGTCCTCAAGACGAAGTGTGTCATGTTTCTGTAGAGTTTTATCAACTCTTTATGTTGAACAAGTAGTTCATCCTGTGCCATTGTGTCAATGTCTGGATGTGGTGTCTATGTCGCTAATATCGGCCATGTTGCTCCTGGTCTTCCTAAAGGACCAAGCCTTGCTCTTGTTCTTATGTGGGGTAGGGCGCCATTAAACCAGAAAGTATGTTCCTGGTAGGTGAGCGGAATCTCAATCTCCTCAAACGGAGTGTAGACTGCTGGAATTTCATCATGTATGTAATAATGAAATGTCTGTGTTACAGTATCTGCTGCTGGGAATATAACCCACGAGTAGAATACCTCTGTTCTGAAATCTTCGTGTGCCTCTATCACGAATATTACTACACCTCCTCTGGGTGGTAACCCATGTTCGACAAGTTTAACTGTCAGAGTTTGTCTTACTTTGGATGCAATTTGTATTGCATTTGCATCTTTCTCACCAGACTGATTAAGTCCTCGGGCTAGATTGTCTATTGGATTTAAGTTTCTCTCTTCGTCAGCCATTGTGTTTAACTCAAAATAACTGTCCAAGGAAAGGTTTTATGCAAAGGTTTTATGCACAATCTTGGGAAACTTTTCCTTTCAAGCTTGATTAACCAACAGCCAATAAATAGGATATCTTGCTTACTCAGCTGTGGCGGAGTTTTGCCCACTCACTCCAGACGTCTCTGGGGTTTTTTAAGAAGGGTCTCTGAGAATAAGCACGACTGAGCTACTCAGATTCTACTGTTGAGTAAGTGCGCCATGTATATACCAAGTTGGGTGTCATTGATGGAGCAAGGTTTTCCATGTAAAGAAACTTGCTCGTATGCGATTCTCTCGAATAACCAGTAATACTATAACCAATCAGTCTGTGAATACTAATTTTGCACCACATTTTACATAATCATATATCTAGGGGAAGCTTTTCTATGTGCTGTCTTAATAAGTAACCCGAGTGTTCTAACATGGCTGCTAAAACACAGGAACCCTTCTGCGCATGCATCTACTACAGTTACGTAGTATGACGTTTTCTGTCGCTTGGGGGAAAACTTTGCAGCTGCGCAGTAGCTTCTAAAATGGCTTCTTTAAGATAAAGCACTAACGTGCAACCTGAGCTGAAACTAACCCATGCGAGTTCTACTAAGCTATTAATGCAAAAGATTTATTAAGTACATGGAGTCAGAGTAGACGTAAGTGGTATACAGTGAATTCATTTAAGTTTGTATCCTAATGTGTTCTTCTTTGACTTTATTAATAGTTCCCATTTGGGCCTTGGAGGGTGACCGTGTCTCTGTTTCCATGTGACTTCTACACATGCGCTGTTTGCTCGGAACAAGTGAACAAACTTGAGTGACTGCCAAACTCAAGCCCAGCAAAGACATGGGAACCCAACTCTTGACCCTACAAACGGAAGAGGCTGCAACATTGTAAAATAGACTTATTGATCCACATATGAAATGCTTGTGGGAATAAAGCTTGTGGGTATTAAAATTAAGGGGCGGAGAATTAAATAATAGACTAAAGAACAGTATTGCACTTGGTATGGTATGATGTCCTCACCCAACTGCTTGGCCCAATCAAAATTGCGGGTGAACATAGAATTGAAATACTTGGGGGTGGATCATACACTTGAATTTGGTATAACAGAGGTAAGTTATAGATTAGTTAGACACACTTGATGCTAAGATGCTGATGCTATGCTGAGAGTCTGCCCGATTTTGCTGCAATCTGACTGAAGAATTCAACATTAGGAAAAATTTGCGGAACAACCGAGGAGGCACATCTAGGAAGGGGTCCGGACGAGTCCGAGCCAGAGAGAGTAGCACCAGAGAGGGGTGTGACCTTTTCCATGTCCCGAACCTGTCCAGATTCCTTGGCTCTCTGATGTTGGGGTCCTCAAACCACTCTAGGTAAATATATCTGTAGGGTAAATGCTCCGTACTTGCTCTCTGTCTTTTTCTCTCCTCAGGTGCTGTCACTGCAAAGAATTTATTAATGCAAATTGATTATAAGCTAACTGTACTATTTTCCTGATGGAGATTTCTGGTATATTCATGTGTATTTGATTTGACTCACAAAATCATTAATTCAGATAAACATTTAAAACTCCTTCTGAGTCAGTGGTTCTCTTAAGTAAAGATACATGCATTATTGTCTTTCCTCCCTATTCTAATCTACTACTAGATCTTATCGAATGTTAATTTACTCAGGAGACAGGAATGGTAAGAATACTAGTGTAAAGGTTTCCTAGGGTAAAATAAAATTGATGACCAGTGGATATTTGCCAGCTCATTATGTGTATGAATGTATATGGGCCCAAATGAGTGTTGTGTGTCTGAATATGTAGAGCTGGTAAACTCCGCTGCATCAGTTTTACTTGGTAGCAGAGTCATGGTTAGTATAGTTAGTTAGGTGGGGATTGTATTTGAAATTTCAAATTTTTGATTTATGTTTTAACCAAAACCTGTTATGTATTGTTTTACGTTGTCTGGAAATTCCCAGGAATATTGAATAGCGGGTGGCGAATGGAAGCCACACTGCAGTGAGGTTATTGGTCTGGATCGAGAAAGTGCTGAAAGTTACGCAGGACTGGAAGCACTAAGTTAGGGAAAATTTCTTGTATGTTAGTGAGAATAATTGGTAGCTAGGAGTTCGCTGGTGAAATCTTGGTATTATATCACCTAGAAAGGGTAATACTGAAGGAGTAACAGGTTCTCTGATGCTTGTGTGAAGAGTAAGCGGAAGGGTTTTACTCGCAGTGAAAGAAATCTTACTATTCTTTGAATTAATGGGTCAGACACAATAGCGAATGTTTATACGTTGTTAATTAATGAAATTGTGTGAAAAGTTTGTGAGAAAAATAAGTTTTCGCATTACCTTGTAAAGGAGGGGTCAGTTGCGGGTGCTGCACTGACGTCACTGAGAGCCACGCTGGGATTGGTTGAAACAGCAGGCGTATTGTAGATGCGAAAATTGTAAAGGAGGGGTCAGTTGTAAGGAGTGATACTGACGTCACAGAAAAGACACGCAAGCATTGGCTGAGCGAGCGAGCAGAGTAAAGGTTGATTGGTCCACAGACTAGAAAACTCGCTGGTATTGGAGAATTGTTAGAAGTAAAGCAAGTGTTTGATTGGTCATCAAAATAGAGATCCCGAGAATAATAATAGATAGTGGAGTTTGCATGTACGATCCAACTTTAAAAGGAACTCGACCAGATAGAAGATTTGTAGGGTTTGCTTACGAGCAGTACCTGAACCAGCACAAGCACGCAATGTATGGAGAGAAGAGGAAAATGACTTTCATACAAAAAGTCAATAATTATTTCAAAAAGGACAAACCCATTAAGAGAAGAGAGGGGATATTCATTCCTCCTCCAAATACGCCTGCATCATATATGATGGTGGAGAGAGGCTATCATATCTTTATGTGGTTATAAAATTGGGTAGATTACACAAAGGGTGATGGAATATTGGCATTCCCTGAGTACGGAAGCCTTAATGGAAGAATAGTGTACAATTTAAGAACACGAATGAATGAGTTAGAGCCCAAACCTAGATTGACTCAATATGAAGCTTTAGAAGACTGGGAAATGGAAGCCTTTGAGCGTGACAGACCACGAAGCAACAGGACCTTAAGCAAATATTACCCGAAATTTCCCCGAGAGACTAGAGATAGTCAAATGAAACAATGGAGACAGGCCATGGTGGCAGAAGGTTTATATCCTGTATTAACATCAGAAGAGCAGATGGGAAGTAAATGCACAGAGAAGACCAAGCACTTAACTTGATAGATAGCGGAGAAACAGAAGAAGGGTATTTAGAGAACGTATTGATGAAAAGTCCTCCACCTTAAAATGATGGATTCAATAGAATGACCCCTAGTGTCCCGATGATAGGAACACCTTTGATTCCACAGATAGTACACAACACCACAGATAGGGTACTTCACGAAAAGGGAAGCAATAAATAAGAATAAAGATGAACTAATACAGAAAATAACTCAGATGAATATACATCCTGATGCCTTGACCATACCAGTGACAATATGTCTGGTAGTACCATTATATAAATCAAATTGTTCTAAGATTCCTGTGATTCCTACTCCAAACATAGAACCTAGAAAAGAAAAGGTAATAAAAGATGATCAAGCTAGTGAATGTGAATCAGTAATATCATTGATGGACTTGCCTATAAGAGAGCCAAAAATGGAAACCCGAAAATAAATTTGCCCAGTTGTTCAAAGGATGTAGATTAGAAACATCATCAGGAACTAGAAGTGCCACAATAGTAACCCCAGAAGATATAGAGAGATGGTCTCAAGAAATAGAGAAGCCAAAGTCACAGTATAAAATATTAGACATTTTTAAATTGAGAGTGGAATTTGAAGAAATGGTTGCTGGAAATGTGGGTCTAGACAGATTAAACACATACAGTGAGGAAGAATTACTGTTTATTTGTAGAAGCATTACAAGAAATACAAAGGCATTCCATGAGAAACTGACAAATTTGGCATCGGAAATGGGAATTGACATAGGGAAATCAAAGGTGTTGCAGAAACCATATAGAGCTGAATTTTCTGATAAGGATTTAGAAAACATGAATGTGTCTGGAAGAAAGTTGCAGATCAGGGAATTGTTACTTCTGTTGCAAAAGTGGGGAGATCTTGAAGGATGGAAAGTTAGATGCGCAAAGAAAAAGAAAGAAGCACAGGTAAATCGAACGACATCCGAATATGTCATGAGAGAAACAGAAAAGGCTGAGAGGTTGTATCCCATTAAGAGAAGTACCCGAAGGGAGGTACGTACATGTGCCATGGACTAGACTGGAAATTTTGTCTTTTACAAATGATTTCCCAAAATTGAGAGAGAAACCAGTAGAGTGGTACAGACAAGTTGAGAGGTTTATGAAAGTTTCAAAGGTTTTATTGAAGGATCTGGATGGTCTGTTTGACATAGTAGTACCTGCAGATTTGTGGACAGAGTGCAAGATTACTGTGGATTCGCCTAGTGAGGAATATCCAAGAGACGCAAAAACAGGAGCCCCGTCAGAGGATGAAATGAAAAAGTATCATCAGGTAATCATTTTTTTAAAGAATAAAATTCCCCGAAAGAAACCGATTGGGTAAAGATAGACAGAACAACTCAAGAAAAGAATGAGTCTGTACATGCCTACTACGAACGTCTTTTAGAGGTGTTCAAACAGTATAGTGGGTTTGAAAGTTTAGAAAATAAAGACATGACTCATTTTGTGTATCGATTTGTGTCAGGGCTGAAAATTGGCTATGTCTTAAATGATTAAGCAGCACATGCTGCGTTGGCAGTCGAAGCCCATTGATGAGATTCTAAAATACGCAAAATATTGTGGGGAAGAAATTGATAGCAAACTAAAAGGTTTAGAAGAAAAAGTAATGTGGGCTCAAGTAAAATTAGCTGAACAGCAAGAGCTCCAACTAAATAAGCAGTCAGAAAATCAAGGAAGAGCACAAGGTCAAAGTGACAATAATGGGGAAAGCCACGGGGAAGTTTAAATCGGGAAGAGGCAAAGAAAAAATTCCCTTGTCATGGGGGCGGGAAGTTGGGGCATTGGAAGAACGAGTATAAAGCCATACAAGTTATTAACGCCCGAATCAAAATTTAAATCCACAGACGCAGAATGATGTGTTAATGAGTCATCAGCAACAGGGTATAGATATTCAGAGTCAATTGCCACCTGCCCCTAAATCAAATTTTGTGAGTAAAGCCAAGTACAGTGTGGACGCCGGATTTCCAGAAGAAAGTGGTAAGAAACGTTTTTGTAACATCTCAGTTTCTTTTGCAGGACCCACTGATTAATTATGATCAGGAATGACGGTGCCCAAGGGGGGAGGAAGGGGAGTGCGTACTTGGCGCATCCCTACCGGTAGATTAGTCAGGGCCTTACATAGAGGGTAAAGTAAAGGGAAATGATATTACCTTCTTGTTGGATAGTGGCGCTACCAGGTCTACTGTGAGAACAGCAGACATTCCTAACCTGCCCCTCTCGGGAGAGAACATTCAAGTTGTAGGTGTTTCAAACAAACGGATTAGCACTCCAATCACAGAACCCATGGAGGTGCAAATTGGTAATTTTGAAGAAATGCAAAAATTTGTGGTCTGCAACTCAAGCCCTTTAAACGTGCTCGGAAGAGACCTGTTGTGCAAAATGAATTGCACTATATTTTGCACACCGGATGGTGTTGCAATACAAACCCCATATGAGGATGGAGTTTACAAGTTCATGTTAGCTAAACAGGGAACAGAAGTAAATGAATTATACTCAATGATGACACAAAATGAATTACCTGCAGAAGTCAAGCTAAGTGTAAATGCAGAAATATGGGATTTTACTGGAAAGGAAATAGGATTAATGGCAAATGTAGATCCCGTACAAAAGTGACTTCGAAAGAAGGTGCTGTTTACCCGAACACCTGACAATACAAAATGAGTCCAGAAGTAAAGGCAGGTGTCGCAATAGAGACAGAGCGATTGGTCGAACAAGGTATCCTGGAAGAAATAATGAGTAGCCCTTGTAACTCACCCATAATTGGCATTAAGAAACCTAACGGGAAATATATGGTGGTTCAAGACCTCCGGAAAATTAACAAAATTGTTGTACTATGCTGCCCAGTAGTGCCTAATCCAGCTGTGATTCTTTATCAGATACCATGGAAAGCAGGATGGTTCACAGGAATCGATTTATGTCATGCATTCTTTTCTATTCCATTGCACCCAGATAGCAATTTTTTATTTTCGTTCAAATTTGAAGAGCATGTTTTTGTCTGGAATCGTGTGCCTCAAGGGTACACTGAAAGTCCTTCAATCTATAATCAGATTCTTAAAAGAAGCCTTGAATTGCTTGTATTGCCCAGAGAGTCAGTCCTGGTGCAGTATATTGATGACCTATTGGTGGCGTCAAACACCCGAGAGGACTGTGTTACTGATTCAATTGCATTGTAAAATCATTTGGCAAAAGGTGGACATAAAGTGTCCCCTGAAAAACTCCAGTTTTGTGAAAATTCTGTTAAATACTTGGGACATCAAAGAGAAAGAGGAGTTAGAAGGGTGACCTCCGAAAGAATCAGAATAATAAGACAAATGCAGTTGCCACGAACCCAAAAAGAAACAAGGATGTTCCTTGGAGTTGTAGGTTATTGTAGACAGTGGATTGTAGGATTTGCTTTACTAGCCAAACCTCTGATACAAATGACCAGAAAGAGAGCAAAGGATCCTATAGAATGGGATGAAGAAAGTATAGACTCTTTCAGGAAGTTGCGCGAATGTTTGTGTAAAGCACCTGCTTTGGGCATGCCCGACTATTCAAAAGAATTTGCATTATTCTGCTATGAGCAGGGTAATTGTGCACTTTTAGTCCTAACACAGAGACACGGATTAATGAGAAGGCCAGTGGCATAATTTTCTGCTACCTTGGATCCTGTGGCCTGTGCATTAGCAGGTTGCCTGAAAGCTGTAGCTGCAACTTGCGTCAGCATAGAACAGAGTGAGTCAATTGTGATGGTACACCGTGTCAAGGTGTATGTTCCTCATGCAGTGGTGATTTTACTGACCAGGACCCGAACACATTACCTAACTCCCAGTAGATTGACAAAATATGAAAGAATAATATTTGGAGCTGAAAATGTGACAATAGTGAGGTGCACTATTCTTAATCTAGCTACCTTACTACCTGATCCATATGCAGAAGAAGTGAGAGATGAAGTTGAGCATGAATGTATTGACGTGGCTGAACTTAGCACCAAACCGCGTCCTGACATGCAAGAAGAACCTTTGAAAAATGCAGAACATGAGCTGTTTGTAGATCGCTCATGCATGAGACATGGGGAGGGAGGATTAAGTGCTGCTTACGCTGTATGTACATTAACTGGAATAGTCTAAGCATCCTATTTACCAGAGGTCAAATCTGCACAAGTCGCTGAATTGATAGCTTTAATTAAAGCATGCAAAATTGGGAAAAATTGGAGAGTAACCATATTTACTGACAGTCAATATGGTTATGGAGTTGTGCATGATTTTGGCCAACTGTGTATGCAGAGGGATTTCCTGACTTCTTCAGGGACTCCTATTAAAAATGGAATTTTTGTGAAAGAATTACTGGAGGCAATTCAATTACCAAAAGAAGTAGCCGTGGTTAAGTGTGCTGCTCACCAATCAGGAAATGACTATGTGACAGCCGGTAACCGATATGCTGACCAGGTTGCCCAACATTGTGCAAGGCATAAGATTGCCTTAAACCAGAAAATCGAAACTTGTGGAATCAGTTGCCAACTTATGCTACTTGCAGGAGTGGCGACCTGGGAGGAGGTGAAAGGTCTGCAGGATGCAGTCGACTTGAGAGAAAGGGAAGAGTGGGTGAAAATAGGATGTCAAAGAAGGGCAGAAGATGGTGTATGGGTCTGTTATGATGGCAGACCAGTCATGCCAGACAGCATGCTTGCGCCAATGACTAGAATTTACCATGGAGACAGACATGTGGACAGGGATGCAATGATTCGACTCTTTAGACAAGATTGGTTTAACGCAAGGTTCAGGAATGTAGCAGAGAGACTTTGCCAGAGATGTTTAATATGTCAACAAATGAACCCTGGCAGAAAAACTGTGGTCTGCATGGGAAAGATTGGAAAAGCAGAGGGACCTTTTGTGAGACTCCAGTTAGATTTTATTCAACTGCCTGCTTGTCGAGGGTTGAAATATATACTTGTCATAGCTTGTTTTTTTTCAAAGTGGCTGGAAGCATACCCGACCCGAAGAAATGACAGCTTGACAGTGGGCAAACATTCATTAAGAGAACTCATTCCTAGATTTGGTTTTCTAGTAACAATTGAATCAGATAGAGAGTCACATTTTAATAATGAAATAATTTGACTAATTTGTGAAGCTTTCAAAGTCGAACAGAAATTGCACTGTGCTTACTGTCCAGATACTTCTGGAGTGGTAGAACAATTAAATGGCACAATCAAGTCAAGACTAGGAAAGGTGTGTGCATCCACCCCACTGGAATGGCCTGATGCTTTGCCTCTTGTTCTGATGGGAATTAGAAGTATTCCAGACAGAAATACTGGATTGAGTCCCCATGAAATACTCATGGGAAGAGCAATGAGACAAGCATGTGTACCAGGACACAAGTTGTTGAATGTAACTGATGACTTGGTTTTGGAGTATTGCAAAGAGTTGGCTGACAGAGTGCGTTCTATCTCTCATCAGGTTGGGGAAGACGCTTTCAACAGACAGCTGAGCCACTCACATGATCTGAATCCCGGTGATTGGGTAGTTGTGAAGAATCACACTCGAGAATCGTGCCTAGCACCAAGGTGAGATAAACAGCATCAAGTTATTCTGACTACCTCAACAGCTGTAAAGTGTGCAGGATTGCCCAATTGGATCGATGCAAGCCATACCAAAAGGGTACCAACTCCTGAAGAAGAGTTCCAATCGAAACCAGGAATTAATGGTGCTGAAGGTTGTGCAGCTGAAGAACTTCCTATAGAAGATCCTGAAGTAACAGCCCAAGATCAACCCAACACTTATCAGGACGACTGGATCCCAGTGGTGGACATACCTGAAGTAATTATAAGAACTAGAAGTCAAACACAGTTAGATAGACAGGAGGAGAGTGAGGACCAGACAGGTATAGAAGAAGTCGCTCAGGAAAGTAGGGACACGACTGTTAGGGAGTCTGAGCAGGAACAGATAAGGAGAGAACAATATACTCAGACAGAAGAAAGCAAAGCACTGTTCCGGAGTCTGAGGATGGACAGTCAGGATTTAGAGAAACCATTCAGGCAGAAGAAGGTAAAGAGGTAAAAAGACCTGAACAGGACCAGATAGGCATAGAAACACAAGATCAGGATGTAGAAGAAAACCCAGACATCACCAATCCTGAATAGGGTCAGATTAAGGTAGATGAACCCATCCAGGCAGAAAAGGCCAAAATAATAAGTCCTGGACAAGGTCAGATAGTGAGGAAATCTGAACACGAAGCTGATCAAGTGGTGCCAAAATCTAAAGAAAATAAAAGGAGTTTTGAAGAACCTGGCAGTGCAGTGAAGTTTAAGAAAAGTCAAAAAGGTGATAATTGGCCAAAAATTATCAAGAGACTGAGATATCGATTTAAGACAATCAATGAAGAACCTGATCAAGTAAACAAAGTAACTAGTCAATATGGACCTTCCAAAGTAATACCAAAATGAAGAAGTCAAAGATTGAAGACATTGAATAACAAGTTCAAGGGTCCTGAATGGACATATGTTATTCTTGAAGACTTTGAAAATCTCGATTTAAATGAAGGAAGTGATGAAGAACTGAATGTTGAACAAGTTACACAAGAAGTGAGGCCGACCTGAAAGAGAAAAGACACTTAATGTGTTATCTCATACAAGGTTCTGAAGTTAAGAAGATATAATCTTCTTGCCCAAGATGTCTGGTAATAATGTTGCTGGAAAACCAAAACAAAGCTGTATAAGGAAGTGTTGTAGGATCTGCATATGTAGTTTAATATTAGTCCTCATAATATGGGGGATATTAGCATTAGCTATTCCCTATTTGATGGTTACTGACAAGCAAAATAGTACTAGCACACACCAGATGAGCTAGATTTACATCACACTGTAGATAAGAATGAAACTGATTTAAATGTATTTGCAAAACTCTTAGTACATTATGTAGAAACTATGGAAGTTAGTGATTGCTATGTTTGCATGAAATTGCCAAGTTCAGTAGCTGAAGGAGTAACTTATCATCATTTACCATCGACCTATGGTATTTCAAGTAGTGTTCTAGCTAGTTTATTCTATAGGACTGGAAAGCTGCAGTATTATTATTCAAATGTAGATGTAATATTTTCAGAAGTTCCCATGCGAAAGAGCATGAACCCTGTCCTTAGTACTAGAGACTCACAATTCAAGGGTGAATATTTCCTAACAATGAAGACAATAGATATAGCTGATGCACATAAATGCAACTTAACCTGTAAATTGCACAAAGAAGAAAAGATATTTTTGAATTTAGTAGAAAACAGGAAACAGGGTTTCCAAAGGAGAGCCTCTGAACCGAAACCTCAGATACCTAAATGGGCTGAAAGGGAAGACCTTTTAGTAATTGGCAAGACTCATGCTGCTATGTCTCTGGGCTTTGAAAAGAAAGGGAAAATCTGTCTCAATAGACTTAAAACAGATTATAACAACGTATTTATTGGTTCCAGTGAATGTGAACATAACTTCTTAGTAATTGGGGGTTGGGGACTAAAAGGAGGAACTGATCCAGTATTTCCTGGAATTTATTATATTTGTGGAAACAAAGCCTATTTTAGGTTACCTGATCACTGGTATGGGAGTTGCTATTTCGGAATAGTATTCCCTAAAGTCTACCATGTTAAAAGAATCACTGGAAGCAAACAGTAGTGGACTAACTAGCTATAAAAGAGCTAGTTTTTCTGAAATAGTAGGTGATATATTTGGTGCATTGATTCCTTCGGTGGGAGTTCTGCTAAATTCTTGGAAAAATTGTCAATTGTCAACAGTAGTTGATCGGTTATCTGCTGACACTGTTGGAGGATTTCTACTAATTAATACAGAATTAGTTGCTGTCAGATCTATGGTTTTGCAAAATCGACTTGCCCGTGATATCTTATTGGCAAAAGAGGGTGGAGTCTGTAAAATGCTGAAAGCGCAACATTGTTGCACGTATATACCTGACAAAAGTGTACAGATTGGAAGATATATTAAAAATATCACACATTTGGAAGAAGAACTGAAACCACTAGAGGTTGACAGTGTATGAAAGAAAATAACAAATAGTTTTTCCACCATAAGTAGTTGGGTTTCTAAAATAGGTTAAGGTATTTTAGGTCAAATATTATTGCCAATCATGGGCATAACTTTGCTAGTTCTAATGATTGTGTGTTGTCGCAAATGCAGTTGGAAAAGAAAGAAGTACGAAGTGAATGAGAAAGGTAGGAAAAGAAAATTAGAAGAAATACGACTTGAAGAATTGAAGGGAAATATCTATAAAAGGATCACAATTTAAAAAAGATAAGGGAAAGAATAAAAGATTGGAAGACATCGAAATGGTAGAATGCTAAAGTTGCCATCTGGTTTAATAGAATCAGAGAGGGGATTGATGAAGCAAGGTTGTGCATGTAAAAAAACTTGCTCGTATGCAATTCGCTCGAATAACCTGTAATACTATAACCAATCTGTATGTGAATACTAATTTTGCACCACATTTTACATAATCCTATCCAGGGGAAGCTTTTCTATGTGCTGTCTTAATAAGTAACCCGAGTGTTCTAAAAAGCCGCTAAAACGTGGGAACTCTTCTGTGCATGCGTCTACTACTTCTACGTAGTATGACGTTTTCTGTCACTTGGGGGAAAACTTTGCAGCTGCGCAGTAGCTTCTAAAATGGCTGCTTTAAGGTAAAGCACTAACGCGCATGCTGAGCTGAAACTAACCCATGCGAGTTCTACTAAGCTATTAATGCAAAAGATTTATTAAGTAAATGGGGTTAGAGTGGTATACAGTGAAATCATGTAAGTTTGTTCTTCTTTGACTTTATTAATAGTCCCCATTTGGGCCTTGGAGGGTGACTGCGTCTCTGTTTCCATGTGACTTCTACACATGCGCTGTTTGCTCGGAACAAGTGAACCAACTTGATTGACTGCCAAACTCAAGCCCAGCAAGGACATGGGAACCCAACTCTTGACCTTACAAATGGAAGAGGCTGCAACATTGTAAAATAGACTTATTGATCCACATATGACATGCTTGTGGGAATAAAGCTTGTGGGTATTAAAATTAAGGGGTGGAGAATTAGACAATAGACTAAAGAAAAGTATTGCACTTGGTATGGTGTGATGTTCTCACCCCACTGCTTGGCCCAATCAAAATTGTAGGTGAACATAGAATTGAAACACTTGGGGGTGGATCTTACACTTGAATTTGGTATAAGAGAGGTAAGTTATAGATTAGTTAGACACACTTGATGCTGAGATGCTGATGCTATGCTGAGATTCTGCCCAATTTTGCTGCAATCTGACTGAAAAATCCAACAATAGGGAAAATGTGCGGAACAACAGAGGAGGCACATCTACGAAGGGGTCCGGATGAGCCCGAGCCGGAGAGAGTAGCACCAGAGAGGGGTGTGACGCTGGCGTCACACTAGAAGAGGTCACCTTTTCCATGTCCCGAACCTGTCCAGATTCCTTGGCTCTCTGATGTCGGGGTCCTCACACAATTCTAGGTAAATATATCGGTAGGGTAAATGCTCCGTACTTGCTCTCTGTCTTTTTCTCTCCTCAGGTGCTGTCATTGCAAATAATTTATTAATGCAAATTGATTATAAGCTAACTGTACTATTTTCCTGATGGAGATTTCTGGTATATTCATGTGTATTTGATTTGACTCACAAAATCATTAATTCAGATAAACATTTAAAATTCCTTCTGAGTCTGTGGTTCTTTTAAGTAAAGATTATTATTTTCTTTCCTCCCTATTCTAATCTACTACTAGATCTTATCGAATGTTCATTTACTCAGGAGACAGGAATGGTAAGAATACTGGTGTAAACGTTTCCTAGGGTAAAATAAAATTGATGACCAGTGGATATTTGCCAGCTCATTATGTGTATGAATGTATATGGGCCCAAATGAGTGCTGTGTGTATGAATGTGTAAAGCTGGTAAACACCGCTGCATCACCATGTAGTGTAATTACAATAGGACCCTTTCATGCAGGACCTACGCTGTTTACGGATAACATATACTGTGGGTCTGGCGGCAGACTAACTCCTTACACCACCGCCGCATATGTTAGCCTATGTTTTTGCATTAGCTAGCTCGCAGTGCCACGAGAATCTCCTGTTATCAGAGAGATTCGTTTTTGGCAACCTCAGAACACAATAACCTCACACTCGTGGAAACAATATACAACTTTTTACCCAGTCACTTGTGCTTGCTTGTTTTGCTCAGAGAGAGATACATAGAAGAAACAGTCGAGCGTGTTTACAATAAGAATTTATTGTACCGTTGTTTTTCTCATGTAAAATAAGTACGCTGTTACAACTGTAACACAGTAGCAGAGATATAGAACCAGCAGTACAGTGAATAAGAAGGAATAGTATTGTTCTACCATTTGCAATAGTCATGAACGTATACATGAATATACAATGCATTTATAAAATAAAGTGCATACTCCTAAGATGCCTGACTAGATGTACCTGAGTGTACATAGCATGTGAATAGGTGCGAAAGAGCCTAAGCCTAAGAGTATAAGAGCCAAGAATCTAAGAGCAAAGAATCCTGCTAGGATTTAGTCGAACCCCATACCTGAATAGTGAGAGTGTGGGACTTCGTCCTGGACTTCAGTTGGACACCCCGCAAGGGATAGTCAGACCACTGTCAGCTGGAGCGATGGCATGCCGGAACCGCAGCATCTTTGGTCAGTGTGTCGGCCTTGAAGTCTTGGTTCCCTCCTGCCTACTGATAGCAAGAGGTGCTGTATTTATACACTCTATGCACTTGTGTTACCCATTGTTCAGTATGAGGATGCGTTGGGGATTAAAACTTGTGTGTCAATGGGAGAGATGAAGTATACCCCCTGGAGAGTGTACTCATAAATTATTCATATGTGCTAAGGATGACGTCTTAGCAATATCGATTGGGAAAAACCCACCCTCGGCATGAAACTAGGTGAAAGGTTTAGTCCATAAAAGGCTGCAGTCCTTATAAGGCATGATGTCCCTATAAGGCATTCTGTCCTTTTTTAGAGTTATGTCCTTATAAGGCTCGTTCATATGAAATAACAGGAGATGATGTAGGGAAAGTGTACGATGTTCCCTGGACCTATATTAGGGTACCAATATGAAATATAACAGCATGGTGAGCATGTGACCCACTTCTGGGCATACCCAAGCCCACTCGGGGTGACAAATGCAAAATGAACAATTGATGGACCGAATGCTAAACAATGTCAAACATTTACCTGCAGTACGGAGACCTGTGCCTAACTCCAACATTTTTTTGCTCACCACACCGTTCCAGTTTGGACCCAGACATATGCAAATCACTCTTGACCCTGCTCCCCATGGGAACAGTCCAGCCTGAACTGTCAGGTCAGGTCCTCCCTAGACCGGAAACAAGAATCCTGGGACCAGTTTCAGTGTATCTTCCCTCAGCAGCCAGGCTAGCTTGCATCCAGTGGCATAGTGATTATGGTACCCATGTCTGGGCATACCCTTCCCACTTAGGATGGCAAAAGCAAAAAGAACAAATGATGGATGGAATGCTGAACAATGCAAACATTCACCCCCATCACAGAAATCTGGGTTTAATACATCTTTTCGTTTCTTTGGGTTTAATCCATCGATACGATGGATCAAACCCAGATCTTTTTTACTGGGAGTGAATGTTTGCATTGTTCAGCATTCCATCCATCATTTGTTGTTTTAACTTTCTTAAAGTGACATTTTCGGAATTACATTTTAGAATCTAACGTAAGAATAAGCTGGGATTTTAAATTTTGATTCCAGAGACACCAAGGTTAGGGGTCCCATCTCTTCCAAATTGGAAATTACACCTATAAAGCGTAATAAGGTAATCCCAATGTTATCCTATGGTCTTGCAGTTTTTCACTACTAGGACACGTAACTTAAAAGTAAATGTCTTACCTTTTGCATGCACTTTACCCTGCCCTTGGGCTGTCCAGGGACCACCTTAGGTGTGCCCTATTTGTTTTAAAAAGGAAAGTTCGGGCCTGGCACAAGGGTTAACTTCAAGACATAATGTTGGAGTGCACAGCAAGTTCCTCAGTCTTAACAGCATTAACGAATGCTCTATGGCAATCCTGACTTGATGGGTGCTCTGTCCCAGCAACACAAATGTATCTGAAAATATCTGGTGTGTCGTCACACACCAGGTTCACGCTGCACTGCGATGCAAAAACATTTGCAGGAAGTCAACAGTCAATTTCAAACTAGGTAATCCATATTTAATCCATGTTCATTGTGATGTCTTCATTCACAACAAAACAGCCAAATTCCGAACTTTAAATGCTCAAGAAATGTCCATCCAGGCAACTTTCATTGGCTTGTTAGAATGCGCTGTTTATCCGGGTTATCATACTTATATCCATACAATGCATTTCGGGCTTGAGATCCATTCATCAGGGGTAACTAAGGCAAAAAGAAAGAAGAAGAAAGCCCATCAAGAATCATAAAGAACTCCCGAAAACATATACATAAACCAACCGTGAGACATAAAACGTGCTCTACACAAAGTAAATTCTACACCTAAAAATGCGTGCTCAGTTTAATCCAAATAAACGTAAAAAGAAAATATGAATACATTATACCAAAAAATGTGTCCCGGATATAAACAACCATGCTTGAAATCAAACTTAATGAGTCACTCACTTTGTTGTAAGCATATCGTCTGAATATTCAGAGTCGCGGCGCCAAAAACGGTGTCATGTTTTGTTAATCCAAGAAGATTATACACAGAGTGTGCCTGTTGTTAATAAACCTGTTGGCTGTGCACTCCACATGTGAAACCATTCTTTTTCAGTGTACCACGTGACCAAAGATCCTGATCCAAAGAATAATAAACATGAACAAAATACACAAACAAAGAAATACCCCCATTATTCTATTCCAACGAAAAACTGTGAGCATAAATGAGACCCTTGTACCCAAACAATGTACCTTCATAAACATTAATAAACAAAATAGAATTAATAACCATTAGCTTGAAACGAAATTATCATCAACACATAAACATGTGCATAATAAAAACACATTAAAAACCTCAGTACTCTCCAATTGATACTTCGAATGTGATGTCATAGTGATGTCAAAAACTGTCTCTCTCCAAAAACCGGGTGATATTTTATGTTGTAATCAAATCTTCGGTCTGGGCGCAAACCATCGGAGGGACAGTAATGCTTAATGCCAAGAAATAATGATGGAATGCACACCAGGCTACTCAATCTCAAGAACTTTAAAGAATGCTCTATGGCGAATCTTTGTGTGGCAACTTGATAGGTGCTCTGTCCTGGTAGAGCAGCAGAGGGTTAACTTGCCAGGTTGGCATGGCAGTTTAAACCTGCACACATAGGCTCTGTAATGGCAGGCCTGAGACATGTTTAAAGGGCTACTGAAGTGTCTGGTACAATCAGTGCTGCAGGCCCACTAGTAGCATCTAATTTACAAGCCCTGGGCACACGTAGTGCACTTTAATAGTGACTTTTAAGTAAATTAAATATGCCGATTGTGGATAAGCCAATGTTACCATGTTTAAAGCAGAAAGCACATGCACTTTAGCACTGGTTAGCAGTGGTAAAGTGCCCAGAGTCCTAAAGCCAACAAAAACGAATTCAACAAAAAGGAGAGGAGGAAGGCATAAAGTGTAAGGGTGACCCTGCAGAAAGGGCCATTTCCAACAGTCTGATTCAACCACAATGCGACAGTCGTCCTTCATGTGCCGTGCGGATGCTGGATGTCGATAGTGCCTCTTTTCAGGCACTCCTTGACCTCCCAGCAGCTCTTGCACAATTGATCATGTGGAACCAATCATCAGGAGAATCACTGGATAAGCGCAAACCAGGCCTGAGTGGCTGGTGTATGGTGTTGCACACACTCCTCTTTTCATTGGAGATGTAGTCCTTTTTGAAGTGTGCTGGAAGAGCTATGAGAATTGAACTTCATACTCAATTTGTCTGACACTCTTGAAATGTTATTGATTGTCTGTTTCACAGGCTGTCTGTGCTGCCTTCTTTGAGGTGCCTGAATAAATATATCCTATTCTTTCTCTAGCTATCGTTCTAAAGTGCACCTGTGCTGTAATACTGTTTTTGAGAAGAACTGACAGTAGAACCTGTACTGTTTGGTTTAAAAAAAAAACTTTAAAAAGATGATGAAAAGCATACGAGTTGGAGCTTTGTCCTTGAGTAGTTCTTATTCTCTCTCTCTCTAGGAGCTCTCTTTTAACCCAAGTGAAGTTCTTCCATGTCCTACAATCTCCTTGTGCTCTGCGGGATACATCCTTCCACCCCTGCTTTTGCAGATGTACATGGAGCCGCCACAGGATCTGGTCATCGCCTAGCGCATCTATATCCACCAATCCACGAATGGCAATCAGCCTGACCCAGATAGGTCATCCTTAGATGACATGCACCACCTGAAGAACGCTCCGAGTGCCAGCGAGGTCTCGATGTCTCATCACTAGTTCAACCTTGCAGAAAATAATTTGGTTTTATTCCTGCTTCGCTTTTACCCTTTCCCATTCAATCATGACTCTCTGCGGTTTCACTATCACCCCTACCTACCCTTTTGTGTCCACTGCCAAATCCTTGGCTTCTGCCATTAATTCTTTTTTAAGTTCCTAATGCCATATTCACTGCTCCACCAAATCAGTTTTCCTTGCTCAGGATAAGTAAACCCTTCCACCCAGAAATTAATTTTTGCGTTTTAAAACCACTGTACAAAGTCCGGTAGGAAAAATCAATTCTTCTCTGTGGCAGCACTGAAACTAGAGGACTCCTTGCCAGTGTACATCTGTGTACCAGCCTCCTGGAAGGCCTCCCGAAACCTTTGTGTTTCTTTGCCTCTGCCTTCCCACCGAATGCCCTATTGAATGACATCCCTGCCTGAGAACTCCCCTAATGATTCTGTTCAGGTGCTCCCTTCTCTTCTCTCGTTTTTTCAAATTTCTAATTAGATTTTTACAGTCTTTATTGAACAAAATAGGTCCTATTATTTTCTTTTTCCGTGCTGTTTTATGTTATACGGTATTTCTAAAGCCCACATACCGTAGTGTCTTGGCGCTGTAGGTAATAACACAAAAGGACATAATAGGAAATATATACAACAACGAGTAAAATGCATTTCATTTTTTACTTGTTTTTCTTGTGATGCTTTGGATTCAACCTTTTCTACTAGGTGACATTCCCCTTCCTATTGAAGTGTGCACTTCTGTATGAGAGAAAATGTGGGTTCCCCCTCTCGAGTGATAGTTTCGATTGAAATGCTATTAAGCTCGTAGTATGCTCTAACATTATGTTTTTGGGGCAGGAGTCACCCAAATGATTACAACAGAACACCGGTAATAAAGATGAAAATGTATAAAATGACACACACCCGTTGAAAACATTATCAATCACATTTCATTAATAGGTATATATATTTTTTTTTAAAAAGGGTAAAAAAGACAAAGTGCGAGACAAAGAGAAAAGAAAAGATAAAAGAGCGAGAGAGGGGGGAATCCACCCTCAAACGAAGTACCATCGAAAGATTCATACACTATTCCCAATGCAGGCTGGACCAGCGCTAACACTTGTACAACACCCCTCACCTGACTCACAGCTTTGCTGTGCAGCTTGCCTGCACTTGTTCACAGCCGTGTACACATTCCTGTTTGTTTTAAGTGCAGCCAAGGGACCAGGGATTAGGTTGGGGTGATACCTTATATATGTTACTCAGATTCGTGCCCTGGAGATCCGCCCGAAGCCTATGGCTCGGTTTCAATTTGGGATTCACCTACTCAGGATCTTGGACCTCTTACAGTTACTGTTTCTTTGCCTCGCAGGCAGCTTGCCTTGTAAAAAGGCTCAGAGCATGTGGAGTGTCGTGTTCCCTGATTTACATAGGTTTTTTCCCACTTCGTGCCGCTGGCAAACTCCCTTCAAAAATACCGTAGAAGCGAGCCAAGGGAAGATATGCCTTATATAACGTGTGAGCTACACTAAATGGCAGAAATTGATTTTTCTTCTTTATTTGAGCTTTTTTCGTCTGTTTACTACATTGTAAAAGATAATATAGTTTTTTTTCTTTGCAAACAATACAAGAATAGATGTATTAAAAGGAGGAACAGGAGAAGCAGCTCACAATAACTCTGCAATAATTCCATATTTATTATGTTGGTGAATTGTGCTAATGCCCCTTGGTGGACTTCAAAATATAATCACAACAGGAACATCAGTGAAGATGTTACTGGTGCTGTTGTGCCATGTGGAACACTAGAGCGGCCAAGAGAGTTCCACAATGGTTGGCCCCGGGGAAAGTACAGTCGCAGACTAGTCTTCCCCCGGGGTCTTTCGCGCAGGGGAGGACCAGATGGGGTCAAGGGGTGGGGTTTTAGGGGGTGGGTATAAGTATGCATTCTCTGCATCATCGGGAGGGTGTCGTTGGAAAAGGCCACCCACCCACTCTGCAGTTACTAGGGTTCGGGAGTAGGATTGGCAAAGCGTGCCAGTTTAGGACGGGCTGCAGGGTTAGCGGTACTTGGGAGGGGTGGAGGAATCAATAGCGGGTGCACCCATCCCTCGGGGGGGAAGAGTGAATGATGGGGGGAGCTGGAGGCATGAGTGTAATGCCAGATGATACCGGGGAGGATGCTAGGAGAGATCTGTGGAAATGGATGAAGAACGGAATGGGTCATGGAGTGGAATGAGAGGTGAGTTCGGAGTGGGTGAAGAGAGTGAATGGATGAAGAGTTGATGTTGGGGGTTTTGGTTTTTGGTTATTTGTTGTTATTTGGTTATTGATTATGTTGTGCAGTCTGGTCCTAATAAATGGCCTTTTTCGCTCAAGAAATCAGCGAGGGTCTGTTTATTGCGCGAAGAGCCAATGCTTCAGCCATATGCAAACGTTCACAGGTGCACTGCACATTATAAGCAGATGGCACAAATGCATGGATCTAAAAGCTAGCAATTTAGTTGACGTGTGATTTGCCAATTGGACCATGAATATAACTAGATTTTATTTTGTCTTTTGTTTTAGCTGTCATCCTGACTGTACAGCCATAATCTCTGCCTGTCTGACATATTGATAGCAAGCACAAGCTACATTGACAAAGGAAGCAGCAAACCAAGCACTACATTGTAAAGAAAATATAAGTGCAGGCATCCCAAATTTTTCTTTGAATCCCGCCAAAACTGTTGTTGAATGCCCAACTTTCTTAGTACTGAGGCTGCCTAGTCTTGATTCTCCTTCATGCTTCTTTCTTCCACCGCTCTACCCTTCCTCTCTCTATATATCGCTATGGCAGGTTCTCTTTCATATCTTTTTCGCTGTGTTTCTATATTTTTCTTCCAACTCCTTTCTCTCTTTCCTGTCTTTCTCTCTTTCTCTGAATCAAAGTCTGATGATGGAAAATAAGTTCCAGTTCCCAAACAGTAGTGACACCGCCCATCGCCCACAACGAGCAACACAAATAAAACACTGAGTGGCCTACATAGTGACCACTGCTCTAACATCTAACTCAAATGGGTTGCCTGGTTCAGTGATTTAGGACATCCAGCACATGGAGCAGTAATAAAATGAGCATTTGCAATAGGTCAGGCTTTAATGTGCTGCACTCACCACTTCCACAGGCACACATCTCACCCTGTACTCACATGGGCAGAATCCTTGTAACTCACATGTACTGAAAATAGGAGCAAGAAAGAGATTCTGCCTACTCTGGTTGCATGGAACATGGGTGCAACCATGAATGCATGAGAAGAGCAATAAAGAATGTGAGAGGGCCCGTATGGCTGAAGCCAAGAGCTGAGATACTCAAGACAAGTGCCAGCGAGTGCTCTGTGCTCCATGAAAAGTGTCTTAAACACAACCTCTTAGTAGTAACCTATGAAGGAAGTCCAGCTGGGATTTAACAGAAGCACAATGAGGTAAATTAAGGAATAGATGTGACAGCTAAATTTTGCACAAATGAAGATGACAGTTGAGATATTTAACTAAGCCAAGAAAGACTGCATTCCTATCATCCAAACAGGATGAGCTAGCTGTCTGGATCTCCAACCACCCCTTTTCAACTAAGTGGCAAGTTAGGATCTTCCTCAAGCTCATGAAAAGGTAGTAGCATGTACCAGACAATTAGCTGAATTGTGGGCAGAAAGGAAGAGGAACATTGAAAGTCATACCAGCATATTTGGTCATAGTAGCAGGAGTTAGCATTGGGCAAAAAGCTAGTGATTCCCAAACAAAGGTCCAGGGATAAGGATGACCTATCTACATTCAGATTCAAAAGTTTATTGTTCATCAAATATGTTACTGAAGTATGACATTACCAGTGCTAGTTACTACCATTGTGTTGTATGAGGATCTGAATATCAATAAGATAGTTGCGCTTCCGCTGCCACTTCATTGCTCTGCCCATCGCCACCCATTGTAGGAGACGTGAGACCCATCTCTAGGCCTTGGTTTTTGCTGCCTCCTGGCAGCTTGACGCCCCCATTGTAGTCGAATATGCGATTTTACATCACATGCTGTACAACGCATGCGATTACAACGCGGTTGTTACAACGACCGCAGTGTTACAACGCATACCATTACATCGCAAGTCGTTTCTACAACTTGCTGTAGGGGGCGCCCTGGACCTAGGAATAGTATAATTTACTATTCCAACTCCAGCGTGCACAACAATAGGGAAGGTGTTGGAGTAGTATATTATACTACTCCTTAGTTTAGAGCGCCCCCTACAGCAAGTCAGAGAAATGACGGGTTGTAATGGTTAGCGTTGTAACAACGCGGTCGTTGTACTGACCACGTTGTAATTGCATGCGTTGTACTGCATGCAATGTAAATGCTGCTTCCTGTTGTAGTCCGGTGCTCGGAGTACAGAAGTACAGGAGCCTGCTAAGACCAGCATGAGCGGCATGAGCCACCGCCTTGTCTTGCTTCACGGTCTTGCTTTATGGCTTACGGTCACACCGTGTCATGTCTGCCCACATGCCAGCCATCCTGTGCTGCCTGTGCCCCTGTGCAGCCTGGAGCCCTTTGGAGCCTATTGTGTAGCCTTGCTCCCTTTTTAAACCCTGTACGGTGGGGTATGGTTTGCGGATAGGCCCAGGGAACCATTATCTGCCGCTAGGTTCCAGTCACCGTTCCTTTGGCTCCCTACCCTTGTGGAGACAACTGTGGCTGGAGGCGGTTGGAGGCGCCACAGCCAGAGACAGCTAGTGAGAGAGGGAGCAGGTGCAAAGTGCGGTGAGGTGGGGTGGCGGGCTAGACAACCTACTACAAGATGAGGCACAAAGGTAAGGAGGCAAGTTCACCCTGCTGTTGGTGTTGGAGGTTCCTGATAATCTATAGATGGTGGCCAAGGCACATAACACCTGTTTGGCTCTCTTTGCTCTGATTGGTGACAGCTGGAGTTGCAGTCGGTTGGAATTCTATCTGAGGGACGGTGACAGACGGGGGCACTTGCATTGAGAGGTGTGTGGTGGTCTTGAGGTCAGTGTGCCTTGGCTAGAGTGCACCTTGCGCCTGCAGCCCTCTTGAATGAGGAGGCAGCCGGGTTTAGGCTCGTGCGGCTTGTACCTAAGGGGAACAGTAATCCAGGTCCTTACTTCATCGTTTCATAATTTTACTTCCCCTTTCCCCTCCCGGCTACGAACACACTGATGGAATTGTGTGTCTTTTGCTTTCTTGCCCTAAGTGCGCCAGGTATGCCTAGACGTGGGTCCTGGGCACACTGTGCCACTGGATTCAAGCTATCCTGGCTGAAGAGGGGTGAAACCCCGAAACAGGCCCTAGGATGCTTGTGTCCAGTCCAGGGAGGACCTGGCTTGGCAGTTCGGACTGGACTGTTCCCCTGAGGCACAGGGTCAAGACTGATTTGCATATGGCCAGGACTAAACTGGGGTGGCATGGTGAGCAAAAGAATTATGGATTTAACCCAGATCTCTTGACTGGGGGTGAATGTTTCGATTTGTTCTGCATTCCGTCCATCAATTGTGTGTCTTTTGCTTTCTCGCCCTAAGTGCGCCAGGTATGCCCAGACGTGGATTCTGGGCTCAATGTGCCACTGGAATCAAGCTATCCTGGCTGAAGAGGGGTGAAACCCTGAAACCGGTCCTAGGATGCTTGTTTTTCGGTCCAGGGAGGACCTGGCTTGGCAGTTCGGGCTGGACTGTTCCCATGAGGCACAGGGTCAAGGCTGATTTGCATATGGCCAGGTCTAAACTGGGGTGGCATGGTGAGCAAAAGAATGATGGATTTAACCCAGATCTCTTGGCTGAGGGTGAATGTTTTGATTTGTTCTGCATTCCGTCCATCAAGTGTGTGTCTTTCGGAATTGTGCTCTGGGCACGTAATTCCATCCACTTCAAATCAAAAGACTAAGAAATCGACCAGCTGCAGCAGAGGCTCTCAACAGCAACTTTACATATCTCAGTGTTCTAATTCTGTTGTTTTCTGAAAAATAGATATGGTTTGCCCAATGGAGCCTTTAGCTCATCCCTGTGCGTGGTCTCTGCCTCGGCTGTGCCTTCTCCATATTCAAGACTAGATTCCCAGAAGTTTAAATGCCTTTTGTCACGAATAATATAAAGGAGATTGCTGAACTGGTCAAACCCGGGCTGGTGGGAGGCAGTGAGTACCTATGGTTTTCGCTGGTGTTTGGAGTTTCTGGGGGATCAGGCTTGGGCCCCCAGAGTATTTATCAACAGCTGTCCCAGTTCAGCCTCTGGGGATGGGGGAAGCTTTCTCTGATAAGGACACTGGAGACTGTCATATGCCATTGCATTCTCCTTGTCAGGCTGGTGACTCTCAAGTAGAATCAGAAGCTATCCGCACAAGTGATAACTGTTTTAAAGCAAATGTGTAGGAGGAGGTGGTCTTTGTGGAGGACTTTACCTTGCCGACATTGGCTGTGTTTTTTGAGCTGGGAAAGGATTCCATCTAGCTGTGCATCTGTGAACTCTATGGAGGATGTGGGTAATTCTATTTTGAATTCATCCCCCACCCCACGTCTCTCTTCACCGCTTTTATATCACAGTTCATCATAGCCTAGGACACAGTTGAATAAAAGTAACAGAGGTGGTGGAGGTGATGTGCCATCAGAATCTCTGTTTTGTGTTGAAAAAAATATTATCTTCCATTTTGTCCCTATTAAAGAAATTGGTGTCTAGCTTCGATCATGTATTAGACTTGTTGTCAGCAATTCTATTGGAAATTCAGAATGTAAATAAGCTAGGTTGTTTGAATGTAAATATTACAAATAAGGTTAATGCTAATGATAATGTAAAGTCTTTGCAGCTGTCCAGAGAGATGAATAATCCCTCTGTCCAAGTGGGTAAATCAATGCGAAGTGGGGTGTCCCTTCAAAATAGTTGTTTACATAACAATGCGGACCTTGGCTTAAGCTGATTGGGGACAATAGTCAAAATATCCCCTCAGTGGCTAACCAGGTTGAGATCAAAAAAGGGTTAAAATAAGGAGTTTACAAATCTGGGATAGACTTCAGATTAGTGTCTCAGGCAGGAGTAGGGAGTGGTGCTGAGTGTAGGGTTAAATTTTCTCTTTTTGAATTGCAAATTACTTTCCCTGTACCTAATCGCTCAGAGCTCGAATCCAAGCCAGGGGCGTCATTGTCAAGTTAGGTGGTGGCTACAAAGAAATGTAAATATAAAAAGAAGAATCCTGAAACGTAAAAGGAAAAAATCACTTTTTCCCATTTGTTCTGATAGGAGAGTCCTGGTGAGGTGATGCCAACATTGTTGGGAGGCAGTGCCCAGTCCCTTTCCCCAATTAAATCATGCTCTGATGTTCAGATTTCCATAGCAGAAGAGAAGGCTGGGGGTAATCTTACTTGATCCCTTAACTCCAGTTCTGGTTTCCCTTGGCCAAAAGGGAGTTCAGCATTTGGCCTCAAGTGTTTCTTTGGCTCTGTTGGGGGACTCAATGGTGTGGCTCCTCAACCGCCACCCACAAAAGAGGGGGCAAAACGCACCGTGGCCCTTTTAAACTTTGTTGGCTGCCATAAAGTGGGTAGTACTTTTTTGGGAAAGGCTAAAATGGGTAACCAAGTAATTAATTCTTTGAATATCCAAAATGTTGTTGAACATGTTTCTTCTGATATCAAATCTTGTCCTTTGTTCAATCTTGGGGTTACAGTTCTTGTTCCAAGTCTAAGGAGCTTGTAGCAGAGCGCACGTCTAGTTCTATTTCTGGGATGGGGTTAGAGCAGAACCATGTGTCAACTGCCCTGGATTTTATGTTGGTATTGTATATTTTCTTGGTCTACTGTTGTAGTTCTGCTATTGCTATGGTAAAATCCCTTTGTCTTGGAAGAGTAGTGTTATTTTTCTGTTGTAGAAAAAGGCACATAAATCTTCTCCCACAAGCTTTAAACAGATTACACTGTTAGATGCAACAGGCAAGCTTTTGCTAAGAGTGTGCTCTCCCATTCACAACAATGGGTGGATGAAAATAACATTATTCTCTCGGAACAAACAGGCTTTAGGAGAAATCATAGTACCATTGGTAATATTGCGGTCCTCCAAGCAATAATTGAGAAATATTTCCTTTCCCTTTGCCTCTGTATATGGATTCCATTGATTTCTCCAGAGCGTTCGATAAAGTTAACCGTCAATCTATGTGGGGAGATCTTCTACACTTGGGTGCCCTGCACCACCTGTTAAGACTTCTTATCAAACTCCATTCTGATACCTGGTGTCAAATTATTATGACAGGGTTGCAGCGGTTATCTAGAAAGGTTGAAACGAAGAATGCTTTACAGCAGGGCTGCTTGTTGGCCCCCCTGTTGTTTCACCCCTAAATTTACGATTTTCCCGGTCTACTAAGTCAAGCCTAGGAGGTTTCTCCGAAAGATGGAACAATGTATATTTTTGTGACTATAATGGATTTAACCGTCATTGGCTTGCTCCGTTGCCTCTCCACCATGATGAAGTAAGCTGAGTCCCACTTCTTGAAAATAAACATCTCCAAAAGCAAACTCTTGATTTGTCGTAAGAAGGGGATAAGGATTTGGGAGAAACTCAACTAGGGGCAGATTTACAAGCCCCTTGCGCCACTTTTGCATCACTTTTTCCATGTTAAAAGTGACGCAAAAGTGGCGCATGGGGCTTGTAAATCTGCCCCCTAGTTTTTGGGGAAGAGAAGCTAGAAAAGGTGGATATGTACCTTAATTTGACCAAGATTTTTTCTAGCCGAGGGAGGGATGACGCTCACACAATCCCTGTGCGTGTAGGACCCTCTCTCAGGCAAATGTCCTCAATAGATTTATAAGTCCTGTGGGAAACATCAATTTTAGCCATGTTCTGTCGATCTATAGGGTAAAAATCCTACCCATTTGTGTTATGCATGTGAGGCGTTGGATACGAGATGCAGAGGCTTTCTCGAGGCAATTGAAGGATGTATTTTCTGCCAGATTTGCAACATGAATACACTTGTAGCCACTGTGCCTTTTGCTTGGAGTTTGGTTTATGCTCCTGTTATATCTCTGCTCTGGAGACAGTGCTGAGGTGAGGGAACTCCCTCTTGGGTGGGGAGGAGGGAACCCATCATGCAGCTTTGAACTCAGAATTTCTTTATCATCAGCAAGAAAAGAGCGTCTTTTTGAGGTCTTTCGAGGTTGCAAAGGAAATTCCTGAGCTTGATCTGAATGTAGGCTTTTTTATGTCAAAACCTCTGCTAATGAGTTAAATATTTCTTTGGATAAAATAAGTTTGGCTAGAGACACTGCTTTGTGCCAGTCTAACACACAAAACCTGGTGATCCAGGTAGCACTTTGGGGGTCAAATCCCAGCCTTATCTAACTTGGAAACTTCCTCATGGAGTCAGAGGACTAATTCCTTTAATTAGAGTGGATTTGATCAGTGGCATTTGGGATAAAGTCCCAAAAAAGGAGATAATTTGTGTGTTTTGCCATCTTTACATTCAAGATGAAAACCATGTTTTATTTGTATGCCCTGTGTTGCACAATCCACAACGTCACTTTTTAAAGCCTTTGTTTCTCAAGCATAATATACGCTCTGCTTTGGAGGTTCTGAAGTGCCATTTGTCTCCCCATAACAAAATGGCTTGTAACAAGATATTTTTATTTTTCAGATTTTTTTAATGTATACTAATGAACTTGTAAGTACTATAGGTTTGGGTATGTGATGTATGAAATATGGTGTTTCTTTTTGTATGATCCCCGCCCTCCATGCAGTTAAAGACCTGTTCTGCATGTAATGCAAGTTTTTAACTATGTCATTTTTGCATATTCTACTGTTGCAGGGATTCTGCTTATGCACAGAACTATGCACAGGAAACCAGGACCTCAGTGAATTGTTGTGTACCAAAAACTCACCTCAGAACCCAGAACCCCTTATCCGACCAGCATCAGTGTCCCATTCAACAAAAGCACCCCAGCTACGAGGGCGAGAAGCAAAGGGAGACCTCCGAAGACGCTGGAAAAAATAGAATGAAAAAATGCCGGGATCACACCAAAAATAGTTTGAAAGGAGGTCACGAGGCCGGAGCCCACAATTTTAAAAAAATGAGCCAGGCCACTTGTTGACGAGGCATTAAAGATAGTCTGAATCAGAGCCCCAAAATGAAGTGGGAGATCAGTATTCAAAAGCGCTTGCACCTCTGTGCGCGTATTTGCTACGTGAAGGACAAATGTTTCCCTGGACGAAGTCAACGCGACTTCTTTTTGAGACAATAGAGCCCTTATTCTGCTCCTCTTATTAAACTCTGCTTTCAAGGTTGGAATGGAAGGCCAGATGGATACATCGAGCCGTCCATGCGGGGGTGGGAAAAGGACGTTATTACAGCAAACTACTCTCTGTGATACAGTCACTATGTAGGGAATTCCCACTAACATCCCACAGCAAGCTTCATTATTTAATAGCAAATAACTACCGTTAGCAAGCAGCGTAAAAGACGGTGTTATAACTGGCACAGGGATCCCTTTCAGGACGCAAGCTAAATTAGGAGCGTGCACATTACATGCACCATGCAATTGAATGTGCCTACACACTACAGAGGTATTGGCGTGTAAGTGCACTCTTCACCTTTCAAATAAACCTCTTTTCCGTCCCTCACGCATCTATACGTGAATGGGAGTGACCAAACCTCGTGCAGGAAGGCAGTACCAAGTTTTTCATATCTGCCAAGGGCATAATGTTTCATGCACAAACTGAACTTAAACAGGGGGAAGGGTAACGTTATCAACCCGTGGATAAGCCACACAGTGGAGTTTAATTCGGCAACAGAGAAAGGCAAAGGTTCTAACTTTTCAATGTGCAGCAATGAATATGTTGCATCTTTCATGGACATGAATTGTTGTTTCGCTGTTAAATTAAAAGGGAGGAACAAAGATGAAGTATTCATGTAATCCCAAGGGACTTTCCCAGCCTTTAACGTTTGCAATGTCCATGCAAACTGCATAATGGAACGCAATTGATTCTGTCCATGATACAATACAGATAAGTCATCCTGCACAATGTCTACCACAGATGAAACAATATTATCTAAGGTATAAATTCTGGAAGACAGGTTATTAATGCTATTATCTATTACAGCCAACACCTTTTCCATATTGGCTTGATCAATAGCTCGTAATCTGGATGCAGCCTCAATCTGTGATAGCTTCCAAAACTTCGTTATAAATGGCATATACCCATCTTTTGGACCTGCCAACCGCAGGACCCTTAACAAAATCATTAAAATCTATTTTGTCGTTCAATCGTGATAAATTAAGTTTAACAGATGCCAAGGTGGAATGTTTAAGCCAAGATTGGCATAACTTCCCTACTGAGTAGGTAGTTACAGTGTGAGAAGATTCAAATCGGGGGTCTACACGAACTTGTGTATACCCCGGTGTTAAATCCAGAAACCGATGTTGACAGGAATCTGAGCTCGTTTGCCACACTAACCACCCTTCCGGATTCAAGTCAGAAATATTGAAGGATGTGTTGGAAATGTATGACTGCAACGTAGCAAGGGACAGATCCGTAAGATTATCCCAATTAGGATAAGCACCCAGACCCGGAGTGGAGGGAGAATTTCATTTTTTAGAAGTAGCCAATCCAAAACAGGTGGTCTGAAAAATTGACGAATTCAAAAATAACATGTGGTTCGGGATGAGGAAGGCACGATGCAAAGCTTCTGTTCCCTGTACCTGCCACGGTTTAGAACCCCAAACCGATTTAAGATCGATAGTAGATTTCCACTGATCATATCCTCCAATTGCCAACTTGTCCATAAAGGACTTGGAATACAACAATTTGGTGTATGTCAGTCTAACCCTAGAAGCAGACTCAGCCGCAACCTTAAAATAAAAGGAGGCCGGATTTGACACACTGAAATCAGAAAAATATGTGAATTTGTCCACTAACGTGGTGGAGCTGCCCAGCCTAGGGGCGGGTCAGTGTTCCCATTGTGTATAATTTAAGAATTTTCTAAACGTATTTGCTTTGTGTAGGAAATGTGTGCCATAATGTTGATAGCAGAATTGCTCATCATAATTAGCAGTATCTAAATACAAATCTTCAGCATCAAATGCAGCATAATATTTCAAATCAGCAAACAGTGCTTCTATTGCTTGTACATCCCAATCATCCGAGTGGATGTTCTGCTTAACTACATCACCCATAGAAACACGAAATACATTTGGCACATTGATTACTTCAGTGGGGCCATGAATTTGAAATTTTACAGCATCCCAAGCGATCCCATCACGTACAGGCCAGGCAGTAATGTTCACAAAAGTCTGGTCCCTTTTCATGATATGTGATGAGGAGTGGGGGGCCAAAGTTCCATCAATTAGTCGAATTGTAGAGCGTTCTTTCATGTAGTGTCCATTGATAAGTCTAAAAAACACTACCACAAAGCCAATGGACATAAACAAAAAAATACATATGAGCACCAGCCAAGGGGGAATTAAAAAATGTCTTTTGAACCAGGCAACAAAAATTGAAACTTTGGACGGGGCAATGGAAGTCATTGAATTAGGGTCAAAGGAGTATTGTGACTGGGTAACTGTGGTGGATTGTAAAACAGGCAATGGGACATCCGCAGGATAAGCATACTCAATATCTTCAGGTAGACCACCAGGTGTCGGTGTCAATAAAGGACCAGTAACTGTGTGCATCTCGACGGCAACATCAGGCAAGGTGTTAGAAGCTGGGGCCACAACCGAATTTCTCAGCATCGAAGGGCAAGAAACTGCCGGTGTCATACTAAGAAGAATCGGCCACTCTCTGTAGCTTGACATTGTCAATAGAGATGTACCTGTTATCCTTTCGACCAGGAAGTGGAGGTAAAATGACTGTACGTGTACCCTGTACTCCAAGCAGCGGAACTGGTGCACGATAAGAGGGGCCAAACTCCTTCTTGTTCTCCACCTTCTCACGGACCAGATCACCAACTCGAGGTAGCCTGCCGACTACCGGAATCTGAAGCGCAGCATCAGATGTGGAGGGTACGTGTTCCTTCGCTAGACTGTCTCTGGCTTCTTGAAGATTCTGCAATACAGCACAGTGATCATCTACGTCAAAGGGTGCGGCCGACGCCGCCATGTCTAGACCATCAAGGTCCGGGACAAACATTCATATGCCAAAGAGCCTCATGTATGGGGTCCGCCCACCCAGAGACCTTCTAGGGAGATTATTAAGTGCACGTTGCACGTCATATAAATGGGCTAGCCAGTTCCGGCCAGTACCTAAAACCCTGGCTGTCAAAGATTGCTTTAAGTCACGGTTCATTCGCTCCACTACACTATTACCCTCAGGTCGGTATGGAGCCGAAAATTTGACTTGGACCCCCAAATTTCTCATGGCTTCTTTGTACGCCTTAGAGGCAAATGAAGGGCCCTGATCAGAATGAAAGGTATCACATGCAAAACTTCCAACAAAAAGACACGCAAATCCTTGATGACAGTACGGGCATCAGCACTCCTTTGTGGCCACACCCACAGAAAACGTGTGCACGAATCCACTGCAACCAAGATGTATTTGTATGCAGTTTCAGAGGTAAATGGACCGCAATGATCTAAATAAACACAACCCAGTGGTTTATTAGATATGTACAACTGAGATTGTGGCGGGCGCGCCGCAGTTGAAGGTTTTATCTGCTGGCAAATGTCACAATCAAGAACATAAGCGCAAGCTTGTTTGTATAAACCGCACCACCAGTAACGTTGTTGTAACAGAGATACAGTAGCTGCAACGCCGGCATGCGCGGACGCCATGCCCTCGTGAGCTGCTAATATCAAAGATGGTCTGCAGTCCGCGTTGGGAATCAATCTGTCACCAACATCGTTAATCCTCACTAACGGGACGTTATCAGGACTTAAGAGATAATGGTAACAAGAAGGGAAACCTCTAGGATATTTTGTTCCCTTCTCTGTAGCAGCAATAGCTGCCAAGATGTCATCATCGATCTTACTTTGTGATCTTGTAACTGCTGCTACTAAGTATGTCGCCACTGCTGTTTTTGCTGCTTCGTCAGCTAGGCTGTTGCCGACAGCATGGACACCAACTCGTTGGTGACCAAGAGTGTGAATAACATTCACGAGAGGCAGATGTTCTTTAAGTTCTGCCACTCGAACCCAAAGCGTTTTATGCTTAATCGTGCTACCTTTGGAATCATGGTAGTCATTCTGAGACCAAAAATGTAGATTGTCGTTGTAAGATTGGACACAATAAAATGAGTCACTCACTATAAGAGTAGTGACTCGGGATCAGCAAACTCCAGTGCAAGCACCAGAGCACGAAGCTCTGCTAACTGTGCGGTACAATCACCCAATGACTGCGTATGCACGACATCGGATTGGAATTCACCGTTCACGAAAGTACCGACCACAATTGCGCAGACCGTTGAATAGGCATGCTTCGATCCAGTAGCCGGTTGCGCAGAACCGTCAGTGTAAATGACACAATGGTAATCCTCGAGCGGGCGCAAAGACAGAGGTGCTGGATGAACGAATTCATACTGTAAAAACTCCTGAGTCTGAAGAGCCGCATCAAAGATATATGTGACGTCAGGCGATGTCAAGGAAGTGTCCCATTGTATCCACCTTGGATGCAAAGCCTTAGAATTAGGTACACTTGCTTTCGTCACCGCCTCAAGGGCAGGATATGGTGTTACCACTAACATGCGTTTACATTGCGATAGCGCTCGCTCTTTCAGAATCGCCATCTGTACTGCCGTCAGAACTTTGTCGATAGTGGAAAATCGCAGTCAGCCGAAGTGTACAAGTGTGATTTGTAGGCAATGGGGATGGTGTCGCCCTCATTGAACGTTAAGTATGTGAAACCCACTGCGCCTGGCACAATTCTTATCACCAGGTTAGTGTGGTTATCACGCGTCAGTAAGTATTTTGAAGCAAGAAGATCAGCTTGCAACGAATGCAATATAGCTGAATGCTCTGGCAGCCAACATGATTTGGAAAAAGTAGGTTGTACCAGGGCATAAAGCGGCTTCATACGCTGGGCATAATCAGGAATGTACGTTCGACCGAAATTCAGAAAGCCCAGCAGAGATTGTAATTTCTTCAGTGTCGTAGGAGCACGTAGGCATGCGCATTTCTCTAGGAAGTGCAGAGCCAATCCTCGACCTTCATTGTTGAGTTCGTATCCCAAGAACAACACTGTATATTCCGCAATGTGAGACTTCGCAAAGTTGAATTTGTACCCGAAGTCTGCAAACAAAACAAAAATGCGATCAACGCGACGGAGATGCGGTCCCAACTTGTCATCTGTGAGATAAATATCATCCACATACAAGTACGCATCAGGGTCTATGCTCTCTAACAGAGAGACCACGCGAGCGGCGAATACACCAGGGCTGTTTTTATAGCCCGTCGGTAATCTTTTGAAATGTTTTTGTTTGCCACCCGAGGTAAATGCCGTCCACTCACTACTAAGAGAGGACAGGTTATGGCTGTAAAAGCCATTGGAAATGTCAAGTATGGTTTTAAACCGTTTTCTCACGAGACTATCGACGAGAGCCGAACTGTGGGTATTCTGTACTGCGCATGTCCGGCAATGAGAGTGTAAATGCCGGTAATCCAAAACTAGGCGGTACGACCCGTCAGGCTTCGTCACAGTGAATAAAGGATTATTCATCGGTGACACACATGTTTCAATTACACCTTGATATTCCAATTGTTCAAGGATAGCCGCGACGTGAGGTCTTGCTTCGCGACGCATGGGATATTGGGGTTGTGGCTGGGGCGTGGACCGCAACGGAATTTCATGGCTGGGGGACAATTTATCCCAGCCTACCTGATTACGATACAGCGCAGGTGCAAGCACCAGAGCCCACTCCTCGGTGAACTTTTTAGCTTGGTCCTTTGGCACTGTGTGCGGGAAGGACGGTAGGATTACCTCCTCCCCTCTTGGAGCATCTAAAACGAAACCTGGGGGCCAATCAGCCTCTGCTAATAGAATATCATATGAAGAGGTGAGATTATCCCAAAAAATCCCTTTAATCGTGCGTTGTATGTCACCTTCAATTAAGAGGACTATATTATATAGTCTGTCAGGGGGAGCCACTCTAGTGTCAGCAGTTTCTACAGTTATGAACGTATCAGTTGCTGTCGCCACCAGATATAGACGCAGTGCTTGTCGCACTACTGTAACTTCCGCCGCGCTGTCGAGCAGCGTTAGTGCCCATGTCAGGTTCTGAAGCTGCGTCCGCACCATCTGTGGCATACCTCGCTGTTAGCGCAGCAAACTTCTTCTTCTGAAACGGGGGTCGTTGACGTGCAGACTCGTCCTGCTTGCCTTTGCCGTTAGTCTGGCGGGGTTGCTCACGACTTTGGGCACCCCTTCCTTTCCCACGGTCTCCGCCACCGGATTGTGAAGCTGATGTTTCCTGTGAAGAACGAGGAGAGCATTGTTCAGAAACCTGAAATCTATCAGGTGACTTAATACGAGATCGATCGCGCAGATCATATGTGCGTTCGCTGGACGACTGCACGGGCGAGGCAGGACGAGACCCATGTTTCTGTTGCTGCTTCCCCTGTTTCTTTGCTCGCCAACTTTGTTTACGAAAATTTGGGCGTTCGTCTTTAGTAGACAAGCTCACCTTAGTTTGCTGTACTATATCAGGAATTACCACGGCTGGTTTAACACCCAACGCACTACGGCCCACGGTCCTATAGGCTTGCGCAATTATTTTAGCGAACTCCTTGGGCCTGTCGAGTTCATCCACGCGGTCCAGCTTATTAGCTACTTGGAACTGCATGGCATCGCCTTTGAGGTTGCCCATTACCATGGAAGCCACCACGTCGAACACTCCGACAAGCCTCATTCCTAATTCAACAGCAGCCTCCGCACCGTGATTCTCTTGAACACGTTTGATGACGGAGGGTAGTACAGACATAGACGGAGTGCCGAAGCACTTCGAGTAGGTCGCGGCAAAGACCTTGCCCCAGTTTGTGCAATCAGCCATATCTGGGACTAAGTCTTTCGGCAAACTAATGGTGAGTATCCTGTGTTTCTCCACAGGAGTGGTATGCGGAAAAAACGCCTCCAGTTGGTCAAATTTCTCAGCAAGCCAATAAGGAAAATCATCCTTACTTTGGGGGCGCTTGCCCATTACCGAATTACCCATAACAGGACTAATAACCACTGCGTGGTGGTCCGTTGGTTGTCCCGCAACAGCAGGTGCCCCCACCTGCACGTTGCGCGACACGTACTGCACTAAAGCCCTATGAACTGTAATCAGGGCTGTGTGTAGTACCCGCAACTCAGCCACCGCCACTGCGAGACAGCGGGGATGAGGCGTAAAGCCGGCCAGCACCGGCCATGTGGCCCCTGCAATAGACAACGGGCCCATTCTAGCCGGTTCAACCGCATGGGGAAGGGCGCCATTAAACCAAATGGTATGCTGCCAGGCAGAGATAGGAATTTCATGTGTCCTATACGGGGTATAGACCGCAGGTAGCTGCGTGGGAGTAAAGGAATGAAACGTATCATCGTCATCCACCGCCGGAAAAGTCACCCAAGAGTAAAACAACTCATATGGGTAAGACGCATCAGCGCTAACCACAAAAATAACAGCCATCCCATCATCTGGCACCCCATACGTCGTCAAATGACGGCGTAGAGGTGTACGACTATGCGCGGCTATCTCGACCGCCATTAGGACACACTAAAGAGTATCAACGATATCAACAGTAGCACTGGGGTTCAGTAAAAATAACCTTTTTAATGATCAAGCTTGAAAGAACCTATTAGTCGAAACCCAGGTAGGTTAAACCGTCACTCCTGTTAACCGGAAACCAGAGTGAGGGTGTTTTGGACTAATAGAAGCACTACTAAGGCGTTTCAAATCAATAGACCAAACGTTAGGTGCGCCATGTTGCAGGGATTCTGCTTATGCACAGAACTATGCACAGGAAACCAGGACCTCAGTGAATTGTGGTGTACCAAAAACTCACCTCAGAACCCAGAACCCCTTATCCGACCAGCATCAGTGTCCCATTCGTTATCCGAGTTTTATCTCGGCGGTCCCAATCTATAGACAACCCAGAACAAGCGACTTAGGGTATTCTCAGGAATGGTGGGAATCAGAAATACCTGTTCATAATTATTCTCATATCAGTCCACAACAGAATAAACAGAGACACGGTAAAGTTTAAAGAGTTTATTTTATAAACCTTGTGTCCTAAGATGCAGTACTTTGGCTAACATAAGCAGACAAATGATTAAGATCAAAACCATCAGCATAGTTACAATACCATAGAAAATGAAAGGAGTAATCATACTAAAATGACAGTGGATATCAGCCACCTTCCTTTCGCTAATAAACTAATACTATTATTATTAGACTAATAAAAGGTCTCTAGGCTTGAATGGGGAACCCCATACCGTAAAGATCAACTTAGTGGGATCACATCACAGGATCAGCTAGACTCTGCTCCTGGGAAAGCTCTTCTTCCGAATGTAATGAAAAACATGCAACACTGCAATATTAAAAGCACCCGACTTTCGGGTATTTGCAGCTGCGTGCGTGTTATGGCTAAATAGAGGGCCGATCAACCTGAACCCAACAACATGCACCGTCTAGCGACCCAGACTGTTTCTTTACACAATGTTCAGACCAAGGTCGCTGCTCACTGTTCGGGATGTGAACAACAGACAGTTCTCATGTGAAGCAAAGTCGAGCAAGCATTTCTCAATTAATAACATGTGACTACAGTGTTGTGTGCAAAAGCAGCAAAAGCGGCAAGATTGCTTTCTAACATCCAACGCGGTTGTGCTAACTTAGCATTGTACGTATGTAGATAGTAATCTTCACTACACTGCATTGCACAATGCATAACATCATTTTCCAAGGTTGTTGAGGCTGAATATTTGCAAAGAACTGCATCTATTTATGTTTTTAACAATTTAGTTTTGCTGTGTTTTAAAATGTGCTTTTGTATTGTTGTCTAATGTGGACCTCCGTAAGTGTTCCAAAACGTAATAATAAAATAAATTGACAAAAGTGAATATCAAAAGCTTAGGTAACAAAGTAAAGCCAAAAGAACAAACTAAAGTCAAAGAAAGGTTAAATAATTCTATGGAGTGTACAATAATTCATAATTAAGCAGTTTCTAGTATTTTTTGTTTTCAAAAGAAATAGCACTTTAATTCACAACCAAATAAACACTAAACATAAAATTACCAGTGTACACAGTGAAATAGACACCTCTTTAGCACCACCTGAACTAGAGATCTGTATCAGAAAGTATCTTAGTGTTAAACAATGTAAATCCATTCCCTAATGCATTTGTCATGGAATGTTCTTCCTATTGCAGTTGTCACAACGTTCTCAATGAAAAATCTCTTTGCTCTTGCATTTCTCAGCGAGTTCACAATTAAAATCCATGTTCTGCTGCATTTGGCACAGAGTTTTCAGTGTTAAACCTGACTCTCAGGGCCTGAAGAAGAGCAGTTCAAGGCTTACTTCGGTATGTTTTATGGGCTGAAAACTCTAAACTGAGCAACGCACAAAAATAACACATAATAAATCAATGTCAAGCCAATATTTTGCCTTTGAAAAGAAAAATTACTTTCATGCACAAACATGTACTATGCTCAGAATTACAAATATTTCAAGCTTTTCAATAGAATTACAAATTGAAACCCATATTTTAGGGGCCTCTCTGTTTAAACAGGATACAAATCAAGTACCCTAAAGAAATATGACATTGGGTAAATGTAGCCTACTCCTGTTATCCTCCTGAAATATGTAGACCAACAGGCTTTAATCCTAAGAACTAGCAATGCCCTACATGGACCTATTGGAAAACATGATGCTTTTCACAATCAAAAAGGTTAAGCCGACAGACTTTCTCAAGTTTCTAAAAATGTAAAGTGAGAGGACTACAGCCTTTGTCACACCACCCTGAGTAATTAGTAAAGTAACCTGTAGGCTTTTATATGAAAATAAACAAACATAACTATGTGGTCTCGGCCTGAGAGCCTTATCAAATATTTTGTGAAGACTCAAATTAAACATTAACCTGAATCTTAAATCTCCCTCTGTTGATATCAAACATTTTGCAGTAGTAGATCAAGAACAAGGCATGTATATTATACATCTTCTTTTTGCGTTTGTCAGAGTTCACAATGTAAAGCCTCTTCCTATTATATTTGTCATTTAGTTAAAAATAATAAGCTGCTTCCTATATTGGTTGTCCTGAAGTTCACTGTGTTAATCTCCTTTATATTGTGCTTTTCAGAGAGCTTGCCATGTAAAACCACTTTCTGTTGCATTTGTCAGAGTTCAGAATGTAATATCCATTCCTATTGTATTTGTCTAACTGTTCACAATATAAAGCCCCCCACCCCCATGGTGTTTGTCATAGAGTTCACAGTGTAAAAATCCTCTTCCTGTTGCATTTGCTAGAGTGTTCCAAATGTAAATTCACTTCCCACTGAATTTTTCGAAAGATCACATCACACTGCCCTTCCTCTAGTCCTTGTCTAAGTTAATAACTCCCTTCTTATTGCTTTTGTTGGAGTTCACAATGTAAAGTCCATTCCTATTGTATTTATCAGAGAGTTCACAAAAAAAACCTTCTTATTGCTTTTGCTAAATGCAGTTGGGGATGTCTTAGGGTAGTCAGTAGTTACTGGGCCCCAATTTTGTAAATGAGAGTCTTTCCCCTTTGGAGTCCTGTGGACTCTGTACTTCGGTTACTCAAGCTTGTAGTCAAGTACCCATTTCAGCACTTGATTCTCAGGATAATGAGGCATAGTAGTCTGTGGATGACTCGATGAGGCGAAGAGGAATAGAAAATTAGCATTCAGGAATGCAGAAAGATAAAAATAAATTAATGTTCAGCCAATGCATATTTAAAAAGTGTAATGACCCAATGAACCCACAACTAAATACTTCACACAAGCTTGAAAATATTTCAAAGATTTAAAATGGAGCTGACAATTGTAACACCTCCTAAATGTGCCTTGTAGAATCACAGGGTGCAAATCAAATAACCAAATGAGTATCACCGAGTGTTAATAATCTGGGACGTGTAATCAGTTCCTGTTATCTGTGTGGTAGAGGTGTCAATTTGATCTAACTCTAAATTCTAGCAATGCCCCTATATGGGCCGATTACAAAAAATATCAGCAGTGTTAGTCCTATGGACTTTTTCAGGTCATTCAGAATGTAAAATGAGATGCCTGCTGCTTTTTTCACCAAATTTAAAAATCAATAAAGTAAACCAATTGGCTTTTAAGTGAACATAAACATAAGCATATGATCTCTTCCCAGGGAGACCAATCAAACAATTTAGGGATACCCAAAGTATACGTTGACATGAACATTACTTCTCCTACAGCCATCAAGCATTTATACCGAGGCCAGAACTAAACTTGCCATATGCACTAAAGCCCTTTCTATTGCTTTTGTCAGAGTTCAAAATTTACAACTCCGTCCTATTGTATTTAACAAAGAATTTACAATATAATACCACTTTCTATTGCTTCTGTCAGAGAGTTCACAACCATATACCACTTACAATTGTAAACTCTTTTTCTGTTGAATTTGGTAGATTGTTTACACTATGAAGCCCCTGTACATTAAGTTTGGCCAGGAATTTATACAGTAAATTTCCTTCCTATTGTATTCCTCAGAGGGTTCACAATCTCCTTTGTATGGTTTTAGAGTTCACAATGTAAATCCACTTTGTATGGGGTTGTCAAATAGTCAACATAAAACCCCTTTCCTATAATATTTGTCAGAGAGTTGGTAATGTAAAACCCCTTTTTACAGCATTGGTAACATGGTTACATCACGCAAGCCCCTTCCTAGAGTATTTAACCCAGGGTCTGCGTTAGAAAATACTTGTCTATGGGCTTTAACACAATCCACCAATAAAATTAGACTGGCTTTAACATATGCTTTTTTACAATAAATAATCCAGGCCTACTGACTTTGTCATAATCTTTCTTACTAAACAGACCAGACCTACGGCATTTGTCATAAATGTTCCCCCTTGAGCCTATCAATCCTTGATACCGAAATTCTGAGCTTAACCAACATTCATTATCATGTGTATGCGGACAACACCCAACTGTACTAGAAGGTCCCCTCCTCTGAAGACATCAGATCTCTTAATTCACTTCTACAAAAAACACAATCCTGGCTTACAGAAAACTTCCTCAAACTAAACACCCTCAAGACCAAATTCCTACTAATCGCTCCACCTACCCAGTCAACTGTCTTCCCCAAATTATCGATTCAGCGAGATCACTGGGAATAACTCTCGACCTTAACATGCAGAAGCAAATCAGTGTCGCCACCAAAAGAGCAAACCTATAAATGAGCATTCTGAGGAAATTAAAACCCTCCCCCCCCCCCAATAACTTCAAATCTGTAGTAAAAACCCTAGTAATCCCTAGGCTAGATTATGGTAGTGCAATCCATTGTGGTGTGCCAAGGTCTACAACCGCTCCTCTAAGAGCCTCCCTTATTTCGTATTCTAGACATATCACAGGGTCTAAAAGAAATTGCCACATCTCCCCTGACCTCAACTGGCTCTCCTATGAAGCAAGAATTCAATAAAAAATTGTTTGCATGACCTATGAAACCCTTCCCTTCAGTACCCTGAGATACCTAGCTCAGACGTTGGTGCTCTCTAGTGGCGATAGATCTTGCAGAAGCTCCAGTATCCTACTACTTAAACCACAGAGATTTTCCAAAAAGAAAGCATGCAACCGAGCCTTCTCTGGGATCACCCCAAAGATCTGGAACTCACTGCCCCTAGAAACCAGACTGAATCCCTCACTGCTGTCCTTCGAGAAAGAAGTAAAGTCTTTACTCACTAGCAAATTTAATCCCTAAATCCTAGGATCTAAGCCCCCATGCTTCACCTGCTCTCATCCAATAGTCGCATAACAACTGCTTGCTGTCATTGTTTTGATTGTTTTCTTCACTGTTTTTATGTTTGTACTTTTGCATCTATCTGTATCTGAGAGCAATATCTGTTTCCTTTGCCTCTGTCCCCCTGTACATGTGTAAAGCACTCTGATACCCGCATTATATAAAACTTTTAAAATGAATAAAGTCTTCAGCCTTGATCATTGGCCTGTTACCATTGTCGTGTAGTCCTACTACTCTGTAGGATCTGTGCATTGCTTGAACAACATAAACTAGGGGCTTGGTGCCAAGACTGATTCCAGACACCCCTGCATGTTATATTGGCCTATAGACCAGCTATCTCACAGTGCCACCGCAAGCCCTCCTAATCTATCAGGAAGCAAATGATTTTCTGGCAACCACTGAACATGACAACCCTGACCCCTCAAGGAACCTGGAAACAGTACAGAACTTTCCGCTCAGTCACTCGTGCTCACTTATTCTCAGAGAAATATACAGAGAATACACAGTGGGATGTTTTCAATAATATTTATTGAACCAATGTTATTCTTGCATAAAATACGTGTGCTGCAATGATTAGTAGACAAAAGCCGATAAACGTGATTACAAGTGCCAGAGCGTAATTAGTAGATATAGATCTACCATGGTGCTAAAACAGTATATATATGCAGGCACATAAAACAAGGCAGTTGTCAAGCGTACTCCCACAATGCAAACCTTTCTCTAAGTGTACCTGGAGTGTGTGAAGGTGTAAAGCCAAGAATCCACTCAAGGGGTGATCCAACCCCATTACCTGATGGGATAGAGTGAGGGACGCCATCTTGGTCACAAACCGCACACCCCTCAGTGATGTCAGGTTCTGAGTGGGGATTTCTCAGCATGCAAGGACCCTCTGTGTCAGCGGAAGTGCCTCCTCTGCTAATCTATTGGTATACTCATCCTTTATAATAGAAAGCAGCCTTGCGATGTGCATATAGATTAGCAATGTTAGGAATATGTAGAAAGCCCTGTCGCACTCAGGATGAAGATAGTGATGACATTTGTACATAGTGTGAAACGAGACCTTGTAAATCATGTACATGAGTTGTGATAATTTTGTGAGAAGCTAGATGTGAAAACAAGGTTAGTTTTAGAGAAACTAATCCAACATTATCGTGCATGCAAAAATGTGCAAAAGGTCACAACTGAAAATGTTATTTGTGAGGACAATGTAAGAGATAAGCTTCTTCGTTACATGGGCCTAACTTGGGAATATAACACCCACTCCTCATACTAAGGGTTGATATCTAAAAAGCTATCTAAAAGCCAGCAGACAATTTTAAAACCTTTAAAAACTATTCTTAAAAGCATCTAAAAGCGGGCTACACATTAAAATATCTATCTAAAAGTCTTTTTGAGATCCCAAGCACTCAGAAAGCAGTGAAGCCTAGAAAAAGAAAAAGCTGTTTGGGTTCATTTTCTTTAGAAAAGAAGCCAAATTGTTCCCACATGGAAACAGGCAAATTGCTTATGTGTTCTGAGTGGTAGATGCAACTTTGCTGTTGCGCACATCTGCAGACTTTCTCAGAGGTGCACCTCGTAGCATGTTTATGGAGCAAAGGTGATTCCATGTGGAGAAGTGTGGCTCAATGATTAGAGCGGCAGACCCTGATGCAGAGGTCTAGCCTGGGACCAGGGTTCAATTCCCCGCCTCGGCGGGTCTTGGGCTCAAAAATTCCACGGACCTGATAATTCTTGCCTCAGTGCCATTCCAATCATGGAGTCCCACTCTGCAACTCTGGGCAATAGCTTGCTTAATCTCCACAACGGCCCCCACAACGCTAAGGATGCCTGGCCTCCACCTTGGGGGTGCCCAGGAGTGGACGCCTCACAGGGAAAGCCAGGATGGGTTCCACAGCGGTATTCGTACAAGCGCCTTGAGACCCTTGCGGGTGAGTAGTGCGCTATACAAGTATCAATTTACAATTTACATTTACATCCAGTTTCCACCGCAGCCACTGAGGGAGGGAGGTGTTGTAAACCATAAGTTTTCCGCAGAACTGTTGTTCATATCACTAGCAGCTGAAGCATCCCAGGGTGATTCTAAGAATGCATTCATCATCAATGGAATACGCTGGGGACAGCAATACACATGGGCCTTGCAGGGGTCCATCAGCACTTCAATGTCTGGTGGTGCAGCCAATTATGATCCAAGACATATATTCAGGACGTATTTGTGGCTGCAAAGCAGACAGCGGAAGACAGCTTGTTTACAGTCAAGCCAGAAGACCTGAATGATAAGAACCAGTGCTCATTTAGTTCTTAAAGCCGAGGTGTGTCGAAGCAGTGTCTCCTGCGCTAACGGCAGTGCAGCACTAGCAGTGCTGTCTCCATTCCGAGTTGCACTGAGAAGTCCATTGCATAGCAGATAAAATAAAATCAGTATTCCCGCCACAAGTAGCAGGACAAGCGGGAGCCCTCCAAAAACGCTTCCCAACAAGGAGTGCATGAAAGATGGTTTAACTACAAAAATATTCTGAAAGGTGCTAACTAAACCAGAGCCGATACATTTAAAAAAGTGCACTATTCCTTTCGAATCAGATGTACCAGCTCTCCAAAATGCAGTGGGACGTTAGTGTGGAGTAGTGTCTGTATCTCAGACACAGACCTTGCAACCTGGAGATCAAACGTCTCTTTGGCTGAAGTTAAGGCCACATCTTTTAGCAAGAGCATGGCTTTCAGTTTGCTCAGGGAATCACATTTTATGTTGGAAACAGTTATTGAAGCCCATAGCACTACCTAACTAACAGTGCAGGCAGGTGGAAACAGTACTTGTGCACAACAAGGGACTATGGAATACCGTCACTAGATAAGCGATGCACGGTTCCATTCTGCAGCAACCTTGAGAATTCAGCTTAAAATAGCTCCCATTCGAGAGCAGCCTGAATACCTCTGGGGAACCCTTCAGATAACGAGACAAGTTCACTACTGAAGCATTGCATGCCCTGTGGAGAGAAATATCCTTGCAAACCGAGGAGCCGCTAAAAATATCTTCACTGTCGAAGCCACTAAGAAAAACTTCAGTGTCCCCATTCCTGCATCTATACCTGAACGGTAATTCCCAATACTCGCGCACATATCCTTCCCCTAGCGCTTCATATCTGCCTACCTGTTGGTATTGGACTCAATATTAGAATTGAAAGTTCATGACCTGTAGGGTGATGTAACCATGGATTTTCCAGTCAGTGGATGGTGTCTCAGCCACGGTGAAAGGTACTTGGTCTAATTTTTAAATGTGCAATATGGTATATTTCACATCTCTGCACGCCATTACTATCTGTCTTTCCGTTAGATCGTATGCTGAAAACAGGTTTGTACTGTTGATGTAGCTCCATGGCATGGGCCAGAACATAACGTTTGTAACGTCCAGTTCAGTATTACTATTGACCGTAAGTGTGACTGTCCATGTTGTAATATAGACATATCTTGCTGTATTATGTCAAATGCAGAAGACACTATGGTGTCCATTGAATACATTCTGGATGATAATGTGGTCGTACAGTTGCCAATCACAGCCAAAGCCTTTTCTAAATTAACCCTATCAATCTCTTGCAATCTCCAAGCAGCTTCCTATTAAGAATTCTTCCACAGCTCGTTGTATATTCCATACAAAAAGTGCTTTTGACATGGATTCCGGGGGCCTAATAAAAAATCCCTGAGATCCATGTCATCAGAAAGAAGGGACAAGTGTTGTTTCACCTGGGAGAGTGGTGAGGTTTGTAGCCAATCTAGGCATTAACTTCCCAACACTATATGACGTTACCACCCCCAAGTGTTCTGTTTGTAAATATCACTGCTCAGGCCTATTGATCCTAAACCCTTTGGTGTTACCCAGGAATCTAAATTGACACCAGTTTGTGTCCACAGGCTAAACCAACCATCTCTTCCAATTGGGGTCTGATGAATTGAAAGAACCATTATGTATCATGGTATCTAATGTATCCTCACTGAAGTGTGTAAAGTGCTGCCAATTCTTGAAACGTGAGAATGCGAGAATACACGGAGTGTTCAAATCCTTTATTTTTGCTATACCAAGACATGAAGTTTGTTGCACTGTCTTGTTCAGGAAAATCATTTGATGTGGTATGAGGCATGCTCTAAATAAGGCCTCCGTTCCCTGAACCTGCCAATCTTTGGTCCCCCAGATAGATTTTGTGTCTGTGGTGTCTTTCCAAAAGTCTAAACGCTGTTTAGACAGTTGGGAAATAAGGGAGGCAGAATATATCAGCTTGGTGTTTGTTAGCATATTATTCTTTCTGGTGTAGTTGCAAGCCTATAGTAATACAAGGCTGGATCTTATGTTTCAAAACTTGAAAAATAAGCAAACTTCTGTGCAAATATCTTTGAACTATCCTTCAGTGGTGTTGGGCAGTGTTCCCATTCTGTGTAGTTATAAACAACGTGTGGGATACTAGTTTATGTAAAAAATGATGAACATAATGCTGGAAACAGAACATGTCACCAAAATTACTTGTACCATTATAGAATTCATCATCAGAAAATACAACTGATTGCTCTAAATCTAAAAACAAATTATGCACAGTTTCAATGTCCCAATTATCAGAGAAAGGTCTAGAGGTGATAATGTTATTTAAAGAAATTTTAAACATATATGGAATTTTCAAAAGTTTAGTAGGACTGTACACATCATATGATACCCTGTCCCATACAGTTCTTTCAGAAATTGGAACTGCTGTGATGTTCACCAGGGACAGCTCTCACAGTTCACGGTGCGATGATGCCTGTGTGCAATTGCCCACTCATCATCCCAATAAAAAAAGGCCTCCATGAGGTTGTGACTTCATATGCAGGGTTAAGTGTTCTACTGCAAGGCACCAGGCCCGGTGTCCATGATGGTGCAATCGGCGAGCCCAGCACAAACAGTCCCACAGGGTCTCGGAATGAAACAAGAAAGGGCCCTCAGCGCCTCATCTAATGGCTCCTCCCGCCAGGCCAGAAGCAAATAGCAGCCCAGTTGAGATGTTTTACCTTATTTAAGGTGCTAATAATAGAAGATTAAGAGCATAGCTGTATTACAGCTCTGTTGAGAAAGTTCCATTGGGAATCTTAATTATCTATTGAACCAACTAGATAATAGCTTTTGTGATTGCCTATGTTTTAATACCAATTAGCACCCAGAATAGACAACCCGACTTAGGGGCCCATTAGATTAGCGGTGATGGGACCGGCTGCCAGATGTGCGGCAGTCCCGCACCACTGATGAGGATGCGACTGCCACCCTGGCAGTCGCATTCCGCTATCTTGACATTGTAGCGGGTGCTGCTGTAAGTAAGCACCCGCTACATTGCCAAAATGGCATGTTGTGCATTGCCATGCACAACGTGGCAGGCACCGCGTGGTGCCTGCCACCTTGTGCATGGCAATGTAAGGGTGTACCATATGCACCCCCCAAGTGCAGCCCCCCCACCCCCCGGGAGCCCACAACGGGCCCCCAAAGCAATTCCCACCAGCCTTTCCGAAAGGCCTTTGTGAACACTCATCCTAATATGGATGGCAGTGCCTACAAAATTAATGCCCAGTTCCGCCCGCCCGGCAATCGTAACGATTGCCGACCGGCGAGAAAGCGGCGGACGCACTTTACGTCCGCTGCGATACCCCCCGCCATGATAATATGGCAGGAGGTAAATAAGGTTGTGATGGTGGGTGGATCGCCACCGCCAGCCGGGCGGTGGCAATCCGCCTGGCATCATAATGACCCCCTTAGTGTTTTTATCTTCACTCGGAATATTCAATCTAATCATCATTCTTTGAACACTAGGTAAAAAAAGGATAAGAAAAGTCTCTATGTACAAAACACAGGTTATTTCCAGAACTGGTGGGTTACATCTAGTGTACATATTTATCTAACTGTTTGCGATCAGTAGGGTTTTAGTGCATCAATTATAAATGACATCATAACAGCAATTAATTTGTTCAAAATGTAATAGCAATAACTTTTCTAAAACAAAATAAAGTATTTAAAATTAGTACATTTAATTAAATAAGCACATGGGATGTGATCTTGCACCACACGCCTTAGATCTTAACCTACAAAGCACAACAGGTTAGTCAAAGAAATGCAAATACTTTTTAGGAGGTCAGTTATAATCAGATTACTTTTATCCTCAATCTCCCTGATGAATGCTCCCACAAATATCAGTCCAAACAAATGAAACATCAGTATTGTGACCCTCAAAGTGTTATCTAGATATTTTAACATTCCTGACGCAGTATTCCCCCATATAGTAGCCCTTCTATAAAATGGAATGCCGACTCAGCTCATCTGAGATCTTAACTATAGTAGTACAGGGTATGTGCAAATCTCTGCAGCAAACACTCCAACATAACAAATTTTCTTATTAAGAGTGGAACCTGAGTTCTGTAAACTAAATAATGATTTCTATAGTCATTCAAAGGCTGCCACAGCTATCTGGACAGAATATCGGTTGGAGCAGTGATAGTCAAATGTATAGAGTACCCGACTGGTGACTGCCTCTCCCCAGCCCTAGTGGATACGCAAATCACTATCAAATGAGGGAATTTGTGAGATCTAGAGATTTCCTGTATAAACATTGCTTCAGAAAAGCTGGTAGGGTCAGAATAGTGCCGGCCCCTTATATGACAAGCCATTGAAATGTCTTTAAAAGCACCAACACTAAATATATTTTCAATATTTACATTGTCATCCATGTTATCTAAGACTCTTGCAAGACTGGTTATTACTATGGATGCGTGAAATGTGCTTATTTTGCTTTTGCTTAACTATGTGAAATTGTCAGAAAAATGATGTGAAATTATGCAAAATTAAGCAAAATGCAAATCTGGTATTTAATTCTATATTTTAGCACGAAATGTGTCCTTGTGGCAATGATTACCATGATGGATTATTTTGTGCTAATAAATTACATGGAAAACACATATGCCACAAACAACAGCCTCTCACGTTTGGATTATTTGGGTTGTTCCCATGCTCCCCTGCTATAATTTTGCTGCAAAAGGCGGAGTAATTCTATGATGTGGCGTAATTTCTGGAATTTTACGTAATGTGAAATTCCCGATATTAATCCAGATTCATTTACATTTTGCCTAGACATAGTTAGCACATGTGTGGAAAATACATAGCTTTATCGTAATCTATATGATGAATCTGGTAATCTGAATAAATTGTCTCTCTTCCTTTCACAGATCTAAAATGGGATGCAGAATGTCTTGCACTCCCTAAATGGTTAAAACATGGAAATCCCATTTATAGGTCCTATCACACTTACCTCTTTCCTTTAATTATTTTTTTAAAAGTAGGCTCTCCCCTAATCCCAGGAGTTTGGGAGTTCTCTTTGATAGTGGTCTATCATTTGCCTTTACACCTGGCCTGCAAAGCCGCATTGTACCATCTCTGTATCTATCGTGGGTTCTGCCGATGCTCTCAGAGCATTTTCCTAATCCCCGCCGTGGTCATGTCCTGCCAGAATTACAGCAACATTACCTATACCAGCATTCTCAACATTTTTCTGCAATCTTGAAACTTCAGAGAGTTCAAAAAAATGCAGCCTGTCTGTTATGTTTGGAACAACATGAACACACCAGGCCGTCCGTGACATCCCTACACTGTCTCACAGTAAAAGAAAGAATAACTTTTTTAAATCTCTGCCCATTACACAAGGCACCCCATAGTATTTCACTAAATTATCACACAAAAATGTTCAATCTATGAAACAGAAACCTCACTTCTGCCAAAAGATGTCTCTTGTTTACCAACCGAACTTATACTGGAAAATGACTTCATAAAATTCAGAAAATCTATAAATATTTCCCTATTCACCCTGTAATTTAGATAATCTAGTACTTCCATTAACGTTATAACAGCCCAACTTAGAACTATTGGGACAGTCCCTTTACATCTTAATAGCAGCACTACTGAGATGTGCTGTTAATATCTACACAGGAAGGTGGCAATTCTATACCCTGTACAATCCATGGCTTCGGCTAACTCAGACTTCCCACAAGTAAAAGAAATGTTCAATTATGTATAAATCATGTCATACCATACTGTTTGAAGCATTTTGTAGGTTTTCTGATATAGGAACTGACACACATGGGGGAAAAAGATTTTCCAAGGATCAAACAGTGCAGTCAAACTACGGAAACCTGGATTACAACTAGGTAGTCAACCTTACCACTATGCCACCCTACAATTAGTTTCAAACATGTTTAACTTCATATTTACACATTGAAGGTCTTCATTACAAAAAGGCACAGCAATTATTTTTGACTGTGTGAACACTTGCTAGTCTGATCAATGCATAATATATTGCCCTTTCTTGTTTGTCTTCCATGGTCATCTGTGTGATTAGAGAGAACCACGAAAGAACTAGTAAAGCTTCTTCTGATGCTTACAGGAAAAGATAAGAAATGCAGAAGCATAGTTAAATGTAGACATCAATAAACAGAAAGGGTTGTGGTTTATATAAACAAAAAGCAGACATTAAACCACCATACCTGGGGTGACAAACTCCCTACAGATAAATATGGGGAGTCCATTATTTATTCCCCATAGATACACTAGTGAAGAGCAGGTCTTGTTCTTTTGTGTGTGTGTTATACGCATTCCTAAGTTAATGGTATTTATTTAATAAATGTACAGTTTTTGGCAAGCAACTCTGCCAGATGTGAAGTTCATTTGGGAAGCCAAGCATTAATACAGGCTCCCTCAATATGTAAGTCGGTGAGATGATGCCTTACTTTGAGACAGAAACTCCTATATTCCAGAACTGGCAAGACGGTTCTGTCCCATCTTCATCTTTGGGAAGTAGTCTTTTTCCCTTTCCTAATATTTATGTATCCCTGCCCCATTCACTCTTAAAATCCTAGAGCTTGAATCCTCACTTGTAAGTTACCAAGCACTAAGACAACCAAGACCTCATGGTACAACAGTCCCAAGGTTTAGAAATCATGTGCCACCATTGCTCAGGAGGTCACCACGAAAGCAATGATATCACAATTGTAAGAAAGATCATCTAACCACATCAGGAGCAAAGAGACCAACGAGACAGATACAGGACCATGGTGGGAGTAGGCCATGAATAAAAACCAAAGACTTAGATTCTGAAAACTGAGCCACAAGGCCATTGCTGATTCACCCAGCTGGATTGACACCATACAAAGAAACAGATGGCCACGAAAAGGCCTGGCAGAAACAAAGACACCCAATGCCAGCACTCACACACACCAACACATGACAAACATTAAGCAGAGAACTGAAAAATTGTCAGATTCCACATAAAATGACAACAAGGAAAAGCACCACAACCCTGAGGGAGGGCACAGAGTCACATAAACATCATCAAGTGGATCATGAGACAAGTAGCTGCTGTATGTGTCACAGATGTCATACCTGGATCTTCCTGTTCTGTTTGTTCCCCATTATCACTGTTGTACTATGCTATGCACGTTTCACTGTTTTCTAGTTGGGCAGGTGAGATGGGCTCTGATGTGCATTTTACTTAGGCATGCTGTGTACTTTAGTTTGAGTGAACTGTTACAAGATCTGTTTAACTAAGTTTAAATGCTTGCAATTCCTATTTGAACAAACAAGTGGTGCTAATAAGTTAAAAGACTTTGTTTCCTGCTGGCCTCACGGTTGACTGATATGATTGCTTGTTGTTTATTTTTTCAGCTGCCCTGCATCTAATTAAAGGCCTCCATTTCCTGCCCCAGTCTCCTGCCAAGGACAACCTTCTAATTGACAGGAAACACTCAGTAATCTTCTGGAAGACTCTACTGCATAAGGTGTTGGTTTACTCATCCTTCTATTTACTCCCCAATTTCCTGCCAGAGACAACCTTCTAATGAACAGGAAACAGGAATCTTTAGGAAGGCTTCAGTGCCAAATGTGTTTGTTTACTCAACCTTCCATTTTGTGTCCCAGTCTCCTGCCAGAGCCAGCCTTCTGAAAAACTGGAAACACTTAGTAATCTTCATGAATGCTCCAGATTAACAATTCCATGAAAGGCCATGAATACTGCTTTCAAACTCAGTCCCCTGCTTGGCTTCATTGATGTGTTTTGAGGGAGAGTTGTGTCTCCCAACAATGCTATCCTTGGGTCCAAGCCCCTCTGCCTGCAACAAGATTAACCTGCACATCTTCACCTGGAAGCTAGAGTCCAGCAACCCCTCTTGGAACTCCGTCCCTTTGAGATAGCTTTCAACAATCTTGAACCTCAAAACCTGGCTGTCACCTTCACTCCTCTTCACCTTGACTGTGACCACCTTTTTGCCATTTAATGCTCCAGCTATTCCTGCCCATTACATGGATCTGAGATTAGTGCACTAATCATGTGCTTCTAGTCTTGTATCTCCTTTTTCTTCAAAGACACCCTAGTAATTTGAGTTTGAGTAAGAAAGCGTTGGGTGAAGGAAAATTACTATTTGTGTGAAGTAACACCACGTTAAGGACAGATAAAGCTCTCTGAATCATCTGTGCAGAGGTCAAAGGATAGGCCCTCATGATTCACCGCAGGATTCAGTGCTCAAGGAACCTTCACATGGACTTTTTAATAGTAATTCTTGTTTGATATGTTTCATTAAGGACTTGCACTGCAGGCTTACTGGGAAGCATTCATGTATGACTCTGAAATGATTGTGCTCTTGTTGCAGAGTACCTCTTCTGACTGAAGGAGTGTGTGCCTTGCTATTAGAACTTGAGGGTTCCTGCTCAGAAGGATTAACATACTCCCACCATCTTCTTTCTTGGGAGATCCAGGGCCAGGACCATCTCTCTCTCTCTCGCTCTCTCTCTCTCTCTCTTTCCCTCCCTGCCCCCAGGCTTAGTCACCAGGATCAGTCATCCCTTCTGATATTAAGGATTAACCTCAAGGGTAAGTGGTGGAAGATCTTTTCTTTCGCATATGTCTTGAGAATTAATATGCGTGGCCCTTGGTGTGACAACAGACTTGCACCTACCTCAAAACACTAGAAGTGAACAGATCCATGAACTTAGCTTGGCCATGGAAAGAAGGACACCAGCGAATGCAAACCACACCTGAGAGATTAAAAGCTGGAAGGCCAACCCCAAGGATGTAAAGACCAAAACAACACTAAGGGAAGTCAAGGACACTGAGAGGGACACAGACGCACTCTACAGTGAACAATCACACAGTAGGACAATGATCCGACAAGAAGAAAGAAGGTTACAAGCAAAGAGATGATTTGCAGTAGAAGGTTAGCTCTTGAAGAAAATGCCACCGTAAAATAAAAATACTCAGATTAACTTCTCTGGCCACATTTCTATCTATCCCTATATTGTTTAGAAGATAACTCAAATCTGTGTTTAGTAAACTTGCAAAAAATATTTATTTTCAAAGTAAAAATATTATGCAGTGTCAGTTATTGAACACTGAAGAACGTTACCAAATTAAGTTATCAGGACACTCACAGACCGCGATTGCAAAATGTTTTTCCGAGTAGAATAAACCACCCAGGGGAATTATTCTATTTTCTTTCTAATCTCAAACTGAAAACAAGCATTGGCATAGCCAATAGGTTGCGCCTTTGGGACCTTATAAGTGTTTAGCCATGCAGTACATTATCACCCACCGGGCATATTTCTGTAATAGAACTAGTACTTATGTAAAGTGCTTTGATACCTTCATTCGCACTACATAATGCAAAAAATTAAAAGGAATGAAAGGAGAAGTGCTTGCAGATTTCTGAGGTGGGGGAGCGAAAAAATGCACTCTGTAGAGTTACGCTGTGCCTACCTGCTGTAGATGTTTGGTTTTTCTCCACAACAGTTAGGGTAAAATGCTGATTTCTAACGTTCTTCTCTTTTGTTTAACCAGAAGCATGAACATCCGGTCAACAAATGGTTAAGCATCACAATGCAAAGGTATTTACTGAAACCCCACGATGAACGTTCCCTTCCTCCACAAGACATGAGTGGTCTTTAAGGAGCTTTAACAATTGTAGCATCTGCTTGTTGCCTTCCAGGGTAGGCTTGTTGGCCAAGGCCCGCCCATTAGACGGTGCTGACGATTCCGCTGAAAAGTAAGATGTCACCGTAATTGATTTTGTTTCTGTTCCTTTGTGTTTTAGAGAAAATGAAAGCGCACTCTTGTGGAGGTGGGGTGGAGGGAACACGCCTTCTAATGAAAGCGACAAGGTCTGGAAATTAAACCTGATCCAAAACAGATGGCAGCCTGCGCGCCACCGCTGCTGGCTCCTATTATATAATGCCAGTACCAAATCAGTACCCAATCAGAGAGCGAGCACAGTAGAGATAATCAGGAGCCGAATTGAAAGGAGGCGAAAGTGAGTTATCCCAGTGTGCAAGTGAAGGCGGGGCTGGAGTATGCTGCATCTTGGTGCAGAGTAACAGATGTTTATTGCCAACCAAATGAATGTTAATTAGTCCGTCGGCCTCTAGTAGGATGAAAGGCTGAGCAGACGCGCTGGGGTTCAAACCTGGTTTGTGAGGTCAAACATAAGATTAATAGGATGCTTGCCTTAAAGTTAAGATTGCATTATATATTGCCAGTTCCAAATCAGAAAGCGAGCACAGTAGAGAAAATGAGGAGCAGTGTGTGTAAGCAGAGGCCTCACTACCTCTGCCTCAGCCGCCTCTGTCAAAAAACAATTCTTCTGCCTTCCTCCTTGTACAAGTCAACAACAATGGGCCTAGCATGACAGCGAATGCACAAGTTTCTCATTGCAAACAGAGCTCTGGCAGGGCTGTGCGTGTGCATGTGGCATGTGAAGGGAGGGTTGGTTGAAAAGAATGGCGCGAGAGAGAAGCAGGGCGACTGAGCATGGCAGCGCGACGAACGTGCTAATTAAAAACAGATGGTGACATGACCCTGAACAGCTGGCACCCCTGCTCGTAACCGCAAGCCGTAGGCCGTGGGCGGATACAGTTCCTGGGAAAGGTGGGACATGCACCCGCCTTTGACCAATTGCATGCTGTCTTTTTAGAAAGACGCACGCAAAACCCAATAGAAAAAATGCTAAAAAATAAACACGCACGAGCGTGCGAAAAGTCGACAGTGATTCCAGGAGGTCGTTTTCCTAGAGCAGCGCATGTGGGCTGCACTAGGCTCGACCTAAAAATAACTATGGGGCATATTATCAAGGACCGGCGATAATTATCGCTAAGCGCACTTAGCGCTAGGATAATTATCGCCGGGTAACGTGGAATTTTATCGCTGAGATAGTGTTCTATTAGCAACGCTTATCTCAAAAACGATAAAATTCCAAGCGCAAACTGCCAAATGTGAGATTATGACTGGACATCCAGCAATAATCTCACAAAGTTTGGCGATAGCTTGATGATAGGGCAAGGCATACTTAGCGATGATATCCAGCTTATATGGGATATCATGGCTAAGTCAGTCTTGAAGCAGGCGTAAGGAAAGTAGCGATAACAGAGGTTATCGCTACTTTGCTTGTCACTCTGCAGGTTAGCGTGCCCATTGATAATTGGAGAAATGTCGCTTAGCGACATTTCTCCAGCTATGTCAGGGCAGGAACGCCCACTTTGCATCACATTAGAGATGCAACACTGGGCGTTCAGAAAACGGGCGCCAATGCAAGGATTCACGCGATAGCGTGACCTTGCTGATTAGGTGATAAAATTATTGCTGCTTTTGCGTCCGTTTTCGGACGAAAAGCGGCGATAATTTTTTATCGCCTCGTTGATGATATGCCCCTTTGTCTCTATAAATCTATGTCTACTCTCAAAGGAAAAAATACCCGAATACAGATGAGAAGCCGAAAAAAGTTATAACTCCCACCACAGACAAAGGCTGTTTATTGCTTCATCTACATACTACGGCATGGACAGTGGATTAATCATTCATGCAGCCATTGAGGACAACATTTTGTGGTAACAGTAAACAAAATTATGAGGCAAGCAATGGCAAACTGTGCAGCACTATGCGGCACATTCTGTGATAGCATTATATACATGCATTGATGTGGTCCTATTTAAATTGTTGCTAACCAACAAATCATAATTTATCCTGCTTGGAAGCTCTGTAACGTTATTTTATCAACACTGCTCTTTCTAGCTTCATGAGTAAAATGTTGTGTTACAAAAGGTGTGCAGATGCAGGCTTGTCTTCTGTGAGTGTGGCCACTGCACTCAGCATAAATCAAGCCTACAGCTACACACAGCTTGTAATTAAAGGTGTGCCTTTTTTGTCGCATATGTCAGTTATGCTTTGAAAATGGTCCGCACATGGAAGTTTTGAAGCACTTGTAGAACAATATTGTGTATTACATATGTATAATGTAAGCTTCTGAAGAAGCACCTTAAAATATCAGACCATGAAAACAGATGTAAAATGTTTAGGATTTTCCTATACTTGAGTGCTTGTTTAAAGAACTGATTTTCCTAGAACAGTGTCTATGGTGTAATATGAATTTACAAGGAAAATGAAAAACTATTTAGCTTTTTCAGAGGGTGTCAGTGCTTTGCAACAAGAGTGCCATGATTCTTTTAGAAATGTTGCCCCCTTTAAGCTAGAAACATTTTGTTCCGAAATTTCCTATGTAGCAGATGGTGAAGTATGGTGTGTGTGGTCCACATATATTTGCGTGGCCTATGCTAGTGGCCCTGATATAGAGTTGCTCTTTAGCAGTCTAATAATGACATAGCTGGTATTTTTAAGTAAGACATTTTTTTTAAAACTTAGTATATTACCAAATCCTTCTCCTACATCACGGCCAAGGCCAGGAACGAGCTCCCAATCAACATCAGATGCACCCCTTCCCTGAACATCTTCTGGAAGGCTCTTAAGACCCGGCTCTTCGGCTGAGCGCAACTGCAAACCCTCCACCCCTCCCCCGAGCGCCTTGAGACCCTCACGGGTGAGTAGCACACTTACAATCCCCTGATTGATTGATTGAACATATTTTCCCAATGAAATATACACCTAAAAATCAAAATAAAACAAATTATTTTTAAAATAATTTGTGATTTTTAAACTGTCTTTAAATTGTTATTATTGAGTGTGAAATTAAATCAGTCCGGGGAATCTGCACATGCTTGTTAAATAAAATGGTTATTCGATTTTAGCTCAAATTGTGTCCCCAGTCAGAATGTCATTTATACAGCCCTAATTCACAAGAATCAATTTTAAACCACAAGTTAAGGATCACCTATGTCTTCTCTTTTACAGCTATGTGTGCCTTTACGCTGCATTGCATAATACCCAAACCTAATTCCACATATTAATCAAAAGTCTTACTTCATGTGCCACTTTTCCATGATTTGATATCTTCATATAGTTACAAGACTAATTTGATCTCAAGTGCACCCATGTTTTCCAGTATTTTTTGGAGTGAACCCTTCATCTGGGGACTATTTTACGAATTTCTAGGTTCTAAGAAGAAGACAGAGAAGCACACAGAAGCGCTGAACACTCGCAGGCCCTGAATCAACTAAATGAATGCAATATGGAATCCAGCATAAAGGCACACACATACCTGCCCCACAGGGATAATAGGCCAAAAGGGATTTGTGCTTCGTTTGCAGTTTTATACAGTGCGAACTCGACCCGAAGGTACTGGAGGGCTTTACATCAGCACCAGTAACATGACATAAGGACACCTATATTTTTGGTAGGCAGGGGAGATTAAGGGATTTGCCCAGAATCACCGGATGTGGAGCCCATGCCGAAACTCGGAGCTTATTCCGCAGCTCCAAAGTCGGTAGCTCTAGCCGTTAAGCCACATACTATATAAAACAGATACTAGTGATTGCAGGCTGGATAAATCAGACCCAGATTACAAGCACACTTTAAGTAACAAGAGAGACAGGCAGGCCAACCTTGACTTGTTCTTTAAAACCTAAAATTGCCTGACTTCGTTTCCTTAACCACGATGGTGGCGTCCTGTGCTGAAACATATCTCGTCTGCCTTTAACACCGGAAACAGGCCTGCATCCCCTATTCCCTATTCCCATGTTTTCGTCGGGCACATCTGGAAGCATTGTGTTGGAAGAGCGCTTCTTCGTGCCTTCAAACGTCATCTCCTCCCCCATGCACCGAGTGTTATGCACCTGGTAGGACAATAACGCCTGCACGAGGGTCGCGGTATGAACAAAAGAGGCCCGCCGAAAAGCGGTCCCTTTGCTGAGAGACCCTCTGCTGCCTTTGCTCTTCGGAGTGGCCTAACAGCGCTTATCCTGCACTTAGCCAGCTCAGGGCGACTGGAGCTGTAAATCCCACCACAATCTCCGCCATTATAGCTCACAGCGTGCCTCCGCGGAACATGGGTTCAGCTCTGGTGGGCCTAATCAAATTGGCCCGCGAAGTGGTACTCGCTACCTTCAAATCCGCGCTAAACCCCTGCGCTCATGTTTGCAGTTAACAATATTTCTGCCCTCGGTGAACGATATGACAGCCTGGAAGCGAGTTTGGTTTATGGACGAAAAGCGGGTTATACATATACGAGTTTAACATTCAGAGTCAGGGACCATGAAAAAGGAGATTTAGAGAAAAATGAAAAGCTTTAATTACCCCATATACTGGGAGAGAAGAAAGTTTGAAGCGAGAGAAACCCAAAACAACAGCATTTGTTATAAAAAAACAATTGTGAGGCGCCATCGTGTTGGCCTGCAGGAAAGCTTAGAGTGGAAGTCACATCCCTTGATTGGAGCTCAGAAGTGAAGCTACAAAAAAGATAATGTTTTCAAGTAACCAGGCCTGTGACGCAAAACGGGCCTCTTGACTGAACAGAATTCATTGCTTCAATTTTTGTACAATTTTAAATGATTTCTTATAATCTCTGATACAGCGCCAGCTGACCTGAGTGCCCAAGCTTTCTCGGCCCCTCTACAAAGGGCCAGATTTACGAAGATGTGACGCAACACAGCACAGTCACATCTTCTGCAGCTCCTCTGCACTATGTTACTTGTGCAGGGCAGGAATACTCCAGGTACCATATTATACAAAGTGCCCTGGGGGTGCAACGGGCGTTTGCGCTCGCTTTGCGCGCCTAAACGGCACTTTGGTATTACAGAATTAGGCCGTAGACGCTTGTGTGGCTCCTTCTGTATTACAAATAGCGCTGGCGCATATGTAGCACCCGAGCTATCACCAGAAGACGTTAACTATTTGCATGGGGGCGTTGCCAAATGCGGCAATCTCTTTGCCTCTGCGCCGGCGCTGTATTATGGACGTTAGTGCTGAGCGCACCTTTTGAAAAGTGCCCCGGAGCTAGCAAGGAAAATGCACCGCATTGTATAACACGGCCCCAAATCTACTAAGATATGGCGCTTTCCTGTTCTCTCCCTGCACTGGCACACGCAGTGCAGCCTAGCGCCAACGCAGGCATCCTTGTACTCTGGTGCAAGGATGCCTGCGTTGCAGGCAGAATTATTTTTGTGCATAAAGGGACACCTTCCTGCACAGAAACAGTCCTTTGAGGCTTTTTCCTCTTTATACGTGTGCTGCAGAATGCAGCACATGTAGAAATAGGAAAAAAATAAGAGAAATAAAGTTGTTTCTCCTCGTTGCGCCTCCTCTGTGAAGGCGTACCTTTTTGATGCATTCCTAGGTTTGCTACTGGTAGTATATCTGGGAATGCGCCAAAATCCATGGGTAGATGCATGGGAGCACCAATCCTCCACCCACGTAACGCACTCTCAGAGAAGAGCAACGCAAGGCAGCAACTTGCACTGCTTTGCTTTACCCCAGATTTACTATGCCATGCAGAGTCACCCAAGGTGGCTGTGCGTGGCATAGTAAATTTCACCTAAGGATTTGCATTGTCCGTGCATCACCTTGCGTGACGCATGGGCAACACAGTCACTTTCGCCAATCTGGCGCAAATGGTCTAGTGCCGTCCAATGTATGTGTTTTCTGCACTGCAGAAGCACAGAAGGGGTATGTGTGTTTCTTTTTGGCATCTTTAGAGCATAAGTTAACTTGAAAAAACATACATCTCGGAAACATGAAGAGGCAAATACTGTCCAGTGTTTTGAAGCTCTGTTCTGTGCAGCTCAGGTACTAACTCAGAGATTCTTTGAGTTAATTTAAGCCCTGCTGAAGATGAGACAAAGAAATGCACAGAACCCTTCTTTACTAGCTCACCACAGAAAACGAGAACATGATACTGTAAGGAGTTTCTCCTTACCTGTCAGCATTTCAGACAGGTGGAGGAAGCTGCGGCACGTGCTTCCCTCCATAAGCTTCCATGATTGGTGCCTTTCTTCCCCAGTCCCCTCCTTCTTGATCGAAGCTCAAACTGGCATTTTGGGGCAAGTCAGGTTCCCTGCATGTCGGGTCTCTGTAACGCCACATGCAAAAGGGAATTTAGTGTAAGATCTGCGGTGTCTCTGTAATGCTGCCTGTCAGAGTACTTTTTGTCTTTTTGTTTTTCTTCTAAAATGATCAAAGGATTACCTACTCATTTAGCATACCTTTCTTTTTAATTAATGAAAGCCTTCCCAATCAAAGATGGATGTTTTTTGCTTACTGTTTTTTTTTCTAGGTCACATCCTGTTTGGATGTATGAAGGAACCATGCATGCCATTACCATGCATGCCATTACCCATACAGCCTTTACCACGCAATGCCGTTACCATGTATTGCCTTTACCACACAAGTCTTTCCCATGCATATGCCTTCACAATAATAATGTAAGTATATATCAGGTAAGTGAAAACCCATCAGTGATGTCATCAGTGATGTGACTGACCATGCCATGAGTTATGTAATATGTGAGGTCATAAGCAGTGCATTGAGGGGCGTAAGTTATAGTTAGCTCAGGAAACTATAACTGCTGAATTTCTATGGTTTTGTACAAATTAAGTCTGAGCCTAATTATAATGTCCCTGTAACCTTTGTTTCTTTCAGCGAATTTCTAAGGTTTTAAAAAAATTCTATTTCCTAACTATAATGTCACTGTCACCTTTTTTGTGAATATTTATTCCTAATTGTAATCTGTAACCTTTGAGAGTGTGTGTGTGAGTGACTTTATAGGTCAGTGAGTGGATGTATCAGTGGCTGTCTGGGTCTTTGACTGGGTGTGAGTGAATTTGTGTGTGTGAGTGGCTGTATGGGTCTGTGAGTGGGTGCATGAGTGTCTGAGTGGGTCTGTGAGTTGGTGTATAAGTGTCTGAGTTGATGCATACGTGTCTGAGTGGTTGCATCAATGAGTGTCTGAGTGGGTCTGTGAGTGGGTGAGAGAGTGTCAGAGTGGGTTTGTGAGTGCCTCCATGAGTGTGCAAGTCAGTCTATGTGTGTATGAGTGTCTGAATGAGTCTGAGAGTTGGTGCGTGAGTCTCTGGGAGGGTCTAGGTGTAGGAGCGTGAGTCTCTGAGGGGGTTTGTTAGTGGATGTGTGAGTCTCTGAGTAGGTATTGAGTTGATGTGTGAGTCTCGGAGTATGTCTGTGAGTGGCTATGAGATATTATGAGTGGTTCTGTAAGTGGGTGCACGAGTGTCTGAGTGGGTGTACATGCTTGAGTGGGTCTGTGAGTGGGTACATGAGTGTTTGACTGAGTCTTTGAATGGCTTTGAGAATGTCTAAGTGGGTCTGTGAGTGGTTGCATGAGTGCCAAAATGGGTTTGTGAGTGGCTGTGAGATTGTCTGAGTTGGTCTGTGAGTGGGTGCATGAATATCTGAGTGGGTCTACGAGTGCTTGTAACAGTGTCTGAGTAGGTCTGTGAGTGGGTGTGTGAGTGTCTGAGTGGGTCTGTGAGTGGGTGTATCAGTGCCTTGGTGTGTGAGTGGGTGTCTAAGGGTCTTCATGAGGTGTTAGTAGCTGTGTCAGTAACTGGGCCACAATGGAGCCGCACCTGCCTGTTTATCCAACAAGAGTACACAGTTTTGCCCAAGATGCCTATTCAAGTGGAGTACTTTCTTTTGGTTAATTGGTAACTTACCTCATTGGGTGCATATTCTACACTACATCTGTGTAATGGACCTTGAGGAAATGTCTCCATTGACCTTGTGTACATTTTGGCAATGTGATTGTTAGTTCTGCATCTTTATCCAGAAATCTGTGATAACATGCATCCCCCTATACAGAGGACAACGAGACTACAAAGAGGTAAATCTCCACCAAACAAGGGTACGTCCTCTTAGCTATTTGAAGTACTTCTTTGTTTGGTGGAGATGTCCTCATATTCCTCGTCAAGAAGAACGCTTCACCAAAATCATGGGGAACTGGAGGCCTTTTGGTAAACTGTCCATAAGACCTTTTCATACAACAAAGGTTGGTGGGGATGCCCGCCTCATTACTAGAAGGGGAGGGGGCCACAGGACCCCCCACTCAGGGCAGATTTTGGAGCTAGGGACCGCATCACGGAGGGCCCGGCCATAATACAATGGAGGAGACCGGACACGCAGCTCCCTTCCCCAGGCTGCTTTCAGCCCGGGGACCCCATTCCCTGAGGCTCGGCTTGCTCAGGGCACCCAATCAGCACCGTTGGGCACTGTGGGGGAAGCCTGAATGCACCTGTGGTACCTGCCGTCTCCCCACCTCCAGCGAGAGCCGGCATTGCTCTTACACATAGGGAGCTGCAAAACATGCTGCTCCGTCTGTATGAGAGCAATCATTTTATCTGTTTCCGTGCCCGCTTGACAGTGGGCAGTAAAACAGACAAAAAGCTCCGCTCCCTGCAAGCAGGGGCGGTTTCACAGCTCAGGCTTTCTGGGAGCTGAGTTAGTGTTTGTTGTGACTTGGCAAGAGCTGTCACAGCTCCAGCCAAGTCAGAGCAAACAGCTGTGTCCCGGGGGTGGGCTCCCAGGGACATGGCATGAGTCCAGAAAGGGGGGCTGCAGGACCGGCTCCTTTCATGGTAACAGGTCTGACCCAGGGAGGTGGTGGCCCCTTGGCACCGAATAGAGCCCAGGAGCGTGGCCGTGTGGACCTCACCCAGCTTTAGATATTTGATAGGCCCCAGGGAGGTGGTATTCCCTGGGGCCTGGGTGGCCCCCAAAGCCCCCATTTAACATGTTATTTTATTGCCCCAGGGAGGTGGTGGTCCGCTGGGCATCTACAAAGCTCAAGAGGTGGCATCTCATGACCCTCTCCTTCTATAAAAATAAAGGATCGGAGCAGTGGTTAGTTTGTGGAAAAAATAAGTGCCGGGCCCTCGTCAGGAACAGCTTTCACCAACCCATTTCTCCCATTAGTGCCACCTAAAACAAAACCAAATGCTAACCATGAAAGTGGGGAGATGATGTGGAGTAATGGGCACAGCTGCCGATTTTGGAGCTGGGGAACCAAGTTTGAGTCTCAGCATCAGCTCAACATCCTGCGATTCTGGGTAAATTACTTAATGTCCCTATAAATGAATGTGACCTTAACTGGTGCTCATGAAATGCACCGGTGTTGGTGATTAAGTGCCGGAGCTGAGCACCGGAAACCACTTGCTAAAATTAAGCACTGCCCCGTGGAGGTGGTGATCTGCGGGGCTTCAACAATGCCCAAGAGGGGGGGTATGCGTGGCCCCTATCCTTGTAGAAAGATGAAACCCCCGGGGAGGTGGTGGTCCCTGGGTCTCAAAGAGCCTTAGGAGGTGGGCCACATGCACAGGAGCCTGTGTGTGTTTTTTTAATTTATATTTCGTGTGATTCATAGATCCAGCTGGTATTCCCACCCCACCCAAAAAAATGCTTTGTTGCCCTGGCCGGACTCTAGGACTACGGGGTCAGGGTGTTCCTACCCTGCCCCCTTTTCCTGTTTCTAAACTTTTTTTTTAGTCTCAGCTGCAGCCGAGCACCAAGATAACTGCCAACCCTTCCTGGTTGAAGTGATGGCAGCCAATCAGATTTAAGCACATGGATTGAATTTTGGTTAATATCTCTAAAACTACTGAACAGATTTACACCAAATCACAAAAAGGCCTCTTTCTGAACAACACCTAGCTTTCTGCCAAATTTGGTGTAAATTCATTCAGCAGTTTAAGCATTATTGCTGTTTAATTTTCCTATCGGAATTAACATGGGGAAAACATGTTTTGAGACCCCCCTTCTTTATTTTGGCCCAGCTTGACTGATAACCCTGAAACCTTCAAGACAGCAGCTGAAGTGAGCGTCGTATTAGTTATGAAATATTTTTGAAGATTCATCAAACAGCCCCAAAGATATTAGCAAAACAAAAAAAGCTCTTCCTATAGAAACTATATATATGTATTACCTACTGGCAGTCGCCTTTTGTTATTTGGTGTAAATCCATTCAGTAGTTTTTCTAAAATTTAAGTTGAAAGTTATGGTTGCAAAGCCTTTGCAAAAAAACAGACGAGCTGTTGCAGGAAAATACACCAATCTGATTGCCTGTCAACACTTCAAACAGGAAGTGTGGGCAGCCATTTTCGAACTCGGCTTCACCGAGTCCTCCCCAAAAAAGTGAAAATAAGAAAAGGGGGCAGGGGCAGAATATCCTGACCTCCAAGCCATGGTGTTGGGGTCAAAGCATTTAAAAAAAATATATATTTTGCTGCGAAATCGAAATAATTTCGATTTCGCAGCAACATTTTTTGAAAAAAGGCAAGCGTGGGCTCTCGCGCTTGTTTTACAATAACCCCCAGATGGGCCAGGTCCTGGGGGCATATGCTAAATATAGGAGGGGGATGCTCAGGGCCACCCTCCTTGCCTGGCTGATGAGTGGTGATGCCCCAAAACCGGTCCTAGGATGCTTGTTTTCAGTCCAGGCCGGACCTGGCTTGGCAGTTCGAGCTGGACTGTTCCCATGAGGAACAGGGTCAAGACTGATTTGCATATGGCCAGGTCTAAATTGGGGTGGCATGGTGAGCAAAAGAATGATAGATTTAACCCAAATCTCTTGACTGGGGTGAATGTTTTGATTTGCTCTGTATTCCAATCATCATCTGTGTGTCTTTAGTTTTCACGATGACATAAGTATTCACGAAGATCATGTGACTATGTAAGAAAGAGATTTGGATTGGAGAAGGTAGTTTCATAAATCGTCAAAGGAAATTCCCACCCATTTCTCTCTTCTTGAATCTTTCATTCATTTTGGATCATTCTTTGGAGCTGTCCTGTGCATTTAGTACAGCACTCTGATTAAAACTTTTGTTTTTTCATTTTTTATCATCAAAATGGCAACAGGAAGTATTGAGCAACCGGAGGTGCCACGGCAGCCAGATGAGCAGGAATTTATTATAATATCCTCTGGAGAGTCCATGACTGTTGCATAACACGTAAAATGCAGTTTATATGAGAAGACCCTCTCAAAAGGAATTAGCGAAAAATATTCCTGTGGGGCAACTTCAATGTTGTACCATTTAAAGACGTGCCACCATAACAGATTGAAGAGGGCACGGAAGAAGAGAGATGGAGAGGAGCCATCTACGTCTATAGCTATACTATCTGCACCTGGGGAGAGAGTGCTTACTGAAGTGGAGAGGCGTCGTCCACAAATTGCACCAGAGGTTTGGCCTGTTACCACATGTTGCTTAGACTACAGCACTACGCTCACACTTGATGTGCAGTCTGTTGATTCCATCCTTGAAGCTGCAAGACAACATGTTTGTTAATTTTTTTGATTTATCCCAGTTTTTGCACTGTTTTTGTGTTTCTGGTTACAATTTTTTATCCCCCTCATAGCTATTATGTTTATTAAAAAAATAACAACAATATTTTAGAAAACCAAAAAAAAACACAGTTCCACTAAAAGAAGTAAAAAAGCTTTTTGTCAGAACCGCCTTTTATGGCTAAAAAAGATTAACTGTGCTGTATGGATGAGTGAGAGGGTATGTGGGTAACTGTATGGGTGAGTAAATGGTCATGTGAGTGGCTGTAAGGGAGAGTGAGTGGGAGTGTGAGTAGCTCTGTGGGTGAGTGAGTGGATGTATCACTGGCTGAATGAGTGAGTGAGTGCATGTGTGAGTGGTTGAATGGGTGAGTGACAGGGTGTGTGAGTGACTGTATAGGTGAGTGAGTGGGTGTGTGAGTGGCTGTATGAGTGAGTGTGTGAGTGCTTGTATGAGTGAGTGAGAGGGTACATGCATGGCTGTATGTGTGAGTTAGTGCCTGTGTGAGTAGCTGTTTGCTTGAGTGAGTGGGTGTGTGAATGGCCATATGGGAGAGTGAGTGTTTGGGTGAATAGCTTTATGGGCAAGAGAACAGTTGTGTGAGTGGCTGCATGGGTTTAGTTAGTGTCTGTAGGAGTGGTTGGATGGGTGAGTGAGTGGGTGTGTGAGTGGTTGTATGAGTGAGTTAGCGGGTGTATGAGTAGCTGTATGGGTGACTGAATGCTAGTATGAGTGGCTGTATGGGTGAGTGAGTGGCTGTGTGAGTAGCTGTATGGGTAATTTAGTGCTATTGTCAATGGCTGCATGGGTGAGTGACTGCTAGTGTGAGTGGCTATATGGGCGAGTAAGAGGGTGTGTCATGAGCTGTATGGGTGAGTGAGTTCTAGTTTGAGTGGCTGTATGGGTGAGTGAGTGGGTGTGTGAATGGTTGTATGAGTAAGTGAGAAGGTATGTGAGTGGCTCTATTAGAGAGGTTGTTGGTTGTTTCAGTGGCTCTATGGGTGAGTGAGTATGTGTGAGTGGCTGTATGAGTGAGTGAGATGGTGTATGAGTAACTATAGTTAAGTGAGTGGCTGTGTGATTGGGTATATGAGTGAGTATGTGAGTGCCTGTATGAGTGAATGAGAGGGTGCCTGAGTGGCTGTATGGGTGAGGGAATGGGTGTGTTAGTAGCTGTATGTGTGAGTGTGTGTGTGACTGGCTATATGGGTTAGTTACTGCCTGTGTGAGTGGCTGTATGGCTATAAAGAAGTGAGACAAACCAGCCAGATGCTATTACAGAGTAAACCAGCATACAGCTCCAGTCCAGTCAACCTGCCACAGTAGCTAACAGGGGCATGGGGGGACTAAAGCTCTTTCAGCCCACTGCGTGTTGCATGCCTAGAGGTAACGATGACAGAAATGGTGGAAGGTCCAGCAGGCGAATAAATGTGACTGATCTGCCACCATGGCTGCTAAAGTTGCTTCCAGGGGCATAGCTATTATTAGTACAGCAGGTGCAGTACCATCTGAGCCTGAGGGTTTTTTGCACCCCAATTATGGCTATCTTTTACTACCCAACCAGTCAGAGGGCTGTCCATTTTTTGTGATTTCATTTGGGTCTGTGGCACACTCAGTAGGCCACTTGATAATTTGGATGTAACTTAATTCCCTCCAGTGAGTGTTGCAGAAAGAAGGCGCATCCTGAATGAAGTTTAGAGTTTTACGTCAAAGTTTCCTTTGTACGAAAGCCACAAATATGGACAGCAATATTTGCTAAGTCCATTGAGGTGACCCTTAGCAATAGATGTCTGACATGTTTACATTCTATTCGTATGATTGCTGTGCGACTGAAGGCATTATTTTAATTTCTCCTGAGCCTAATGGGGATTTCCTGAAGTAGCTAGAGGAGGTCACCCTGAGTCTGGAACTCTTGTCCACTAAGCTTTTCCAGAGATATGTGTGTTTAATCACTAGGTCCCAAACCTAGAAGGTGCTTTGTCTATGCTTTGTACTTTCTGGTTCCTTGTCTATAGCCAGTTCTCCTTGACATGTGGGTGTATCTACCACCAGACCTTTGTGGGAGGAACCAGCTGGATCTCAGATTTAATCCCCAGAATTGTTGTGTCATTTGTTGTGGGTATTCTGATGTACTGACTGAGCTATTACTGCAAATGACTAGTCCCATGGCTAGAAAGGCGCCACTGAAATGGCCCTCTCCAGTGCACATGGATCATCTTTTATGAGCCACTATGAAGGAACGGTTTTGCATGCCAAAACCAGATGTCGGCTTCATTCTTTGTGCCAGGAGTAGGCAAGCTGTCCTCTGGGTCCATAAATGTTTTACAGCAGGTGCATTGAAACCTAATTAGCATTCCACCACATGAAACTAAAACCACAGCAGTGTAAACAGAATTAAACTCTTCCATATAAAGAGTAGCCATATGACCTCATGTGCTTATGCAGTATCTGACTACAGGAGGTAGCCCATACACCCCAAGGAGACTAGGGCAGTAATCTGTAACAAACAACAGTGTCTCAAACAGGGGTGTTATTTGAAGGTCAAATACATGTGGCACAATTAATTGCTAAGAATTAAATCCAAAAGGGGAGAAAACCAGGGAGACATTCTCTTGTGAAAATAAATTGTATTTCAATGAAGTACCTATCTGTATTATCATGGCAAACTGGTCTCGTATTTCTCTTAAATCTGTCTTCACTTTCCATCCTGATTCTATCCTTTCCCCAAGCCGATATGACAGCGCACGCACTAGTGGTTCAGAATTGACTTGCACCACGTGATCCACCGCGCGCATTCAGAGCCTGACTCCTGCCGGCCACGCCAATTTGTTCTCGCCCATGCTGACTGTTCAAAGTAAGTGCCACCACGATTTCTGCTTCCCCCTACGTCCTTCTCCATGAACCTTTGTTAGTGCCAACGGCCCCTCTCGGACCGTACGCCCTTGAAGCGCCCGCTCGAGTCACAAGGCCAACTTCACAAAGAGCTGCGCACCCTGGTTACGCGTTGCTTCTTTCCCTATGTGACTCTCCACGTTGCAGCTATGTATCGCGCTTGCTTCGCCTTACACTTGAACACGGACTCTGTTTCCACTTCGACCATTATTCACGCTGCCCGTTTCCCGCTCCCTCTCTACTAGGCTGCCTCACCACTGCCGCCTTACTCCCGCCTGTCTTCCGCGCCGTCACTCGGCGGCCGCCCTAACTTCTTCTTCCACCGCCTATATTCTGACCGCAACCCGTACTAGGAGGGTCCCCCAGGTTGGCTGTCATGTGCACACACAGCCTCTCCCGCAGCAACCTGCCTCCACGCCCTTTCCCTGATTCAACCTTATTGCGCTCCACGATAGACAGGGCCAGGTCCACCCTCAGTTCCCCTTTTGCTCTTTCCACTCCCATTGGGATACCTTTTTTCACTCCATAGGAAATACGAACAGCAGCCCCTCGGCTCTCGCAATTGGAGCGATGCCTTGCACCCCAATCTTGGACCCTTTTGACATCCATTAAGTAAGTTTGTCAATCCCGTTCTTTCCCTTCACTCCCCTCTCCTCCCCTACGCGACTTAACTCTCTTTTCTTCACGCATAGGTTTCTAAAGGTCCTCCCCAGACTCGCCGTGGACCCAGCCTTCTTTTTGAATCATGAGTAAATTCTCTTTTGGCATACAAACTAGCGCCCTGGATTACACTTTTCTCCTCTGAGCCTAGTCACGCGGTAATTGTCTGCAGTGCCCATTAATTGTTTTCACCTCCCCTTCCCCTGTTTTGGGCTCAGATTTAAGTAACTCTGACCTACCTGTCTTTCTTGGTCCACCAAATGAACGCATATATATGGAAATGTATGTACCTTTCTATCCCCAGCACTCCAATATAAATTACCGTAACCTGGACTTGATGATGGCCTAACACTTTTACAGACCGAAACGCCGTTGACTTCCACAGCGGAACTCCTGGATCCCCCATTCACGGATACCCCACCTAATTAATTTTTGTATTCTTGTAACATTAACTGTTTGGGGATCCGAAATATGTAAAGAATTTTAATCCCACTTGTTTCGTGTTGCGTCCGTCACCATTGCTGTATATACCACGGCACGTGTCACTTGCGCCGTCACAATCCTTCACGAGCACTTGTGCACAGTATCTTGTAGGCTACATGCCATTCAATGTAACGCAGTGCTACCGTTCCATGTGCTTGTACATATGAAGTTTAATATGACCAATATGTATATTTATTGAAATACAATTTATTTTCACAAGAGAATGTCTCCCTGGTTTTCTCCCCTTTTGTTTTTAATTCTTAGCATTTAATTGTGCCACATGTATTTAACCTTTAAATAACACCCCTGTTTGAGACACTGTTGTTTGTTACTCATGTGCTTTAGGGCATAACTCAAAGAGATTTGCAGCTACTGTTGCACCAATCAATTGAGAAGAATCGTTGTTGACTTTGATGTTCTGAAGTAGTAAACTTGGGCTTCACGAACACCTTCCATTGAATAACATTGGCCAGAGATTTCTAGGTTACATCTTTTTAAAGCACTTGACTCGTAAGCACTGTAAGAAAGTTTGGGTGATATCTCTAACCAGGAAGGAATTAGAGACTTATTGTCTTCTTCTTTGCTGATCATTATTTTGTGTACAGATTGTAATTCTTGAGTATTAAAGTCCTTTCCATTTCGAAAGTAAGTCACTAACTTGACAATCAGTTTTAAGGGGTGTTTATGAGCCAAGACGGCGGGTCATGTTGGGTACACCAACGTGAGCTCATACTCCTCCCAATCACAGGTACATAGAGCCGAGCGGTGCCACTTACCCCACCTGGTGCTGCATAAGGAAAGATTCATTTATGGGGTTATTTTCAGCCTACGGCTGCTCTGAATTGACTGTCTCCTCTACATTTGGCAGCAGCAGTACTGTGAAGGTTTGGGGACAGTCACATAATGGTCAGGTGATCTTTCCTTGTCTGCAGTGCAAGATGAGGGAGACAGGAAGTGTGCAGATGTATGCAGTTTCTCTTACTCGTCAGGAAGTGGTATGGTGGTGGTTAGTGATAAAACAAGGAAAGGTGAGGAAGACAGACTGACAGGAGTTATACTAGTGGATATTTTATCTCTTTTACTAGACAAATTAGGATTTGGAGCTGAGCAGAAGATAGACAAGGGGATCCCTGCTCACCCATCATTCATCTACAACGCAACTGAGCAACGGAGCTGCGTTGCAGAGTGTTGTAAAAAGGGGCGTGGCCTCTGAACACCTCTCTGCAACGCAACTCCCTGGCGCATACTGGAGGTACCTGGTGACTAGTTGGCCCCCAGGGACCCTCAGGATTGAAGAGGAATTAATTCCCCAACTTAAAACGCGCCACAGGGCGTGTTTGCACACGTGACCTCAGGCCCCGGGCCCTTCCTTCACCATTGTGCAAACGTGCCCCCTGGCGAGTTGTAAGTTGGGAATTAATTCCCCTTCAATACTGAGGGTCCCAGAGGGCCAACTAGCCCACCAGGTAACTCCAGTATGCGCCAGGGAGCTGCGTTGCAGAGAGGTGTTCAGAGGCCATGCCCCTTTTTACACCTCTCTGCAACGCAGCTCTGTGGCGCTTACTGGAGGTACCTAGTGGGCTAGTTGGACCCTAGGGACCCTCAGGATTCAAGGAGACTTAATCTCCCAACTTAAAACGGCCACAGGGCGTGTTTACACGGTGGTGAAGGGAGGGGACAGGGCCTGAGGTGACGTGTGCAAACACACCCTGTGGCACGTTTTAAGTTGGGGAAATAATTCCCCTTCAATCCTGATGACCCTCGGGGGCCAACTAGACCACCAGGTGCTTCCAGTAAGCACCACTGTGCTGCGTTGCAGAGAGGTGGTCCAGGCCGTGCCCCTTTTTACACCTCTCTGCAATGCAGCTCTGTGGTGATTACTGGAGATACCTGGTCGGCTAGTTGGACCCTAGGGACACTCAGGATTCAAGGCGACTTTATCCCCCAAATTAAAACGGCCACAGGGCGTGTTTGCATACATGTCAACTCAGGCTCCCTCCTCCCTTCACCAGGGTGTAAACGCACCCCGTGGGGCGTTTTAAGAGGTAGTTTTAATCCCCCTGCCCTATTATGTACTAGGGTCTTACAGAGGAGGTCATGCTAATCACAGGGGTACCCCAACGAATAGTGTTCCCTAGTGTATGTAGGTGTTTTCACTGTATTCTAAGTGTCTTTTACCATAGCACTGGCTCTAGGCCTGGTTAGTCAGAGTCAGTTACCACCAGTACCCGTCTGAAAAAGTTGTGAGCACAGGATGATTTTGCAAAAAGGCATCTTTCTGCTCCTCTGTTGGTTCTTTCTGCACATGTCTTGCTTCTTCCTGCAATTTTCTTCATCTTTGTGGAATTCTGTTACCTCTTTCTGCATCTCTTTTGCTTCTTTCTGTGCGTTTTTTCTTCTTTCTTCACATGTCCTACCTCTGTAGGCATAGTTCAAAACTAGCATTTGAAAAACCTTTGAAATTCACTGAAAAAACAAAGGTTTCAGGCACATTATAGTTAGAAATTAGCATTTAAAAAACCTTAGAAATTCACTGAAAAAACCATAGGTTTCAGGGGCGTTATAGTTAGTTGGACATTTCTCTCGTACAAAACCAATGAAATTCCCCCGTTATAGTTAGTTCAGCTAACTATAACTCGCGCCCCCGCAAAGCACTGCTGATGACGTCACATATTACATCACTCATGACATGGTCAGTGACATCACTGATGACATCTCAAATGACATCACTGATGACATCATCCATGTGATAATTTCATGCATCTTCTCACACCGTAATATAACTTTTGATACACCCACTCTAAATTACAGACTGCCATTCTCAAAACCATTGACACTCCAAGACCTATAACTACATACCCGCTCACTGATTCATAAGTCTACACACACATCCACTCACTCACCCGTACAGTCACTCATACTTACGGTCACTGAGTACAGGACTATCATATGCACTCATACACGTATATAGACACTCACACACCGCCACTCATCCATAGACGTACTCACACACCTAGTCAGTCATGCAAATATTTAATCACACTCCCATTTACTCACCTATACAGTTATATACACACCAGCTCACTTACTCAAACAAATACTAGCACATTCTTACACTCTTATACAATCACTGATACAAGCACACACTCATCCATACAGCCACTCTCACACTCACACACTCTCGCTTATAGCCATTTAAATACTCTAACACACATATATACTACCTTTCACATATGTAGTTACTCACACATGTACCACTGAGATATACATTCACTCACTAACACACCCATACACACACTCACCCGAAACCATGCACCCAGTGAATCACCCACTCACACATCTATGTACAGACTCACACACACCCCACCCACACAAACACTCAGGCACCCATACAGATACTCAGACAACCAATGAATACCTCATATAGACACTCATGTAGTTATTCACAAACCCATGCAGCCGCTTACACACCAACAGACAGACGGATACAGAGATTCACACAGTTTAGTCACTAACCCATGCATTCAGTAAGATATGTTTATTCACTCACTTATAGAGTCAGTCACTCACCTAGTAAATCATTCATTCAGACACTTATACACCCACTCATTCTTCAATACGCCTTTCCCTATAAATATATTAAACATATTTAAACTTTAAAGAAACACACAGTCACTGGATGATGTCATCAGTAATGTCATCAGTGATGTCATTTGAGATATAATCAGTGATGACATCAGTGATGTCACTGACCATGTCATGAGTGATGTAATATGTGACGTCATCAGCAGTGCATTGCGGGGGCACGAGTTATAGTTAGCTGAACTAACTATAACGGGGGAATTTCAATGGTTTTGTACGAGTGAAATGTCCAACTAACTATAACGCCCCTGAAACCTATGGTTTTTTCAGTGAATATATATATATATGTGCATATGTGTGCGCGTGGAGAGGTAGAGAGAGGTAGAGGTGTAGAGAGGTAGAGAGGTAGACAGGTAGAGAGGTAGAGAGGTAGACAGGTAGAGAGGTAGAGAGTAGTAGAGAGAGGTAGAGAGTAGAGAGTGAGTAGTAGAGAGTGAGTAGTAGAGAGTGAGTAGTTGTGAGTAGTAGAGAGTGAGTAGTAGAGAGTAGAGAGTAGTAGAGAGTGAAGAGTAGTAGATAGTGAGTAGTAGAGAGTAGTAGAGAGTGAGTAGTAGAGAGTGAGTAGTAGAGAGTGAGTAGTAGAGAGTAGTAGAGTGAGTAGTAGAGTGAGTAGTAGAGAGTAGAGTAGTAGAGAGTAGAGTAGTAGAGAGTGAGTAGAGAGTAGAGAGTAGTAGAGAGTGAGTAGTAGAGAGTGAGTAGTAAAGAGTAGGTAGTAGAGTGTAGTAGAGAGTGAGTAGTAGAGAGTGAGTAGTAGAGAGTGAGTAGCAGTGAGTGAGTAGTAGAGAGTAGAGAGTAGTAGAGAGTAGAGAGTAGTAGAGAGTGAGTAGTAGAGAGTAGTAGAGAGTGCATAGTAGAGAGTGAGTAGTAGAGAGTAGTAGAGAGTGAGTAGTAGAGAGTAGTAGAGTATTAGAGAGTGAGTATTAGAGAGTGAGTAGTAGAGAGTGAGTAGTAGAGAGTGAGTAGTGGAGAGTAGAGAGTAGTAGAGAGTAGTAGAGAGTGAATAGTAGAGAGTAGAGACTAGTAGAGAGTGAGTAGAGAGTAGAGAGTAGTAGAGAGTAGTAGAGAGTGAGTAGTAGAGAGTGAGTAGTAGAGAGTAGGTAGTAGAGAGTAGTAGAGAGTGAGTAGTAGAGAGCAGTAGAGAGTGAGTAGTCAAAAGTAGAGAGTAGTAGAGAGTGAGTAGCAGAGAGTGAGTAGTAGAGAGTGAGCAGTAGAGAGTAGTAGAGAGTGAGTAGTAGAGAGAGTGAGTAGCAGAGAGTGAGTAATGGAGAGTAGAGAGTAGTAGAGAGTGAGTAGAGAGTAGTAGAGAGTGAGTAGTAGAGAGTAGTAGAGAGTGAGTAGTAGAGAGAGTGAGTAGTAGAGAGTGAGTAATGGAGAGTAGAGAGTAGTAGAGAGTGAGTAGTAGATAGTGAGTAGCCGGCACATCCAGACACTGGGCGAACGCTCCCATGCCTTGCACGAGTGTGCAAACATGTAATCGTCATTTTGGCTAACGGGCGCTCCAGGTGAAGCTGTTCGGAGATTAAGAGAGCGCGGAAGCGTCGCCTCCCGAAAGTTTCTACTGCAGTGAGTGGGCATTAGACGTCAGGTGACTTCCTGTCACAAGAACACAGTGCTGCAGCATCGGAGGTTTTCTTTTATTCAACATTCGAAAACGAAGACTACGACTCCCACAATGCCTTAGGTTGTTCAATGTAAACCCAGGACTAGACTAGCGCGTACTAGGTGGCATGCAGGCACCTAGAAACTACAGTTAGAAGGGAGAATATAGAGAAAACCCCCAGAGTCTTCAGAACGGATCACTTTTCTATAAATAACATTGGGCGAAAGGCAGAACATTAGTCGCTGTAATGCCTGTGAAGTTAAACATCGAAATGTCATTTATTTGTCGATTTCTTTCCTTTCCATGCTAGCTACACTGGAGCACTCTGATGTCACCACATGCCTGGTGTACCCTCTGTTGATTCCAAATCCAATCTCAGCCTCCCCCCGCCCCCCTTAACACCTGAACACCCTCCTTGATGTGTTGGTTATCGTTCCTTAATGGGTTTTATGTGGGATCCGGCTAGGAGGGCTGTTTTTAAAATGTAAACATCGCAAACGCACCCAGCCAATTTGAGCACCCCCTCTTCGAGCACACTGAGAGCATGCGGCAGAGACGGATTCAGAAACAGCAGGTCACTTTCTGTCGGCTGAATCCTCCAGCCTGCTGTCATGTGAAACACGGGGACGTGCCCTGTGAAGGATGCGGAGCAAGTCCAACAAGGACGGCATGGACTGCCTCAGACACCAGTCAGTGTCAGCACCAGCATCACACTGATCACAGGACATGTAAACACGGAGTCACAAACCTGAGCAGATGCTCGAATACTTACAGGTCTCATTTATAATCTTTCTTGCGGTTCCTTCATTTAAAACAAGAGACAACAGAAAGGGGGGACGAGGCATTCTAGTAAGGAAGGGGCAAAACGAGAGAAGAGGAGAAATATAAAATAAAAATACATAAATAGCTCTCGGCTTTGGCAAAGGCAGCCGTGTGTTTATAATTCCATTGCGCTTTCACTTAAAGTGAAAGCGTGATGCAATTATAAACACGCGCTGCCTTTGCCAAAGGGGAATGATCACAAAAAAGTGTGTAGTGGCTAATTAGGAGACACTGTCTCCCGCCGCAAGTAAAAGATCAAATCCCAGTGGGCGGGGCTTAAACGAGACAGGGTGGCAACAAGCGCCTATTGACATGCCTTCAGTGCAATCATTGCACTGCCTTTGGCATAATTCGTGATGCAAAACGACGCGCACGAATCAAACCTTTTGGCGGAGCTGAGACGAGGCTTCTGGAATCGTATTGATTCCAAGAAGCCTCATAAGACGAGAGCAGCGCATGCGCTGCTTATGTCAGGACGAGACCTAAAAAAGGAATTGCCTGTTGGAGAAAGGAGGCTGCAGGGCTGCATTCCCCAGAGGAGACTCCCACCTTGTGGGGTCATCAGGCCAGCTGCCTGTTGACTAATAAATTGTGCTAGGGACTTGTGTCTTACACCTTCTGAAGGAACTACACCTGCCCTGAGAAAAGAGGCTTAACTCCTTGTGGAAACAAGCATTGGCATAGCCAATAGGTCTAGCTTTTGGGACCTTATAAGTGAATAGCCGTGCAGTACTTGATGTTGTTTAATGTAGGATATTGTGCTGGATAGCTAAACATTTATAATGTCCCAAAGACGAAACCTATTGGCTATGCATTGGGGGGCCTTATAAGTGTTTAGGTAGAGATATTGACTTTGGCAATGTTTCTAAGCTGTGCTGTAGAGAAGTGTGGCTGCTGTGCAGTATGCTGAGAAGTTGTAATTAAAAAGTGTAAGAAGCACTGGGTGATGCTGTGGTGTTGTTGAGTGATGATGTGCTGGCCCTGAGTTATGCTGTGGTGGCGTTGAGTGAAGCTGTGCTGGCCCTGAGTGGTGCTGTGGTGGTGCAGACTGATGCTGTTGTGATGCTGATTGATGCTGTTGGGCTGCAGATTGATGCTGTGGTAGTGCTTAGTGATGCTGTTGTGGTACTGAGTGATGCTATTGTGTTCCTGAGTGATGCTGTGGTGGTGCTGAGTGATGCAGTGGTGAAGGTGAGTGATCCTGTGGTGGCCCTAAGTGATGCTGTGGTGGTGCTGAGTGATGATGTGGTGGTGTTGATTGATGCTGTGGTGGTGCTGAGTGTTGTTGTGGTGGTCCTGAGTGATGCTGAGTGACGCTGTGGTGGTGCTGACTGATGCAGTGGTGGCGTTGAGTGATCCTATGCTGGTCCTGAGTGATGGTGTGGTGGCGCTGAGTGATGCTCTTGTGGCCCTGAGTGATATTGTTTTGTGCTTGAGTGACGCTGTGGCGGTGCTGCTGTAGTTGGGCTGAGTGATGTTGTGGTGGCACTGAGTGATGTTGTGGTGCCCCTGAGTGATGTTGTGGTGGTGCTGAGAGATGCTGTGGTGGTGCTGAGTGATGCTGTGGTGGTGTTGAGTGATGCTGTGGTTGCGTTGAGTGATGTGGTGGTGCTGAGTGATGCTGTGGTGGCGCTGAGAGATGCTGTGGTAGTGCATAGTGATGCTGTGGTGGTACTGAGTGATGCTGTGGTGTTTTTGAGTGATGCTGTGTTGGTGCTGAGTGATGCTGTGGTGGCGCATAGTGATGCTGTGGTAGCGCATAGTAATGCTGTGGTGGTACTGAGTGATGCTGTGGATTATTTATGAGTGATGTTGTGGTGGTGCTGGGTGATGCTGTTTTGAAGGTGAGTGATGCTGTGGTGACCCTGAGTGATGCTGTGGTGGTGCTGAATGATGATGTGGTGGTGCTGACCGATGCTGTGGTGGTGCTGAGTGATATTGTTGTGTCCCTGAGTGATGCTGTGGTGGTGTTGAGTGATGCTGTGGTGTTGTTGAGTGATGCAGTGTTGGCCTTGAGTGATGATTTGGTGGAGCTGAGTGATGCTGTGGTAGTGCTGAGTGTTGCTGTGGTGGCGTAGAGTGATGCTGTGTTGGCGCTGAGTGATGTTGTTGTGGCCCTGAGCGATATTGTTGTGGCCTTGAGTGACGCTGTGGTAGTGCTGAGTGTTGCTGTTGTGTTTGTGTATGTGAAGTGTTCGTTCGTATTTTGGGTATGGTTTTTCTTTGTGGTCCGTGCCACGTTAAGCACATAGATACCCAGCTATTCAGCATGTTCTGTGCACTGTTTTTAGTATTGTGGATTATAGTGGAAAATAATAAAAATCTGACTCTACTGGGATGTGATGAGCAGATAGGTGTCGTATCCCAGTATATTCGATCTGCATCTTTAAGTAGTTTATAAAACCGATTTCTCGTCGGTAAGCGTGTTTAATTTCTCAGACAAACAGCCTTTCCCTGATGCTTTGAGCCAAAGTCCAGTGGTTCAACCTCCACTTGCCAGAGCTTGCGAATGGCTGGAAGCCTACAGATTAGGTCACAGATTGGTGGAGGACCACGTTTACAAAGGGGTTAAGGAGCCCCTCAGAGGTTACAAACTAAAATCATTGGTTTAAGACTTTTGTATTGAGAAAGCGTATTGGTAAAACATAGAAAACAGCACTATAAGAGCAGTAGCAGTGAGAGCTTAAGTCGGTTTGTTGGAAACGTAAGACCACTCTGTCACGGATGGTGCAGCAATATCACGGATGCCGGCAGCTAAATGCTTATTTCCAGCTATGCTCTCAGTAATGGTCAAGCAGAGAGCAAAAAATAAAGGCATGCACGTACATAGCCACTTAAACAAGCGCTAAAACACCTCGGTAAATACATTTTAAAAAAGCAGAAAAGGTAGAAGGAAAGAGAACAAGCTGTAGCCCAGTAACTGATGAGGTGGGAGGAGGAGAAGGGAGGGGGTAGTAGAAGGGAGGGGGTAGTGAGAGCAGACAGCAGGGGGTGGAGGAGCATAGAAGGAAAGAGAACAAGCTGTAGTCCGGTAACTGACGAGGAGGGAGTGGAGAAGGGAGGGGGTAGTGAGAGCAGAGAGCAGGGGTTGGAGGAGCATAGAAATAAAAGTGATTTGTGCGCTTTAAGGGTTGTAAGGCTTAATGAGCCATGACAGAAAGCCAGTGGGCGGCTCTGCGCGTAACCACGCGAATAACCGCACGCTTGAGGCCAGCAAAAGCGTGTGGCCGGACTTTTAAAAGCCCACTTACTAAATGTCTCGCCAGAGCAACGCATGCGCTGGCTCAGGCGAGACCTAAAAAGTACTGCTAGTGTGCCCTGCAGGAGGACACCATCTAGACAAGGTGACCAAATCTGTGAAAGTAGGAAAAAGAGCAGAGATCAATAAAGTATTAGGATTAGTAGGCCCCGGGAAAGTTTTTTGAGGTTTCCTAGGCAACTGAGGTACCCAAGGCAGGTGTAGCAGGGGACCCATGGCTCCCGTGGCAAAAAAACTGAGGGGCTTATTTATGATGAGGTTTGCATCACGTTTGCACCATGCAAGGTGGCACATGCATCACGCAAACCTTAAGAAAGATTTATGAAGCCACGCAAAGCCACTTTGCATGGCCCTGAGGGACTTCATAAATCTGGAGCGACACAAACAGCTAAAATCACTGCGTTGCGTTACTCTGCACTGGGAAGGCATTTTATGGGCGTTACATGAGTGTTCCCACACAAGTCGCATGGTTTTTGATGCATCCCCAGATGCACAAGTACTGGTAAACCTGGAAATGCGCCAAAAGGTTACTCCTTCCCAGGGGAGGTGGAACGAGGAGAAATATTTCTATTTCTCCTCATTTCTTCCAATTTCTATTGGTGCTGCATTCTGAAGCACACATAGAAAGATGCATTTTGTGCAGGAAGGTGCCCATTCCTGCACAAAAACAATCCTGCATGCAACACGGACACCCTTGCACTATGGTTCAAGGGGGCCTGCATTGACACTAGTCTGCCAAAGGGGCACCAGGGCATGGAAAAGGGCAGGAATGTGTTGCGTTGCCTTCAATACAGCACATTTCTGCCCTTTCTGTGTCACGAAGTGCAGAAAGGTAACTTGCTGCTCTGCACTGCATGACTTTTTCATAAATAAGCCTCTGAGTCTAGGTGCGGTTTTGCTAAGCTTTGTGGTGAAAGCCATGTGTCAATAGTAAAATGCATTTTCTCAGAGCTGGCCAAGAATATTGTTTGTCTCTCAGATGAGGGACTCATTGTTAAGGTTAAAATGCATTAAGTATACCTGAAGGAAGTTATTTTAGGTCTCTTTAGGCAGAGGTCTTATGTTAATGTTCCAATGATGTTAAAGCCTGTATGTATGTTTTAACAAATGTGAAAAGATTGTTCAATGCTGTAGGCTATTCTCACTGATTGTAATTACCATTAGAGTGTCTGTAGATTTAACTGTGTTCATCGTGATGGTCTTATATTATTCCAATAGGCCTAATTAGAGGCATTGCTTAATGTGAGGTTAGGGTCTACAAGCATGGTAACTTGCAGATATCTGAAATAGCTAGAATTAAAGAACTTGGTTACCCACTGTAATATTTTTTGCCCCCTGTTTTTTGGTAAGGCCTTATCAACCAGTAAGTGGGATTGGGAAGACTTTCAAAGGCCTGTTGCATGGTATGAAAACTAACAGACATAAGGTATGAATGACCTAGCTGAATTTGGGATGAATAATGGAATACTGACCTAGACAGTGCATCTATTTGTAGTGCAGGCCTCTCACCCCCAAATGGTGGGATGCTTCATCACAGGGTTTGCTTCTCATTCACATCAAACAGCATATTTGCCTGAATGGGCTCCTGATGGAAGGAGCCTTTATGGGGAATCCTACCAAAGCCAGACATTTTTTACCACTAAGAAAGGGGAGTCCAGGTTGGTGTGCACTGCATTGATCCCACAACGTTTTCTTACCCGCCTCTACTTTTTTGGCGTTACAACAAACAGATGATGGACGGAATGCTGACAATGCAGACATTCTCGCCCTAAGTGGGATGGGTATTCCCAGACGTGGGACCCGTGCTCACTACGCCACTGGGGTCAAGCTATCCTGGCTGATGACGGCTGATAGCCAGAAACCGGTCCTAGGATGCTTGATTCCGGTCCAGGGAAGACATGGCTTGGCAGTTCGGGCTGGACTGTTCCCATGAGGCACAGGGTCAAGACTGATTTGCATATGGCCATGTCTGAACTGGGGTGGTGTAGTGGGCAAAAGAACGATGGATTTAACCCAGATCTCTTGACTGGGGGAGAATGTCTGCATTGTCAGCATTCCGTCCATCATTTGGTTGTTGGAACGCTTTTCGCCCTAAGTGGGATGGGTATTCCCAGACGTGGGACCCGTGCTCACTACGCCACTGGAGTCAAGCTATCCTGGCTGATGACGGCTGATAGCCAGAAACCGGTCCTAGGATGCTTGATTCCGGTCCAGGGAAGACATGGCTTGGCAGTTCGGGCTGGACTGTTCCCATGAGGCACAGGGTCAAGACTGATTTGCATATGGCCATGTCTGAACTGGGGTGGTGTAGTGGGCAAAAGAACGATGGATTTAACCCAGATCTCTTGACTGGGGGAGAATGTCTGCATTGTCAGCATTCCGTCCATCATTTGTTTGTTGGAACGCTGATCTACTTTTTTTGGGACAGTTTTCCCTGGTGTCTTGTGGACTTGCTGCTCCCCCCCCCCCCAAACCAGAGGTTAGATAGGGATTAACAGCCCCATATCAAACCTTTAAGGGGCTAAAAGACTGGTGTGCCTAGAGGTCGGTGCCAGGGACTGTCCAGGACTGTCTGGGACACAGTCAGGGACTTGAGAAAGGACTGGTGACTCAGTAGAAAAAGTAAGCAGAAAGACGAGCACAGCGCTGTCCAGAATCACATAAGAAGGCAGAGGAGAAAAGAGTTCCAAAGGGGAAGCCTGCACAAAGAAACAAGATAGCTAGAACTCAGAAAGGATAGGCACTCGAGAGGTGATTTAGCATTCAGAATAGCACCCAGAACTGATGTGCAAAACATATATATGTAACAACATTAACAATAAAGGGAGTGTGGGGTAAAGCACCCCGGAGCTCCACATGGTAAGACTGAAGCTCAGTAATTTCCTTACCCACAAATGCTGTTACAGATTCTGACTGCAAATACACACATATTATACATGCAAAGGCAGGGTCTGTGGAGCTGATACCTATGGTGATAGGGAAGAGGTGTGGCGCAGAGGCCAGGGCAGCTGACTTTGGGACATGGGGCTCATGGTTCGATCCCCGGCACCGGTGGCAGGTTAGCCCAGCACCATGTGACTCTGGGCAATAGCTCGCTTAATCTTCCCGACAGCCCCCAGCGCCTTGACACCCTCGGGTTATTGCTCGCGCTTTACAAATACTGGATTCCATGATGTTATAAAAGTAACTCAAAGACAATAGTCACAGTAGACAAGAAACACCACCTAGGTTGTCAGTTGTGCCCACAGATCCTGGTGATCAAACAGGAACACACAAGGCAGTAACAGCAAGGGTGTATAACCAAACACAAGCACAATAGACAAGGAGCTGGCAATGAGGAGTGCTTAACAGGAAAGAAGGGAACCAAGGCCACACTTGGCAGAAAGCAAGTAACAACCATACATGGAAACTAGAAGCAAGACAGTAGAACAGGAAGAGAGCACACTAAGAACTGAAACAGATGTAATGGATAGAAAGGCTGGGTCTGGGAAAGGTAAATACAGAAGGAGAGAGGCTCAAGGGAGCACTAGTGTAGTACCAGATTTGGAATCAAGGAAAAAAGGTAGCGCTGAAGGAAGTGCTAGTTCAGGAACAAGGAATAGCAATAGCTTTGGAATCATGTAATCTAGGAAGCACTGCAAACAGTGCTAATTCAGGAACAATGAAAAGCTATAGCTCTGTTATCTAAGTAGCACTGGCAGGCATTGCTAGTTCTGGAAACATGAAATAGCTACAGCTCAGGAACAGGAACAAAGAATAACTATAGCTCAGGAACCCAGGAAACAAGGTAGCTCTGCAAGCGGTGTTAATTCAGACACAAGGAATAGCTCAGGAATTCTGGAAACAAGGATAACAAAAGATTAAGAAACAAGGGTTGGTTTCACCGGTACACAGCTACAATGGCCAACCGTGGACTGAAGGGAGCCGGGGCTTAAAAGAGCTCACAGTAATCACATGCATCTCGTGTGAGCAGGCTAGGAGCAGCAAGCCACAGGTGAGCTGAATTCCTACACCCATTCTCGGCCTGCAGGGGTGGAGACGAAGCAGTGAGCAGGGAATTCTAGGTATTGGAGTTTCAGGCATGAGCAGGCTGGCTTTCACAAAACCCAGCATGGTTTCGGAATGGATGGCAATTTCCAAGTAGCATCCAAATGGCTGGAAGTCAGTATATGCATGCAGGGGAGGGTCAAGAAGCTTATTATGACAGTGGAAAGTTCCACAATTCGGCCTCCTGGTGGTGGGCACAAGAACACAGGGAGCCAATCGTGACAGTGGGGAGCACAGGGCCCTACCCAGATGGGCTGCTAGACCTAAAGAACAGTACATAAATACATTCCCTAGTTGTAGTGGGCTTTCTGCCCCTCCCCTTCCTTAGAGCAGAGAGGGGATAAACGCTCCCCCTGGGGACAGAAAGACTGTTGTGGGTGGGAGGGAGCACAGGCTCATACCCAGGGGAACTGACCCCCCCACCCCCCACCTACTCATCCCATACAGTAGCCCTGGTGTCTACTGTTGTAGATTTTGAGTCATTCAAGATTGGGACGTCTTCCATGATACAATGGTAGATATTTTTCTGAGTACTAGGCAAATCTTGGTTTACATCCTAAGTTTGAAAATGAAACTAGTTTGGTTCAATTATCTTTGGTACTGAGCTCTGCATATGCTGAAAAATGTGTAGCAACATAACTTGCTCCTATGAAAAGCCATGCAGGAGTCCTTGTTCTGCTGATTCACTGGACCTTATCCGCTGACTATGACAATTAAGAAATTATTTGGTCCATTCTTAGGCCATACCACAAAATTACATAGTAAGGTAATGATTTTTTTATGCAGCAAAACTTGGCAGAGTTGTACTAGTGGATTTGATGTGCTGATCATGTGGTTATTTTGAGTATATAGACTTGAATTCAAAGAAATAGGCTTTGGGGAGAGGTAGCTAGAAAGGGAGGCTTGGGAAGCACTCTGGATTGTTTGCTATCGACCAGGGTTCTCCAAAGTCGGTCCTGGAGGGCTAGATCCATGCCATATTTTTAAGATAACTACATTTATCTAAATAGGGATATTCTAAAAATATGGCATGGATCCGGCCTTCCAGGGCCGACTTTGGAGAACCCGGCTATGTACTCCAGGTAAGCCCTTTTCACACAGTTAGACATTGAACAAATGACCATGATGTTTCAACAGTGCCATAGAACAGGCATGCAACATTTTATACATGTTCTTCCATATTCCATCTATGATTAGCGAACTGAATTTTTCATTGACTGCACTCGAGGATGCCAGTCAAAATGCTGCTTTGTGGTTCTGTCATAACATAACTCAGAGTGCTTTAGGGCACTTTGATCATCAGTGGCTTTAACACCCAGTACATATTTTCAAAATTGAGACTGGAGTACACCATTATCTGGAATTATGGTGTGTTTTTCCAACGTTACCAGGCATTCACTTCTTATATGTCTCCATGTATCTGATCCAAGAATAGAAACTGAAATGCCATATTTTGGGAAGCTAATATGAGAGGTTTAAATGCAACTCATCCAAATCTACCATTGTAAAAAGAAAGCCTTTAAGCAGTTTACATCAAAGTCCTTAACTTGATTAAATGATTAGTCTACAAACATAATACGCAAAGCACATCCTCAGATAGCCACAGTCCCGCATTATATAAAAATCAAACCATATATCTTGAAAGCATTTTTAGAAAAAATCAAATTGCTTGATTTTCTTGTATTGTATTTATTCATTTTTATCAAAAAATGATGGGGAAATACCATGAAGGAGTTTATTAAAGCCAGCTTGGTATAATATAGAATGTTCACATTGTTCACTAAGGGAAAGCGCAAAGCCTGCACAAAATAACTTTTGAGTATCTACTTTATACCTGCACACACTTAATTGTTAAGCTCTTTAATGCCAGTGTTGAACAGCATAGTGGTGAGTACACAACCCTCCCTTGCTCACTGTACTACACCAAAGTAGTTACTTCACCCCTAGCACCGGACCAAACACAGCCTTCACTTTTCGTTATAAAATATTCAAATCACAAGTTACATTTTTTTTAATTATTATTATTTATTTAAAATTATTAAAAATGATGTATAAAATCACTAGCATTATTATTTTTGATAAACATTAATGCTTATATTTTTTTAAGTTAATTAAAAAAATTAAATTAATTCATATTCATGTTTTATTTTTAGATTTTTTTTGCATGGAATCAAAGGTATTAATAATGTAATTTATTTTAACATTTGTTTCTATAGGGTTTAATTTTAAGTTCCTACCGCAAATATTTTCTATTGGAGGGTGTTGCAGTACCTCTGAGCGGCCATGGGTTGTGCTGGACTTACTCCTGCTCCTAGATGGAGTACATTCACAACTGATTTGGGTCCATTTTGCCAGTAGTAACAATAGAAGGGAAGTTTGTGAATAGGAAAGGGGTTACTGTTTTGCTGTTGGGTTCATGTCCCTCCTTAAGCACCTCCCTAATCCTTCCTTAACCCCTCTTTACTCCTCCCTCATTCCCTCTCTTTAGAAGTAAGTATTTGCTATTTTCCATTCACTCCCCTCTGTCCCTCCCACATTTACTACTAAAACATATACTTACATTTGCAGACATCTCCGCAATCGGGATGGAAATTGTGGCACATAAAAGACAGGCACGGCGGAGACCTCTGCACATAGGTACATGAAAGGCATTTTGTAGTATGTTTTTTTTGTTGTAGTTTTATATAGCGCAAGCTCGACTCAAAGGTATTAGAGCGCTTTACATGTGAACCAGCTTCATTACAGACAGACACATTGATTATTTTTTTTTGCCACAGGGAGATTAATTAATTTGCCCAGAATCACAGGATGCTTGAGCCTCCTGCCAAATTGGAACTTGAATCCCCAGCTTCAAAGTCGGCTGCTCTGGCCATTAAGCCGCATCCTCTATTCACATTCACTAATGTGGTACTACTAAACATATTACAAAATGAGGTTTGTGAATAGATCCCATAGTATATCCGGTTACATTTGACACTTGCTCAGTGTAGTATGACCATCTTGCCACATGTGACGCAATGAAACCCTGTGCACCACATCTCATTTTTTCACCTATTTTAGCCATTCGATACATGGCTTGGGATGGTGCAACATAGAGAATTGCCAACACTGCCTGTCTGAAGTGCATTCTTGCGCGGCCCGTTATACGTAGATGCGACACAGAGAAAAAACATCGTATTAAGATCCAGATTTTACACATCCTATCATCCCATATGGGGAAGAGATGAACAACATGTCTTTGCATGTGGACAGTGGTTAGGGTGGAGTATTCAACCCTTAAAAAGCACAACCACCAACCCGTCAACCCATAACGGAGAAGGAGAATTTAATTTGATGCTCGCGTCAACCATCCACATGTACGGTTTATACATATTTCATGGCAAATATTTAGCTTCGCCGTTTCCCAATCCGATCGGCTTTGAAATGCTCCTCAAAGTGAATCCTGCCTTAACAATGCCTTGATGTAAACTCCTTTATTCTCTCCTAAGAAGAGGAGACTGCATGGTCTGCTGCCATAGCAGCACCAGCAGCTCATGGTGAATACAAATTAAAATATACTTTACATTAATTCCCTGGAAGAAAGAAAGGACTTAGATTTGATGGCAGGGTCACGTGGGTGAGCTCGAAAGCTGCTGGTCTGTGCCCTGCCCTGAAATCCTACAACATGCATCACTTTGCTGTTTTCTCCTCTTTTCCCCACCCACATTACCCCCTCATCCCATGTTGATAACCTGGTTGGCATTAGTAACCTAATAGAAAGTGACAAGTTTATGTAAATGATGCGCACAAGGATCTTACGCTTGTAAAACAGGGCAGTTACTTTGGGCTTTCTAATTATTTTATGCCCTGTGGTTCTTTGATGGGAGCAAAGACGCCTCTGCTTAAAAAGTGCCTGGTGATTGACAGGCCTCAGTCCCCCTGGGTCTCATTAGGCATGTGGTGTAGACCAGAGTAAAAAGTACCAGGCAAATTAAAAAAAGAAAGACCACAATCTGCCCCCCTTATGAGTAATTCAATAAATTTCGCTTCTTACTTGAGACAGTTCTTTTTATCAGAAAACTGTATCACCTTGCTCCTTAGGAGACAGAAATGTGTAATTTGGAAGACTTTGATTTAAATTGGCATTTCTTTAAAAGCACAGCTGTCCTCTTTTCTATAAGCAGCCAATCATGTTTAGGTCTTTCACCTCATATCAATCACATTTTTGCAGATTTTGAAAAGAAATCATGTAGGAGAAAGAAAGTTATAGGATTAAAATAGAGAATATATTGTGTGCAAGAAGTCTTAAATAAAGGATGACTGGGCGTGAAATGACATTCAAGATTGACCAAAGGCAAAATCTCTGTTCCTGCATGTATCAGGATTGGTTAATTAATTTAGCCAGCTATTACATTGTATTATAATTGGATTTATATAGCTTACTACATCTGGTTAGGTGTTGCAGTGCGTGGGTAGCACGCCCACTCGGGCACCCTAGCATCTCCAAGTGCGGCCGGAGCTCCACCTCCTTCTAGATCGTGTGGCCATATCATTAACAAGTAGACAATCCACAGGCATGGCTGGACTCACGGCTACCCTTAAGGAGCCTGGACCGCCTCCCGATTGAAAGGAAAACAGGGAAATGCGGGAGTGGCTCTTGTGGCTGTCAGCCGGTACAACCCAGTGTACTAGAATGGTAATGCCTGCTCTGAGGACACCAGATGACAACTAAAAGTAGTCATGTTGGCCTCTGCGTCTCTCAGAGCCTCCAACCTTTGCCCATTGATGGTGACCCACTGCCTATGCTTTTTATTGATATTAGGCATGTAGGCCTTGGGTACCATCTCTCTGTCACCCAGGGACACTAGGGTAACCTCTACACTACCCCCACATTAACTGGGACAACCACCTCCCCGACCACTATACTACCCATTCCCAGGGTCTGTCCACCAACGGAGGTGCTGCTGCCTTTTCGGCCAGGTGGCATCGCCCTTTGAGTGTCCGTACCTGTAACACTCAAAGCACTTAAGGGTGAATTGACTTGAAGGTTTCTTCATGTGGAACCCTCCCTTCTTCTGGTCAGGAATGGGCTAGGAATCCTTTCCCTGAACACTCTTTTGGGGACCTTTAGAGCACTCAAATGTTTTATCTTTGTTTCCCTCCTCTTCTGGTGGGTACGCTATCCACCTTTGTGACCCCCCCTCAACCCATGTGCCGTCTTGAACACTTTGATGCTGACCCAGAGGTCTTTCTCCTTTGCAAGCTCTCTTGGTGAGGTAAGACTGCTGTCAATCAGGCATTGGCACAGATCTATAAAACAGGTATTGAGCATGTGTTCTCTCAAAATCAGATCCACAGCCCCTCACAATCACTCACTTTGCTGCCCTTCACCCAACCATTCAATGTCTTACTGGAGAGATCAATTAAATCTACTCAAGGCTGACTTGCCAGCTTGCGGCTATTGATGAAGCATGATTTTTGTGAAAATAATCCTGCTTGATTAAATCTGCTCACATTTGTATTATTAACGTAAACTAATGACTAATGTGTGGAAAACTATTAACTTGGGTGATTTTCCTTTTACAAGTTTACATGAAAATATGGAATGTCAAAGCACAATACATTAAGTAATAAATGTAGTATTAGACATGTAGAAAGCATTGAATAATATAAAGCGTTCTTTTTTCTTTATATGGACTAAAAGCATTACGAGAGCGAGAGAGAGAGAGAGAGAGAGAGAGAGAGGCTTGAAATAAAATGTTGCATTAATAAAAGATGTCACGTAGAATTATGAAGCAAGAATAACAAGAAAGCTCATGGAAAATGTTTCATGGAAAGTTTATTTTCTTTCTTTATAACATGAGAGAGACATAATAAATATTAATTTGCCTAATTAGATTATGTTTATGAGTTTGATTGGAATATAGAATCTTTTACCATAGTGAATCCCTTATGTATTTTCTCTATACTTCCTTTATAGTGAGTGTGTTTCATTTCTTACGAGAACTGTTGGTTTGCAGTTTATGGTTTTCCTATGAAGGCCTCAAAACGTTGCTGAAGTGATTGTCTTTCCTAAAATGTAGGCCACATAAGAAATGTATTTTGTCATTCACTAATTCTGAAATTATGTTTAGTTTGTTTAGCTGTGCACAAAGTAATCTTCAAGAATATAATTTGTGTGCTAACTTTTTATCCTTCTATGAATGATTTGATGTGGAGTGTGCACGAGGACGTGGCTAAAGTTGCAAGATTCTTTTCCTGCTCCCGCGGCAGGATGACATTTTTCGTATTAACAATGAACTTTTTTAAGAGAGACCTGGAGGAACTGAATGGGATGATGATCACCTCATTTTGAAAGCCAATGAGATTGTGAAGAATTTGTGAAATGTAACATTAGGAGGGTTGTACATTTGATATTTGGGGTACAATTATTTCTGCAAGAAATAATTTGGTAGTAGCTGTTTCTATGAGAGGAGAGCCTTGGTGCTATTTTCTCTGCACTACTCTGGCTGACTGCTGTCTTTGCAATATATGGCTGAGGCTGTCCTGATTACTTTGCACATCATCAGCTGGTGAAGTTGCCTTAAACTATACCTTTTCGGCCGAAGTGTTAGCTCTTCCTAACTATTGCATGTTGTGCATTAGTTCTCACTGATCTAGGTTCGTATGAAAATCATACTACAAATTGATATTGCAATAATCTATTTTCTTTTGTCTCTTCCTCTCTCCAATCATGCCTGTTATTGATGTTGAAATGAATTCACTATAAACTGTATTTCTCTTATTTGTGATTTTACCTGTCACATTGAACTAATGAAGAAAATTATGATGTTTCTTATTGTATTCGTGTATTGGCCATTCATATTCTGAAATATTAGTTAAAAGTGACATGCTAAATATTCAGAGTTTGTCATTATTGGGGAGCTATTGACAGTTTTACATTTATTGTGACAATGAATTTTAGTTAGACATTTCCTTCATTTTAGGTCCTCATGAAGGGAATCTCATCTGTTTTTTTTTGTATTATTGAGCCCTTATTAGCTGTACAAAAAGGTTCATCGGAGGACCTGGTTTTGTAAGTGATTATTGAGTTCTCATGTGCCCGAACTCCTAGTTATAAAACATCCAGTATATTGAAATTTGTGATGTTATACATGGTTATCATGTTTTTTACTGCTTCTGCTGCATCACCATCTATCCCTAAATTGCATGCAGTGCTTCTCTGGGGTGAGCTCAAATTTGGTGCCAATAAGTGCTTTTATGAGGATATACCTCATCTGGTCATCTACCGCTAATGTCAGCAAGGTATCCCTCTCCACCATAGACACAGGTTTTCAGAGACTTGCCCCCAATCCTACATTGGGACCCTATGCATCCTTACAGCTACCTCATAAGCTGAAAACAATTTTTGTCAATGTCATCCCCACCACATAGCTAGGCACCAGGTCTTCAGGAATCTGGACTCTTATCCTATTGGACACTGCAGTTTCACTGCCGTCAGTGTGGCTGGACCCTGAGAGTTGTTTCACCTTGATTTACAGCTCTCTCAAACTCACTTCGTGAACCAGGAGGATCTTCTTCTCCTCAAAGGCTCTCTTAGCCTCGACTCTTTTTTCTGCTAGGCTGTCTCAGCTCTCATTTCTTCTGCCGAGGCACTCAGCCTTTTTCTCCTCCAGACACAGCTTTCTTTCCTCCAAGTCCCTTTTGGTAGCTCCCACCTCCTTGGCAGCCTCCAGTTACAATTTGGTCAGTTGTAGTTAAAACTCCCTTTCTGCTTTTCTGTTTGCCTGCTCCTCTAGGGACTGGTGGTGGGAGAACACACTGCTCTCTGCCCTGCCTGAGACTTTATTTCTGTGGGTAAGGTATCCTCTTCCAGTTGCTGCAGTGCATAGCTTGTGGCCAGATCATTCCCTTCTTTATCTTCATCTTCATCCTCCAAGTCCGACTCCTCATCCTCAGGGTCATCCTCCTGTTAAACCCTGCATCCTCCTGACCTCCTTAAGTGTCAAAGGCTCTGAAGGCGATATGAAAGTCCACCCTGGTGGCACTGTTTCCCACATTCTTCACTCTCTCCTTGCAGATCATCTTAAGCTCTGTCACCTTCAGGATGTCGATGTTGCTCAGCTCCAACTCCATTGTAATAGGAAAAATGTGAGGCTAGACTTAAAATTTGTTTAATAAAAAGAAAAAACTGACAAAATCAGAAACTAAGGAGAATAAAAAACAAGCATTGAAAATGCAATAGGTCTCGCCTTTGATTAAGTTAAGGCCATTTGCTTTGCTAATGGCATTGTATGGCAAAGCAAATGGCTTTAACTTAATGACTCCACCATCTGATAAATACCATAAGCCCTACCGCTACCTGAGGGTGATGATAAATAAGTGGTTAGGTATTACTGAGACCTGAAGAAAAGTAGTAGCTGAAATTGAGGTATGAGATGAAAATCTTAACACAGGTGCAGGAGCGACAGCCTAATGATGTATTAACTCCATCTGTCTAATCAAACTGTACTACATTGGACACCTACTGAGAGTTGATTTAATGTATAGGTAGCTGCACAACACTTAATTGTTGGCGAATACTCAACGCCTGGTATTCAAAATGGGTACAAATTCCACAAAATCTACTTAGATGAAGAAAATAGTACAATAAGCAGGGATAGCAAATGGGGCACACAAGGGTACCTCAAGTACCACACAGTGGAGGCAGCACTAGAACCCAGGCAGAGGATACACTTGAGGCAATTCATAGTTCAAGAATGTCAGAAAATAACAGTGGGGTCTCGGGAACGAGAGATGCTAAGAGATGCTTCCCCCTCGCCCCTTACCATGTAAATGTGTTTAACACTGAAAACGGCCCCATGAGGGCCAAACTAGCTGTTACTTATATCTGCACTACCACTGCCCAATTTCGCTGCCTTTTTCACTTCACAATGCTATGCATTTTTCATGCAAATCATGTATCCAAATGTATTTACAATATCTGTGTTAATAAGAACAGTTTATTAAAAAAAAGAATGTTAGAAAATAATATAGACAGATTATCTATTAGTATTATTCTACCTTACTACACCCTAATGATGGACGGTGAAGCCTCCTTGTTATGGAGACTCCTGAAACTTATAAAGCAAGTACTGGGTACAGTTTAAGAGCTGTTATCCTCATTCGGAAGCTGGATATCTGACCCCACATAAACACAATATTTCACAGGCGACCTGATTATTCACTAACTAAGCACAGATAAGCTCTCTGTTTCAACAAATGTGATAGTCTTCTTAACTTATCTAACACCACTAGGCACAGAAATGTAACTGTTGATATTCTATATTGAAACAATAATAAAATCTATTAAAAACAAATTTGTTTCCAATATTATTTCACAAAACCATATAACAATTGTGGGGCTTTATTGGAGGGGGAGAAGATTGTTTCTTACCCAGCCAACTGAAATTTTGTTAGGATGTCTAGTGGTTTCACAGAAAGCTATAATTCGCATTTTTTTGCCCCGAGATTTCATTCAAGGTACCAGATGTACATTATACTGTTGGTTCAGAGTAAGTGGTTAATTTGCTTCCAGAGAGGCAGAGGATTCGTCTAGAGCAGATGTCCACTAAAAACGAACCAACAAAAAAGCTCCTGGAGTCTTGTGAAAATTGGGAGCTTGGGCAGCCATGATATTCACTGAAAACTTAACAAGTGACACAGAAGGTCTAAACTTTTTGTCTGGCACATTAATGAAGGTGCAGGAGTCTGAAAAAAGGAACAGTAGCGATCCGGAAGAGGAGGCTAGGAGAAGGGAAAGAGCCTGGGCCCTCAGACAAGAACATCTGATGAGATAACTGTCTTTAACTGATACCATGTTTGGGGAAAAATATAAATGAAAAGATGGGCATAGTACAAGAACTAACGTGCAGTTTATAAGTAGCCAGATTTAACACAAGGCAATGTTATCATATAGGTAAAGGAAAGCTGTGCTAATAGTCAACAAAAGAAAAATATTTTCTGGTATGCTGAACTGACTGCGCCGGAGCTACGCGCTAATACCGGATATTTATTTTTTCTATGATGCGGGTACACGCTTAAAAGAGGTGGAAGTGGGAGACCATACATGTGACATCATGCAGAAATACAGGGACATGCAAGAATAAGCTAATAAGTTGAGCACCTGGCTCTACCCAAACTGAGGATATGAGAAACAGGTAGCTACTATGACCCTAACAATACGGGTTTGTTCAGAGTTCCTATAAAATGAACATAAGAGCGGGTTAACAATATTTTTCTGCTGGCTGGATCAACATTGCACCTCTTATGTTTAAAAAATAATATACCAATGTGTTTATGGTAAACAATAAGATACTAGAATAAACATTAAACAAAGGAAAACAACAATATCAGGGTAACACGGGATTGCCCTGTTATAATATCATACTCTGAGCCGAAAAGGTGCAGTTCTAACAATTAATAGCCCAGATCAGTGTACGCTTTAAAAATATCAGAGAGTAACCAAGATTTATTTGATCCAATTATATCCGTTTCTTTTTCAAATCTATGTCCCGCACAACACTCACAATAGGGTGAAGTGCAGCACATCCTTGGGGAGAGCTATTTCACATAAATGACTTGCAAACGCTGCCACGGCTTGGTGTTCGGCAAGCAGTTCTGTGGCACCAAAGGAACAAGGGGGCATGTTATCAAGAAACGGCGTTAAAATTATCGCCGCTTTAGCAGCATAAAACTGCCGCTGAAATGGCGATAATGGGCTTGATAATATGCCTTTGAGAATTCCAATAGAAGCCCAGGTTCTGGTGTCAACATGGGCTTCTATTGGAATTCTCACGGGCATATTATCAAGCCCATTATCACCGCTTTAGCAGCAGTTTTCGGCCGCTAAAGCGACGATAATTTTAACGCCATGCTTGATAATATGGCCCAAAGTTTACATGCTGACTTCACAAAACTGACTACTCCACCACCGCCCCAAGACAGCCACAGCGCATTTAAAGAAGACCAAGATATCATATCACAATGAGCAAATGCGAAAGAGATTAGAGAGGAGACATCAAGCAGAAAAGGGGGCTTGCACGGTTCAGCAACAAGCGGCATTCGTTCACTGGAGCGCCAGTCACTTGATGCGTCTCAGTGTACACACAGGACCCCGCCCAAGGTGCCTCTAAACAAAGAACTGGATGATGTGCTTTTAGAACGTGTGCGTGGATTCGTTTCCCCGCTGAAACGGTTTATTAATTATTCATTAATTAATCCGTCGCGAAGTGCTGCGGGAGAGAAAACATTGCCTCGCAGCTCTGCCGGATGCTAGGTTTAGAGTCACGCTCCCACTCGCAAAGGAATGGAAATAGCAGGCGGTGTTTTAGCTCAAACGATAAAAGCTCCCCACATACAACAGGTGCCGGCCATACATAAACGTATACCTGTCTTGTAAGGCGGGGGAGGGGGTGGGTTTGAGTATGTTTGGTATGTTTTTCAGAAGACTCCATGTTATCAGGTCACTTTGTCACATATCTGAGCATTCATTTAACAACCAAAGCTGTGAGGCTGCAGTCCTCGTGGCTCACCCCCAAATCTACCACTTGAACTAAAAAAAAATAAAAAAAATTCGAGATTCAATCCTTCAATTTAAGGAAAAAGTCAGCAGGAACATGGTGTCCCCGATCTTATGGAGTCACCTGGGTGGCCCCTCTGGAACCTGGGAATACTAGTAAGCAACAAGCACGGCCATCATGGGACGGACAGAAGATGTGCACGTGGGGACTGCCTTTCCTGGCGGCAAAAAAAAAAGTCCCCAGTGTATCACGCCGCCAGTAAAGCATCCAACCCCCGCGTGCACATCTTCTGTCTCGTTTGTCTCCCCGCGTGCACGCTGGAATCGTATCAATTCCAAAAGGCCTCTGCATGGCAGGGCAGCGCATGCGCTGCTTCGCCAGGCTGAGACCTAAAAATTGATTCTGATATCAGCTTATTTTTGATTTTACACAAATCGCTAAAATGCACAGCGCAAACGTAAATCCCAGAGATCACCACTGAACACCAAAGCACGAAAGTGGGTTTTTGGTTGACAGGGGTGGAAGCCCCACTCAAGCAGCAACCACAATCCTTTTCAGGATGAACCACATAAAGTCACTAAATTCATCGGTGTTTAACCCCCTGGTATCTTGGCACAAAGCAGTCAGGCATAATTTAAAGGCAATGTGTAAAGTATTTGCGCAACACACAAATGGTAATAAAGTGAAAACACAGCACAAGAAAAATCTCAAACCAATTTAGAAAAATAGAGTAAATTTTCATAAATAAAATGACACCAAAATGAATTAATTCCAAAAGTGCCAACTGTGGGTATCTGTTTATGCGAAACCAGAACAAAGTCACAAGTTAAGGCCAACCATTGATGGAGCACGGGTCGGATACAACCACCAGGTTCATCCCGGTCTAACAGTTACCTTGGGACTTGGAACATTTCTTGAATATTCCTGGAGATGTTAGAGTCATCAGCAGGGCAAGGAAGCAGGCTGTAGCTGAGCAGAGGTCATTGGCGTCAGGTAGCTGCTGGACGAAGTCGCAGTGAAGATTTCTTCCTTTGGACTTAGAGGTTTTTTCGGAGCTTGAATGTCTTCAGAGGGACGGAGCTGCAGGCTGTAGCCTGAAAGGGCTTCACAAGGCCGGATACCGCCATCAAGGGGTCCTCATGAAAAGGATTTGCTGCTACCGAGAACAACATACCAGGAGCTTCAGTATAGTAATTCTCACTGCTATGCACCTTCATTGGATAGACATGCAGGTAATGTTCCAGTCTCCTTTCAGTTCTCAAAGCAATAGAGCATTTTTTGTTTCTAAGTCCCAGCTTTTAGGGTTAGGCAGGAGGAGTACCACCAACAATATTTCCAGGGGTCTGGGACCTGGGAGGAAACACTAGCGGGTTTAGGACTCACTCTACCAGGGACCAGTAGCAGAAGGCAGGAAGGTTGCATGGTCTCTGTAGCTTGTTGTGTCCCTGTAGCTCACAAAGGAGGCCAGACAGCTAGCCTGTGAAGTCAGTCTTGTGGTCCTGGGTTCAAGGAGCAGGTCCAGTCTTCCTTCCTCAGGCTTCAGGGCAGCAATCATTACTAACAGCAGGGCAAAATGGTAATCTTCCTCAGATCCTGAAGTGATCTGATTTGGGGTCTTCAAGTGCCACCTTCGATACCTAGTGTCAGCCTGTGGGTGAGGTATGCCACCTTTTTCTCCCGTTCTTCCTTCTTGGGCTCCAAAGTGTTGTAGGTGGCAATAGCAAGGGCAGACCTGGTGTCAGGTTCCTTTGTGTGTGCGAGAGTCAAAGCCCTTTGAAGTTTAATTAGGGATGGGCACAAACCCATCCCCAGCCATCCTGGCAGGTTGGCCTATGCTGTCCACAGCTAAGCTCCTTTGTCCCAATGTCTGGAAGGAATCAAAAACCCATTACAGGAGCGACAGCCACAGCTCTGTGGCCATGGCCATTAACAGAAAGGCACTGATGAATTGGGCACAAAAAAGCCAACTTACTAAAAGTGTTTTTTTTCCGAAGTGTAAATGAAAATACAACTTTATCATTAAAGAGTCCAAGAAGTATTTCTCTACCTGCTCCCAATCTAAAGTTAGTACTTATTAAATGGAATAAGGCAACCTAGTGTTAGTTTATGGGAGGAATAAGCCTTGCAACAGAAAAATGTTGTTTTAGAAGTTTTTCACTGCCGTGATATGTAAACCTGAACCAACATGTCCTACCTTTTAAATACCAGTCACCTTGCCCTAGGAGCTGTTGGAGCCTATCTTAGGGGTGAATTATAAGTATTAAAATGGAAGGTTTAGGCCTGGCAAATGATTTATTTCGGCAGGTTGAAATGGTCATATAAAACTGCACTACAGACTGCAGTGGCAGTCTTGAAAGTGCCACTTTAGAGGGTGCGATGTTGCGTGTTGCAGGCCCATTAGAACTATTTAAATTACAGGACTTTTTCAAGTAAATTTAATGAGAACACCAATTTTACCAAAATGTAGGGAGAGAGTACAAGCACTTTAGAACTGGTTAGCAGTGGTAAAGTGCACAGTCCTAAAGCCAACAAAAACAAATCCAAAAAACAGGAGGGGTGAAAGGAAAATGTTTGGAGGACTACCACCACGGGGTATCAGGTCTAACACAAGTGTGTTGTGATTCGTCCAGAATAGGCAGAATAATCGTGCTGGATCCTTAGATGACATTACTGGGCCTGATGGAGGCATGATGCACTACTTTGTGTACATGTATTATATACATTATCTGTATGATTTCTGTCACTGTGAGCATTCTGTATTCATGTTCCCCAAAGACAAAATATATTTTTTGGTCTAAGTCCCCCCAAAAATATTTGACTTGAAATGAGAATATTTTAATATACAATGATTTTTATCGCACATTAACCAGCTGACTGATCACCATATTCATCAATTCAATGGCCTGATCCATGATTAGGCCTCTAAACTCCTGTCTTCGGTGAACTTGAGAGTACATCATATGCATTTCATTTGTTTACTAGCCATTCTTTAATTTTTTTTTAAGACTAAATATCATTGCTTTATAAATGCCTCTACTGCATTCATCGACATGGTCTTTTCTCTAGTTATTAAAAAAAAATCACAAAGTGTTTATTTTTATTTTTAAAAATGGAAAATTAAACTGGAAAATAAATGTAAACAAACATAATTTTCCTAGGAATACTTTAATAACTAGCTACAACACACTACCTCCTAAAACTATCTTTGCATTAATTTGTAAATTAATTTACCTATATTTATTTTTCAAATATTATATTGGGTATAAAATTGTACAATTAAAATCATCCAACCTTATTTACACAATTTTTAGACTTTGATACTGCAATGGCAACAATGTTCCATTTCCTTTGCATATGCCCCGAAGTATTGCCCTTTCATACACTATGATTGTGTCCACATGACATGAGAACTGTTGCTGAATCATTATATTTAGGGCTTCAGGTTTTATGGTATTTCAATCAATCAATCAATCAATATTAACTTTATTTGGCATAAAAATGGATTAAAGTACATAAACATTCATTACGAACTATTAATATATTACTAAAAGCAATACTGTACAGATGACAACATTATATCAAATCAGACATAATTTCAATAAATAATTTAAAAGGTTTTACATTACTGTTTAAAAATATAAAACATTATAAAATAATGAGAGATTGTTGTGACGGTGATGTACTCCTATAAGGACTACCAACCCTTACCAATAGGGCTAATTAGCATGTATCCTATGCAATTTAGCAGCATATTCACAAGGATTTATCGCTGAGTCATCGGCACTTTATCGCAGCCAAAGTGGAGATAAATTTACCTCCCCATTCACAAGCTGGTGCTAACAGCCCACAGCACCAGTTTACCCGCGATAGCAGCCGCAAAAAACATCGCCAAAGAGGATCACCGCAACTATCTCTAATGAGATGCAGAGTGGGCGTTCCCGTGCCAAAATCCGCGAGAGCATCACACCACAACATTCTCAACGACCAGCCACATCGGCGATAAAAACACAAAACCTGCGAAAAGGTGCGTTAGCACCAGGAAATCTACACCTGCTCTGACCTGGTGTAAAGTCGGACGGCAGCCAGCACCACAAAAGGAAGACCAGCCCAGGCGCACATCGGAAGTGCAACAGATGCCATGGAGCCACTCATCATGCGGCCCGGACACCCAAGAGGGCCACAACACCCACCCACACCACCCCAGGACCCAACCCACACCTGGAACAGCCCCCCCGGACCACCACAGACGCAGCGCAGGCAAAGACAGCGGACCCCCAGGAAGCGTGCCAGCCGCACAGACCCAACATCTGACAATGTCACTGTCCACCAAAGGCTGAAAGGGACAACCATCCTACGCATCCTGACCATCATCGCCTAACAGGCCTACGGCACCAACACAGTGGACAACCAACATCCCACCCCACACCAAGCTGCTGGCTTGGCTGCACCTGTTGGCCCCTGGCATACCCCAAACAACACCCGCCAGATTCGGAGGAGTCTCACAGCCAGCCACATCCAAGTACCCCACACCTGTCCTGGACATCACCATCACCCTGGTACCCCAGTCCCCATTCATCCAACACAATGTGCTGGATCCGCTGGACACCAAGCACGGACAATACGCCATAGCAGGATGCACGCACATGTTGGGGCAATCCACAGCACATATGTCCTACCAGTGCACCTTGGTGACACAGCACACAATCACCGCAACAAGAAGCACACGTCTCACATCAATGTGCAGGCAACATCAGAACACCGTTGAACCTCCAACAATGTTGCATCCAAATACACAGCCAGTGTGCATGATTCCTTCACACACCGACAGTCCATCATCAACCAGCGTCCCCAGGATGGCAACAAGGGAAATGCACAGCCCCTTGGCAAGTTCAAAATGAACACCCCACTCACCTCAACTCCACAACCACACAACTCACAACTCTGTGGCAATGCACACGTCACAAAATCACAACCAACATGCACAACTACATGTCCACCCACCAGACATGACAGAACAACTTACAAAGGTAACCTGGGCAAGCTCTGAACATGAGCCATCAATGGCATGGCACCTCAGCCACACAATAGCCGAATGTGGGGAGAGGTGGCAACCAGGCATGTGTGAAGGATGAAGTAGAACCATGATTGGTAAAGTGCACAATGCCAAGAGTGGCGGAGATGTGCTGGACAGAACGCAGTACACACACATATCCACGGTGACATACACATCTGGTGTATGAAGTGCAGTGGACAGTGGACACAACCATATCACCCGAGCCAGTGGGGGACCTCGCAAAAATGTTGCCTGTCACGCCCCCTAAGCGTGACCGGAGTGGGATGGCCCGGCGTACGCCATGCCAGCGTAGGGGTGTGAATAAAAAGCACGTAGCCCTGGGCGTGGTCCTTTTCCGGAAAGCACAACATCTCTGCCAGGGTGGCACCTCTCACCCTGCCACGAGGCCGACGCTGTCCTCATGAGCGGAGTTACCTGCGATGCTGTGCGCCTGCTGGACCCCGGCACGCTGGACCACAAACCCGTCAGGCCTGCCCCTGCGCAGCCAGGCCACACTGATCACCTTCCAACACCGGCGTGTGTTAAAGAGGGCCCACCACTTGCCAGAGCAAGCTCCAAGCCCAAGGGCCAGCGACCACAGCACCAGACCCCCAATCAGTGAGGCATAGTTCCATATGGGCATCTTGCGACACCTGGGGCCACTGAACCTGAACTACGCAGGTCAGTGGGGCCATCCAACCTATGCCGGCGACACTCGGTGAATGGCCTGTGCTGACCGCTGCCTCAGGTCTACTCCACGGTCAAGTAGGTCACAGATTTGGAATTGAACATCGATTATTCAAAGGCAGAATACATTTCATCGCACGCACGGAGAGGCGTAAGAGTATGACGCATTGCAGTTCGGAGGGTACAGGATCATCGTTACGGAGGTTAGCGAACACTATCCACAACTTGCCTTGTGTCACTAACTCTGTGCCTCGCGAGCCAACGACACGTGGCTGTGGCCCACTGCTGACCGCTGCCTCCAGCCTACACTGCGGTCCAGTAGGTCACAGAGTCTTGATTTAGCAATGGTGGAGTTCATATCAGTGTACTGGCATCTTCACAGATTGCATCCCCTCTCAGCACCTGTGCCACTAAGTCTGTTCCCCGACAATCATGGACACTCTCTGGTCGAACTTTGGTGGCGTCTGAGACTATGGACTAGGGGGCTGTTTTCATCCTCATGTAGCTGATACCGAATTGGTGGTAGCAACGAGGCTGTCGCATTCCACTCCTCCATTTGCTGTTTTCTGATAAAATCAAACCTTTTGGCGTCATGCCCTGGAGGATATGTTCCACTGTCCCCCAAAACCCTCCGCAACATACACCTCGGACATTGATGGTGACTCGCTCAGGTCGCGCGCGTGGGCTATCTGACTGTACAGCAAGTCACCGTCCCGTGGCTAGGTGCCTGTGCCGCCCGCAGTGCATCCGGGGCCACTAACTCTGTGCTGGTTCGGTCCGAGACCCCTTCTGAGATATTGGATGGCCACTGAAGCGGTGGCCCTGCGCTGTACGCAGCCTCTGGCCCCAACTGCGTCCTACCAGGGCGTACACATCAAATCGAGTCCGGACCGGCCTGGACGTTGCATCACCGCAGGAGGTACATGCCACCACCGCAAGGACCACCTCCAACCGCCATCTGCCAGAGTCAAAACGGCGGTCCTGACAGACTGACGGAGTTACTCAGACCTGTCGTGGATGCCATCATCGGCATGATACCCTGCTCAGCACTCCAGGTGACAGTGACTCAGTGCACCACAAGCCATTGTCCGTTACTGATTGAGTTTTGTGCTGTGGAGAGGTTGTGCTTCAATGTCACCTCAAAGAGTGTGGGAGCCCTGGGACATTGATGGGGAAGATGATGCAGGTCTGACACACCCCACTGCATCTGCATCAGGAGTATATATTGAAGGGACACAATCCGAGGCCTTTTCTACAGATGAGCGCTCTCATCTCTAGTGCCCCAACCGCAGTGCACAGCAACTCATGGGCACTTCTGTTTGCATGTTGGCTGTCCTCTGGACTTTCTCGAGCTCCCTCCATGTTGCTCAGCAGTTCCCTCTTATGTGCATGTGTTTTCTGTTTCCGTTGCACTGGTGTCTAATGTTCAAGTGGTTGCCAGCACCAGACATTCTGTGTGGAATGGCTTTCACTCACCCCACACACATCCAGCACAGGTGTCACAGTACATGTGGCCCTGCCAATAAAGGGGTCAGACGCATGTGCCTGTAGCCAGTTCAACATGGTATTTGCTTGTGTCCCTGTGGTCTTGTTGTATGCATGAGGGACCTGGGCCCGACGCCATTACATTGTGCTGTGTACATCGGATGCAGACGTGTCCCGCAGGCAGCGGGTTGGAGCTTGGACATGTAGCTTTGTCATCACCCACTCAATTCGTAAGGGGAGGGGCCAGGTCCATTGTACGCAGAGCCAACATGGGTGTGTGACTGGAATTTAAGCACCCCTGCCCGTGGTTCTGTACTGTGAATGTACAATTGCATGTGTCTCTGTGGCAGTGTGGGTCTCCTTAGTGAGGTGTTGGTGGCCCCTGAAGGGTGATAGACACCTACGTATGTGTCCTGGTTCACATTCCATGGGTTCGGCCCCCACCCACACCTCTTGGGCCACCTCCTTTTGGCATGCAGGAACTTGACATTGGGGTGCGATGTGTGGGTGGGTGAAGTGTTGTGTCCCAGCTGTGCTTGCGGGTGCTTGCTGCTCTGTGGTCTGTTGCAGGCTGGGTGTTCTCCTCTGAGTAGCTTGGCTGTCCGGTCCTGGTGGGGGGTTGCGTGGGATATCCATGTGCTGTTGTAGGGTGTCGGTGTCGACAGTGTGATGGTCCTCTACGGCATCACTGATATTTTGTTTTCTGTGCTCTGCTGAAGGTGTTGTATGCTCCTCTGCGATGTGAAGGGGAGGTGCATATTGACTTTGCGTTGACATATATGTTGGCGCATTTGCATGCAGAGTGTATGGCAATGTACATTGTGGCTGTTTATGGGGTGCTGGATTCTTCTGCGGGACAGTGTCTACATGACGGATGTGATGTCGTACGCGTACATGTCCATTTCACAGTTTCTGGCTCCGTCAGATGTATTAGGCATGTTTCTGTGCATGTGCGGAGCTAGTTGCGTCCTCTGTTCTGCAGTGTGGGCTATCCGTGTTGTTCCTCGTTGTCATCAATGTGGGTGTGCTGTTCGTACTATGTGTGTGTGCTGCAGGGTGCCAAGGGGATCGGGCCCATGGACCTGGGTGATTGTGGGTGTGCAGTGTGCTACACCTCATTGTGCATATGTGCCATTGTACCCACTCCCCCAGTCCCCCCAGTCCCTGTTGATGTTGTGTCAGGTCCTCTCGAGCTGTGTCCGTACTCCCTACTCCTTGCAGCGTCTCCACACTGATGACTGTGGCCTGGGTTTCCTTCTGCTCCTCTGGTGGCGCTGGACTGCCACCTCCTGTTGCCGTTGCTGCCTTCCTGTTGGCAGCGGGTGTGTGCCTGGTTTAGGTAGTCGCGTCATGCCGGCGCCTATTGGCCTCCTCGATTGGCCTCCTCGGCACTCCGACTGCATTCCAGGTGGTCTGCTAGTGGGTCAGTTGCTGGTAGTGTTCTGTCGCCTCCGTGACGCTGGTCTTGTTTTCCTGCGGTCTGCACCCCGTCTTCCTCTCCCTCTTCTCTTTGGCCTTCCCCGACCCCGTTGTTCCTTGCTGGTGGTCTGTGGAGGTTGTGGGGTTCGAGTTGGCCCCTGCGCTGCATCAGTGTGCATCCATGTTGCTACGCACTTTGTTTTTGGTGTATTTTTTCGGTGGTTTTTATAGTGCATTGTACCGCCAGACGCGTGGGATTTGCAGGCCTGTGGCTGGTTTTCTCTACTTTTTGTACCGCAGTTGGCCTCATCGCATGTTTTTTTGCGTTCGCGTATCACATTTACGTGGCATGGCGTTGATTTTCACGCAGACAGTTTGCACGTTACCTGCGGACTATCGCATGGTACCGCCTTGTGAATCCCACGTTGTCACAGGGTTATTTTCCTTATATTTCTTATCTTCCCTTTTAATACACACACAGTTAGGCCATCTTCATCTGCTTTCAATTAGATCATAGTAACTTTATATTAACAGTCTTCCTAGCTTTTAAAACCGCTTGTAAAAATGACGCCATCATAAAACATACAAAGGGTGTTTCTAACTGTAACAAAACAAAACAGCCGTAGAATAATTACACAGAGTGAGTTTACGCAGTAGCAGGACAATAAACTTTTTCCTCTCCGTCTCATATAAAGCACAGAAAAACAAAAAGTGGGAAGTAGTTTGTTCAGATGAGCGGTCACACAGACATGCTGTTAAAAGGTTTAGTGAATATGTGTTTTCCGGAAAGCCCAACATCAGAGGAACATAGTTTAATCTTAATCTTGTCAGCAAATAACGATGCTGGGGATTCACAGCTAGAGATTAATAAGAAGAGTTGACACATAGCACGGGAGGTGTGGCCAGATAAGTAATTACTGTGCTTTTTAGTTTGTTACTCTCCCAACTGGTCTGTTCACCTTTCGCTATGAAGAGCTCTTTCAATCTTGATTTGGGGAAAGAATCACAGCTTCTAGGATTTTTTTATAAATCCTCCAGGCCCATGGAAGTAAGTGTCTGTCTTACATACGTTAACCAAAGGATTGTTACAGCACAATCAAGTTTCATAATATTGCTTATGATGTGCTGGTTGAGGTGAACTGAATCCCTCTTCCAGATTGCAAGCCTCAGCAGTAGCGGGGCCATTTGGATCGTATCACTAATGTAAGGCAGGCCCAATTCCTTATGAGCAAAATAATTGCTACAGGTACCTGGGATTGACAAAAGCCTTTTAGCGAACTTATCCTCGATGACTTGTAGTTCTTCTATGTGCGCGATTCCCCATATTACGGCCCAATATGTGGCTGTGGTGATTGTTTTTGCTGTGTAAACTTTAATCAATTCTTCAATTGGTTTACTACCCAAATTTTTAGCAAATTTAAATAAAGCACCTATGCTTTTTGTCATAAGATTTGCCCTGTTTGACACCATCTCAGTCCACTTTGCCGAAATAGGCACATGTTTCCACCCGATCTATGCTTTGGCCCTCCATATAAAGCTTTTTCAGTTTTTGCTTGTCCCCACCAACTGACAGAGTAAAGGTCTTTGTTTTGTTCACTTGCAAATCTAATTCTGCCATAAAAGATGCATCTGTTATGATACTATTTGTAAAGCCATCGATGGTCTAGCCAACAATACAGCATCATCTGCATACAGCAGAATGAAAAGCTTTATAGAGGCGGTATGGGGAACATCCTTACTTTTTTCGACCATCACCTTATTTAATCTGTTTGTATACAGTGAGAAGATGGGGCTAGGACACATCCCTGCCTTACCCCTTTCTGAATATTGAAAGTTCGGGTGCACTCCCCCTGCTTTCCGAAGCGTACCATTGCTACTGCCTTCATATATAATTGTAAAATGAATAAGATTATCCCTGCGTCAACTCCCATGGCCTCCATGATGGACCATCATTTATCGTGGGCCACACAGTCGAAAGCCGCTGAGAGGCCCATGAAGGCCATGTGGAGCTGACCTTCTTTTGCAGTTACATATTTTGACGCTATCAGGGTTAAATTTAGCCACTGGTCGAGGGTCTCCCTGCCCTTTCAGAAGCCATATTGAACCGCAGCTAAGATGTTTTTATCCTCTGCCCACCCCTCTAATTGATTTAACAAAAGCCTTCCCATTAATTTTACCGTAGTATCTATTCGGGAGATAGGGCTATAGTTAGCTGGGTTCGACCCATCCCCCATCTTGTATATCGGACAGGAGCGGCTCGTTTTGGGAGTGCTGCAGGGCGGTGAGGCGGGGCGGGGCAGGAGGAGCAGGGTGGGGGGTAGTAAACTACGGAATATGGCCGAACGGAGGTAAGTAAACAAATAAATAAATAAAATTAATTTTGTTGCGCGTGCTGCATCGCATATGGCAATGCAGTATGCGCAATGAAATTTGTTTTATTTATTTGTTTACTTACCTCTGTTCGGCCGTATGCCGTAGTTTACTACCCGCCAGCCTGCTTCTCCCTCGCCCCGCCCACTGCTCCACAGCACTCCCTCCATGAGCCGCTACTGATATTGGAATGATGACCGATTGCTTCCAAGAGGGCAGGGGGCCTATTTTACTAATTGCATTGAATACAATTGATTGAAGGGGGCCCATAAGCTTCTGTTAGCGAGAAAGAGATCTACCGCGACCCCATCTGGTCCAGCCGCCTTCATGGCGGAGGACTGAGAGAGGGCCAATTCTATTTCTTTGATTTCAAACTTCAACTTGGGTATTTCCCCTTGCTCTAGACTGGTCACTCCCTCACACGACTTTCCCTTATTTTTAAAGATTGACTGAAAGTGAGTTATCCAGGAATCGTCATCTATATATGTATCTAGTGATGGACTTCCATCTTCTTGCAGGAAGGGGGAATTAACTACCTTCCAAAAGACTTTACTATCCCTGGTAATTGATGCTTGAATTAGATTCTCCCAGGCTTCTGAAGTTCATTGAGTCTTTTTTTCCTGGCTAGCTTATATGCCATCCTGCAATCCCTAATTAAATTCCTGTTTCTTGGTATGGTTCTGAGAGCTCTTATAAGATTTGCTGCAGCGAGGGAGCAATTCTTATCGAGCCATCTATTCGTAGCACTGGAGTTTTTGGGGGGGCAGACCATTAAATAGAGTTGCGTGCATTCCAGAATCTTTCCAAATGTCTCGATCACCTGTTTTTAGTTTGCTAGGGGATCTAGACATACCAAAACCTCGTTATTATTTTTCATTACAATCTCTTTTAGCAGGGTGTTTACATCCACTTTATCCCATCTTAGGGGTTCATTAGGATGGCGGTCGGAAAACCACCCCGACCGCCATGGAAGCGGAAAACAACCGCCCGCCGGCACCGTGGAAAAAACGGTGGGAAATTAGGATCAACCGCCAAAAAACACCGACCGCGGCAGAACAGGGCCAAGAAAAAACACCCGTAGCGGGCAGAGATGGCCAAAATCGGTGGTTGGATTAGCGGCGGAAAAACACCAACCTACCGCAAGTATAGCGGAGACACCGCCCGGGAAATTAGGATATCCCCGATGGTCCCGCGGTACGTTCCGCTGTTTCCGACCGCCACGGTCGCAAACAGTGATGAATGGGAGAGCCGGCGGAAGAGCTGCAGCATAGCTACCGCTGCGGATGATCCGTGAAAAAAATGGCGGACGAATGAAAAACCCCACAATAAGGCCAAATAGTGCACACAGGAAACTAGCCATGCCCCCCAAAAACAGAAAACACACCCCAATGACACAACCACATGGCAAAAAGAAAAATACAATTCACAGCACAACACAAACAACACACCTGACAGCAATACCCCAATTGGACACACCCACATAGCTGAGTATTAAACCAGCCCCTTCCTTGACCACAATCCTTTGCAATACTCCAGGGGTGAAGGGACATACACCCCAGCTTAAAGGAGAGGCAAAGAACACACCATCACTAGCCATACCACACACAGCACCACTACCCTTTCCACACCTGCACTACTAACCCCTGCACATCACACACCTTACACATCACAACCACACCCACCACTCACACTCATGCACCCACAACCACTTTGCACACCACACACCACGGCAACACATAAAATGCCCAAATTCACAGAGAGTGAGTTGACAGTCATGGTAGATGAGATAGTCAGAGTGGAACCACAACTGTTTGGTAGCCTGGTCCAACAGACACCATTAGCCACAAGAACACAAATGTGGGCAAGGATAGTCGAAAGGGTCAATGCAGTAGGGACCACCCCGCGCTCCAAAAATGAAATCATGAAGCGGTGGCATGACCTGAAGAGGGTTGTCAAACAGAAGAGGAGCAAGGACTGTGAGCTGGCTCAGAGGACTGGCGGTGGCCCTCCCATTCCACCAAAACCATTCACACCATAGGAGAAGGTGCTTGCCATACTGCATCCAGAGAGTCTCACAGGAGTACCTGGGGAAGTGGAGTACAAATGACTACTACCACATTGATATGTACTGTCTTGCACAACTACAAAGCTACACCACCTAGGACAAAGTCCATTCATCTGCACCACACACTCCCAAAAACATGCCTCACAGATCCAACATTCACTCACTCCCATTCACCCCAAACGTAGCTAGCAACATTACCATGGGGGCATGTGTACAGGCAGCCAGCACTACAACTCCCACCAGGCCACCTTGTCCCACTGCATCAGCAGGATTGAGCACTCCCCCACCCAGAAGCAGTTGGAAGCCATTGCAGTACACCAAAGAAACTTACAGGTAGGTAGCCATCTTCCCTTGGAGGGTGTTTGTGGGTGGGAGGCCTGCACCACTACTCCCACCATGCCCCCTGTCCCACACCTGAGCAGGATGGAGCACTCACTCCCACCCAGAAGCATGTGGCATCTATTGCATTGTTCACCTCCACCTAACAGGTAGGTAGCCATCTTCCCTGGGAGGGTGTTTGTGGGTGGGAGGCCTGTACCATAACTCCCACCATGCCCCCTGTCCCACACCTCAGCAGGATGGAGCACTCCCCCACCCAGAAGCATCTTCCCTGGGAGGGTGTTTGTGGGTGGGAGGCCTGAACAACAACTCACCCCAGGCCAACTTGTCCCCCAGACCATCACAATGGAGCCTCCCCACCCACCCAGATGCATGTGTCAGCCATTGTATCACCACAAACAAAAGAACAGGTAGGTAGACATATAATGCTTGTTAGTCACACCCCTGAGCAGGATGAAAGCCCCCACCACACACACACACACAGATGTGTCAAGTCAAAGCCAAATGGGAAAACAGAACAGGTAAGTAGCTAGTATGTGAACACAGCCAGTGTCCGCAAAAAACATGGTGACACATGACAACAACAGCCCCCTCATTGCACACACATACACACAGATCCTATTGCCACTCACAGTGTGCACACAGCTAAGCCAATGAGACTGTCACAGCAACCGAAGTGTGACACACCAATGCACATGTAGGAGAAAGTCTGGGAACAATCATGCACAGCACTGAATTCCATGTCTAAGAGCCATGGGGCCAGACAGCAAGGACCAAATGTGAAACTAGATAGCATGGTTTGTGGTTCGAATCCAGATATGCACATGACAAGACAAAGGTATGCAGGAGATGACAATGGCCTGTAAATGGCCAGATATAACATCTGACAGGGCTGAGTGAGCAAAAAAGAGTCCTCACAGATATTTTTCCATGCGCTAAAACCTAGATGGCAACATGTCCCTGTACTCAGCAATCAAGCACGTAGCACATGGTAGGTATTGACAATTCACACCATGGACAAGTAATGCATGTACCACAGCACCATGTCAGGAGGCACGTAGTGCACATACAACAAAATGTGATGATCAGTCAACTGTGTGGTGTACAAACAGTGAATGACATACAGCTAACACAAAGCTTTCGGTGTGCACTGCAATGACCATCTCCCATCTGACCCAGAGGTGACCAAGAAGTCAATGCAGAGGACAACACCAGCAACCTGCACAGCCAGTCCCTCATCACCCCCCACCCCCCCCGGTACATGGACTCTCGGATGTTGACTCCCGGGATTCTCTGGACGATGAGCTCGAAGCCGGCCCATCTGGTGTGCCAGGGAGCAACAGGTCCCAGGACCCCATCGTCCCCCCACCACATCTGCTGCACCAACAACGTCACTGCAGAGCACTGATGTTACGGCCTGTGCGTCCACTGTCACTGCCACCACCACCACCAGTGCTGTCTGCAACACCCTCCCTGTCCCAGAGGATGACCACCCCACACTACCGTCTGAGGAGGGCAGGGAGAGGATGCGGGTGCCTACAGTGGTGAGGCAACAGGTCCGTGGCAGCAGGGAAGGTGGGAGGGGCAGGGTCACCCACAGACAACAAGAGACTGGGACCCAATCCTTGGACCACATCAGCAGAGTCCTTGGGGCATATGAACGGGCCCAGGGACGAACGGGCTGGTCGGAAGAACTGTTCCGCGAGCACATCCTGCTGATGAGGTCCATCGACACCCGCATGGGACAAATTGTGGACCTCTTGGGCCAGCAAGTGGCGGTACTGAGGGACAGGCCTGCACCACAACCAACACCTCCACCCCCCTCTGGTGGTCTGCAGGATGACAGTTCACCATCCTCCCCTGTGGCCACAGAGAGGGGTGAGTCCTCAGACCCCACTGGCCCTACAGCAGGGCCCCCCGCCAAGCGACGAAGGGGCCGTCCGAAGAAGGCCCTGGGAGTAACAGGAGGCAAAGCACCTGCCAAACACCAGTCACGGAGCCAGCCATGATGGCAACCCTCTTCATCACTGCATTGACTTCATTGACTGTCCTTCCCCACACTGCCTTGTGAATGGACTGGGTCACCACATCAATGTTGTGACTACTCGATTATCTCATTTACCACAACTGTCAACTCACTGCTCCAATAATCACCTTGTTGTAAATGTTCACCCCCCTCACATCACCATTGTAAATAAAAAATCCTTACACACAAGTTGCTGTGTCTGCTCCGTCTTTATTCCAGGATGTACAGTCTTCACCATGATTACAAAGTACCAGGAGACTGGAGTGTATGTAGGCAAGGAGGGGTTGATGGCACCTAGGAATACACAACAGAACAACTTTCACTAATCCGGGTATAGCATCACAGACATCACACAACACTTCACAGCAAGAGAATCCCACATGCACACATCACAATGGGCAACAAGTGTCAACATACACATCCTGTAGATGTTCCTAAATTAACTGTCCCAGAAACATTGTCAGCCACCACTGAGTCTGCAACCGGCTGCTGTCACAAATCTCACATACACCTTCACAACAACTGCAACATCATCAGACAATAGGTACGTTGTACATTGTCACCCACCTTCAAGTGAAGTAGCGGGTGATGAGCTGTAAAACGCAGGTCAACACCTTCTTCCTCTCCACTGTCCTCATCACTGGACATGGGTTGGTTTGCAGGCAGGGGGCTTGGGTCCTCATCATCATCCAGAATCAGGGGAATCTCCTTGCGAATGGCTAGGTTGTGGAGCATGCAGCATGCCACTACAATCTGACACACCTTCCCGGGCGAGTACATTAGTGCACCTCTGGTCTTGTCCAAGCAGCGGAATCGTGACTTCAGCAGACCAAAAGTATGCTCCACCACTCTACGTGTTCTCCCATGGGCATCATTGTAGCAGACTTCAGCCGGGGTCCTGGGATTCCGCAGTGGGCTCAGCAACCAGGGACGGTTGGGATATGCAGAGTCACCTAGGTGTGCCAAACACAAATAAACATTGCTATGTCGCGGAGACAGAGGGCAGCAGGTCACACACCCAGCATGCCATATGACTAGGCATACTCACCCACAATCCATGCACGCTCGAGAAGCAGATTAGCCATCAGCTGGGGTACAATGCTGTTCCGCAGGATGTATGAGTCATGGGCTGAGCCTGGGAATTTGGCACACACGTGGGAGATGATCATATCTGCTAGGCACACCACTTGCACATTTATGGAGTGCTAATGATTCCTGTAGCTGTGCTCACGTGTCTGTGGTGGCACAAGCCCAACATGGGTGCAATCAATGGCACCAACAACATGGGAGATGTGTCCGAGGGGATAGAAATCTCCCTTCACAGCTGCCAATTCAGGACACCTGGGGAAATGGATATATCTGTCCTTGTAGATCATCATGGCGGACAGTACATCACGCAGCACCATGCTGAACATCGGTTGTGACATCCCACCTGCACTGGCCACTGTCTGCTGGAACGATCCAGTAGCATAAAAATGCAGGGCCGCCATCACCTTATACGTTGGGGTGAAAGCTGTTATATATGTTCTGCGAGGCTGCAGGTGGGGCTCCAACATATCACAAAGGGTCTTTAGGGTGGCTCTATCCAGATGGCATTTCCGGATAATCGCCTCATCCTCCATGTCTTCCAGCACTGTCAAGTGACGATGCGATGCAGATTTGGTCTCCTCCTAGTTGAGATGAAAGTGGACACATGTCAATGCAATACATCATGAGATGGGCACAGCATCTCACGTTCTGGATGACACAACGCCAACAATGACTGTCACCAAAATTGAGTTACAGACCAGCCTACATGTAGGGACACCTTCAGCCACACAAGTGGCACACTTGTAAACTTACACAAAGCAAGTCCCTCAAACACCACCTTGGTCAATGTGACCGCACATAGGGATATGACCACAATTACCATGGGCACGCCTGGGAGTATAGCATCTAGCATATGTGTAACAAATCAACACCACTGTCTCATACCTAGCTGCTGTACCTGTCACACCTTCATGCGTCATTTGAACCTGGCACACATCAGCAACACAATGACCACAGTCTGAGCGGAAATGACGATTGTGTGCATGATCAGACATGAGAGGACATGCAAAAAAAGAACATCATTAATTGAGATAAACATTGCAGTGATTGTCACAGCACCTCAACACATAGACATGTGTACACATTATAGAGTCCAGAACAACACTGTCCTGTGTACAGGACCATCAATATCACAAGTGACATGTGGGGAGTACATGCCAATCTACGAAATCACATACACAAACATGGCATGTGTAGTCACCAGTGGAGTATATGGAACATTGGCATTGTGTGCACAATGATGTGCCATTTACTATGTGGCCACTGTGCACTGTTGATGTTTGCCAGATGGCCATTGTATGGCACACAAATTGCCATAGCTACCACCTGTCCCCAGCTGTGTGTCACCAGCACTCCCCATATACACAAGTGTGGTAGTGATAGCCATGGAGACATGCCCAAATGGCGGTTGGCCTGCCCCGCTTCCCAAATCGCGGTGCCTCATGTGGATGTACGGCACCCAAATTGCGGTAGCTCTCGCCTGTCCCCAGCAGTGTGTCACCCGCACTCCCCATATACACAAGTGCGGTAGCGATATCCATGGAGACATGCCCAAATGGCACTTGGCATGCCCCACCATCCAAATTGTGGTGCCGCATGTGGATGTATGGTGCCCAAATCGCAGTAGCTATCGCCTGTCCCCAGAGGTGTGTCACCAGCACTCCCCATATACACAAGTGCGGTAGTGATACATATCCATGTATTGCAAAATGGCGGTTGGTATGCCCCACCACCCATATTCCGGTAGCTACCGCCTAGCCCCAGCGGTGTGTCACCGCCATGGAGCATGTCCTTACAGCCAATGGGAACCATGAGTGCGGTGGCATGATGCAATTTTGAAAATCGTGGTAGGCGTGCTCCGCTACCATGGAGCCGGTCATTGAATGCAATTGAAAGATGCACCATCGCGGTAGTGCACGCCGGGCCCCTGCTGTGTCACCGCCATGGAGCATGCCCTTACAACCAATCGAAACCATGATTGCAGTGGCATGATGGAATTTTGAAAATCGCGGTAGGCGTGCTCCGCAACCGCGGAGACGGTCATTGGATGCATTCGAAAAAGGCAGACCTGGAACACCAATTGCTGCAGCTTGGCACCTTTGAAACTACCCCAGGGGGCTATATATGTGTGGGAGGGAGCCTCACATTTCCACTGCTCCCAGGGCCTGCTGTCAGAGACCCCTCACCTGCTGCTGCCTCCAGGGACTGCTGCCAGAGATCCCTCACCTGCTACTGCCTCCAGGGACTGCTGCCAAAGACCCCTCACCTGCTGCTGCCTCCAGGGACTGCTGCCAGTGGCCACCCACCTGCTGCTGCCTCCAGGGACTGCTGCCAGAGACCCCTCACCTGCTGCTGCTGCCTCCAGGGACTGCTGGCAGAGACCCCTCACCTGCTGCTGCCTAAAAGGGACTGCTGCCAGAGACCCCTGACCTGCTGCTGCCTCCAGGGACTGCTGCCAGAGATCCCTCACCTGCTGCTGCCTCCACGGACTGCTGCCAGAGACCCCTCACCACTGTTGTCTCATGTCCACAGTGATGGCAAGGACAGAGAAGATCCATGTCAGTCCCTTCACGAGCCAGGAGCCGGAGGACCTGGTGGACGAGGTGCTCACACAGTACCCAATGCTATATGGTGCCCCAAATGTCGTGGTAAGTCCTCAGCAGTAGGGGGGGGAGGGCAGGGAGGGCACACATGTAGTTGGACTGATGCAGTATGTGCCTGAGAGTGTGTGGTTGGGTCATGCACTGCCTAACATGCTGTCTCCAGGGGGAAGGTGTGTGTCCCCAATGCCACAGGTTTCCCTGCCTGCACATGTATGTTTGAGAGACATGTGTTGTGTTGTCAACCATACAGTGACGCAGAAAGTTGTTCATGCAGGAGTCAGGACAGTGATTGCTTGGCTGAATGGCTGTGTGTGCCCCTGTTGTCCATCTCAGTGTGAGCCCAGCTGACTTGCACAGTCCCCGCCCAAAAATACAAGGACACATCACTTCACTTACAGAGTATTACATCAGTCTTTTGTCATTGCACTCCAGCTATGAGCCATCTCAGCACTGTAGATTGCACACGACCAGCCTTGTGATGAGGATTTTGGATTTGTGAGATCATGTTCCTCAATGTGACATCCATGACACAGTTATCTATTCACAGGGCAGGGACATTGAGGGCTGCGCAGTTTTGGACACAGTGAGTCTACCCCCAAACACAGGCTTATATGTGATGTATGTGTTGCTCAACCTAAAAATGGACTGGAGATGTGGGCAGGCTACATAGGGGTTTCAGTGCAGGCATCCTGCATGTGTGTGAGTTGTGCAGGGACTGTGTTACCCCTCACACCTGCCTGCATTTACATCAGCTTTTCCCATGCAGATGTACCATGTGAGATGTATTCTTGTCTCTGTTAGACATATCTTTGGATTTGTGATGAGTTTGTATCTTGCTGCTGTACTGAGAGATGTAGGTACATAACACTGTGTCACTGATCATTTCCCCCTCTTGTCTCCCATGCCTGCAGCTCAAGGTACACCAGCGTAAGGCCGTGTGGAGGGCCAGTGCGGCCAAGGTGCGAGCACTGGGTGTTTCAAACCAACGGCGCACCCACTGCCACAAGAGGTGGGATGACATCAGCCGGCTGGCAAAGAACGTGACGGAGATGACCTTGGGGCTGCTTTCTCACACTGGGCGTTTGGCACGGCGCAGCATGACACCACTAATGGGCCGCATCTTGGCGGTGACACAGCCTGAGCTGGATGCACGTTTGAAGGAGCATCAGCAGCAAGCCAGGGGTGAGCATTCTGGGAAGGGTGACTTTGGCTGGGAATGGCTGCATGTGTACAGAGCCTGTGCCAGCGCTGGCCTATGTGATGTTGGTAGTGTGATGCAGTGGCATGTAAGTGGCTGCTGGGCTGGGTGCAGGTGTTACGCATTTGCCCTACCTGTACTTACAAAGGTAATTTGTGTGCTGTGCATTCCCATTGCATTCTGAGTCGTGGTCTTCAGGTATCGTCTGCATTGGGGTAGTCTGGGGTACCCCATGGGAGGGAACGGCAGTGTGCCCGATCTGAGTGTGCCTTCATCAATGCGTCCATTGCTTGCATTCAGATTTGGGAGGCCTAGACATCTGACAACAATGTGCACCAGTCTTTGGGCCCCAAACTACAACATGGTGGGTGGCATGGGCTCATAGACATTGTGGAATGTCATGTTGTAGTCTGTCTGTGTTGTCCACTCCTGTTCCATCCAGATCTGTCATTGGCAACAAGTAATGTGCCCCCATCATGTCCCTAGGTGTGCTCAGAGCTAGTTGTGTGTCTGGTTGAACGGAGCAACTAGCAGGGTGTTGTGCTGTGTGGTCATCACATGGCTGACTTATGTCTGAATTTCCAGTTTCCACGCACTGTTTGAGTCAATATAGTGAGTTAGCACAATGTGATTGCACAGGGTGGAGTGCAACATGTAGATTTAGTAATCTTTTGTTATGTATTGCTTGCATATGTTTGTTCTGTTGCTGCCACTGAACTGACCCTTCACCTCTCTCTCTCATGCAGCATCTCCTGTGGTCACGTTGGGACAGGAGACGGACACCAGTGGTGGTGAAACAAGCACAACAGCTGCACAGGAGCCCAGTGACACAGATGTCACCAGCACCTCAGAGGAGGACAGGAGTCTGCTGGAGGAATCCCAGCCTGAGACGCAAAGTACCACATCATCTAATGCCAGCGGGAATGCATCCAGGTTGGCGGGCACAGGGAACGGGGACTCTGCATCATCCTCCACCACACAGCGGCCAGTGCCCACCCTTCCAGCCACTTCCTCTGGTGCTGTCCGTGTCTGCCTCAGTAAGAGGGGAAGAGTGTCCTTCACCCCGGCACCGCTGCCCCTGCCCCTGTCCCCCCTGCTGCCATCAGTGCTGAGTCTGTGGACATTTTGCGCCAGCTGTGTGTAGGCCAGACAGCTCTCCTCAATGCCTTCATTGACCACGACAAAAAATTGTCACAGGTGGTTGCTTTCATGGAGGGCATACATTCAGACGTGGGTGGGCTGCACCGGACTGTCCAGGCTTTGTCCTCCACAGTGACATCAGCCCTTCAACAGGCACACACTCAGAGTCCAGCTCCGGTCCCTTTGTCCACCCCCCTGGCATTGGCCACGTCTGACAATAGTGACCACGGTCCACATACCTCAAAGTCATGATACAGCACACAAAGCACACAGCAGCAGCAACCCAAGCGGTCCCGGGCGTAGACACCATCCCCACAGAAGACCAAAGCCACCCCAGAGCGCAGAGAGAAAAGCCTGTAATGCGACACCAGGGGCCAAAATGCAAAGAAGCAGACCTCAGGCTCACATGCCTCAGAGGCATCCCCATCCAAGGACTCTCCTGTCCCTAAAGCATCTTGCAAAGAGAAGCATACCGTTTCTGTGCCCACCGAGAAGGTGGTGCATGTCAAGGGTACACCTAGGAAGGGCTCCAAGGCACTAAAGGGGTAACACCTAGTAAACAGGGGAAGGAGGGGCAATTGCGAAGCCAGTCAAAGCGTTCCGCTGGATCCAGCGCATCACCAGAGGGAGTGCCAGCGTCTGCACCTGTTGTAGCTTTGGTGGTGAGTGTGCCTGTTGTGTCCACACCACTTCCTATTGATCCAAAGTCAGTCAAGCCAGTTAGGATCCCCAAGAAGTGTAAAGGCATCCCTCCACAATCTCCCAGCCACACTGTGTCTCCCGTCTGCATTACTCCGCCTCCACGTGCCACTACACCACCTGGTCCAAGCAGCCCTCCGGCTTGCCAAGCCACCGATAGCTCTACCTCAGCTGGTCCGCTCTCTCCCTGGTCAAGTGCCCCGACAGTCCCCAAGACACAGCCAGCACCCAGTCCGCCTGACAGCCAAGTCTGAGTGGTAGTCACCCTCACACACCTGTCTCTCACACAGGTAGGCCTGTACTGCCCTTGTCATTCACTGCTGTGTGACCCTTGCCTGTGCAGCTTCTCATGGGCTTACTCTGCACTTTGCCCTGGCCACTGGATTTGTTGTTTAGCCCTTGCCTGTGCAGCTTCTCATGGACATACTCTGAACTTTGTCCTGGACACTGGCCTTGTCATTTACTGCTGTGTGCCCCTTGCCTGTGCAGCTTCTCATGGACATACTCTGCACTTTGCCCTGGACACTGGCCTTTTCATTCACTGCTGTGTGCCCCGTGCCTGTGCAGCTTCTCATGGACATACTCTGCACCATGCCCTGGCCACTGGACTTGCTGTTTAGCCCTTGCCTGTGCAGCTTCTCATGGACATACTCTGCACTTTGCCCTGGCCACTGGCCTTGTCATTCACTGCTGTGTGCCCCTTGCCTGCGCAGCTTCTCATGGGAATACTCTGCACTTTGCCCTGGACACTGGCCTTGTCATTCACTGCTGTGTGCCCCTTGCCTGTGCAGCTTCTCATGGACATACTCTGCACTTTGCCCTGGCCACTAGACTTATTGTTTTGCCCTTGCCTGTGCAGCTTCTCATGGACATACTCTGCATTTTTTGCCTTGCTCTTCTCTACTCATGGTTCCTATCTGTGCAATATGTGAATAAAGACAGTTGCTCCTGTTGTCTGTTTTGTCAGTGTCCTTACTGAATAAAGTTCTTTTGCTGTGTGTATATGGTTTACTGTGCCACATGTTCTGTGTATCACTTCAACATAGCCAATGTCTTGGCTCGCTTACTCTATTTCTTACAGGGGTGACAGGGACTTCAGATCTTCCTGACCCTGATACTTGTGGGGGCAATGATGTCAATTTTAAATGGAAAGCAGTTGTCAGTTTTTTAATTTGTTCATGTTGGCTATATTGTACACATGTCAGGTTGGGGGGCACTGCCAGCACAGAGTGGGATTCTATCCAGAGTATTGCAGGCAGGCTGGCCAGGGTCATCATGTATGTGTATTCTTCCTTTATGTGTGCCCAGTGGTGTATGTGTGTGGTCATCTTGTGATGGCCAGTCATCCTAGTCCCATTGCTTACTTGCAATGTGTGCTCTTGGGTGGTCAAGAAGTGTGCAGTTTGAAGGGGTGACTTTGTCGGGAGTGTTGATGTAGTTGTATGCACATGTGTGAGTTGTATGTTGTGCACTGCGGAGTGTATTGGTGTGTCCTTACAGTTCTGGCTGACTCCTACTTTTAGTTTTTGTCACTTGTGAGTATGCAGAGTGTGTGACTGGCAAGTCAGTGTTGTGTTATGTTGATCATACGTGTGTCTTGTTACTGTTTGTGGAGACTGTGCAGACCTGCTGCTCCACACTGCCATTGTGGTTGTGTTTTCTCATGCACTGCTGCCACATGGTGCCTTTTTGCCTCCAGTATGGCATGTTGTGTGTGGTGTCATACCATCCCCTATCTGTGCTTCAGATGCCTACCCATTGTGAGTCTGCACTCCCTCTATTTGTGTATGGTACGCTCCTGTGATGTCCCCTACTGACATGCAGTACACTTCACTTTGATGTCAGCTGTCCCCTTGGTTTACATGTGTGTGTGCCTCCCCATCACTTCATTTGTGACACTGTGCTTTGTGGTGCAGTTCTTTGGCCAGGAGTAATGTGTCACTCAGGGCATTTCCCCAATGGGTTATATGTCATGTTCTTGTGCTGTTTGGCAGTCATGGTTGTTCATATGCAGTTCAACTGTGTGTGCTGCCCAGTCCTCTGGTCAAGTTGTTTCCACCTTTCTGTCCCAGACTTGTGCATCTGTTGGTGTTGTGTTGGATGTATGTGTGTTGGCTGTGGTACTGCTTCACTTCCTGGGTGTGCTGTTGTCTTTGTGTTGTGCTGATTGGTGTTGTGTGGGTTAATGTTTTGTCACTCAGGTCTGTGTGGGGCTGGTATGCCTGGTGTGCTCGCACTGCTTGTTGTGCATGCAGTGCTGTGTGTGTATGTTGCCTTGTCATTGCCTGGTGTGCATCCCCTGATGTCCTGCTGTGGTTGCTATGTGATCTATTTGCCTGTACATCTGTTGTTTGTTTGATGTGGCTGTGTTGTTCTGTGATGGTGCACTTCTTGTCTGTGTTGTGGTATTTTGTCTGTGCATTGTTCCTGATTGATGATGTTGTGCACTCCTGTTGTGGCTGTGCTCCCATTGCCTTTCCACAGTTTAGCTGCACAGGGCATGTCTGTTCTTGTTGTGGTTCTGTGTGTGTTTCTGTTGGATTATGTGTTTGTCTGTTGTTTTTGTGCAGACATTTGTTCTGGCATCCCTGTGTTTGTGGCTACCCCCAGGGTGTGTGATTGTTTGCCTGTGTATTGACTGGCAAGTATTGCCAGCCTTCAGTGTGTTTGACACTGGGGTTGTGTGCTGCTGGTGTGAGGGGGGGTATGTGTGTAGATTCCTACTAGTGTTTGATAGTCATGGAGTGTGTCAATGGTCCCTGTGTGTTGTGCTGCTAGCGTACTCCTGTCCAGTAGTTATATACATTTGTGGCTGTTCACAGTTTGACTTCAGGGCCTTCCTTTCATCCTTGTGCCTATACATGGTTTGCCTTGCTGTCTCCCTGTGTTGTTGCAATGAGCTGTCTGTGGTTTGACTTAGCTCACTGTGCCAGCCATGTGTGCTTTGATGGGCTGAGGGTGTTGTTCTCTGTCCCTTGTCTTGCATGTGATGTACACATGCTTGTTGATTGTCTCCATGGCCTTTGTTGGAAGGCGGACCCCGAGGAGTCAGCGAGACCACCAAGGGGGGGCCTTCACCCTGTACGAAGTAGCCGAGCGCTGCCGAGAAGTCTCCTGAGAGATCCTTCTCCTATCACGTACTAGCCCAGTAACACCACCACACATGACTCAAGGAGGTTGTCTCAAGACAAGCAATTCTTTATCAGCAATAAAAAGGTTACGAGGACAATATTTACACGAAGGGATCGAGGGATCCACCAAAAGTCTCAGTGTCTCTTTGGAAGGGTAGGGGTAGCGGGACAGTCTTTGGCAGGAGTGCGGTACGAGGGTACCTGGGGCCCAGTTCTTATCCTCAAGCTGGAGGACCTCCGGATCTCGGAGGGGTCGAGCCGCGACGGCGTCAGCAGGGCTCTGGCGTACAGCTCGTGGAGAGCCGCGATCCAATCAGCAGGGCTCTCAAGATGGTTTCTGCTCAGCTCGAGCCGCGACGTCGTCAGCAGGGCCCCGAGGGAGGTTTCAGCGAGGTTGGGCCGCGACAGCGTCAGCAGGGCTCCGATGTTCCAGGTGGCTTCAAAGTGTTCACAAGAAGGAGCCGCGACGCAGTCAGCAGGGCTCGTGATGGTTCCGACAAGAGTTCTTCTCCGTAGGGTCAGCCGCGATTCAATCAGCAGGGCTCTCGACTCCGGGATACAACTGCCGATCTGTGGCGGGGTTGCCCCAGATATAGGTCTGGAGCCCTTTGATGTCCGGACCCAGGCGCCCGGTGGGGGCGGAGAGGCCGGGTGGAGGTGGCCAGACGCCCAGCAGGAGAGGCGCCAGGCCCAGGGGAGTTGCAGGGCGATCACACCTCGAGAGGGGAGGACAGTTGGGGGTCCCATCGATACTGTCCTCCGCCGGGGGCGATGAATGGTTCCTGCGGCACCCCCTGGCCAGTTCGTGGTGCCTCGATGTCGGGGCTTCGCTGGGGTCGAGGCCGGGTTGAGCGGGGTCGCGCTGGCTGGTGCACAGAGTCACGTGGGTGCCAACAAGATGGCGGAGCCACGAGGGGTATGCGACCTCGTGCAGCTCAGGATGAAGGGCCTCGGTGCAGTTCAGAAGGGTGGCCCGTGAAGGCCGGGGCGGGGAACGGGCACAATCCACGGGGGTAAGGACCATGCCACGAGGCTGGGTCCAACAGGCGTCCCCCCCAGCCGAAGGCATGGAGAGTCACCCATCTCCTTGGGGATTCTCCTCGTCAAGGCGGAAGAAGCGGGACAGGCCGTCGGCGTTGGCGTGGTCATTGCCGGGCCGGTGTTCAACGTCAAAGTCCATCCCTTGTAGCGAGATGGACCACCGCAGCAGCTTGGGGTTCTCGCCCCGCATTTGCATTAATCACCGCAGGGGCCGGTGGTCGGTCTGGACCCGGAAGTGGGTACCGAAGAGGTAGGGCCGGAGTTTCTTAAGGGCCCACACCACAGCGAAGGCCTCACGCTCGATGGTGCTCCATCGTTGCTCCCGGGGCAGTAGCCGTCGGCTGATGAAGGCCACTGGTCGGTCGAGCCCCTCTTCATTGGCCTGGGACAGGACGGCCCCGATCCCATACTCGGAGGCGTCCGTCTGCACCACGAACTCCTTATTGTAGTCAGGGGCCTGTAGCACCGGGGCAGTACACATTGCGGTCTTTAGGGTGTCGAAGGCTGCTTGGCAGCGGGGTGTCCAGTGCACCTTCTTGGGCTGCTTTTTGGACGTTAGCTCTGTGAGGGGGCCACCAATGCTCCCATAGTCCCGGATAAACCGCCGGTAGTATCCAGTGAGTCCCAGGAAGGCCCGGACAGCGGTCTGGGTAGTGGGGGGTTCCCAGGCCTGGATGGCATCTATTTTCGGTTGGAGAGGGGCCACCTGCCCGCTCCCCACTTGATGGCCCAGGTAGGTCACGGATCCGTGGCCGATCTGGCATTTGCTGGCCTTGATTGTGAGCCCGGCCCGCTGGAGGGCGGCCAGGACGGCTTTAATGTGAAGGAGGTGCTCTGCCCAGTGGTTGCTGTACACGGCAATGTCATCTAGGTAGGCCGCGCTGAAGGCCTCAAGCCCGGCCAAAACCTTGTTCACCAGTCTTTGAAAAGTGGCCGGGACGTTCTTCATTCCGAAGGGCATCACCCGAAAGTGGTAATGCCCATCCGGGGTCGAAAAGGCGGATCTTTCTTAGGCGCCGGGGGTGAGCTGGATCTGCCAGTACCCGGCGGTGAGGTCCAGCGTGCTCAAGTAGCGGGCGGCCCCTAAGCGGTCGATGAGTTCGTCGGCCCTGGGTATAGGGTGGGCGTCCGTCTTGGTCACAGCATTCAGGGCTCGGTAGTCCACGCAGAATCGCAACTCCGGGGGGTGGCCGGGAGCTGCGGCCTTTGGCACCAGGACGACAGGACTGGCCCACGGGCTGTCGGAGGGTTCGATGACCCCCAGGGCCAGCATCTTCGTTACTTCGGCCTGGATGCATACCCGCACTCGGTCGGGTACCCGGTAGGCTCTGTGTCGCACGGGGGGGCTCTCCCCGGTGTCGACGTCGTGGACGCACCAGTGGGTCACCCCCGGGGTGAGGGAGAAGAGGGCTGCGTAGTCCTGCAGCAGTTGCTGGCAGTCGTTGCGCTGTTCCGGAGTCAGGGAAGAGGCAAGTTGGACACCCTCGATTGTTCCATCATGGACGTTGGACTGCAAGAGGTCGGGCAGGGGCTCGGAGTCGTCCTCGCCCCCCTTGTCGGTCGCCAGTAGCAGGCTCAGTTCGGTCCGGGCAAAGTGGGGTTTTAGCCTGTTAGCATGTAGGACCCGGAGGGGGTTCCGGGGGGACTCCAGGTCGACCAGGTAGGTGACGGGACTTTTCTTCTCCACTACCTTGAAGGGCCCGGTCCACTTGTCCTGGAGGGCGCCGGGTTCAACCGGGGCCATGACCCATACCTTCTGACTTGGCTCGAATTCTATGGTAGAGGAGTTCCGATCGTACCACCGCTTCATGTCCTCTTGGCTGGCCTCAAGGTTGGCTTCGGCCATGGCTCGGAACTTGCGGGTCTGGTTTCGGAGGGTCAGGAGGTATCGGTAGACACCAGGAGGGGCGCCTTGGGGCTTCGTCTCCCAGCTCTCTTTGACCAGGCTGAGCGGTCCGCGGACCGGGTGTCCGTACAATAGTTCAAACGGGCTGAACCCCAGGGACTTCTGCGGGACCTCCCGATAGGCAAACAGGAGGCACGGCAGCAGGACATCCCATCTCCGCCTGAGAGGCTCTTCTAGGCCCTGGATCATTCCCTTTAATGTTCTGTTGAACCGCTCAACCAGTCCGTTTCCCTGAGGGTGATAGGGGGTCGTGAACTTGTATGTGACCCCGCACTGCTGCCACAGGGACCGCATGTATCTGGAAATAAAGTTCGTGCCTCTGTCGCTCACCACTTCGCGGGGAAATCCCACTCGGGAGAAGATCCCCATTAAGGCCCGGCCTACCACGGGGGCTGTTATAGTTCTTAGCGGGACCGCCTCCGGGTACCTGGTGGCGTGGTCCACGAGGACCAGGATGAAGCGGTGGCCCAGGGCGGTCTGGGGGTCCAGGGGCCCCACGATATCGATTCCGACCCGTTCGAACGGGGTGCTGACGGCTGGAAAGGGTTGGAGGGGGGCCTTGACCCGACCCCCCGTCTTCCCGCTGGCTTGGCAGGTCTGGCAGGACCGGCAGTGGTTGTCCACGTCTCTCCGCATCCGGGGCCAGTAGAAGTGGGTCACCAGACAGCTGTACGTTTTGTCTTGCCCCAAGTGTCCGGCGAGGGGCACATCATGTGCCAGGTTGAGCAGGAACTCCCGGAAGCGGAGGGGGACCACCAACACTCGGCTGGCCCCGAGTTCTGCCACTTTCTGCTCACTGTATAGCAGGCCCTCGGCCCAGTAGACCCAGTGGGTGCCGGTCTGGTCCCCGTTGGTTTGGGCGGACGCTTGTTGGCGGACCCCTTCGAGAGTGGGGCAGGACTGCTGCTCTTGTTGGAACTGCTCCCGGGTGGGGCCCCCTTTGTGTCGCCATTGTGTCAGCTCTGGTAGGGCGCACGGGGAAGCCATCTCTTCGGGGGAGGATTCACTAGGTCCAGGGTCGGTGTCCGCCTCCCCCTCGCTGCTGGCGGGAGGTGGTGCGAGCCCCTCGGGCTGGGCGGCCCCGGAGGCTGAGGATGAGCGGGGGGCCCGGGTGGTCATGGACCGGGTGATGGCACAGGCCCAGTCAGATAGTCCCAGCATTCGGAGGTGCTCTCGTCGCTCTACTTGAGCCCAGGGGGAACTCTCCAAGTCGTTCCCCAGGAGGCAGTCGACGGGGGCGTCGTCGCGTACCGTCACCTTCAGCAGGCCCGTCACCCCTCCCCACTCGAAGGGGACCAGGGCCATCTGGCACAGGCTTTCGCTGTTGTCGGCCGTCCGGACGGGACACAGCACATTCGGTAGGATCTGTTCGGGGGTCACCAGGTGGCAGCGGACAGCGGTGACACTAGCGCCGGTGTCACGAAGGGCTTCGGCCCGTTGTCCATTGACCGTGACCTGCTGCCGGTACTTCTGGGTGTTGCTTGGGATGGGGGTGCAGGGTACCATTTCTCGGCTACCCAGGCAGACCAGGGACATGGCTGCCGGCTCACATTCAGTGGTCCCTCGGTCGAGGGTCTCCTCTTCCTCTTCTCCTTCTCCCAGGGCGGCGGCCGCCAGCTGTCGGGGCGGGGGCCCGCCGGCCCCGTTTCTTCGGTTCAGGGGGCAGACCGGATCGCTGGCATAGTGTCTGGTTTGTTGGCAGCCGTAGCACGTTACTGGTGGCCGTGGTCCGGGTCTGGCCGGGGGCGCCCCCCTTCGGGCTAGGCTCGGGGAGAGTTGTTGCTGCGGTGGCCCTCGAGGGGGGCTCCTGGGGGCCCCGGCGGGAGGGTCTCGGTTCCTGTTCGGCCCTCCCCCTCCACCGCGTTGGCGGGGGGGTCCGGTGGGGTTCCTCTGGTACTCCCCCATTGAGTTCCGGGGGACCCGGGAGTTGACCCATCGATCGGCCTCAACGGCGAGTTTTCGCGGGTCGGTCATTTTGCTGTCGAGGAGGTGCTGTCTCAGTTCCACGAAGCAATTGTTGGAGAGATGTTCCCACACGATGAGGTCGACCAGCTGCCCGTAGGTGGTTACTTTGCTACCTCTGATCCACCCTTCTAGGGCCCGACTGAAAAAGTCCACATATTCCACCCAGGTGGTGCCCGGGATTTTCTTGCAGTCTCTGAACCGCTGGCGGTACATTTCTGTGGTTAGCCCGTAGCGGGTGAGCAGAGCCTCCTTCATGTGATCGTAGGAGGTCATCACCTCCTCCGGCAGCTGGAGCAGTGTGTCTCGACCCTCACTCAGGAACCGCCCCCACAGGCCCGCGCCCCAGTCTTTTCGGGGCACCCGATGAGAGGTCATGGCCACCTCGTAGGCCTTGAACCATTGTTGGATGTCGTCATTCTTGTAGTACTCCTTGACGACCTCTTTCGGGATATGTACCTTGGTCTCGGCAGGCGGTAGAGTGTCTCTAGTACCGGGGGCGTTGGTCCCTCCGTTCTTGGCCTTGATTTCGAGCTCCTTGAGGCTGCGCTCGTGCTCAAGGGTCAGTTTCTTTTCCTCCAACTCCCGGTGTCGCCTCTTCTCCTCTATCTCCTCTTGAAGCCGTAGCTGCTCTAGGGCCAGTTTCTTTTCCGCCAGCTGGAGTTCGCCGTCCAGCCGCAGTCGTGCGAGCTCTAGCTCGTGGTTCCGGACCTTCTCCCGCTCTCGTATTTCTTCTTCGGAGAGGCCGGTTTCTAGGCTCTTTCTTCCTCCGGTTGCCGGAGTCAGTGCGGTTGATATGGTCTCAGTCAGGGGCAAGGGACCTTCTTCCTGGGAGGGGCCTGCCCCGGCCTCCAGCCATGTCCTCAGAGCTTTCTGCATGTCCTCTTTGGTACTTAGGCCCATGGTTGCAATGCCTTTGTCTTTGCAGAACTGTTTTAACTCTTTGTGCGTATATTCTTCCAGCCGTTCGGGCTGGAACTCCATTGTCGCGTTGTTTTCCTGGCTGCTCATGATTACTGTCCGTTTGGATGGGTAGCTAGTGGGTACTGGCTGGTACGTACTGCGTTCGGCTCGGATCCCGTCGCTGGCCACCAAATGTTGGAAGGCGGACCCCGAGGAGTCGGCGAGACCACCAAGGGGGGGCCCTCACCCTGTACGAAGTAGCCGAGCGCTGCCGAGAAGTCTCCTGAGAGATCCTTCTCCTATCACGTACTAGCCCAGTAACACCACCACACAGGACTCAAGGAGGTTGTCTCAAGACAAGCAATTCTTTATCAGCAATAAAAAGGTTACGAGGTCAATATTTACACGAAGGGATCGAGGGATCCACCAAAAGTCTCAGTGTCTCTTTGGAAGGGTAGGGGTAGCGGGACAGTCTTTGGCAGGAGTGCGGTACGAGGGTACCTGGGGCCCAGTTCTTATCCTCAAGCTGGAGGACCTCCGGATCTCGGAGGGGTCGAGCCGCGACGGCGTCAGCAGGGCTCTGGCGTACAGTTCGTGGAGAGCCGCGATCCAATCAGCAGGGCTCTCAAGATGGTTTCTGCTCAGCTCGAGCCGCGACGTCGTCAGCAGGGCCCCGAGGGAGGTTTCAGCGAGGTTGGGCCGCGACAGCGTCAGCAGGGCTCCGATGTTCCAGGTGGCTTCAAAGTGTTCACAAGAAGGAGCCGCGACGCAGTCAGCAGGGCTCGTGATGGTTACGACAAGAGTTCTTCTCCGTAGGGTCAGCCGCGATTCAATCAGCAGGGCTCTCGACTCCGGGATACAACTGCCGATCTGTGGCGGGGTTGCCCCAGATATAGGTCTGGAGCCCTTTGATGTCCGGACCCAGGCGCCCGGTGGGGGCGGAGAGGCCGGGTGGAGGTGGCCAGACGCCCAGCAGGAGAGGCGCCAGGCCCAGGGGAGTTGCAGGGCGATCACACCTCGAGAGGGGAGGACAGTTGGGGGTCCCATCGATACTGTCCTCCGCCGGGGGCGATGAAAAGTTCCTGCGGCACCCCCTGGCCAGTTCGTGGTGCCTCGATGTCGGGGCTTCGCTGGGGTCGAGGACGGGTTGAGCGGGGTCGCGCTGGCTGGTGCACAGAGTCACGTGGGTGCCAACAAGATGGCGGAGCCACGAGGGGTATGCGACCTCGTGCAGCTCAGGATGAAGGGCCTCGGTGCAGTTCAGAAGGGTGGCCCGTGAAGGCCGGGGCGGGGAACGGGCACAATCCACGGGGGTAAGGACCATGCCACGAGGCCGGGTCCAACAGCCTTCCATTTGTGTGCACCCCACTTTGGCTTTCCTATTTGTTGTGCTCAATTGCTGTTGGCATGTGGTGTGTGTATGTGTCTGTGTGTCAGTATGGGGTGTGTATGTGTGACTTGGCAGGCTGTGTGTCCAGTTGGATGTTTGTCCCTTGTATGTGTGTGTGTTCATTTGGTGCTTGTTCTCATTTTTGTTTCCATGAGTGTGGTGGTGTTGTGGTGTGTGTCTTTCCCTGGCCCTGTGCTTCTGTGCTGTGTGTTCCTCTGCAGCCACTCCTGCTGTGGCTATCTCCCTGGTTGTTTGTTGTGTGGTGCAGGGTGTTGATTCACCTGGCTTGTTTTTGTGCATGGGGGTGCACAGGAGGTGCACATGGCATGTGCCTTCATGGGTGGTGCTAGTGTGTGGAGGTGTGGCCCTGTGCTCTTTGTGTGCTGCCCATGCCTGGCGCAGGCCCTGCCTTCTGCATTGGGCGCATGTATTCCCTTGTGTTCACCACTGCGGTGACGTGACCGGGAGATTGCTGCATGATCGCAGAAAATGTGTGTCCAGGATGCGGAGGGGTGACTTGGTGGCAGGTGGGTTATGTGTGGGTGTACTTGTGGATGTGTTCCTGTCCCCACCAGTGTGTCTGATGTTGACTTGGACCCTGTATCAGCCCATGAGTTGTGTGTTGTGGTTGTGTTATTGCGTACCTGCAGTGGCATCCGCGGCGGTCCATGAGTTGCTCGTGATGTAGCAGGTACAGCACCGGAAAAGCATGATGGGCTGGGTCCATTGTGGTCGTGTCTGGGTGGTGTGGACCGGGACTCTGGTTTCGCACTCCGCTGTTGAGCTTCCGCCGTCTCTGGTTAGGCGGTTTCTCCCCTGCGGTGTGACTGCTTGTTTGGGGCATCCTAATTTGTGGAGGGGGGCGGACGTCATTCCGCACGGTGGTGAGTCTCCATTGGCTCCCACCGCCACGGTGCACTTTGATGGCGTTTCGCGTCGCACCACGGCGGACGAGAAATGGGCTATGTTTGGCCATACTAATATGGCGGGCATGGGGTCCACTGCTCGTGGGCAGTAAAATGCATTTTTCCGCACCGCCAGCACCGCCCGCCATCCTAATCGGCCCCTTAGTGTGTACCCATTCTTACTTTGTAATATTGGTTTTAGGGCATATTTTTCCTTCTTTTTCTTACAAACACCCCAAAGAAAACCATAGCTCAATAAAGCATGGCCACTAAGGCCAGACATCTTAGCATTAGGTTTTTTTTAGGTACCCCTAAAAGTGTCAGAGGTGATTATGTAATCAATAGTTGAACATATACCAGCCCTATAGAAAGTAGGGTCCAGCTCATGGTATTTATTTTTTCGATATTTCCGTCTGTATTTATCCATATTTCTTTTTTGCTAATTTTATCAGTATTTATCCATATTTATTTTGGGTTTTGTGAAAAAAAGAATCTGAAATGAGTATATTTCTACATTTATTTGGCACTCATGCCTGAAAGATTGACAGGTTTCAGGGATAAAACACACCCAGATGATAAAATATGCTCCTATAAGAAAACATGCAAATTTTAATATCAATGTTGTGCATATCTATTGCTGTTTAAGGTTCTTTACTAAAATTCCTTTATTTTTTAACCCCCTTACCTTTTGATCGACAGAGCTATCCGCCTGGTAGTCATAGTTGACAGTATGTAAAATCCCTCAAAAAACAACCCAATTTTCGTTTTTATCCACATTTAAAAATAAATGCCAACAGGAAAATAAGTGATTTTCTGTCTGTATTTATCTGTAAAAATCCGTAAAAAAGGAAAACACGGAGCCCTAATTATTTTTAGTGATATATTCCTGAGATTGATCCATGTAGCAAGGTAGCTTATTCCTTACATTGTCCTGGCAAAAAAATGTCAGCGATGACCTTTTGCACACATTTCCATGCACTACAATGTTGGGTTAGTTTCCCTGAAACTACTGTGTGTATGCATCCAGCTTCGCACAAAATTGTCACGATGACCTAAACATCATGTACTGGGCCTCTCTACGCACTAGGTACGAAAGTCGTCCTATCTCCATCCACGGGGCGACAGCACTATCCATATATTCATAACATCGCTAATCTAGTGCACACATCGTGAAAGCTGCTTTTTATTATAATAGTCATCCTGATATATTGCTAGAGGAGGCACTTCTGCTGACACCAAAGGTCCCTGCCTGCTGAGAAATCACCACGCAGATCTGACATTCAGAGAGGGGTGTCTAACTCGAGAACAAGATGGGGTCCTTGGTTGGACCTTCCCTAGGAGGGATTCTTGGCACCACACCTACACACACTCTAGGTACACTTAGAATAGGGTCCACATCGTAGGAGTATGTTAGATATGCCTGCATATGTTCATTGCTTCAGCACCATGGTTAAAATGTATCTACTGTATACTCTTTTGGTGCATGTAATCTCCTTTATTTGCTTCTGTCTCCTTATCATTGCAGCACATGTTTTTTTATGCAAGAATAATGTTGGTTCAATAAATATTATTGAAAACGTCTGAAGGATTCGGGTTCCATGTTCTAGACTTAAACGGGAACCCCTGGCCGATGGTTCTTTGTTGTCTGCTTGATAGTATGGATGGGAGAAATATTCGTTAGCCAGTTAAAGATTACAGTTCCAAGAATCAAAGACTCCCGATTCAAAGTTTAGTTAGTTTATTACAAAGCCAGGAACAGCTGGCCATACAAACACCTCAAAAAATACATTGGAACTAATACAAAGCCAAATCTACGGGTGAAGTTAAGATGTTGCTGCATACACAGAATAACCAGTTCCAGAATAAGGACACAGAATATAACTGCGCTAACATCAAGAGTCTTCTTCATCGGAAATTTGTTGGTAAAAAGCATTAGTCTGTCCCTACAGTATCACTAAAGTGGCATCCCTACTTAGCATTTCCCAGGCAAGTTCTAAAAATGTGTCAGCAAGTGAAGGCTTCCGAAGAAGACCATTCATACTGAATGGGTCAGGTAGAATGAAGCTACAGAGCTTGTTCTAAGATGCTCCCTCTCTCAAGACAAGACGGAAGTCCCCGGACTCTGTCCCTAACCCCAACAGAATAACAGATGCAGATGTCCCATCAGACCTGGCAACATCACCCCATCCACACAAGACACCTCCTCATAGATAAATTTCCATCCAGCAGCGATGCTCCCAGGCTTTGGCTCGATGACCTTGATTCCCAGGCTCTCTCCGTTGTGAAAGAACACCAACTCACATTATCAGCAACGCCGTTCAATGTATCTTCTCCTCCCTAAGCCTAACTCCTAAAACAAAGACATTACTCTAACTAACAAAGATGCATTTCTCCTCCTGCAACAGAAACGTGAGAGCAAACAAGTTCTACATACACATGAATTTTACTATAAAATATAGCTTAAGAGCAGCAGAGATAAATATGCATCAGGCCTACAGAATTTGACCAACGTAAGAAACAACATGAAATTTCGATAAGCACACATATACGTGATAATTGTTACTGTGCACATTTATATTAATGCGTTACATAGCAATTAAATTATAACATTCATTAGTCACATGTAGAATTCTTCACATCAAGGTTTAAGTCAAATCATATGCAATTGAAATGCAGATTTCTTCACGTTATACAAAATATACCTATCACTTCACCTTACACATTAATTCATTACACGATCTAATGACACAAATGTTAACACAATAAAAGATTATATGCGAGTGCGGACTACTCATGGGGGTGTCCGGAATCAGTCTAGGCATCAAGCACTTCATTTATGTTGTCCAAACAATGCGCAGATCATATGGATTAGCGGGAACTACACACCATTAGTAAATATGGCAAAGTAATAAAATATGTTCTAGAGCAGTCAATTTTTTGACACAGCAAGCAAACTATAAACAGAGCAGAATATAGTGATTTACACTTAACTTCGTTAGCTATACAAGAATTAAAAAAAAACATGTATTTGATTTCTTGAGGATTTTCTCACATATGTGTAAAACTTCTATATGGATTCAGTATCGTACATATTACTGACATAAATCAAAAGTCTTAATATTAAGTAATTAATTGAAAAGTATATGGGTGTATATATTTATTTATTTATTTACATTGTTTTTTATAATACCACTTCACTGGTAGGTATAACGGCGCTTCACATGTAACAGTAACTGCTTATACATTATAGGCTTACAACAAAAACATTTGTAAATCTAATAAATTATTAGGGAGTTCAGAAGGGGGGCAGGGGTGTGTACAATTAATAATAGAACATCTGCTAGTGCAACATATAAGATCTTTGAAACCTGCAATTTGGGTAGTTGTAACTTATATATAAAGTCTTGTGAGAGCTTTGTTGCTTGAGGTGGAATAACTGCATGAAAGTTATAATGGTCTGACTTGGTGAAGTGATTTGTATGTTAAACAGCACAGTTTGGATTTGATTTTATCTTCTAGGGGAATCCGGTGAAGAAGCACAATGGTACGGCCACTGTAGACAGCCATGTAATTCTGTAGACACAGATACCACTTGGATCGGTAAGTCAAAAAACCTCTTTACTTGTGCAAAAGTGATTTTTAGAATGCGGAGCGGCCTGATATAAAAGGACAGCCTCCGGGCCCTCCAAACAAAATACAATATTTTATGTAAAAGATAGCAAGAGGTGGAGGAGCAATGGAGGAGCAGGTGGGAGGGAAGAGATTGGTAGTCGGTGGGAGAATTAAATAAGTAAAATAAAAAGCCAAGGAGGAGGGAACAACATGGCGTTTGGAATGGGGGGGGGGGCAGCTCCAAGAGTCGCTGCAGCACACAAAGGATGGGGAGGCAGGTAGTTGGGGAAAGCAGCACACAGGAGAGCAAGAATACATATACACTCTGGAGGAGTGCATAAACAAAAAGAAGAAAATTATTCCCTAAATGTGAGCAGTGAAAAGATTAAAGTCAGTCAATCAAAAGTATGGTAGAGATGTCTCAGAGAGAAATGCTCCAGGGGAAGGACAAGCACAAGAAGAGGAAGACAAGTCATGGAATAAGAAACAAGCAAATGAGATTGACAATAAAGTTAACCAATGACAGGCAATGGGTGGGCTCTGAGCCCCCTGTAAGTTTTTGGTATAGTGCATACGAGTTATTCCACAGCAAAAAAGCTGTCTGGTAGGTGAAACCTAAAAATGGGCTCTGTACACCAACATGGTTTTATTTCTATATATTCTACGCCAATACCAGTTCTTTTATCACTTTTAAACCGAAAGAAGAAGTAACATAGCATGCACTTTGAACTATGAAATAAACCATATAACGACAAGCTGTTTACTAACTTGTTTTTTAGTTTTTACAATGAATAAGTCCAAAACTGATGATTCAAAACACTTTATTCTATTTTTTTGTCGCTTTCTGTAATTTTACCATAAATTGTTTTATGTGTTGAAATGAACACTGTCCAGCATATGAATGAACGAGTTAAATAAAACCAATTTAAATTGGCTTGAAACCTCTTCTGCATGCAGAGGTCTTCCCATATTTAGGTTTAAGAATCAGCCTCACTCTGATAACTAACAGGATTCCCAATAGGTAAGCAGTACGAGCACCCTGAAATTTGCCATAAATCCTGAAACCTCTAGTGAGATTTAACTAACTGTGCAGCTTTATTGAAAGGACCTGGGTGTTTTTCAGTAGATTGTCGGGTAGGCCTAAATAAGGGAATTGCACTACTTTGTTTTCCCGAAATTTCATCTAAGTCACCCTTTCAAGTCCATATCTCATATCACTCTGACATAAATAATAATAATAGCAGAGGTTACCATATCAAAGCCAGATCATGGTCAAAACCAGACCCATAAATCTGTCTGTTCCAAAGACAAGATGGCCCCAAATCACCTAGGAAGCTTCAGTCTGACTTTGAGAACACCATGACCTATATGAAACTAACACCATAAAAGCAAATTCAGTACATTTTACAGAGTATGCTGCGAAATGTGTGAGGGGATTTACAGATTTAGCACTAAAGGATATTTGAATTCGGAATCAACTCTTAGCAAAGAGCATGATATATTAAGAGAGCATCTGCTAAAAAGGGTAAGTTCGCTGTCTGCACCTCTGATGGTTGAAACACCCTATCTGGAATTATTAACAGATGTCCTGCTGATAAAACTCCTCTCAGTGTGGTGGCAGCTTTAAAGAAGATGGCAGTGATTGTGTTGCCCAACCTGCAGGGTCAGGTCCACCACCATATTTGGTGACGACTGTCCAGTAGATGGCCAACATGGAAAGTATGACTAACTCACAGAAAAGTGATTATTGCGTTCCTAACATGCTTGGAAATATCCCCCCATGTATTTAGGGAGATGAGAAAGGTTGGCACTGAGAATGCACCCTCCATAATATGAGCTACATTCCCAGTGCTAGGACTTGTCGAGGCAATTCTGCCATCCAAAAGAATCTTGTGCTAACTGGCTACTTATATGTATGTGTCTCTCTGGAGTTTCCAGGAAAGGTGATTTGGCCATACTGCCTTAGCCCTTGATCAAAGGTTATTCTACCTTTTTTGGAAATTGTAATAAGAAACAAGCGTTCTCAGTTAAACAAATATTTTAGATTAAGCAAACTTTCTTTTTTAATTGACTACTTCGAGATTTTCATCAAGCCTAGAGCCAGAATCACAGGCACACTGGTACTGAACTTAGTTGCTCAAATGGCCTGCTTTCAGAGTGTAAATTCATTTTTACAATTCACAAAAAAAGTGAATTTACATTCATTAATTGATTATGATTACTGTACTATTTTGTGAGCAAAATGTGGTCTGAGTGGCATAGAGTTGGAGTTCTAGGAAGGGGATGCAATGCACAGTTTGGGAGGCAACCGCAAACTCACAGGTTTCTAGATATTCACAAGGTTTTTCATAGTTGTTTGCCCCTCTGAATATGGCTTGAGATTTACTGTTGTCAAGTTCAGGAGTAAATCCTAACCAAGCAGTGGCGTATCAAGGGGGGGGGTCCGCCCTGGGCAGCACGAGTTTTGGGGGTGGCGGCCTCCCCCCGCTCTTACCTGCAGCCCTCCTGAAAGCATTTCTCCTTCCTTGCGCTTACTTGAAAAGGACGCCGTTTTCTCACGTTAAACCCGACCTACTTTATTTAGTAAATTGGGTTTAGCATGAGAAACCTTGGGTGGTTGCATGGGAACTCCCATGCTCCACCCTTGGTACGCCCCCATGGCTCAAAGTAATGCTTCGCATTACTTTTCTGTTATATCCAGCGCTAAACAAGTTTAGTGCTGGAAAGTAAATTGGGAAAAAAGATTTTGCGTCACTTTTGAGATGTAAACATAGCATACAATCTTAGTAAATCGCCTCCCTAGAGTAATGAAGCCTTTGGTGAGCAGTGATGTAGGCTATTGCTACAGATAGACTACCACGCCTTTTAATTCTTCTTCGTAGATTTTCGCGAGCAAGGAACTGTATGGGTCACAGTAACTGAGAGAAAGGTAAGATAAGCCTTTCCTTGCTCAGCATGATGCAATTAAATGTTCACAATGCCAACACTGAAAGGAACAGTGGTGGGATGCTTTTTAGATGGAACTGGTGCGAAGTTCCTTTCATGTATAAAGAATAGAGAGTGCAGCAACTTGAGACAAATACATTATTTTTTTTAAATGTTATCTCATAATTGGTATCTTTAATAATTCAGAGATTATCTTCATAAGAAACAATGGGGCATATTTTCAAGCCCCATTCGCCACCAGAGCGGCACCTTTTTTGATACTCCGATGGCGTAGGGTAATTTCCGATATTTACAAGGTGGCGCTCAGCCACTTAACGTGGCTTAACGCCACTGTGCAAACATGCCAGTTTCTGCCACAGTCCTCTGTGGCAAAGGGACATACAATGGGTGTTGCAGTGGGCGTTCTACCACAGCACACATTGCTTTTTGATGCTGCCCCAGATTTACAAGGCTGAGATGGCGCCAAAACCTAATGCCAGGCAATACCTGGTCTTGGCATGATGATATGAGGAGAAATTATAAATTTCTCCTTGTTTTTTGCTCTTTCTATGTGTGCCATATTATGCAGCACACATAGTAAGAGAAAAACGCCATTATTGATTGTTTATGGGAAGGAAGGTGTCCCTTCCTGCACATAAACAATTGCTCCTGCTGCACAGGCACCCATGCCACATCTGGCAGGGTGCCTGCGCTGGCACTAGACAGCTGTTTATGCACCAGTGCTATTGGAGACACAGAGGTGTGCTGTATTCTTGTTAATATGGCGCATCTCTGCATTTAAAAATTGTCAGAGCGTGCAGCACCACGCTCCAACATTTTTTTTATAAATATGACCCAATTAATTTTGAATGTCAAACATATTTTCCATGTGAGTACTTTAAGTTCTGGGGGTGGGGAAAGAGCTCCCATGATAGCCTCAGTGCAATAGTATTGGTTGGGTAACTGATAATGTTTGCCTGGCAAAGGGAGCCCTCTATGCCTGGTTCCCACTTAGGACAAGTGCCCCTTTCAAAATGGCCCTTGAGTATATCTTTAAACACTTTGCTGAATATATCTATAACAATGCACTTTTAAAAGGCATGATTGCGCTATTTGGATAGTCATAAATCTGGGAGAAAAACTGGATCTTTCTTAGGGCCTCATTACAATTACCCTAAAGGGACAGGTTGTATTTCATACTCCCAATAAAATTTACTACCCGGGGGTTCATAATTTATCAGGGGTGATCAACACCACATTTTCTGAGTATTTTCCTTTTAAAGGGTGATAACATATGGATTTTGGTGATTACTGCACCAAACTCTGCATGTCTCTGTAAATACCAGTTGTTTTCTCTCGTTAAATTCCAGCAGCTTTGACCTACTGAAATGTAATAGAAGGCGCCAGTGTTATCACACTCTGCAATTCCAGGTGCAATAAACACTGCACGGCTTATAACTGTAATCCCTATACAAACAGGTGATCGAGCAGGGATTGCAATTTACCAGGACAATTGCAATCAGACTCTTATGGGCTTATTAAAATGTCGATTGGAGTTTCCTCTGACTGACGCCGTCGCGGAAACGAGACAGACTGACCTCTAGTCCGTGGTCCCAGCTACCTAATTAAGATGCGACTGCGCATGGTGCGGTTGAATTCCCACATTCCCCTATGGGAGCATGTGTTACACCCATAAACCGGCCGTACCACAAGCTCCCATAGGGAAATGGGAGGTTGTGTTAATCCCTGCACCCAGGCACCTCAATGTGCCTGTCACAAGGTGCAGCGATTAACAGGGGGGTACCATAGTTGCCCCTTGGCTCCCAACCAGAGGCCGCAAGGAAAAGGGGGCCCTGCTAGGGGCCCCCAAACTCACCTTCTGACAGGCTTTCCATGTCGTAAAGCCTGGTATGGAAAGTGTGTTGGAAACCGAGCATCGTAATCTTGAAGGTGGAAAAGGCTTCCTATGATATTACAGGCTGCTCTCAATCTGGTCAGTGGGCTCCTGGAGTCCGTTGGAACACAGTCTGAATGACCGGCCAGTTTCAATTCCGACCGACTGTATTGTAGTCAACCGGTCGGAATTGAAAGCATCGATCTCAGTCGCAAAGCTTCCGACCTAAGGTCAGAGGCTTTACGATGAGATCGTATAGGCCACTTAATGCCTTTTTTAACAAATCAAATATGCTGCTATAATCAGACATTTGGTTAGACTATAAAGAGGAAAATATCTGATAGTTGTGTTCTTGATAAAGCTTTCATAAGTCACTCCTCAGAAAGATGAATGGTAGATGCTTGGATTTCTGACCATAGTTCTATTTTATTGACTCATGAGAATATTTTGTTTGTTTGTCTTCAGTGTTGATGTAGTTTGAGATTGTCCTGAACAAATTCCATAGGATGCTTGCAACGTGCCATAATGAAGGTCGATAGTGTATTTTGAGTAATAGTTGCATTGGTGTTCTTTATCCACCATCTGGTTTTAGGCTTCAATTCTACACACTGCTTTCTAAGGATAGACAGGTAGTAGCTGGACATAAATCCCACTCCTTTTTTTTTTTTAGCCCACTGAAGGTCGCACCACCTTGAAAAGTCCAAATAACAATGTCCATCCAGTGATGTTTATATTTTCAAGTCTTGCTCTTTATTCTTCTTATAATGTAAAAGTTCATAGACAGCCAACGCGTTTCGTTCTTAAGAAAGAACTTCGTCAGGGCTGAAAAAACATTTTAAAAAACACATATGTAATACCAACTACAATAAAAAGATTATAAAATAAGCATAATACAATTGTATTGTGAATCAATCGCAAAGGCCTATTGACAGAAGTTGTGGGTAGCATCCAGCTAATAAATTCCACATGTCCTGAGTGGTACATTACAATTTATATAGATTCAATTGCTAGATTGATAATCCGTTCTCTCTCTTATGCATAGTTCTAATAGGGCAAGTCATATGGAGAACATCTCATTGTATGATGTTAATAAAACATTTCAAAAGCACTCAATTAAGGTTCATAGTCCAGTTAGTTTAAGAACATGGCTTCTTCTGAACACTAGGGTTCCAAATCACTCTAAGATCATATTGTGAAAATTGTAAAAATTATTATAAATGCACCTACCAATTGTTTCTTTGAAGTGTAGAAAACAATGATGTGCACTGTATAGGACAGAACCATTGATTTTCTGGTCCTTATGAGTTTGTTAGGTATGCTGATCCCTCCGTATTGTACTTGCTCATCAGGACGAGTGTCACTGGGCTAGTGTGCCTGTAATATAATCACACCATGTCGAGAACGGTCATAAACAATCAAGGTCTTTTATTCTGACCTCATCCTATTCTCTATCACTAATTATTTCCTTGCCGCATATAATAAATAAAGCAGCCTCAATTCAATTGGCACTGCATATCTTACTGCCATGTGATTCTCGTCATTATGTGAAACTCGCTGTATTGTAAAACATGTTTATAATTGAGAACGTGTGTTACCCCTCACATTCCCCCGATATAAAGTGCAACTCCTTATTTTCGGCACTCTAAATTATGAGGCTATGCCTCGTCATTAATAAACATTTGATAAAAAGCATTTATTGGCCCTCTCGCCCCCGCAGTTTAACAAATGCAAGACATTAAGTCCTCCAATGTAAATCTAAGCCCCACACTATACATGTCAAATGGCAGGGCTTCCAAAATAGCAGACCCTACACGCCTTAATGCTGAGGTTACGCGTCCCTATATATAAGAAAGGACTTGTTATTTTAAAACCCCTACCGAAGTACGAAGTTGCAAAATAGAAATGCTCCAAAAGGTCGTTTTGAACCCGCACGTCTTAATATACGCCATTATTCATATAGTTAAGACCAAAGCCATGCGTGCACTACAGCTCCACGCGTGTCCGGGAATGGCGTCTCTAAATTAAATTAAATTAAACGAAACCAACTAAGAAATGTCACTCCATAGTCCGAGCTTAAACGAAGGGCCAACATCTACCCCTTCTCACCTCCAAGCAATATACGCTGTCGATCCTCTATCCGTCTCTGTCGGGTCTCCAATGAGAACGCGCGTGCGTCTTTCCGTAATTTAAGTAAATACCCACGTAGATCACATGGGCCTACGTTCGTTTGGCAATCGTATTAGGGACCATCTCTAAATAACAAGAACCAAAAGGGTTCAGAAAAAGCCATGCACGAGAAAGATACTGTTGTAAAATCGGAACTATTTGTGCCACACTTGTTACGAGAGTTGCATATTTGTCCATTTTAAAAATTCATGTTTCGGTCACACAAACCGCTTTAATTGTTATATAAATAAAGCAACTAATACCTCCAACCATTATATTTTAGGTTTGTCACAGTCAAGGATCCCTAACACCAAGATCTATGTACATATTGCATTTTGAATAATAGTGCTTTATGCACCAAATATGTCCAGACACTTGATAGTAATTGTCCAAAAACCCTTAGCGTGTACCTCTGATATAGGTATGAGTTACCTCCTACTTTGAAATATAGTTGGCCATAGCTGGTGACCAAAAGCCAATACAGTCGAGTCATATATTCTTAATCATACAGATTTGTTCCAAAAAGGGGGGAGGGGATTACCTCCACCCATGCCTGATTAGTACGATTATTATATTTAATTTCGATATGTTATGATACCATTGGGTCCCAGATTGAATAAAGATAAAGAAAAGGAGGTTATTAACAAACCTACTATACCAATCTCAACATACAGAGACCCCCTACAAAATGTATATTATCAAATTGTCAAGCATCCAACATTTTGAATCCTGAAATACTAGCTCCCTGATGTTTGTGATTTAAGACTAACCGAAAGTCAGTGGTCAACTACCGTTACTTTCATAAAACACCGATATCTTGATTATTACATTTAGGAACACCTTATCTTACAGGGTCATCCAATTTTGGACAATATATTGTCAAAGTGCCTGTTGGTTCAATGGGATCACAGCCTGATTTTATAAAAAATAGTGTAGTTCATCATCACTATTGTGTCCCTTATCAGTGCTCCGTAGTCTGCAAATCCAACCCGCTTCATTGCGTCTTAATGCAATCTCTCTATCCCCCCCCGTGCTCTCATAGGAACATGGTCAATACCGTGGAACCAAATTTCAGGTCTACCTCCATGTTGTTCGTTCATATGTAATGTCATGGGGTATCTGGTATCCCGGTTGCGAATGGCCCGTACATGTTCTTGAATTCTATTTTTAAGGGGTCTGATAGTGCTCCCCACATAGATCATGTCACAGCTGCAACCAATTACATATGTCACGTATGTTGTTTTACATGTGATAGTATGTCTAATGGTAAAGCTCCGTTGTGTGTTGTAACTGAACTCCTTAAGTTTGTTCTTTCCAAATTGACAAACATTACAGTTTGTGCACGTAAAGAAACCATTCAATGGTCCAGGTAACCAAGTGGCTCCAATGTTTTCCTTATAGGATACATAACTAGGGCAAAGCATTTCTCTCAATGTTTTGCCCCGTCTGTATGTGATCTTGGGTTTTTGGGTGACTACTTCCTTAACCCCAGGTATTTCATGGAGCAAAGGCCAATGTCTACAGAAAATTCTATATATATCCTGACTTTGTTTATTAAACCTAGTCACCAGTCCTATCGGGACCGATAGGTTCTTAGCCTTATTCTCAATAGAATTCATTTGGTTGGAACATGCCAACGTGCTTTCACGGGATTTGGCTAGGGTACGTTTTTCTGCATTGTTCAGAGTCGATTGTTTATATCCCCTTCGTATGAACCTAAGTTTGGTATCTTTCAGGTTCTTCAAAAAGGATGTCCTGTCACTGCAATTTCTACGTATCCTGATCATTTCCCCATATGGGATACTGTTGATGGTAGCCTTAGGATGTGCGCTGGTCGCATGTAAAATGCTGTTACTATTGGTTGGTTTGCGGTATTGCATGCATTGGTATTTAAGAACTTAAAATAATCATCAAGTTCAGCCTTTGTGCCTCTCCAAATTACAATGATATCATCGATATACCTCCCCCAGAAAAGGATATTTTCCATCCAGGGGGAGGCATATCTACCCCAGGCATGTTCCTTTTCCCATAGTCCCATAAAAAGGCCCGCGTACGAAGGAGCAAATTTGGCTCCCATCGCGGTACCTTGTAGTTGATGGAACCATTTCTTGTCATGTAAGAAAAAGTTTTTTGAGAGTATCAATCCCTGGATGGAAAATATCCTTTTCTGGGGGAGGTATATCGATGATATCATTGTAATTTGGAAAGGCACAAAGGCTGAACTTGATGATTATTTTAAGTTCTTAAATACCAATGCATGCAATGTGACCCTAACCATGTCATACTCTACTGAGAGGATAGACTTTCTGGATTTAACGTTTGTGGCTTGTGACAACAAGATTCAAAGTACTCTGTACCGCAAACCAACCAATAGTAACAGCATTTTACATGCGACCAGCGCACATCCTAAGGCTACCATCAACAGTATCCCATATGGGGAAATGATCAGGATACGTAGAAATTGCAGTGACAGGACATCCTTTTTGAAGAACCTGAAAGATACCAAACTTAGGTTCATACGAAGGGGATATAAACAATCGACTCTGAACAATGCAGAAAAACGTACCCTAGCCAAATCCCGTGAAAGCACGTTGGCATGTTCCAACCAAATGAATTCTATTGAGAATAAGGCTAAGAACCTATCGGTCCCGATAGGACTGGTGACTAGGTTTAATAAACAAAGTCAGGATATATATAGAATTTTCTGTAGACATTGGCCTTTGCTCCATGAAATACCTGGGGTTAAGGAAGTAGTCACCCAAAAACCCAAGATCACATACAGACGGGGCAAAACATTGAGAGAAATGCTTTGCCCTAGTTATGTATCCTATAAGGAAAACATTGGAGCCACTTGGTTACCTGGACCATTGAATGGTTTCTTTACGTGCACAAACTGTAATGTGTGTCAATTTGGAAAGAACAAACTTAAGGAGTTCAGTTACAACACACAACGGAGCTTTACCATTAGACATACTATCACATGTAAAACAACATACGTGACATATGTAATTGGTTGCAGCTGTGACATGATCTATGTGGGGAGCACTATCAGACCCCTTAAAAATAGAATTCAAGAACATGTACGGGCCATTCGCAACCGGGATACCAGATACCCCATGACATTACATATGAACGAACAACATGGAGGTAGACCTGAAATTTGGTTCCACGGTATTGACCATGTTCCTATGAGAGCACGGGGGGGGGGATAGAGAGATTGCATTAAGACGCAATGAAGCGGGTTGGATTTGCAGACTACGGAGCACTGATAAGGGACACAATAATGATGATGAACTACACTATTTTTTATAAAATCAGGCTATGATCCCATTGAACCAACAGGCACTTTGACAATATATTGTCCAAAATTGGATGACCCTGTAAGATAAGGTGTTCCTAAATGTAATAATCAAGATATCGGTGTTTTATGAAAGTAACGGTAGTTGACCACTGACTTTCGGTTAGTCTTAAATCACAAACATCAGGGAGCTAGTATTTCAGGATTCAAAATGTTGGATGCTTGACAATTTGATAATATACATTTTGTAGGGGGTCTCTGTATGTTGAGATTGGTATAGTAGGTTTGTTAATAACCTCCTTTTCTTTATCTTTATTCAATCTGGGACCCAATGGTATCATAACATATCGAAATTAAATATAATAATCGTACTAATCAGGCATGGGTGGAGGTAATCCCCTCCCCCCTTTTTGGAACAAATCTGTATGATTAAGAATATATGACTCGACTGTATTGGCTTTTGGTCACCAGCTATGGCCAACTATATTTCAAAGTAGGAGGTAACTCATACCTATATCAGAGGTACACGCTAAGGGTTTTTGGACAATTACTATCAAGTGTCTGGACATATTTGGTGCATAAAGCACTATTATTCAAAATGCAATATGTACATAGATCTTGGTGTTAGGGATCCTTGACTGTGACAAACCTAAAATATAATGGTTGGAGGTATTAGTTGCTTTATTTATATAACAATTAAAGCGGTTTGTGTGACCGAAACATGAATTTTTAAAATGGACAAATATGCAACTCTCGTAACAAGTGTGGCACAAATAGTTCCGATTTTACAACAGTATCTTTCTCGTGCATGGCTTTTTCTGAACCCTTTTGGTTCTTGTTATTTAGAGATGGTCCCTAATACGATTGCCAAACGAACGTAGGCCCATGTGATCTACGTGGGTATTTACTTAAATTACGGAAAGACGCACGCGCGTTCTCATTGGAGACCCGACAGAGACGGATAGAGGATCGACAGCGTATATTGCTTGGAGGTGAGAAGGGGTAGATGTTGGCCCTTCGTTTAAGCTCGGACTATGGAGTGACATTTCTTAGTTGGTTTCGTTTAATTTAATTTAATTTAGAGACGCCATTCCCGGACACGCGTGGAGCTGTAGTGCACGCATGGCTTTGGTCTTAACTATATGAATAATGGCGTATATTAAGACGTGCGGGTTCAAAACGACCTTTTGGAGCATTTCTATTTTGCAACTTCGTACTTCGGTAGGGGTTTTAAAATAACAAGTCCTTTCTTATATATAGGGACGCGTAACCTCAGCATTAAGGCGTGTAGGGTCTGCTATTTTGGAAGCCCTGCCATTTGACATGTATAGTGTGGGGCTTAGATATACATTGGAGGACTTAATGTCTTGCATTTGTTAAACTGAGGGGGCGAGAGGGCCAATAAATGCTTTTTATCAAATGTTTATTAATGACGAGGCATAGCCTCATAATTTAGAGTGCCGAAAATAAGGAGTTGCACTTTATATCGGGGGAATGTGAGGGGTAACACACGTTCTCAATTATAAACATGTTTTACAATACAGCGAGTTTCACATAATGACGAGAATCACATGGCAGTAAGATATGCAGTGCCAATTGAATTGAGGCTGCTTTATTTATTATATGCGGCAAGGAAATAATTAGTGATAGAGAATAGGATGAGGTCAGAATAAAAGACCTTGATTGTTTATGACCGTTCTCGACATGGTGTGATTATATTACAGGCACACTAGCCCAGTGACACTCGTCCTGATGAGCAAGTACAATACGGAGGGATCAGCATACCTAACAAACTCATAAGGACCAGAAAATCAATGGTTCTGTCCTATACAGTGCACATCATTGTTTTCTACACTTCAAAGAAACAATTGGTAGGTGCATTTATAATAATTTTTACAATTTTCACAATATGATCTTAGAGTGATTTGGAACCCTAGTGTTCAGAAGAAGCCATGTTCTTAAACTAACTGGACTATGAACCTTAATTGAGTGCTTTTGAAATGTTTTATTAACATCATACAATGAGATGTTCTCCATATGACTTGCCCTATTAGAACTATGCATAAGAGATAGAACGGATTATCAATCTAGCAATTGAATCTATATAGATTGTAATGTACCACTCAGGACATGTGGAATTTATTAGCTGGATGCTACCCACAACTTCTGTCAATAGGCCTTTGCGATTGATTCACAATACAATTGTATTATGCTTATTTTATAATCTTTTTATTGTAGTTGGTATTACATATGTGTTTTTTAAAATGTTTTTTCAGCCCTGACGAAGTTCTTTCTTAAGAACGAAACGCGTTGGCTATCTATGAACTTTTACATTATAAGAAGAATAAAGAGCAAGACTTGAAAATATAAACATCACTGGATGGACATTGTTATTTGGACTTTTCAAGGTGGTGCGACCTTCAGTGGGCTAAAAAAATTTTTTGAATCAAGTGGATCACCCCCGGGAAACGGTGGGGGTTGTAAGGTTGCACACTGTTTAGCTAAACAGCTTTTCTTTTGAACCTAATATATAGGGAGGCAGGTGAGAGGTTGATCAGGAGAGGTGCGACCTGCACCTTAGGGTACAGTATTTGAACCGTTTCTTTGTTTGGAGTAATAAATCCCACTCCTCTTTTGTGGACCACATGAACCCACTTATTAACTCTTGTAGCCCTTACATTATATTACTCAGGTACTTCTGTCAATATATTAGGGGCATGCTTTCTCCAGTGTAGGCAAGGCCCAGGAACATCAGATGAACAATCTAGGGGCCAATGAAGGCTCCTTGTCTTGAAGTTCAGGTTGAAGAGAAAACAGTCATCGATTGAAATGAGTGGTGGAGAAGGGGGTGGGGGATATGCTAGAACATTGCAGAAAAGTGAAGATACTTTAAACTTTCTCAAGAAATTCCTGTAATAAATCAGTTTAATTCTATTTGCATTGAGTGACATTGAGGTTCAGAAAAGGAAATTCAGAATGAACTCATTTATATCATATTTGTTCATAACCAACTCTGAAGTACTGGGTATTTTAGTCCCAGCGGTGCAGGGGCACACACCCTATGACTTCTGGGTTCACCCTGTTCCAGACCTACAGAAACACAGAGTCTTCTGGGTGAAGTCAAAGATTCGTTTATTGGCTGCAGACCAATTACAGGTATCCTAGAAGTACAACAGCGTGTATGTTCTCAGGAGACTGCCGAAAATCATAGGAACGGGCTTCTCCTTAAATACAAAATATCATGCTTCAGGCACACATTCCTTGGTTTACGATATGGCCATATAAAGGTATACATTACAAACGAAAAAGCAGAGTCATGATGACCATCCCACATTCCAGTTCGGCCAGCCCACAATGATTTACACAGTAAGGTTCAGATCCCACATCGGATGTCAATAGACCCCCCAATAAACATGAGCATCTCCTGTTTTGGGAAACAAGTCATAAAGCAGGAACAAGCAGGTGTGAAAGAGATTAGCCGGAGGATTGTGTAGAATGAAAGGGTTTTATGATGGGTCAAGCCCTGATGCTAATCACAGGTGGACGGAGGAAGGGGAGCTCGTGAGACCGGTTTGACCTGGGGCAGCAGAGCCAGCTGCCCAGGTCACAGAGAAGTCAGAGGAGAAGCCCATGTACTGTGAGGCCCGTATTTACTCCATTATAGCCTATGTGAGGGCAATGACAAGATGGCCACTGCTTCCAAAATGGAACCCGCGTAGTGAAGCAGAATAACGTGTACACAGTGCATTCATAGCTAGAACGATATATAAAGCACTCGCACATGCCGCATTTTCCATTTGCGGTTTGATAATACCAAGATAGACAGGGGTAGGGCCCTGTCCCCTACGCGGTCCCGAATATTAAAGTACGACAGACCCTCCTTTTGCCCTTACATAGGCAATCACTATACTCATTTTAATCCGAGTCCAGGTCAATGTTCACGAAGTCATGGAGATGTTGCTGTAGCATCATCCTATTACTTAGTTCGTCCCTCGATACAGGTTTCCTTACACATAAGGTAGCACAGAGGCCACATATCGCAGGAGCACACTGTATACACAGACAGAACAGGAAAAGAATGGCCAAGATCATTCCAATGACCATCAGAACTTTCCAACCCCAGGCGGATATCAATTCCCAGAACCACCCCACCAGTGACCAGTCTCCCTTATCCACGTGTATGGATTCAGATATTTTATGGAGTTTGGAGATGGCTTGATACACTGTTGGAGCATTATCTGGTATGAAAATGCAGCAACTGGATTGGATGACCTTGCATACCCCACCGCGGTCTGCAAGAATAACGTCTAGAACCATGCGGTTCTGTAAAGTCATAAGGCGATCCGCTTGGAGCTCAGCTGTCAGATTACCAAGGGCACCAGCCGTTACATTGACGGTGGATTCAACCACACGAGTCAGCTGTCTCAGGTTCCTACTATTGACCATAGGTCCCCAAAATGGCAGGAAACCCAAAAAGAAGTCTCCCGCTTCCTGACCGGCAGTATCCTCCTTACTAATCACACCTCTCACAACTCTGGTCTTGTGATAGTCAGAGGCAGCAGTAAATGTCGGCGGTAGCAAGTTCGCAATATAACATGTGCCCGAGAAATCAGGGGGCAGCCATGTATATGCTCGGTCATTACAGATGAAATATGTGCCCTTGGCAGCCAAAAACGCAGGGGAAAACTGTGACGGGAAAGTGTACGTTTCAGTACAGTCACTTCTTCCCAGTTGAGCTCTAGGATTCTGACCATTACCCTGTAAGCAGAACCGACCCATGTGGGGTACGACCCAGATTGGAGATGAGATTTTTCGCTGTCTTTCACCCAGACTAATACTATACCCCGTCGCGTTCCATCCTACATAAGGTCTCAACTCTTCTTTGGGAATGGATGAGTATGCATCGATATCCCTACTCATATCGGCAACTCCTTTTATCAAAGCCTTATTGTTGGTGATAGGTCTGATGGAACGCGGTTGGCGAGGGGAGTACGTATCTAGAGCATAGAGAAACATGGTCTGGAATGCCCATGACGATCCATTGTAACTATACGGCAGCACCAGGTAGGGAATACCCTTGTTAATGGTATGTGGCATTAACCCACACACCCAGCAATTGGTCGTATTCATTACCAGTTGGTGCTGGTGCAAGAGCTGGATAAACGAGTTATTTACGAACTCTGATCGTCTGGTCTGTTCGTGCTCAGGCAAAGGGTGAAAGGAGTGAGAGGAGGCGGTAGGAAGAGGTATAGGCTGTTCAGTGGGTGTAATGGGCTTTTGAGCGGAGAAAAACACAAATCCTACGATAAACATTGTGATACTACACAGTGTAAAAAGGCACAAAAATACAAAACATTTACTTTTTACAATTCTACACATCCTTGCGTTAAAGTTCATTTCCTCAATCGGTCTCTCCATCTTAAAAAACTCCATCCTCTACTCGGGCCGCTCGCGGCGGATGAGTGTCTTCTGCTAAGGGGCACGCCTGTCAGTCCAGGGAAACGCCCTAGACCAACCAGAACCGTTGACCTAGCGTCTTCGGCCTGTACCCCAAAGTCTTAGCACCGCGACCCTGCGGCAGAACCCGGATGGTGGTTCGAAAAACAAAAATCAAGAAAGTCCTTCAGATGGGAGAGCAAAAATGTCAAAAAGGAAATAGTAAGAAAATCTTTATTTGTCCATGGGCCTTGGTCTCAAATTATAGCGGAGACGGCCAGGTGCTGTTTGGTCTTGAAACAAAAGTTCAGGCTCAGTGGTGTCCAATCGATTTGATGGTGGCACAGCTTCTTGCAGAATATTGTCACTCTCTTGGTCTGAAGCTGTGCCTCTTATGCGTGCGTCACTGAATGGTACAAAACGAGGTACAGTGTCTGTCTCAGAGTCGGCGATACCCTCCTTGACCCACTGGTCATATGGCAGAGGCAAGGGGACTACTTTGCAGTGGGTACCATGGATCCAGTGTTTCTTCCCTTTTACTCGCACCGCTGATCTTGTCGACAGGAGCACAAGGTGAGGGCCGATCCAGCGAGGCTTGTCGTTGCTCTTACGCTGGAAATTTCGGATCAGGACCCACGAGCCAGGGTTGATAGGGTGTCTAGGAGGTTCAGAAGCTTGGGGAAGAGTATCATGTACCTGTTGGTGCAAAACACGCAGTTTAACAGTCAAATCATACAGGTAATCGAGTAGTACTGGATGCTCAATCTCACTGAACTTCGTAGGCCTCGGTACACCCCATACGTTGGCCGGGCGGCCAAAGACGACCTCGTAAGGGCTAAGTCCCACTCGTGAGTGTATGGTCATTCTGGTGGACAGGAGTGCTAAAGGCAGAGCGTCAGGCCATTTAAGACCGGTGCTCGCCTGAATTTTGGCCAGCTTGAGCTTTAAGGCTCCATTGTAGCGTTCTACTAGTCCAGCTGATTGGGGGTGATTTGCAGCATGGAACTTCTGCTTTATCCCTAGCCCTTCACATACATTCTTCATCACTTTACCCACAAACTCACTTCCATTATCACACCACACCATTCTTGGCATCCCAAACCTAGGGAAAAATTCCTTCACAAGGGCTTTGGCTGTGGATAGGGCAGTGTTATCTTTCAGAGGATAAGCCTCTATCCATTTTGAGAAAGCACAAACAACCACCAGTACATATTTCAGGTTGTTGCATCTTTCCATGTGAATAAAGTCCAGCTGCAAAACTTCAAATGGACATGATGGGGGTGCAAAGTGACCAGCTGGAGTTGGGGTTCCCCTACCAGGGTTATACTTCAGACATACCATGCAATTCTTGACCACATTCTCTGCACACTTGGGAATCCCAGCATTTTGCCATACTGGAGCCAACAACTTGCATATACCTTTCGTACTAATATGTGCCATTCCATGTGCCATTGTAACCACTGGAAGCACATATGCATCAGGCAACAACCATCGCCTATGTTCTGTCAGATCAATCCAACAACCATTCTCATCCAACTTACCCATACTTTCTCTCCACTTGCTTAACTCTTTCTCTGTGGCTTCAGCCTGAAGCGACTTCACACTCTCTATTGTGTTCTCACACATTCCCACATCATTAACCCATCTTGCGGGGCCTGCAACATACATTCTAGTCTTCACATTCTGTGCTGTTTCTTTCGCAGTCTCATCAGCAAACGCATTCCCACGTCCAACATCATCTGTGACTTTCCTGTGCGCACTGCATTTCATGATCGCAACTTGCAACGGTAGGGTCAGTGACTCAAGGAGATCATTCACCAACTTGCCATTCTGAATTTTAGCTCCATGCGACGTCAGGAACCCGCGCTCTTTCCACAATCGCCCAAAATTATGAGCCACGCCAAAGGCGTATTGGCTATCTGTGTATATATTCACTCTCATTCCTTCAGATAACACACATGCTCTCGTGAGGGCGATTAATTCCGCTGCTTGGGCCGAATTATGTGGCACTCGTGCAGTTTCCACGACCGTGTGTAAAGTCGTGATAGCATATGCAGCAGTCGTGTCACCATTAGGGAGTTTGAAACATGAACCATCCACCCATAAAGTGCCATCACACTCAGTCAGGGGAGTATCTTTTAGATCTACTCTCCCTTTCGTCTCTTCTTCTGTTCTGAACAGACAGTCATGTTGCTCAATCTCATCTGAGTCTGCTGGAATTGGCAACAATGTAGCTGGATTCAGCGTATTGCATCTCTTTATGTGTATGTGATTTGCTAACAGTGTGAGCTCATAGCCTGATAATCGCGCACTAGTCAAGTGTTGTGTCTTGGTTCTATTTAATAATGTGTCTACAGCGTGTGGAACCATAACAATCAATGTATTGTCCATTACCAAACCAGCAGATTGTCGGATAGATATTGCTGCAGCAGCTGTCGCTCTCAGACAGCTTGGCAATGCCCTCGCTACAGGGTCCAAGGTTGATGAAAAATATGCGCATGGGCGCGGTCTGTCGCCAAAAGGCTGTGTTAACACTGACAACGCACAACCATCTTTCTCGTGAACATACAATGTAAAAGGCTTACTGTAGTCAGGAGTGCCCAACACAGGTGCTGAACACAATGCATTACGCAATTCCACAAAACTTTTCTGGCACTCTTCAGACCATGGGATAGGATTCGGTGTGTCTTTGCATGTTAAGGCTACCAAAGGTTTTGCCAACAAAGAAAAACTAGGGATCCAATGCCTACAATATGAAGTGATGCCCAAGAAAGCACGCACTTCTCTCTGTGTTCTTGGCACACTCAACTGTGCAATGGCTTGAATTCTTTCTGGGGTCAGTTTCCTTCCCTCCTTCGACAAGAGATGACCTAAGTAGGTCACTTCTTGTCGACAATATTGCAGCTTAGAGAGAGACACTTTGTGATGGAAAGCAGATAAATGGCGCAACAATGACAATGTGGCTTCTTTACAGACGTTTTCAGTATCCGCGGCGATTAGCAAATCGTCCACGTATTGAATCAGGATAGCGCCACTAGGTAAAACAAGTGCATCAAGCTGCGCTTTCAAAGCTTGACTGTATATTGATGGACTTTCACAGTAGCCCTGGGGAGCGCGTTTGAAGCGGAAGCTTCGGCCTCCCAGACTAAAACCAAAAATATCTCTGCTCTCTTCTGCAATTGGGATGCTAAAGAAAGCATTCTTTAAATCAATCACTGAAAACCATGTAGCAGAGGCTGGAATCATCGTTAACAAGGCAGTTATATCGGGGACAACCGGAAACTGTGGCACAACAATCTTATTAACCTCTCTGAGATCAATCACAAATCTGTAAACAGGTGGCTGTGAAGGATCCGTTCGTTTTAAGACAGGTAAAATCGGACTATTGCAAACGTTGCCTCTTGTCTCCTCAATCACACCTTTATTAATCAAGTCGCTGACAATGTCTAACAATGCTTTCTGGCCTTCATTAGAGATTTTGTACTGGGGAATACGTGGCAGTCTGACATTAGCCTTTAAAGTCACCACATATGGCGGTATCTCCAAGAGGCCCACATCATTGGGACCAGTAGCCCAAAGGACATCCGGAAGGGATGACAATTCAGGCGGCATTGTGTTTTTAGACAAGTACATTGGGGAAATCACTTTCTTGCCTAATGGAAGTTGTACTCCTGAAGGAGAACAATACAGTGTAGCATGCAATCTTTTCAACAAATCTAATCCCAGCAAATTCTCACCACAACCTGTTGTCAGAATCAGGGGTGCTTTCAGCTCGCAAGGTCCAACAGAAAGTGACATGGGACTCGAAATCGGGTTCCTAACCGGGGCGCCAGAAAAACCTACTGAAACATTTATATCGCCAGACAAAGGTGCGCCAGGGAGTTTTGAATGCATGATTGAACTCTTTGCAGCACCAGTGTCTAGCAGAAAAGGCTCCGTTACATTTGCTGTAGTCACCTCAACATACGGTCCACTCTGATCCACTGGCACTGAAACAACTCCCTCTCTCTGTCTATGGCTGTCCTAGTAATCATTATTTTCTGCATCACCGTCCTCTGCATAATAATCATTATTATAATACTGGGCCGTATTACTAGTCGCGTTAGCTTGTTGATCAAAGCTATTGATGGTATTTTGAGGCGGCAGAGGACGCGCGTTCTGGGCAGCATTTCCACGCCCTCGGCCTCTAGGAGCTTGCTGACCACCCCTACCTCTTGCGCCATACGCATTACGGTTCCGCTGCATTAATTTAGGACAACTATATTTATAATGACCTTCCTCTTTGCAGTATGAACATTGGTTGGGACCTACAGGGACACGTGGTTGATAATACCCGTTCATTTGCTGGTTGTTCTGAAACTGTTAGGGTTGGTGATAGACACCTTGGGGTTGTCTATAATTATTCTGACCTCCACGTGGCGGATAGGCCTGCTGTAAAAGGACCTTTGTCTTTAATTCCTTCGTTTTCTTTTCTGTTCTATCTTTCTCATCCTTATCTCTATTTTCATAATACTGTGCAGTAGCCAGTATTTGCGCTGAAGAAGAAACAGCCCAAGAACTTTCTGAATCTTTTAACTTTTTACACAGGTCAGGAAGTAGATTCTGCACAAACTTATCCACAAATAACCGTTGGCCACCCTCAGTACTCATATCCTGCCCACTGTGATCAATAAATGTTTCTTCAAACCTAGTAAAGAAGTCTGACACTGTCTCATCTTTCTTCTGCTTACATGCAGATAACTTGTCCCAATTTACGCGCATCGCAGGCATTATTGTCTTCATATACGTGATGATTCTACCAGGCAGTTCAGCTACTAAAGGTTCTGGTTTCGCGCCACCAGTTTGTCTAGCATCAGCAGCAACAATGTTAGCCCATGTATCCCCTAGTTCTGCATCGTGATCTACATTACGAATTGACCCCCATAGAGGCTGTGGAACAACATTACCAAATAACATGTCTATGTCGGCCAGATTCATAACGCATGACCCTGCCGTCTGTGACAACTCTTTATAATAACCTGCTGGGTTTTTACGAGGATCAGGCAATGACTGCTTAAGCGCTAACACCTCAGATCTTTTCCATGGAACATGCACCCAAACACGCTGGAAATGCGCTGGCACAGCGGAGATACCGGCACCAGCTGCAACTGCCTCCTTCCATACCGGGGGAACTTCTCTCATGGGGTATTGTCGCGCTTTTACCTTTTTCCCCACAAGGACATCTTGTTCAAACAATGACTGTTGACAATCATCATTCCTGAAGGACAATACAACCGCAACTGCTTTATCTACTTCGCGGTCCACAATTATACCAGTTCCAAAATCAAACCTCACTCTACACAATTCCTGCGGGCTCGGATTTTTACCACTATCCTCCAATTCTTCACAGAGAATTTCGCACATTTTCTCAAACACATATCTCTGTTTTGGGGCATCCCATTGATGGAAAACGTTGACAACTGATTACACATCATACAATGAAGGGAAAACAATCCATCTACGCGCCATGCTGTCTATTACCTTTTTCTCATCAGGGTTAGGCAATTGACTGCGCAGTTGCTTACGCTGTAAACCAGGAGTCGCACCAGATGACTCAAAGAGAGGAGACATTAATGTAGTAACCACATTAGCTAAACGCTGTCGCGCTGAAGGAGAAGTTGAGGCGGAAACAGGGGGAAAAACGGAGGGAAGAAAATTAGATGTAGAAACAGGTACTGGAGTGGTGCAAGGAAGAGTGTCAGAAGAGGCAGCTGCTGTATTAGGCAAAGTCGCAGGAAGTGCGGGGGCAGTTGGAAGCACAACTGGCGGCCCTTGAGAGGGCTGCGCTACATGGATAAGAGCCGGCTGCAAAGCAGCTGGTGGTAGTGGCAAGGCTTGCAGTATATTAACTGGAGGTGGCATATTCACAAGCTGGGGAGGTGCCGTGGCATTTTGAGCATACGGGGGTGGCGAACTCAACAAATGTGACAACAGGGGATCTTTCTCCTTTTCTTCTAACTCATTCTGCTTATAATGTGGTAAAGCTGGGTAACATTTGTCCATCCCTAACTTGCGCTGCCTGTGCAATTGCTCACTCATCTGCTCCTCCTCATTGTCTTTAAATTGTACAGCTGCTTGCATTACTGTCATACCTCTCTCTCTCTTATTCTTTTTCGCTAGCTTAATTTCCTTTTGTTTGGCTTCCTTTCGCCATAAGCGGAAAGAGTCAAACATCGCCGGCCGGGCTTTCTTCTTAAACAATTTAATTTCCAAATTATCTAAAATATCGGTATCGAAACTACCATTTTGGGGCCATTTTAAAACACCGTCTTTCCTGGTGTAGTGGATCCACACTTCGTTATATGCAATGGGGCCTACGCCATGTTTTACATAGAGCTCATAAGTTGGAGTTCCAACCGGAGGAACCGGACATGATTCCTCTAGCTGGAAATCTTTTCCACAACCCAAACAGAATAATCTACCAAATAGTCCATAACCAGGCATCTTTGCTCACTAGTCTAGATCCAAACGTCAAAGGATTATCGATTACGATATTCTCGTGAATACACGAGTCCTCTGGCTTTGGCGTTTGCAAACTCCAAATTACCAAATTACCAAATCAAACGATCTCGAAGGATGCCAAAACAAATGGGAGACGCTCCACTTATACTTAACTGAATATTGCCGATCGATGACGTCACCAGAAGACTCTCTCGATTGTTTCGCTCTCTCAAACTCGTCAAGGGTCCAAAACAGGTCGATTAATCAGGGCAGCAGTCCTTCGTAGCCGTCGGGACGCGGAGAACCTCGCAGAAAAGACTTTCGGACCACGTCGACATGCAGGGGTCGATGAAGTGGCGGCCCTCCTCCGGAATTTCCACACGAAGCTCCTCACGAACCTCTGGCTTGGACTGGTACCGCTGAAATCGTCCCGAGTTGGGCGCCAAACTGAAGTACTGGGTATTTTAGTCCCAGCGGTGCAGGGGCACACACCCTATGACTTCTGGGTTCACCCTGTTCCAGACCTACAGAAACACAGAGTCTTCTGGGTGAAGTCAAAGATTCGTTTATTGGCTGCAGACCAATTACAGGTATCCTAGAAGTACAACAGCGTGTATGTTCTCAGGAGACTGCCGAAAATCATAGGAACGGGCTTCTCCTTAAATACAAAATATCATGCTTCAGGCACACATTCCTTGGTTTACGATATGGCCATATAAAGGTATACATTACAAACGAAAAAGCAGAGTCATGATGACCATCCCACATTCCAGTTCGGCCAGCCCACAATGATTTACACAGTAAGGTTCAGATCCCACATCGGATGTCAATAGACCCCCCAATAAACATGAGAATCTCCTGTTTTGGGAAACAAGTCATAAAGCAGGAACAAGCAGGTGTGAAAGAGATTAGCCGGAGGATTGTGTAGAATGAAAGGGTTTTATGATGGGTCAAGCCCTGATGCTAATCACAGGTGGACGGAGGAAGGGGAGCTCGTGAGACCGGTTTGACCTGGGGCAGCAGAGCCAGCTGCCCAGGTCACAGAGAAGTCAGAGGAGAAGCCCATGTACTGTGAGGCCCGTATTTACTCCATTATAGCCTATGTGAGGGCAATGACAAGATGGCCACTGCTTCCAAAATGGAACCCGCGTAGTGAAGCAGAATAACGTGTACACAGTGCATTCATAGCTAGAACGATATATAAAGCACTCGCACATGCCGCATTTTCCATTTGCGGTTTGCTAATACCAAGATAGACAGGGGTAGGGCCCTGTCCCCTACGCGGTCCCGAATATTAAAGTACGACAACTCCAGGACTGCCATCATGTTTTAGAATGCTGTATTGAACGTATCTACATTTGTTTCAATTGGACTGTGAAATACTTAAGGATCATAGGCCTCTGCGTACAGTGTTAAATGTTAACTGCCACTTGCAATTGTGGGACGGAGCCTAAGACAAAGATGCATTATGAAATGAGAGAGCAATTATTGGTTGTTACACAGAATAGGGACACTATGGATGTTGTCACCCGTCCACCTATTCTCACCCTACACCAGTATGAATAGATGCCAACTCTGCCTATCTGCTACACATGGTGATTTATTAACAATATACCTAAACAGGAGGCAAAAAAGTAATTAATGCCAATTTTTAAGCATCCTGATTGACAAATTGAGCTTTATATTCATGGTGTTAAATGTTCTTTTTTTCTGGAACATTAGATTACATTGATAGTGTCTACTCCAATAAACTGGACATCCCCCAACGCATGTAATGGAGTAAATCTCTGATCCTGTGGCCAATATCAATGTGAGCACACAATCCAATGCATTAATGAATCAAAGAAGATGGGAGAGTGTATTAATAGATGAAAGAGGACGCAACAATGGTAGATGCTTCATGTGTGTCCAAGTTGGTCATTGCTCTCGGCCCACTCCCAAGTCTATGTACAGCCTGCACAAAGGGGTTGGCTGTTTTCTATCTATAAATATCGCTTCTCTGGGTGCATACTAATGATGGGACTAACATCTTTCATGAGATATTTTGTTTATGTTGCCAGGAAATATATCTCTAATTTTGGAATTGAAATGCCGCTCTGATCATTTGGTAAATTTTGTGTTTGTCGACACACTTAAATAATCTAAAGGAGGTGTAGCAAATGAATGTCAGTGACATGCTAGACAGATCTGTTCAATGGCATCTTTAAAGTGCATTAACTCAATAACAAAGTTACAAATTAAACTTCTTCAAGAGATTCAAGCTCCCAATAGCTCTTTGCAATATTTCTTGATAAAATTCTGCGACCCAAATATTTACATGAAGAGAACATATGGTGATCCCACAATCAATTGACTAAAGAGTTATTTGTTCCTTTTAAGTACATGTGAAATGACTTTTCATAAAGATGGTAGTGTTGCTACAACAGTGGATTGATGAAACATATTATTTATACAAAAATGACATGGTGAATTATTCAATGGTTACTGAGCCAGAAGCCTCTCAGGTGCTTGAGTCTTCTTACATGTTTTTCTAAAACTTATTTCGGTAATAGGGGTGGAGCTGCAATGTACTAAAAAAGCGAATTGAGTGGAATATGCTTAAAATATGCTTTAAAAGGTCCTACCACGTACGAGCCATTTCACAGAGCCTTTTGTGCACTTACATTTAAATTAGGTGCACAAAATGAGTATTCTGAGTATTTGAGAATATAACTATACAAGCTGGAGTGATGATTGCTAAACTTTCATATTCATTAAGTATGTGAAAACCCATAAGCACGAAAGAATGGTTGCCTTCACATGTTTGGGCTGTTGGCAGAATTCAAAGGCATCAGTGATTGGTGCAGCCTACACAGGTTGGTCGACTCAAATCTTACTTTCTTGGTACTGGTATAACCCTACCCAGTAGTTTCCTACCTGGGAAATGCATGAAAATGGACTCCCGTCAAAAATATTTTCGGGTTTTGAATGGTAAGGGAACAATCTTATGTTTTATAGAGGAGTGGGTGTACACTAGAAAGGAAAGCTGTGTGTGCGCATGTGCCAACCACACTTAAGTCACATTTACACATACTGAGAAATATCCACCTCGTGGAAATTCCAGGTGGACAATTGCTACATATTGGATTGCTCTAGTAAATCTAGAACTGGAAAGTTCTCGAAAAGTCATACTTTTGCAAGGGTAGCACCTTGGAAGAATCTTTCCTGCTTGTCATACTGGGAAAATGGGTGAAACAAGGCGAAAGAAAGCACAACTAGATAAGGAACGTCCAAGAATGTATTTTTTTTTCTGCCTCCCTTTTTCTTCTGCCTCCCCCAATTTTCCTCAGTCCTAAACATGTAGCATACACGTGTGTTATTTTGCAAATTATTTAGCATATTTCAAGAATGTGAGGCCCAATTATTAAACCTTTTTGCACATATAAATTCGCTTTAGCTGTGCATAAAAAATGGACAGGTACATTATACGTATCGCTAAATCCTTTTTGTGACCTAAAATGTCCATAGATCCTGATTCTGTGAAGTGGAATTTGTGGAATTATGCATGCACATATTCTTATTTTTCACCTTAAGGTTAAACACAGGTGTTCAAAAAATAATAAGACTCTGGCCCCTTGGTTCACAGATGTGAATTAGGAGCTGCAGACAGTTATTTCTGCAGATGGAACAAAAGGCAAGATGTATTAACCTCGGTAATTAGCCACAAATAGGTTAGCAACTGTTAAAAGTTAAGTAGTTTGGAATGTATCACAATGTTTTTAGACTCCAGCCATAAAAAGTGCGATGCAAACAGAATCTTACTGACTCCCTATTTTAGTTTAGTGACTGGAATTTGCAATTACCTGTTACCAGGTACCAATTACCAATCTGAGTTTCTTATTTTGGAATGTGCTATTGAGGAACTAATTGCGAACGGGTCACAAAAACAGTTTTCTGCACTCGGAAATTAGCATCAAGTTGGAGCTGCTGTTAATCAGGTGCAAACCATAAAAGGAGTGGGAACTTTTTCCCCCCCGAAATCACTGTTCTGCAGGCTATTGAGGGGTGGGTGAGGCTGTTTGCTTCACATCACCAGAGGAGAAGGCAAAGACTGGAGCGCATATTTGGAGTAAGGGTGACTTTGTTGGTGACTGGGAGGAGATATATCGCGAGTAAAAGTTCAGCAGCACTGTTATTTTAAATTTAATAGTTGAGCTAGACTGTGTGTTGTGTAGGGACAAACAAAGGAGTGTTTCTATACAAACTCACATCCAGGTACTTTGCTATCTAGAAGTTTTCCAAAGTGCTCTTTTGCATTTTGATCACAATGTTTTAGATGCTATGCTGCTAAACATTTACATTTCCCACAGGTTACAGGCTGTGTTGATGTGACACATGCTGATGGGACACAAGTCTTAATTTGCCCTTGTAGTGCTCTCCTAGTCGTTCTCATCCTTCTTGCCCGCCTAGTGCTCGTAGTGCATCCACATTTCCCACAAGGTATAGGCTGTGTTGATGGGACACATGTCTTAGTTGGTCCTCCTAGTGCTACTGCAAATAGTTTCCAATACCAGCTGTTTAATTATTGACCTTGTGACAAAATGTCCGCGTTCCACCCATGACTCCTATTTATTTTGGCACTAAGGCCTATACAACTGGCTTGCAAGAGGAGACTTTGTTCATATTTTTGGAGAGAATAATTCCATACTATATAGGAGTGCTTTTAATTGTATTTCTCATTTGTGTTAGGTGACAGTGCTTAGGGCCCATACTTAAATGCAAGTACAAGTAGGGAACAGCATTATGATATTTCCCACAAGTGGGCAAGGGCAGATGTGGAGCACAGTTTTGGCCTGCTTATGGCGAGGTTTTGCTGCCTTCATAAGAGTGAGGGTCCCCTCAGTATTCACCTACAGTGGAATGCAAGATTGTGGCAGTGTGTGCTATGAGGCACAATATAGCAACATGTAGGTGACTTCCAATGCAGCCTGAGTGGGACAGCTCTGATGCACGTTATTGTAGCCAATTACATTTCTCTTCAAGATTTCACAATATATATATTTAATGCTTATTTCTTTGTTTGCTGGGAGTAGGCCTCTATTGGTCAGTTGCCAACATATCCACTTTTAAATCAGCAGCCTGGCTGTGTGTATGTGTAGTAACAATGCTGGAGCCAAGGTAAGTTGTTAGGTTTATTTGTTGGCTACACTCTTGTGGAGCATGAAGCAGAGGCTCCACCATTTCAAAGCATCTCCAACTGAATCACATTTCAACTCTAAACATTCTAAGAACACAACACATAGATAGGTCATCACCAGGCAACATAGAACTCTGATGAAGAATTCCAGAGAAGCATTCACCTACAGGTATTATACTACATACCTTCCCTTCTCATACCCTTGAACTCCTCCTTAGCCCAACCTGAACATCCCCAGAACTTAAACTATCACTTACTACATTTTTGTTCGTACAAACTTCAGTACCAGTCCGCACATTAACAATTTTTGCAAGATTCCATCAGTGTCCCCCCGAGTCTTGAACAGCATTGTTGCAGATTCTCACAACTTTGACAGGCTTGCTAAACTTGGTATCACCCTTTTTAACATGAATTGAAGACTTGATCCTGACTAAATCCCCAACCATTAATGGGACAATCTTGGCACCTTTCTTCTGATGAAACCAAGTTTTAAGTTTACCTTGAGATTCAGTCATATTTAATCTCACAATCTCCATGAGTTTGCTTAAATCAGACTCTGATTTACTGCATTTATTCATACAACAAGGTCTGAAACTCGTGTTTGCCTTGCGTCCCCTAAGTAGTTCAAATGGAGAGATTTTAGTAGAACAGTGGGGAGTGGTCCTGTAGAACCACAACATGGTGTGTAAGGATTTAACAATGTCATGATTCCCAGACCTTGCCCACTTGATGCATTCTCCCACCACAGGGTTCATCCTCTCAACTAGGCCATTGGTTTGAGGGTGGTATAAAGAGCTTTTGGCATGTCTAATCCCACAAGAGGTAAGAAAACTTTCAAACTCCCCACACACAAATTGACTCCCATTGTGAGATACCAGAGTTTCAGGGAAGCCTTCTCTCAATAATATTTAATTTTAGAAGGAAATAATGGAAGAAGCATTGGCCTCCTTCACAAGCTTGATTTCTGGCCACCTGGAGTCATAGTCCATGAGTACAAGAATATATCTGTGTCCACCCAACAAACTATCATATGGACCCATGACATCAATGCCCTCTTCATCCAAGGGCCAGAGGGACAAGCAATGGGCAGTAAAGGAGGACATACAGTCTTAAATCCCTTGTCAGCAGCACTACACACACATCAGTTGGCAACCAACTCCTTGACTTCACCATCCATCCTTGGCCACCAAAAGCTTTCTCGAATGCGACGCTTAGTGAAAGTCGACCCCCAAATGCCCTTCATGAGCATTTCTGATGATCTCTTGTCTAACAGTATGAGGTGGAACAAGTTTTTCACATCTTACTTGCAAACCATCCTCAATAGACAGTTCATCCTCAATCTTACAATAAAGCTGGAGAAGAGGAGACAAAACTTTCTCTCTGGGCCAGCCATTATGTACAAATTCCCAAACTTGTTGGAGTAAGGCGTCCTCTTTCAAAGCATCTCTCTATTCCTCTTTTTCAGAACTTAAAGTTGGAGAAGGTCAATCTAACACAGCCACAAAGCAATCATCACAGTCTTCTTCACACATCTCACAGAAAACAACTTCATCACTCTCATCACTCATTGGAGGAAAACGTGATAAGAAGTCTGCCCTTCCATTCCTTCCTCCAGAAAAATGAGAGACGTCAAATTGATATTGCAATAATCTAGAAACCATTGTCAGGACTGAGCAAGCCTATCCTCAACTGAGCCATTTTCCTCCTAATTCCAGTGTAGGGCAGAGGTTATTGCTCAGCAAATCACCCCTCAACTGGAGCCAATTGGTAGCAAGGCGGTTCCTGTCGATGATTTAGTTGATGCTGTTCAGTCGTTTATCAGCGGAATCCTAAAATGGCGGCGGCCTATGTTAGTAAGGTTAGCATTCTAGTGTCTCTACCTGTTTAGAACAGCAGTACGGTTTCGTGCTCGCGCACCTGGGGAGCGGCACACTTCAACCGTCGCCTTGAGGGAGAAGCAGCGTCTATCCTGTGAAGCGCTCTTGACAGGAAAGAATACTCAGCAAAGATACTTATCGCTTGCTTCCCAGTTCATATACTGTACTCAGTCAGGATTCTGGAAGGTCTGTAAACCCACTATTTTCTCTGGGAGACTTCGCTGGAGAGTTCAGGTATTTTTTCATTGGGCTTAGAGAGTTTCTTCGTTCCTGGGAATTCCCATTGCCCATTCCCAGTCTCAGTCACCATATTGCTGAACTCGTAGCTCTCTGGCACAAACTAGTTGAGTGAGCCTTATTGTTTAAAGACTTCTCTACCAAACTTGGAGCACATCTTGTTTACCTCAACTTCTGAGTGCTCCCGCTTTGTGTAAAGAGACATTTCAGTGGAGTTGTGGCGATCAGTGTAATTTTTTCTACTTTCTTCAGCGTCATCAGTTATGCTAAGAGACTAATCAATTGACTACTAATTGCGTGCAGCATAGTCTTCCACTCACTGCTGCGTACTAATTCTTTTCCTCAACTAATAGAGTGTGACTCAACATAAACATTCAAGTAGCTATAAATATATATATATTTGTACTTACCACCTCTATTCTCGTTCATTGCCTTCGGAGTCCGCTGCATCTGTAAGAGAAAAGGACAAGTTTAAAACTGTTTAATTGCAAGCTATACAGTTACAAAAGCATGAATCTTCAGGACAGTATTTCTAAACACATGTAGAGAGAAGCTAATCCACTGAGTAATTCAGGTATGGACTATATTGTGAGTTTAAAGAATGTTATGGTAGTTTAATGCAAAGAGTTGGGGTTTGGAGTAATATTGTGCTTGTGGTTTCAGGTGCAGAAAGTCCAGTCCTGGGATATTCCGCTAGAAGAAGCACCGCAGTGGCAGTCTCTCTTTTCTTCCCATTCCCCTTTCCCCCTCAGTACTGTGGGCAGACTAACCTCTAGCTTGCAGTGGTGTTGGGGAATTGAGAAATATACATCAGCAGCAGAGAAATTCAGTGGTTCAGCTCCCGTGGAAGATCAAGCCCTGGCATGTGCTTCTGACAACCATTCTTAAAATCCTAGGTGTACAGCATTTGTTGACACCAGCACTAAGGATGGACTCCAATGGCTTGTGATCAGTTAGTAGCGTGAAACATGTGCCCCAAACATAAGGGCGGAATTTTTCTATGGCCCAGAAACATGCTATAAGCTCCTTTACGATAACTGAATATTGTACTTCAGCATCCCTCAAAACTCTCGATGCAAAGGCCACAGTGTCTTCACAACCATGATGTTTTTGCATAAGAATGGCTCCAAGACCAACCTTGCTTGCATCAATAGTGATGAAACAAGGAAAATCAGGGTCAAAAGGCTTGAGTAAGGACTAAATGAGATTGAAAGGTGATGCGGACTCCTCAGACCACATGAATTTGACTCCCTTTTTGAGCAGATTACTGATGGGTCGAACAATAGTGGCACAATCAGGAAAAAACCGCGAATAGTACTCACATAAGCCAAGGAGGGACTTGACACCAACCTTGTCAATGGGAGCAGAAGCGTTGACAATTGCTTCCACCAAACCTTGTCCAGGCTTAATACCATCCTGGGTTAATACATAACACAAATATTCAACCTCAGAACAAAAAAACGTGCATTTCTCCAACTTTAAAACAATGCCTTTTCCCTCAAAGCGTTTGAGGACTTTACGCAAGAGAGTGTCATGTGAACAAGCGTCTTTTGCAAAAATCAAAACATCGTCCTGAAAAACTAGGACCCCATCAATACCCTTCAACAGTTCCTGCATCATTCTCTGAAACACAGAGGCATGCCAAGCCAAATTGTATGTGGTGGTATTGGAATGTTCCAAGGGGCGGAATAAAAGCAGTAAGATGGCGAGACTCGGGAAGAAACTCTATCTGGTGTTAAGCGCAGGCTAGATATAATTTGGAGAACAACTTGGCTCCCTTGATATACACAAACATGTCCTTGATGTTTGGCAAGAATGAAAATCAAACCAAATCTCCTTGTTCAGAGATCTTAAGTCCACACAAATCCTAAGCTGTCCACACCTCTTGCAAGCCACTACTAAAAGGGACAGCCACAATGAGGATTCTGTGGGTTCAATGATACCCTTATCGCAAAGACCCCACAGCTCCTTATCGAGATCATCTCTGACACTGAATGGAACACCCTTAAGTTTATGTTTTATGGGGACGGCATTTTCTTTAAAAATGATTTTGTATTTGAACCCTAGGATCTTACCCAAATGATCTCCAAAAACAGAAGGGAAACTTTCCTTCCACTTTTGACCATTGTCACTACAACTAGCAATGGAAATTTGGCCTTAGGATAATACTGAAAAGGCCTTGGTGAAACCAACCTAGTATATTGAGTCCCTTGATAGCTACACAAACTTTCCCTTTTATCTTCTCTCCCTTAAACTCCATATCATCTTAAAACAAGCATTTGCAATGCAATAGGTCTCGCATTTATAGGAGTTTGAGCTATTGGCATTGTAAATGACAATGCTTTTTATTTAAGTTTGGTTTTTTAAAAACATAAATAAAAGGCACTGTCATTTATAATGCCAATAGCTCAAACTCGCATAACTGCGAGACCTATTGCATTGCAAATGCTTGTTAGCTTTTAACGTCAAACGCTACATTTTTGCCGGCTCCGGCCTGTTTAGGGCTCTTGCGCCGGAGCTGGGAGTGTGATTGCCCTGTGCGAAATTGTAACGTTTACATTAGCCAGCAATTAAAACAGGTCTCCTTTCCCTTTAAAAAAGACAGGGCCTGGCTTGATAAATACTAGCTTTTTAAAGGGATTAATTCTGGCTCTGCACTACAGATCGGTGGTCTGGTAGTTTCTCAAGAAGGTTTCCCACCAACATTATCTTATGAACAGATATGCGATGACTTTTTATCTTCTTTTATTTTAATTAATGAGTGCTCTTGGCGTCTTCGGATTCCAGGCACCTGGTTTGCATACATTCATTGATGCAACATTGGTATAAGTAAAGCTACATTTATTCGAATTTACCATATTTATTGTTCTTTTACAGAGGGCACTTCTCTTTTTTAAACGATTGTATGTTCGGTGCATATATATATATATATATATATATATACACACACGCGCACACACACACACCAGAGCGAAAATAAAATTAGCACGATTATCGCTCCTGTCCATTTTAAAGCCAGGGTAGGCTGAGCATTCTACTTTTCAACTTTCATCTGCGATTAAGCGTGCAAAATATTTTGAAAGTCAATTTTAAGCGCATTTGTTGTCACAAGCTTGCATGCCGGAAGTTGCACAGCTGGGTCCTGCCAAAGCAACACATTGAGAGAGGAAGTCCCCTCGCCCAGCTATCAGTTTCAAAACAAAGGCAGGCACTAAAGGAAAATAACAGCAAGTATCGTCTCCGGAGTGTTGTAAACAGAGGCAAGTGTCTGTAAACACAGCCGAGCGCGACAGAGTCGTAGGCGCTGACCCCGGGAGAAAGGGCACGGCACTTGTGCTGGCTGTTCTAACCCTTCACCCCCGGGGGGCGGCGGGCAGGTACTGCGCTAGGGCTCGCTTATCTTCCGACGGGCATCTGCAGTAAAAGCGCGCTCTGCTCGCGTCCCAAACACACTGCACGTGACACCGCGCGACGAACGGGCGCTCAGGACAATGCGCGCTGAAAATGTGTGTTTCATGCAATGCGCGCTCAAAACAATCTCTTCCCTCAAAACAATGTGAGCTCAAAACAATCTTTACCCTAAAACTAATGTGCGCTCAAAACAATCTCTTCCCTCAAAACAAAACGTTTCTGACCATACAAAGGCTGTTTTAGGAATTAGTAAAATGTTACATGCTCATAAAATGGGTTTGGAAGGGGCGCGTTTTGGGCATAACTTCCAAAGACGAATTAGTGTCAGATGTGTCAATGGTTTGCAAGGCAACAAGCAGGAAGGGGGTGGCAAATGGTGTGCACGTTTGCGGCTGCTTTGATGTCCTCAGTTGTCGCGCGGCTCACTGAGGACATCAAAGCGGCCGTGAAAGTGATCAGGCAGTGCTTTTCAGGCTGCCAAATGGTGCGCGCGCCAGGCGCACATGCACTGTTTTTGGAGGCCTGAAAAGCACTGTTTGCACTTCCAGATCCCCCTTTAACAAAAGCTCTCGCGAGAGCAGCGCTAAAGCGCTGTCTCAGGCGAGACCTAAAAAACGAGTAACTCAATGCGGTGTCCTTCGTAGGAAACCGGACATCGATCAGGACGTTCTAAAATTCTGTCATCCCACGTTTTCTCATAAAGTTGTTGTGTGATCATGGTGATTCTGGCTCCAGAATCAACTAACAATTTCAAAATCTTACCTCCAACAACAACTTCAGCAAAAGGATCAACGCACTTAGAAGAATCACAAGTAATAGATATATTATGGCTACTCTGACTACACACAGGACGGTCGAAAATGACTGAAACAACATCAGAATCAGAGTCTTCATCAGACTGAACTGTACATACAGCTTTCTTAGAATTTTTAAGTTTAAGACACTCTTTTACAAAGTGTCCAACTTTCTTGCAGTAGTTGCACGTGACACTAGATGCAGGACACCTTCCACCCTTGGGATGTATTGGATTTCCACAACGCATACAAACATTACTGTTAGAAAATGTGCCAGCTTTAACTTTGTTGGAAGTACTATTCCCAGCACGTACATTCTTTTGTTTAGGTTTACTGACAGCAATAGCACTAACAGGCTCTAGTACCTTATCTTCAAGTTCTTTTAAAGAAATAATAGAAATGTCAATGCTTTATCAACCTTAATAGTTTCCTTGAGGGATGCATTGCCCATTGCACGCAGCTTTTGTCTTATTTGTTTATCTTTACACTGACAAACGAATTCATCATGAATAAGTTGCTCTGTGAACCCTTCAAACAAACACACTGCTGCTAACCGCCTTAAAACAGTTATGTAAGCATCTTCGTCCTCCCCCATAATTTTGATTTCTCTTAAAAAACATGTGGCAAAGCACCATGAGACTAGGCTGTTTGTCAAACCTATTTTTAAGTTTGATACGGGTCTCTTGATATTCATCGATATTGTCACCATCAGTCCTCGGAATGTCCAGAAGATGTTTGAATATTGATCTGCCCTCAAAACCAAGAGAGTGTAATAGGACACATTTCTTCCTTTCAGCACAAAATCTGGATGCCCCAATGGCACCCAAATAAGTCTTGAAGGCATCAAACCATACTTCCCATCAGACAGGTGGTTCACCAGGATTATCTATAAACAATGGTGGTGGAGTAACAGCTTGCATGGTAGAAAACTAAATAGTAGAAGAGAACTAGCTAACTAAATTTTGATTTTAAAAACGAGTTTTAAACAAGAAAGAGGAAAGTTGGACAAATGTAAATTAGACACCACTGCAGACTGCAAAATTGGAAAAGAAAAAATTCACTAACTAGAGAAGGTGCTAAATTTTGCTGATATAAATTGAAAACCCATGTGTCAATGAAAAAACACCTTGTGAGCAACACACAGTAAAGTTGTCCAAAACAATTTGAAGCTAGCGAAAGCATGAAAAACCCTGTGAGTAACACGCAGTTGTATTATACACACACAACTAGAAGTCAGGGAAACCGTGCGTGTCGGTGAAAAAGATAAAAAAAATTAAAAAATAGGATTACACAAGCCGTGCGTACCGGCGAAGCATGCAGGAATAAATGTTGATAAAAATCCACAACCAGACAAAGCCGTGTACATCATCAAAGATGCGCAGATATTAAACGTATCAGAATGTAGCTGAAGAAAGATAAACGTTTCTTTAATTAAATAAAAGCTGTGCACATCGGCGAAAATGCACAGAAACAAGACTTTGCTGCTGATAACAACACGTGTCTCTGGAGCATTAAATGCACACACACAGCGTGATAGTATATGTGAAATATGCCGTGCTTATCGGTGAAAAATGTTTAAAGCATGACGCTTGTTGCCAGGAAACAAGAAGGAGATTATCGCTGCTGTTGTCAAGCAGAAGCAAGAGACCAATCAAATAGGATTGCTAGCTGGCTGCACATGTGCAGAAGTGAGCACTGATGTAAACAGCTGATGAGCATACGCTGGTAAACGGTAGTCAATGTCCACGCGTGAGTGAAATTCCACGCGCAACGCAGAGAAACAAGAATGGCTGACAGTGCCAAGGCCCATGCGCAATGACGACTGCGCGAGAAAAATCCAAGAACAGCATGGGCCAAATAGCGAGTAGGTCGACCCAAAATAAACCCCAAAAAATAGAAAGTTCTCACCATGAGTCGTCGTCGAGCAACGGCAGTTCGGAATGGCAAGTCTCTTCATCCTGAACAGCAAGAAGACACGTGTCCACCGCGACCAAATACCAGGATCGTGACACAGCTTGCCTCTCAGAGTGTGACGGCAGCAGAGAACGTAGAAAATGAGCTCCGACAGCAAGGGAGACTGCTTAGGGGGATTTCCAGGAGCAGGCTGCACAGCGACGGAGACTGTTCAGAGGAAATTCCAGCAGCAGAACAGAAGAAAACCACAGCACGCAGAAGGTTGTTCCGTGTAGCCAAATTGTCGCCAACAATTTGTAGTAACAACGCTACATACACAGTGAGAACAGTGGCAGGGTATAAGATGCCGCACCAATTACTTGTGTTCTTGTACAATATCTAATACATATTAGTTATTTCAACCAGTAGTGGTCCAACAAATGCCCACCTCCCGAAGCCAGCCACCAATTTGGTTTCAAATATAAAACAGATATACAGAAAGAAGGGAGAGGCAATGCTATAATGACCAAAGAGTTAATCTCTTTCATTCATCACAGACGATGACAGAATAAATGATTTCTGTAGCCGGAAATGTTCTTAGTCTTTTTTTATTTCAGTTTTGTATGTATAGCAGCAAAACAGCCAACGCGTTTCACCCTTTCAGGCTTCTTCAGGGCAACTATAATGTTTCGCAGAGTCTTCGGCTCAGAGTTTCTCGATACTCATTCTAGACACTTTCAAATTTTAGGATATACACTTTTATAATTTAGTATCAGAGTTACTGTAGGTACATATTCTGGTCCATGTTCCTCTTTCCAATTCAGCGGGTCCTACTACCACACCAATAAGTGAATGCACTCAATTGCCCAATCTATTCAGCGTGGAGACTCCTCTTCCATACACAGGTCCGATCTGGTGAGGCCACCAGTTCGAGACTGTGAGGTGTTGCAATGTGAGGCTGTGCGCCATCCTGCATAGTTCTGAGCCAGATCCAGTGAAGCAGCTGCCAGGAGCTGCTAGGTGCTGCTATGCAAGACCCTGCCGTGGTCTGTGCCACTCGCATTTGGATCAAGTGAAACGGTCGATCAAGAGGAGCTGATCGCCATCTTTGGTGGGTCTTGGCACACCCACAGCTGGGGCACCATCAAATTGCAGACTAAGAAGAATAAAGAAAGAAAATAACAAAGCAGCAGGTCTTTTCCATCTGTGCAACCAGAATATGGAACAACATCCCCATATCCTAGGACTGCCCCAACGCTGATCCAATTTGGGAAATATTTGAAGAAGCGCCTCTTTAAAGAACACTAACAGTGCAGTCACAGTTCACAAATCAGCTTCCTCTTTGACTTTAAGCTTGCCATTGACCCTGTACAGTAGTCCACTGCCTTCTGGCTAGGTTCACACTATTGAAATACCACATTACATTTTACATTAAAGTATATCTAAATGAATATATATATTTTTTAAGGGAACTATTACATTTCCCCACACTTTCCTATAGGGGGATCTCGCCCTGGTGTGAAGATCTGCAAAGTAAGGAATGTTTCTAAAGGTAATTTTAGACTTTCAATTTCAGACTTAGGAGGTTCCAACCACTCGTTGGATGTGTTGGAGACACATAACATAAGCCTATATCTAGCTGCAAATCTCTAGTAGATAGCAAGTGGAGTTTCACACAAGTGTAAGAGTAGATCTACACGTGAGTAGATCTACACAAGTAAATTTAGTCTTGTGAATCAGGCCCTACCTGTTTTTAATTCTAGCTCAAATTTTCAAAGCAACGTGTTGCTTTTGAACAAGACCATCCTATTTTTTCATGGAACAAGAACAAATTCTTGCTGATGCTTTCCACTAATAAGGGCCATACTAGTTGCAAGACGCCACCAGAAGAGAACCTCCCTGAAAGGAGCACGTGCTAGTCTACCCCTTCTTTAAGGTGAACCGCTGCATTTGCAGATAAGCACTGGAACAGAAGAGAAAGATGAGAAGTCAAATTACTGATAAGTATGGCTAATACCCACAGAATCCCCATGTTGCCTCCCACTCAGTAGGCTAAAACAAGGAAGCCAGTTTAGGGAGAGTAGAGTAAACAGGGGCATAAAATTCCATCATGAGGGGAGATTATCCTGGTCCTAGCATGTGTCCATAATGGAGACAGGTAAAGTGTCTTCCTTGTTGAAAGGTTTTGTTATACGAATCCAGGGGTGGCTGGTAACCTTTGAAAATGGTGGGGCAAGTGAAGTGCCCCAGCACTTCCCAATAGTAAAAAATAAAACAACCTCTCCAAAAGCTAAAAATAAAACAACAAGCATCATGCAACATAAACACAAACTAAATTACTACATTGACATGCATTATATTAACTTTTGAAATAAATAAAATGTAATGTTACTTACCCACGGGCTACATGACCTCCTTATGTTCTTCTGCAGTGTGTGGCACGAGTTGAAGAGCTAATTCTCCTAATCAATCCAGACGGTGTTCTCCTGCTATTAACCCTCATGAGAGAAGTGCCAGGATTGGATGGAGCGGGTTAGCTGGGTGCTCCTTCAGTCCCTGGAGGCCTGTGCTTGCTCTGCACCAGCTGTCTAACAGCTCGAGTTCGAATGCTTCAAAGCGAGCATGTCAGGCTGGCTGTAGCAAGACAGTCGATCGAACTGACATTTGCACTTTGGAGTGTCTGGCCACTACACCAGTCCTCTATGCTGCCTATCAGCAGCAGAGGACGCGCCCCACATTTTACTCGGCTCGGCTCGGTGGAAGGCTGCGGCTCCCATCAGTAAAAAAATAAAATAGCAATGAAATGATTTCATTGCCATTTTATTCTTCACATTTGCTAAGCGTGGATCGCAGTGGGTGGGGGGGGGCGCGATGCTCCAACACCCCAGTGAAAAAATTGCCACTGTACGCCTGGCAAGCTTTCTTAATCTCATCATCTCCTAGGGTCTATGCTTATTGAATAAAAAAATGGACACATTAAAATCAAACTTGTCAGAATCTGAAAATAAAATGAAACATAAAAATGGAGCAAGTAACTCAAGAAAGGTTCACTTTGGGGGGGGGCGAGCTAAGATGGCGACCGGAGCAGACGCTTGAGCGCCCGGCTCCGCCGGCCCTTGGCCTCGGACTATCATCCTGATTCCTATCCTCGCCGATTTTCGAGGTGCAACGTGCGCGACGACGCGCTGACCGCGCCGCCGTTTTCCCGGAGTCTGAGCCCGCCCGGATGCCGGAGTTCTTGGTGCCTTTGTTCTCCGCGCTGGACCCCTGCTCTATTGTGGCCTTGGCCGGCCCCCTGGAAGCTCCGCAGTCACTGGACCCCCGGCGCAAATCTGAGCCCCGCGGCCCCGATCCCGCCTCATACCACGGATTGTCGCCAGATGAGCCGGGGAAGAGACGCCCGGACACCTCCTTCACCTTTCACCTGACGGGCTGGAGTTGTAGGGTAAGCCCCGGTGTGGCGGGTCGCTTGCTTCGCTCTGTGGCCCGCGCTGTGGAAGGCTGCGGACCCCCTTCTTCTATTGCCTAGTCGGCTGCAAAGAGAGTCCGAGGGAGGGGAAGCGACTGTTGGCTTTCACCTGTTGCGGCGCAGACCTGCGTGGAATTGCCTCCTTGTTACGACCCCCCCCCTGGCCACTGTACCGTTCAGCGGTAAAACATGGCGTTGATTGCCTGCTCGCTGCTGGGGGGCGATGCTCCGGTCTCGCCCGCTGCCCGCTTCGCCCTCCCTCTATCAGACTCCAGCTCCACAGTGCCGTCCCGGATTGCTGCCGATGTGGGGGCGCAGCTTCCGCTGACATGCGGCTCCGTTCTGGCTGCCCTGCGGGACCTTCGTCTGCAATTGTGTGTTGGCTTGCAAACGCTGAGTGAGCGGTTCGACTCCATACTGTCGGCTGCGGGTCGTGAGCGCCCCGTTTGTTCTCAACAAGACGTGGGTCTGCCAGTGCTTCTGTCCTCTTGCGGGGACGCAACGACTGTGTATAACCGTGCTACACTGGTGTCTGCATCTGGCCTTCCCGGCACCCAGGATCAATCGATCTCCTGCTCAATTGTGGACACTTTGTTTCCCCGTTCATTGCTGCCTGCTTTGTTGTTGCCTGCCTCACCGCGTCCGCAAGAGTATCCTGCTGAGCGACACCTGACGTCCTCGAGGAACCGTTCACGGTGGCCTACTGCTTCTTTTATGTGGAACTCCTGTACTTTACAGGCCAGGTCTGGATTTTATATGGTGCACAAGGGGACCTCAATAGATGATCGGCGGCCATTTTGTGACTCTACTTCTCCATCTTCTCCCAAGCGGCCATATTGTCTTTGTCTGCACGGGCTGCGGGGCCTTCATGTGGGGGCTAGTCTAATCTTACGCCCGCGATCGGGCCAGGGCTAGATTGATTTCTATCACCATGGTGTCACGGATGGGCTGGATTGGGACTGGAACTGTCTGCATACGTTGTGCGCACTCGTCGCGATTTGTCTGCCTGCATTTATATGGTTGTCACACGTTATCTTCCCACGACCGCCTTTGGGTGTAGTGGGTTCTTGGTGTGTGGAGACGTAGTTGGCCGGTGGTTTCGGGCGCTCCGAGGTTACGTGGGCTCCTCCCCGCTTTCTTCTTTGTTTTCTTATTTTCTTCACTCTATTCCTACTTTCTCTCTTGTCTATATTTCGGGTTCATTGGGCGACAGGCACTATGCCGGGGGGGGGGGCAGGCCGTAGCCTCCGCATTGGTGTAGGGTGGGGGGGTAAATTACCTTTTCTTTTTGGTTCTATGGGCCTCTTTCTTCTATGTCTCTGCGCTATACTTGTTTCCGATTCGGGGTCCGGGTGTGGGGTGGATTGAGTGAGGGCGGCTTTGGAGGGGTGCGTATTTACTCATGTGACTATCCTGTTCGATAACTGCATCGCCTCACTGTCTGAGATTTTCTATGGCCGTTTTAATGATACTGCTGCTCTCCCGTGTGATGAAGCCATCTTGCGGACTCGAATCTCCTTGGTTCTATCCTCTACTGACTTTTTCCTCGATAAAATTATTTTGAAAACCTTAAAATTAACCTTTACTTCTCCTTCCCCTGGTGTCAAGGATCTCTCCAGTGTATAACTCCTGAATCGTTGCTAATCTTGACCATTGACGCACAGGGGTTGTAATATGTGTCTCAGTGCTTAACCGTTTTGTGGCCGGCCTGATGGTTGTAGGCCCGTATTTGTCCTTTTCATATGCACAAATAAAGGTTTTAAAAAAAAAAAAAAAAAAAAAAAAAAAAAAAAAAAAGAAAGGTTCACTTTTATGTGAAAAGTATTCCAAATGAAACATAGCAATCTACAGGTAAGTCTCTGTTCTCCCTAGCTCAAATACCTATTCTGGAAAAACCCTTGAATATGGTATGACCAAAATTCCACTTACACTATCCAAAAATTCATTTAACTATCTGTCAATCCACTAAAAGAAAGATACGGTCCAACCCCAGAGGGATAGGCAAAAGTAACTTAAGATATGTCTGTCACTTTCATTACAGAACACTAGAGAAATATAACTCAGGATATGAGTCTGACACTTTGTTCAAGTGAAAACAAAATTCTCTAAACTCAAAAAATGCGAAATAAAAGGACTTTGTCTTGTGAAGGTCCAATTTTCGGTAAAGAGCACTTCAATAGGACCTCATTAATTCATGTCAATCCTATTTTAGATCACTCTAATACCTACATACTGTAAAGTCTTTGAGAATTGCATAACACATTTCCCTTCACACTGAGCCAGCCTTAAACCTAGGGTTGTGTCACGATAGGGAATGTATTAAATCTTTTGCATGACCATCCAAATGTTTGTACACTATCAGTAGACAAGTGAAAAGGAGCAGACATAACTGTAAGTGCCACCAGGACTTTTTGGGAAAGCACTCTTATTTTGTCAACCCTGAAGTAAAAGCGATGCTGAGTGCAAGAAGATAGGCCACAACAATATGTACAGTCACTGTAGGCAAAAATGCACTCAGTGCTCACATGGGGATCCCTTATGCCTTGATTTGATTTGAACATTTGTAAAGCGTTCAACTGCCCATTTGCGTCTAGGCGCTAGTTACATAAGGTTCAGCGAGGTTGCCAAAAGGAATGTGTAGGCGAAGTTAGTTGATGAAGAGCCAAGTTTTTAATCCCATCCTGAAGGCTAGCAATGTTGGGCTGTTCTTTATGCCATATGGGAGCATGTTCCACGTTTTAACAGTCCCCACCAGGAAACTTCTTCCACCCCAACTCGCTTTTTTAAACCTGGGTGTTTGTAGAGGTTTGCAGTGAGCAGATCTTAGGTTTCTGGGAGGTAGAAACAGCTTTTACCTGTTGGTGCCCAGAAAGTAAGACCCCCCCTTGAAGAGGAGCACAACCCGGGATGGCAAGGTTGTATGGCTTGAGGATTCCACTCAAAGTGGCAATGTGATGGTGAAATTAATGCAGTGCAACAGTCTGAATACAGGAACAACCCTCTAAATAGAGGTTGGTGAAAAAACAGCAATTCAGCATTTTCTTGGATTTGGTCAATCCTCCCAGGACAGTCAGTCTCCTCCCTCACTATCTGTGGGTAAGAATTGGGGGTAGGTTTTAGTCTAATTACTCCTGTAAAGCAGAAAGGAATCTAAAAGCCTGACAGTTCTGTTAATTTTCACTGGATACAGGGCAGCAAAGTTGGTTGGAGAGACCAGGGGATTCCAGACTCCAAAGGCCTCATTGTTAAAGTCTGACTGACATGCTAACAGCCTGATTTAGCATGACAAAACCACTTTTCCTACTCAGGAAAGTTAGCTTCACACTTATTAATAGATTAGCTATATATCTGGAAATATCTGTGTAAGCAAACCTTTTCCTGTGGGTGTGGATTGAGTGTTCCAGGGCGGGAATGACATGAATGTTAGGGCATCCTCACACGTATGCAAGTTTGTGGGCATTCATGAACCATTTTCAGACCATTTTCCACTTTGGAAATGGTCTGACATTTAATCCTGCCAAGTGCCAGACTAAAAGGCTTATTTACCTCTTGACGGACTGTCCTACTGTTCCACCAGGATTACCTGGCAGAGATTTCTGTGCTTTCAGAGGAGCCACCACACTGGTGTCTCCTCTGAAGCCACTGAAGCTTTGCTCTGCTGTTCATGGCATCCGCACAACAATGTTTTCAGTTTTCTCAAACAAACTCATAAGGTGGAAGCTTGTTTTTGAAAAGCAAAAAAATAAATTTCTCTGACATGCTGGGAGTTTTCTCCCATCCTGTGGGTTTCATTCAATTGTTTTCCTATTAGGAACCATCAGGATTTCCTTGGTGGTCCCAAAAAGGAAATTATACATCAGAACATCTGCCCTAAATGAAGCGGACAGTATAAGGTACTTTGACCAACAGCCCAATGTCAGTCAGGCCGTCGGTCTAAGGCTTCTACCAGCAAAGCCAGTGGAGGCTTTGCTGTTGGAAACATTATGACTTGCCTTACTCTAAATGAGGCAACCAAACTGGCATTTTGACAGATAGAGAGCCACGTTTTTGGTGGAGTACGCTTTCTGCCAAAGTCAGACTGTAAAAAATATATGCTTGTGATGGAGCATTGACTGGGGTTACAAAATTGCGTTCATTAGACCTTTGTGGTTGACTGAGAGGTGAAGGGAGTTAGCATTCAACAAATCACAATTATAACAGTGTAACCCATTTGGACACTCAATAAGGACCGGGAATCTTTAGTCAAAGTTAAGGTGGATTTATTAAATATAAAGTATCGAACCACTAAGTAAGCAAAACAGAAAAGTATTATGCACATAAAGCATTACAACAAGTATATTAAGGCATCTGATGTGGATTCGGGTTTGAAAGCAAAAGTTCGATAAAGTTGGCAGTCAGAATAATCCAAGTACAGAAGAACAGAATTCGGTGCTCCTCTGATAAGCTCTGTTCCTCCTTCCTAAACATGAATAATTCAAAAGTAGTGTCATCTAAATTAGAATCTACCTATAGATGGGTCATTAAGGATGGGGCAGTGGAGAGTTTAAGAATGCAGGTAGGTGTCAGCATTGTGAGGATTTTGGTAGAAAACCTCTAAAGGGAGAAGTGTTTAGCATATAGCTATACACTAGCAAGCAACAACGCAAGCAGGGGGGTCTGTATCTCTCAAAGTCCAAAAAGATATGCAACTCCAGTCTAACAGTATACACATTAATTAAAGCATACAGATACAGTCTAATGAGCTAATCATCATGCCACCTTTCTTTGGACCAATGGTGGTGAACCTTTAGGTTTTTTAGCAACATTAGAGTTTTCTCCCATGTCACGAAATTTAGGTGCTCCCATGTACTTGAACACCTCAATTGTCGCAGATATACAACGAATAAACAACCTCTTGACAATGTTATTTTCTTCTCAGACCTCTCTATCTCCAATACATAATACACCTCTCTCTGTAACTAATGAAGCCTTGGGACTGCACCTGCAGAGGAGAGAACATGCAATGCACGCAGAAAAATAAATTTCAAGATCCAGGCCTAGTATGGTCAAGTTAAACAAATTTTAGAGTGCACTTCAGTTACAGGAATATAGGTGCACATCCTATTTAAAAAAAAATGTTAGATGAATACTAAAATCACTATTACATGTGTGATGATTTTTTCATTTGAGTGCAATATAATCTCGAAACAAGTGTAAAACATATCAAATGAAATTTCTTCATGATTAGGCTAAACATTAATATGCACACGTTTATGAATCTCTAGTTTCTACAGTTCATGCACTTCAGTTTATATTTGAGTTGACCACTTTACATTGATAGAACACACAAAGTATATGGTGGTCAGTGCATGTATATATTGCGTTGTTGTGATGTGTAAGGGTGGAGCTAATATCAATCAAAACAACGAGAGAGTGTGCCTTAGGTTTAGCAGAAGAGCATTACTGTAGATACCTTTTTGGTTTCTTTAGAAAGCCCTCACTCACCAACCTGGTTGGTGACATGCTTCATCATCGGGCCCCACCGGGAGAGGCCGAATGCCACCCCGGTGTGCTTCGACGCCAGAACTACTGCGGAGCAGGTTTGTTTGTGAGTGGTGTGTAGTGATTTAAAAATGTACTGTTTGTATCTACAAAAATAATTTTAATGGGAGTCAAACAGACATATATAAAAACAAGGTAATGGACATATGGACTGAATAGATTGTTCAGCCAGGTCACTTTAGTGTGGTCAACATGTTTCAGCCTATGTGTTATTTATAACAGGCATTCGTCAGGACCTTAGGTGTGTGTGAAACCCCGGCGGTGTGGGCGCGCTAAGGTCCACCCTAACCTGGGGTTATGGATGTGAAAACAATTTTGTAAAAAATCAAAATTGTGAAAAAGGATATGAAAAAAGTGTTTTCTGGTGACTCCCGCAATGGGTCTCGGGAGGGGGGTGGAAGCTACAATGGCACACCGCCCGCTAAGCTTGGCACCCTTATGGTACCTAAGCGGAACCTCTAAAACCGGACCCCGATGGAGCTAATATCACACTGCTCCATTTGTATATTTTACCAAGTGAAAAATAAATTCACAAAATGTTTCCAGGATTATGGCTAGAAAGCTATGACTGACACAGGTCTGCTTGCCGAAAATGGATATGTGAATTCCTAAAATAAGTACGTTTTCACTCATGCAAATTTGTAATCCTTTGGGTACCAATGTGTTCCTTTATTTAAGAATCAGGCCCTACGTCTCTAGTTCAAGGGGTGTAGTGGCAGCCATTTCTGTGCATTCCAGACCAAATATAGCACTTCCCAGGCACTAATCAGGCTCCTAAATCAGAATCTGAAGGCATTGAGGCCCACTGGTGAGCAGCTCAATGGCATGCTCCCTGCTTGATGCAACAGAACAGCGAGAGAGAAAGCGAGAGAGAAAGACAGAAAGATCCCGGGTACAGGGCTGTATATACCTTTCCATGTGCTAGATGCCTAAAAACAGTGACAACCGGTCACCAGGGAAGGTCAGAAAATTGGGTTGCATCTTGCCTGGATTCCAATCAAAGCTGCAGTAGAGCTCAGACTGGCCTCGTGGTGAATGGCCTGTGCTCTGGCCCTTCACCTTGCAAAGAAGGAGCAAAAATGTGGTGGCAGACATTAGGCATGGGCCCTAAATCAGCTTGCATAGGGAAAGGGGACAGTCTGAATGATGATTCCCAGTGCTCACGTGGGAACCATGAGAGAGACCTATGGGAGAGGTGCAGCCTGAGGGGGGTAGATGGTGGTAGGGGAAATCACCCCTGTCTTGGAAGGTAAGTACTCCCACCTAGGGACTCATGGACCACTTGTGGGCCACATGAACAAGTGAATCTTGAGTTGAGATATCCTCCATTGGGAGACATGGGCTACTTTAGGTTACACTCATCTGTACAAGTCTATCTGAAATAGAGCAAAAGAGGTGGAGAGCTGAGTCGTAGTACTGCATTGCAAGCACATCTTGAGAGCCTTCCAGTACCGGCCTATTTAAAGCACAGTTGGCAAGTGTTGGTATCATCTGTGCACATTTTGGTCACTTTTGTTCTACATATCCTTTGTTTTTGTACTTAGAGTATACTGCATATTGTAAAAATAAAAACTCCACTTTTCTAATCACCTTTCGTGTGCCAAGTTTTTTAATAAATTAACATTTTCTGAAATACAGGTTGAATCTTTCTTGAATTTGCAATTTCCAGCCAGATGGTGTGGGAGGGACTTCCCGGATTAACAAACCGATTCACTTAGCATTTCACATTTTAGCTTATTTTTCTACTACATTTCCAAAATCAACGCAGCCCTCGATATTGCTATACCATGACAACAGCTAAAAAAAATTGCATATCTTTAACTAACTTTGTCTGTGTATGTTTTTATTCTTGAAAACTGTAACTATTTTGAAAAACATTTACTCTTTTAAAGTATTGCAATTTGAGTGTGTTTTTGTAGTAACCTGCTCAAATATGTACTTTTCTTTTCATCTTTGTGAGAACATTTATCTTTACTGTCTGTTATTTTCCTGAAAATAGCTTGTTGTCGCTACAGTGGCATTTTATCAGTTTCCATCCCCTCATAGTCTGTAAGATACATGTGCCCACAAGGATAACTGTTAGCAACAAGATAAAGATCATTTTTAAAGACAAAACAGTTTCAATATTATGATGAGTAAATTGAAAAAGGTAAAATATGCCTCCACCATAGTGAGCAGTTGAAACAGTGCCATAGGAAGTCAATGGTGGGTGGCCATGATGTAAGCAAGGAACATGCCTTATCCCCTGGTTGAGTAAGTAGTAAAAGAAAACCATTTCTGGAGCACGTGGGGCTTTTCACAATTCTGTGACCCAGTGTTACAGCACCTACTGCTCTAAGAATAGCTACACCCTCTAAAAATGATTGAGCCATTCTAAGGACTTGGATCAACCTGTCAATCAACATCAACAGTATGCAAAGCAGCCGAGAGGACAAGCATCGCTAAAATGGACACCACAACTCTATCAGCCTGGATTAACAGCTGTTTTGAACCCCTATTGCCTATGACTTAATAAGGAGCTTTCCTCCGTGTAATCCTTTGGCCGCGTGGTTCCACTTGTTTTCATTACTTTCACCAGGAATGGTGCTTTAGGTACTATACAACACAGGGACCAGAATTTCAAAAGGAATCAAATGCATGGAAATGTATTGAGGGGATAGGGCGGGAACCGACAACTGGAATAAAGCCTGACATTAAGAAAAAATGCCAGAAACATTTAGGGAGGATCACTGATGGAGCACAGCAGCAAATGTTGAGGAAGCCATCATCGGATTTCAGCCTTCCAACTAAAAGGCACTTTGCTTGTGCAAATGCATCATCAGGAACGTCAGGCCCCCCTCAGTACCCTTTAAGGATTCTGGCTCGTAGCAGAATGCATGAGGCATCACCTACAGAGGAGCAGAAGAGTAATACAGACTCTTCCTTGGGTGGCGCGCTTGTGTGGGAAAGCCTCTCTACAGGCTGCTTACAGTGCTGAATGTGTAATAGAATAAATGGCGATGCCCAAAGCTCTGCTCAGAACCCCACGGCAGGTGCTTTTAAATGCCGACGCATCGAGTACCAAGACTGCGCAGTCTTGAATCAACCTCATGGCCCTTCCATCCACCGTCAAACACCCCCTGTCCCTTTATATCACTCATTCAGGTTCCTGCTTCCTCACAATTTGTCTGACTTGCTCTTCTACTTCTTTCCTCCTTGTATTGTGTGTTTTTTCCTTTCTTGCTCATGGTCAATGTCTGATGAGGAAAAATAAGTGCCTGTCCACAAAGATGAGTGCTGGTGGACCCTACCTGCAACCACCTGCTCAAATTAGGCGCTGTTTATATACCATCTCTTTGACAGTATGACTTCCAGATAGGACTGCCAATCCAGAGGGAAGTTGGAATCCTTGCCACAGTGTCCTGTGAGCTCCCCTGAAAGGATTGAGCATTCTAGAGCACTTTTAATGTAAGGAGGGTCAGCAGATACTGAATTCCATGCAATTGTTTTTCTATCAGTCCTCAATGTGAGACTCTCCAAGACCAGGGAATCAGGTAAAAAGCAATTGGGTTATGTCCTCGATTATACAAGACTGGAACAATACCAGTTTTATGTTATGTTAATTATATTTGTATGGTGCAGCTTGTCACCCGTGATGGTATCCAAGCGCTGGAGCAGGAGAGAAGGTCCGGCGGTGGTTCCAGGTTTTTAGCTTCTTAAGGAAGTGGAGGAGGGGAATGGTGGTCCTGATGTGTAGGGTATACTGGCAAAATCCACATAACTGTACATATTCTTTGGTTTGGAGGAGCACCTGAATTCTGCCACTAACTAGAGTGAGAATTGGCAAACCCTCAATAAATGTCACCATTTTCATTAGTTGTTAATTTCTTTCTGACAGGGGTTGGTCCCTGCAGGCTTTGGAGGCTTGGTTAAAAATAATGTCAGCAATATGAGTGAGGGTAAGCTGCCTGGACAATTCAGGTTTTTTCAGATTTTTGTAGAAGAGCAAGCCATTCCATTGCAAATAAGTACTTAATTGCCTACCTTTTCTGTTGCAAGACCACTGGCCACACGTCATCTGACAACTCTCAAACCACCCCGTGCTGTGGTGTAGTCTGTTTTCTATGTCTCTTAACGCAACTAGCAGGAGATATTTATTTGGAGCCAGAATAATCAAACAATTCCCCTTAAAAGCATGAAACAAACAGTAGTTTCACTTGCCTTCTCTCCCAGCATCTCCAAGTGGTTGTGCCAGAAAAAGGCATATCCTATATACAATGTCTGTAGTAAACTACAGACATTGCACACAGAAGAACGCTGTCAGCTTTTAACTGGTATGGTTATGAAACTATGCTTCAGTCTTCCACGACCTGCAAGTATTAGTTAGATTCAAGATATGTAAAACTATTTTTTTGTTGAAAAATAATGTTTACTTTGTTTGAAACCTGCTACTCATGTTGCCTGTGTTTGCTATAGCCACAGTAAGAAGACTGTAGTCTGTTTTTTATAACAGATGGACTGTTTTTTCTCTCTAGAAGAAGGTAATCTGTTTTCTTAAGACTATGCAGAGGTTCAACACCAGTAGTTATGCCCTCCCCCCCATCGAACTAAAAAAATACACCAACAATCTGTGAGGTTCCAACCTCGCCCGTAAGTCTTGTTATAGAATTAAACATGCTATTGCCATGCTGGATCTTGTCCTCTCCTGGAAAGTTTAGAAAAGGAACAAAAATTACATTTACCCTGATGCCTCACTGTTGGAAATGGTACTTTTTGCAGGGTTATCCACAGACATTTTGCCTTCCTCCTCCCTATGTTGCAGAATTTGCTGTTGTTGGCTTTAGGACTGTGCACTTTACCTGTGCAAGTCAGTGCTAAAGTGCTCGTGCTCTCTCCTTAAAACATGGTAGCATTGGCTTATAGCCATTTGGCATATTTAATTTACTAAAATGTCCCTAGTAAAGTGGTAGTGCATATGCACAGGGCCCGTAAATGAAATGATACCAGTGGATCTGCGGCACTGATGGTGCCACCCACTTGAAATTGAAATTGAAATGTATTTTATTGTCTAGTTAATTAAAACCATAACAATTTTCCCACATAAATCAATCTCTAAATATGTTAAAATCACTTAACTGATTATCCTAAAATCCCATAGGATAATACCTTCCCAACGACTTAAGTAGCCCGTCAAACGTGTATCAGGAGGCATTGATACGGGTAAGAATAAAAAACCATAAAGACCTCTTGTTCATGGCCAATGTGTGGAGATTGTGGAGTGGTTGTAAGGTGAAGAGCTCTCGAAAGTGAGGAATAGGAGCTGTGAGTAAGGGTGAGCCCACCAGATGTTTTAGAGCTGGGCCCTTGAAATGAAATGACACGGTTCCATGGAAAAGGCAAGCGTTCATGAGCTTGCAGGAGTGACGACATTAAAGACCCAAGTGTGCTCTGGCCCTAGTTACGTCATAAAGCTTCAAAGAAGGGGAAGCCTACTAGACAGGACGTGTTGGAAGAGAAGTAGTGGAGCAGCGATGCTACAGTAGCTTGGGAAAGAGGCTACAAATATACAGGGGTCTAAAAAGGTTACATGCACAGATCTAGATATCAAACTAAAATGTAACTGGAAGCCCTGGCTCATTAAAATCACTTTCACATTTTGGCTTACCATACACATACCACAGTTATAGGATTATCGCAAAAGAACAGATGGTGATTGCAGAGCAATCATTAAAGACAGAAAATTTGAATATCTACTATGGAAAATAATATGAGATAGGCTCTCACGAAAAACAAAGGCCCAATTTTAAGGTGCGCATCAACAGGCAAAGAGCACAGAATGAATTCTCTTCACATAATTATGTTGAAATCAACCCTTGCAAAGTCAAGTAGCCTCTGTCCAGCAGTCTTTGAAGAGAGAGCGATAGACAGAAGGGCCATCTTGGCAAAAGCAGCCCGCATGTGGATAGACCAAAGATCTGGTACGTGAATGATACAAGAATTGTAATTACACCAGCCCTTTCAGGGGTCTTGAGCTACGATCGTGAGGTCAGTGAGGTAGCTTGATCATTTACTATGGAACATCAAAAACTATGGAACCCATTTGAAAATAATTTTTGGAAAAACAAGTGTTTTTACAGTAATTCTCTTCTGGGTGACCCTGGGATGAGGTAGGAGCATGAATACGACTGGGATAAACTAAGGTCGAACTTTAGTTATCCAGCAGCCCAGATGAAGTGAATACTGAAAAATGGAAGCGTTTAGTGCATTCTACAGCACTGTTTTAAAGAGAGCCTCTGTGGCAGTCCCTGGACACAGCAGAAGTTGTGCTTCACATATCTTTAAACACGTGAGTCCCAATTTTCAAAATGTCTTTCGACCATAGATGTCACCTACAGTCAGAAAAGTGCAAGATAGATTCTTAATTTTCTAATCTTAATTCCCAGTTTGGGATGTGAGGAACTTTTAGACCATAAATATGGCCAAAGACAGTTGCATGTCAGACAGGCTGGCAGATTTTCTACTGATGTAACCAGACTAGAGGGATGGGGAAATGAGTGCTGCCAATGGACATTTGACTTGAGGCGGTAGCCCTTTCGGTAGATGCGGAGAAAAAATGGGGAGAAACTCAATTTGTACAAATACAAATTTCCCTGAATAAAAAACCAGGAGATTATCTGCCTGCAAACCCAGAAAATATGATTATGAATTTAGGGGCCAATTCAAAAGATAATCAGCAAAACTACACATGTATTAGTACTGCCTTGAACAGATGCAGGTTCACTATTTTCGTGAAATCATAAAAATATCTAGCCCTAGAAGTATGTCTGTGAAGCTGCATGAGTGATGTGAAATTGTCCAGGTGCACTACTGAGAAATGTTGTGAACTATGCTCAGTGCTTTACTTTTCCTGTCTTTAATATACAATTCTGCACAGGGGCGATGCAGCTCAATATCAAAGGCACGTTTCATTCTTTACTTTTTTCCTCCCTGGGGAAAACGCCTTTCCTCATGGGGAAAGTCTTTCATCTAAACTCCCATGAAGTTTGTGGGAGAAATGCTCCTCTTCCCAGCTTGGAGGGGACATTTCTCCAACCCTTAACTGAAGTAAAGCACTGACTGTTTCCAGGGTGGCAAAAGGTCAAAAATGAGTTTGTGAAGGCCCTTGAACATGTGGATGTTCACAAGCATGTGCTCATTCCTCATCTCATGCATGGTGTTCACTATTGTGTAATTCTAGGCACTCTTAGCAGAAAATTAAGGAGCATTAATCCTTTTGCAAGTCAAGAATCAACATGTCAATTCCTGGCTGGCATAAATGGAGTCGTGTTTGGCCCTGAATATAAATGGCTATGTCTCTCGCTCTCTTACATCTTGCAACTTCTGTTCACCACCCCAAAACGAAATCTATAAAGATTGTTGGTGTTTGTCCACTAAAAGGAGATTTATGGGTGAATTATCATTGGCCAGGGTACAAATCATGGGTGCAAACTGTGTACTAACTTTTTGTGCCCTGCGTAGCATTCTACAATGCGACGGATGTACTAATCAATCACATGACAAAATTGACATTTGCAGAGGAGATCGCAGAATAAACAAACTGCCCCATTATTATCCCTTTTACCGCGGCGGAAATTACGCCACGGTGCGACACCTTTGATGAGTGGGCGGGGTCGCGTCAGCCAACGGACGTGCGCAGCACTACGGAGGTAGTGCGCGCAACAGCCGTTGGCCGACAGAAGCACGCAACGGGTTGATATCAACTACGCAGGTTGCAATTTGCAGCCTTGCGAGTGACTGTAAACACAAGCATGAGGGCTTGCAAAGGACTGCTGACCTCCTTCCCTGGTTTCACATTCCTGGCAGGAAAACCTTTTTGAAAGTAGCCTGTGTGCCTCAAGGAAACAACTGCTTCAAAAAACGGTTTCCTGTCAGGAATGTATTGGGGAGACCATGCGACCACTGTTTGTTCCCCACAAAGCCAAAGGTGATGATTTCCAACTTGGATATCTTCGCTTTGGCATATGAGATCGATTCCCAATTCAAGTGTCGGCCCCGATGAAAGCATGGACGTCATTTGGGAGTAGTCAGGGGTCGCAGCTGTGACCACTTGCTTGCTCCCTGCTACTCCTGGCACTTTCTTTGCAGCCCCTGGCCCCAGAGGAGGCAACATTTTGCCCCCTCAGAGACCAGGGGTTGCAAAGAAAGTGGCAGTAGTAGTAGTAGTAGTAGCAGTAATAATACGTTATTCGGTTATAGTTAACCGTCAAAGTGTTCACAACCAGAAATACAATAACGTTAGAACATGAACTGTAAAAATACATAGCAATCCTTTTATATTTCATCCCTCATTAAAAAATATGCAAAATAACAATAATCATCTCATGTTCTATAAAATAAAATAAGAGTACATCATCAATCGCTTGAAATAAGAACATCCAAGCAACATCATACTATTTCATAAAACAACATTCCCACAGAAGCAATGTCAAAAACAGTGAAATGTGTCCAAAAAGTGGCCATGCATAGTGCAACCAATAGCAATGTGCAAGAAGCAAAATAGTTGAGAAACTTGTTTAGTTAGCACAACATTAAGCATTAGGCTTTAGAATTTTAATTCTCGTAAACCATACTGCTTGTAAAAATGTACTAACTTTGCTCTTGTAAAGCTTTGATACATAACATTGCAACTTCCAATGCCACTTTCAGGCCCCCCGATAAATACGATGCATAGTTGATTGCAATACTTCTTTTGCAGGGCATATAGGCTTTTCTAACTTGGAAACAGGGCTTGTACATGGCAAAACAGTCTTTTGAGTTTAAAAGTTGTGTTTTTAGAATTCACTGGCTTTTGGACCGCAAAACTGCAGCACGAACCTCGATTGAGACCAAATAATGCACTGGCTACAATCGCTTAAACTATTTTCATTTTAGGGTTCTCCAAAAGCGGTCCTGGAGGGCCGGATCCATGCCAGATTTTCAAGATAACTACATTTATTTAAATGGGGATGTGAAAAATCTGGCATGGATCCAGCCCTCCAGGACCGACTTTGGAGAACCTTGATTTATAGGAAGAGAAGCTTGGATTTGGCAATGAAGAGAGGCTTATTTCTAGGACCAGTTCAACTGCCAAAAGGCGCCAATTTGAGCCCTTTAATTGAGAGAAAATAGCGTCACGTAGATAATGCATGACAGAAACTGTCAATGTTGGAGGGGAGGACGAAGTTTAGTTGTGATGGCTGGAATGCAAGAATAAGCGTTAATGTTTGCATTCTTTGCATCAATTTCACGGAAAAAGATTCAGCAAAACTAATGATTCTCTTTATTATTTTTGTGTTTTAGGGTTGGTGAGCCTTGCTTTGACTGCTTCTATGATTGAAAATTTCAATAAAACAACCATATTAAGATCAACAAAAACGTTTCGGCCATATATCTTTGTAAAGCGAAATTATTTTCTTTTCTGTTTTTTGAAAATACCTGTGCACTCACACTGGTGAGACTGAGTTGGCAGATGCTACAAATTGTATCAGAAAAGACTGGGATCGGTTATGTGGGAAAAGTGTGGCTATTTCTGGGCATTTTCTAGAGAGGTACTAGAACATCTCATATTTATAAACTCTAAACCTCAAAAGCTAAAACTAATGACAGAGGCAACAGCCATGTCTGAACAAATAGCTGGCGGATGTTAATTATTGGTATACGTCTTGCTTTGAATGTTCTGCATGTTTACGTATTGCACACAGTGTAGTTTAGTCTCTAGCACTTAAAGCGGTTTACCACCTAGACTTATGTGTTGAGACAGATGAGCTGCAAAGTTTCACAGACAAAATTCGGTTTTAGCATTTATGTTAAATGCCAGAGATTATGTGCAATTTGTTTTGGGGTTCTCAACTTTCTCTTTAGGCTTACCACACTTTCAACACAGGGACCCACAAAACTATCACACACTAATTCATCAAATTATCTAAAATGCTTCCTTCCTTCTGAAAACAAAATCTCTTTTATAGTACAAGCGCGTAGTAGGGGACTGGAGGAAGACGGTGGAAACTTCGGATCAAGATAATAAAGCCACAATCATAAAAAAAACTTGTGGGTGCAGAGAGCGCATGTTCTGGCTCTCTACAGCCTGGGAGTGCGGAGCCTCATTTTTTTTAGGTCTCGCTGAGCAGACTTTTGGTGGCCTAGCGCTGGCGTTCACACGAGCGTGCACGCGCGCAGCCGCCTCCCTTCCAGCGTTTCCCGGCTGACCGAGCTTAGCCGCGTATGATTCCCAATGAAGGTCCCGCAGGTGCACACCACCATCCAGCCTAGCGGAATTATCGCCACACCCCAATCACTATCCCCGTCAACATGCACCTTGTTTACTTCTCAGCCGGGCCGAATTAACAATTAGCCTGCAGGCACGCTCAATGAAGCTCCCGCAGCTGCACGTTGCCACTCAATTTAGGGCTTCACTGCCTTTGCGTCTTGTGGGTCATGTTCATTTAAACAGAGACTAGCGCATTACTTTTTTTTTTTTACTTTTTTTTTATTGAAACATTTGCATTCAGTTTGCCAGAGACCGTGCATAGATGGCCCTGACTCTTTTACTTCGATAAGTTGTAAAGATCTTTGCTTGTCTTCACGCTCCCTTTCATTCCTTGCACTTTGTTCGACTAGCCTCAACCTATAGTTTCAATGGCCTGTGACCCTTTTAGTCTTTACCCCATCTTTTCTAACCTGTTGAAGATTTCCACCATCTTAGCTCTCCTTGGCTATGTTCGGACCTGTCACGTACACAAACCCTTGCTATCTCGTGTTTTATATTTTGTTGTCTTAGTTTTTTGCAAATCTCTCTAGATCCCACTCCTTTCATACCTAGTAGAGATTCCACCAGGCACAAGTTGTGTACCTGCTCATCACTTCCACTGTTTTCTCTTTCACTTCACAGTGCAGTTGCATTTCTGAAGCCTCTCATATCTTATGTGTCGAGTCCATCCTGCCCCCCCACAGTTTGCATTACTATAATGTCGTCAGTGTGTAATGTCTCTCACAGACACTCTCTCACAGAGACTCTCTCACAGACTCTCACAGCAGACACTCTCTCTCAGACTCTCACAGACACTCTCTCAGACTCTCACAGACACTCTCTCACAGACTCTCTCTCACAGACTCTCACAGACACTCTTTCAGACTCTCACAGACACTCTCTCAGACTCTCACAGACACTCTCTCACAGACTCTCAGACACTCTCTCACAGACTCTCAGACAGTCTCTCACAGACTCTCAGACACTCTCTCACAAACACTCTCTCACAGACTCTCACAGACTCTCTCTCACAGACTCTCACAGACACCGTCTCACAGACACTCTCTCCCAGACGCTCAGACACTCTCTCACAGACTCTCAGACACTCTCTCACAGACTCTCAGGCACTCTCTCACAGACACTCACAGACACTCTCTCACAGACTCTCACAGACACTCTCTCACAGACTCTCACAGACACTCTCTCAGACTCTCACAGACACTCTCTCAGACTCTCACAGACACTCTCTCACAGACTCTCATGGGCACTCTCACAGACTCTCACAGACACTCTCACACACTCTCTCACAGACTCTCTTATAGACTCTCAGACACTCTCTCGCAGACTCTCACAGACACTCTCTCACAGACTCTCACAAACTCTCTCACAGACACTCACACAAACTCTCACATACACTCTCTCAGACTCTCACAGACACTCTCTCACAGACTCTCAAAGGCACTCTCTCAAAGACTCTCACAGACACTCTCACTGACACTCTGTCAGACACTCTCTCACAGACACTCTCTCACAGACTCTCACAGACACTCTCTCAAAGACACTCTCTCAGACTCTCACAGACACTCTCTCACAGACTCTCACAGACACTCTCACAGACTCTCACAGACTCTCACAGACACGCTCTCACAGACACACTCTCACAGACACTCTCTCACAGACACTCTCTCACAGACACTCTCTCACAGACACTCTCTCACAGACTCTCACGGACACTCGCTCACAGGCTCTCACAAACACTCTCAAAGACACCCTCACAGACACTCTCTCACAGACACTCTCACACAGACACTCTCACACAGACTCTCACAGACACAGACACTCTCTCACAGACTCTCCCAGACACTCACAGACACTCACAGACAGTCACAGACAGTCACACAGACTCTCTCACAGACACTCTCCCACAGACACTCTCACACAGATTCTCACAGACACTCTCAGAGACTCTCACAGACACTCTCACAGACACTCTCGCACAGACACTCTTGCACAGACACTCTCACAGACACTCTCTCACAGACACTCTCATAGACACTCTCACAGCCACTCTCACAGACACTCTCACATACTCTCACAGACACTCTCACAGACTCTAACAGACACTCTCTCACACACTCTCTCAGAGACACTCTCTCACAGACTCTCAAACACTCTCTCACAGACTCTCACAGACACTCTCTCACAGACTCTCTCTCACAGACACCATCTCACAGACACTCTCTCACAGACTCTCACAGACACTCTCTCAGACTCTCACAGACACTCTCTCAGACTCTCACAGACACTCTCTCACAGACTCTCAGACACTCTCTCACAGACTCTCACACTCTCTCACAAACACTCTTTCACAGACTCTCACAAACACTCTCTCACAGACTCTCACAGACACCGTCTCACAGACACTCTCTCACAGACTCTCACAGACACTCTCTCAGACTCTCACAGACACTCTCTCTCAGACTCTCACAGACACTCTCTCAGACTCTCACAGACACTCTCTCACAGACTCTCTCTCACAGACTCTCACAGACACTCTTTCAGACTCTCACAGACACTCTCTCAGACTCTCACAGACACTCTCTCACAGACTCTCAGACACTCTCTCACAGACTCTCAGACAGTCTCTCACAGACTCTCAGACACTCTCTCACAAACACTCTCTCACAGACTCTCACAGACTCTCTCTCACAGACTCTCACAGACACCGTCTCACAGACACTCTCTCCCAGACGCTCAGACACTCTCTCACAGACTCTCAGACACTCTCTCACAGACTCTCAGGCACTCTCTCACAGACACTCACAGACACTCTCTCACAGACTCTCACAGACACTCTCTCACAGACTCTCACAGACACTCTCTCAGACTCTCACAGACACTCTCTCAGACTCTCACAGACACTCTCTCACAGACTCTCACGGGCACTCTCACAGACTCTCACAGACACTCTCACACACTCTCTCACAGACTCTCTTATAGACTCTCAGACACTCTCTCGCAGACTCTCACAGACACTCTCTCACAGACTCTCACAAACTCTCTCACAGACACTCACACAAACTCTCACATACACTCTCTCAGACTCTCACAGACACTCTCTCACAGACTCTCAAAGGCACTCTCTCAAAGACTCTCACAGACACTCTCACTGCCACTCTGTCAGACACTCTCTCACAGACACTCTCTCACAGACTCTCACAGACACTCTCTCAAAGACACTCTCTCAGACTCTCACAGACACTCTCTCACAGACTCTCACAGACACTCTCACAGACTCTCACAGACTCTCACAGACACGCTCTCACAGACACACTCTCACAGACACACTCTCACAGACACACCCTCACAGACACTCTCACAGATACTCACTCACAGACACTCTCTGACAGACACTCTCTCACAGGCTCTCACAGACACTCTCACAGATGCTCACAGACACTCTCACAGACACTCTCACAGACACTCTCTCACAGACTCTCACAGGCACAGACACTCTCTCACAGACACTCACAGACACTCACACAGACTCTCACAGACACTCTCTCTCAGACTCTCACAGACACTCTCTCAGACTCTCACAGACACTCTCTCACAGACTCTCTCTCACAGACACCGTCTCACAGACGCTCTCTCACAGACTCTCACAGACACTCTCTCAGACTCTCACAGACACTCTCTCGGACTCTCACAGACACTATCTCACAGACTCTCAGACACTCTCTCACAAACACTCTCTCACAGACTCTCACAGACTCTCTCTCACAGACTCTCACAGACACCATCTCACAGACAGTCTCTCACAGATGCTCAGACACTCTCTCACAGACTCTCAGACACTCTCTCACAGACTCTCAGACACTCTCTCACAGACACTCACAGACACTCTCTCACAGACTCTCACAGACACTCACTCACAGACTCCCACAGACACTCTCTCAAACTCTCACAGACACTCTCTCAGACTCTCACAGACACTCTCTCACAGACTCTCACGGGCACTCTCACAGACTCTCACAGACACTCTCTCATAGACACTCTCACACACTCTCTCACAGACTCTCTTATGGACTCTCATACACTCTCTCGCAGACTCTCACAGACACTCTCTCACAGACTCTCACAAACTCTCTCACAGACACTCACACAAACTCTCACATACACTCTCTCAGACTCTCACAGACACTCTCTCACAGACTCTCAAAGGCACTCTCTCACAGACTCTCACAGACACTCTCACTGACACTCTGTCAGACACTCTCTCACAGACACTCTCTCACAGACACTCTCTCACAGACACTCTCTCACAGACACTTTCTCACAGACTCTCACGGACACTCGCTCACAGACTCTCACAAACACTCTCACAGACACCCTCACAGACACTCTCTCACAGACACTCTCACACAGACACTCTCACACAGACTCTCACAGACACAGACACTCTCTCACAGACTCTCACAGACACTCACAGATGCTCACAGACAGTCACAGACAGTCACACAGGCTCTCTCACAGACACTCTCCCACAGACACTCTCACACAGACACTCTCACACAGATTCTCACAGACACTCTCAGAGACTCTCACAGACACTCTCACAGACACTCTCACAGACACTCTCGCACAGACACTCTCACAGACCCTCTCTCACAGACACTCTCATAGACACTCTCACAGACACTCTCACAGACACTCTCGCAGACTCTCACAGACACTCTCACAGACTCCAACAGACACTCTCTCACACACTCTCTCAGAGACACTCTCTCACAGACTCTCAAACACTCTCTCACAGACTCTCACAGACACTCTCTCACAGACTCTCTCTCACAGACACTGTCTCACAGACACTCTCTCACAGACTCTCACAGACACTCTCTCAGACTCTCACAGACACTCTCTCAGACTCTCACAGACACTCTCAGACACTCTCTCACAGACTCTCACACTCTCTCACAAACACTCTCTCACAGACTCTCACAGACACTCTCTCACAGACTCTCACAGACTCTCTCTCACACTCTCACAGACACCATCTCACAGACACTCTCTCACAGACTCTCACAGACACCGTCTCACAGACACTCTCTCACAGACTCTCACAGGCACTCTTTCACACACTCTCACAGACACTCTCGCAGACACTCTCTCACAGACAACAGACTCTCACAGACACTCTCACAGACACTTTCTCACATCCTCTCACAGACACTCTCACAGACTCTCACAGACACTCTCTCACAGACTCTATCTCACAGACTCTCTTTCACAGACACTCTCTCACAGACACTCACAGACTCTCACAGACACTCTCTCACAGACTCTCACAGACACTCAAAGGCTGTAGAGAGCCAGCCCAGAACATGCGCTCTCTGCACCCACAAGTTTTTTTTATAATTGTGGCTTTATTATCTTGCTCCAAAGTTTCCACCGTCTTCCTCCAGTGCCCCACGCACTTGTACTATAAAAGAGATTTTGTTTTCAGAAGGAAGGAAGCATTTTAGATAATTTGATTTTGTCTTAAGTTAGTTCTGTGAAACTCTCTCACAGATTCTCACAGACACTCTCACAGACTCTTACAGACACTCTCACAGACTCTCACAGACACTCTCTCACGGACTCTCACAGATACTCTCTCACAGACTCTCACAGACACTCACACAGACTCACAGACACTCTCTCACAGACACTCTCTCACAGACTCTCACAGACACTCTCACAGACACTCTCACAGACTTTCACTGACACTCCCACAGACTCTCACAGACACTCTATCACAGACACTCTTTCACAGACACTCTCCCACAGACTCTCACAGACTCTCTCACAGACACTCTCACAGACACTCTCTCACAGACACTCTCACAGACTCTCACAGACACTCTCTCAGACTCAGACACTCTCTCACAGACTCTCACAGACACTCTCTCACAGACTCTCACAGACACTCTCTCACAGACTCTCTCTTACAGACTCTCACAGACACTCTCACAGACTCTCACAGACACTCTCTCACAGACACTCTCACAGACACTCTCTCACAGACACTCTCTCACAGACACTCTCTCACAGACTCTCAAAGACACTCTCTCACAGACTCTCATAGACACTCTCTCACAGACACTCTCTCACAGACACTCTATCACAGACTCTCTCACAGACTCTCTCTCTCGCAGACTCTCACAAACACTCTCTCACAGACTCTTACCATCACTCTCTCACAGACTCTCACAGACACTCTCTCACAGACACTGTCTCACAGACTGTCTCACAGACACTCACAGACACTCACAGACACTCTCTCACAGACACTCTCACAGACTCTCACAGACACTCTCCTTCACAGACTCCCTCTCACAGACTCCCTCTCACACTCACTCTCCCACTCTCTCTCACTGACTGACTCACTCTCTCTCACTGACTGACTCACACTCTCTCTCACTGACTGACTCACTCTCTCTCTCCCTGACTGACTCACTCTCTCTCACTGACTCTCTCTCTCACTCTCTCACTCGCCGACTCTCTCATTGACACTCTCGCACTGACACGCTCTCACTGACTCTCTCTGACTGACTCTCTCTCACTGTCTCTCTCTCACTGGCTCTCTTTTTCACTGACTCTCTGAGGCCGATTTCTGTTTTAAGTCTGTCTTAAGTTTGTCTTAAGTCTGTTTTAAGTCTGTCTTAAGTCTGTCTTAAGTTTGTCCTAAGACAAACTTAAGACAAAATCCTAACTTCTGTGAATTCCAAAAGTAGTAAGTTTAGGATTTTGTCTTAAGTTAGTTCTGTGAATCGGGCCCTCTCTCACTGACTCTCTCACTGACTAACTCTCTCTTTCACTGACTGACTGACTGTAGCTAAAAGACTGACTCTCGCTAAAAACTCACTCTCACTGACTATCTCACTGACTCACTCTCTTTCACTTACTGACTGACTCACTCTCCTTCATTCTCACTGACTGACTCTCACTCTTACTGACTGACTCTCACTCTCTCACTGACTCTCACTCTCTTACTGACTGACTGACTCTCTCACTCTCCCTGACTGACTGACTCTCTCACTCACTCTCTCTGACTGACTGACCTTCACCCTCCTGTTATTTATGCCCCCATAACAAAAACAAAAAACACAACAAGCAACCATTGGGACAGGCAGATACAAGTTGCCAGCATTGAAAGGACAAAACAAAAACTAAAGACATTATTTTTAATACTTTTTTAATATGGTCGTTTAGTTGTACATAATGCTTTTTGGGTCATATCTAAGGTAACAAAAATGCTTCTGACATTTCTTTATTATAACTTTTCAGCATGCTGCAAACTTCTGTACAGCACAGCTTAAAGACATAGGTAAAGTCAATATCTCTGGCTAAACACTTATAAGTTCCCAAAGGCGAGACCTATTGGCTATGCCAATGCTTGTTTCAAGTCTCTCTAGGTTTAGCATGAAATGATAGGCTATACTCGGCTCTCACAGTATATTATAAGAGCTAAAGTACCCCCTGCCGAATATTATAAAGATATTGCAAGTCACTGAGTAGTTCTGTAACCATATAGAGGAACAAGGCCGAAGACAGAGTTCCTTTATAAGGGTATGGAGCTTTGAGTTGACTTGCTATGTCCTTATCATGTATGCGAGGTGGTACTTTATCCCATGTAAGAAATGGTCACACCTTCACCTTTCCGATAAACTACTTAAAACTTTGGTGTGTAGCTCTTTCATATGAAAGAGCAATCATGTTTGCAAACATGAAGAATAAAAATAAAACCTCTAGTGCAAAATTTAATGCATCAAAAACCTGTTAGATATTTGTTACACACAGATGTTACAAAAAGTTCAATACAAGCCAGGTTTTGAAAAAAATTTAAAAGCTGCAGTAGCTTGGAATGTGTAGAGGCATGCAAAAAGATTCAGACTTTTCTCTATCTAAGGAGTGCAAAAATATACTTATTCTCTCTGCTTGTCATTGTAAGCTATTAAAATAGAGCAGAAGAAAGAAAACCAAGGTTAAGTTTTTGTTACTTTGAACAGCTGCTTCAATTATGCTCCCTGACCTGACCTGCCTTTCTCCTGGTCTACTGGCTATGACAAAAAGGCATTGACATGTCAGAACTCAACTGTAATAACTTATAATAGTTGAGTTCTGATGACTTTTCTTTATAATCGGCGACTGGGTGCGCACTGCCTTTTATACAGGGAGTACAGAATCCATTGTATTATAAAGGCAGCAGAATCAGAGACATACCTCGCCTGATTCACAAAACCCAACAATTGCATTGAGAATATTACATGTGGTGTAGTGCTTTATGTACATCCGGGTAATACTTTCAAATTCATAAAAACTCATTGGAAATGGTATAGCCATGTGCCGAATATTATGCCATATATGTATGATTTTGCTGGACCAAAATGATACTACCACAGTGCAAATGTGGGAGTTTTCAAAGTGTGGTACCGAAGTATAACTTGCCACAGGGAGCTTGAAAAATAGGCTGGATATGAGGGGAGTTATTGCTGTGAGAGGCTAGATGGGGACCAGGCTCAATGGATACAGCATGGGGATGGGAAACTCTAGTAGATTGCCTGAGGGATCCAGACCGTTAGTCATCATCGATGACACCTGTGGGCTCACCCGCTGATGCTCCCCCTTGAATGTGGTTGTAGCTGCAATTAGGATTTGGTATTGATTATAATTTTTAACAACTGTTTGGATCATTATGGGGCACGGCTTATGGAGGGGAGGGTGGGGAGTTTGGGACATTTGAACATTGAATCACTGAGCACAAAAATGATGTATTGAAAGGAATTCATGATGCGGATAAGATTGTAGTCTGTTATTTGCTGATGCACTAAACTTCAATATAATTTGTTTAAAAAAAATTACAGACAACACATTTTCTATTGAAATGACCATTATATTTGCATAGATATACTGTTTTACTAATAAAACTAAACAGCACACAAACGATAAGTATGTGGAAATGGTATCACCTAGTGTATTGATTCATTTTGATTGAAGTAAAATATTTGTTTACAGCACACGTCAGAGTTACAAAAAAATATGCTTTGTTTGTGATTTACTAATTCTGATATATTCTGAAATATTTGCACAGTTCATTTACAGAAATGTAAATGTTGTGAGCTAGAAAAATGCCTTTCCTTTCACACATCCAGAGTGTCAGATAAATCCTTTGAAGTCAGAGAAAGAAAAGACAACACCTCTGTCTTTAAATGCACAGCAAATGTGACAACATTTGAACAAGATTTAAAGGCCTGTTTACAGAAAATGAGTGTTTGTTGAAGAATACAGTAAACACGCTATGCTCCACGGGAGGAACAAAGACATGCTGAACAGCATAAAAAAAATGTAAGTCAGGAAACAGAAAGCAATCAAATGTGAGTTACAAACCACAAAGCCAATAGTAAGCAATGGGTGGAATAAATTCTTAGGTCAGCTTTCAGAATGTCTCCAAGAAGTCTTTGGCAACCAGACTGCTGTGCTGGGGTGTGGGGTAAAAGCCTTACCCTTTCAGAACACAGTTTGGGGGCACCAAATGAGGGTCTTCTCATCCTCAGAGCACACCAGGGACGTCTCTGAAGAGCACCATATCGCCCGAATAAAGGTATGCAGTAAATCCTGTAGTTAGTTTTAATCACTTCACCCCTTATTGCACTGCATCCCCCACCACCACTTTAGCTCTTTCATTGGGTATTTAGTATATACCTCCATTAGCATCAAAGCATCCCTGACTCCTCCCTCTCAGTGAGAGGGTTGTAGCCTGTATCATGACTAGGCATCATGATACGAGGAGGTGCCCCAATGATGAAGCATTCTGTTGTAATTATCTTCTCTGACTTTTAAGGAACTCTGGCTCATGCTCTGGAATGCAGTGATCCATGAGAATGTCATGGATCAGTCATTCAGTGCCTGGGCAACCTACTGTTATGTCGGTGTGTTCTGTATGCTGGAATAAATCTATCCTGTTCACTACGGAAAGCTTCTTTGGATTTAAGACTAGCGACAATTGGTCTCTTGCCCGATTGGGGACAGGCGATTATCACTGGCTCCCATGCGTGCATACTTTTGCACACCGTTACTGAGGATTTAACTGAGGATTTAAGCATACAGTTGTTCTGCTCTATTGTGGCTTTGCTACTGATTTTTGGACTTTCTTGTGGGTGCGCATTTCCTTCCTGCATTCCTGATTTGTGGCTGCAATAGGGCAGAAAACCGTGAGCATCATGTGGACACAACCGTTGGACCCGCGCGAGGATCACCTTGTTAACAGCTGCACTGCGAGCCTCTTCACGCGCTGTTAGAATCTCCATCAGCTCTTGCTAGGAATGCTTCCTGCCTCACTGTGACGCACGCCGCATGCCGACGTGCGCATAATCACATTGTTGCCTGTGCGGCGTTCGGCCATCTTGGAAGTAGTACCCACATCATCTCGTCGCTGCATTTTCCGGCATCGGAGATTTAGGTAAATGGTCTCCGATTTCCATCGAGGCGATTCTGCTTCAGTTACTATGTTTTCCGGTGAGAGTAGGCAGAGACATTGACTATGTTATTTTTCTTCTTATCTTGATGGATTTTGGATCGCCCAGATTTTTACTTTAGTGACAACTGTGTATGGCAACGTGACAATTAATTCTGGCTAAGTACACTGCCAATGTACAGTTTTGTGGTACACAACTACTTGGTTGTTTTGGCATTTTGCGAATATTATTGCCTCATTTTTTCTTCTTTTTCTCTTGCACTGAGTCTAGATTTGACATTTCTACCTGCAATTACCTTAAGGCATATTTTATTGTACCTTTATTGCAACAAGGAGCATTTTTTGTGTGGTATATTTGGTTTCCTTTTCAATTTTATCACCACAGCAACTTCTACCAGTATGTCACAAACTCCTGCATTTTTGTCAGAAAAGGGTGATCCTATCCTCTTATGGAAGAGGTGGAGGAATCGTTTTGACTCATATATTGTGGCTATTGGTAGGGGAAAATGTTCTGCTTTTAGAAAACAAGACACACTCTTTCACAATTTAGGTGTAGAAGGAAGAAACATGTACGACAGCATGGATTTAATCCCAGTTGGCAATGGTGATAGAGAGCCTGCAGATGTTTATGAAATGTCGAAGACTATGTTGGAGAGGTATTTTGGTCCACGTATCAATGTGGTTCTTGAACGACACAGATTTTTCACCAGAGTTCCAGGGCCAGTTGAATGAGTAGGAAGTTATGTTCCCTCTCTGAAAACTCTCGAACAAACTTGTGAGTTTGGAGAGTTGTCTGATTCCTTGGTCAGGGATCAGTTGGTGAGGTGCACGAACAGCACCAGGGTAGAAGAAAAGTTATTATCCAAGAATCCCTCTTTGTCTGAAGCCATTGCTATTGTTGAAGGAATGGAAAACATGTCTATGTGAGTAAAGGAAATGAGGAAGAACCGTGAGGAAAAGAAGGATGGTCAGGGTGATGTTCATGCCTTTCTAGACTCTGACTGTCTGGTATCTTGCGACAATGTTGCTAAGGTCTCTTTAAATGATAAGAGTAAAGAGGCTGAAGGGAATGCACATACCACACGTACCTCTGGCAGAGATCTTCCTTCACGGCCAGAGCGTGACGCTCGTCAATCCAGCGCTGATCGTAACTTTAATGAAAAGAACGTTAATGACTCACAAAAATGTAAATGTTTTAGATGCGGAAGTTTCTCACATCTATCTTACAATCCCAACTATTATGCCAGAGAGTCGGTGAGCATGAAGTGTGGTATCAAGGGGCATTACGCTCGAGTTTGTAGGTCCTCTGCGAAAAGTCGTGCCCCTGAAAACTCGTCTGAGACTGCACGCACCATTATTTTAAATGTCAAGGAGGGTGATGGTGGTGTTGATGTGGGGAAGTTGATAATGCCAGAATGTGATATTGCTGTGGACGGACATGATTTTGTTGTCCTGGCTGATTCTGGTTCACTTTTCACTATGATTGGTCATAAGCAATGGGATGAGAGTGTGGGGTTGAACAACATGTCCCTTATGCCTCCTCATATCAATCCTGTCAGTTACGGGGGTGCACGTATTAATGTGCTTGGTTATGTTGAGGCCAAAATCAAATTTAAAGGCAGGCACACCATTGGGAATGTGTACATGGCCGAGAGAAGTGATAACCTCCTAGGGTGGAGACACCAGCGTGATTTGGGCATTATACTTAACCCGAGTGCAAGTGATCTCAGGGATCAAATCATGCTAGTTGATTACCCGAGTTGTGGGGAAGAGTACTTTGACAAATTTCCGGATATTTTTACTGACACACTGGTATTTCTCAAGTGTTTTGAGCATCGCCTCATCTTAAAAAAAAAGCTGTACCCTGTTTACATAAAGTAAGAAGAGTACCTAATATGATGATAGAATCATTAAATGTTGAACTCAAAAGATTTTTAGATTTGGGGGTCATTGAGGAAATAGAATCCGGAGAATGGTTGGTTCTGATTGTTTTGGCCACCAAGGATGGAGGTGTTAATATCAGGATGTGTGTGGACTTACGTGGGTTAAACAAGTGGATTTGGGTTGATCGTAAGCCTCTCCCCAACATTTCTGAGTAAATTAGTATGCTAAAAGGGGCCAAGATTTTTAGTGTGTTGAATCTCTCGTCAGCCTACAATCAGATCGTTTTACACAAAGACTCTAGACACCTGACATCTTTTGTAACAACTTTGGGGGCTTACTGTTTCCCGAGGATGCCCTTTGGGTTGGCCTCGGCGGCGGCTTGTTTCTAAAGGGTTATGAAGGTAGTCCTTGGTGACATGAGTAACATCTTGTTTTTTCTAGACGATATCCTGGTTTATGGGAAGAATGAGGTGGAACATGGTGCGACCTTGGTTGGCGTGTTGAAGAGACTGCAGGAGAGACAGCTTACTGTGAAGAAACAAAAATGTCATATTGGTTTGAGTCGGTCACGTATCTTGGACATGTTATCTCAGGTGAAGGAATCCAACCTAAAATGGAGCTTGCATAGAGTATTGTGAAGACTCCCACCCCCATGGATAAGGCACAAGTACGGTCATTCTTGGGACTTGCGGAGTTCTACTCAAAATTTGTTCCGGGGTTTGCGAGTGTGGCTGAACCCATCAGGGCTTTACTTAAGAAGGGTGTGCATTTTGAGTGGTCTGGTCGATGTCAGGAAGCCTTTGACAACATCAAGAATGAAATTGGGAAAATGCCCACCATGGGGCATTTTAATGTCAAGCATAAGACCATTTTGACTACTGACGCCAGCCTCAAGGGGCTAGGAGCTGTGCTTTGCCAAGTGGTGGGAGGCGAGGAGAGAGTGGTTGCTTTTGCTTCCAGAGCGCTCAGGGATGCTGAAGTGAATTATTCCTGTATGGAGAGGGAGGATTTGAGAGTGTTCTGGGCTGTGAGGCATTTTACATTTTATCTTTGGGGTATTCCGTTTTTGGTCAGGTCTGATCATCGTCCCCTGGTGCAAGTTTTCTCCTGTCATCACAACGAACACATGACCCCCAGGCTTAAACGCTGAAGTGAAGGTCTCCAGGAATACAATTTCCGTGTGCAGTACATACCCGGTTTGAGTAACAAGTCTGCTGACTATCTTCCTCGCCTGTCTATGGAAAATGTGCAAGGTGATGTTGAAGTTGAGTGTGTGAACTGGGTAGCAGAACCAGCCCTATCTAATAAAGAGTGGTTGGACAGTGTTAACACGGACAAAGTGTTCTCTTCCCTCAAGGTGAGCATAACCAAGGGTTGGCCTAATTATAAGACTCTTGATCAGGACTTGAGACCCTTTTGGTCTGTGAGGGATGACTTGTCCTTCTACCATGGCAATCCTATGAGGAGTGACAGAGTAGTCCCTCCTACCGACTTAAGGGACAAGATAATAAATCTTGCTCATGATGGACATTTGGGAAGGAGCCTCACAAAAGCTTGTATAAGAGAGAGGTACTGGTGGCCAGGAATGGACCATATGGTTGAAAAGGTGGTCAAGGATTGTGTGTTGTGTGCCACCAATGACAAATCTCATGTCACTAGTCATGTGCCTTTGTCTCCTGTGGAAGTCCCTGATGCTGTATGGTTTAAGGTGGGTCTGGACATAGTTGGCCCTTTTGAACTTATGCGCTCTTACAAAAGATTTGTTCACCTTTTAGTAGGCTATAACTCCAAGTGGGTGGTGACAAAATGTGTGGCTGTAGTCAACACCAAAACTGTAATTGATTTCCTCAAAGATGTGTTTGTGTCTGAAGGTGTTCCAAGTTTTTTGGTTACTGACAATGGGGTGCAATGTGCATCCCCAGAAATGCGTAAAGATTTTGACATAGTTAATCAGAAGACTGCCTTGTATGCACCACAAGCCAATGGTTTGACCGAAAGGATAAACAGAGTGGTTAAAAGTTGTGCTCAACGCGCACTTGATTCAAGGTTGTCATTCAGTAGTGTATTGAGAGAGACATGGTTGCCTCATCGCACCATTCCCAAATTAGTCACACAGAGGTCACCTTTTGAAGCTTTGAGGGGAAGAAAAGCTACTTCTAATTTGAATCCTGTGTGGTTGCCTGAGTGCAACAGTGTGGGTATTTCGAGTGAAGTGAGACGGTCCAGACTTTTGGATTACCAGCAGAAATTCAAGTTCTTAGTGGTATCTTACTCTGCTAGAGGCGGATGATGACATTGACACAGATATTTTAAAACTTTTGGCAAAAGATCTAGTTGATTTAAATGTTAGGGAGGTCTGGCTTGATTCTTTTGCAATACTCCAAGCAGTGGTAAAACCCGCTTCTCTCAAGCGTAATCACCTTTTTACTATGTACAGAGTATATTGGTCTCCAGCAAAACTATCAAGACTCACAGGAACTCAGAGCGCATGCCCAAGATGTATGTACCCTTTGGCAGATGATATGCATATGTTTCTGACATGCCCCAGGATCACCGACTATTGGACCGAGCTGTGTAAGTTCTTGACTGAAGTAACGGGCCTGCAAGATAAGGTAAGCCCTATGCTTATATTTTTTGGACTTCGTCAGGACTGTCCCACCCGATCCAACACTGTCATCTCCAGATTTATTTTCTATACGATCCTATTGGGGAGACGAGCGATCTGCAGGTCTTGGAAATCTGGAGATCCCCCCTTTCTCCTGACTGTGTTAAAAATATCATTTTTACCAGTCAGTTTGATATGGCCTGCGATCCTAGTAGTCAGGAGAAAGTGTGGATAATGTTGGGCGATTGGAGTCAAAGTTCCAGGAGGTCCAATATTTAAGCCAAATAGTCGCTGTCGGTCCTGGTCCCTTCTTTGCTACGGGCACTCTGGTGAAGGGTTGGAAGAGGAAACATCTTTCTTCTTGGATGGCAATTGGGAATAGGGTGCTACCAACAAGAGAATTGGCAAAAAAGAAAGGCAAGTTGAAATATGATGTTAAAATGTCAGTGAGAAGGAGAAAGTTGTGTCTCCGGGATCAGGTTTTAGTGACAAAAACCTAGACACACCTGTAAACGAATAACAAGTTTTATGGGTCCCTACACCATCATTGTTATCAGAAAGAATGTTGTGAAAGTTGACTCTGGTAATACATGGAGTATGTCCAGACTGGTGAGGTACACTGTCAAATCTCCAGAAGTTCATGCCCCTGTTTCTTCTGATGGTTGTGGTCCCATGTGTGATGATTCCGGTGACAGTGACAGTGATGTCGGTAGTTCTCCTGCGAAAAGGTGCAGTAATTTGCATACAAAATGTAAGGATTATGTTTTAAATTAACCTATTGGCATTTGCTTCCTTTTAGATGCGACAGCATTCTATAGTTATCTTTTAAAATATGTTATATATTATTGCTTCTGCTTTACTTGTTTGATTTTTGTTTCCTCTTTTCCTTTGTAAAGGGGATGTGTTGTAATTATCTTCTCTGACTTTTATGGCACTCTGGCTCATGCTCTGGAATGCAGTGATCCATGAGAACGTCATGGATCAGTCATTGTGTGCCTGGGCGACCTACTGTTAAGTCGGTGTTTTCTGTATGCTGGAATAAACCTCTCCTGTTCACTACGGAAAGCTTCTTTGGATTTAATACATGCCACCTCTGGTGGGTGAGGGAAATCATCCTGTAAACGGATGCCTTGTAGGTAGGTGTGTTTCCTTCAGCCTAGCTTACACTATATAGAACCAATAGTTCATTTTGTATGTGGTTAGATGAATCAAGGGAACAAACCCTTGCTGGTCTTTAAACTTGCTCTAGCCCCCCTCCTTGTGAATCACACCATATTTTAATTACAGGTACAAAGTCAAACAATTTCAATAATGTTAAATTTCGAAGTACAAAAACAGGCAGACTGTATCAACATTATTAATAGCCAACTGGAACTGCTGGAGCGGGTAGTACAAAATTGTGTATACCCCCCCCCCCCCATTCTACATGTTTATATTAATCCGAATAATCTATTAATTGTAATATTATTAATTCGTTTGAAGTGCTAACTCACCAATTATATTAACGAAAGAATTACGAGGGGGATTTGCATTTTGCATGGCTAAACTAATTGTATACTAATATATGTACGCATACTAATGGTAGAAAATTAGAATATTGCATGATATATGTTGCTTTTGTGACGTAAGTGTAAGTTGCACCAGATGACATCACTGGGTGAATATAAACGCTTTAAATGTTGCTATTATGCTAGGTAATTACATACACATAGGGGAATTAGTGAGGGTTTAACATTTTATTAGTCATTTCTATGTTTTAATTATGTTTTATGTTTGTTTTGCTTAAGTTGACCATTTGGGCCTAAGAAAAGATGGCCGACTGAGACACACGACATGACTGCTACTGTTCCATTAGGTTTCGGGTGAAATGCGCCTGCGCAACAGCAAGCAACAATGGCCTCGTCCTGACCCCAGGCAAGATGTACCAACCAAGGTCGTACTGGGAGAGTTGCCAGGACCAGAAAACAAAGGACTGTCTTTAAAACCGGAACCAACAAGTGTGATGACTTAATCAAATAGACTATGTGAGAACTTCACCGAATGACCCCAAATCCACCAATCAGGACTGTCTAAAACTCATTCTTGATACATTTTGACATTAAAATCATTATAAAAGTCGGTAGAATAGTGAGTTGACGCGCTCGTTCGTTCGATTTGTCTTGCTGCGAATTTCCTGACGTTATGCTGACGGAGAGGACGGTGACACTGCTGGACAGCTGTTTCCATGAATATTTGACAGACTGAATTGCGGCTTGACTTTGATGAATTAAAGATATTTCCATGACTTGACTGACTAATAGCCAGATTAGGTAAATATGATGTTCTGCGGTTTGGTCGATGATTTTCTAAAATGTGCAATTAATTAGATAAACGATGCTTTGATCAATAGACAAATGTGTTCAGTAATTTTTTTGAAGAAATTAGATTAAGAGAAGAGTATAAATGAAAGAATTGAATTACCAAATTCAACTGATTCATCACCAAATGAGGGGAATATCACGAGGTTTGAAGTTAATAAAGGTATACAATGTACATTAGGGTTTAGGTGAAAAGATATTCCTTTCATGTCAGCGTATGGAAACTTATCCCTCCCGGGAAAGCAGATCAATGAAGTGTGAGTGTTGGTGTTATGGGCCCCACCAATGAATGTACTTGAGTTAATGTTATTGCGATATTTGTTCTGTGCCGAAGGGAGGATTTGACATTCCATGCTGCAACAGTTTTTCTGGTAGCAGAATGATGGTTGTTATTGTTTTGGTTTGGTGATTATAGCTTGTAAATTGGCTATTGATTATTGATTGATATTGGTTTATGTATTAACACTCTGTGTTGAGTTGCGTCGAGTTCTATGTTGTTTGCACGGCTTCTGGGATGTAGGAAGTCGGAAGTTTGTAACGGTTCCGTAGTAGAGCAGAGGTAATCGCTGCTCTCGGGAAAGACGGAATTGTTGTTGCCCTGTAGGTACACAGGGAGAAATGTGTAACGGTTGAAGTTGCACGACGCATTGTCTGGGTTCGATTCGGTGACATCGTCCTGTGTTGCCATTAGAGACATTTTCTGTGTGAGAGAAGTGTGTATGATAGCGTAGGTCACCTGTGAAATTTTGGTCTTAGGTACCAGGAGTCCAAATGGCATTCCGATAACGCTTATCACTGGAAAGGTAACAGGTGTTCTCTGAGCTTGCTAGAAGGATAAAGTAGAGGGAAGTGCTACTTTGTTCACATATGTCATAATTCTGTAGTAGGACAGACTGTTCGCTGTTCTCGGGAAAGACAGGATTCTGTGTGAATGTACTAAATTTTCTCGTGTGCAAGTGCGTGAATGTGAAGGCATTCGGGTTAATTGTGAAACTCTAGTTTTATTTCTCAGGAGCATTGGGTCTCCAACTATGTGTCTTAAATCTGGAGAAACGGTTAGCTATTGCTTGTTAGAAGGGTAAGTTAGAGGGATGTGCTACTTTATCAACGGAAGTAATGATTCCATAGTAGGGCAGAGGTAAGCGCTGCTCTAGGGAAAGACGGAATTCTTGTGAGAAAGGTCTATTACTATTCCTTGGTTAGCGAAGCGGACAATGGTGGTGCTTTTATGTTGTTACTAACAGAATTGTAAAATTGAAACAAAACTTACAGAGTGGATTTTGTAAAGGAGGGGTAGACAGGAGCAGGAGCTGCGGCAGCTGACGTCAGAACGACCGCGATGGGATTGGCCAGTCAGTCGGAAACATAGAACGCTCCGGATTGGTGCCTTAGTGTACGCCGCGCTAGGAGTGGAGAAGCACAGGGTGACGTAGACGCTTCTGAGTGGTGCGTTAGTGTTAGTCGTGCTGGGATTGGAGAATTTCAAAAGTGACGTAGACGCTCCGGATTGGTGCATTAGTGTGAGCCACGCTACGATTGGACAGAATAGCGGTATAGTTGTAAGGAGAGACTAGCGATACACGGAAGACAGGAAAATGCATTACGATCCACCAGAAAAGGAGAAAAAGTCCTGGTTTGGAAAAATTAAGAAGTGGTTTTAAAAGGACAAACCAATTGTGACAAGGAAAGGACAGTTACTTCCTCCACCGAAAACCCCCGCATCCTTTATGTTTGCGAAATATGGATATCACACCTGTATTTGGTTAGACAATTGGGTCAAGTATACTGAGAAAGACGGGGTGTTGGCTTTTCCAGAACATGGTTCATTTAACTTGGCAGTTCTGAGAAATTTAAGACAGAAAATTATGAATTTAGAACCAAGACCTAGACCGACACAATTTGAAGCATTGACAGAATGGGAAGATGAGATGCATGACCGAGAGAGACAGAGAAGTGGCGGAAGGTATAGGTACATGTTTGGTAGGTCATACGGACATGAGAATCATGATGATCGAATGAGAAGGTGGCGGAATGCGAGTATGACTGAGGGTTTGTTTCCCGTAAGAACTGCAGGAGAAAATGAAGGAAGAAAATGCGTAGAAAAGAGACATAATGTGGAAACGAGAGGGTATCGAGTGAATGAATCAGAGGACGATGTTCTTGATGACTTGTTCTATAAAAATCCACCCCCATATCAGCCAGAACCAGAAATATTAACCCCAAGTGCCCCAATGAAAGAAACTGTACGAATCATAAAATCGGAACCAGAGTTTCAAGATTTGGGAAAAAACAATTCCATTTGAGAGGTAGAAAAGAAGTCCGGAGGTAGAATAAATGGTGAAAATTAAGCGGAACTAGCAAAGACAACCTTAGAATTAACAGAGAAAATAAGAGAATTGACCAAAAATCTGGAAGCTGTAACAGTTCCAGTGACGATAGGTCCAGTAATGCCTATTTTCGATAAACAAAAAGATGGCGAACATTGTTTAACGGTCCCTTATAAAAGCAATAAACAGGTTGAACAACCAAAACTGAGTCAAAATTATAATCCATGGAGACAGACAATAAGTATGATTCAACCAAATGTTTCAAATAATCCGTTTGTAGGCCAGAATTGTACAGAAAGACGTATAACAAAATTGGAGTCAATATTAGAAACACAAAAGGATTCTGGATAAGGAAATGTAGAGAAGTCAGTAGGACCCTCTACAGAGGAATTAAGTGAATGGTTGAGAAGCTTGCAGAAGAAAGACAAAGAATCTCAGTCAATAGATGTGGCCAAACTACGAATGGTACTGGAAGAGTTAATAGTAGGAACTATCCCTACGGAGAAGTTAAAAACCTACCAAGATGAGGAGTTGTTATTTCTGTGTAAAAGTATAACTTCGAGAGCAAAAAGTTTCCATGAAAGATTAGAAGAGGTGGCAAATTAAATGGGTATAGATATTGAAAAGGTAAAAGCCATATTGAGTAGATTTCACTGAAAAGGACATTGAAAATATCAATACCACAGGACGAATGAGTCAGATTAAGGAAATAATTATTTTTTGAGAAAATGGGGAGATGTGGACAAATGGAAAAGTAGATGTATCGAAAACGAGATGATGTTTCAGATAAAACCTCTTCAGCTTTCCCTGTTAGAGAAAAAGAGAAGGTAGTAACAGAATGCCCTATGAGAGAAATTCCAGGAGGAGGATATGTACATGTCCCATGGACTAGGCAAGATATTTTGTCATTTACAAATGACTTCCCTCGACTACGTGAAAAACCCGTCGAGTGGTATAGACAGGTGGACAGATTTGTAAAATTGTCCAAGGTATTGTGGATTCATCTTAAATAGCTTGTTTGACATAATAGTACCACCAGATCTATGGACAGAGTGCAAGATCATGATAGATTGGCCAACACAAGAATACCCAAGGGATCCAAAAACAGGGGCTCCAGACCCGAGGTAATGAAGAAATACGAACAGGTTATTGCGATTCTGAAAAACAAAGTACCTCCTAAAGAGACAGATTGGATGAAAATTGACAGAACACATCAAGAAAGCAAAGAGTCAGTACACGCATATTATGAAAGACTGATCTTGGCCTTTAAACAGTTTAGTGGAGATGAAAATCTGAGTGAAAAGGATTTGAGTCATTTTGTATACACATTTGTATATGGTCTACGTCCAGAAATTAGTGAGATGATATAACAACATACTGTAGATTGGCAAAATAAGAAAATAGATGAAGTATTGAGACATGCTAAATATTTCAGTGATGAGATTGAAGCAAAACAGCGAAAATTGAAAGAAAAGGCTATGTGGGCACAAGTAAAGGTAGCAGAAAGACAGGAAGCTCAATTAGCAGAACAAGCGAATAATACTGGATCAAGACAAAAATTTAGTCCTGGGAAAGATAAAGGAAATATAGAGGAAGCTAAGGAGAAATTTCCTTGTCATAATTGCGGTAGGATAGGGCATTGGAAATCCGAGTGTAAATTTCCCCCAAGTACTAACGATGAAAATACATCATTGAATCCACAGGTGCAGAATGAGGTGAGTGGTCAACCACAGCGACAGCAGCAGTGGTAACACAACAGAATCAGGTGCCAAAACCACCTTTTCCACAGAGCAAAAATTCCCAGAAGTATATTAATGAAACGGGATTCTACAACGGAGAACAGGTAAATAAACCGCCACGCGCTAGCGCTGCTTCGCAGTATTGGCTGCAACGCAATGAGAGTGATTCAGAAGAGGGTTATTGACGGTGCCGAAGGGAGGAAGAAGAGTGCGTACTTGGCGCGACTCTAGAAGTTGACCAGACAGGCCCATTTGTAGATGGAAAGGTTAATAATGAAAATATTACTTTCCTAGTTGATACTGGTGCTACTCGATCAACTGTTAGATCAGCTGATATTAAGAATCTTCCTCTCTCGGATGAAACGATCCAAGTAGTTGGTGTTTCCAACAGGCAGATTAAAACGTACCTTACAGATCCAGTGAAAGTTAGCATAGGGAAATTTTCTGAAATGCACCGCTTTGTCGTGTGCGATACCAGTCGTGTGAATTTGTTAGGTAGAGATTTGTTGTGCAAGATGAACTGCACTATATTTTGTACCCCGGATGGGATAGCATTTGAAACCCCAGATGATAATGTGTTGTATAAAATGACAATGGCAAACAGGGAGAAGGAGGTTACTGAAACCTATGCTGTATTTAATCCTGATGAATTACCTAAAGAATTAAAACAATCTGTTAAGGCAGAAGTTTGGGATTTCACAGGAGAAGATGTGGGATTAATGAGAAATGTAGATCCAGTAAAAATAACAGTAAAAGAAGGAGTAAGTTACCCAAATGTCCCTCAATATAAATTGACACCTGGAATAATTGAGGGAGTAACTCCTGTTATTGAGAAAATGATAAAACGAGGAATTTTGAGAGAAATAATGAGTAGTCCATGTAATTCACCAATAATGGGACTGAAAAAGCCTAATGGGAAGTTCAAGGTAGTACAAGATCTGAGAAAGATAAACAAAATTGTTGTGTCATGCTGTCCCATTGTACCGAATCCATCTGTGATTTTATATCAGATTCCCCATGATGCAGAATGGTATACAGTGATTGATCTATGCCATGCTTTCTTTTCCATCCTATTGCACCATGACAGTCAGCAATTTTTTGCATTTAGTTTCGGCAAGCGTATTTTGGCTTGGTGCCGAATTCCACAGGGGTATACAGAAAGCCCCTCAATATTTAATCAGCTATTGAAGAAGTCCTTGGAAAGTCTAGAAATGCCCGAAAAATCTGTGTTAATTTAATACATCGATGACCTTCTTGTGGCATCGAAAACCCGTGAAGGTTGTGAGGTAGACACAATAGACTTGCTAAATCATTTGGCAGATGGAGGACTAAAGGTGTCACAATCAAAATTACAATTTTGTAAGAAAGAAGTACAATATTTAGGACATCACATTGAAAAAGGACTGAGAAAAATAACAATAGATAGAATCAGGATCATAAAAAGAATGATTCCACCCATGACCCAAAGAGCTGGTGAGAATGTTTCTGGGAATAGTTGGATATTGTCGTCAATGGATTAGCAATTTTTCGTTGATTGCAAAACCTTAGGTTCGATTGACAAGAAGCGATGTGAAAGATCCCATTGATTTGAACAAAGAGGAATTGGCAGCATTCAAAAGATTGAGAGATGGGTTGTGTGAAGCACCTGCATTAGGTATGCCTGAGTATGAAAAGGAGTTTGATTTGTATTGCAGTGAGAGAAATGGATGTGCACTCTCTGTTCTAATACAGAAGCATGGAAAACTGAGAAGACCAATTGCATATTTTTCATCAATGTTGGACCCAATAGCTGTAGCCCTACCTGAGTGTTTAAAAGCAGTAGCTGCTACATGACGGAGTTTGGAACAGAGTGAGGGAAATGTGATGGGATATCCTGTGAAAGTGTTTGTACCTCATGATGTGGCGATCCTTTTAACAAGGAGTCGTACTCAGTATATGACACATAGTCGGCTGACTAAGTATGAAAAGGTCATATTAGGTGCAACAAATGTAAGTCTTGTGAGATGTTTGAATGTGAATCCTTCAACATTGCTGCCTGATGCTGGGAATGTGGAAGTAAGAGATGAAGCAGATCATGACTGTTTGGATGTACTTGATTTCTGTACAAAACCACAACCTGACATAAAAGATGAACCCTTACCAGAAAGTGATTTCGTTATGTTTGTTGATGGGTCTTGTTTGAGGACAGATGATGTAGTGTTAAGTGCAGCATATGCGGTATGCACAGTTGCAGCAGTAATGGAAGCATCCTATTTAAAAGGAGTAAAATCGGCCCAAGTAGCAAAATAGTGTGCACTAAATCAGAATTCAATTAATCGGGCTAAGGAAAGAGAGGTGATTTCTTGCACTTTGATGTTTACTAACATTGTGGGAACATGGGAAGAAGTAAGACAATTGCAGGAAGAAGCAGGAGATGAGGAAATGAAGCAGTGGGTAAAAGCAGGATGTGCACCAAGAGAGAAGGATCATGTGTGGGTCTATCGAGATGGAAGACCAGTTATGCCTGATAGCAGGATGTCTGCCATGGCACAGATGTATCATGGTCAGGGACATATAGGGAGAGATGCCATGATCAGGTCATTTAAACAAACCTGGTACAATGCAAAGTTCAGACTTGTAGCAGAAAGTCTTTGTCAGAGATGCTTAATATGTCAGCAATACAATCCAGAAAGAAAGACAGTAGTGAGTCTAGGAACAATAGGTCGAGAAGGAGGGCCTTTTACCAGAATGCAAGTAGATTTCATTGAGATGCCTCCCTGTAACAGACTGAGATATGTTTGGGTTATGGTCTGTCTGTTTTCTAGATGGGTAGAAGCATTCCCAACAAGAAGAAATGATGGGATGACAGTGGCAAAATTACTTTTGAGGGAATTTATCCCTAGATTTGGGATCCCAGTGACAATTGAATCAGACCGAGGAGGACATTTCCATAATGAGATCATAAAACTGATTTGTGAAGCATTGAATGTACAACAAAAACTACATTGTGCCTACCGACCAGAGGCTTCTGGTGTGGTGGAACAGATGAATGGTACTATCAAAAACAGGATAGGGAAAATGTGTTTAGCCACAGGTATGAAATGGCCTGATGTCTTGCCTCTGGTACTCATGACTATTAGATCAATTCCAGACACAACTACAGGGTTAAGCCCCCATGAAATCATCATGGGACGAGCCATGCGCCACGTGTTTATACCGGTCAACAAGCTGATGACTATAACTGATGACATGGTGTTGGAATACTGTAAAAGCCTGGCTGACGCAATTCATTCTGTGTTTCATCAGGTTGGAGCGGAAGCCACCACCCTTGAAAAGAAGCCAGCCCATGATCTAAGCCCAGGGGACTGGGTAAGGATAAAAGTCCACAGAAGAAGAAACTGGTTCCAAGGTGGGGAAAACCAAGACAAGTCATCTTGACCACAACAACAGCTGTGAAGTGTGCTGGATTGAAAAACTGGATCCATGCAAGCTATACTTTGAGAATTCCATATCCAGTTGACAGCACAGAAAAAGAGTATTTTGATGAATCAGAATCTAGTACTGAGTCAGATGACGGAGAGCAAAAAGCCAAAGAAAACCCTGAAAGGGGGGAAACAGAACCAAGTTTAACATTTGTCCCCAGAAGTAGTTCCCTAAGGAGAAGGTTACTGATTTCTGATACCAGTTCAGACTCAGAAACCGAACAAGGAGCACAATGTTCCAGGAAAGAACAAGGAAAGAACAAAGAAAAAGACAGTGAAGAGACGATAAAAGAAATTAATGAAAAGGAAGTGCCAAATGAAAGATTAAGAGAAATTCCACCTGAAACAACACATTTAGATGGACAGGTGCCAGATATAGAGAGAGGGGGAAAGATTATTGCGGAAGACCCCCGAGGAGGTGTACGGAACTCCAACATCCAGTTAGAAGCAGGGACAAGTAGTCAGCAGGAAGATTGCGTGTCGGAGATTCTAAGAGGGACAGAAGTAGGGAAAACAAAACAAGTGGTGCAAAAAGAAACTGTTGAGAGTAAAAAGAAAGTTGAAACAGAGTCAGAGGAAAGCGAAAATGAAATACCTGAAGGTCGAGTTCTAAGAAAGAGAGCTTGGAGAACTGAAAAGAACGATGAAGGGAGTAAATTGAAAAGAACTGCAAGAGACGACGTTTGGCCGAATAAAATAAAAAGATTGAGATATTGACTGACACGAGTAAATTCAACAAGGGCTGAACAGGTCAATAAAGTGACAAGTCAAGTGAAATCAAGAGACGAAGAAACCACTGAAATTAAAGAGTGCAAAATAACTAGAAAACCCAACCAGAAGCATAAATCACCAGAATGGACGTCTGTGGCCCTACCTGAAGTAAAAGAAGAGGCGGATAGCCAAGGAAATCCAGAGGTGGTTGTACCAGAAGTGGTTGAGGAAGACAAAGAATCGGAAATCCTGAGAGTTATCTTGTCTGATATTGGAGAAGAAGCGGATGTTCTGGACATTCTGTATACCGAAAACAAAGGAAAAGTGAAAAATGATGAAATGCCAAACTGAATGACACAAGAAACCAACTGAGAGAAAGACAATTGAATACCGAAAAAGACAAAAACTGGTAGAACCACGTAGGTGCTTAGAGCCTTGGGTTAGGAAAACTAGTTGTGAAGTAGAAGAGGCTAAGTCAAAAGACACAGTCCATTTTAGCAAAGATGGCAAACATAGATAGTAGCAAAGGTAGATGTACATTTTTGAGGAGATGGTGTAAAATGTGTTGTTGTTGTATGCTTCTATGGATTATACTTGCTCTACTGATCTCATTCAAAGTTACTATAGATGCATTCGAAGGACATAGTGAAAACATAACTAATAAAGAGAAGATTCAAAAGGTAGTTCCGACTAGAATGGATAAAAACTATTTACATAAAGACAGGTCTATAACTGATTTTTCTAATAATGTGTTTTCAAAATTGTTGTATGAATATGTAAAGACAATGAACGTAAGGGACTGCTACGTTTGTATGCAGTTACCTGCCTCTGTATTGGAGGGAGTGACTTATCACCACCTTCCAGTAACTTATGGAATAACATGTAGTGTAATAGCTAGTTTATTTTATCAAACAGGGAAATTAGAGTATTATTTTTCAGATGTAGATACTATATTTTCACAAGTACCATCAATTAACAAGCTAAGCAAGGTAAAACCTGCAAAAGTATTAGGTGAATTTTTCTTAGAGACTAAAGAACTAACATTAGAATATATATTTAAGAACAATTTGACATGCAGTTTAAAGAAAGAAGAAAATACATTTTTAGATATGGTTGAAGAAAGGAGACTGAAAATGCAAAGAAAAGCATCTGAAGGAAAAGTGGAGAAGACAGTCTGGGATGTAGAAATGGAAAAACATCTGAAAGGGGAAGCTAGTCCAACTATGGCTTTAGATTGGCCTCAGACAGGGAAATTGTGTATTAGGAGGAATCAAACTGCATAGGATAATTATTTTGTAGGGAATAGCGAGTGCCATGATACATATCGAATCATGGGTGGATGGGGATTTAAAGGTGGAAAGATCCAGTTTTTCCTGGGTTATATTTCATTTGTGGGAATAGGGCATATTATCGTTAGCCAGACCATTGGTATGGCACATGTTATGTAGGCCTGGTTTTTCCAAAGATTTTTCGTATGGATAGAGGAGAAGATGGTGTACATAGTTTAGGTAGTTATTTAGCACGTAGTAAGAGAGAATCTTGGACAGAAATTGTGGGTGACATTTTTGGAGCATTGATACCAGCAGTGGAAATATCTCTGAATGCAAACAAAATTAGAAAACGTTCAACAGTAGTGGATCGCTTGTCCACAAGCACCGCTGGAGGATTTTTATTAGTAAATACTGAAATGGTTGCCATTCGTGCTATGGTAATGCAAAATCGACTTGCACTTGATATATTATTGGCAAAAGAGGGTGGAGTCTGTGGAATGCTGAAAGTTCAACACTGTTGTACTTACATTCCTGACGAAATTAAAGATTTGAAAATTTATATTAAAAATATTACAGAATTGCATGACGAAATTGCACCACTGGAGGTTGAAGGTGTTTGGGAAAAGATCGGAAAGAAATTATCAGCTATTAAAGATTTCATAGTAAAACTAGGTAGTACATTTTTAGGTAAGATATTATTTCCATTAACATGTGTGATTTTCATAGTATTAATAATTAAATTAGGGTGTATTTGTCGTAAAAAGGATAAAAATCAGAAAAAGTTAAGAAGAGAAAATTTAAGGAGAAGAGATAAGAAATAAGAAAGAGAATTTGAAGAGATAGAATTGGAGGAGTTTAAGGAGAGCATGTATAAATCAGCAAAAAGAGAAGAAACAGGGGAAACTGAAATATGAATAAAAACAAGAAATCACTTAGAAATTCCGTAAAAGGGATAAAAAATGTTGTTGGTGTGGTGATATAATCACCAAAGGGGGGATTGCTGGAGCGGGTAGTACAAAATTTTGTATACCCCCCCCCCATTCTGCATGTTTATATTAATCCGAATAATCTATTAATTGTAATATTATTAATTTGTTTGAAGTGATAACTCACCAATTATATTAACGAAAGAATTACACGGGGGATTTGCATTTTGTAAGGCTAAACTAATTGTATACTAATATATGTATGCATACTAATGGTAGAAAATTAGAATATTGCATGATTTATTTTGCTTTTGTGACGTAATTGTAAGTTGCACCAGATGACATCACTGGGTGAATATAAACGCTTTAAATGTTGCTATTATGCTAGGTAATTACATACACATAGGGAAATTAGTGAGGGTTTAACATTTTATTAGTAGTTTCTATGTTTTAATTATGTTTTGTGTTTGTTTTGCTTAAGTCGACCATTTGGGCCTAAGAAAAGATGGCCGACTGAGACACACGACGTGACTGCTACCGTTCCACGAGGTTTGGGTGAAATGCACCTGCGCAACAGCAAGCAACAATGGCCTCGTCCTGACCCCAGGCAAGATGTACCAACCAAGGTCGTACTGGACCAGAAAACAAAGGACTGTCTTTAAAACCGGAACCAGCAAGTGTGATGACTTAATCAAATAGACTATGTGAGAACTTCACCGAATGACCCCAAATCCATTAATCAGGACTGTCTAAAACTCATTCTTGATACATTTTGACATTAAAATCAATATAAAAGTCGGTAAAATAGTGAGTTGACGCGCTCGTTCGTTCGATTTGTCTTGCTGCAAAATTCCTGACGTTATGCTGACGGAGAGGACGGTGACACTGCTGGACAGCTGTTTCCATGAATCTTTGACAAACTGAATTGCGGCTTGACTTTGATGAATTAAAGATATTTCCACGACTTGACTGACTTAGAGGACGACTAATAGCCAGATTAGGTAAATATGATGTTCTGCGGTTTGGTCGATGATTTTCTAAAATTTGCAATTAATTAGATAAACGATGCTTTGATTAATAGACAAATGTGTTGAGTGATTTTTTTGAAGAAATTAGATTAAGAGAAGAGTATAAATAAAAGAATTGAATTACCAAATACCAAATTCAACTAACTGATTCATCGCCAAATGAGGGGAATATCACGAGGTTTGACGTTAATAAAGGTATACAATGTACATTAGGGTTTAGGTGAAAAGATATTCCTTTCATGTCAGCGTATGGAAACTTATCCCTCCCGGGAAAGCAGATCAATGAAGTGTGAGTGTTGGTGTTATGGGCCCCACCAATGAATGTATTTGAGTTAATGTGTTATTGCGATATTTGGTCTGTGCCGAAGGGAGGATTTGACATTCCACGCTGCAACAGAACAACCTAAGATGCAGCAGCTTATAGCACCTGCCTAGTGGTAATCAACTTTCAACCTTTGTTTTCTGATCTTCATTCTTCCCTAGATGGCATTTTCTCTCAATATTCCCAAAATATCTAGCCTGAAAACTAACCTCATTAATAGCTAGGGATTATTGTCTCTCCTACCATTCTACTGATACTCTCTTTACATTCCCTCCTCCTCCTGTCATAGCACCTCTTAGTGTACCCTATTCTATCACAAGCCTGCCACCTTACTTTCTATTGTATCTCTGTAAACTAGCCATAAAACCTCCTTACAAATCAAAAACTCTCCTGAGTAGCCATTCCTGCAATACCAAACCTTTTCTAACCTATTTACTCACCCTACTCCCATAAATTACACATTTCCCCACATGTGTAACCTCTCCCTATGAACTCACAATATATAGCCTATGCACCCTAGTTACTTATCCCATGATTTCAGCTTGCATAAACTCAATCGAATAATTACACCTAACTCCTATTAACATGCTCCACCACTGTAAATCAGAGGGAATACTTTTGTGTTCTCAGAGTACAAGACTGACCCAATAACCAACAAATGTAGAACAATAATTAATAACCGCAGGATTAACTAACATATTTTGTTTACAGTGTAATGTGCTACCCCCCATAAAGCATTCAACTTCTCGAAAAGGATTGTAATCGACATATAAATGCAATTACAGTACAACACAACACAACATCATTAAAGAAGGGGAATATTGGTTATGCTCAATTTTTAGGATAGTAGGTATTTGTATAATTTTTTTAAACCATAGGCTACATTTTATCAGGGAAAGATGCACAATTAATCAGGAAAACTGTAAAATTAATTAACTGTCTAATAAAATGTCCATCCGATTTTTAATGTTGCGTTAACATGTTGCCTACCAGCCAAATGTGATCCTTTTTTAGGTCTCGCCTGGCTATCGCATAAGCGATCGCCCAGCGAGACTTATGTAGGGGCTTCCGAAAATGCTCCCAAAGGCTTCCCAGGCGGATCGGGTAGCGGTTACGCGCACAACCACGCGCATTCCATTTGACACCAGCTCCTTCCTGCGCGTGCGCCGCCTCACACATTCAGAGAGATTTAGTAGGGGCACAAGAACTTAGGAATGCGGTTTATGGCCAGTGCATGTGAGGCATTCAAGCGCAAAGCTGGCATCTGGCATCGGACTTGAAAGCAGCAGACTGCTTTCGCCAGAACTTTCGTTATAACTCACACCCCATATGCTCGTTCCCTTCCACCCTTCCTTTGATGTCTGCTTTTCTTGTTGTTTACAAACCACGCCACACACTGTTGTATGCCACACACTGCTGCACGCCACACACTGCTGCACGCCGCACACTGCTGCATGCCGCACACTATCGCACGCCACACACTTCTGCGCACACTGCTGCATTACACACTGCTGCATTACACACTGCTGCACGCCGCACACTTCTGCATGCCGCACACTGCCGCAAGCCTCACACTGCTACACGAAACACTGCTGCATGCCTCACACTGCTGCTTGCCTCACACTGCTGCATGCCACACACTGCTGCACGCCACACACTGCTGCACACTGCACACTGCTGCACGCCTCACACTCCTGCACGCCGCACACTCCTGCATGCCGCACACTGCTGCACGCCGCACACTGCTGCACGCCACACACTGCTGCACGCCACACACTGCTGCATGCCGCTGCGCGCCACACACTGCTGCACGCCACACACTGCTGCACGCCACACACTGCTGCACGCAGCACACTGCTGCACGCAGCACACTGCTGCACGCCGCACACTGCTACACGAAACACTGCTGCACGCCACACACTGCTGCACGCCACACACTGCTGCACGCCACACACTGCTTCACAACACACACTGCTGCATGCCGCACAATGCTATAAGAAACACTGCTGCATGCCACACACTGCTGCACGGCACACACTGCTGCACAGCGCACACTGCTGCACACCACACACTGTTGCACACTGCTGCATTACTCACTGCTGCATGCTGCATGACACTGCTGCACGCAGCACACTACTGCATGCCGCACGCCAAACAGTGCTGCATGCCTCACACTGCTATACGAAACACTGCTGCACGCCACACACTGCTGCACGCCACACACTGCTGCACGCCACACACTGCTGCACGCCACACACTGCTGCATGCCGCACACTACCGCACGCCGCACACTACCGCACGCCACACACTGCTGCGCACACTGCTGCATTACACACTGCTGCATTACACACTGCTGCATGCCGCACACTGCTGCACGCCTCACACTGCTACACAAAACACTGCTGCACGCCTCACACTGCTGCACGTCTCACATGGCTGCACACCACACACTGCTGCATGCCACACACTGCTGCACGCCACACACTGCTGCACCCCTCACACTGCTGCACGCCTCACACTGCTGCACGCCTCACACTGCTGCACGCCACACACTGCTGCACGCCACACACAGCTGCATGCCACACACTGCTGCATGCCGCTGCACGTCACACACTGCTGCATGCCACACACTGCTGCACACAGCACAGTTGCACGCCGCACACTGCTGCACGCTGCACACTGCTGCACGACACACACTGCTGCACGCCACACACTGCTGCATGCTGCACACTGCTACACGCCGCAGAATGCTACACGAAACACTGCTGCACACCACACACTGCTACACAGCACACACTGCTGCATGCCACACACTGCTGCACACTGCTGCATTACTCACTGCTGCATGCTGCACGACACTGCTGCACGCAGAACACTGCTGCACGCAGCACACTGCTGCACGCAGCACACTGCTGCACACCGCACACTGCTGCACGCCGCACACAGCTGCATGCCGCACACTGCTGCACCCCGCTGCACGCCACACAGTGTTGCATTCCTCACACTGCTACACGAAACACTGCTGCACGCCACACACTGCTGCACGCCGCACACTGCTGCATGCCGCACACTGCTGCACGCCTCACACTGCTGCACGCCTCACACTGCTGCACGCCGCACACTACCGCACACCACACACTGCTGCGCACACTGCTGCATTACACACTGCTGCACGCCGCACACTGCTGCACGCCACACACTGCTGCCCGCCGCACACTGCTGCACACCTCACACTGCTACACGAAACACTGCTGCATGCCTAACACGGCTGCACGCCTCACACTGCTGCACGCCACACACCGCTGCACGCCACACACTGCTGCACGCCACACACTGCTGCACGCCTTACACTGCTGCACGGCGCAGACTGCTGCATGGCGCACACTGCTGCACGCCGCACACTGCTGCACACCACACACTGCTGCACGCCACACACTGCTGCATGCCGCTGCACGCCACACACTGCTGCACGCCACACACTACTGCATGCCTGTTGGAAGGGCGTTCTCCGGGGGGCTTCGGAATACGTTCCTGACCACCCTTTGACCCACCTCTCCCAGAGTTAGGCCGAGCAATGGCGAGGAGGCCCTTCCTGGAAGGGTCTCGTTCCTAGGATCATACATGCTGCGCTTACACAGAGGGACACCACACCGTAGTTCTTAGTAAGACAGTATACTTTATCGACAGTTTCAGGGGGATCTTTATGATCCGAGATGCAGCTGTTGGATCAATGCCACAAGCGGCGGCGGTTTCGTGATGAGGGTATTGGGGTAGCGGGACAGTCTTTTAGATCAGTGTCTCTGCGGAGTATCCTTCGCACAGCTCTCAATCCTCGAGCTGGGGGATTTGGGTTCACTCGGCAATCTCCGCCGATTCTCCTGGAGGGGAGCGCCGCAAGTCTCTCAGCAGGCACAGGTGGTTTCAGATTCTCGGGAGCCGCGACAGCGTCAGCAGGGCTCAGATGGATTCAGAGTTCGGGGAGCCGCGACAGCGTCAGCAGGGCTCAGATGTTTTCAGAGCCAGGTAGCGTCCTCGGGTTTCAGAGATCGGTCGAGCCGCGACCAGGTCAGCAGGTCTCTCGTAGGTCCAGGTCTTCTCTGCTCCTGTCCCTTCAGCACCCCTTGTTATACTCCCCCTCCTCTTTGAAGTCCGGAGTCCTCGCAGAGAGGGGTCTGGTGCCTGGGGGCGGTGTGTCGGGATTTCCTGCCGCTCGGCCCTTTGATCTGTTCAGGTTGGTCTGGGAGGGGCTCCAGACGCCCAGCATGCGAGGCACCCGCTCACCGGGGGCCTCGTGGCCGATCGTAACTCTCCTTGGGGATGAGATGAGAGGTGTGACAGGGACGGCGTCTCCTGGTCTGGCTTGGGGTTTTCCCTCTCCCTCGCCGGGCATGCGTGGTAGTGTCTTGGGTGTTGCTGGGGCCCCGGCCAGCCATCGGGTTTGTTAACCGGTGAGGCCCAGGAAGGCCCGGACTTCCGTTTGGGTTGTGGGGGGTTCCCAGGACAAGATGGCGTTGATCTTCGGCTGGAGGGGGGTGACCTGCCCGCTCCCCACCTGGTGTCCCAGATAGATCACTGAGCCCTGTCCAATTTGGCACTTGCTGGCCTTGATGGTAAGGCCGGCTTGGCGCAGGGGCATCAGTACTTGTTGGAGGTGCTGGAGGTGTTCGGTCCATTGGGAGCTGAATACTGCTATGTCGTCTAGGTATGCTGCACTGAACCCCTCTAGCCCGGCCAGGACCCTGTTCACCAGTCGCTGGAAGGTGGCCGGGGCATTTTTCATCCCAAAAGGCATAACTCTGAAGCGGTAGTGCCCATCCGGGGTGGAGAAGGCGGACCGCTCCTTGGCTCCCTATCCGCAGGTCAGGTCGAAGGTGCTGAGGTAGCGAGCGGCCCGAGGCGGTCGATGAGCTCGTCTGCGTGGGGGATAGGGTGAGCGTCCGCTCGGGTGACCGCATTGAGTCCCCGGTAGTCTACACAGAATCTCAGCTCGGGGGCGACACCAGGGGCGCTGCCTTCGGGACCAGTACTACCGGGCTGGCCCATGGGCTGTCGGAGGGTTCAATCACCCCTAGGGTTAGCATCTTAGCTACTTCAGTCTGGATGCAGGTCCGGACCCAGTCAGGGACTCGGTAGGCTCGGTGTCTCACCGGCAGGCTGTCTCCGGTGTCTACGTCATGGACACACCAGTCGGTGACCCTAGGGGTGAGGGAGAAGAGGTCTGTGAATTGTCTCAATAGCTGGCGGCAGTCGTCGGACTGTTGGGGGGTGAGGGTGGACGAAAGTCTCACCCCCTCTACGGAGCCATCTTTCTCTTTAGCACACAGGGGGTCCGGAAGGGGCTCTGTGTCTTCTTCAGTCCCATCGTCGGTGGCCAGGAGCAAACTCAATTCCGTCCTCACGAAGTGGGGTTTGAGGCGGTTCGCGTGGAGGACCCGAAGAGGGTTCCGAGGAGACTGAACATCAACTAGATACGTGACTTGACTCTTCCGCTCGACCACTTTGAAGGGTCCAGTCCATCTGTCTTGGAGGGCGCAGGGTTTCACCGGGGCCATTACCCAGACCTGTTGGCCCGGCTGAAACTCGACCAGCGTGGCATTCTGGTCATACCAGCGCTTCATCTCTTCTTGGCTAGCCTCGAGGTTTGCCTCGGCGAGCTCCCGGAATTTCCGGGTCTGGTTGCGGAGCGCCAGGATATAGCGGAATACATCGGGAGGGCTACCTCGGGTAACCGTTTCCCAGCCCTCTTTGACCAGGCTCAGGGGTCCCCGGACGGGGTGTCCGTAGAGTAATTAGAACAGGCTGAACCCCAGCGACTTTTGGGGAACTTCCCGGTAGGCGAACAGGAGGCAAGGGAGGAGGACGTCCCATTTCCGGCGAAGGGGTTCTTCGAGGCCCATGATCATCCCTTTCAGGGTCCGGTTAAATCGCTCGACTAGGCCATTGCCGTGGGGGTGGTATGGGGTGGTGAATTTGTGTGACACCCCGCATTGTTGCCATAGGGATCTCATGTACTTGGAGATAAAGTTTGTGCCACGATCACTCACGACTTCGCGAGGGAACCCCACGCGGGAGAAGATCCCCATCAAGGCCCGGCCCACCACGGGGGCCGTCACGGTGCGGAGGGGAATGGCTTCTGGGTAGTGGGTGGCATGGTCTACCAGGACGAGGATGAACCGGTGGCCCTGGGCGGTCCTGGGATCCAGGGGTCCCACGATGTCAATCCCCACCCGCTCAAAAGGAGTACTAACAACGGGGAAGGGTTGTAGCGGAGCCTTGCGCTTCCCACCACTTTTTCCGCTGGGCTGGCACGTGAGACATGACTTGCAGTGGGCCTCGACATTCGCTCGCATTTTGGGCCAATAGAAGTGGGTCACCAGGCGATGATAGGTTTTGTCTTGGCCTAAGTGTCCTGCCAAGGGTACATCATGGGCTAGGCCTAGGAGGAAACTTCGGAAGCGCAGGGGTACCACCAGTACCCAGGCCGATCCCAGCTCGGCCGACTTCTGTTCGCTGTACAGGAGGCCGTTTTCCCAATATACCCAGTGGGTTCCGGACTGGTCGCCTGCTGCCTGGGCTTCGGCCTGCTGTCGGGGTCCAATGAGGGAAGGGCAGGTGGCTTGTTCCCAGCAGAATTCTTCTTGGGAGGGACCTCCCTCGCCGTGCCAATGGGCCATCTCGGGTAGGTCCCCGAGCTCGGTCAGTTGCTCGGGGTCTGGATGCACTGACCCGTCATTGGGAACGGGTTCTTCTTCCGAAAGAGGGTCGTCGGGCTCGGGTAGCGCGTCCCGGTCCTCGGGGACGGCGACTGGGTTCAGGGGTAAGGCCTCAACTCCCTCGGAGGAAGGCGATCGGGCCGCCATGGAGTGCGTGGTGGCACATACCCATTCGGGTAGGCCCATCATCTCCAGATGGGCTCTTCGTTCCACTTGTCCCCACAGGGAGCTCTCGAGGTCATTGCCCAGGAGGCAGTCTATTGGTTGGGATGTTCGGACTGCCACTCTCAATTTACCGGTGACTCTCCCCCATTCGAAGGGTACCAGGGCCATCCGGCAGAGGCTCTCAGAGTTGTCCAAAGATATGACTGGACAGAAGGCGTCGGGCAGGAGCTGGTCTTCGGATACCAGGTGGCAGTGGACCACTGTGACACTCGCCCCGGTGTCGCGGAGGGCCTCGACGCGGTGGCCGTTGACCGTCACTTGTTGTCGGTATGTTTCCGTGTTGGCGGGTAGGGGTGTTCCGGGGACCATCTCTCGGTCTCCCAGGGAGACCAGGGCCATGGCTGCTGGTTCCCACTCTTCGGAGTCTTCCATCTCTTCTCCTAGGGCCACGGAGGCCATTTGTCGGGCTGGAGGGGCTGGAGGGGCTGTCGCTGCGGGTCGTTGGTACATGGGACACTGGGGGTCACTGGCATAGTGTCTGGTCTGCTGGCAGCAGAAACAGGTGATCTTGACCCGGGGTCCCTACCTCCCCGGGGGCCCTGTGCCGGCTGGAGGTGGGGCTGGAAAGTGCGGGGGTTGGCCTCTGGGGGGACTATGCTGGGAGCCCATCTGGGATTCCCTCGGTCGGCCTTGGTTCCCTCCGCCCCTCTGGCGGGGGGGGTCCCTGACTGTGGTGACCGTAGTCTCCCACGGGGCCCCAGGGGGCCCGGGTGTTCACCCATCAGTCAGCTTTGACCGCCAGTTTCCGAGGGTCAGTGAGCTTGCTGTCCAGGAGGTGCTGGCGTAACTCCACAAAGCAATTTGCAGACAAGTGTTCCCATGCTATTAGGTCAAACAGTTCCTCAAAGGTGGAGACCTTGCTGCCCTTGATCCACCCGTCCAAGGCCCTGCTGTAAAAGTTCACGTATTCCACCCACGTAGTACCGAGTATCTTTTTGTAGTCTCAAAACCGTTGCCGGTACATCTCGGGGGATGAGTCCATATCTGGCTCTTTCATGTGGCTGTTTGAATTCAGCACCGTGGAGGGCAGGTCCAGCAGGGTATCTCTCCCCTCGCTCAGGGACCGGCCCCACAAGCCAGCCCCCCAATCCTTCTGCGGAACTCGGTGGGAGGTCGTAGCGACTTCGTAGGCCTTGAACCACTGCTGGATGTCGTCCTTCTTGTAGTATTCCTTCACCACATCCTTGGGGATGTGGACCTTTGGTTCCACGGCGGAGGAGGCCGGTGGGCTTCCCGTGGTTCTGGACTCCTCACTTTTGGCCTTGAGTTCGATCTCTTTTAGGCTGCGTTCGTGTTCTAGTTGAAGTTTTCTTTCTTCGTGTTCTCGCTGGCGTTTCTTTTCCTCGAGTTCCCCTTGTAGGTGTAATTGTTCTACGGCTAACTTCTTTTCGGCCAATTTTAGCTCTCCCTCTATTTTTAGTTTGGCTAGTTCTAGTTCGTGGTTGCGGCCCCTCTCTCGGTCCGCTAGCTCTTCCGGGGATAGGCCCCCCTCTGGGGCGTTGCTCTTTGCCGGGATGCTTCGTGGTTCGGTTGGCGGCTCTCTTTCAGTTTGGAGCAGGGATGCTCCTGCCTCGACCCAGGTTTTCAATGCTTCCTGGAAATCTTCTTTAGTGCTTAATCCGGTGGTAGCGATTCCAAGGTCTTTGCAGAACTGTTTTAGTTCTCGATGCGTATAATATTCCAACCGGTACTCTCGGAACGTCGGGCTTGTGTTGGTTCCTGCGGTACTCATGGTGGTTTCTCCTTCCATCTCCTTCCGGTAGTGCGTCAGCCGTTTACTGTATGATCTCTAGGTGTCGGCTCGGATCCCGTCGTCTGCCACCAAATGTTGGAAGGGCGTTCTCCGGGGGGCTTCGGAATACGTTCCTGACCACCCTTTGACCCACCTCTCCCAGAGTTAGGCCGAGCAATGGCGAGGAGGCCCTTCCTGGAAGGGTCTCGTTCCTAGGATCATACACGCTGCGCTTACACAGAGGGACACCACACCGTAGTTCTTAGTAAGACAGCATACTTTATCGACAGTTTCAAGGGGATCTTTATGATCCGAGATGCAGCTGTTGGATCAATGCCACAAGCGGCGGCGGTTTCGTGATGAGGGTATTGGGGTAGCGTGTCAGTCTTTTAGATCAGTGTCTCTGCGGAGTATCCTTCGCACAGCTCTCAATCCTCGAGCCGGGGGATTTGGGTTCACTCAGCAATCTCCGCCGATTCTCCTGGAGGGGAGCGCCGCGAGTCTCTCAGCAGGCACAGGTGGTTTCAGATTCTCGGGAGCCGCGACAGCGTCCACAGGGCTCAGATGGATTCAGAGTTCGGTGAGCCGCGACAGCGTCAGCAGGGCTCAGATGGATTCAGAGTTCGAGGAGCCGCGACAGCGTCAGCAGGGCTCAGATGGTTTCGGAGTTCGGGGAGCCGCGACAGCGTCCGCAGGGCTCAGATGTTTTCAGAGTTCGGGGAGCCGCAACAGCGTCAGCAGGGCTCGGATGGTTCCAGAGTTCGGGGAGCCGCGACAGCGTCAGCAGGGCTCAGATGGTTTCAGAGTTCGGGGAGCCGCGAAAGCGTCAGCAGGGCTCAGATGGTTTCAGAGTCAGGTAGCGTCCTCGGGTTTCAGAGATCGGTCGAGCCGCGACCAGGTCAGCAGGGCTGTCGTAGGTCCAGGTCTTCTCTGCTCCTGTCCCTTCAGCACCCCTTGTTATACTCCCCCTCCTCTTTGAAGTCCGGAGTCCTCGCAGAGAGGGGTCTGGTGCCTGGGGGCGGTGTGTCGGGATTTCCTGCCGCTCGGCCCTTTTATCTGTTCAGGTTGGTCTGGGAGGAACTCCAGACGCCCAGCATGCGAGGCGCCCGCTCACCAGGGCCTGGTGGCAGATCGAAACTCTCCTTGGGGAGGAGATCAGAGGTGTGACAGGGACGGCGTCTCCTGGTCTGGCTTGGGGGTTTCCCTCTCACTCGGCCGGGCATGCGTGGTAGTGTCTTGGGTGTTGCTGGGGCCCTGGCCGGCCATCGGGTTTGTTGGGCCATGGTGGCCGGAAGTCTGTGATACCGGGGATCAGGTGTGGTTGCAGGGTTGCTTACTGGTCGGGAGGGTCCACGCCACAAGGCCGGTCTCACAATGCCACACACTGCTGCACGCCACACACTGCTGTGCGCCACACACTGCTGCACGCCGCACACTGCTGCACGCCGCACACTGCTGCACATTGCTGCATTACTCACTGCTGCATGCTGCACAACACTGCTGCATGTAGCACACTGCTGCATGCCACACACTGCTGCACATTGCTGCATTACTCACTGCTGCATGCTGCACAACACTGCTGCATGCAGCACACTGCTGCACGCCACACACTGCTGCACGCCGCACACTGCTGCATGCCGCACACTGCTGCACGCTGCTGCACGCCGCTGCACGCCACAGTGCTGAATGCCTCACACTGCTACACAAAACACTGCTGCATGCCACACACTGCTGCATGCCGCACACTGCTGCACGCCACACACTGCTGCACGCCACACACTGCTGCACGCCGCACACTACCGCATGCCAGACACTGCTGCACACACTGCTGCATTACACACTGCTGCATTACACACTGCTGCGTGCCGCACACTGCTGCACGCTGCACACTGCTGCACGCCTCACACTGCTACACGCCACACACTGCTGCACGCCACACACTGCTGCACGCCACACACTGCTGCACGCCTCACACTGCTGCACGCCTCACACTGCTGCACGCCACACACTGCTGCACGCCTCACACTGCTGCACGCCTCACACTGCTGCATGCCTCACACTGCTGCATGCCTCACACTGCTGCACGCCGCACACTGCTGCATGCCGCACACTGCTACACGAAACACTGCTGCATGCCGCACACTGCTACACGAAACACTGCTGCACGAAACACTGCTGCACGCCACACACTGCTGCACGGCACACACTGCTGCACGCCGCACACTGCTGCACACCACACACTGCTGCACACTGCTGCAGTACTCATTGCTGCATGTCGCATGACACTGCTGCACGCAGCACACTGCTGCACGCCGCACACTGCTGCACGCCGCTGAACGCCACACAGTGCTGCATGCCTCACACTGCTACACGAAACACTGCTGCATGCCACACACTGCTGCACGCCGCACACTGCTGCACGCCACACACTGCTGCACACCACACACTGCTGCACGCCGCACACTGCTGCACGCCGCACACTGCTGCATGCCTCACACTGCTGCACGCCTCACACTGCTACACGCCGCACACTGCTGCACGCCGCACACTGCTGCACGCCGCACACTGCTGCACTCCACACACTGCTTTTATGCGAGTTTATGCTACTGACATTTTAAATGACAATGCCTTTTATTTGTTTCAAAACCAAAACATAAATAAAAGGCATTGTAATTTTACAATGCCAATAGCTCAAACTCTTATAAATGCGAGACCTATTGCATTGGAAATGCTTGTTTCATTTCTGTGTGAGCATGTTGGGTTTGGATTTTATTATTTATTTATTTATTTTGGGGGTTATTTTTAATGATGATGCTTTGCTTATGCTTCACTATGACTATGACACAATAATGTGAGTGGTGAAAATGATAGAAAGGTTAGGTTAGAAATCAGTACATTATGAATTTCCAAGCGTCATTGTTTCATGGCAGGGGTGTCATGCAATAAATATCTGATTTTTTGGTTCACCTATCAAGTAACAAGATTTGAGAACGATTTAAAGTGATCTAAGTAAGTTACAGAAAAAGCTTCAAAACAGTTTAATGCAGAGAGCTGATAGGGTAGGTTTGGACTAAAGACAGCATTTTATAAACTGGACTAGAGAATGACAGGAAGAAAAAAAGATGGAAAAGATAGTTATAAAGACTTATGGCCTGGTGGTTCTATGATTTTCATTTGTATAACTTTGAAGCACTAGTGGCCAGGAAATGTGTTTTTGTTGCAAAAGATGTTATGTCTTTCTAGGTTAGATGCGTTAAAGTGCAGGATTTCTAAGTGAGTTGTATAGTTAGTAATCTTGTATTTTTTCTTTTGTTTAATTACTGCTGTACTAGCCTCCATGTCCCTGTAATGGAAAATGCTATCATCCTAACAGTGACACAACATTACCAAACAATAGTGAAGTGACACAATATTGCTGGCTAAGAATGAGAGAGACATCAGTTCCTTTTGCTTACACTTACAGAGGTGTGGTGTACCTCCAAAGAGCACCCTGGCACGTGCCAGACGTGTTTGTTCATGTAAAATGGAAACAAGAAAAGCCCATCCCATGGCACCAACAACACCTGCCTGGTTTTCAGCAGACATTATAGACTCCTCCAGGCATGGTACACACCCTCCTCAAAAAGCACTTTGCAGAAGACAAAAGGAAGAGATTAGCAGGACTAGGAATCTGTCAGTCACTCAAAGACTTAACCTCTACTAATGGACTCCTCCATAAACATGTAGTGAAGGGGCCTCAGCGACTATTTACAAACTACAAAATTTTCTGCCTCTGAAAACACCACATTCTACAGTTTCTTTAGCCTGCATGCACCTCTGTCAGTAATTGCAAGAGAGGTGACAGGGAATTCAAATTTAGAAGCAAATCAAAGCACTTCTCCAGTTCATAGAAACTTTTCATTATAATTTAGCAGAATCTATGGAACCCATACTTCTGACCCTGGCACAAATGCGACCTTGTGATGATGAGCGGTTATGTGTGTCTGTAGTTTCCACTCCACTCAGCCTCAATTCAAAGCAACATAAACCTTCGTAAACACACACATATCGTGGTTGTGGGTGGGGGGGGGGGGGGTAGGTTGAGACAGGGAGAGAAGAAAATAAGAGATTCAAAAAGAATGCTGAACTAACTGTAGCCTGTCGCCCAATTACATCTATGGGTTATTTGCACTCCCAGACTCGAGTAAGCATGTTTCTCGTTAAGCTGTTTTTGAACGCTCCCTATAACTTTTTCTATGATTTTATTTTCTGTTGTGTTTTTATAGATACAAATTCCTGGCCATGAAAGATTATTTTTTTTACCGGAGATGGTCACGTAATTAAAAACAAAAGCATTTGCCCTAGGTTAAAACTGTGCCTCCATGGGGAGATGTCAGCTTCACTTCCAAGTCAGACCTAGTTAGAAATATATTTAATCTATTGCACAGCTCCTTGCAGATAAGTCCATAAATAGGGCGTTCATTCCAGTGTATTCTGTGTCACTATTTCTACTCTGATGGCTCGTTTATCGGCAAACCATCTTGACCCTGAATTCAGACTTTAGTGGTGCCATACAGTGCTGAAAACGTCCTAAAGATATGTGAAGCCACGCCTTACTATGACAAGATCAATCAATCAGTCATTGTTTTTTTTGCCTTCCCAACTGAAAAGAGTGGCGGGCGGGTGGGAATAGGTGACCGACTCCCCAGCATGCTTCACCCAACCACTGCCCCATTTTGATTTCGTGCTGTAGTAAGAGCTTGTCGAATGCCCCGTTTCCTTTCCAACCAAATGGAGTGTGACGTGGGTGAGGTCGTCAAGACGTAGCTCAGGGTAGTAAATAGCAGCTCCTGTTCAGTCCTGTTAAGGCAGGAGAGCGCTTAGTGCCTGATCCATCTGCTTTTATACGACCAGATCTAGTATTTCCACCCACCTAATAGTATGTGCCTCTTACCCACATACTTCTTTTCCATCTCAGCCATCGCTTGCACCCACACACACCGCACCTCCATGCACCACCCATAAACAGCCAATCCTCACAGTATCATTCACACCCCACTCATCTGCTCCAGAAACACACATATTCAATAAACATCCTTCATGCTCAAAGGATCACACATTCCACAGTAGGACGCCCCACATACACAGAACATATCATCATTGCACAGAAGCAAAACAGACTCTTCCTGCGTTTACATCCTTATATCTTTACTTACCTTGTACCTCCATATTAGACGTCCAGCACCAGGTGACAGCAGGACAGCACTGTGACGGCCTTGCACGCTCCATGAGCAGAAGTTAACAACTTCTTGAAACTTCTCCCTGCAACTTCAAGCTCTCAGTATCCAGATAGCCACCTTTCTTTCATCTCATCTACAGGCTTCCAGGGTCCACAGCATCAGTCAGCGATCTATCAACTTGTTCCTATACAAATTCTGTTTTGGAAGAGACATTGCAGGCTCGTCCGTGAAGGAAAGTGTTTCAGGATTGCGAAAGTCGCTAACATCAGACAACCGCCCAACACGTATCAAAAACAAAATACTCAAATTAACTTTGGTGCACATGCTGAAGCACACCAGACTGCACCCTCTGTTGCACCACCATACCATTCGATCTTCTATATTCCAGACCACCCTACCTAAGACCATCAAAGCCGGTCAACGTAACAATAGTGCACCATCAAATCGCCCAGGAGAACCTGCAGAGCATTACGGAACTTCAGACCCCACCCCGCTTGCTACCCTCATCTGCACCCACCAAACAAATGTAGATGCTCATTATTTTCTCAAAAACGTATGGGCAGCAGGCTTTCCGTCCGAAGGCATGAGAAGACCCTTAGGCCCTGCAAAGTCTTTCCCAAATTTGCAGGAAACTGAATATAAAAGACTAGACATTTTAAATTAACACAAAAACTGCAGCCTCGAACAGAAGCAAAACTCACTTCAAGACCATAAACTGCATCAGACGTTCTCTTTGTACAACCCCTCATCATACTAGATAGTCTGAAAAACGATTCAATGTACTGTGATGGATTGGATTTCTTCCTTCCTTGCAGAAACAGTCATCACTATCTCCCTTATTATTTTTCCTTTGGGTCGTTTTGTTGCTACTGTTGACATTCCACAAAGCTCCACCATCAGTCCTCTCTTCTTAAACACATCTCTCAATCCTTTACCAGACCCCATCAATTCCTCCAATGTTATCATTTAGGTTGATTGTTGGACCTGGTCCTTTTTGCAGGGTAACCCCCAGACGTTTGCATTCTGTTGCCAAACCCGTTTTTGTTGGCATTAGGTCTCTGCACACTTTTTCTCTGCTAAACAGCAGTAAAATGCTTTTGTCCAGACTTTTGCATTCTGTTGCCAAACCCGTTTTTGTAGGCATTAGGTCTCTGCACACTTTTTCTCTGCTAAACAGCAGTAAAATGCTTTTGTTCTCTCCCTAAAACATGGTAAAACTGGACTACACCTAATTAGCACATTTTGCTTACTTGTAAGTCCCGAATAAAATGGTACTCTATGTACCCAGGGCATGTAAATTACATTCTACCTATGGACAGCAGCACACTAAAGTAGCTTTTTAGGTCTCGCTGAGCCAGCGCTAGTGCTGCCCTGCGAGAAATTTAGTGAGTGGCTTTTGAAAGTGCTACCAGAGGCGTTTGCTGGCTTCAAGCTTGCGTTCACGCATGCGTGCATGCGCACAGCCGCCATGTGGGTTTCTGTCAAGGCTCATTAAGCCTTGCGTGCCTCTCTCCGCCTTGTTTTATTTACTTTATGCGCGCGTGCACACAACTCCCAGTCGTGGGCGAACTTCTTGCTCGCGATCACTTTCGCGCGCACCATTTGCTTGTTGAACTTTACATTTCCTTTGAGTAAAGTAAAATCGGCGAACCTTTCCTCATCAATCACTCTGTGAGCAGACGACAACAATGTACAAACTCCACACAACTGCTTAGTTAACTAATAATTTACAACAATTTGTAGCCCAACTGTTCAAAAAATTTCGGAGACGCTGTTTACACAAGTTGTTAGAGCATATATAACTGGCTGAGCTTTGATTAACGAGCACAGTGCTTGGTCCCTTAAAGATACAGGCCTCGCGCGGCAGCATGTGTTTCCGATTGGGCGCCGGCTTCGGCCCAATGCAACTTGAAATCTGTATTTCATGCCCTCGGCATTCATAAGGTAAAAAGGAAGCCTTTCTTCGCCAACACATTACAAATTGCCTCATGCGAAACAGCTTGAAAGCAGAGGAGTTTGGTTGCCATCAAATGCACAAACCATCCGCGTCTTCATTATAAACTGAAAGCGGGACTTTCAGAGTGAAGCAGACGCTGGATGTGAAAACTTTTTCTTCAGCGCTTAATTTGTACAATACTATACAATAACTTTTATTGATGTTGTGTTTTTTCGCCAACATCTCTCCAGATGTACACACTGTTGGCAGAAGAGAGGAGCAAGCCCGGTTTCAGCCAGCGATGGCTGCTTTGAGAGGCACCTGGTTTCTTTCATCTCCTCCGGGTGATTTACCGTCTTTCCTCTTGATCTGTGATAAGGCTGTGAGTGACCAGTTTATTGCCATGCGTTCGCCTGTTCTTTCCCCAGCCTGTGTAATCAGTGCTTGGGTACCCCCCCAGACATGCACAAAAATAGCCTCTGGAAGGGCAGGTTTATTGTTGTGGGCCCTTTGAAATTTAGATAAACAACTCAATTTACAAACATCGCCGAGGCAGGGCAATTTACACCGACTCTGTACCTCCTCATCCCTCCTGATTGCCGTAATGTTAATAAACTTTGTTAGAAAACCCCGGGCCACCGAGGTTAAGCAGTCACCCGGTGTCTCCCAACACACACTGTGGTAGCTTGGCTCGAGCGGTAAGAAAGGCACCGTGTTAAGCGTACGTCACACCCTCACAATAACCATGCGTTCATCCGTTCCAAAAACGACTCTACACCGTAAAAATTTATGAAAATATCTCTGTGTTTATCTTGTTTTCTCTTAGTTGCAGGTTAAATAAATAATAACACACTTACAGTACACAAAGCTTCTTCTGTAAAAAGGGTAGGTCAAATAAATAAGCTCAGATCATAAATAATCAATGAATAAATAGATGTGCATAAAATACATAGGCAAATAAATACTGCGAGGGAATAAATACTGTGAGACAATAAATACTGTGAGACAATAAATAGGATAAATACAAAGAATACAATACTCTTAATAAATATAAGCCATCAGTACACTTTCAAATCAGGTCACATTTGTGAGGTACTATGGGTTGATTTGGCCCAATCACAGCTTGTGGTTATGTGGATGGCCTGAGGGTGTCTCACCTAGCTTGGATAAGGCTGAGGCTAAAACTGAGGTAGGTCATGTGTAATCTAGGAATCTGGCTCTCCCAACCTACACAACCCCTCACACAGGTCACTGTATCAGTCTCAGTCCACCTCTGGCACTCCCAGGCTGGTCCTAACACCTCTCTAGCCCCTAGAATGGTCTCTTAGGGCTCCACAGGGCCTTAGGCGCCCTCTATTCCACTTACTGCCCTCTTTATGAACTTCCGACTCCGCCGGAGTCGTGTCGACGCCGAGAGGCGGTTCCGGTTCGATGTCGCTAGCCGGCCTCGGCTCGATGTCAGTTCCTGTTGACGCCGTGAGGCGGTTCCGGATCGATGTCGGCGGTCGGCCTCGGCTCGATGTCAGTTCCTGTTGACGCTGTGAGGCGGCTCCGGATCGATGTCGGCGGACGGCCTCGGCTCGATGTCAGTTCCTGATGACGCCGTGAGGCGGTTCCGGATCGATGTCGGCGGTCGGCCTCGGCTCGATGTCGGTCTCCGGCGTCACAGGGTCACAGGGTCACGATCTCCCTACTTCCGGGTGTCTCCGGAGTGCGACCTCCACTCCCGACCTCCGGTGCTCTTCTCCTCAGGTTCCGGCGACTCCGGAGTGCGATCTCCACTCCCGACCTCCGGTGCTCCTTTCCTCCGGTTCCGGCGACTCCGGAGTGCGATCTCCACTCCCGACCTCCGGCACGATTCTCCTTGGTCCCGGCGGCTCTGGAGTGCGATCTCCACTCCCGACCTCCGGTACGCTTCACCTCGGTCTCCGGCGACTCCGGAGGGCGGACTTCACTCCCCCGTCGACGCCGCACACTCGACCTCAGGTGTCTTTCTCCTCGACCTCTGGTACTCTCCACGACCTCCGTCGGCGCCCTCTCTTGACCTCTGGTGGCTCCGGGTACGATGTCTGCTTTCCAGTCAGCGCCGCTTCTTCACCTCCGGCCCCAGGTCTCTAGGCTTCTCGACGTCGGACTCCAGGGAAACCAATAAACAGGTCAGGAACTTGCTGTTCTTCACTTCCAAGGCCTGTTCCGGCTGTTCAGGTCCTTGAGTTGGTTCTTCTTGATTTTATCCCACACAGGGCTCCAGGCTGGGCTCAGTCAGTAGGGACTAGTATCAAGGGTGGGTTTATGGACCCCACTCCAGGCACAAGTTTCCACCCCTGCTGCCTCACTCCTTCCTCCTTCAGTGTTGTGCTGCTCTCTCTTCACCAGTCAGGTGCCAACTGCCAACTCCAACTGTCAATTCTGAGCTGGCTTCCCAACATTCCAAACCTGCCTCACACTGTCACAGGGTTCTAGAATGTTCTGGAAGGTACTAGTAGGTTCCAGTGATGTCACAGGTGACAATGGGTGGCCACCATTTTGTGTCTCAGGCCCTCAGACAGAAGTTCCAGGGGTAGGGAAAATGGCTCCCTGATCCTGCATCAACACTAAAAAGTCTGGTGGTTCCCAAAAAGGAAAAATACTAACAGGGTTTGAGGCAAAAGTGGGACAAAATAAATAATGATGAGGAGGGACCACCCAAAGGGCTGACAGGTCTAACACGCGTCCCCCCCAGCTGAAAGTGGGGAGAGCTACCCAACCCCTTGGGAGTTCTCATCACTAAGGCGGAAATACCTTGAGAGACCGTCTGCATTGGCGTGGTCCACTCCAGGCCGATGTTCCACCTGAAAGTCCATTCCCTGTAGGGAGATAGACCCCTTCATCTGCATCAGCCAACGAAGGGGTCTGTGGTCGGTCTGAACCAGGAAGTGCGAGCCAAACAGGTATGGCCGCAACTTCTTCAGAGCCCATACCACTGCAAAGGCTTCACGCTCTATTGCACTCCACTTCTGTTCCCTGGGAAGTAGTCTCCGGGATAGGAAGACCACGGGTTGATCCAGACCCTCTTCATTGAGTTGCGATAATACTGCCCCAATGCCATGTTCCGATGCATCCGTCTGGACAATGAACTCCTTGGAAAAGTCTGGGGCCCTTAAGACCGGGGCCTCGCACATGGCTTGCTTCAGTTTCACAAAGGCCTGCTGGCAAGCCTCTGTCCAGACTACCCGTCGAGGTTGTTTCTTGGACGTGAGCTCCGTGAGGGGGGCCACAATGGTACCGTACCCCTTCACGAAGCGACGGTAATATCCCGTGAGGCCCAGAAAAGCTCGGACCTCAGTCTGAGTCTTGGGGGGTTCCCTGGCCATGATAGCCTCGATTTTCGCCTGGAGGGGTTGCACCGCTCCCCTACCCACCAAGTGTCCAAGGTACACTACCGACCCCTGCCCGATCTGGCATTTGCTGGCCTTGATCGTCAATCCAGCTTGTCTCAGGGCCTGGAGAACAGCTTGCAGGTGACGCAAGTGATCCTCCCAGCTGTTACTGAAGACGGCTATGTCATCTAGATAAGCAGCAGAGAAACTCTCCATTCCAGTGAGCATCTGGTTCACCAGACGCTGAAACGTGGCAGGTGCGTTCTTGAGCCCAAAGGGCATCACACAGAACTGGTAGTGGCCATTGGGCGTGGAGAAGGCTGACCTTTCCCTTGCTCCATCAGTCAGAGAGATCTGCCAGTACCCCGAAGTAAGGTCAAAGGTACTTAGATATTGGGCAGCTCCCAGCCGGTCAATCAATTCATCCGCCCTCGGGATTGGATGAGCATCAGTCTTGGTTACTGAGTTCAGTCCCCGGTAGTCCACACAGAACCTCAGTTCCGGTTGGGCCCCCGGTGGTGCAGCTTTTGGTACTAGTACCACCGGACTGGACCAGGGGCTGCTAGAAGGTTCGATCACTCCTAGCTCCAGCATCTTAGTGACTTCACCGTGAATGCTGGCCTTCACCTTGTCTGACATTCGGTAGATCTTGGACTTCACAGGTGGGCTGTCTCCTGTGTCCACATCATGGACGCACAGGTGAGTCCTACCCGGAACAAGGGAGAACAACGAAGAGTACTGTCCCAGGACCTGGCGGCAGTCCTCCTGCTGTTCAGGAGTTAGAGATGGGGAGAGAATCACTCCCTCCACCGACCCATCCTTCTCTTGAGACGCAAACAAATCGGGGAGAGGCTCGCTTTCCACGTCCTCTGCTCCGTCAGTCACCATCATCAAAATGACTTCGGGCCTCTCGTGTTGGGGTTTGAGGCGGTTGGCATGCAGCACCCATAGGGGCTGACGAGGGGTCTTAAGGTCCACCAAATAGGTAGCCTTACCCTTCTTCTCCAATACCTCAAAGGGTCCTGACCAGCGATCCTGGAGGGCGCTAAGCTCCCCTGGTTCGATCACCCACACCTTCTGGCCAGGCTCCAACTCCACCGGGTGAGCGTTGTGGTCATACCACGCCTTCATTACTGCTTGGCTGGCTTCCAAGTTGTCAGAAGCTTGCTTCCACAACTTAGCCATTTGGCTCCGGAAGGCCAGCATGTAGCTCACCACGTCCTGGGGAAGCTTTCTGGGAGTTCTTTCCCATCCGTCTCTCACCAGGTTGAGAGGTCCATGTACAGGGTGCCCATACAAAAGCTCGAAGGGGCTGAAGCCCACTCCCTTCTGTGGCACTTCCCTGTAGGAAAACAATAGACAGGGTAGGAGGACGTCCCATTTCCTCCGCAGGCTTTCAGGCAGACTTCTGATCATGCCTTTCAAGGTTTTGTTGAACCTCTCCACCAGACCATTGGTCTGGGGGTGGTAAGGAGTGGTGAACCGGTATGTCACTCCACACTCCTTCCACATCGCCCGCATGTACGCTGACATGAAGTTGGTCCCCCTGTCGGACACAACTTCCTTGGGAAAACCCACTCGGGTAAAGATTCCCATCAGGGCCCTAGCCACAACAGGTGCTGTTATGGTCCTCAGAGGTATTGCCTCTGGGTACCGTGTGGCATGATCCACCAGAACCAGGATAAACCTGTGACCAGCTGTAGTAGGTGGATCTAACGGACCCACAATGTCGATGCCCACCCTTTCAAAGGGGGTGCTAACGACAGGCAGTGGTTCCAGGGGAGCTTTCAGCTTCACCCCTGTTTTCCCACTGGCTTGGCAAGACACACATGTCCGGCAGTAGGTGTCGGATGACACTTTCATTTGAGGCCAATAAAAGTGTGGGACAAGACGGGCGAAGGTCTTGTCTTGCCCCAGGTGTCCTGCCAAGGGGATCTCGTGAGCCAACTCCAGTAGGAAGGCTCGATAACGTTGAGGGACTACTAAGGCTCGTGACGATCCATGTAGGGGTGCCTTGGGTTCACTGTAGAGGAGGCCATCCTCCCAGTAAACGTTGTAGTTCCCCTCAACGTTCCCTGCTGCCTGGGCTTCGGCCTGTCGCCTCAGTCCCTCAAGGGTAGGGCACTCCCTCTGGCCCTTGCAGAATTCCTCCCTGGTCAGCCCTCCCTCCACGTGCCACTCGGCCAGGATGGGTAGGTCCTCCAGTTTGGTAACATCCCCCACCGCGGACTCCTGGTCCACCACCTCCGGTGGCCTATCCGTCACACGGGGCGCGGATGCCGAGGCAGTCTCCCCCTGTCCTCGGTTCTTCCCTTAGTCGGAAGCTGGCTGTGGCCTTTGTTCCAGGCTCCAGCCGAAACGAACTCCCTCTCCGGGTAGTCGCGGACCTTGTGCTAACACAGGCCCAGTCAGGTGTACCCAGCATCTCGGCATGAGTCCGGTATTCCACCTCCTTCCAAGCATTGTGATCCATGTCATTCCCCAGCAGACAATCGACTGGCACGGCAGGGCTTACGGCAACTCGAAGTGAACCTGCAACCCCCTCCCATTCAAAGGGAACCTCGGCCACCGGATAGTGGCCTGTTCTGCCGTCAGCCATCGCGGCTGGGTGGAGTACATCGGGAATTACCTGCTCTGGAGACACCAGTTGGCTACGTACCATAGTCATACTGGCTCCTGTGTCTCTCTGAGCCTCCCCTCTTTGGCCGTTGATGGTGACCCACTGCCCATACTTTACGGTATTTGCGGGCACCTGGATCTTAGGAACCATCTCCCGTTCTCCCAGGGACACTAAAGTGACACCCGCCCACTCCCTTCCCTTAGTTAAGGGCATCTCCTCCCCGAGCACTGCACTAACTACTCCGGGGGCCTTTCCTCAAATGGGAGGAGGTGGTCTTTTCGGGCACTTCGCATCTCCCTTATAGTGTCCGACGCCACCGCACTCGAAGCAATGGACAACCCTTGGCTGCTGACTCTGGCCAGGATTAGGGTTTCTGGGTGGGTTAGCCCTAGGGGTGAATCCTGTTCCCTTCCCTGGGAAACTATTTTGGGGGCCTTTGGAGAACTCCTTTTTCTTTTCCCCTCCCTCTTTCTTCTGGGGGGCGCCCTGTCCGGCCTTTTGAGTATCCCCTCCAGTCCCCCTTGTGGACACCCGGGTACTAGCCCAAATGTCCGCCTCCTCAGCAAGCTTCCGGGGACTGGTCAGCTTGCTATCCACCAGGTGTTGACGCAGTTCAGGGAAACATTTTTCGAGCAGGTGTTCCTTCAACATTAAATCAAACAACCCCTCGTAGTCCCTCACCTCACTGCCTTGAATCCAACCCTCTAATGCCTTCTTCGCATAATCCAGGAAATCCACCCAATTCTGTGTGCCCAGTTTGTGGCTACCCCGGAACTTCTGTCGGTACTTCTCGGGTGTTAGTCCAAACGTTCTCACGAGCGCCACTTTCATGGTGGGGTAGTGGGTCTGCTCATCCTGCTCTAGGGCCAATAATGCATCCCTAACAGCTGGAGGCATGTACTTGTACAATCCCCCTCCCCAGTACTTCTCTGGAACCCCATGGGCCCTTAAAGAGACCTCATAGGCCGCTAGCCACTTGGCAACATCATCCCCTGCACTATAGCTAGCTACTATGTCTTTTGGCAGGTAGGGTTTGGGTTCCCTGGTGATTTCTTGGTCTTTGCTGCCACCTTTAGGAACAGTTTGTGCCCCGACTCGTAAGATCTGGAGATCCATCTCCTTGAGCCTCAACTCGTGAGCCATCCTCCGTTCCTCCTTTTCTTTCTCCAGCTCCGCTAACTTCCATGTGAGCTGTCTTTTCTCCCTCCGGTCAGTTAACTCTGCTTCAGATAAGCCACCGCTAGAGACAGTGCTGCCCTTCCTCGAAATGGTTCTGGGCCCCGCTACTAGGTTCCCCACCTCAGGTTGGTACAACCCAGCCCCCTCGCTAACAGGCTCTCCATCCCTGTCCTCCTGCTCAGCCTTACTTTCCCGTCGTGCCTCCCACCAAGCCCTCCAGGCTGGTCTGGAGCTCACCCTTCCTTGCACCTGGGGGACAATACACCCCCTCTCTCTCACAAAACTCTTTGAGTTGGGCCACAGTGTAAGCTTCCACATCTTCCAGCACAAACTCCATTTTGCCCACTCAGGTTAAAGAACAGGTGTTTACAGAAGCTATGCAGGGGGGTACCTTATATAATACCTCCTCCCACCACCAGAGTAAATTTGGAAAAAACAAAACTCAAAATTAGGAAGTCCGCTTGGAGAAAACTCCCGGTGTAGGCCTATGGACTACCCACAGTTATTGTCGAGTGGACGCAAGCACAGCTCTATCCCACCGCTGAACACCAATTATGTTAGAAAACCCCGGGCCACCGAGGTTAAGCAGTCACCCGGTGTCTCCCAACACACACTGTGGTAGCTTGGCTCGAGCGGTAAGGAAGGCACCGTGTTAAGCGTACGTCACACCCTCACAATAACCATGCGTTCATCCGTTCCAAAAACGACTCTACACCGTAAAATTTTTTGAAAATATCTCTGTGTTTATCTTGTTTTCTCTTAGTTGCAGGTTAAATAAATAATAACACACTTACAGTACACAAAGCTTCTTCTGTAAAAAGGGTAGGTCAAATAAATAAGCTCAGATCATAAATAATCAATGAATAAATAGATGTGCATAAAATACATAGGCAAATAAATACTGCGAGGGAATAAATACTGTGAGACAATAAATACTGTGAGACAATAAATAGGATAAATACAAAGAATACAATACTCTCAATAAATATAAGCCATCAGTACATTTTCAAATCAGGTCACATTTGTGAGGTACTATGGGTTGATTTGGCCCAATCACAGCTTGTGGTTATGTGGATGGCCTGAGGGTGTCTCACCTAGCTTGGATAAGGCTGAGGCTAAAACTGAGGTAGGTCAAGTGTAATCTAGGAATCTGGCTCTCCCAACCTACACAACCCCTCACACAGGTCACTGTATCAGTCTCAGTCCACCCCTGGCACTCCCAGGCTGGTCCTAACACCTCTCTAGCCCCTAGAATGGTCTCTTAGGGCTCCACAGGGCCTTAGGCGCCCTCTATTCCACTTACTGCCCTCTTTATGAACTTCCGACTCCGCCGGAGTCGTGTCGACGCCGAGAGGCGGTTCCGGTTCGATGTCGCTAGCCGGCCTCGGCTCGATGTCAGTTCCTGTTGACGCCGTGAGGCGGTTCCGGATCGATGTCGGCGGTCGGCCTCGGCTCGATGTCAGTTCCTGTTGACGCTGTGAGGCGGCTCCGGATCGATGTCGGCGGACGGCCTCGGCTCGATGTCAGTTCCTGATGACGCCGTGAGGCGGTTCCGGATCGATGTCGGCGGTCGGCCTCGGCTCGATGTCGGTCTCCGGTGTCACAGGGTCACGATCTCCCTACTTCCGGGTGTCTCCGGAGTGCGACCTCCACTCCCGACCTCCGGTGCTCTTCTCCTCAGGTTCCGGCGACTCCGGAGTGCGATCTCCACTCCCGACCTCCGGTGCTCCTTTCCTCCGGTTCCGGCGACTCCGGAGTGCGATCTCCACTCCCGACCTCCGGCACGATTCTCCTTGGTCCCGGCGGCTCCGGAGTGCGATCTCCACTCCCGACCTCCGGTACGCTTCACCTCGGTCTCCGGCGACTCCGGAGGGCGGACTTCACTCCCCCGTCGACGCCGCACACTCGACCTCAGGTGTCTTCCTCCTCGACCTCTGGTACTCTCCACGACCTCCGTCGGCGCCCTCTCTCGACCTCTGGTGGCTCCGGGTACGACGTCTGCTTTCCAGTCAGCGCCGCTTCTTCACCTCCGGCCCCAGGTCTCTAGGCTTCTCGACGTCGGACTCCAGGGAAACCAATAAACAGGTCAGGAACTTGCTGTTCTTCACTTCCAAGGCCTGTTCCGGCTGTTCAGGTCCTTGAGTTGGTTCTTCTTGATTTTATCCCACACAGGGCTCCAGGCTGGGCTCAGTCAGTAGGGACTAGTTTCAAGGGTGGGTTTATGGACCCCACTCCAGGCACAAGTTTCCACCCCTGCTGCCTCACTCCTTCCTCCTTCAGTGTTGTGCTGCTCTCTCTTCACCAGTCAGGTGCCAACTGCCAACTCCAACTGTCAATTCTGAGCTGGCTTCCCAACATTCCAAACCTGCCTCACACTGTCACAGGGTTCTAGAATGTTCTGGAAGGTACTAGTAGGTTCCAGTGATGTCACAGGTGACAATGGGTGGCCACCATTTTGTGTCTCAGGCCCTCAGACAGAAGTTCCAGGGGTAGGGAAAATGGCACCCTGATCCTGCATCAACACTAAAAAGTCTGGTGGTTCCCAAAAAGGAAAAATACTAACAGGGTTTGAGGCAAAAGTGGGACAAAATAAATAATGATGAGGAGGGACCACCCAAAGGGCTGACAGGTCTAACAAACTTCCATTGTTTTATTTCACTTTTTCAGTTCGACATGTCTCTGCATTTTTGTTTCAAAACTCGCTTGTGACCACCCTTTAATTTGTGAATGCTACAAACTCCGTTGCAGGAATACAGTTGGGGAATACCTTGCAGCATTAATACAGAAGAATGTAATGTACTGGAACAGACCTGCCAAGTACCACGCATTAGGCGTTAGACTAACACATTTCTGTATGGTGGACCGCATCAACGCATTGAAATGCAAAGTCAAGCATAATAGCGCCTCCTGATCTGTCAAGGAGCGCTAGTAATCACCATAATAAAGCACTGAAACTGAAGTGGCAACACGCTGCACGTGCTGCTCCCAGGGCGTGGGGGTTGGGTCAGAGTCCACAGCTCTAGCAGCTGCTACTCTGGTTACAATGTAACAATATAGGATCATTCATCCCCGACACCGCGGGCCGCGCTGCAGCATATTTCAATAGATAATTCATGACTGCAGTGAGTCTGAGTGTCCATTGGCTACTACTGAGACAACAATCACAGCTTGGGAGTGAAGTTTGTGATACAGAGCAGGTGGATGTGAGGTCACATCCTGCTGCCACTCGCGGTAGTGCAAACAGCGGCCAGTTAGTAAATAAAGTTTTGGTAGGCAGCGGCTGCACTGGCAATGGCAGGGTTGCTTCTTCCTTATCACGATAATTATTTAAAAATGATCCAGCGACTGGAGGGAGCCGTCCGACCCACACGAGGCGCCAGCGGCTGAGTGAGTGGTTCAGCTGCCCATAGCACAAGTCCACACTACAGTACAGCTGCTGAATTAGGCTCACAATAATGGCCGGGCCGGCATTTGCCACGGGAACAGTCATTGCATCCATGAGACGGCCTGTACGAATTGCCGCTCACGCCTCAAGTAAAATTAAGCAACTGCTATGCTTGAAATTTGTTTAATTATAGCGCAAGCGCGGTGACCATACTGGTGCCGGTACAAATTTCCGCGCGTCACTTAAGGGTCTGGTGTTTGTAGTAGCTCTGTGACAGCCACTGCCTGCTGGTGTGATCTGGTGCGGCTGGGCAGCAGGTAGTGGTGAGCCTACCAGGGCGGACACCGCTGCTCAGCAGAGCTTGGTAATCATTAGGTCAAGCCTAGCTCAGCGCAGATGACCTTTAGAAATTGGTCTGCTCTTTTCCACACATTCGTGCATGTGCCGGTCTGTTTATCCCCCTTCAGTTAGCCGTTTGTGAGTAGTTTTAATTTTTTTACTTCTTCTATGGTTTCATTTGTTTCCCTCTGGATGAGGGTATTAAGTGATTCAGGTCACCATGGACTGCATTGTAGTTTAGTGTTGGGGCAGTTAGTTACTTAATACACGTGCGAACAAGGACTTGTAATTGGAAAGTCCGGTTCCAAATCTCTGATCACCCAGGAACAAGGGGCCACATTCCCTGACCCCAATATACCCCCTGCTGCAATAAATGGGGTAGAGGGACCAGGAGGGGATGGACATCTACACACCTATAAATCAGACCCCCTGAGGTTCTTTAGGTCTTGTTACCCCCACAACAAAATGCATCTGTTGAAAAGAGTGCAGGAGGCCAAAAGTGACTATAGCTCTGCGCTTTCAGTACCCATTCACGGCCTACACTAGGAAAGCTAATTCCTCCCTTGAGTGAAAAGTCGGCGTTAAATTCAAAGCACAACAAGCATTGGCATAGCCAATAGGTCTCGCCTTTGGGAGCTTATAAGTGTTTAGTTATCCAGCACAATATCCTTGGTGCAACAACATCAACTGTTGCATGGCTAAACACTTATAAGGTCCCAAAGGCGAGACCTATTGGCTATGCCAATGCTTGTTAAAATATGTCATAGGGCTGCTACTGCATCCTGTAGTGCAGCTTTAAGCTGCCATTTCGACCTCGCTAAATAAACCTTTTGCCAGGCTTAAACCTTCCTTTTTAATTCTTATTAGTCATCCTAAGGTAAGACCTAAAGGCTCATAAGATAAGGTTCATTGTATTAAAAAAGTTGAACACGTGTATTTAAGTTTTACATGTCCTGGCAGTGTTGTAAGGCCTATCTCTCCCATTCACTAACACTGGGTTACCTTATTACATCTAATACGTGCTAACTTAACATTGGAAGCAGATAGATATAGGTTGTCAACCCTCAAATCTATTGTAATTAAAAATCCTTTTCAATGGTGAAGTTGGATTTTAAGTTACAATTCTGAAAATACCACTTTTAGAAAGTTGGTATTTTTGTCCCAACCAACTGTGCCTTCTGTCAGTCTCCTGGGTCACATGAATGTGAACGGTTCTGCTGCTGAACTTTGTGTATTGCTTGCAGACAGTGAGACAAAAGCTGCATAGTTGTGGATAGGATGGGCCATTCTGACAGGATGACTTCAAAGGGCTTTGATCCTGCACACACAAATGAACTTGATACCAGGACTGCCGGTCTTTTGTCACCCCCAAACAGTTTGGAGCCTTGACCAGGGAAGAGGAAGAACCTGCTAAACACAAAGTATCCACAGGTCTAACATGCTAGAATAGCACCATAAAAAGACACAAGCAAAGAAAACTAGTCAATAATGGAGAAGTCCTTTAATTAGGACGAAATCCCATCACCCGCCAAAGTGGCATGCTTCATCATCTGGGATTCTCCTCTTGGCGGAGACACCTATCACCGCCAAGGGCTACGACCCCCTCACTGTGATGAAGGAGGTCTGGGATGTTTTAATTCCTGCTCTACAAAGGATATACTAAAATCCTTCAGTTGTGAAACACTAAACTGGTTGGGTAATGGGCACAGTACAGGGAAATACCTAACCAAGTGATGTGTGTGCTGCTAAAACTAACTACTAAAAGTGAAAAGAACTTTATTGGCTTACTCCTAGTATCAGGATTAAAAACAGTGCATGTGCAGTATAAAAAAATGTTTACTGCATATCCAAATAAAGAGGTCTACATGTTTCGGCCAGTATGACCCGCAAGGGTGTCTTGGCCTTCTTCAGGACCTAGATATCTAATGCTACTGCGTTTCAACAAGTGATACAGTGAAAACTATTGAAAATTAGGTGTTGAAAGATTTAGAACAGATACAACATACAAAACCAGTAGTCTCACTCTTGGTGAACAATGATAAACTGGTATTAACCTGTGAAAGACAAAAGAGAGAAACAAAATCAAATGCTTCTGTCTAAAAACTATAAAGATGACAACAAAATGGCGTGAGTCATATATACTCATCGGCAATCTGCCTTAAAACGTGCAACATGCATGATTGTAAATTATTCTTACCCGTTATTTACGAGTTAAAGGCCTCACCTCAGCCTGTCAACAGCTCAGGACGGTAGGCACCACTCTGAAAATGGTAACCTTTGCCGGTGTCAGACCAATATATCAATATTCAGTCGGACACGACTGCATCATTCAATAGCATTAAAAACCTATTGGCCGAGTCAATCACAGAAAAGGAATGCCCATGGACTGATCTTGCGATGATGAGAAACTATAAGTACACATTAACACATACTAGCAACTGACCCCAGGAATGTTGTAATGAAAATGTGTCCAGTAGGAACAAAGAATGCATGTCTGGGGAGAAGACAGTAGAATCAACGTGTACAGATCATGATCTCATATACATGATCTTATAAAAACTCTGTAGACCGGTAGCAGTGGAGTCAACGTATACTGAACACAATCTTATAAACATGATTTTGGCAGGGCTTTGAACACCAGTGGCTGTGTCAAAACACTGCACGTTTAAAGAAACAATAGTTTAATTTGATATTCGCTTTTAGGAGTCTGTTTTAAGGGCAAAACAGTATGACCATACGGTCCACACCGGAACCGGGAGGCTGAAAAAAAAATCTTATATGGCTCCCCTAGCCGGTAGGCTGGACAAAACATGTTACGTGTTGAAATCAACAATAAATGCATGCCACACCTTATATTGAAAAAATAGAGGCTCACTACCTAAAGAAAGGGACACACTAGTAAAACCGCATTCATTGTGACTAACATAAGGCTATTTAAACAAGTTCCACATTATGTAACAGGCACATCGAGATGTCGCAAGACTTGTCACAGCTTAAATCAAGGTATACAGTCACTAACAGGAACATGCTTCTGCCGCTTACCTCTCCGTCGGTACCCCGGGCGGTGAAAGAGCTGTAACCGGAAGTACCTGACGGCCAAATGATGAGGCATTAAGTAGGCTCAAAAACGCCATGGGGGAGGTCACGAGAACTCGCACCTGTGTATAATTACAAGTGATGTCTCAAAGCCTGCGGCCCTGCCTGATAATGCTAGGTCGTAAAAAATAGAACTACCACCGAACCTGAGTGTTCATGGGATATGTAGTTATTTGAACACTAAGTATGAAGTTCCTATCAGAAGATAAAAATGACATGTGCTAACTGTATGGTTGAACCCAATGAAACATAGGAGAGTGATCTCCTTATTGGAAAAAGACCCTCACACACCTGACAAGTAGGTGTCTTGCTTCATCATCGGGTCTGCTCCTACTCGGGCCGGCGCTGCAATGCCCGATCAGGCACCCGTTATGGGGCCTACTTCTCGGAGATCTTTATTCCAGAGCCGACAGGTGAAGTGCGAGTGAGGGTCCTAGTGTAGGAGCAAGTGAAGTGTTAAGTGTGTTAAAATAGAGAAAAATAGTCCAATCAAAAAATATTTTAAAGTGTTTGGCTACTTCCCTAATTAAAATAAATACGTCGCGTATCGTCACCTAATGTTGTGCTTTGATACGCTTAAAAAGAGGTCGACATGTTTCTTGCCTAGTTATCGAATTTGATGGCAATTCCTCAGGACCTAGTGTTGTACTACCTACACATTTTTTGGTGGTGGTCACCCAACACAACCAGTGGGAAGCGGCCACCTTTACAGCAACCTAAAGAATGTGAGGGTACCTTGGTGTCAACAAAGGTTAACAAGTCTTAACCCTCGTTCAGTCCGTGCCGGGCCATAATGGTACCGGTCGCCGCCGACACTGAGATCTAGTGTCGATTTACAGGATGAATCAGAGCGTTAACCCTACCCCAGTGGATCGACCGGTCCAAGTAGTCTGGTAATATGTAGTTATTTGTCTATTGGTCGTTTTGTAAAACGTTAGAGAGTGCAACTATGAACAAGCGTCAACATCCAAATGAATGGATTCTTCATATGTTCGATACCAGCAAATGCCATATTACAGGCATAGCGTCTAACAAGACAGGCATGCACTAGATAGAGTGACATGAAGGATATCAATACTATGCTCGAAGGAAAATGTGTGTATATTTGTCAGTAGACTATTTACAGGATGGCAGGGGTGGGGGAATCATATCGCCCGACGCCCGAACCAAGTTGTTTTTATCGGTGGGCAAGAAGATTTAATGTCTATTTCGTCCGACGGACAAGTAGACATTAAATCACGTAAATGAAACAGGCTGTGAGCACTATGGGGCTCACAGCCAATCAGAGAAGCGTGCCGGGAGCCTTTGGAGGCTTCTGATTGGCTGGTAGCCCATAACTGGGCTCTAGACAGTGATTGGCTGAGGGAGTGAAACGTCACTCAGTCTCTGCAAGTAGGAGTTTGTGGCCGCCGCGAGGTAAAATAAGGCGCACTAGCATAATGCCCGCCATAGCACTCGTAGAGAGTTCAAAAGGGTTATATTTTGCTCAGCTTGCAGATCGCTCCATAATTAGAATAGAACCGGTGTGCCTGCTGTGAGAGACCGTGTGTAACCTTGTGGTTCCAGAAAGCGCGGGCTCTCATCCCTGCTATTGGAGCGTGAGACGGAGCATAAAACGTGGGGGCGCTGAAGCAGAGGGCACAGTAAAGCAGTGCCGCAGTACCGGGGGATCCGCAAATAAATTGACATTCTGCCCCCACTTGTTTACACGAGGCCCCCGTTATGTTGCAGGACCCTGCCGCCGCCTCTACCTAGTCCTCCTGTCCCATGGGCACCCGGAGATCACTGCTGCCACCGGCTTCCGATCCTCATTGCTTCGGGGTTGAGTGAGCGAGAGCCGACTGTGGGGTTTTGGAGGGGCTGTGGCCGAAGCGCTAGCAGAGACCACTGTAAACATCACTGCTTTCCACTTCCAGAGAAGCCCGCCAAAGGATCCGGTTTACGCGGCATTTGCATCAACCACGGTAAGGTGGGAAGTCGGATCGGCCTTTCCAGCCTACAGCTCTTCACGCTGCTGCTCCTGTCTTATCGGTTCAGGTAGGAAAGTTCCATCTGTGTGCTTTGAGGCTGCAGCCCTACCCCCTGTCCCCCCAACCCCCTCTTCCACCTGGTGGATATTGCACTTCAACAGAGGCGCAACTAGAGCCAAATTTCGGGGGGGGGCTAAGAAAAAATTTCGGGGGGGGGGCTGAAACTTTAAGCAATAGGCAGAGTGGAGCTGCAGGGGCTCTTAGAAGGGGTGAGCAATAGGCAGAATGGAGCTGCAGGGGCTCGTAGAAGGGGTGAAACAACAGCAACAGGCCTCATTAACATGGAAATGGTCTTTTAAAGACCTGTGAATTGCTCGGGTGAGGCTGTGTGACTGCCCGGGAAGCTGTCTCATCCTGGGCTGCCACACGCGACGGGGGGGGCTGAAGCCCTGTGAGTCCAATGGGTGTTGCGCGCCTGCACTTCAAAGATTATCGGGTTTCAAGCCTGGCTTGACCATGAACCCACTGAGTTCCTATTATTGGGGCCCAGTCACTGCGTGTTTACTATGGCTTGTGACCTTTTACCAAATCCTCCCAGCACTACGCTGCCTCAGTTTGTAGGGTTTTGAATATTAATATATAGCTGTTAGCAGCACTTTCATTTCAACTTCCTGTTGATAATATGTCAGGAAAGAGTGTCTTTGTTGCCCATGCTGTTCGGCGTCAGTGCCCTAGCTCCGGGAGCCCCAGAATTCAGTTAATTCCACACCTGAAGTACCAACAGATGTGACCAACCGTTGCTATTGTAGCCGTGCTGTAAGTCATGCCAACTGCGCACGTTTCCATTGCTATGCAGAGAGCTGATTAGAACCCCCGGGGACCCCCTTTCACACCAGATGTGTGACACAGAATTGCCATACTGGGCAATTTCCCTCACAAATGGGCGATATCTTTCCCATTTGTGAGAGAAAATGCTCAATTGGCCGGTGCCTAGTATTTTAGTGTGTATAATTAAGTCCGTTGTACGCATTTCATTTAAGCTGCCGCAGCGCTGCAGTTTCTTTCTTGAGCTGCCAGGATTGCTTAAATGCTAACTTTAACTGTAAAAGGACACTGGATAATTAATAGGTAAAGAGGTTGTCAGATTATACCACGTTGGTAAAGCGGGGACGTGAGCTTGGATTAGAAGGCGCATTTTCGGACTCTACAACCAAATGTCCCCTCTGCATAACAAATTTGATTTACAGTGCAGTGGCGCCAATTTAATAGTGCTACTTAATAAGAAAAATAAATGAATGTGACAGTCCTTGTGTAAATGTAACTGGCGCTCATGTAAAGCGCTCCAATACCTTCAGATCGAATTCGCGCTCTATAAAACCGCAAAAAAATGCCATTCTTTTATTAGCACTCAAAGTCTTATGCAAGCGTATTCAGGCCATATTAAAATTCACATTGATCCATCGGGTGAAGAAAATGAATGTCCTGCATTTTTTAAGTGCGTGCGCACAACCTAACCGTGCAAGTGGCTGTGGGCACAGGCCATCCGCTCAGAGCATGGATACCCCTTTAAAAGCAAGACATTCTTTCCCTCCTTTATTGTGCCTCAAGGTGAGAGAACCGCACAGGGGGTCTGCATTAGGGACATTTCTGCAAGCCTCACCGCCCACGGGTATTTCCACAATATCTGCACACAGCAACAGAAAAGGCGAAACTTGACCCAGGCGAGAACAGGCAGCGCAATGGCTCTATTTCCATTTCAAAAGGTTGAAGCTGTTTTTTCCTCACCTTCTTATCTGTAACTCAGTGGTGTGCTGAACCTTCCCCCACCCCCTCGCTCTGTCAGCTGGAAGAGGGAGTGAGGGCTACAACTGGGCCCCTCTTAGCCTGCCAACCTCAAAATAAAGAGCAATGAATTCTACTTATGTTTGATGTGTGGACGGGAGTAGGTGGGACAAGTGGATTTTACAGGACATGTAGATCTCAGTGGCATTTTGTCCCATGGACAAGTAGATTATTTTGAAAATTCCACACCCCTGGGATGGTTACAAAAAGGTGCTCATTCAGGGTAGCATTACACCAAATGGAGGTGCAAATCACTCTACAGGATAAAAGAAGAGTGTATAATTGTTAGTCAATGTACTAATTGTTAATGTTAATATTGGAAATACTGGTCATGTATGATGTACTACTATATTCAGTACATAGCAATGTGCATCTCTTTAGTTTGATGTATAAAAATGATGGAATAAATCTTTTGCCAAATGTGTTAATGTGTAGTACCATAACCACAAGTAAAGATATGAAACAGAATTACAGGTGTAATCAAGTTATTCTCTGCCACTTCATGTATATCTATAATGTTGTCCACGGTATATCATCATTTAAACCATTGCTGTCACACCGTAATTTGGGGACCCATCATTGTTCTTTAACAAATATGAATCTAGCTACATCTGTGATATGAGCAGGTATGTATGTTTGTTCCAAAACAGTCCAACAAAGTGTGATTAGAATCAAGGAAGTGGTTCGTGAGTTTGGTGGCTTGTTTTTTGCACCTAATGGTACTCTTGTGTTCCAAAATTCTTAATTTTACTTTACGAGTTGTCATGCCCACATAGCGGAGTCTGCATGGGAATGTAACCAAGTAAATAAGCCTCTCACTATTACAGTTTGTGTGCCGAACCTGTGACCATGGGGAGTGGGACAGGGAGTCCCCCTACATAAAGGCTGGCACCAGGTATAACTATTGGACCTCCAGAGCCTCTCATCAGTACACCCTGGACATGTTGAAGTTACATAAGATGGACTGTCCTACTGCCAGAAGACTGCACAGCTGCTTGAAGGACTGCCTTGCTGACTGAGAGGGAAGATTGGACCTTCTTGCCTTCATCCTAAACTGCACAGAGTGGCTCCAAGGATCAGTTGGCTGACTTATGTGAGCTACACGGACACTTGCATCTTCAGAGGCCTCCTTGCATCTGCCTAGCTGACCTTCTGCAACTGGCCTGAAGCTACAACAGGAACTTCCTGAGCACTGCTGCTGGCCTCTGCTGGAGTGATTCCTGATTCCCAAAAGGTGCCCCCCCATGTACTGGACCTTTGGCTGGAGTCAGAGTATACTCCTCCCGGCACAATGGAATGTTTCATTGAGGCACACGCAGCCCAACACATAGCCTCTCAGCACAGCATCTCTCAGCGACTTTATCGGAACCAATATTTAAAGAATAACCTTCAATTTCCTCACACACACTTACAAAGCCCTACATGACACGGGTCTTATGTACCCTAACCACCGCCTTGCATTCCACACAATCACTGGAGTACTCTCCTCCGCTCCGCCCAGCTGACCACCGTCCCACATATCCTCAAGACCACGGCTAGAGGAAGATCCTTCTCCTACCTCGCAGCAAAGACCTGGAACACCCTGCCTCTCCACCTCAGGCAATCACTGTTTCAATTCAGGAAGGACCTCAAGACCTGGCTCTTCGATTGAACCAAAGCGAGTTCAACGAATCATCCAGCACCTTGAGACCCTTACTGGTGAGTAGTCACGCTTTACAAGATATTGATTGATTGATTGATGAATATAACTCAACCTTCGGTTACCTCTTTCCAACGCCTACCATCATCTAAACAATTTTGGCTCTCATGCACTGCCAGGTGGCACGATGATTCTGTTTGCACTGGAATATCCGGATGGTAGAGACTGTGCCTCTCATTCTTACATTTGATCTTTTCTTTCTTTAGGCATTCATTCAGAGGTCTTGAGTTTCCGGAACAAGAAACTTACATCCCTCAGCATCTGACAGGCAGAGAGTGTGGTAGAATAGATCTTTCTGAAATTTAGCTCCTGTGAATTGTTCTACAAATTATAATGAACCACTCTAGATGTGGTTTCCAGCTGTAACTCAATCACTGCATCAGTGCAGGCTGAGATGCTTTTAAGTCTAAAGGTTAATGCGATATCTAGTCAGTCTGATTTAAAAGAGTGCAGTACTTCATCTTTCATTTATAGAAGGAGTAATTCATTCAAATACGGCCTCACGTGTTTTGGATGTTATTTAAGGTGAGTTGGAGAGTGCTCCTTAGTTTAGGCAAGAATTAAAATTACCAAAAGGAATCAACCTCAGACTAGAACCAAGTCATGATCGCTAAGTTAAGTAAATCAACTTGGTTGAATTAAATGCTATTTATCGCTAAACGTGGACTTAAAAAGCAAAAATACAGATTTAGGAAGGAAGTCTTGGTAATGAAAGCTCACTTAAGGAGACCATGCAGGGGTTAAAAAGCACTTCCGAGAATATATTTACAAACAGCAGCAAACGTAAAAAGTGATGAAGGGGTGCACTGCATTATAGTGAGGTGCTCAGAGGTTGGTGAACTTCCATGATGTCTAGTCGTTGAGAAGTGATTCAATGAAGGTCTATGGCAGTTACTCTTTTATTTTATGTATTGATGGTTTCCTGTTAAAAATTATAATAAAAACAATCTCTCTCAGAGAAATATTTCATACAAACATGAATTATTTTTTTAAATGCATCGTAGCAGATTATTTATTTAGTACAAGCCACAGGCAAATGTAATCAACTAGCCCTGAAAATGTAAGACGTTCAGCAAATTACAATATAGACAACATATTAATAGGTTATAAAGTGCATGGCGTGGTTCCAGATTATAAAAAACATCACCATCCCCCTCTGTCTTCTTAGCATACAAATGTTCTTTCATGTAAACATTATTTAACTTCTTGAGCCAAGACCGGAGATCCATGGTTCAGGCACCCTCCAACAGGTAGTAATCACAGAGCGTGCTAATAATATTGCGATGAAACACCAGAGACCAGCGGCTCTTGATCAAACCCCCAGATGCTTAGAACTGCTGAGAAGATATGCAGTGAGACCTGCATGCACGACAAGACCCCCCCCCCCCTGAATGTTCTTAGCCTATTTCATCCCCAGATCATACAACCCCAATCTTCAAGCTCCAATTTCCTGGGATACTCATTGGATTTCCACTTATGCAGACTTGAGGGGGTAAAATACACCATACACTAGGCATACAACTGCTGTCTCTAAAAGTGGGTCCTCCTAGCTCTCTGCAATTACATTTGGGGGCTTCTGCCCATTGTGCTTATGTTAAATTTGCATTTGTTTTATTAGGTCATCTATCTCAATGGCATAAAAATGATCTTTGAAATTATTCTGTGCAGCCCGTAGCTAACGTACCCACTGACCTAGCTTTCTTGGACTTGAAATTTTATGTTTTTTATAGTGCTCACTACCCATGACGAGGTGTTGAAGTGCTATTTGTCGAGTCACACACTACTCCAGAACCCAAAGGTGAATTAGTGGTGGATTAGTAGAGGGAAATATAAATTGTTATTGGGAGTGGTAGACATGTGAGTCTTTTAGCTGGAAGAACAGGATAAAAGGATAGAAAGAGGGGAGGTAGCGTTTTTGGTGGGTTTATTTGAGAGCTTATAGAAAGAGGTTTGGGATAAACCAGAGAGTGGAAGTAGGGGATATTTTGGAAGATGATGAGTGATAGAATGGTGGTTTAGTAAGGTTCGGGGACATTAGCTAACTGTTTTTCTCTCTGCAGTAGGAGAAAAATATATAAATATGTAGATACAATACCACCCACACTTAAGAGGTATACATACATAGAGATTTTAACATGATAAGCCTATGGAAAATAACCAGGAGATATAAAATTATTCTAGATAAAGTCCCATATGTATATGCATGCATAAATATCGACAAACTCAAGGTTTCCATTTTTGTTGTAAATAACGTTTTTTTATTTTTTTATTTATTATTATGTTTTTGAATGAATGAATTTTTATTTATATTGCACAGTTACTTATTATGTTTTTAAATACATTTTTGATCCCCAATATTTCAGTAGTGAAGCACTTAGAGATACAATTGCTATAATCATATTTAAACATTGCGTCAAATTTGATTTGTGTTATTATAGGAAAATAAATCCATAAGCATACACGCAGCACCTTATATGTTATTGATGTATTGATCTACTTGTATGTGGATGTAATGTTAATTATACATATTTGTATGTATGGATATTTGTAATTGTTTTTATTTCTTTATGTTTTTTTAAAATATATTTATTTATTTTTTCATTCCCCTAGTAACTATAAAAAATATAAAAAGAGAGCTACATACCCATATTATTTTTGTTTGTGTTTCTGATTAAATAATTAGTATTATTTGTTTTTATTATTTTTGATTTATGTGTTTATGATTTTTTTAAGTAATAAGTGTATTGAATGATAAACATTTACACACAATTTCTGAAAAGTCATGTTTATATGTTGTGATATGAGTGATCATAATCAATAGAGACCAATATGCATCTAGTCGAGTACTTACATGTTATTTATATAATGACATATCCATTAAGGAATGGGTATATTTTAACCATAAGTAATATGTACATTTGTTCAGCATAAATATAAGAAAGTATATATATTTTTATTCCTAAGTAATATGTGTATGTGTACAAAGAAATGCACACATCTGAGTATGTACATGTAATCAAAGTATACATGACAGAGGCCATTGGCGTGATCAGGTTTAGACAGTACAAGAGAGATAGTAGCTTGGACCTTTTGTGGAAATCCAAGAAGGGGGAAGATGCATTACAGAGTTTTCATAGTGAGCTTGATCTTGCTAACATATGCACTTGGGCATTCATTGATAGGTTAGAGTCCATGGTAATACCAATGTTTCTTATTTCCTTAGCTACTTTAGGAAATGGTCCCAGATTGTCAGGCCATGCAGAGAGTGGGTCATAATTTTCCAATCTCCACAGGTGAGTATTTTAGTTTTGGACACATTCAATTTGAGATGCATCTATATCATTCGGTGATCAATGGCTCTGAGGCAACTGAAGATTTTTGAGTTTCCAATGCCTTTGGGGATTTCCAGTTTAAGAAGTATTTGTGTGTCATCTACATATTTATAGCAGGTGAGCTAAAATTAATTGATCATTGCTGGTAATTATTTCCTATTGATGTTGAAAAGTATGGGTGAGATAGAGCCTTGAGGGACCCCTGCTTTTATGATGTAGGGTTTGGATGAGAAAAGAGGAGAGTGCATGACATTTGTTCTGATTTGAAGGTAGGAAGTGATCCAGTGAAGAGCATTCCCCTCTTTGCCAGCTTTGTGGAGTCTTTGGATTAAAGTGTCATGATCAACTGTGTCAAAGGCAGCTGAAAGCTCCATACTGTGTTTTTAAGGTAATCCCAGAAGGCGATTAGGGCAGAGTCTGTACCTCTCTCTGTGGACAGAATCCTGTTTGAAAGTCAGAAGGTATTCAGTTAACTTAAATAAATTGAGACATCTGGGTGAATGATGCTCTTTCACTTAGTTTGCAGAGAAATATCTGGGTCTTGAGGGTCTAGGTTTGTTTTCCTTAATAATGGGTGCATATATGTCTTTTTAAATCTTCAGGAAAATATCCTGTTGTTAAGGAATGATGGATGATTGTTCTGACTGAGGTGGTAGCAGAGGTTGTTAAAATATGTTTTTGAAGATGAGTGGGGGGAAAAGGGTCAGAGAGGCAGCCTGCTGGCCAGCTTGTTTTGACAAGATCTATAAAATCAGTTTCTTATAGTTGTTTAAAGAATGCCCCCTTGGGGGAATTCTTGGGAAAGGGCTGGTGCTGGTGGTTTTCTTTTGGTTTAAATAGGAATCCAAAATGTCTGCTTTGGTTGTGTAATGACTTGCCAGATTGTCTGTAAATTCTTGGGAATTGGGAGGGTTTCCTTCTGTGCATTTAAGTTTACGAAATTCAGTGAGAATTGTATATAATTCTTTATTTGCAAATTGTGCATTCTGAATTCTGATTGAATAGTAGCTTTTTTACCTTTTTTGATAGATGACTTGTTGTTCTGTTGTGTTTGTGTAGGCAAAGTTTGTCTTGAGTGGGTGCATTGTAGCTTTACAATTTGTTGTTTTTTCATTTTTAGTTCTACAAGGGTCTTGGTTTCTTTTCCCATTTTTGTTGTTCTTAGTGGAAATAGGATATCAAAAGCTTTCAGGCGCCACTCATTCAGTTTATGAACTGACTTTATTGTGTCCTGTTCCATGTTGGATGTTAGTTGTGTTCAAAATTCAGTTTGTTCCAAGGTTGATATGTGCTTGCTGGTCAGTTGTCCTTAGAAGTGGAGAGTTGTGGTGTCTTGTGTTGGAAAGTCTGACCACGTGACAGGAGTAATCCTGAAAGTGACTAGTCCTGGATTGGCAGAAATGATATCGAGTATGCATCCAGCGATGTGTGTGGGTTTGGAAATGATATAGGTTCAGTGTGTCTAAATTAGTGATGATAGTTTTAGGATGGGACATATTAGGTTTCTCAAACTATATGTTTAGGTCACCAAAGATGCATAGTTTGAAATTCAGTGTCAGAAAGTTTGTAAGTGTGTGTGTAGAGATATGTCTGGGAATGTCCCATTGCTAGGTGGTGGTCGGCAAAGAAGGAGGAAGCTACAGGAGAAAATTGGTGTAGTGTTACATCTGGTGATAAGATCCTCACAACCTTGTATGGAAACACCCCCAGCTTTGGTGAGATTTAATATTTCCTTGAATATAAGAGCTAGTCTGCCTCCTCTTTTGTTTATGCAATTATGTGTGAAAGTCTGATAGCTTGGAGGATCAGCTTCATGCAGTACAAGAGCCATGTCATCTCCCAACCATTATTCGGTTATGAAGAGCAAGTCAGGTTGTGCGCCTGTGAGTAAGTCGTAGACGCAGTGCTTGTTAATTGCATTGATTGTGCATATATTAGTAGGCAGTTTAGAGACTGGGTTTAGGTGTTTGTGTGAATTTTTTTGCTGAAAGAGCAAGTAGTATTCTTTGGGCTTGTAGTAGGTGGACTATTGGTGATGTTGTTAACTTGTTAACTGCATAGGAGCAGCAAAAGGGATTGTCAATATGGTTATCCTCGTCCAACAGGCTTAGAAGGCATTTTGTTGGGTCTGTGTGTGCAGGTGGTGGGGAAAGTGATTGAGAGTGAGATGATGGGCTGTGGAGTTGTTTTGTGGTGCAGTCTTGTGTAATAGACAAGGAGATGCAAAGCTGTGAACAGAGAAGTGCTGTATATGAAGTTTGTGTATGTTGAGGGCGGAAGATGTATGTATGTATGAGGTAGTGGTGGAGCATGTGGGTTATGTGTTGAGGCCCTAAATTGTACAATGGATGAAAGGCGAGTGGATGAGTATTGTTGTGTATTGGAGGAGTTTGTGACTGGTGGTGATAATGCTTGAAAAGTTGTATGCAAAGTTGATTTAGGATTTATAATATTTGTGTGGGCATTTGGGAAGGAGTGGGTGTTTGCATTTTGTGATGGAAGGTTATAAAACATTGTCTGTGTGTTATGTTTATTTTTGTGGAGTAATCATATGTGATATTGGTGTAAATTTGTGTGTAGAATTTGGTTCTAAAGTACTAGTGGGGAATCTAGGATAGAAAAGTGGGTGGTGATGTGTGTTGAAGGAGAGTGTATGTGGTGTGTTAAGGGAGATGAACAGGTGTTACGTGTGTTTGTTATGCTTTTGGTAGCAGGAAGAAGAAGTATTTTAGGTGCAGTGGAGTGCAAGGGAGTGTAAGGATTGTTTATGTGATTTTGGCAAAAAGAGGAGGGGGTGTGGTTGGAGGATTTTATGAGAGACGGTTGAGTAAAGGGTTTGCCGGTGCCTGAATGGGGTCTGTTAGGAGTAAGTAGAGGTTACGGCTGTTTTTAGTATGAAAAGGAATTGTGTGTTGAGGGTATTAAGGTTATGTGGAATGAGTTTTTATGTTATGCTGGGGATGTGAATGTTTGATAGTGCTATAGGGGAGAGTTGTGGTTTATGTAACAGTAAAGGTGCCATTATGTGGCAGTAGGTGCTGAAAAGCATATAGATATGTTTTGAAGTATTTGTAGTGTTTGTAGAGACATTGCATTGTGGATTAGTGTGTTTGTTGTGAATGAGTGGTGTGCGTTTGCTAAGAATGTGTTTGTATGTTTAATGATGTGGATGGGTTATGGTGGTGGCTGGCTGCTAATTTGTAAAAAAGAGCACCATTTCTGGCCCTAGACCCGACCCGTCCCAAACGGGCCCAAACAGTCAACTTCCCTTGACCTCTCCACCCTTTGCCTCGACCCCCGGGCTAAGATTTCTTGGGCCCTGTAAGGTTAAAAAGCCCTAGTTATCAGGTGACCTTGCTGCAATGGCAACCATAGCCCTAACCACTCAGAACCCTACTGTTATATCCTAGCTATATTGTAGTTTATGTCACCCATCGCTCCACCAGTGGAACCCTGTAAGCATGATGTAACGTGGAATGTTGGTGTATGAAAACCACAGTTGGATAAGGGCTGAGCACCATACTGGCTGCTCCTGGTGGGGCTGTATTACTGATGTACTATTGATCTACAATAAATACTCCTAAAACATCTCAACCAGCCTGGAGTGATTACTACAATTTTATGGCGAAGAGGTGAAGCAAAGAATCTGCGTGTGCTACCTCTGAAGGCCTTCAATTTCAAGTCTGGAGTATCTGAGGACCTACTCTCAAGCTAAAGCTACTCCTCTGTCTGCAGCTGCACTTACTCATCTGCTGGCACACATCACTCCCACCAGTGACCTCCGATCGGTCGGCCTCTACGCAAAAGTGCCAGTTCTAAGTCTCTACGCAGTTCAAGTCTCTGCCTGTTGTTGTTGTCCCTACAGCGTCTGTTTCTGCTGCAGGACAAGCCAGCTCCTGCTATGTCTACAGAGCCTCCACACAGATTGTAATCTGCTGCTGCTGTGGGTGCTGCTTTGGAGGTGCCTGAAGAAAGAATGACTTTACGTGCAACATGTTCGTGCAACGGGCATAAAGATCTCTACCCACGGTCGTGCTCTAAAACGGACTTTTACTCATGCCTAACGACGAAAACCTCACACGTAACAGGGCTCTGGACTTTCACAACTAAGTTGCTACATGTGAGGCAAGTCTGGTGTGGTGACCGTTTGGTGTTACATTGGCAGTATTGGTCGCATGGGGTAAGTTCATTTTTATTCATTTATGGGCCCGACCGTCTCCTTTACTGTTGGCAGTTCAACCGCAAGGTTCAAATTACCACACGAGCTTTGCCACGGCGCGCTCACCTTGCGCGTGCAGTTTTCAAAAGATACGTCATGAAAGCCATTGCGTGTGCAGTCTTACCGTCTACAGTGTCCAGCGAAGTCTTTGTGGATCCCCTGTGACGTCCTTCAGTCTTCCCGACTCGCGGCTTCTGCTTGACACTGTGATGTACATATGCACCATGAGCCATCCGGCGCGACATACAAAGCATGCCGCCATTTTGAGGTTGGCTGTTATTTCCTCAGTTTACTATGTCAACCGCTTTTCTTTGCCAACCACGCTTCCACGGATCCGAGATGTCAGGCGCGTAAGTAAATTTTGCACGCTCAACTTGTGTCTGTCAAGGTGCCCTGCCAGCATTAGCCTCCACGATTCTTCCATGAAATCTGATGGCTCCACGTACGGTGGACTGTGGTTATTTATTTTTCAAGTTCAGATTGAACTTTTTGTCAGGTCTTCATGAAGTTCTACACACTGGACCTTGGTTTTGGCTTGTAGCTGTTCTGCGATCCCAGTGACAAGCACACCACGTTCTTTTGACTGCCTGTTTTCTTTTCATTATTGCCTGTCGCAAGCTCAGATTGTAGGTGTACTTGCGTCTGGAGCTTACCTTGTGTCCTCTGCATGTGGGCCCATAGTGCATACATGGTCTACAGTTCTACTGTTTCTACATTCTTTGAGCACGTTTCTACACAGTTCATCAATGGTTTTTTTTCTGGATGGTTGGACTTGTCTCCTTTTCCTTATGCTTGTGACACATCTTTAGTCAGCGTGGCAAGTCATTCCAAGGAACAATTCAGGTGAGGGGTTCGCTCACCAGCGTGTCTATGGAACTTATTTATTATTTGTTATTTCAAGGTATGATTAGTTTGTATTAGTTACAGTCTATGCTGGTGAATTTTTTAATTTACAGCGTATGCTCCCTTACTAAGGGGACGCACATTATTTTTTATGGAGTGGCTTACACTACCTCTTGAGTGTGGATCCCACTTACAGTGTTCAATATAGTGGGGTTATAGTCCCAATCATCATCTTTTCACAGTGTACCCTACCTAGGGTGTGTTTTATGGGTTTTTCGCTCATTAGCTACAGTGCACAATGGTTTACACGTTACGTTTACATTTTGCCCTACATGGGGTGTGTGTTATGGGCCCTTCGCCCATTTTTTATAGTGCACAATGTTTTACCTCAAAGTACACGAGGTGTTGTGCGGACTGTTGTCCCGCACACATGCACATTTCTTGACCTCTCCGCGGGGTGTGTTTTTGGGTCATTTCCCTCTTTCATGTGCATATCAATGGACCTCCAGTGAGGGTACATCTCACGGCCTTACACCTTCACTACTTAGTGCAACTTTTTTTACCTTATGTAAGGTGTGTAGTGTGGGTTGTGTTTTTAATATAACAGTGCACTATGTATAGACCCCTTTTGTGGTCAACTCTGCACGTTCATATTTTTACCCACATGGGTGTATGGTTTGGGTTCCAGTTCCATTACCATAGTGCAAGGTTTACGTTTCTAATAGTGCACAACATTTTAGTGTCCACACAAGATTCCTTTGCACATTCGAATTGTTACACTCATTGGGTGTACTGTTTGGGTTCCAGTCCCATTACCATAGTGCAAGGTTTATGTTTCACTGGGCATTTGTTTTACTCTAATGTTACGCTTTGTTTTATTGTCAACACTATAGCCCATGCTGTTCTCTATTTATTTTTCAGTCTTCATTACATGATGGAGAAGTGTGAGTAATCATTTGTATTTTTCTTCTTCTCTGTCTTCTTGTTTCCTCCTGCTCTGGCTTGCTTCTCGCACACTTTTCTGGCCAAGTGGTGTGCAGGAGGTAGTCATTGATGGTTTCTCTTTCCTCTCTTTCTCTTCTTTGTTTATTGATAGAGAGGAGGATGGGATATGGATTGTGTTTATCTGTTTCCTCAGTTTCGTGGTTGTTTTCTTCCTCTCTATCTCTGCCCTGTTTCTTCCTGTATTCTCCCCTCTTTTACATTCATCTAGTTTCTACATCTGATTTTACTTTTCTCTTGTCTGTTTGGAAGAAAAGAGGATATGTTATATCCTAGCTATATTGTAGTTTATGTCATCCATCGCTCCACCAGTGGAACCCTGTAAGTATGATGTAACATGGAATGTTGGTGTATGAAAACCACAGTTGGATAAGGGCTGAGCACCATGCTGGCTGCTCCTGGTTGGGCTGTATTACTGCTGTACTATTGATCAATCAATCAATCAATCAATCAATCAGTCATTTGTAAAGTGCACTACATACCCGCGAGGGTCTCAAGGCGCTGGGGGGGGGGGGCGCTACTGATCGAACAGCCAGGTCTTGAGTGTTCTCCTGAAGGTCAGCAGGTCTTGGGTCTGTCGTAGGCTCAGTGGGAGGGTGTTCCATGTTTTGGCGGCGAGGTGGGAGAAGGATCTCCCACCAGTGGTAGTTCTTCAGATGCACGGGACGGTGGCTAGTGAGAGGTCGGCGGAGAGTAGCTGGCGGTTGGGGATGTAGAAGGAGAGACGTCTGTTGAGGTAGGCAGGGCCGGTCTTGTGGTGTGCCTTGTGTGCGTGGATGAGGAGCTTGAAGGATATCCTCTTGTTGACAGGGAGCCAGTGCAGGTTTCTCAGGTGGGGGGTGATGTGGCTGTGGCATGGTACGTCGAGGATCAGTCGCGCAGAGGCGTTTTGGATGCGTTGTAAATGTTTGATGAGCTTGGTCGGGGCTCCCGCGTAGAGGGCGTTTCCGTAGTCGAGTCTGCTGCTGACGAGGGCCTGGGTGACTGTCTTTCTTGTATCTGTTGGGATCCATTTGTAGATCTTGCAGAGCATGCGGAGGGTGTTGAAGCAGGAGGAGGAGACGGCGTTGACTTGCTTGGTCATTGAGAGCGTAGAGTCTAGGATGATTCCCAAGTTGCGTGCGTGGTCTGTGGGTGTTGGGGCTGTCCCCAGTGCCGTCGGCCACCAGGAGTCGTCCCAGGCTGAAGGGTTTGAGCCAAGGATGAGGACCTCTGTCTTGTTCGAGTTCGGCTTCAGGCGGCTGATCTTCATCCAGTCAGCGACGGCCTTCATTCCTTCGTGGAGGTTGGCTTTGGTGGTGATGGGGTCCTTGGTGAGGGAGAGGATCAGTTGAGTGTCGTCGGCATAGGAGATTATGTTGAGGTCGTACTGTCAGGTGACATGTGCAAGAGGGGTCATGTAGATGTTGAACAGTGTCGGGCTGAGGGAGGAACCCTGGGGTACGCCGCAGATGATCTTGGAGGCTTCGGATCAGAATGGGGGGAGGCGGACGCTCTGGGTTCTGCCTGAGAGGAAGGATGTGGTCCATTCCAGAGCCTTGTCTCGGATGCCTGCGGCGTGGAGGCATGCGCGTAGTGTGCGGTGGCAGACGGTGTCGAAGGCGGCGGAGAGGTCTAGGAGGATGAGTGCTGCAGTCTCACCATTGTCCAGCAGGGTCCTGATGTTGTCGGTGGCGGCGATGAGGGCGGTCTCTGTGCTGTGGTTGCTGCGGAACCCTGACTGGGAAGGGTCCAGGATTCTGTTTTCTTCAAGGTATCGGGTTAGCTGTCTGTTGACGATCTTCTCGATGACCTTGGCCGGGAACGGGAGCAGAGAGATGGGCCGGAAGTTCTTGAGGTCTCGGGTCTGCCTTGGGTTTTTTGAGTAGAGCGTTGATCTTGGCGTGTTTCCAGCTCTCTGGGAAGGTCGCGGTCTCGAGGGAGAGGTTGATGGAATTGCGCAGGTGGGGTGCGATGGAGCTGTTTGCTTTGTTGAAGACGTGGTGCGGGAATGGGTCTGACGGAGAGCCGGAGTGGATTGTGCTCATGGTCTTGATGGTGTCATCGATGCTCACGCTGGCCCAGGCTAGCAGGGGGTCGTAGTCGATGATGTGAGGAGAGTCTGTTGTGCTGCTGTCTGTTGGGGCTGTCTGGGTGTTGAAGCTGTCGTGGATGTCTGCTATCTTGCGGTGGAAGAAAGTGGCGAGGGAGTCGCACAGGGCTTGCGATGGCGGGATGTCGTTGGTGTTGGAGCTGGGGTAGGAGAGTTCCTTCACAATGTTAAAGAGCTCCTTGCTGTCGTGTGCGTTGTTGTCGAGGCGGTCTTTGAAGGAGGTCCTCTTGGCAGCCTTGATGAGGTGGTGGTGGTTGCGGATGGCGTCCTTGTGTGCTGCGAGGCTGTCCGGGGTCTGTTCACTGTGCCGTTTCTTCTCTAGCTTCCGGCAAACTTGCTTGGAGTCTAGGAGTTCTGGGGTGAACCAGCTGGCCCTCTTGCTGGTGTCTCTGTAGGGGGGTTTCTTCAGCGGGGCAAGGGTGTTTGCGCAGTCCTCGATCCAGCGTCTGAGGCTGTGGGCAGCGTCGCCGGTGTTGGAGGGTACGGTGGGTGGGCTGAGAGCGAGGTTAGCATGAAGTTGATCTTCGGTGATTTTGCTCCAGCAGCGGTGGGGATCTGTTGGGTGCGGTGGTGGGATTCTGGAAGGTGAAGTGGATGCAGCGGTGGTCGGTCCAGAGGAGTTCGGTGCTGTGGTTGAAGGAGACGTGCGGGCTTGAGGAGAAGACGGGGCCGAGCGTGTGGCCGGCGGAGTGGGTGGGCATAGTGACGAGTTGCCTCAGTCCGAGGTTGGTGAGATTATCGATCAGGGTTGTGGTGTTGCTGTCGTTGTTGTTCTCATGGTGAAAGTTCAGGTCTCGAAGGAGGATGTAGTCGGTGGAGGTCAGGGCGTGCGTGCTGAAGTCGGCGATGGAGTCGCTGAACTAGGGGCGGGGTCCGGGTGGTCGGTAGATGAGGGTGCCTCTGAGGGTGGAGTCTGTGTGGATCTGGAAATGCATGTGTTCGGCGGTGCTGAGAGTGTCGTCAGTGCTGGTCGAGACCCTGATGCTGTTCTTGTGGACAATGGCGATTTCTCCTCCGACTCCGTTGGTGCGGTCTCTGCGGGTGATCTTGTAGCCGTCTGGGATGGCTATGGCAATGTCGGGTGCGGAGGAGTCGTTCATCCACGTCTCAGTCAGGAAGGCGACGTCCGGGGATGTTGTGTCGAGTAGGTCCCAGAGCTCGACAGCGTGTTTGCGTGCGGAGCGGGTGTTCAGAAGTATGCATCGGAGGTGGTTTAGGTCTTTTTTGGCGGGTGGTTCGTCGGTTCTGAGGCTGGTGTAGCTGCAGTTCCTGCAGGTGAAGGGACCGTGTGTGCGTTTCGGAGCGGCCTTGAAGCAGGTGTGGTTCCGTCCGGGGTTGAGAGCATGCAGAGTGCTGGCATCAGAGTGGCGGCGTTCCTTGTGTCAGGATCTGGAGGTAAGGCGCCTGCCGAGACTACGGTTCCCAGAATCCCCTGTGTAGCGGGGGAGGAGCCATGGGCATAAAACGCCCGGAACGTCCACGCGACGTTGTGCGTAATTAAAGATTTCATAGAACAGACGGGCGGCGTCCTGTACAACTCTTTCCCGCGGTGTTGGAGTAGGACGCGGGGTTTGCTGCACCTTTTTTGTCGAGAGCGTCGGCATTCTGAATCGGTGAATCGGAGTCCAGATTCTGTATCCTGAGTTTCCCGGCAGTGCGACCGGGGGCTGGTTTGCCATCACCGGAGCTGCGGCGCAGACCGCACTACACGCTGAAGGGTTCCGGAATACACAATACCCCGGCGGAGACACTACCGGCAAACAGCAAGTATCCGATGTGGGGGGTGTGTCGTGGACATACCGGAACGAGCATTTGTGCAACGTAACAGCGTTCATGGCCGGCTGGCCATGTGCAGTATATTCTGGGCTTAGAATCATCCCGTATTTGGTCTGAAGTAAGACCTATGTCTATCAGTGTTTTGGCATTAATGCGAGGGCGACTAAGTAGATTAGAAAAGATTTCGGATGCATAGATAGGTGGGGTGTCATTAATTCTTCATTTCGGAGCTGGCGCTGGAGTGCACATCCAGCAGACTTGGTACTATAACAATTCAGAGACTATAAAACCTCACCCAACAAAGAATCGTAGAAGGAGGGCTAGGCTCTCGCAGTACTGATTTCTGAGTATTGGCACAAACTTATAGTCCTGTTAAGTTCCTCGGAGTACGTTTAATACATTTCCTCAATCCTTAGCAGAGAAGGAGACAGCTAATCCTCTTTTCATGAAATAAGGATACTAAGATGTAACCCAGATTTAAGGGGTTTTCTATTGTTTTGTTAGCTGATGAAAGTTGTGTATGGTTACGACACAAGTGATGGCATGAGTGTTTTGAGGGAATTAAGAAGCTTTTCATCATCACATATACAAAATAGTGAGATGTACTGAGAGTAGGTATTTGACTTGCATTGTGTTATGTTTTGTATTGTATGTTAAATTTCTTTACAGGTTCTACTCCCCGCTGTTCCCATCCTTCCCTTCCCTCGCTCGATTGCTCCAGTCTTCCGTGCCGTTAGTGCAGGAAGTTGGTGACGTCGAGAGGTGGACCCCATATAGCGTCGCCCGAATCCTGAGGAGTGTTTGGACCTGGGACTGATTCTTGACACCTTGTGGTGGGTTCGGCGACCAGGGGTTTTGGCGCTGGGCGCGGTCCAGGCACGGACGGGTACAGACGGGCTTGCCTTAGGCGCACCAGCGGCGTGCCCGCTGCGTGGCCGCGCAGCGGCCGGCATATATGGGGAGGTGGGAGGGAGGAGCAGCTGGGAGGTGGGAGGTGGGGGCGGCGAATGGGCAGTCAGGGTGTGGGGCCACAGGGGAACGCAGCGGTGGGAGTGAAGCGGGACAACGAAGGGCACAGAAGGCAAAAGGCACAAAGTAAGGGGGCAATGAGTGTTACAGAAGGCGAAGAAGGTTACAGAAATAGGGGGCAGCGTGGGGAACAGAAGGCAAAACGGGCACAACGGGCACAGGGTTACCGGGGCAAAAAGGGAGCAGAAGCAAAAACGGGCAGAGAGACACGGGGGCAGCGAGGGGAACAGAGGCAAAAAAAACGGGCAGAGAGACACGGGGACAGCGAGTGGAACAGAGGGAAAAAAACGGGCACAGAGCAAGTAGAGGCAGCGGGGGAGGACAGAGAACAGCAGTTACGGGCACAACAAGACAGAAAGCAGTACAGGCAATACAGTGAGAAACCAACCTATTCAAACTTCCTCAGCAGCAGCAGACACACAGGCGGTGCTGTGCGGCGGGGGAGTGACCTATAAGGTAGGGTCAAGGGTCGCTCTCCTCACTGGGCATCGGATGGCATATGTGGGGAGGTGGGAGGAAGGAGCAGCTGGGAGTTGGGAGGTGGGAGGTGGGGGCAGCGAATGAGCAGTCAGGGGGCGGGGCCACAGAGGACACAGCGGCAGGAGCGGGACGACGAAGGGCACAGAAGGCAAAAGGCACAAAGTAAGGGGGCAATGAGTGTCACAGAAGGCGAAGAAGGTTACAGAAATATGGGTGCAGCGAGGGGAACAGAAGGCAAAAACGGGCACAATGGGCACAGGGTTACCGGGGCAACGAGAGAGCAGAAGCAAAAACGGGCAGAGAGACATGGGGGCAGCGAGGGGAACAGAGGCAAAAACAAACGGGCAGAGAGACATGGGGACAGCGAGGGGAACAAAGGCCAAAAACACGGCCAGAGAGACACGGGGGCAGCGAGGGGAACAGAGGGAAAAAAACGGACAGAGAGACACGGGGACAGCGAGGGGAACAGAGGCAAAAAAAACGGGCAGAGAGACACGGGGACAGCGCGGGGAACAGAGGGAAAAAAACGGGCACAGAGCAAGTACAGGCAGCGGGGGAGGACAGAGAACAGCAGTTACGGGCACAAGACGGAAAGCAGTACAGGCAATACAGTGAGAAACCAACCTATTCAGCAGTGGCAGACACACAGGCGGTGCTGTGCGGCGGGGGAGCGACCTACAATAAATACTCCTAAAACATCTCAACTAGCCTGGAGTGATTACTATACCTACCTCTAAAGTCTAGAGCCCTAGCCCCAGCAACCAATCAGAACTCAAACCCTTAGCCCTAAGTCATGGCGGGGTGGCTGCTGCTCCTGAGCTAAGAATCTCCTTGGATACAGACATGCCCAATACACACTTTGCAGGTCCTGTTCAACCCTGCAGGTAAGGTACTAATGAAAAACTACTAAATAATATGTTCCACACACTTAAAAACCTTGTTTTTCTAGTCAAAAATGAGTGCTACATACACGTTACAAATACAATTTCTGACCACAAAAAGGTTAAGCAGTCTCTTTAACCTCAGCTTAGTGATTAGGAGTCTATTTGTGCCTTTTTAGATTCTTGGAGGGGGAGGGTAAGAGGATTTGACTTCTGGTAACCTTAGCACAGTTTAGGGAAAACAAGGAAAGACAATTAAGCAGACCCACAGTAAAAAAAAACTCAGCAGTTTTAAAGTAAAATTGCACTGCACAGAGTGGGTGCTCCTACCACCTTTGTTTTGAGCTGTCTCTCTTGGATGTTTAGGGCACACAGAATCTGAGGCTACAATATGGAGGTGTCTCTCTTGGACCTCCCTCCACTGACTTAAGGAGCTGTGCAAGGTGTTAGGGGAAGGCAGAGGCCTGGTCAGGCGCCCTGAGGGCTAATCAGTAAAGCAGAAATGGGTGTGCAGGGGTGTGGCTGCTGCTGCTGAGCTCAGAATATCATTGGATACAGACAGGTCCAATACAAACTTTGCAGGTCCTGTTCAACCCTGCAGGTAAGCCCCAAATGTAAAACTACTAAATAATGTTTTTCGAGCACTTAAAAACCTTGTTTTTCTAGTACAAAACGAGTGCTACATGCACTTTACGAACACAGTTTCTAACCACAAAATTGCTAAACTAAAAAAAGCATGAGTTGCCTCTGTTGTGGCTTCGATTTGAAGTGGCAGATGTGTTTTCAGCCCAGCAGCTATTCGAAAGTTGGAAAATTAATTTTGATTCCTGGTGGTGGAAGTTTAGCCTGACCTCCCTCCCAAGTAATAAGATTGTCATTGACAAAGACACTTTCCTGAGGCAAACATTTGCCATCTGTGTATCTCTGTGTCCAAAACTGCTGGGCATGTGTTTTGAAGGGGGCTGGGAGGGGCGGGGGGGGGCGGGGGGGGGGGGGGGTCGTGTGAATTGTGAAGCCACCACCTTATTTGCTTCCATTTCAGCGTAAAAATGGCTTGTGTTCAATAATTCCCAGTTTTCGTTCTTTTAACCCAAACCTTATTGAATGACTCGTTGAGTTTGTGATACCTATCATTGATTATTAGGAAGGTCGCTGAATAGTAAGCTTTCCAATCTGGAAGAGAGACTCTACCTTCCTCACATATCAAATTTAGTTTTTTCGGACTAACCTTAAGATAACACTTATTCCAAATACAAGTATTTATAAGTGAATTTAATTTCTAAAATAATTAATTAGTGCACATGGAATTGATGTAAATAATGTTCAAAAGGAGCAAAATATGCTTTTTCACCATTACGACGCTACCGATTATTGATATTGGTAGCTTACTCCACCTCTCTGGCATACTTTTAATGTTAGAAATTGAATGATATATGTCCTCGTTATTCACTGAACCTTCAAGTCCCAAGAAAGTTATGGGGTCTCTATTGTATAATGCCTGTAAATATTGAGGTAGCAAGCTGACAATACTGTTGAAAAGCATTATTTATCTTTTTAAAATATTACCCCAGTACCCTGACAAGGCTGAAAAATGTGGATAATGTATTAAACAGGTTGTGAAAGACAGCAATTTGGGATGGGAGAAATAACATCAACTTGTCAGCATAGAATTAAAGCTTTGGCTCCCCTGGAATGACTCGATTTCCTCCATTAAGCAAGTCAGAGGCTCTATAATTATAGCAAAGAGAGAGAGGGTGAGAGATGGTACTCTTTTCTGGTGCCTCAAGCTGATCTTAATTGGCTCAGAGACTCTACCAATTCACGATACTGGGGCCGCGGATCCCTCATGGAACATGGCTATTGACTGTATGAGCTGGGGAGGAAACGCCATTGCTGCCAAAACTTTGAATAAAACGTTCCCGCTCACAAGGTCAGAAGCCTTTTCTGCGTCTATGAATAATATTGCAGTGGTGATCCTGCTTGCTAAAAAATAATCTATGGCTTCCACTACGTAATGTGTGTTGAAATAGAGTTTTCGGGCGAGTATAAATCCATTTTGATCATGGATTACCAAGCTTGTAATTTCTTCCGCCATTCGTACGGCTATAATCTTCATAAAATGTTATAATATGTGTTTAGCCCAAAAATGGAGATGCGCTTGCAGCGCTGACGGGCAGTATGGAGTCCTTTCAGGACAATGAGAGTTCTTCAACGGGTAGCCAGTCAGCGCTACCAGCGCATCTCCATTTTTGGGCTGATTCAAGCCCAATGAAGGAATCTGGCACTCACCATTGAGATCCAGACCACATGTGTGCCTCCCACTGCAGGCTGATTGGAGCCCCCTATAGCTGTCCAGCATTTTTCCAGCTCAGGCTGTTCCTGCCCAGCCTGTTCCTCAGGGTTGTCACAAGGAACCCAATCCTTTAGCAACTGCATTACCTATCATAATCCCTCTATCTGGCTCATTGTATCCCCCTGAGTCTGGATGATGATCTTGCCATTTTTATTAGGATCGGAACGCCGTTGACTTTAAAAACTCGGACTGTGTATGATTGTTAAGAACTTGCTGTAATGGGCTGTGCTGTTCATGAGTTTGTTGATGCACTTGGTGATCACGATTTATCACTTGAGAGTATCACCTCTAAAGAGAGCACCGAGCAGGTTTATTTTGCACCAACATTCACTGCTCCGTTATGTGTCTTGAAATTGTGTTCCATTAACTCCTTATAATAGATGTTATTTTCAATTTGATTCTTTGCAAAGTATTGCTACTAGGGACCAGTGTGTTTTTTGTTATAGTTATTACCATAGGTCCCCAGTGATTCTTGGATCCTCCTTGCTGAAATGTTATTGTCCTGAACCTTGGGAGGATGTTGTGGGGTTTTAGCCTCCCAACAGTGTCTTTCTCCATATTCCTGGGGCACGGTGAACCACGGTGGACAGGGGTGTAATCCAATTCAGGATGAGCAGATAGCACCCCTGCAGCCACTGCCATGTTGGAGTGAAGGCAGAGCAGCCGTGCGGCACCTGTGGAGTCAGGCGGCAAAGGGTCTTATTATGAGTTTGGGACTGCTGCTGCCGCTAGGGACCCTGGCGGTTTTGCTTGGGTCTGAGGCCCCAAATATGCTGCCAGTGCTGCTGCGGCACCCCCAAGAATATTAGGAGTTTCCCCACCGCCACAGTTTTCATGGCCGTGAGCCCAAAATGAAAAGTGTGGCGGTGAGGAAACACAGGGAGCCTTACATGGCCCCCTGTTGCCTTTGTTCCAGGGGATGCATGGATGGGGGCATATGGTGTGCCTTCCTGTATGCATGCACACCCAGTTCCTGCAGGGCATGGACTTAGTAGTCCATGCCCTGCAGGAACTGCCTTTGATGCTCCCATTGTGTTGCCTCTTTCATAGGTACTGCAGTGGAACCACCACAGAACATCCCACCAGAGACTAAAAAAGTAGTAATCTGGTGGGTGGTTTCTTATGGCTTTGGGAGTCTTGGGGCGGGGCGGCAGTGTGGCGGCCCTGCTCCCAGTCCGCCAACGTCATATTAAGGCCCTCAGACACAATGTGTTACCCCGGTGCCCTATAGCAGTTATTCTATTGATTTTCAACCAATTAAAATGTGAGAGGTAGGTGTAAGGCGGTCTTAAGGGCATACTAGGAGTTTATAAACCAATGACTAGCCCTTGAGAAGGGGGAGGGGGAACAACAGAAAGGCATAGAGTGAAATGCTAGATTTGCAGGACAGTAGACTTCAAAAGGGCTCTCTGAGTTACAGACAAAGAGCACATAGACCACAGCGAAACACAGAATACCTTAAATATATAGAATCAGACCGACAAAATACTTCATGATGACAAGATGCAACAAAGACACATACCTTAGCAAACAACTGCCAAGAAACTGCTTGAAAAATCAAATTTACTGAAAAGTCTATTTGAAAGAATTATACCATTGTGAAGAAAGTGACAGAATAGATAGCCTGAAAAGGCATATCTTCAACTCACATTTAAGGCAGAGGCCTCCCTGCTCTTTAAGGGGTCCATCCAATGTAAAGAAAAAACAATTGTCTTTGCTGAGGCTAACTTTTTCCCATCTTGTGTTTCCATCATGCTTCCTGTACACCGCTGAAAGACAATCGACTCCCAGAGCATTTTACTGAGCGCCGCTGTCTCATCAGAAGCGGTCGAGCCGACCGCCAGATTAAGATGCATGCATCCTCTACTCCAAGCGATGACTAAAAGACCACCCACTCCGACAGCCTTTCTCTGACCGTTGCTATCTCGTCGGAAGCAGTCGGTCCGACCGCCGGATTGGGATGCATACATTCTGTACTCCGACCGACCACTGAAAGACCACCGACTCGGACAACCTTTCTCCGACCAACGAGTCGGAGAGGAACAGCATGGGGATCTCCTGCCGCCACCCAGATTACGATGTAGGCTTCAGACGACCTGACCATGGCGGTCTGACCGACTGCTTTGAATCATAGGAAACAATGGATTTGGGGTGCATACTCACTCAAATCAGCTTCTACTCGAACGTCTCCAGCGTGGGTCCCTTTCTCCAGGTCCCCCCTACACTGTGGCAGCTGAACTCCAAAGACTACGACCCTTTGGACGCCAGAATGCAGGTAAGTCCGTAGGTGACATGTATCCCCATTGACTGGACTGTGCCCAGATAGCCACACTTCAGCAAGGGGATACATGGCGCACAAGGCATATCCCCACATATGTCATGCATATGTGTACATATCACATGTTTCCTGTGAGTTTGCACGCCCTTGCAGCGACATATTATGGGCTATGTGCACCACCGTAGATGGGACCTTCGCTGTAGCAGTGGTTGCATCATAATATAGAGGAGGAAATTTCTCGGCCTCAGGGGCCGGAACTGAATCGTGGCCGAAGCAGTCAGACTGTTGGTCCAACCAGCATCATAATCAGGCCCATTAGCTCAACTGAGCCTGAGGCTTTTGCTATGACTGGTTGCCTCTGGTCTAATGTCTGGTAGAGTAATATTTGGCCAGAAATGTCCATTTTCCAAGTGAAGCGCAAAAAGTCAATTGTGGTTCAAGTCAGTGTGGTGCCAGATTTCTGGTCGGTGTCAATATGATGCACATCATTAAGAAAGTGTTCATTGCCTGACTTGATATAAAATCTCTTCTTACCATCCTTCTCCCTGTCCTCAAGCCAGGCAGCCTTTCCCATAATGGTCTCTGACCTGCCTATGAATAGGCTTTACCTCTTGTTTATCTACCTAGCAAGCTACTGAGATCCATTATTCTTAAACACTTATCTCTGGAATGAGACATCACTCAAACACTGCTTATTTGGGATGAGTTATAATCTTTTCTTATAGGCATCTGGTTTTCCTACAATTGCATGCAACTCAAACATCCTTTATCAGCAGTGTGCTCAACAGTGACATGGTCAGGGCCGCCTTCAAGGCAGTGCGACCGGTGCGGGTGCACTGGGTGCTCACCTGTGGAGGGGGCGCTGACCTCAGGGGGCGGCGCTGTGTTTAGTAGTAACTTATGATTGCAGAGATGGGGGGCACTTTTGCCTGGTGGTCATAAGGGAATCCGAGGAGGAGGTCATGAGGGAGGGGGGGGGCACCAAAAATTATTGTCGCACTGGGCGCCTCCAGCTCTTAAGCCGGCCCTGGACATGGTTGATATGTATTGATCCCCATTTTCTATAAAAGTCCACCTGGTCCTGATGAAGACATTCTACGATTTATGACTAAAAAGCCTTGTCCTATGTACATAGAGTGGTGATCTCCAAGGACTTTTGACGTACAGGATTACAAAACAAAACTCCTGAATAATAGCATTTAATGAATTGATTTAGAAACTGAAGTTTGCTTTGCAGGACACCATTTGTAAACAAACCTAGTTGGGATGTGTTATGGGTTTGTGAACTCACAGGACAATTCTAAAAGAACAATTATTAATGTTCTTCAATGCCATTTACTGTAGAGGAGACTCAGACTTTCTTTAGATGAATTTCTTGCAAATACTATAAGTACAAATTTTATTGGTGGTAAAGTAAAAGCATATCAAAACAAGATCATACTTAATGGATGAAGAAACGGCCAACCGGTCCCTAATTGTTATCAAACCAGTGCCCTTACATTTGATTATAAGGGCAGGTGTAACATTTTCAAAAAACAAGTTCAATAAATTACTTTTAAAAGTTTCCCTCTTGAAGCGGCGACTCTGCTGTAATCATAAACCTAACAAATTGCCCCACACACTTTGGATTTCCTATTTCCGGCAGTGCTGTATCACCTCAATATGGAGTTGAATTTAATCCTCTTGAAAAGGTGGCTTGAGCCTTCTCTTTAATTTTGTTCAACCAATGTTTATTGACAATTACAACGCAAAGAACAGTATCAAAAGAGGCTTCTCTTATTGGTACTACAAAGGTGATAGCTGCACAATGATCCAAGCACTCTTTTCTGTGCAGACAGAAGCAGCAGTGCAAATATCCCAAACCTTTTTTCCCAGGATTGTATAACTTCTTGTACAGGGAATAAAGAAAATGTAAAACAAACAAATCTTTCCCTAATTCAGGAAGTTAAATAGGCTAGTTCACCGGTGCCTAACATATATGTGACAATTGTTTTTTCTGTTGATCAGTTCTATGTGATATATATTTCACGTTACTAGTTACCTTCCACTTGAAATTATCTTTGTCAAACTTTTATCCCTAATGGTGAGTTCATTTCCTTAGTCCTAATCCAGGTAAGGTACCAAGCACTGTGTAGTGTCCTCCATTTGAGAATTTAGATCATCCTGCTGATGATCCTTTCAAAACAGTCTATAAAACAGGCACATAGAATGCCCTTGAGCGAATGGATCGCCTAAAGAACAAGGAACGCCATGGTGAGTAAATTCTCCATTGACATAAAAGATGAATGAATCTCTATTTGGAACATTCAGAGAAACCTAAAATGTTTCTACTTGCTCCTCCAACACGGGCAGCAAAGCCTTTGCATAAGACTTTACTTCAACATCATTGACACAAGAAAACCTTATTTTGCTGGGTCATCAAGGCAGCTCTTTTTCCAAGCAGGAATAGAAAATATTTCCTCAGCGAGTCATAAATGGTGGCATATATGGCGCAGAACGAATAGCAAAGAAATAGCCAATTTGTCCAACACTATCGCTATAAACAACAGAATGAGGGAGCCATTAGGACCAGAGGCACAATCTGACATGCTTTGGGGTATTATAAGAATATTACGTTCATTTGAAACACTTGCTAAGGCTCAGGCTTCTCCAATGAGTAGTGTGTGAGCATCAATAGCTCTCCAACTCTGTTTGAGTAGCAATAATATATTTATTCCAAAATAGAAAAAGTATATTTTCAAGACAAAAATGTGTGTATTTAAAAAAAGCATAATTCCCAAAAGATATTTGAATCTGATATTTGACTACTGAATCTTACAGCATTGGTGACTAATTATTAATGTTATTACTTTGCTGCCAGTGGCATTGCAACTATGGCTATTATGTGTTACCCATGTAAAGGCGTTTCAAATTGACAAACACTTTTTTGTAACACTACTGGCAACCCTGCACTGAGGTGATCACTGTTGCTAATCTTGCATAGGTTGGCCACTAATGTATTCTCTATGATGTGGTCACTATTAACAATACGAATAATATTATTAGTTCTGGATGGCTTCCCTTAAACATAAGTAGCTCCTATTACTCAAAAGGTTGGAGTCCCCTGCAATAGCTTGTTCAGTCCTGTAGTTTGGGGCTATAGCATTCATGTTAATATCTGTAATTTATTATACATTAACATATATGATCCATGTTCTTAGTGATACACTATTCCAATGCAAGTTTCTAGATTAGTCTAAATTAATGGATTTGTCTTTTATGTTCACAAGGGTGGTATAGGATTAGTGGATCACCTGAACGCTTAAAATGTTATTAAATATATAGCAACTGTTTTTGAAACCATACATTTAACATATATCTTTTTTCAAGGCAGAACAGTTTAAGGTCTGTTTCTCTCATTGAGGGCAATTTGAGAAAATCTTTAGCAGGTACTCCCTGTACAAGCCTCTCAAAGTGGACAACCCCCTTCCTGGTTATACAAACCTTAGTGCCGTTTCATAAAGTGGCACAAGTAGCCATTGACTCAGTATTCATGGGAAAGTAGTCTTGTGGACAATCTCAACTTTGAGAATGGCATTAAGCAATATGTCATTGTCTATATTTCCTCTAAAAGATGCAGAGTTCTACAATCAGCTTGATGGGTGAAAAAGGAGGTACTGTCTAGGGATAATCTTAGAGAATCCTCCCCAACTCCTCACCTCCATAGCAGCAGGGTGTAATCCTTGTGGAAGTAGTAGTCATGTATTGAATGAAAGTTGGAGAACTCCCTTGCAGGCCCATGTGCATCTCTCAGATTGTCAAACAGAAGATGAAAGTCCTAAATCAGCCCTAGGTGTTGCCCTGGCTGTCATCCCAGTGTCGTCCAGGAGTGCATGTGGTACACAAATAAAATCCCTCTTACAAATCACTACAGCGGTACTACAGTTACTAAATGGTCACATAGTAGATTCTCGATGTCTTCATAAAAGTCAAGATCATCAACCCTACACACCATCATGTAGTTCCCTTACTCACAAAAGAGATCTTTGAGGACCACAAATCTGGTAGCTTATGAATAGAAAACAACACACTAAGAGGAAGGGGAGTAGTTAAAAGTATCTGTGACATCCCCAAGTCCTTCCAATACAAGCATGTCTATTTGGGTGCAGATTTGGTTCCTGCAATGACAAGATGTTTGCTTTGAGTCAAGCGACATGGCAAGAATCTGTCAGCATTGCATTGTTCAGGTCCTGTAAAATTAAATGAGAGAAATTGGTGCCTCAAGTCAAATTCGTTAGCCATAATCCCAAATGCAGTACCCTCATTTCATCCCAAACAGCTACGCCACACACCACAGCCCGTAACATCCATGCCACAGCTCCCTGTCATCCATCTCTGAATAACTACCAGCAGACATGTTCATCATAACACCCCATTCTACCACTCAGTACCTGCACTGGAACTACACAACTCTCTGTGATGCTGATGAACCCCTGCTCCCATTAACAATTATCTATACTGATGGTTGTGTCTTATTTCTGATACCACTGCTCACTCTGAGCATGCTAATAGCAAGAACAAACTAGTGAAGGACCAGTTGTCTACTCTCTGCACCACAAAGTGTTTCTGGCTTTCTCAGGCCAACATATCAAAGTGTACAGTTCAAAAAAACCTGCTAAATAGTCCCTGCTATATTTAGTTACCTAGTGACCCAGTTCTATACTAGCCCGTTACCATCTACCGTGCTCACAGCCTTTTGGCTATGTTTACACTATACAAATACTACATACATATATGCATACAATTATTGACAGGGTGGAATATAGGCACCATATAGCACTTTCAAAAGCAGCACTGGAACAAATGGTTATGAAGGCCACTCATGAACGTTCATAAGTATTCACAGAGTGGACTATAATTGAATTGCTTGTTTTCTATCAATCATACATAGCTCTTTGCAGGTGATGCTAAGTCACTTGCAGACTGCTGGAATGCAATTCATAACCCAATTTGTGTCAACAAGTTGAAGCTGAACTTCACAAATACATCAGTCATTAATAGTGGAACTATGTTCCTTCAGAATCCTGCCCTAAGCGTACTACCATATGGTGACTCTCCTCCACTGTCATTGGTGATAAAAATCTTAGCTGCCCTGATGATTTTTTAACTTTTGATGGAACCACAAGATACTGCCAATTCTATGGTACATTTCTACTATCTAAGTATGTTGAACCAGGTCTTTCCCTGTCTTTTCTTTGTCCACAGTTCAGTGCTGTCATCCCATTGATCATCACCAACATGATTATAGTAATAGTGCCTGATTGGGCTTTCCTTAGAACCTTTGTCATCACTGGCAGATATGCAGTAAAGATACAGAAAGCCTCCTGATGTGACTATGCCACTGTGAGCATGGCTCTTCTGATCCATGAATCAATTAGCATTAATCTGCAACATAAAATGTATTTTCCACCAGACTTTGTAATGTTCAGGACCAAATATTTATTATTATTATTATTTTTGTTTTTTGGGACCCGTCTTTTTTCTTTGCACCCCTTGATGAATCTCCGCAAACCTTTGCATTGTCTGCCAATGTAGAAAAAGCTATAGGTCTGGAAAGTTTCATGGAGATTCATCATCGAGGTCTGCGGAAGGGGGTATACAGGTGCCATACAGGCGCGTGTTTTTGAGAAACGTGTGACTATAAACCACGGCCCCCCACCGGGACCCATGTTGTGAGGTTATCCAATACTTCACATACTTACGGCTTTCAGAAATCCTGAAGGCTGAATAACAACCATGAGATTATTTGTTTTTTTCCACCACAGGTTAGGGTGCTCCTTAGCGTGCGCATACCGCCGTGGTGTGCTGGTCCTGACAGATGCTTCACTAAGAGCGTTATGAGGCAGAAACATGCTGACCATTTTTTTCCTTTTCACAGTAGAATGTACCTGGTCAATTCAACCAGTTATTAAAACATCCAACACACTTGTTTTTATCTGGGCCTAGTTTTCCACCATTAAACATTTTTGGGAATAAAACAAAGACATTTTAAACCACTATTTTCACTCACTTATTGCACACTCACACCGTACACCCAAAAAACCTGCTCCGCTCTAGTCAGGCGTCGTAGCACACCAGAGAGGCACTCGGCCTTTCTGGTGGGAACTCGATGATGAAGCATGTCACCAACTAGGTTGGTGAGTGAGGGTTCATTTAAAAAAACAAGAGGTATTCCACTTGATGACTCTTCTTTTGTTGTTTAATTGATTCATCAAACAGACACAACGTTTTTTTTTAAATTTGTTTATTGAGTTTCTGTAATACAGCAAAAAACAGCAAGTAGAATAGTTTCAGTCTATAGATAGATACATGCATGGCATCAACATCGGAATCTCAAGTCAATATAGTACAGAGTCCATCACAATAAGATCGGCAGGAAGCTTCATACATCAGTGGCATTATGCAACAGAACAGTTCTGTGCATTCAAATATATTTGCATAACATGTTAGCAACCAAGGGTCAAGTCGCAGGGTGGAGCGTGTGGGGAGAGCGCGGATTATGGTCGGCCTCGATCGTATGCTTCAAGAGATACATCTTAAGTGGATCCCAAATATCTCTAGGGCGAGAGGTTAGGCGAAGGAGTTCAGAATATGCATATGTTTGGTCTTGCCAAAACATTATGTCGCTAATCCACTCCTTAAATTTAGGTGCTCTGCCTCGACCCCATCTGCATACCACTCGCCTCCTGGCCAACAATAGGCTAAAGGAGACAAATTTACGATGTGCTACTGCTTAATTCTCTGTGTAGCCAAGAAGAGAGAGAAGGGGAGATGATGAAAGTGTTAAGGATGTCATTAGTTCTAGTGCGGCGATCACCTGCTGCCAGTAGGCCAGAACAGAGCTACATTCCTAGGCAAGATGTAGAAAGTCTGCAGCTTTAGACCCGCATCTGTCACATTTATTAGTGTCACATAATTTGTATTTGTGTAACTTAACCAGGGTATAGTATAAACAGTGTAGAAACTTATAATGGGTAATACGCAGCCGACTACTAAAGAAGACTTGTTCAGTCTGCTTACAGCAATATACCCACTGCTAAACAGTGACTTCTTGCCCCAGCTCAGTGGACCACTTGTCCAGGGCAGTGCCGGGGGTGTGAGTGACATCAGTAGATAAGCTGTGATATAGGGCAGATACTCAGGGCCCAATACTTATATAAATACACAAAATGAAGGCAATGGCACTTTTTTTGTTTCATACTGAAAATACATCTAATGTGTAACTTGGTGGGGCCCACATATGCTCCTCAGATCTCTGTAGTTTGACAGCTGTAGAACATGTGTGGTGGCGCTCCCGCTGTAAATAAAAAATGGTTTGTCAAAGCCCAAAACACCACCAGGGATGTGAGAAAGCTGATTCTGCAACTTTTGGTATTTGGTGCAATTAGATCCTCCTGCTATTTTGAAACACGTGTTGCATTTTACAGAAACGGTGCTTGTAGAGGGAAACAGACATTACAACAAAGTCTATACCACGTTGTGCCTTTACCACTCAGCCTGTACCAAGGTGGGATATACCACACAGGAAAGCATTTGAGCCTTCACCATACATGCCTTTACCACACAGGTAAGTTTTTTTTAATATCATACTTACTATATTATATTAACAAGCATTGTCAAAGCCAAGAGGTCTTGCATTTGCGAGAGTTAGAGCTATTGGTTTTGTAAATGACAATGTCTTTTACCCATATGTTTTGTTTAGGAGTGGAGAGTACCCAAGTCCCGGTAGACGCATGTTTATGAGAGTCCATTAACGGTACGTTGGTACCTGTAGAATAGTGTGTCATTTGTTTGCACTGCTGGGCAGTGCCATATTAAACCCTATGGAGGCCCTAGGCAGTCGAAATGTTGAGGTGCCCCCTTAAAAATTATCTCCTAATACGTTTTTAATTTTGACAACCAACAATTTTAATAAACCAATTTTATGACACACACTAAACATTAACAAATATTAATGTTTTTAAACAAAAATGAATTGGAAACAATTTATGAAAGCTTGATTGTAATTTTCTTTCAAGTTCAAATCCATATTATATTGATCCGTTGTCGCGGGCCCCTAAAAGGAGTGGGGCCCACTGGCCGTTGCCTACTTCGCCTGTTTAGGTAATCCGGAACTGCTGCTGGGCAGCTTTTTAATTGACTCAGTTTTTATTATTCCTAATAATGAGATCCTGTAAAAGGAGTGTTTCATTCTGACAATATTACAGTAATTAGCAAGTGGGTTGGAGTGCCCTTGGAAGTTGATGGGGCAGGGGGCTATGGGTATTAGAAATTGTGGGAAGTCTGGTATGTGGTGGCATACGCACTAGTGATAACGTAACTAATACCATTGCAGTTGGTTTCTGTTGTATCCTGGTTTCAATGTGTTCATGCTCTGCCAGTGAGTTCCTCCTAGAATGAGGTAATATGGAATGTTGGGGTCAGAGACTAAAGTTGGAGAAGGGCTGAGCAGCATGCTGGCTGCTCCTGGTGGGGCTAGTCCTGGGCTGAACATCTGAACATCTGAACATCTGAAGATCTGAACTACTGGACATGTAACTTGTACAATAAATACTCCTGAAATACTACAACCAGCCTGGAGTCAGTTACTACAATTTTATGGCGACAGTTTCGTTATTGCAATGCCTGATGATGCAGAGGTCACCGCGGGGCATTTTTAGTTCAGTTCACAGCGCACCATTTTTTTTGTTCTGTGCTGATTCATCAGACTCAGGGACCTGGCCCAATCAACTCCTTGGTCAGCCCGATCTAAAGTCCGCCTCTGGCCTAGTGCTGGGGTGTGTCCAAGTAGTGGAAATAAGGTGAGTTTGAGAGGAAGCCGAAAACCAGATTCTGCTCCTGCCTTGTGTTCCGCTGTTGTTCCCGTACTGCCTGTAATTACCATTTACCGACCTGACAACATCTATACAACAAGCAGTCCAATTTTCAGACGAAGCATTTAGAAAGGCAATCAGCAATTTTTGGAGAGAGGATGTGGTGTAACATGTAGAGCTGCCGACTTTGGAACTGGTGAACCAGGTTTGAGTCTCTGCGCTGGTTCTCCTTGTGCCTACCAAAGCAAACGGAAAAACTAGCAATAATATAAGTAACAGGGTCAGTCACCAGGGACAAGAACCACCCACGGAAAAGAGGAACTAATTTTAACAATTAGCTACAGAAAGGCAAGGCATTTTGAAAAGCACACACAGGAACAAATGGCAAGCGATGGGCGTGCTCAAATCCCACAGAGAATAGACAGCATGTCTCGTGAACAGAGCATGCTCTGCCTAGGTGAAATCTAAAAAAGGGGATTAGGTGCAGGTAGTGGTAAAGGGACCCAAGTCACTTGTACCTGTTTTAAGGGGATCATACTTGCACTAGTTAAACACACTTTACAACCGAGTCAAATAAGAATTGAAGACATCAAGTTTTCTACACAGAAGAAGTCCAAATTGTGTAACTTTTGTAATACAACTATGTTTTTATGTTTTTTTATCACATGTCACATTCTAAGAAATGGTTTTATTTAAAGCTGCATACAATGGTTTTAATTAACTAAGCATGTAAAAATAAATAAACTTTGATTAAACTTTGTATATTGTCTCATGATTTGGTGTTGGCTTTCTCCTACTTAAAAAATACCACAGTACAAAACACCGACCGGCTAAAAAATACCCACAATTCCGATCCGGGACATCACGTACGTGACGTCCGGACATGGTCAGGCAGCGTTCTACGGACCAGCAAGTACGATTCGTGCCTACGTCACTCCGCACGGATAATTTTTTACGGCAGCTAAAAACTCCCGGGAAAGTGAGGACGAAGCGAAGAAAGAGCTGCGGGACGCGACGGACTGCCATGGACCCCATCCTACGTGTCATCCCGGCCCTCCTAGCCTACGACCTGGTGCACAGAAACCGACGCAGATGCCGCAGAAGGTCAGCACAACACCCAGGGGCAAAGGGGGGGTGAGGGGCAGGAAACATAACCTCCACCAAATTTTTAAAATACCATATACTGTCCTAACATTACCTCCAGGGTCTGGTCACTTCGGGGGGCATGTCCACCAATCCCCGCGTACGCGTACCCATCGCCACTACAATGGTGGTACGGCCCGTAACCACGCCCTCAGAGCGTGGGTACGGCCCGTACCACCATTGGAGTGGTGATGTAGGGGTACGCACCGTACCCACGCCCTCAGAGCGAGGGTATGGCCCGTACCACAATTGGAGTGGTGATGTAGGGGTACGCGTGGTACGTGCCATACCCACGCCCTCAGAGCGTGGGTACGGCCCGTACCACCATTGGAGTGGTGAAGTAGGGGTACGCGTGGTACGCGCCTTACCCATGCCCTCAGAGTGTGGGTACGGCCCCTACCACCATTGGAGTGGTGAAGTAGGTGTACGTGTGGTACGGGCCGTACCCATGCTCTGAGGGCGTGGGTACGGCGCGTACCCCTACATCACCACTCCAATGGTGGTACGGGCCGTACCCACGCTCTGAGGGCGTGGGTACAGCGCGTACCACACGTACCCCTACATCACCACTCCAATGGTGGTACATGCCGTAACCACACCCTCAGAGCGGTGGTACGGCCCGTACCACCATTGGAGTGGTGATGTAGGGGTACGCACCGCACCCACGCCCTCAGAGAGTGAGTACGGCCCGTACCACCATTGGAGTGGCGATGTAGGGGCACGCGTGGTACGCGCCGTACCCACGCCCTCAGAGCGTGGGTACGGCCTGTACCACCATTGGAGTGGTGAAGTAGGTGTACGCGTGGTACGGGCCGTACCACCATTGGAGTGGTGATGTAGGGGTAGGCGCTGTACCCACGCCCTCAGAGCGTGGGTACGGCCCGTACCAAGCGTACACCTACTTCACCACTCCAATGGTGCTACTGGGCCGTACCCACGCTCCGAGGGCGTGGGTACGGCCCGTACCACGCGTACACCTACTTCACCACTCCAATGGTGGTACGGGCCATACCCACGCTCTGAGGGCGTGGGTACGGCGTGTACCACGCATACCCCTACATCGCCACTCCAATGGTGGTACAGGCCGAACCCACGCTGTGAGGGCATGGGTATGGCGCGTACAGGTGTGGGGCTGGGCTACGGTGTTGGGGTACGGTGCGTACAGGTGCGGGGCTGGGGTACCGTGTTGGGGTACGGTGCGTACAGGTGCGGGGCTGGGGTACGGTGTTGGTGTACGGTGCGTACAGGTACGGGCTGGGGTACGGGCCTGGGGTGCGGCGCGTACAGGTGGGGGGGCTGGGGTACAGTGTTGGGGTACGGAGCGTACAGGTGCAGGGCTGGGCTACGGTGTTGGGGTACGGTGCGTACAGGTACGGGGCTGGGGTATGGGCCTGGGGTGCGGCGCGTACATGTGGGGGGCTGGGGTACGGTGTTGGGGTACGGTGCGTACAGGTACAGGGCTGGGGTACGGTGTTGGGGTACGGTGCGTACAGGTGCGGGGCTGGGCTACGGTGTTGGTGTACGGTGCGTACTGGTACGGGGCTGGGGTACGGGCCTGGGGTGTGGCACGTACAGGTGGGGGCTGGGGTACGGTGTTGGGGTACGGTACGTACAGGTGCGGGGCTGGGCTACGGTGTTGGGGTATGGTGCGTACAGGTACGGGGCTGGGGTACAGGCCTGGGGTGTGCGCGTACATGTAGGGGGCTGGGGTACGGTGTTGGTGTACGGTGCGTACAGGTACGGGGCTGGGGTACGGGCCTGGGGTGCGGTGCGTACAGGTGGGGGGCTGGGGTACGGTGTTGAGTTTCGATGCGTACAGGTGCGGGGCTGGGCTACGGTGTTGGGGTATGGTCCGTACCGGTACGGGGCTGGGGTACGGGCCTGGGGTGCACTGCGTACATGTGGGGGGCTGGGGTACGGTGTTGGTGTACGGTGCATACAGGTACGGGGCTGGGGTACGGGCCTGAGGTGCGGCGCGTACAGGTGGGGGGCTGGGGTACAGTGTTGGGGTATGGTGTGTACAGGTGCGGGGCTGGGGTACGGGCCTGAGGTGCGGCGCGTACAGGTGGGGGGCTGGGGTACGGGCCTGAGGTGCGGTGCGTACATGTGGGGGGCTGGGGTACGATGTTGGGGTACGGTGCGTACAGGTACGAGGCTGGGGTACGGTGTTGGGGTATGGTGCATACAGGTGCAGGGCTGGGCTACGGTGTTGGTGTAGGGTGCGTACTGGTATGGGGCTGGGGTGTGGTGCGTACAGGTGGGGGGCTGGGGTACGGTGTTGGGGTACGGTGCGTACAGGTGCGGGGCTGGGCTACGGTGTTGGGGTACGGTGCATACAGGTACGGGGCTGGGGTACGGGCCTGGGGTGCGGCGTGTACATGTGGGGGGCTGGGGTATGGTGTTGGTGTACGGTGCGTACAGGTACGGGGCTGGGGTACGGGCCTGGGGTGCGGCACGTACAGGTGGGGGGCTGGGGTACGGTGTTGGGTTACATTGCGTACAGGTGCGGGGCTGGGCTATGGTGTTGAGGTACTATGCGTACAGGTATGGGGCTGGGGTACGGTCCTGGGGTGCGGAGCGTACAGGTGGGGGGCTGGGGTACGGTCCTGGGGTACGGTGCGTACAGGTACGGGGCTGGGAGACGGGCCTGGGGTGCGGCACGTACAGGTGCGGGGCTGGGGTACGGTCCTGGGGTATTATGCGTACAGGTACGGGGCTGGGGTACGCGCCTGGGGTGCAGCACGTACAGGTGGGGGGCTGGGGTACGGTGCGTACAGGTGCAGGGCTGGGAGACGGGCCTGGGGTGCGGCGCGTACAGGTGCGGGGCTGGGGTACGGTCCTGGGGTACGGTGCAGAGGGGGGTACGGTGCTGACATACGGGGATTCGGTGCTGACATATGCGGGGGGAGGGGGGCTGTATGACTCGTATCCGGGCACAAGTTTACCCGTTTACATGTGTGCTACAGCGTTCGCTCCGTACAGGGCCTTTTACATGCGGTTGTGTATTTGGACGGGCGGTACGGATCGTACTTGCGTGCTCGGACTTCTGTTTTACGATTTGCATGTAAAAATGTCCGGCTCCCTATCGTACACTTTTACCAATGCTATTCGGACGTAAAAATTTCCGGCTCCCTCTCGTACCCTTTTCCCGACGCAATTCGTATGTATTTTTCACGTACGAATCGTACTTCGCAGTTTGTACGGTACTTGTACGATTCGTACGTGAAAATATACGGATACGAGTCGTACGAAAAATGTATTTTGCCGGATCGGAATCGGCACCTTTATGTACTTGATGGTACAGATTTAGTTGTAATGATGACAACAGTATAGATTTCTGTCAGGTAGAATGCAGCACTTGCATCATCATTGGGAATTATATTCACATTGACCAGCATCCTCAAGTGGCGAAACCTTCATCTATACCTCTATGGCCATCACTTCTTGTTTGTAAAGAACCACAAACCACTGATGTTCATCATGACTAGGTCCGCCAGTCATGTCCAGCAAGGTTTAGTAAATGGATGCTCTTTCTAAAAGATATGACATTTTCAGTCATCTAGGTGTCTAGCTCAGAGAACTCATTTGTCTTTCTTTCTAGATACCCTTGTCCAGCAACCCATCAAATTTCAAGATTTCTCATTTCACCGATAGTTTATAGTTAATCCGACAATAAATAAGGCCTTAATTATTACTGATCTTAAGCTGGCACCTAATGTAGATGTATGCACCCAGTAGGTATTGGATGCACTGTCGAGCCAGAGCCAGGGTAGGAGCATCGCTAGTTGCACGCCCCCCGCTTGGTGAGCAACAAACTGCTCATTCGGCAAACCCGTCTAACCACGACCCCACAACTGTTCTCTTACTTGCAGGTCCCTCCACCTCCCTGGGACCGCATTGATCTTTGCTGGTGATGTACTAATTATATTCTCACTGGCATTGTAGTAGAGTTCTTTCTGAGCACTTTCTCCCAAAACCATGGTCCTGAAGAATTGTCGAGCGATCTGTTAGGGGCAGTAGGCAAGAAACATGTCGACCACACTCATACATTAGTCCCTGTGGATCATTAACTATCCAGACAGGGCTCACATATTTTAATTAGGTTGGCACACCACCTGAATAAATGCAATTCCCTGTGGCAGTGCCAGACCTATTTTAGACCACTGGCACACTCACTCACTACACTGTTCACTTACCCCCATGCACCAAAACGGCTGTCTCTTAAAAGATCTCCGACAAAGAGCCCCTTCGCAGGAGCCCGTCGGGCATTGCAGCGCCGGTCCAACGAGGAGCATAACCCAATGATGAAGCATGACACCTTGCTAGGTATGTGAGGACAATCAATAAGAGACCCGTTCTCCCCCCTTTTTCCCCCCCTTGAGGAACTGCACACCCACTGCCTTATTGGATGCACTGTGAACACATTTGTGTAGAACATTAGTATATGACATTTTTGCACATCTGAGCCTCCTGCAATACTTTTTTATTCCACCCAATATGCCCTCAAATCTACCACACACGAGGAAAGCCCAGTTGCTAAGAGGCACCATGATAAAGCTATCCCAATCCCTCACGAGAAGCATAGTGAAGTTGGCACTATTGGGACATGAAAGATTTGTGAAACAAAGCTGAGATTTGGCAACACCCACAGGTTTGTAACACACTACCATGTTTTGAATGTAGACCCCTTAACTTTGGAATGAGGGGCAGCAGTTTTATCCTCTGCAAGTGACTAATATGTTTGTGTCAACATTGTGATACATTAAATCTAGGGCTCCCGGTTTTATGGTATTTATTTTTTTGACATTTCCGTCTGTATTTATCCATATTGACTTTTTGTCCATTTTTTCTGTATTTATCCATATTTATTATGGGTTTTGTGAAGAAGAAAACCTGAAACTGGTATATTTCCACATTTCTTTAACCAATAAATATACAGTTATATTTGAATGCCTGCCAAGTTTCAGTGATATGAACACCCGCAGAAGATAAATCAATGCACTTCTATGAAAATATGCACATTTCAGTATCAGCCTTGTGCATATCTACTGCGGTTTAAGCCTCTCTACTAAAATTTCTTTCTTTTTTAACACCCTTACCTATCAATCCTCACAGTTATTGGCCTGGTAGTCATGGCAAAGTGTGTTTTGAATCACTCAAAAAACACCCAATTTCCGTTTTTATCCACATTTAAAACTAAATACAGACAGGAAAATAAATCGTTTTCTGTCTGTATTTATCTGTACAAATCAGCAAAAATGCAAAACAGGGAGCCTTAATTAAATTTCACACATAAAGCCAAATGTTCACTCCATACTTATGCCATATGATGATAGTTTGATGTTTTATATATCCCACATGGTAAGAGCTGCGATTAAGTAGTAATTCCAAAATTACTCACCGATACTCTTGGATACACTTCTTTGTCACAGTCACAGTCATCCGTCCTGCATGTTTACTGGTGCAAAGGATCCCCTTAAATATGGTGTATTACTTGATTAGATAAAAGAGGTTTGTTTCTTGAGGAAGCACCTGTTGCATCTTGGAGTGGACCTCACCAGGCAGGACCAAGGAGGTTGCTGCTTCTCCTCCCAGTCAGAGTTGGAGGTTCCATGACTACACTGGTGTAGGCAGTTTACCACTGTCCATGAGCAGGGCGGTGCACTGAACTGGAATATCAATGGGTGATGTGAGGGAACATGAAGGCAAAGAAGGATATCAAACAGACGGTCTATCTTCTTATGCCTGATTACTAAAGGAAATGTCATGTTCCTGAAGGAAAAAGAATGGCTAACTTAAATCTATTCTTATCCAAGATACCTGCATTCCTAGTCTACAATATCAGAGTTTTCCTATCAAAGGTAGTTGAATCCTTTTTTGTGATATACCTTTCTGGCTCAACCATATATAAGGAAGCCTTGATAAGAGAACAATGCATCGCAAAACCTTTGGTTTCCTTTTTTCCATTGTTCTCATCACTCAGTTAGATATCATTTTTGTCCCTGATTCTTGCTCCCTCTTTCTTCTGCAGCTCTCCTAGATGGGTATCTCTCCCTAGACCTGAGCTGTTTCTCAACCCTGTCTTACAGCTGTTTGGTGCTTTCTTCTTCAACATTTTTACATCATTGAATATCTTCAATCAAGAAGTATCTAACTTCCCAAGAAATGTGTTTTCTGCCCTCTGTGGCTGTTTCCTCTTAACTAGGACGGTCTTAAGATTCACCTGACACTTTCCACATGTATGAGAAGGGCACGGTGGCACCATGGCTACTGAAAGAAGTCCCTCTTTCCTAAGCTGACAAGCAACCGGACCTACCAGGCAATCTCTTGGGGGCAGACCACTGAACCAGCAGGAACGATACGGGACGCTGACGCTGCTGTTCCCCTCGCCGCCACTTTCGCTGTTGGCCGCAGTGGGGGGGAACTACAGCTCCCGTCATCCTCCGCTCCCGACCTGCCTTGTTTCCGGCCACAAGCGCGCCTGGAGGCGCTACAAAAGCAGAGGCTCCCTCGGTGGAGCGGGGGACACCTAAGCTGACAAGCAACCGGACCTACCAGGCAATCTCTTGGGGGCAGACCACTGGACCACCAGGAACGATACGGGACGCAGACGCTGCTGTTCCCCTCGCGGCCACTTTCGCTGTTGGCCGCAGTGGGGGGGAACTACAGCTCCCGTCATCCTCCGCTCCCGACCTGCCTTGTTTCCGGCCACAAGCGCGCCCGCAGGCGCTACAAAAGCAGAGGCTCCCCCCGCGTTGCGGGACGCGCGCGGGCATCGACAGCCCCGGAGCCCGGGCAGAGGGCGGGCCGTCTGGGGCCGTCCGGGGCTGTAGGAGGCTGGGCTGGGCCACCCTATTGACCACTCGACTTGGACATCCTATTGTGAGTAACGCCAGTTGAGACTCTGCGAACATCGATGGTATAATATAACCTTTATGTTTGTGACTCATTCAGCGCCCTGGGTGTGGAAGTTGGGTCTGTTATCTTTAAACAAGGCACAGTGTTAGTGTCGCAGAAGGTGGATGAATAATATAACCTACGATATTCGTATAGACATTGAACGGCAGTTGGGGGAAGCATGGCCGGCAAAACACAGACACGATCATTAAGACCTAAGCGTTGTATTGTCGAAGCTTCCCAGGTACAGAAAGAAGTTAATAGCCCGTTTTTTCCTGTTATTATGCAGCCCACAGCCATTGACCGTATGCTAAAAAAAGCGCTAGGGGCTGTATCTAGTGAAATTGAGCGCACCGAGAGACGTCTCTCTTTAACCCCTGACCTTGACCTTGCCGAAAGAACTCGAGCCCAGGAGCAGGAGATCCTGCTCATCTCACCCCCCAGCACCTCAGAAACCAGCGAGAGGGACATCTCATGTGCCCAATCTATGTTTATTAGTAAAAATAAGGAGGTAGGTCATACTAAACGCACTACTACACGCATAAAAAAGAAATGCGCTCCCAAAAAGCGAAAGATTACTAATAGCGTAGCCCCTCCTACCAATCCAATTAATAGAAACTCCTGTGGGATTGACCGTGCCACTCAGACAAGTCCCCAGATAGATGCTCCAATCTGGCTAAACAAGATCATGTCAGATCTTCAGACCCAGGTAGAATTAATGATTATTAATCAATTAAAGCCGGTCACAAGTAGACTGGACAAAATATTAAGTGAGATAAAGAATAGAGTGTCTAAAGATCCCTTGGTAGGTGCCTCAAGTACTCACATTAGCCCCTTAGTGACAAACTCAGTCACCAAAAGGGTGACCAATGCTAATGATAGCAGGAACACACATACAATTTTAGCACAAATTCATGACCCTCCAATCTCGCACGGACAAGTGGCTAGCAAAGTCACTTCTAGTGAGAGTAAACGGTGCTCTGACAAAGGTCCAGGGAAACAGAACGTAGATGCCCAGCCTCAGCCCCTGGCTGGCCCTACAATTGATGTAGTTGCTCACGAAGAGAGGCCCTCCCCTATACATAAGCAACTCCCCACGATAAACCTTCCCCCTGAGGCATGTCCGTTGGTTGTTGTGTTCGCAGGGGTTCCAGAACTCAAAGAAGCACAGAAAGAATCTCATGAGGAGTTAAAAAATAAACTCATTTTTTGGCTTAATCAGAATAAACCTTTTGCCAACAACCAGGATGGGGAAATCCTCCTGGTTAGACGAGTGAACTGGATAGGGAGGAGTCCAAAAAATATTGAGGGAAACTGTATCATCGCAAACTTCAGGGACAGCAGGGTGGTTGAGCATATTCTGAGCTCGGGACCCTCTGGAAGTATGACTAGTATAAGGCCCCTGCCACTTAGTTTCTTTTATTCAAGGCACCAGGTATCAAATGAGGGACAGCATCATGCTTGGAGACACGTGGAGGGACGACATCCTGGCTTAAACAGAGGTCTGAATTTTTCCAAACAAGCTATGGGGGTATGGGACGGAGGACACGCGTCCTGGGTAAACAGGTTCGCCCCATTAAGGTCACTAGAGGAGATTGATTGACTATTCGACTCTCACTCTTCTTTAGTACAGGTTGATATGGACTATCTAATATCTGACCAGGTAGGCCTGCTAGATGAAGTCTCTTTGGGATATGGCTTATCCACTGAAGAAGGGCAGCCAGCATCTGGGGGGGACAGGCCCAGGATTTTAGTAAAAACTCAAGGAGCATCAGATACTCTTGGTGTGGGTTATGTACAAACATCCCCCGAGTTAGTCACTATAGCTACTAAGCAAAGAAAACAGGTTAGTGACACACAGATACAACCCCTTGGAAAGGATAACGGGGGGCGATTTATTATCAGTCAAGAATTGGAAGTGGCAGGGCTCGTTACCATTGAAAAAGAGGGTTTGAGAATTATCTCGTGGAATATAGCAGGTATTGCAGGAAAATTTAACAACAAGGAATGGCAACAGTTTATGTAAATGTAAATGTGTTTGTACTTGTATAGCGCACTGCCACCCCCAACGGGGGCATCCTGGCGCTTTTTACTCATACCGCTGTGGAACCCTTCCTGGCTTTCCATGTGAGGTGTCCACTCCTGGGCACCCCCATGGTGAGGCCAGGCATCCCAGCGCTGTTGGGGCCGTTGTGGAGATTAAGCAAGCTATTGCCCAGAGTTGCAGCGTGGGACCCATGATTAGAATAGGCACTGAGGCGAGAATATCCGGTCCGCGGAATTTATAGCCCGAGACCCTGCCGTGACGGGAATCGAACCCTGGTCCCGGACCAGTGCTCTGCATCGAGGTCTGCCACTCTAACCATTGAGCCACACTTAATGACACAGATGAATCACATATCATCTGTCTGCAAGAAACCTGGGCCACGGATAATACTCACTTCCAAATAGCCGGTTACAAATGCTTTTTTGTACCCGCCCAGAAAACCCCCTCTGGCAGGGCCAAGGGTGGCCTGCTAACATATATTGATCTTAATATAGAAGGCAAATGGTCCAAGGTGGATTGGTTCACATGGAACATACAGGCCCTTAGGTTTAGAAACAAAGGGTTGGGTCTTGTTTTGTTCAATGTGTACAATGCCATTGCCTCGGATAATGACTTTTCTACTCTGAAGGAGTTGGATGCCAGGTTGAAACATGAACTCTCCCTAGCCCAGGGTACTTTGGCCCCTCTGTTATTAGTCATGGGAGACTTGAATTGCCACTTATGCCCGGGGTTGTTCCCCTTTAGTGCTAATTGGTCCAAATGTCCCATAGAAAAGGGTCCCCATTTCAGCCACTCTTCAAGTGGCATGGAATGGGGTAGGCTGATTCATTCCTATGACCTTGAGCACACAGTCGATATGATCACCCTGGGATCGGACAGCACTCTCCCCCCCACTTTTAAGGGGAGAGGGTGCTCGTCCTATATAGATTACATACTTGCCTCGAGAGGCTTAAAAAGTCGCATTACCAAGGTAGATATTGAGTGGAGCCCATTTAGCGACCATAACCCTTTGGTTATGGAGCTCCTGTACCAAGGAAAACAAAAGACTAAGCCAGTGGATGGCACTACTATGGAATGTGTGACGGCACAGGGTAGAAGGCTTAAGTGGGCAAAAATAGATGGGCCCAGATTTTACAAAACCTTGATGGAAAAAGGCAAGTCTCTCATTGATGAGTGTTTAGACCCGTCGGTGGCTGGGGCTTGCCTTATAAAAGCGTTCGACCAAATAACGTGCCTGGTGAACAAATTATTGTCGGCCAAGGCCCCTAAGAAACCTTACTCAGATTCACCAAAATGGTTCGATAGGGGTTGCACACGAGCACTGAAGAACCTAAAAATGGCCCTGAGTGGCAACCCAAGGGACCTGGCTGTAGTAAAAACTTGCAGGTCAGCTTACAGGAAGGAGCTAAAAAGACGGAAAGTCACACTACAGGTGGAAGCATGGGCGGCCCTGAGGGAGGCATCCGAAAACAGGGATATTATTGAATTTTGGAGACTAATAAACTCCCCTTGCTTTCAAGACAATAATGCCCCGGAGATCGCCTCACATATCCTCCCCGAACAATGGTTTGCCCATTTTGAGGGGCTATATAATCATGGGAAGGAGACTCTATCAAAGGAAAAGGGGACGAGCATTATGAGTAATTAAGTGGTTTTCTCTTTGGAAGAGATTAGATTGGGTATTGAGGGACTCACTAAGAACAAAGCCCCGGGCCCAGATGGGACCCCCCCAGATTTATTCTTGAGTCAAGTGGATCTCTGGGCCCCTATTGTAACTAGAGTGATAAATGCTGCTATAATGACCGCTTTGCCACGATCCTGGTCAACGGCAATTATAGTCCCCATTTTCAAGAAAGGGAGCAAAGATGATCCCCAATGTTATCGGCCTATCTCTTTGATAGATGTCACTGCTAAAATCTTGGGCAGGGTAATCTTGACCAGATTGACTGAGTGGGCTGATGATAATAGCATAATCTCAGACGCCCAGTACGGATTCCGGACTGGCTGGTCAACCAGCGACCAATGCCTGAACCTATATATGCTGGTAGCAAAGTACACCAAGACCAGCAATGAAGCTATGTATTTGGGGTTCATGGACCTGGCCGCCGCATTTGACCATGTCAACAGGAATAAGTTATGGGCAATAATGAGTCAGCTGGGAATTGACCCCGGGTTAATCCATATATTGAGGGAATTACATAGCGAAACCTCGGCTAGGGTACGGTACAACAAAGATGGGGGTTTGACAGAATCATTTGGATGCACAAGTGGAGTGAGGCAGGGATGCATCTTAGCCCCTTTTTTGTTCTCACTGTACATTAATAACCTGGAACAATTCCTTAATAACTTAAAAGCAGATTGCCCAAGGGTCGGGACCCGTAACATTCCAGTGCTGCTGTACGCAGACGACGCGGTCCTGTTGGCACGGACCCCCAATAGCCTGCAGATCCTCATCGACGGGTTTGTTAAATTCATGGAGACAATTGACCTGTCTGTCAACTTAAAAAAATCATATGTAATGACAGCAGGCCATAGGCCATTGACCTGTTTCACCTATAGGATTGGCACCCATATCCTTGAAAGGGTGCAAACATTCTCATATTTAGGGGTGCTATTCGATGAATCTCTAAAATTCACATCCCTTGCACAAGAAAGAAGTGGAAAACTGGTGGCATCTTTTGGTGCAATTTCCGGCTATGGGAGAAAAGTTGGCCGGTGGAGCCCTGAACAAACAATAAATCTGTATGGCTCAATGTGCTGCCCAAAAACTATGTATGGTTCAGAAGTATGGGGTTTTATAAACTTGGATGGTATACAAAGGGAAGAAAACAAAATACTTCGTTCAATATTGAACGTTCCCAATTGCACGCCAGCTGTTATTGCCCATAAAGAACTTGGAAGACCCTACATAGAGGATTTGATCAAGTTCAGACCAATCCTGGCCTGGCTTAAATTATGGACGAATCCTGAAGCAGCACTGAGTAGGATGATCATGCAAGATTGCCGGGGAAGAGACAAATATCTGAAAATCCCATGGATCAGCTATATTAAGAACACTTTGGAAAATATGGGTCACCTAGAGATGTTTCTCAACCCTTCATCGATTACAGTACAGGATAAATTAAAATTAAAGAGAAGTTTCCTGGAACTAAGAGCAGCGGACAGGAGCACACTAGAAGAGACTAAACCCTCGGTGAGCGCCCATAGCAGGCTTGTAACGTCCAGGGGGTTGGAACCATACCTGTGTGTCCTTCATAATGCCCAAGAGAGGTTTTTAATGGCACGTTTTAGGCTCAATTTTTTACCTTATTTATTAGCAGAACCAGCTGGTTTTAGTAGGTCAATTGAGCCGAAGGGTGCCTGCGGCTGCGACAATAGGTCTCCGCAGGACACCCTTCATTTTGTACTTTTATGTCCTATTTATAGCCTCCCTAGACGTAGATTTTTGATAGGCCTTTTGAAAAAGGAAAGATTTACCCGGGCCAAGGAGGCATTGACTTTTCTACAAAGGGCTAGTGACCCATTGACTCTATGTGCAGTGATAAGTTTTTTAAAATTTGCATTTAGACTTAGAGTCTCTAGAGGGTAGCTTTAATCAGGTAGACTGTAGAATTGGCAGTTTGTTAGCTTTAGGTAACCCATTTTTGAGGATTGTATGTGACTAATGATTTATTTGCACACTTATAGTATCATTCAATGTTCTGTAAACTGATTTAATATTGTTTTAATTGTATAAACGTGGAATCTTTTATGATGATTTTTAACCATCGAATAAAGAACTATTGAATTGAATTGAATTGAATGCCTGCCAGGTTTCAGTGATATGAACACCCGCAGAAGATAAATCAATGCACTTCTATGAAAATATGCACATTTCAGTATCAGCCTTGTGCATATCTACTGCGGTTTAAGCCTCTCTACTAAAATTTCTTTCTTTTTTAACACCCTTACCTATCAATCCTCACAGTTATTGGCCTGGTAGTCATGGCAAAGTGTGTTTTGAATCACTCAAAAAACACCCAATTTCCGTTTTTATCCACATTTAAAACTAAATACAGACAGGAAAATAAATCGTTTTCTGTCTGTATTTATCTGTACAAATCAGCAAAAATGCAAAACAGGGAGCCTTAATTAAATCTCACACATAAAGCCAAATGTTCACTCCATACTTATGCCATATGATGATAGTTTGATGTTTTATATATCCCACATGGTAAGAGCTGCGATTAAGTAGTAATTCCAAAATTACTCACCGATACTCTTGGATACACTTCTTTGTCACAGTCACAGTCATCCGTCCTGCATGTTTACTGGTGCAAAGGATCCCCTTAAATATGGTGTATTACTTGATTAGATAAAAGAGGTTTGTTTCTTGAGGAAGCACCTGTTGCATCTTGGAGTGGACCTCACCAGGCAGGACCAAGGAGTTTGCTGCTTCTCCTCCCAGTCAGAGTTGGAGGTTCCATGACTACACTGGTGTAGGCAGTTTACCACTGTCCATGAGCAGGGCGGTGCACTGAACTGGAATATCAATGGGTGATGTGAGGGAACATGAAGGCAAAGAAGGATATCAAACAGACGGTCTATCTTCTTATGCCTGATTACTAAAGGAAATGTCATGTTCCTGAAGGAAAAAGAATGGCTAACTTAAATCTATTCTTATCCAAGATACCTGCATTCCTAGTCTACAATATCAGAGTTTTCCTATCAAAGGTAGTTGAATCCTTTTTTGTGATATACCTTTCTGGCTCAACCATATATAAGGAAGCCTTGATAAGAGAAAAATGCATCGCAAAACCTTTGGTTTCCTTTTTTCCATTGTTCTCATCACTCAGTTAGATATCATTTGTGTCCCTGATTATTGCTCCCTCTTTCTTCTGCAGCTCTCCTAGATGGGTATCTCTCCCTAGACCTGAGCTGTTTCTCAACCCTGTCTTACAGCTGTTTGGTGCTTTGTTCTTCAACATTTTTACATCATTGAACATCTTCAATCAAGAAGTATCTAACTTCCCAAGAAATGTGTTTTCTGCCCTCTGTGGCTGTTTCCTCTTAACTAGGACGGTCTTAAGATTCACCTGACACTTTCCACATGTACGAGAAGGGCACGGTGGCACCATGGCTACTGAAAGAAGTCCCTCTTTCCTTGGGCAATCAAGAAGGGAGCAATCACTGTGTCCAGTCTTTGACAGCACTGTTCTTATGCTCTGCCCTTTTGAGGGAAGACTTTATCAATAATCTAAAACTATTTTTGTGAAGAAAAAGGGAGCGAAAAGGCTCATTTTTTTCATTTATGTGTGTCTGTTTCTAGGGTGAATAGCATTTATATGGTAAGGTCTATAAAGAGGAATAGTAGGGATGTGTTTGTTAAGATAACTGGTAAGTAATGTGAGCATTACAATAGATCGAGTCCTAGAACCGTGCTGCAAGATAGAACCACCTATATGGTATTCACCTATATTTATACATATTTGCTGAGACAGAGCTGAACCCAGAGCTGTATCTTCCCTTGGTGAAGCAAGTGCAGTGGCACTGGGCCCAGAGGCCCTCAAAGACCCACTGAGCTCTCATTATTGCTGTGTTTTACCATTCAGACAGCAGCCAGGGGGCATTTCCTTCCTTGCACTAGGGCGCACGACAAACTGGCTGTGCAACTGGCCGAACCAATGCTGCTCAAAGACTTTTCCTGAAAATATCACTTGTATGATTTTATTGCTAATCATTTTTTTCTGACTCAGTGAAAGTTTACATTTCTGGTCTTAAATTTGAGAGGGAATGCAGCAAGAGGAGAAACTGCATCTCTTGAGGAATTAGAGGCACACAACCAAGTATACCATAAATGATGTTGACAGAAGTCACAAATATGGCTATTCCATCATGTGAACGTAGTAGATGGATGGAACACTGTTTACTGTATTACAGTATTAAGCCTGATTGCACTGATTGTGGAATTGCAAGTGCTGAAAGTAGGGATGTGGGGGAGCTGCAGCACCCCCAAGATAACCATGCTGGAGTTCAGAAGGTGCATGAACAATAAGGATGCCTGCAAATTGTGTTTTTATCTTATGAAATTGATTGTGGGCTCAAAGACAAAGGTACAATTTTAGGCTAAGTCTCTTGCCAAATTGGTGCTTATTCTTTTACTATGGAGATTGGTGTTTCCTTTCCTTTCTCTGACTATAGAGTGAGAGAATTTTGTAAAGCAAACTATGTGACAATATTGCACCAGTACAGGGAAAGTAAAAGGAAAGGCTATAGGATGTAATTTTTTCTAATATATAACAAAATTGAAATACCTATAAATGAACTGTCCGAATTGTTAGAAATATATCAGCACTTAGAAAAGCACAAATGAGGCCCATTTGTAATTCTGACAAAACAAAGATTTAGTAAGATCAAAACAAAGCAAAACAAATCATGCACAAATTATAAATATTCGCTAAAAATTGTTTTCCACATCATAATTTGTGTACTGTTTAGCTTTATCAGTACAATTATATGTGCTAATTTATTGCCCATTTCAGTGGAAAATGTGCTGTCTGTAAAGGATGCTACCACACCATGCTTCAGTAATATATTTGCGGCAGTGTGCTCCGAAATGCACCATCAGCTTCATACCACACCCTTACCGCTCTCCTGCTGAATGGGCATGGCTCATTTGCAACACTTGTTCTTTGGGAGATGCTTGGATTTGTCTCAATCCAAGTGGCTTCAGTGATGTAACACTGATGGCAGCACCCCCACTCTGAAACATGTTTCAGGACCACTGGGTGGAATGGAGACCCAGAAATGCATCACAGTAATGGCCCTGCCCAAGACAGCTTTGCTAACACTTTATAAATACAGTCCATTTGTGCGCAGGAAGCAGGGCTCTTGTTTATGGACAGTATTTTTTATTTCTGGAATATGGAGAGGGCAAAGTGTTATTTTTCACAGGTACTAGTACCTGGACAGCAGAAAATCCCGAAATTAACCGTCTTCTGACACTTACAAGGATGCAGGGCTGGCTTCAGTGCTGTTGGCACCCAGTGCAACAAACTTTTTTGGCGGCCCTCCTCCTCGGATTCCCCCATTACCACCCAGCAAAAGTGCCCTTCATTCCTCCGTAGCCCCTCTCTCACATACCTTTCATTTGTTTTAAAGCAATGGTAAATGCTGGCTTTATCAATCCACTCAGCTATCCACATAAAATGCACATCTGTTCTTTGCAGCAGGCATATTAACCCTCTGCACTACTTTATGGTGAGTCAAATCTGCCACTAGATAAAACTCTGCTCTCCCTCTCTCTCTCTCTCTCACTCAGGAACATTAATCACAAGAGTTGTCTTAACATTTTTATTGCTGCATGAAACCTGGACGCATAAGGAACTCTGCAGCAGGTGCTTTTAAATTGTAAGTTACTGCACAGTGCCCCCCCTGAGGTCAGCTCCCCTCTCCAGGTCAGCACTGAGTGCGGCCGCACCAGTCTCGCCACCCAAAAGCCGGCCCTGCAAGTAGGAAGAACAAACTTTGCATCGAGGACCTTCACAGCAGCTCAGTGGCTTGTTTTAGAGCACTGACACTCATTGTACAGCCAGGGGCCACATGCCGCCACCAGGCCCTTTCTTGAGGTCCTTCTTGTGGGCATTCCATTGCTATTTGAAGACTGGACCAGTGAAAGCAGCCACTTCCATGCCAGAGTGCTGTTTTATTTTCAAAATGTAAACATGCAATTCAATACACAGGAGGGGCACGGCACAAAACTACAGAAGAGGAAATTAACACACTTCTAAGTTACTTTAGCACATCATATTAGCATTTTTGAGACGTAAATCATTCGCTTAATTCAGGATGGCTTTTGTAGGTGAAATTTTCCCAACGTATTTACTTTGATTTGTAAAACACACAATAAAGAAGAGGAAATATCAAAATATACAGAAATATATGCTTTAAGTAGATTTCAGAAGAAAGCATTCATTTGTTGTTTTCATCAGCGAGTGTAATATTTAATTTAGCTGACCGCTTTTGACAAATAAAGAAGTGAAGGCAGAGGGAAATGTAGGGGCATATCATCAAGGCCATGCGATAATTATCGCTCAGCGCTCTTAGCGCGAGGATAATTATCGCTGGCCAACTCTGAATTTTATCGCGGAGATATTGTGCTATCAGCAACGCTTATCTCCAAAGCGATAAAAGTCAGAGCGCAAGCTGCCAATTGTGCGATTATTGCTGGAAATACAGCGATAATCGCACAAGGTTTGGCGAAAGCTTGCTGATAGGGCAAGGCATACTTAGCCATGATATCCACCTTACATAGGATATCATGGCTAAGTCAGTTTGAAGCAGGCGTAAGGAAAGTAGCGATAACAGAGGTTAGCGCTACTTTGCTTGTCACTCTGCAGGTTAGCGTGCCCATTGATAATTGGAGAAATGTCGCTTAGCGACATTTCTCCAGTTATGTCAGGGCAGGAACGCCCACTTTGCATCTCATTAGAGATGCAAAGATGGGCGTTGGGGGAAAGGGCGATAATGCAAGGATTCACACCATAGCGTGACCTTGCTGATTAGGCGATAAAATTATCGCTGCTTTCCGTCCGAAAACGGACGCTAAAGCGGCGATAATTTTATCTCCGGGGCTTGATGATATGCCCCTAAGTGATTTAAATATTGTTGCTAAGTGTAAACAACAAGCTTAAAACTTGAACTGCCGGTTGGCACAGTTGTCTTCACCAAAGATATGTTCAAAAGTTTTAAAACAACTGCTGACCAGGAAGCCCATTCATAACAAATTGTGTATACAGCAGTAATTTCAACTATGAAGAATGCTACACGAAATAGATTTAGCAGTGAATAAGTGTTCACTGTTAAATGTAAATGGTTGAAACAAAAATCAGTTACATCCACAGTTTTACTAAAATAAATTACTGAATTATAATTCCACTCCTAAATGTGCTATACAAAGGACAACTGGAATTATGAGGTAGGGGAGGGCTAAATTATGCAGCACGGTTGAGCAAATTATGCGGCAAGAAAAGGCAAATTATGGGTCGTAATGTGACACATTTTATGACAGTAGTATTTCATTATTTTGACATTTTAACACTTGTTACCACTGTCTGGACATTGGTTGTAACTCATTTGTACCCAAATATAGCAACAAGCAACAGATAGGTGCCAGTCAAGTTTTACAAAAAGCTCTCCACTGCGCTGCAAATCGTATTGCTGAGTTTTTAGTAACTTTTGAACATTTTGATCTAGAAATAAAAAAAAATTGTTAAAATTTGAAGATTATGCAGCAGGTGATGGATTGTGTAGCAGATGCGGCAAAGCTATAATTATGCAAAAAATGCAGCAGCTGCACAATCGCAAAATTCCAGTAGTCAGTGGTAAGTGGAATAATGTGGCACTTGTTTCATAGTCCTCTTAGAACTGTTCTTTAGCTTCTTATTGCCCTATAGTGACCCGATGTTCCCTCCCTCCTCCTTAAAGGAAACCCAGTTGAGCCTCCCTTCCTTCGCACCCTGCCAGAGGGAAATACAACAGAGATTTTCACTACACAAAAACTAAAACTACTGACTTTGTGAAACATGTTTTGAAATTAAAGCCTGTGCAACTGCAGAAGGTGTGCTGGGCATGATTCTGTGTCTTGAGTCTTAGAATTGTCTGTGTGTTGTTTTGTAGGAGATTAAAACTCTTTTCTTGACATTTGTTTACACACGCTGCAGCTCAGTTCAAGTTATTACTGTGCTAGTTGAGATACGGAATAGTAAATCCCAGTCAAGTTCTCAGAATGTCCACAATGAAAATATGTAAGTTAGAATCCATGCAAAGAATTCTAAAGGATATTGTCACTTGTTCACTGGTCATTCAAAAACCCAAACTGGACATGATTTTTCAGTGGCTTTAAGCAACCAACCCACAGTAAAACATATTTATAATGCTGTTGTTGCTTGCCATTTGCAACAGAGCTCCTATCACTTGTGTGGCCTCTTAACACTCAGCCTGGTAGTTGAAGCCTGAAGCATGCATGTGCAGGGGATAGTGCAATGCTTAATGTGTGCCAGTAGTTTCTGGTGCTGGGCACTGGCACTTAATTGTCCACACTGGCACTTGTAACAGTCTGCCACATGGTGGTGCTGACTGTCTATTTTACAAATGACCACAGCAACGGTTGTTTATAAATTCACTATACATTAACAAGCATTTGCAATGCAATAGGTCTCGCATTTATAAGAGTTTGAGCTATTGGCATTGTAAAATTACAATGCCTTTTATTTATGTTTTGGTTTTAAAACAAATAAAAGGCATTGTCATTTATAATGTCAGTAGCATAAACTTGCATAAAAGCAGTGTGCGGCGTGCAGCAGTGTGCGGTGTGCAGCAGTGTGCGGCGTGCAGCAGTGTGTGGCGTGCAGCAGTGTGAGGCGTGCAGCAGTGTGAGGCATGCAGCAGTGTGTGGCATGCAGCAGTGTGCGGTGTGCAGAAGTGTGTGGCGTGCAGCAGTGTGTGGCGTGCAGCAGTGTGTGGCATGCAGCAGTGTGTGGCGTGCAGCAGTGTTTCGTGAAGCAGTGTGAGGCATGCAGCACTGTGTGGCGTGCAGCGGCGTGCAGCAGTGTGTGGCATGCAGCAATGTGCGGCTTGCAGCAGTGTGCTGCGTGCAGCAGTGTCGTGCAGCATGCAGCAGTGAGTAATGCAGCAGTGTGCAGCAGTGTGTGGCGTGCAGCAGTGTGTGGCGTGCAGCAGTGTGCGGCATGCAGCAGTGTGTGCAGTGCAGCAGTGTGTGGCGTGCAGCAGTGTATCGTGTAGCATTGTGCGGCGTGCAGCAGTGTGTGGCGTGCAGCAGTGTGTGGCGTGCAACAGTGCGTGGCGTGCAGCAGTGTTTCGTGTAGCAGTGTGCGGCATGCAGCAGTGTGCGGCGTGCAGCAGTGTGCTGCGTGCAGCAGTGTGTGGCGTGCAGCAGTGTTTCGTGTAGCAGTGTGAGGCATGCAGCACTGTGTGGCATGCAGCGGCGTGCAGCAGTGTGCAGCGTGCAGCAGTGTGCGGCTGCAGCAGTGTGCTGCGTGCAGCAGTGTTGTGCAGCATGCAGCAGTGAGTAATTCAGCAGTGTGCAGCAGTGTGTGGCATGCAGCAGTGTGCAGCATGCAGCAGTGTGTGCCGTGCAGCAGTGTGTGGCGTGCAACAGTGTTTCGTGTAGCATTGTGCGGCGTGCAGCAGTGTGTGGCGTGCAGCAGTGTGTGGCATGCAGCAGTGTGTGGCGTGCAGCAGTGTTTCGTGTAGCAGTTTGCAGCGTGCAGCAGTGTGCGGCGTGCAGCAGTGTGCGGCGTGCAGCAGTGTGTGGCGTGCAGCAGTGTGTGGCGTGCAGCAGTGTGTGGCGTGCAGCGGCATGCAGCAGTGTGTGGCGTGCAGCAGTGTGTGGCATGCAGCAGTGTGTGGTGTGTAGCAGTGTGCGGCGTGCAGCAGCGTGCGGTGTGCAGCAGTGTGCGGCATGCAGCAGTGTGAGGCGTGCAGTGGGAGGGGGAGTGGGAGAGGGGGGGGAGGGAGAGAGGCGGGAGAGAGGTGGGAAGAGGGAGAGAGAGGGGGAAGAGGCAGGGAGAAAGAGAGAACAAGAAGAAGAAGAGAGAGAGAGTTAGGGCGAGAGAGAGAGAGGGAAGATGGAGGGAGGGAGCGAAAAGAGAGAGTGATTGCGTGTGTGTGTGTTTAGTTAAGTTATGCTGAATGTTTGCCCAGCACTTTATGCACTCTGTAAGATTAACTCAAAGCCTTCAGGAGGGACAGGCGAAATGAAACAGAGGAACAGAGACAGGGGAAAAGAACAGATATGGAACTGAGGAAGAAAGTGCAACCTTTAGGGATGGAGTGGTTTTCTCCAAAAAAAGGTATGGACTTGTTTGAAGCCTGGGTGTTGCTGAGAGTTTTGTTCTGCGCCTGCGTTTGCCTAGATCTTACACAGAGTGTTTTTATATCTGTTAATTAGTTCTTCTCATTAATACACTTAAAATGTTTCAGTGAAAAATAAATTATCATTTTATGAATCAGTTGTTTCCTAATAGACAGATACCCCAATAACATATGTGAAACAAGATATATACAATATTGCACGTGAGGTGATTACATAAGAAGGAAGAAACTACACGTACCCACAGGAGTCAGTAAGAAAAGTTCACTCGTGTGTGCATTAAACGTGGGCAAATCTATATCACAAGGATAGAAATCTGACCACTGTGCTAGGTTTTTACTCCGAAATATTTTTCGCGAGGGCAGTGGGGCGGGGGGGGGGGGGGGGACAGTGAATTGTTGCACGCAGGGGGCGCACGTGATTAAGGACAGCTGGTAGGCTGCACTAATGTACGGTTTACCCTAGTTTAATGTTGTACCTGATAATGTGAGACGGAGAACTCAGCTGCAGAGCCGTGCTCAGCACACCCCCTCCTCACCCCTCCCCCGGGCAGCCGGGCTGTGCGCACTGTGTGGATATGCCTGGACCACGACATCGGTGTTTGTAACAAACTGAGACCGGTCATACACTTGTCACACACCAGCTGCCATTAAAATGCCATTATCCCACCTTGATCAACACTGATCAGCACGGCACGTGCTTCATTTACTTAACACTACATATAGCGCTGCCGCCTCTCGTCAGGGGTGCCAAGCGCTACATAACTGTAATTTTAATGCAGTTCAATGCAGCGCCTAGGCGGATGCCGTCTTATTTCAGGAAGATTTGGAAATATATGCTATTTCCAGGAAGCCTGTTGTAGGCATATCAATTTCAACTATATCATGGAACAAAGAGATGGTCACGAGACGTCCTCGGGAGGCGCGTGCTGCCTCCTACCTGGCGATGTATCCGAGTGTGGGAGAAGTCAGATACTGCAACGACGCACAACTTAAAAAATAGGAAGAGAGAGGCTTTGATGGAGGCAACGGGGGCCTGGATGGGTTAAACAGAGAAGGGCAGAGAGAGAAACAAAGCAAGGTAGAAAGGGGAGGTGAAAAGAGAGAAAAAAACGAGCGAGGCATGCAAAAAGAATGGGAGAAAAAGAACAAGGGAAGTAAGACAAATATAGAGCTCAAAGAAAAAGGAAAGAGTGTGAGACAGAGAGCGAAGAAAGAGTAAAATGGAGAAAGTGAAATACAACCAAAGAGAAAAACAACGAATACCAGCGAAGAAAGAAATATAGGGGTCAAAATGAAGAGAAAGCGTGAGACGGAGAAAGGAAAGAAATAGAGAAAGTGGAATATAACGGAAAGAGGATGGAGTAAGATACAAAAAGAGAACGGGGAAAGAAGATGCAAAGTTAAAGAGGAAGAAAGAAAACAAGCGCGCACTGAAGCTGACGGAGTGGGAGGGGGAGTGGGGGCGGGCACGCAGGCTGCCAAATGGTGCGATGAATCACGGCTAAAGTGAAAGCAAACAAGTGGTTGCAGGACTCCAAATGGTGCGCGCGCCCGGACGGGTCACATGCACTGTAGTTGGAGGCCTGCAAAGCCACTGTTTGCACTTCCAAAACGCGCTTACTATAAGTCTCGCCAGAGCAGCGCTAAAGCGCTGGTCAGGCGAGACCTAAAAAGGTCTAATACTAGCTGCCAAAGCCATTCTTAAAGCTTGAATAGTCTTAATTGGGACCTGTAACCTGGAATAGCTTTAATTGTAACACTTGTAGGAGTGTAATGGTCAAAAGTTGTGTTAGTAGTGTGATTGACAGCACAGGCAGGGGAAATGGGTGGTGCAAACTGCAGTGCTCCTGATGGGGGCTCTGGCACTTATTTTGTTTTATAAATTAAGAACTGGCAAAGTGTGGGTGTTTACAATCTGGCTATTTCGGTAAGGTTCTGTGTCATGCAAAGTTTTAAGCAGTGCTCAATACCACTTGCTGTGGGCATGCATGTGTTTAGGCAGAGTGGGAGGAGAGATAACTATTTCTTAATTAAACTTTTCAAAAGCGGTAGTTATTACGAGCCTTTCCATAGTGCTGATGGGAGGTTTCAGTCTAGAAAGACGGTCTTTGCCCACTCTGCCCCAAAATGTCTGATGTTGATTGAGACGCGCCTGGTCTGGGTGAAGGGCGTTGCTTCTGAGATGTCTAATCTCCAGCTCAGGGTCAAGATCAATGTTTGGCACACTGGCAATCTCTACAATCTTGCCGCTGGAGAAGAGCAATCCAGTGGTATTAGGTTGACCACTGTGACATATGTAGACCAATGGTACAGCCCTATAGAAGTGGCAGTTTGATTGTGCAGAACTTCTGAGACATTGATACAGTAGCCTTCACAGGCTCAGATGTAGAAATCCATTTGGTGGTTGCAAACCCAGTGATTCATAAAATCACACTCTTTGCGACCACAAAATGGTGTTTGGCCATATATTAAACCCTTTTACGAGCTGGAGACGTCTTTGCAACTCACAGGAGTAGTTTAGTGAATCATTTCATGTTGCAAATAGGAGGGGGCATGAAAGTGGAGTACTCTCCAAATTGTGATTCACAGTGATCTGTATCAATGGTTTGTGACCGCAATCGCAAACCAATGAAAAGTTACCACACCTCATAGAGGGTGTTGGGACATCTTCCACTTTGGCAATCATGTAGAGCCTACCTGGGAGTTGGGGCAAGCATTAGGCAAGACCACTGTCTGCTCCCAACAAAATCTTACCCAACTGGAAACATTGTTTTATAGCAGCACCTGTTCCTTTAAAGAGCAGGTGCTGCTTTAAAAAAAAATGTTTTCCATTTTTGAATGCAAGTGGATGTTTGACTGCAGTCCCTTGCAGGCAACCATCCCTGAGATAGTAGCCAATCACAAATAGCAACTTACTGAATATTCACCAGGCAGGTCGTTCTGTGACCCACCTTCAAGTGGGCATTTTGTGATGTGACCGCTGAGTACATGCATCACAACGAATTGTGAAATGAAAGGCAGACCACAAAAAATAGTTCTGCGGTTTACATCCTTATTGGCGACCTGTCTTTATGTACATCTGGCTCCATGGTGCCTTTTCCAAGAAATGTGTAACACTGTCAGGTCATTGGGTGCTTTCTGTTGATTCTAACTATTTTGGGGTTGAAGAGACTGAAAAGGGCAATCGACTGCACTGAAACCCTGCGGAGCTCCATAAGAAAGGAGCAGGACAATGGTATGGATGCATGGTCGACAGATGTTGTAGCCAGTGTGGTGGATGTCTAGATTCAAAAGTGCAGTCGCACTCAGATGGACTTAGGTGAGAACGTCTTTGGCATTGGTCACGGAGTTTGAGACATTGCCATTGATTCTTTATGCTGTACACTGGTGAATGTTTGACTATTCCATAAGGCAGGCAGCATTTGGTGAATTCATTCTTCCTTTAGGGTGCCACCGTAGTCAATAATAAACACTGCTTCCTAGATCAGGATTCACACCTGAAATTATTTTGGTAATTAAGCAGAGTAAATGATGTGTTAATTGTAGATGGGGTGATATTGAAATGGAGAAGTCAAATAGGCAACAGTGAATTTCTGGTCAGTGGACTGATTTGGGGATGTGATGTTAAGCTCAAACTAAGGTGTTGTATGGAGTGAAGTGATCTGGCTAGAAGGCAGCAGTGTTTGGGTTTTCCAGTTGCGAAAGGCTTCGGTTAATTCTGGATGTGAGGAATTGTGATACTTGAGTAAGTGATGTAAATGTTGTCAACAGTAGTAGATGTCTTGGATTCTAGTAGAAGCCAAACACAGGCCTCTTGGAGGCAGCCAGGTTAGGATATTCAGCAGAGCCAGACTGGTGAACCAAAAGCAGCAAAAATATTGAAACCAGACCTGCTCCCTTCCTTTCCATTAATGTATCCATTCTATCTCTCTCCTCTCTTCTCTCTTCCCTCTCCCTTTTCCTCTCTCTCTTTCTCTATCCTAACCTCCAGGAGCTGAGGAATGTGACAGAGGACCTATCAGTGGCCCTGGACTTTCTAAACCAGACTCCCATTGCCCCAACCCACCGGGGAAACGCCCGATCAAATAAAACGCCAGTCCAGCCTTGGTGATGAGTCCCATCAGGAACTGGTTTACTCATGTTGAAGCCATGAGATGACTGAAAAGGCAAGTCGAGTCATTACTGAGAATGGTGTATGATGCAGAAGAAGAGTTCAATCACCGGATCAGATAGTAAAGGTTATGAAATTCACTTCTGCTGCTGGTCATTGAGGTAAGTATACTTGCTGTGCTCTGCACAGATCGAAAGAAGTGGAGCCTATTAAAGGAACTTGAGTGAAGGCATTTGGAGCCCATTCTGAGACGTTGAGCCAAGGATTGTTGTATAAGGTGCATGCCAGGGCTTACTACTGGCTAGACCATGAAGACACATCTTTGTTAATTCCACAATGTCAGTTTGATTTCTTATTTTTTTTTTTATGTGGGATGAGGGCATCAAAAAAAAATCGATACGGGAAAGGCTCCCATGTGCCCCAGAATGGAAAGTGTGCTGCAATGTATTTGGGTGATAAGCCCGCCAACTGTCCACCAACCCCATAGTTTCGAGGAATTCGGGAAGCCAACCAGAGGTGTGGTTAACTTCACGAGGGGGATGACGATCTAGTGTACCCAAGACAACTGAATTTAAGTCCCCTCCCAATAGTAACAGACCCTCTGGGATGTCTAACAATATTGTGCCTAGGTCTCTAAAAGTGACGGCTTGGAGGCCAGGGGGCACATAAACCGACAAAAGTGTAATGGGGTGTCCTTCTCATGTGCCCGAGACCCCAATATATTACCCCCTGTCGTCTGTCCAGGTCGCCTGAACTACAAGGGGGAAGGATTTCTTCATCATGATACTTACCCCTTGGGAGCCCGAGGTGAATCCCGCGTAGGCTAACATTACGTAACCCCCTCTGTGCAACGCCTTGCATGCATTACCAATGAGATGTTTCCTGAAGCAGTATAAAGTCAGGGGCCTGACGCTTTATATATTGGAGGACAACACTATGTTTTATCTTGTCCCCCCCCAACCCATTGACATTCCAGCTTAACAATTTAATCCCACCGTCCCAACGCATAGCCATAATAGCTTAAAAATCTCACCATTTACTTTACGGAAAGTGCAGTACATGTTTCTACTTCCCCTACTAGAATTCCAATAGAAGTCTCAGTTTGATTTCTTATTCAAGACCCGGTGATAGGCAAGTGTCAGTGTGGATATGTTCTACCTCACTAATAAAACAGTAGGAAGAACCATGTTTAATGTTTCTTTTAAAGGTCATGTGGCCAGTGACTTTCCGAATGTGCCCCAATGTTGAGTTCCTTGGTTCCTCAAGTTGTGCAGAGAAAGAGAACACACCTAAGCAGGATCTGTGGCTTTCAGGGATTTTATTTGAAGCATTAGTTTTGCTCCGACTTCTATCTAGCTGGTGAGGCACAAAATTTAATCTGGGGGAAGAGAAGGGCAGTGTTGGTGACAGCCCTGTGCCTGATACCAGTGTTAATTTTAGCCGGTGGTTTCCAGTGCTCACCACCGGACCTTAATTATCAGAACAGGCTCAAGTGACAGTCCACCACATTGTAATGTTGTCGTTTTAAGTTTCAGATGAGCACAACAAGTTTGTTTATTAAGCCAAAATACATAAGAATAGTCTGAATTGCATCACTTGTAGGAGTGCAGTGGTTAGTAGTTGTGTTGGCACTGTCATTGGCAGCACTAGCAGGGGCAATGGGTGGTGCAGGCTGCAGTAGCTTACTGAGAAGGGCCCTGGCACTTACCTTTTTACAAATTAAGCACTGACTGATACACAAACACTGGAATGAGATTTGTCTACTAATTCATGCAGCAGAGACTGTGTAAAGGAAGAATTACATTGTCAGTGAGTCACAAAGGCCGCAGTAGTTGTGTTGCTTCTATTGAGCCTGTGCATGAGGTAAACAGATACACCTAGATAAACCTAATAGGCGCAGTCAAGTCTGGATAGCACAAGTGCAATGAAAGTCTGTAGATGTTAAAGGAATCCAAAATATAGGACATCCTTCCTAGGTGTCTAAGAGGGAGGGTGCGGCTTTTGAGTCAACCCGATATACCAAGTAGAGAATGGTGACCAGAATACCTGAGGTTTCTGATACTTCTTTAAGGTAAAAGTAGTTCTCCTAGTCAGACCACACCTGTGTGGAGAAGCTGTATGAGGAGTCTCTCCAAGTGAGGAATTTGTTATTGATGATTTTGAGCTTCAAGTGGTTCTGACTGGTATAAGAAGGCATGGTCTCTGGAGCAGAGATAATTATCATATGCTTCATCCAGTATTTGAGTTGTTTAAGTGCTCTCTGTGTGATAATAGCAATAAACTCAAAGGAATTGATTTGCTCCAATAAAGGAATGAGGTAAGCATTGAACAGAAGAGATGCTATTGTGGATTCCTCGCAAACACCCAAAAATGCACATCATTTGAGATGAGGGTGGCTGAAGGATGGAGCTATATGAACTTGACTGAGGAAAGTGGTTTATGTAATCTAGAGCCTTCCCTTGGATGCTTATTTGGCCCAGTCAGCAAATGTATATGGGGTGGTTCAGGGTGTCAAAAGCATTTGACACATGATCACTCCTTTCAATTAACAGAGAGAGTATGTTAAAGGTAGGCCATTATTCTATGAGTTTGGTCAAGAATCATCCTTTAGGAATATGTCAATATTATCCTGGATTAGAAGTGTAAATGTCTTGCTTTTGACAATAGATTTGATGGAAAATGTTTGGGATCCTGAAGAGAATTTTCCTTTTTAAGTAAAGAGTTAATAGCTGTCCTGATAAGGGGCACTGCTGCAGGATCTCTCCAGATCAATTAAATAAGCACTTGAAGGGGAGGAAATTAATATAATGTGATGCCAGGATTGATAAAGTGTGCTAATATTTCAGGGGCTTCAGAGGATGATTCATACAGGAATTGGGAAACAAGCAAATGATCTGGTTACTTGTTTTTTTCAGGAATTTAGCCATGAGATCATTGCAGGGTATGGTTGAGCTTTATGAATGACCATATAGTTGAATAAATCCCTAGATGGTGGTGAAGCATTAGGCTGCTTTGATGCTACAATGTCCACTGAGATAGACCTGAATTCCAAGATGGAAGGTTAGCTGGCTCCGGTGGTGCAAGATGAATAGTGTTTCTGTTGTTTTTTGGTGGAAGTGGTGTAAATCCTTAGCTGTTGGGAGTAATGCAGCTCTTCTGAATTGAGCGTTCCATTTTCCATGATTGTTCCAAGGACCTATTAGTGTTTTTAACTGTGGCCAATTCCTTGGTGCACATTTTCATGCACTGCATCTTCTGGTGCTGCATCCTTGCTTGAGAGGTATGAACAAATTAAAGGGCTCTATAAGCAAATACCCTTGCCGGAAACAACAGTTTCTGGGCAAGAGATGGAAGCTGGTTTACGCAAGGGACGGGTGTGACCTTCAGGTTAGTGAATAAACAGTTTTTCAATGGCTGTGTGCACAGCTTCTGCTTGTGTCTTACTTCTAAGTGGAACTGTTTGTATGGGAGAGTTTGCAAAGCTGCGTGGTTTGTAAATGATTATGAAGGTTGCGTCTCACAAAGGAGGAAACCTGTACAACCTTTGATGGATGTAGCCTCTAACTATATCACTAGCTCCAAAACAAATCAACATTAATTTGTATCATACAACAAAGAAAATGCAGGCATACATTTAAAAAAAATATTGAGCACCCTCTGTTTCACCCACATTTTCTTTAATACATAAATATTTGTAAATTGTGACATTTTACACTTTACTGGCCCATTTTCAGGCATTTGGTTCTACAGTTCCCCACTGCAGACATGTTTTAAGATGAACACTTAGGAGGGGGGTGTGGCTTGGACAGCAGAGCTAATGGCTGCTTGATCCCGTCTCTCTGCTCGACACGGAGACGTAATCGCAACCTTCTCTACCCACCCATCGTGGAAGGCTGTTCGGAGGCGTGGTTTGGGGACTGCATGATGTGAGGCTTCTAAATATACGGCCAAAACTCAACGAGATACCCTACTTGTGGCACAAATTTGTGCCGAAGACCTTCATAATGTAACACCGCATCGGTTCCGAGATGGAGGACGCACCCGATCGTGACACCTCGAGTCTAGGGGTACTTCTGTTGCCTTTACTGAGCGGCTGCTGCTTATGAGGAAAGCCATCTACACCCCTCTGCTCAAGGTGCATTTTGTTTCGGACTGCTGCACTATACTTGCCTTTTACGGTGTTCGGTATCGTGATGGTGCCCATACCTGCCTGACTCCAAAATGGCGGCTGAAATTTCCCAGACCGTGTCTCATTTGCTCTCTTCTTGCCGCAATATGTGCTTCTTATGCAATGAGTAAGCGGCGTACTAATTTACCAGCGCTTCTGCATTGGGGTCACCTGCTCCGCTGTACCTGCTCAATTGCTCATTTTGATTCGCGCTTGCAGAATCAACTGAATGCTCTGCAGACAAGATGGCGACTAGCACATGTGGTGTTCAGACCTTGCCTGTGTTGGAGTCCCTCACAACACTTGCTGCATCATGTTAGCAGGATCCCAGACAACTAAACCAGCGACCCATAGGACTTCCATGTGATTAATGCCTTGTAGCTGCACCTGATCACCTGCACCTGTTCATATTCTGCCACACCTGACTGCCTCAATAGAGGGTGTTGCCTCACTTCCATACCACTGTTTTTGCAGTGTACTGTGTACTGTGCTTAGCATCCACAACAGGCTAGTTCCTTAAAATCAGCGCAGACCTCTCATGCACAACACATGATCAAAGCCTTACTGCAGTAGCGACACCGGAACAAAACTGGATCAAACTCATTAAAGCCTGCTTGCCTCAGTGCCTTCCCCTAAAAGAGGGGTATTGCCTCACAGCCAGTCACAATATGTAGTGGGCATTGTGTTAAACTTTTACTATAGGGAAGTTCTAGGGCAGTGCAGGTTAAGGCCCAATAAAAAGTGTGCATCTTAGGGCATTACCAATGCGAAGATCCCAAACTTCTAAATCTCTGTGACCCAGTTGCCGCTCCATCTGCGGTTTGCACATTCAGCACCACCATGGCAGACAAAGACTCTAAAGCATACTACAAACGGCCCAAAGCTAAACCATCTCCATCTGACTCCCCTATCAAACAAAAGGCAGATATGAATAGCACGATGGAAATTACCCTAAAAAAACTGGTGGATGTTCATGACCTAGTGAAATCAACCAAACAAAACACGGACCCTATGCAGCTTGAGTTGACCATCATCCGGGCTGACATGAACACAATCAGCTCTAAAATTGACACCGTGGAGCAGAGAATTAATGATATAGAGGACTCCTCGTTTCGTTCCAGCAAAGATATTAAGTCCCTTATTGCCATCACCAACAGTCTTAAAAGACAAGCAGCAGAGCTTGAAGACAGGAATAGGAGAGGCAACATTAGAATTTTCGGAATACCTGAAGGGTCAGAGGACTCTGCAGAGTCTTGTATCTCCTTCTTAGAGGACAGGATTCCTCAGATCACGGGCATAACATTTCAGAAGAGACTAGAACTGGATTGTGCACACAGGATACCTACTTACAACTCGGCGGCAAGGAAAACAGCACACACAATCATCTGCAAGCCACTGAGAAATCAGCACACTGTGGCCATTCTCAGCTTTGCATGTAAGAACCGTCAGATTACCTGGAATGGTCAAAAAATAACTTTCACACAAGACTACTCAAAATCTACTGTTGACATGAGAAAAGGGTTCCTTATGCTAAGAGACAGGTTAGGTGAAAGAAACATCCAATTCTCATTTGTAGATCCCTCAAGATTCAAAATCACAGAGAATGGTCGGCTCCACTTCTTCAATGATTCTAGCGAACTGTCAAATTTCCTAGATGGCGCTGTCACACAGGACATGGATCAAGTTAACTCCTTCTCTAACAAAAGAAACTCATAATATCCTTTTTTCGGTCTTTGTTCTTTCCTCTACACAACAGCTGAGGTTTGTCTATGGGATGTGAATTCTCTTCCATAGCTTTGAGTATATGCGATCTGTCTTCACTGCTCATATTTACTCAGATTTATGTTTTCTTACTTAATATGCATGTTTAGGCTTATTGTTATCTCACTCTGAGTGTTTCAGTTGCACTATCTGGATATATTAGTTCTAGTCAGTTCTTTAACACAATACCAGAAGTTTCCAAAGGCTGGTTGCCCCAGTTACACATAGTCATTGTAAATCCTCACACAGAAATGCTTTTAGTTCTCATATTACAATATCAAGTTTTGGTTAGTCCTTCGAACACATACTTGTCATCTACACTTTAGAAGGTTATCTAATGTTCAATCAATGTCTTTCTCCAAGTTGAAAGATTGACGCTCCTGCCGTTGCACCTCCGACACTTGATTTCCTCACATATAGGGTGGAGCGGGAGGGGGAAAGGGGAGAGGGTTGGGGGTTCTGGGGTTCTTGTTTCTGTTATCTGTTTTTTTCATTTTTATTTCCATTCTCTTTTTCACTATAATTTTCATTGTCATTTTTGGCCTGCTCTTCGGCTCAATTTCCAGCGATGTTATCACCAGTTCTCCATCTATACACATGAAGACAGCCCCGCTTTTTAACATTCCCCATTAAGAACTTTCTCGTGCTTATCACTAATCCGGAGACACTTCTCCAATTAAGTTTTGGTTTCGGTATCATCATAAACTCATGTCAAATCACCACTTTATGTATATACAATGACACATAACATTACTGACAACCTCAATAAAGTTTCACCGAATGTGAAGGGCCTTAACCACCCGATTAAATGTCGGAAAGTTATAGAATATCTAGCAAAGACTAAAGGTGACATCTTACTCTTGCAGGAGACAACATTATCTAGCAAAGGTTCAGAATTCATCAAACATAACTGGATATCGCATGTTTCATGCTCACTAGCGGAACACAAAAAGAAAGGTGTTATCACCCTAATAGCAAAAAAATACAACATAACCCTTGAAACATACTCTCATGATGAGGAGATCAGACTCCTAATTACCCACCTGCGCAAAGGTGATGACCTCATACATGTCGTAAACATATATGGCCCAAACACTGACTAGCCCGTTTTTTGGGAAAACGTATCCAAAAAAATAGAGTGCATACCCCAAGACGACCTAATCATAGTAAACGGCAACTTTAATGTCCCAGTAGAACCTATAATTGATCGCCAATCCACTTGCAAGTACCACCCTACAAAATCTCATGGTGTTGTACAGAAAATCTGCCCTAAATTTAATCTCAAGGACTCCTGGCGCCTTCAACATCCCGACTCCAGGGACTGCACATTTTACTCAGCACCTCATAACTCGTATACAAGAATGGACTATATACTTCTATCGGGCTCATTCACACACCTAATTGACCAGACTAATATTTCGCCTAAACTTGTGTCTGATCACTCATGCATTAACACCATGCTAACTGACTTTGGCAATGCTCGTTTTGTTTTGCTGTGATTTATATAAAACGTTGTCGCCAATATTTTTTCTAAAAGTGGAAAAAAGAAAAAAAAAATGTTGGTCTCAATAAGCACAAACTGATTCTCAAAGAGCGGAATGCCATGACTCAAAGTAAAGTTAGCCAGTGGCTGAAGTGGGCTGACACATTGCCCCATGCTGTATGCTGTAGTGGCAGACGATAATTGTGAATTACACAAAAGTCCAATGGAGGGCATTGGCTGGCTATAAACCCCTATAAATAAGTATATTATATTTATAAGACAAAAGGCCTTGGCTAATGTCAGACATGAAAAAAAGTTATTTTTACCAGTACACTGAAAAAATAATTTAAATCTCCAAAAACCAGGTAGAAACGCAAAAACAAGTAGATTCTATTGCCACATTTGGAAAACTGTGTAATACTTTGTAAAGTGCCCCTAATCCAATTGTAAACATTGCTTTGAGAAGCAGACAAAACTACAGCGTGCCTCACTGAAAAAGGCACAGTGCCAGGTAGCGGTACATTCTACAAGGGATTGTTATATTATGTAATTCAAAGAAAACCTGCTCCATTTAAAATGTGTGTACTATATTAATTGACAATTAAAAGTAACACATACTGAGGGAGGTTGGATAGAGGTCAAAACCCAGATTCCCTTTGATAGGTAGGGTAATTACAAAGTGTGCTTTTGAAGCTCTAGCAGATCCCCTGAGGACACGACATTTGTAAGTTAAAATTGTCTTGCTCTCAGCAGAAGTGATTTATTTCACACTAGAACTAGGGGTGACGCATATTAATTAATATTTAAAAATGCATCCTTTAGTTCACGCGCTTGAGGCTAAGAGGGTGATTGTGCCATAGCGTCTAGGTTTCACCTCTGAAACCTCTTGCCTAAGAGTTAATCTTTTTTAATTTCAAAGATTTTATTCACTGTCAGAAAATAAGCATTGTACAAAAAGAAAAGAACATATAAGATACAAATAGTGGGGTGACCATCATCTTTATCGTTTTGATTCTGCCCCACCAAGTAATGAATTTGGGGGAGCATATGTCTAGTAGTTTTTTGATTTTGTCTAGGGTAGTGTTTTCATTGTGGTGTAGTGTGTCTACTATATTGCTTCCAAATTCGATACCCAAGTATTTTATATAGCCGGGTTGCCATGCTAGACCTGAATTACCTAAAATCTCTTTTGTGCAGTGAATATTTAAGGGTTTTACTTCAGATGTATCTCTGTTCAGTTCATAGCCAGAGTGTACAGAGTAATTTCCAATTGTGTGCATCAGGGCCTTAATTGAGGAGCCAGGATTTTCTGTGACTATCAGGATGTCGTCCGCGTAGGCAGCTAGCTTAACATGAATGTTATTAAAACCTATCCCAGCGATTTCTGTGTTTTGTTTAATGTCCTGCAGAAAGGGTTCTAGCGCTAACAGAAAAAGGGAAGGTGAAAGTGGGCAACCTTGCCTTGTTGAAGGGTTAGAGACTCGGAGAGGGAACCATTATTCACAATTCCCCCGGCGAGTTTCGCGTATAGTGCCATGACCATTTTTATAAGGAATCACTGAGGTCGAACGAATGCATGCATTGGTTTAAAAATGACCAAGATATTCTATCAAGATGGAGTGGGGTTAAATAGCGCGTTTTCGAGGACATGGCATAGAAGACGGGTGTTATCGTTTGACATACGGTGTTTAATAAAGCCTATTTGGGAGTTGCTTATTAGTTGTGGGAGGAATTTGTTTGGTCTAGTGGCCAATATTTTTGCATCAATTTTGCAATCTATATTAATGAGGGATATGGGTCTATAATTTTTGGGAAGTAAGGGGCCCTTCCCTTCTTTGGGGATAACTATAATGTTGGCTTCTGCCATTGAATCTGTTGTACAGCTTAAGCCAGCTATATTATTGAATACTTTAAAGATGGTTGGTTGTAGTAGATCTGTGAATGTTTTGTAGAATTTGGCTGTGAAGCCATCTGGCCCCGGTGCCTTGTTATCCTTCAGGAATTTAATGGAATCTGACACTTCCAAATCACTTATTGGTTTTCCAAGTGCAAGTCTATCAGATTCGGTTAGTTTTGGGAGACTTAACCTTTCCAGGTATTGTGTACACTTATGCAGATCAAAATCCTGATCATTATGATATAGGGCTTCATAAAATCATTTAAAACAGTTTAAAATATCCTTAGGTTATGGGTTTGGTTGCTTGCGTCTTTGATTTATGTGATTCTATGTTGGTTTTGTTTGTGCTTGAGATAAGAAGCAAGCAACTTCCCCGCTTTGTTAGCTTCGCAGAGTTTGAGACCCTTAAATTTGTTTATCCATACCCCTGCGTGTTCACTTAGAATTTTGTTGTATTCATACTTATTTTGTGTAAATTGGTTGAGAATACTATTGTTTAGAGTTGGTATGTGATAATTCCAGTTATTTAATCTCCTGTTCTAGCTTAATTAGTCCTTCATTATAACCTTTATTGATTTTTGTTTTGATTTCAATGAGAACCCCCCCTCAGTGTCGTTTTCAATGCATCCCAGAGTGTGTTCACATTTGTCTCCGCGAGACCATTATTTTTTAGATAATCTGTAATTGCGTCTTCGATTTTTTTCTTGCCATTGGGATCTGTTAAAATATCGTTGTTGAAACACCATCTTTTAAGTGGAGGTTTAGAGTGACTTGGCTTTGTCAATATTTTGTCTTTGCTATGGACGTCATTTAGGGTTCACCACAGAAGTGTGACTTCTAGCTTGCCCCCTGCTACTCCTGGCACTGCCCTTGCGATCCCTGAGCTCTGGTTGCAAAGGGGCAACACCAGGTAGGTCTCTGAAGATAAAAACTGCTTTGGGATGTTTCAATAACAGCCACTATTGGCTTTACTTCTGCACACATGCCACGTTTGAAACGTGCAATTGTTTCAACTTGTCCCATCAGCTAAGATGTTCCCTAGCAACTCACCCTTAAAGACTCCCCGACCCCATACTCCACCAGGCAGGAACAAAGTTCAGCTGCAGGCTCTGAGTTACAAAGAATCCTGTCAGCTAGTATGTACCACTCTTGCTGAGCTGCTGGCTCACTGCTTCTCTTTTGGGCCTGTGAGCTGTGCTGCCAACAGCTTTCCAGACAGTCAATCAATCAATCAATCAATCAGCCATTTGTAAAGCGCGCTACTCACCTGCGAGGGTCTCAAGGCGCTGGGGGGGCAACGACTGATCGAACAGCCAGGTCTTGAGGAGTATCCTGAAGGTCAGCAGGTCTTGGGTCTGTCGAAGGTGGCTGGGGAGGGTGTTCCATGTCTTGGCAGCGAGGTGGGAGAAGGATCTGTTGTGGTGGTTGTTCGGTGGATGCGTGGAATGGTGGCGAGGGCAAGGTCGTCGGAGTGGAGCTGGCAGTTGGGGGTGTAGAAGGTGAGTCACTTGTTGAGGCATGCTGGTCCGGCGTCGTGGAGTGCTTTGTGAGCGTGGGTGAGGGGCTTAAATGTGATCCTCTTCTTGATGGGAAGCCAGTGCAGGTCCTTCAGGTGGGCAGTGATGTGGCTGTTGCAGGGTATGTCGAGGATGAGGCGTGCAGAGCCGTGTTGTATGTGTTGGAGTCTCTTCTGGAGTTTGGCCGTGGTTCCCGCATAGAGGGCGTTGCCATAGTCCAGCCTGCTGGTGACGAGGGCCTGGGTGACCGTCGTTCTGGTTTTGGAGGGGATCCATTTGTAGATCTTGCGAAGCATGCAGAGGGTGTTGAAGCAGGAGGAGGAGACGGCGTTGACTTGTTTGGTCATTGACAGGGAAGAGTCCAGTATGAACCCCAGGTTGCGTGCGTGGTGCGTGGTGCGTGGTGAGGAAGGAGGTGATCCAGTCCAGGGCCTTGTCGTGGATCCCCACGTTGTAGAGGCCTGTGTGTAGGGTGTGGTGGCAGACGGTGTCGAAGGCGACCGAGCTCCAGGAGGATGAGGGCTGAGGTTTCGCCGTTGTCCAGCAGGGCCCTGATGTCGTCGGTTGCGGCGATGAGGGCGGGCTCGGTGCTGTGGTTGCTGCGGAATCCAGATTGGGACGAGTCCAGAGTGCTGTTCTCTTCGAGGAATTGGGTCAGTTGTCTGTTGACGATCTTCTCGATGACTTTCACCTGCAACAGGAGCAGGGAGATGGGCCGGAAGTTCTTGAGGTCCTTTGGGTCTGCTTTGGGTTTCTTGAGTAGGGCGTTGATCTCTGCGTGGTTCCAGCTTTCCGGGAAGGTGGCGGTCTCGAATGAGCTGTTGTAGATCTTACGGAGTTGGGGTGCGATGACGGAGCTCGCTTTGTTGAAGTCACTGTAAATTCTTTACATTTTTTACATATACCAAAGGTACCAAGTTTTCAGATTGTTAGTATGTGATATTTCCATATTTTCAGTGTGCTTAAGTGTGACATTTCATGGTCTTCTGTGTGTCAGATAGGCCCTCATTATGGATGGCCTGGGTAATGGCCATGTTTACCCCACCCTAAGAGTCACCTATATCAGGGTGTTAGAAATGGGGTCGCTAGTTGGCAGAGGTATGCACCCTGTCCAAGTAAAGACCATAATCCTAATCAGTCACAACACAATCCTAAATTATCCTGTGCTCACCCTCTGGTAGCTTGGCACAGAGCAAGCAGGCTTAACTTGGAAGTCAATGTGCAAAGTATTTGTGCAATAACACATTCAATGAAACAGTAAATACATCACAACAGTCTCCACAACAATTTAGACAAATAGAGAGGGCCCGATTCACAGAACAAAGTTAAGACTAAATCCTAAACTTAGTACCATTCTGGTATTCACAGAATGCACCTAGTACTTCTGGTATTCACAGAATGAACTTACTACTTTTGCTATTCACAGAATGAACTTAGTACTTTTGCTATTCACAGAATGGATTTACGACTCCTAAACTTACGTCCGCACTCGGGCCGGAAATTCCGGTCCGGAGGCGGAGCTTCCGGCCCGGAGGCGGGGCTTCCGGCCCGGAGGCGGTGCTTCCGGGCCGGAGGCGGAGCTTCCGGCCCGGAGGTGGAGATTTTGGCCATAGCTAAATCGCCCGGAAGCCCCGCCTCCGGGCCGGAAGCTCCGCCTCCGGGCCGGAATTTCCGGCCCGAGTGCGGACGTAAGTTTAGTAGCCGTAAATCCATTCTGTGAATAGCAAAAGTACTAAATTCATTCTGTGAATAGCAAAAGTAGTAAGTTCATTCTGTGAATAGCAGAAGTACTAGGTGCATTCTGTGAATACCAGAATGGTACTAAGTTTAGGATTTAGTCTTAAGTTTGTTCTGTGAATCGGGCCCCCAATATTTATCTGAGTTAAACAGACCAAAGCATTTATCAAGGAAAAGTCGAGATATTGAATTTTGTAGCAATAAATGCAATGTAGCACTTAGAAGCAGGTAATGCTAAAAAGGTTATTTAAGGTCACTAGGAACCAGTGCAATTCCATAGTTCAGGCTGACCGCAATAGAGCACGGGCTGGCTACAGGGACCCACTTGGGCCGGCTGAACACAGTACCTTGGATCCTGGGATGCAGTCTGCATGGCGAGACTTTGGGCTGTCGAGTGTCAGTTCCGAGAGGCTGTTCGGTGAGGATTTGCAAGGCTTCGTGTCGTCCGGTGTCAGTTCCGAAAGCTGTCAGCTTTGCGGCGCGGCTTTGTGAGGCTTTGCGTTGCTTCACGTCACATTTGGCAGAAACTCAGTTGCATAACCCACTTCTGAGGCCCAGAACTTGGAGGGGGCACCTCAGGCAAAGGTAGGACTCATAGAAGGCAAAGTCCAGCAGCACCAGCAGAACTTCAGGAAGTCTTTTGTGTCCTTGAGACTTCAGAAACATGAGACAAGCTAGCAAGCCGTTGAAGATCTCTTTAGAGGGAAGGCAGAGTCCAGCTCTCCTTCCAGCAGAGTCAGGGAACAGCAGACAGCAGACAGCAGGGCAACAAGCAGGAAAGCAGTCCTTCCAGAAAAGCAGTCCAGTTGAGTCAATCCACTGACAGAGGTTCAGTTCAAGATCCAGAAGTGTTTGATTTGGGAGGGTCAGAGATCCAGTCCTTTTTCTCAAATGTGCCTTTGATTTGGGGGAAACTTCAAGGAGGGCTTTTGAAGTGCACGGGTACCCCTTTCAAGCCAGTCCTGTCTGCCAGGATATCTATGGGTATCAATATACAGAATGAAAGGGAGGTAGAGGGTTTACAACTAGGTCCGTCCTCCTTAATTTAATGCTCAACATGAAAACCCGAGATCACAGGTTTAAGGACCAAGTCGAAGGAAGAGGCTCCCAATCGATATGATCAGAGATTGCCTTCAGGAAAGAAAAATTTCTTTCTTGATCCCCTCCCTCACCAGGGTTTCCCCACGGTGACATGCTTCATCACTGGGGCCATCCCAGTTCTCTACGAACTGGGGCGTGCTGCGACTTGCGGAGAATACGTAGGAGCACTTAGAGTGGAAGACTATGTGTAGTGCACAGTGTGGTGGAGTGGGTTAAAGTGATTAAAAATACATTGCTAGTGGGCTTAAATACTTTATTATCGCTCCTAGGTTGGTATGTCTAAAAGGGGGCGTTACACAGAGAAAACCTAACTATAATGGGTAGGAGTTCAGTGTAAGATCAACATGTTTCGCTCTTCCATCACTCGAAACCCAAACATCCACATCTCCCTTCTCACATCCAGCCCGCACCCAACTATCCCGCTCCTGGTCAGACACCTCATCCTGCAATTGTTTTAACTCTTCCCATGTATCAGCCATGGCTAGTATCACACTGAAGTCGGTTGTCTCGTGGCTTCCCTCAATATGTCGTTCCGTGAAATTACATCCCTGTTCTGCACAAAATCGAGCAACCTCATCTGCATAATTATTTCCAAGTGATACAAAATCATTTCCTTTCGTATGGGCAGAACACTTTACAACTGAAATTTCCTCTGGACCTTGCAACGCTTCCAACAATTGCCTCACATAATCCCCATTTCTGATGGGTGACCCAGATGATGTCATGAACCCACTCTGGGACCATAGCTGTCCGAAGTCATGAACGACACCAAACCCATACTGGCTGTCCGTATAAATTGTTATACGGATCAGGTTAGCAGCCAAACAGGCACGAGTCAAGGCAATAAGCTGAGCCACCTGTGCGGAGTATACTCCTTCTAGACAAGCAGCCTCAACCACCCCAGTGATGGTACAGACAGCAAACTTTGCTCTCAACTGACCAGTATTGTCTCTTAAACATGAACCGTCCACAAAGAATATTTGGTCCGATTCTGGAAGTGGTTCATCAACAATATCAGGTCTGGGTTTGGTGCACAATTCAGTCACATCGAGACAATCATGATCCTCGCAATCTTCATCATCTACATTTGGGATAGGTAACAATGTGGCAGGATTCAAAACAGAACACCTCTTCAACATCACGTTTTCTGCTGCTAGGATGACTTGTTCATGACGCGTCAACCTATTGTTCGTGAGGTGCTGTGTTTTAGTCCTGGTCATCAACAGTTCAACAGAATGTGGCACATGCACAGTAAGCGGGTGACCCATTACAATGCTCTCACATCTCTCGATACTGACACCTGTTGCAGCAACGGATCTGAGACATCCGGGCAACGCAGAGGCTACTGGATCTAAAGTAGCCGAAAAATAGGCAACTGGTCTACGGACATTCCCATGAACTTGAGTTAACACTGCCAATGCGCAACCTCCCTTTTCACAACAGAATAATGCGAATGCCTTAGCATAGTCAGGCATCCCCAGAGCTGGAGCGCAACACAAGGCTTCTCTCAGTCTCAGGAATACCCTTAAAAAATCTTCATCCCATGGTACCGGATCACTCACATCTTTGCGCGTCAGCCGCTGTAAGGGCTTCGCTTCAAAGGAGAAGTTTGGGATCTATTGGCGACAATAGCCAACCATTCCCAAAAACATTCGAACTGCCCTCTGGGTAGTCGGAACAGGCATTTTCAAAATCGCATCTATGCGATCTGGTGACACTTTCCTTCTACCTTTCTCAATCCGATGACCCAAATACTGTACTTCACTCAGACAGTACTGTAATTTATTCGGAGACACCTTATGCCCATTCTCTCCTAGGTAGTTCAGTAATGCTACCGTATCAATCCTGCAGGCGCCCTCAGTTTTTGACGCCACAAGCAGATCATCAATGTACTGGACGAGGACAGACTCCTGTGGAAGCACCAAACCTTCAAGGTTCTTTTTCAAAATCTGATTGAAAATAGACGGGCTCTCAGTATATCCCTGTGGGATACGACACCATGTTAACACACGATTTTCCAGCCGAAACGCAAAAAGAAATTGGCTCTCCTCATGCAGAGGGATTGAGAAAAAGGCTTGACACAAGTCAATCACTGTGAACCATTCTGCATCACATGGGATTTGAAACAGGATCACAGATGGATTCGGTACCACAGGACAACATGGGACTACTATCTCATTAATTTTTCGCAAATCTTGCACAATCCTAAATTTCCCGCTCGGTTTCTGCAATCCCATTATGGGCGAATTACATGGGCTACCCCTAATCTCTCTCAAAATTCCCTGTTTACGCATACTCTCAATTACAGGTCTAATTCCCTCAATAGTTTCAGGTGATAATTTATACTGGGGAGTTCTCGGGTACTCTACATTCTGCTTGACTTGGATTTTCACTGGCTCAACTCCTTTAACTAATCCGATCTCTTCTCCACTAAGGTCCCACACATCAACCGACATGGAATCCCTCAGGTCAAATGGGAGTTCCTCCACCGTTAGTGCTGGATACATTTCCACGCACCAGCGTTGATTCGCAACCTTAAATGTTGCATCGTCATCTCTCGTCTGCACCTCCACTCTACTCGGGGTACAGTAGATGGTACAATTAAGCTTGCATAATAGGTCTCTTCCTAGCAAGCAGACTGGGCTAGAATCACACACCACAAACTGATGTCGGTCACTGAAGTTCCCTATCCTGATAGGTATTGGTTCTGTCAGTGAGCTAGTCAGTTTCTTATTTGCCACACCAACAACCTAGATCGTTTGACCAGAAAGGGGTAGATCCGGAATCACTGCGGACCTTACGGTTGATCTTGTAGCCCCCGTATCATCCAAAAAGGTCGTAGGGTGACCATCGATCTCCGCTTCCACAAAGGGTCCCTTCTGATCTACTTCTAGGACCGCTCTGAGCGTACAATCATCCTCTCCTCCCCAGCAGGATCTTGCTGCTGGATCGGAATCATCTTCCCCATTCACTTCGAATAGAGGCATCTGTACATAGGTCCGAGCTCCCTGCTGCATATTCGGTACCCTGGGCGGTCGGGGAACCTGTACCTGCGGAACGCTTGTTCCCCCTTTTGTCATCCTAGGTCGCGTCACTATAGGGAGTGTGTCCTCCACTGGGACCTGTGCTAACTCCTCCTCTTGCTGTATTTGGTTTAACGGATTCAAAGGACACTCACGTCTCCAGTGTCCAATCTGATGGCAAAGATGACAAGCTGTGGTCTTTTTCAATATTGCCACATCTATTCCTGTCCTAGGGTCCACACCCCTCGGCCTTCCTTGTCCTTGGGCATTCTGTGCTCCTCCCTGGTAATTTCCCTGCCTCCTTCCCAAGGTTCCTCCAGTAGACTGTCCCTGAACTGCTGTCTGCATCTGTACTAATAGCAAATTGTCTTTCAAATTCCTGTGCTTAGACTCTATCTCATCACTACAATATCTAGCATATCGGAGAATCTCATCCACAGGCTTATTCTGCCAACAAATCAAATGCTGCTGTATCATGAGACTAACCTCTGGCCTCAATCCCAACACAAATTTGGAAACAAACTGTCCCATATCTTTGGTATCCAATGCCTCCAAACCACTGTACTGTTTAAAAGCCTGCAAGAGTCTCTCGTAAAACTCATGCACTGTCTCCTTAGGCTCTTGCACTGTCCTATCTATCTTCACCCAGTCAGTGTCTTGGGGTGAAACCTTCGACTTCAACCATGTGATTACCTGTTCAAACTTTTTCATCACTATCGGCGACGGACCATTTGTAATCGGGTTCCTGTTAGGCTCCGAGGCCGGCCACTCAACCGCAATTTTACATGCCGACCACAGATCACCCGGAACTACTATGTCACACAAAGTATTCAAATCAATCCACAGTACCTTCGAGATTTTAACAAAGCGATCAACTTGCTTGTACCACTCCACAGGCTTTTCCCTCAAACGGGGAAAATCATTCGTAAAGGCAGCCAAATCACCCCTACTCCAAGGTACATGCACGTACCCTCCATTCTGTACCTCCCTTAAAGGGAAGTTCCCTATCTCCGTTATTCCTCCCCCGGAGGTGGTGTCTCTCCCACTACACCCCTGGAGCTTTTCTTCTTTGACCACTTTTCTTCCCATTTATCAAGCATGATCCATGCCCTCATCGCTATGATTAGGTCTTTGACATGGGTTCTCAATCCAATGATTCTTTTCTCTTCCAAGTCCTGCTCACTGTACTGTAACCTGTGATTTCCTTGCAATGCCTTAGTCTTCGACAAATCCACCCCATATCTCTTTGCCAGCTCTGATAATTTCTCATGTGCTGTCCTCGCTTTACGAGTCACATCCTTCGCTACAAAGAGTAACTCATCCTGTTTGTACGTTAAAATTCTCTCAAGGGGTAAATTTCCGTATATTATCTCGTCCAATTCTGCCTTTAGTCTTACGACATCTAGCATCCTTCCTCTCAGGGCTCCCCTCAGGACTTCTCGACAACCTGCACCATCTCTTTCGTCGTACTCACATTCTCGTTCCTGTGGTCTACTCTCTCCTGACATACCCATGGGAGCAGAACGATTTACAATCGTCCCTCGATCCCTCTATTCTTGTAACACGCCCTGACTTTGGGTTCTCACTGGTGGCGTCCACATTCTTAAGTCTGATCTTGACTCAATTAAAGACCTTGATCTACCAGGTCTCGACTCTCCCTGTCCTCCCGAGGAGTCAGCTGTGGCTGGCAGCGGCGTACTCCATTCTACAGGCTTCGGAGTCTGCTCCATCCTCCTCACCGACTCACTTTCTTCGACCACACTCCTCACCCCTGCCTCTGACTGTTCTGAGCTTTCCAACTTCTCTGGCTCAAGTTCATACATCGACTCAATAGGTCCGATAATAACCGGTATTTTCAAAGCATCCGGTAACCTCACGCCTCTTTCAACCCCAAAGCTAGTTACAGGCTTATTCCTCGTATTCTCGGTTCCTATCTAGATCTTTCCTTCCACCCTTACTTCTGAACGGGGTAGTCCTCCCCTACTCTCTTCTTCCTTTGCCTCATTTCCCTCTGAGGCCTCTGGGTTATACGGAGGTGGTCTCTCGGATAGCAACCTTTCCAATAAACTGTCATCCGTACCGCTGTCTTCCTCCCCATCTACTGCCTTATCCTTTGATTTTCCTGTCGTTACCAATAAGGGATACAATTTATGTCCTTCTATTGCCTGTACTCTCCATCTTTTCTCCGCTGCATCCCATCTGGCATCCTGAAAAGCCCTGATCGACTTTTTCACCCTTTCCTGATTTCTTCCTCTTTCTCTATCATGCGCTGCTCTAATTCACGCATGTAAGTTGGCAAAGATCGTAAAGCCGCCATCACAGTCTTCAACTGGTACAACACTGCTAGTCTGAATGAACCATACCTTGGGAACGCCAGCTCTCCTTCATTTTGAGTCAATTTATGCCAATTCTCAAGCCAAATTATAGTATGCAACCCCACGTTTCTTGCCATGTAGTGTGCTGGGGTATCCTCGGGAGGGGCTTCTTCTCCCTCTCGAGTAACCACATGTTCATCACCTTGACACAATTCTCGAAAAACTTTAAAACATTTCATAATTGCCAAATTCTGAACATATACAGTTTCTGTTTACTTCCTGGCAAGTGTCCACCAATGGCAGCGCGAACTACACCAACCAACCTATCACAGCGCGACACCTTCTGACGTCACTTTTGCCCCACTCACAGCAGTTCCCTCCTTCACAACACACGTCTCACCCTTGCATTCGTCCCTTTCATACGCTGAAATAACCTTTTGTCCCAAACAAGTTACTTCTCTGGCTGTCCGTCCACAGCCTCTGACTGTCCGTCCACAGTCTCTCGAAATTGTCGACCTCGGTTGGCAACTATCTGTCCCCGCCGGGCAGACAGGTCGCCTCTGATAGGTTACAAATACTTAATTCCACATACAACAACCCACGACCAGCGTCAGGTTGTCATGCACTCACACATTCGCTCCCCCTATCTTGGTCCAGGTGATCGATGGTACCTCACGATCCCCTTTGGGTGGTCAACAAAAACTACCACGGGTGTATTCTACACCCACTCGCTTAAGCTTCTCATCGCCTAAGACTTTCCCGGGCTGCGCGCGCTCACAGCCTGATCTCACAATCACACAACATTCACACCAATTCCGCAAGACATCTCACACAGTACAACACCGCAATATACAACATCGCATCCTTTTCATACCCACTCTTCGAACTGCTGCTTGCTGCCGCACTGCTACTCACCATCTATGTCCGTCCGCCAGGTCGTCTGCTGTTCACCTGCCGATGAGTCAACCTCACTTAACATTTATGGGCCTCAAGGATCACTTATCCTAATCTCAATCTTCCCTCGCTACCAGAAATAAACCATCCGTTTCTACTACCAACTGAGAACGCCGGATTCTTGTCTCTAACTAATTACTTGCAAGAACCCGCTCAAGTCGCCAGGATCTTTTTATTTGCCAAATAGCGTAGAGGGAAGAAACACAATTATCAGATCGTATTTACCGCAATTTGACATTTCATAAAGGATGAATCAAAGTCTGGGAAGTTGACCTTTTAATATCAGCAAAAACATCTGAATATAAAGGCACCTCAATACAAGGCACAAAAGATAAATGGGAACTAACTCAAAAGCTACCCTACGAAGTATTCACATTCGACTAAATATGAACAGAACTACAGCTTCTAGAAGCATCAGGTACAATATGGCTATTGTGATATCAAATTTGAGAGTCATGAATCAAACATTTCTGTCCCTACTCTATTCTAAAGTGACATCCCTACATAACAATCCCTTTTAGGTAAGCTAAGCGCAAAAAGGTGTCAGCAGTGAAACTTCCTAAGAAGTCTTCACTAAATGAGAGCTCGATCTATAGTGCTCCTCTCGGTCTCTCTCCTAAGTCTCGTCTGCTCTTCCCCCGGGGCGCTGTCCCTAATACAAAACCCCAAAATCTTGTTCACGCCCTCCAGCACACCCCTTCAGGCAGATCTTCTTCCAGTAGATTTCCATTCGGACCCCTTCATCTTCCTTTTCATTAATTCGACCTTGGGTCCCAGGCTCCTTCTGTACCAGGAGTTGCAATTTCACATTCCAGTTCACTCCCTTTCTGTCTACTCCTTCTATCATGATTTCTTTACACAAAGACTTATTCTTAACTAACAAGCTACATGGCCTTGCACCTGTAACAAAAATAATGAACGGAAAAACCCTCGCATCATGAAGTTTCACAATTCAGTGTAATTGTAAGCTTTACTATAAATCCTGTCGGCCTAATAAAACATGGCTAATATATGGAGCAAGAGGCCTTCACTTTTACATACATGCTTAGGCCTGTCAGCAACACACATTATGATTATAAATCCAGCTTTTTCATCTCATACTTATACATGAGCAACCTACATTCTATTCTTCTAACATAACCTAATATCACTTAATACATGATATCGTTGTAAAACTAAACGTTACACATACACAAATACATTTTGTAATAACTGATGGCCTTTTCTCTTTTCTCGAGGGCTGTTTACATTTCTTCTTTTCTATATCAACGATTATATTTCTATGAAAAGTCTAAACACTCTTTCATTATATATGGATGCTAACTAACAGTGAATATGGTACACCCCTACAAATTTTGCATCAGCAACGCTCTCTCACCATTATCATGGATAGCTGTCCTGTTTAAATATGTTCTCCAAAAATTTGATGATTTACCCAGAAGATATGTCCTGTACACACAACACCTCAACCCATCTAGAGTATAAAACTAGCACATAGGGTGTGGCATCTTCACCTCTTACAGGCCTCAAAATATCCATGGCTACTTCCTCCCATGGCTATTTAGGTAAGTCACTACACACCATAGGAATTTGAGTAGTTTTCAATCCTTTGCCAGAATTAATACCGTCCCACGCCATACACTCTACATCGTGATCAAGAGCTAATCCAGATGTGTTCAACTTGCCAGAACTTACAACTTGCATCACACAGTTGAGTTCAACATTGTGTTGAAGTTCAGACAACCATTCACACTCACTGATGATTCCTTCCATGACTTTGCACACCCTCACCACTTCTTCTTCATGCTTTTCATCTTTAACGATAGCTTCCATCTCATCAACATTCACTAGTCTGACAATCTGCTGAGAAATTGCTCACCCCAGGAACATATTGTACATTGAAGCAATATTCTTGTAAATTTACCACCCATCTCATTATACATGAAGGGATAGCATTGAGACCTTTTTTTGTAATCGACTAACAGCTTATGATCCATCTGGACAGCGAATTTGATTCCCCACAAAAATTGCCTAAATCTGTTAATAGCCCTATGAACAGCAAGTGATCCCCTTTCAATGGCTGAATAGTTGTATTCTGCACCCCTGAGGCAACGTGACACACAAGCAACCAAGTCTTCCTTCCCGCCTCTGTTTTGTATTAGAAGAGTTCCTAAACCGTTCGCACTAGCATTACACACCACTGTGGTGTAGTTCATAGGATCATATGCCAGTAGTTAAGGTGCATTGTTCAGTTCTTGTTTAACATTATCAAATTCCTCTTTGCATGAACTATCCCATAAAAAATCTGTTTTCTTTTTTAACTTTTTTCTCATGCTGTATGTTTTGCAAGCAAAGTATTTGATGAACCTACTGTAGTATTTTACCATGCCGAGAAAAGAAGACAACTCTTCCTTTGTTTTAGTTTTCTGTAGAAATGTGATGGTGTCTACCAGTTCTTTCCTTGGCTTAACTCCTGCACCTGAGATCAGACATCTAAGGTAGCTTACTTCCCCCACACCAAACTTGCACTTTTCGGCTTTAAGTGTGAGCCTAGCATCCTGTAATCTGCAGAGCACATCTCTCACCCGGTGATCATGCTCTGAATTGGTGGCTCCAAAAATCTAAATGCCATCCTCGTAGCACTTTATCCCAGGGACATCCTTTAGAATCTTAGCCATAGTTCTTTGGAAAACAGCCGCAGCCGAGATGAGACCAAACGGCATACTCTTGAAACAATAGATCCCAAACAGTGTAGTGGATGCCGTCAGATCCTGAGAATTCTCATCAAGTTCTATCTGATGGCAGGCCAAGACTAAATCAAGAGTACTGAAACTTTTAGCCCCCAAAAACGTTGTGATCATTTCTTCAATGCTTGGTAGGGGAAATGTGTCCATTATAACCTCCTTGTTCAAAGCTCTAAGGTCTACACAAAGGCGTATGTCCCTATTCCTTTTGTGTGCGACAACAATGGGGGTCAACCTTTCTGTTGCCTTCACTGACTCAATGACCCCACACTTGCATAATCTTTCTAGTTCGTCCACTTTTGCAGATTGCATCTATAACGGAATTCTCCTGACCTTGGCAACAAAAGGTTTGGCACCCTCCCTTAATTTGATTTTATGTTTGTACCCAAGTAACCTTCCCAGGTCATTCTGAAATAGACTACTAAACTCCTTCTCAAATGTGTTCATCTCACTGTTGACTGTACCCACTCTCACTTGGGGAATTTTGTTGGGATTCAGGCTCACCCCTAATTCCTTCTTGTGAACCCATCCCAATAAATCATCACCATGACAGGACACATACACCTTGCCTGACTTGGACATTCCACTAATGCTCAACACTGATTCAAAGTAACCTAGCATCGGGGGGGCGCTAGCGAGCCCGGAGCAAGATGGCTGCGCCGTAGTGCAGCTTCGCTGGTCGAGCTGTCTATCCGACCAATATCCGTACATATCGGCGCCAATGGTGAATACTGACGGTGGCTACCTGGCTCTCAGAGGTCTCAGATTGCGCTGGTGACAGAATTGCTGACCTTTGCTGTCCCTCTCGCCGGTAATCACAACAAGTGCTGGCGACCCGCCCTGTGAAGAAAATGGCGACCACGAAGAGACCCGGCTGATGGCCCCGCCTGCGGAGCCTCCTGCGCTGGCTGCTGGTGGTTGGTGTGCGACAACGCGCATATGCTGAAGAAGATTGGCGGCTCTCCGGGGCTGTGGTGTGTATGCCGTGACCTGCTCCGTGGTGATTGGTGCCCCTGACGGTATCACTCATACGGCCCAGTGGGGCTGCTGGCAGCCTGCCGCCGGGAGCGGATCCCACCCCGGGACTTCAGTGTCAGGTGCTGCGGCGGGAGCTCCGGCCTGAGTCCGGTGCTGGGCTTTCTCCGGCCTAACGGCGCTCTGAGGGGAGCAAAGCTCTGCTTCGGGAGGCTTGCCAGACTTGGACAGCTTTGGAGGAACGGCGCCGTACTCGGGGGCCGGCGGATTGGAGCTCCCTGCCGCTGCCGCCATGGCCTAGACGGGCCTGAGAGACCTACGGAGGGGCTGGAGCCTGACGGCGGGCCTGAGTGATGCGGCCTGGCCTGGTGCACGGGTGAGTGGGGGCATCGAGGGTGCACCAATCCTGTGGTGGGGTGACGAGCAGCGCGACCTGAGGGAGCTCCTTTGGACACTTTTGCGGCCTGCTGGGGAGATTCTGGTGCCTTTGACCGGCGGGGGATGCGTGGTCCGACTTCGTTGGGGTGTGTGCCCCGCTGCGATACTTAGGCATTGGCTGCTCTCCGGTGGGGCCGAGTGAGCACTATTTGGATCAGGAGTGTGTGCGCCAGTGTCGAGTCCAGTGCGACCTACCCTAGTGTGAGTCGCTGGCCTGATCTTCACGAACCCTACTGAGACTTGGCCCCAGAACATAGTGTGTCGGCGGGTGGGGAATTCGGTGGCGACCCTCCCTCGCTAGGAAAGAGACGTGGCAGGCATGGGCCGCACAGATAAGCAGCAGAGCAAGCTTCAGTTCGAAGCCAAAGCGCATACTAGGGCTCCTGCACCTGCCGCCCCTAATCTGGAACCGGAACCGGAGCAATGTCCGAACACGCGGCTGGAGCAAATGATGCTTACTATGCAGCAAAGCCTTCAAACTATAGATGCCAAAATCGACGGTCTAAATCTCCGTATGGACAGTATGGCCTCAAGACTTGACAATCATGGTGCGCAAATTGTAGAAGCGGAGACCCGCATTTCAGTGGCAGAGGACCACCTGGAGGTGATGAGTACATCCTGCGCTACTATGGTGAAAATGCTAGAAGTTATAAAGGCCAAAAGTGAGGATTTTGAAGCCCGCTACCGGAGAAACAACCTGCGCATAACTGGGGTGGCCGAGACTACCAACACCGGTCCCATGGAACTGTACGTTGAGTCACTGCTCACAGCATTGCTGGGTGCTGAACACTTTAAGGTGTTTATTGTAGAGCGCGCTCATCGTTCCCTGGCTCCTAGACCCGTCCCGGGTGCCCAGCCCCGGCCGATAATTGCCAGGCTCCTCAATTATAGAGACAGGGATGTGGCTCTCCGTCTAGCCAGAGAGAAAGGGAGGCTTGACTATCAGAGAATGAAAATAGAACTGTTCCCAGACTTCACCGTGGCAGTGCAACAGGCTCGTCGTGAATTTCAAACGGTGAAGAAAAAGCTGCAATCTCTAAAAATCCAATACGCCATGCTTTATCCTGCCCGGCTGCGGATACAACACGAGAGGAAGGCGCACATCTTTACGACACCAAAGGAGGCGATGTTGTATGCCCGTCGGTTGGAGCGGCAGGAACCGGCTGGCAGGAGCAATAGACATTCGGACTCAGAGGACTGAACGTGGGGCGCCAAGATATCGGTGCCGCCTATTGTTATTCTACTGTTTCATGGTTCCTTATTGAATGTATACATTACTATGCTAATGCCGTTTATTATGACCTAATTAGTGGGGGTAGCCTCAGGGCAGAGTGGGGGGACACACTTGGGAGGCTTGGCTGCGCATACTGGTGGCGCCAGGTGGCTTTAGCCGGGTTAAGCACACTCCTCCTTCTCATTCTTGCCAGGTTCACGAGATGGCTGCTGCTCTCCTTCCAGCTCGACCCACCCCGCTTATGCGGGGGGCCAGAGGCCGCTGGTGACCCCTGATATGGGAACTTCCCACACAGTTTGGGGTATTTGTGGATGCCAGGTTGGCGTCACTGTTGGGGCATTGATGTTCTTCGATCTCTGTTTCTTGTGTATTAGGAGATTGCAGTTGCCCTATTTTGGTTTGGTTCATACTAGGGAAAATGTGTGGCAGCAGTTGCTGGCTGCAGTGGGGGGATGGGGTGGTTGGGGATTTATGCTTCCATATGTTGATGTGATGCGGATTCTTAGGCTACATAATCGCAGGGTACTGCTGCTGTGGCTGCTTCTCGGCTGCATGTTTATATTCCATTATATACTGATGTGATGACAAATAATGGGTCAACCATTAAATGGCTGAGCTGGAATGTCCAGGGGCTTAACAATGCTAGGAAGGTGAGGCAGGTGCTCGCCTATTTGGACAGGCACAATGTGCAGATTGCATTGTTGCAGGAGACACATCTCACGCAGCAATCCGCCCGGAAGGTGGCGGCTGGTTGGGCGGGGGTGAAGCTGGCTGCGTCCTACTCCTCATATGCTCGGGGGGTTATGATTCTGGTCAAGAAAAATGTTCCCTTTGTGCCCCAACTGGTTGATGCTGATACAGACGGCAGGTACATTATAGCTCAGGGCACACTCTATAATATGCCGTTAACAATTGTTAATATATACGGTCCAAATACAGATGAACCGGGTTTCTTTGATGCTCTTTGGAGTAAGCTTGCCAATATCCAATGTGCGACTGTTGTGTGTGGTGGGGACTTCAATGCGGTACTGGATCCTGCACTGGATAGAAAAACCACAGTGGTCTGCCCTTCCCGGAGGGCTCCGGGTGCAGTATGGGAGGGAATGAGATCACTGGGACTGGTGGACATTTGGCGACGGAGGCACCCTCAGACCATGGAGGGAACTTGTCACTCATATGCAAGGCAGGCCTGGTCCCGTATCGATTACTGGCTGGTAACGCCAGATGTTTGCGGTTGGGTGGTACAGGTTGGGCACTTACCTAGAACGCTGTCTGATCACTCTCCAGTGGCACTGGATATGGTGGTGCCTGCGCGAATCCCGCCCCCCTTCCAGTGGCGTATGCAGTCCACTTCCTTGCTGGACCCGGTGTTCAGGGAGGGGGTTCGTACGGCCATCACGGATTACTTCACAGTGAATACGGGATCGGTGACGACAATGGCGACACTATGGGAAGCCTTTAAGGTGACCATTCGGGGTGAGTGCATTGGCCTACAGGTTGGAGTTTTGAGGTCTCTCCGTCGCACGATGGAGACTCTAGAGAGGGAACTGATGACTCTGGAGCACTCCTATAGTGTTCGGCCTAGCCCAGACATCCTGGCGCAGATAAAGGGAAAAATCTCAGCGTATAATGATACTACGGACCAAGAAATTAAGCATCTCTCCCGGCGTAGTAGGGCACGATATTATGGGGAGGGCGGAAGGCCGGGTAAATCACTCGCTTCTCGCATTCTTGATCCCCACCGTAGGGCGCATGTGGTACAAGGCATTAAGGTTGATGAGGAGGTCCGACAGGATGATGGCGGTATTTTAAGTGCATTTGCGGACTACTACACTGATATGTATAGTCACCGGCCCACGGCTGGATAGGGTGAGTTAGAACAATATTTAGATGACATCGCGTTAGTGTGGTTGTCGCGTAGACAACAGGAGTTTTTGATGCGCCGCCTGACGCTTGGGGAGATTCAAATGCTATCAAGGCGCTCCCTGGTGGTAAAGCAGCGGGCACCGATGGGCTGCCGGCTGAATTTTATAAAGAATATGCGGACCAATTGGCACCATGCCTGTTGCAACTCTATGAGGAGGCGTACGAGACTCAGTGCTTGCCGCCGACGCTTCGGGAGGCACTGGTGGTCGCCCTTCTAAAGCCTGATAAGCCACCTGATCAATGCGATTCGTACCGCCCATTGTCGCTAATAAATACTGACATCAAAATATTGGCAAAGGTACTGCCACGAGGCTCCAGCTCCTACTTCCGGTTATGGTTCTTCCGGACCAGCCGGGGTTTGTCCCCGCCCGCTCCACATCCCACAATCTTCGTACCATTTTTGCGGTCATGCATGTATTGACCCCTGCACTCCCAGCAGTGGCGGTGCTCCTTGACGCTACCAAAGCGTTCGATTCTATAGCATGGTCATACATGTTAGCAGTCCTTCATCGTATGGGGGTCCCGTTCGTCTTTACGAACTGGATTAGGTTGCTGTATACTAAGCTGGAGGCTAGGGTGCGAATTAATGGGCATGTTTGCGATCCACCGAGGTACGCGGCAGGGCTGCCCGTTGTCGCCTCTGCTGTTTGCGCTTGTGCTGGAGCCTCTGGCTTGCATGGTGCGACAGCGACATGCTGCGTCGGCACTGCGCTTTTTGCAACGCCCACTGGCTGTTTCCATGTACGCGGATGACATGGTGCTGTATGTCCGTGAGCCGGAGCAGTATCTGGCGCCTCTTATCCGTGAATATGTCAGGTTTGAGCGTTTCTCTGGCCTGGGGATCAATTGGACCAAGTCCACTGTATTACCTCTTACTGATAGCACCCGGCCTTTTGACATGGAATATCCATTGGTGTGGGGACTGGAGGCTGTTAAGTACTTGGGGGTGTGGCTGCATAGAGACTCCCAAGCGGTCATACAAGCAATTTTTGGTATTGCAGTTACCAAATTGGAGGAACAGGTGACTCGTTGGATCAAACTACCGTTCTCCTTTGCAGATCGAATAGCCTTGATGAAAATGGTAGTGCTCCCGCGCTTTCTATATTATTTTTGTAACATCCCAGTACAACTTAACAAGTCCTTTTTTGACACTCTCCGCTCCCTCCTGATTACACTGGCGTGGGGAGGGAGGAAGTCCCACCTTGGTTGGGGGACTCTCACCCTGCCTTACGCCCAGGGTGGATTTGCAGCGCCGGATTTTTATCTCTACTACCTCTGCGCACAGGCGCAATACGCTTATTATTGGCAACATGACCTGGCTTTCATCCCGCATGTGGCCGTGGAGGCGGGAGCAGTCCATCCTCTGCCCCTTAAAGCGATGATTGTCAACACATATACGGTGCATGAGAAAGGGGAATTTGACACGGTGCAAACTACCGCTGGCGCCTGGCGGGCATTGGGGCAGCGTGCGGGCAAATTGCCGCTCTATGCTCCGGGTAGGCCGTTGCTCCACCATTCTGATCTATCGGGGACTCAGGAGACGGGTACACTGCGAACGCTGGCGGAGTTGGGGCTCAACGTCATGGCGGACGTTTTCCCGGGAGGGCAATTTATAACCCTGGCAGACCTAGCGGCTCATGGCGAGGTGTCGGCCATGCAGCGCTTCGTCTATGCGAGATTGCGGTCTGCCATGCGTGCATATAATCCGCACTTCCCATCTGAACCGCCGACTCTTGGGGCACTGCAGTTGATTTATACGACTGCCTCTAGAGCGCGACTAGTGACCAGAATCTACAAGGAGTCCCAGAGGGAAGGGATCTCTGAGGGGTCAAAGGCCCTGGACAATTGGAACAAGGTGCTTCCGGAACCTCTCACGGAGGAGGAGTCGGGATGGCTGTAGCTTGACGGGCCGCCTGACGCCGAATGGCAATCTAAGATTGGTACATTTCAAGTATCTGCATCTGATGTACTATACGCCAGCACAATTGTGCAAGTTTGGGCTCCGCCAATCTGATGCCAGTAAGCGATGTGGTGCATCTGGGGAAGACTTTTATCATCTGGCGTGGAACTGTCCAAAGATATTTGCATATTGGGGTGAGGTGATTAGAGTGCTTGGACAGATGATTGAGGAGCCGTTGGACTGCCACCCGCGACTATGCCTGTTGGGAGTTGGGGCTGTAGTCCGCCCTTTTAGCAAAAAACTAGTATCCATTGCCTTGCTCTTGGCTAAGCGACGTATTTCTCTCTGTTGGGAGAGCCGATTGGCTCCCACGGCCCACTTGTGGTTGCAGGACTTGGCATACTGCCATGATCAGCTTACATGCTATGCGGAGGAGCTACCTGAAGCCTCCAAACCAAGAGATATCTGGGGACCGCTCACATCGTATCTGCTCTCACTTAATAATGATAGATGTCTTGCTTGATAGTGGCACACAAGCCCTTTTTTATGTTTGCCTTTATGGGCTGCTGCCCTGTTTCCTGGTCTTGGGGCTCCGGGACTTCCTGGGACTATGCTACTGCAGCAATGTACGATCACTGTACCACTGCTAATTGTGTCTCTCTTTGTACTGATGCCTTGAATCTGTCCAATTATAACTTTGTGTTATGCATGACTAAATGTTTATAAAAATGCCTAATAAATAAAATAAAAAAATAAAAAAGTAACCTAGCATCTAAATTCTAGACCCTCCATAACCACCAGCTGTGTGTCCATACCTTAAGCTTCTTTTCCACACCAAGTAGTTTCCCAATAGACTAATTAGAAATGATGGTAATGCAAGAGCACAAATCAAATTTAATTGGAATTTTGCGCTCATCAATACTCACTACTACTGTTGTAAACAACTTGTTGGCCTCTCCAACTTGAAGAACTATATCCTGACAAGTCTCCAAATTCTTGTTTCTTCCTGCTACCCTATTCTTAGTTCTACAACACCTGCTGAAATGTCCCCTGATACCACTTGTTACACATTTATGACAAAGTTGGACAGGATTTGTCATTTTATCTGTGTCCATCATATCCACACCTGAAACGCATGCCTTTGAAATTAAGTTCAGTCTTCTTCTGTATTCTAACTTCTGTTTCAGTTTTCTTAACAGTTTGCTGAACTTTTGCTTCACACACTTCTGTAACTCCTTCTTTGTCTGTTGTCTTAAAACGTTTATCTACTCTAAGTTCTCCAACACACTTCAACATGTGCTCCACTCGTTTTGCGCCTATCAATACCTCTTTAGAGGTGCTTCATCTTTCATCCAAATTTTCTCACAAACTTTATCATTATTACATCGCAACACAAGTTGATCTCTAATTCTTTCTTCAGTTGAATCTCCAAACTTGCAATTAGAGGCTAACTTCCTTAAGCTAGTAACATACTCCTCCACAGACTCCTCTTGACCTTGAACTTGCATGCCAAAATGGTACCTCTCTAAAATCGTGCATAGGTACCCCCCATGTGCACCCCTCACGCCCCCAACAGCTAAAACCACATGCCTTTCCATGGCGGCAACGCTGCCGAGAAAAGGCCAATCTCCGCCTGCATGTTAATATGGATGGTGGTGTCTTGCAGACACTGCCACCATATTAAGCCCCTTTTCTGCCCGGTCGACTCGTCGACGGGCGGAAAAGCGGCGGACGGTATTCCCGACCACCGTGGACCCCCAGCCATCCTACGGGTGATCCGCCCGCCATCCTAATAGGCCCCAAAGTGTGCCAAATCGTGCCTTAACCAGGACAAAGGCTTGGTTTCCTATAGCTATGATGTGTCACTACTGTGGGGCCGATTCCAATGCGGGTCAGAAGTGCACCGAACGCGATCCGGCCAGCAAAACTACGAGCCGAACGCATGTTTTCCGGCCGACTCGTACAGCTGTACGAGCGAGCAAGTACAATGCGAGCTACGTGAAATTCACCGACCAAGTCGTTTCCGGGTCCGAACCGCTCTGTACATCTCGGTCGGAAGCTAACCGTGGCGTGCAATGGATGCGATTTATGACCGAGCCAGTACGATGCACGCGTCGGACAGCCTGTGCGAGCCGGAGTGTCCGGCTCTCAAAACGTCCGGGTGATTGCCTTTGGGGGTTCACGTGGGACCTCCTGACACCTGTAACCCTACGACTCAGACACAGGTGGAGAACCATGGGTCTCCCCAAAACAGGCATGTACAGTGCGGATGGCACCGACGCGTACCCAGTGTAGGGGGCACACATGTCCGCGACGTACCCATTCAGTCAATGGGAGCCCATGTACGCATCGTACAACCGGCTCCCATTGACTCCTATGGGAGTCCGACCGAACCAAGTCCGGCAGCATACGGCTGCATCGTACTCGCTCAGTCGCACTGCAGGCCTCCGGCTCGGTCAGAAAATACTCCGGATCCGGCTCGATCGGAGTGCTTTCCGACCCGGATCGGAATCGGCCCCTGTGTTGGGAATGAAGCACTGCCTAGAGCACCATCACGTGGTAGGGAGAGAGAAATATATGTAACTCACTCAGACCAACTCTTCTGGAAGACCAGCAAAGAGGAGAAATGCTGGGATCCTGTATGAGCCTAAACAGATCACCACAAGTGCATGATTTGTTTTCCTTTCTCAAGTGGTACAGATTTGCTTTGTGCAGAAGAAACTTATTTGCAGCCAGGAACCAAAGTATCTGGGTTAGTTAGGAAGGGGTGGATTTGAAGGTTGATCTTCATTTCACAATATAATATTTAATGCATCCCAACATAATAACAAAAGGTATTTCTTTCTTGCAAATAAATCAGTTGTGTTATTATGTTGTAAATTTCTCCAGGTTTTATCAGAGATGTTGCAGGTTGAGAAGATTGCTGTGATAGAGGAAATGCTGACTGTTCTGCCTGGTGACTTGAAAGGTCTGATGAAAAGAAGTCACATAATTCCAACTGGGCAAAAGAAACCAAATGGATTGTGAGGTGGCAAAGAGATTTGCTCAGCTTGGATCAGATTCTCTGTGAGGCCATTAAATGCAGAGGACCTGGCCAACTTGCCTAGGAAAAAAGGAAATGTCATGTATCAAGCTTGAAAAGGCGAGGAAGGAGCTCACAGCTGCGGTGAGCTACTAAACTGAAATCAGACCATGTAGAATAAGAAAGGGCATGCCTACATATTCCGACCTACAATTGTGGGTAAATGGTGGGCTGGTGGCGTTGATGCCTGGGAAAATGCCTGGAATGTGAGGTGTGTTTGAACTCCCTGGTGGAGTCGGGCAGGCATAGCTCTTCTAGGGAGGAGGCTTAAGAATAGCTCCTCAAAGCAGGAACAGCAGAGATTGTTATGTTTACTGGTGAGGTGCAACTTCTGTTGTCTCTCTGCTCCAGCTAGAATCATTACCCGCTCCAATCACTAATAGTGGAGTTACAGAACATAAGCCTATGCATTGGAACATGATATTTGATATCAATGGGAAAGCAATTTTCTCCTGGTAGATGAGCTCGTAAGCTTCACAGTATCTTCAACATGTATCAAAATCTCCTGCTATTGTGGCCCTAGGAATAGGATTTTGGTGTCCCCCACTATTCTTCTAAGAGAAATGTATACACCACCAGGATGACCTACATCCGGTATCTCTGAGGGCCCAGCAGGCACCACTGAACTTTCATTGGTGTCTGACTGGGTGCAGAGACAGAATATTGTGTAAAAAATATCGAATTGCACAAATATCATGTCAAATCTATCATGGGTCAGGAATATCGACATACAAATTCTTGGGGTCAAGAATATTGATTTTAGGTAAGTAATATCGAATTTAAAAATATCGAAGTGTTTAATATCGTTTGCAAAAATATAGTTGTTAAAAATATCGATTTTTTATTAATTTGATGTATTTTAGTATATATTTTATATTGCGTGATGCATGTTTTTTTGTATAAGAATTTTTTGTATTTTTATAATATGTGTTAAAATGTTAGTAGTCATTATTTTTTTTATTTGAAGTTTGCGTTTTTAGTTCCGTAGCGGGTTATGGGTTTATAGGGGAATAGGATGGAAAGTAATTTAATTATATACAATTTATTGTCTATTTTTAGTAGTTCTTATTTTTTTTATTTGAAATTAGAGTTTTTAGTTCCGTAGCGGGCTGTGGGTTTTTAGGGTGATAGGGTGGGAAGTAATTTAATTATATAAAATGCATTGATAATTTTTAGTAGTTATTATTTGTTTTTTATTTTAAATTAGCTTTTTTGGTCTAAAGTGGGTTGTGGGTTTATAGGGAAATAGGGTGGGAATATTGTAATTATATTACATTTATTGAATATTGTTTTTTAAAACTATTTGTTTAATTGAGATATTCAAGTGTTAAATGTGTAAATTAATGTATTATTAATTATTTAATAATTAGTTGGTCATTAATTTTAATTAATTATTTAATTAGTAATTATTGATGGTAATTGTGTAATACATTTTAGGTGTGTGCTATGGTGTTTATAGGTGTAAATGTTGGGAAGGGGGAAGTAATTTATTTTTTATTGATGAATTATTAATTTATTGTTAATTAATTTAAATGTATTAATTAGTAATTAATTATGGTAATTGTGTAATTAATTTTAGGTGTGTGTTGTGGTGTTTATAGGTGTAAATAGTGGGAATGGTGGGAAATAATTAAGTTTTTTGTTGATGAATTATTAATTAGTTGTTAATTAATTTAAATTAATAAATTAGTAATGAATTGAGGTAATTCTGTAATTAATTTTAGGTGTGTGTTGTGGATATTGTAGGGTTAAAAATTGTCTATTGAATGAATGTTTATTATTATTTTTATTAATAATATATTTTTAATTCATTGTTAATTATGTAAAATAATGTAGTCTTTTTTTATTTGATGTTATAGGGTAGGAAATAAAATAAATACATTTATGTTTTAAATAATTTATTTGTAAATATTTGCTCCTTTTTATATAAATATTGTTTATAAATGTATTTTTTAAATATAATATTTGCACCTTTTTGATATGTAATTAATATTATAATACGTGCTCTTTTTATATGTTTAATATATTTAATCGTATATTTTTGAAATATTGTTTATTTATTTGTAAGATTATTTAATTTTTTTCAATTGTTTAAATGTTAATAGTGATTTTTGTTTCTCTGCTATCCAACACTTTCCCTACTGTTGCACTCACTGGAGCGGGAATAGTAATTTTTACCACTCCGCTATCCAGCACTTTCCCTACTGTTGCACTCACGGGAGTGGGAATAGTAATTTTTATCCCTCTGCTATCCAATACTTTCCCTACTGTTGCACTCACTGGAATGGGAATAGTAATTTTTACCCCTCCGCTATCCAATACTTTCCTTACTGCTGCAGTCGCTGGAGTGGGAATAATACGTTTTTGCCCCTCCGCTATCCAGCACTTTCCCTACTGTTGTACTCACTGGAGTGGGAATGGTAATTTTTACCCCTCCGCTATCCATTAGTTTCCCTACTGTTGCACTCACTGGAGTGAGAATAGTAATTGATACCCCTCAACTATTTAACACTTTCCCTACTGTTGCACTCTTTGGAGTGGGAATAGTAATTTTTACCCCTCCGCTATCCAACATTTTCCCTACTGTTTCACTCACTGGAGTTGAAATAGTAAATGTAATTCTTCTGCTATCCAACATTTACCCTACTTTTGCACTCACTGGAGTGGGAATAGGAATTTTTACCCCTTCGTTATCCAGCACTTTCCCTACTGTTGCAATAACTCGAGTGGGAATATTAATTGATGCCCCTCCGCTATCTAACACTTTCCCTACTGTTTCACTCACTGGAGTTGGAATAGTAAACGTAACTCTTCTGCTATCCAACATTTACCCTACTTTTGCACTCACTGGAGTGGGAATAGTACATTTTACCCCTCTGCTATCCACCATTTACCCTACTTTTGCACTCACTGGAGTGGGAATATTAATTTTTACCCCTCCGCTATCCAATACTTTCCCTACTGTTGCACTCTTTGGAGTGAGAATAGTTATTTTTACCCCCTCACTATCTAACACTTCCCCTACTGTTGCACTCTTTGGAGTGGGAATAGTATATTTACCCCTACACTATCTAACACTTTCCCTACTGTTGCACTCTTTGGAGTGGGAATAGTAAATTTTGCCCCTCCGCTATCCAACACTTTCCCTATTGTTCCACTCACTGGAGTGGGAATAGTGATTTTTACCCCTCCACTATCCAACATGTTTCTACTGTTGTACTCCCTGAAGTTGGGATAGTAAATGTAATACTTCCGTTATCCAACATTTACCCTACTTTTGCACTCACTGGAGTGGGAATAGTAAATTTGACCCCTTCGCTATCCAACACTTTCCCTACTATTGCAATAACTGTAGTGGGAATATTAATTGATGCCCCTCCGCTATCTAACACTTTCCCTACTGTTTCACTCACTGGAGTTGGAATAGTAAATGTAATTCTTCCGCTATCCAACATTTACCCTACTTTTGCACTCACTGGAGTGGGAATAGTAAATGTTACCTCTCTGCTATCCACCATTTATCCTACTTTTGCACTCACTGGGGTGGGAATATTAATTTTTACCCCTCCGCTATCCAATACTTTCCCTACTGTTGCGCTCCTTGGAGTGGGAATAGTAATTTTTGTCCCTCCGCTATCCAACACGTTCCCTATTGTTCCACTCACTGGAGTGGGAATAGTGATTTTTACCCCTCCACTATCCAACATTTTCCTATTGTTGCACTCACTGAAGTTGGGATAGCAAATGTAATGCTTCCGTTATCCAACATTTACCCTACTTTTGCACTTGCTTGAGTGGGAATAGTAAATGTTACCCCTCCGCTATCCAACACTTTCCCTACTGTTCAACTCTTTGGAGTAGGAATAGTAAATTTTTACCCCTCCGCTATCCAACACTTTCCCTACTGTTGCACCCACTGGAGTGGGAATAGTAATCTTTACCCCTCTGCTATCCAACATTATCCCTACTGTTGCACTCACTGGAGTTGGAATAGTAAATGTAATTCTACCGCTATCCAACATTTACCCTACTTTTGCACTCACTGCAGTGGGAATAGTAATTCGTACCCCTTCGCTATCCAGCACTTTCCCTACTGTTGCAATGACTGGACTGGAAATAGTAATTGATTCCCCTCCGCTATCTAACACTTTCCCTACTGTTGCAATCTTTGGAGTGGGAAAACTAATTTTTACCCCTCCGCTATCCAGCGTTTTCCCTACTGTTTCACTCACTGGAGTTGGAATAGTAAATGTAATTCTTCCGCTATCCAACATTTACCCTACTTTTGCACTCACTGGAGTGGGAATAGTAAATTGTACCCCTCCGCTATCCACCATTTACCCTACGTTTGCACTCAGTGGAGTGGGAATATTCATTTTTTACCCCTCCGCTATCCAATACTTTTCCTACTGTTGCACTCACTGGAGTGGGAATAGTAATTTCTACCCCATCGCTATCCAGCACTTTCCCTACTGTTGCAATAACTGGAGTAGGAATAGTAATTTTTACCCCTCTGCTATCTAACACTTCCCCTACAGTTGCACTCTTTGGAGCGGGGAATAGTAATTTTTACCCCTCCCCTATTCAACACTTTCCATACTGTTGCACTCACTGGTGTGGGAAATATGCAATTTTTACCCCTCCGCTATCCAGCACTTTCCCCACTTATGCACTCACTGGAGTGGGATTAGTCATTTTTACCCCTCCGCTATCCAGCACTTTCCCTACTGTTGCACTCACTGGAGTGGGAATAGTCATTTGTACTCCTTCGCTATCCAGCACTTTCCCTACTGTTGCAATAACTGGAGTGGGAATAGTAATTTTCACCCCTCCGCTATCTAAAACTTTCCCTACTTTTGCACTCTTTGGAGTGGGAATAGTAATTTTTGCCCCTCCGCTATCCAACACTTCCCCTACTGTTCCACTCACTGGAGTGGGAATAGTGATTTTTACCCCTCCGCTATCCAACATTTTCCTACTGTTGCACTCACTTGAGTTGGGATAGTAAATGTAATTCTTCCATTATCCAACATTTAGCATACTTTTGCACTCACTGGAGTGGTAATAGTAAATTTTACCCGTCCGCTATCCAACACTTTCCCTACTGTTCAATTCTTTGGAGTGGGAATAGTACGTTTTTACCCCTCCGCTATCCAACACTTTCCCTACTGTTGCACACACTGGCGTGGGAATAGTAATTGTTACCCCTCTGCTATCTAACACGTTCCCTACAGTTGCACTCTTTGTAGTGGGAATAGTCATTTTTAACCCTCCGCTAGCCAACATTTTTCCTACTGTTGCACTCACTGGAGTTGGAATAGTAAATGTAATTCTTCCGCTATCCAACATTTACCCTACTTTTGCACTCACTGGAGTGGGAATAGTAATTTTTACCCATCCGCCATCCAATACTTTCCCTACTGTTGCACTCACTAGTGTGGGAATAGTAATTTCTACCCCTTCGCTATCCAGCACTTTCCCTACTGTTGCAATAACTGGAGTGGAAATAGTAATTTTTACCCCTCTGCTGTCTAACACTTACCCTACGTTTGCACACTTTGGAGTGGGAATAGTAATTTTTACCACTCCGCTATCCAACACTTTCCCTACTGTTGCACTCACTGGAGTGGGAACAGTAATTTTTACCCCTCTGCTATCCAACATTTTCCCTACTGTTGCACTCACTGGAGTGGGAATAGTAATTTTGACCCCTTTGCTATCCAATACTTTCCCTACTGTTGCAATCACTGGAGTGGGAATAGCAATTTTTACCCCTCCGCTATCTAACACTTTCCCTACTGTTGCACTCTTTGGAGTTGTAAAAGTATTTTAGCCCCTCCGCTATCCAACACTTTTCCTACTGTTCCACTCACTGGAGTGGGAATAGTAATTTATACCCCTCCAGTATCCAACATTTTCCTACTGTTGCACTCAATGGAATTGGGATAGTAAATATAATTATTTCGTTATCCAACATTATAGTAATTTTTACCCCTCCACTATCCAACATTTTCCTACTGTTGCACTCACTGGAGTTGGGATAGTAAATGTAATTCTTTTGTTATCCAACATTTACCCTCCTTTTGCACTCACTGGAGTGGTAATAGTAAATATTATCCCTCCGCTATCCAACACTTTCCCTCCTGTTGCTCTCTTTGGGGTTGGAATAGTAATTTTTACCCCTCCACTATCCAACACTTTCCCTACTGTTGCACACACTGCAGTTGGAAAAGTAAATGTAATTATTCCGATATCCAACATTTTCCCAACTGTTATATATTTATTGTATTGTGAAATGTACGTTTTAATATTCTTTTACTAGTTTAATGTTCTAATTAATTATAGAATGTTTTGTTTTCATTTTAAATTATTGATATATGTATATACTTTATTTTTATATAATTTAAAAGTTTAAAAAATAAATAAAGATAATAGTTAATAAATAGTTTTAAAGTAAATATATGTATATGTATAAATTATAATGTTTGTGTGTTTATATTTATTTAAATGAAGTTTATTTTTTATATTTAGTTAAAATTCATATTAATTTTAATTAATTTTGTTAAAGATCATATTAATATTTTATTTATTTAATATATATTATGTTATTTTATTCATATTTTCAAATCAATATTTTTACATCTATATTTTTAACTTCGATATTTTTGATTTAATATTTTTGTACTTACCTGTTTAAGTATAGGGAGTCGTTATTTTTGCATTCTATATTTGTTGTCGATATTTTTTTACACTGATGTTTTTAGCATCGATATTTTGTCAGTAAACCGTGCTTTGAGGAGTGAGAGCGAGATTTCAGTATTTCTGCTTAATTTTGACCATTCAGCAGCACTGCCTGTGCCATTAACGTGCATACAGTTTTGTTCTCATGTATGCCCTTGCCTGACCTTTCTTCTGTCCTACCCCCACTGGTCCTCATTCTAGAGACAAAGTTATCTGGGCAAAGAGAGGTTCTCAGAGAATGCCCCTGTTGAATTCTTCCTTGTTCTGGATGTCTACGACTCTGGGGAGCCCAAAAGGCCTATCAGAGTCAATATTCACCAATTCTTGGGAATAATCTGTGAGTTAATTATTCGTTTTAACGGTAATTTGAATGGTGGAATGGAGTCTGGCCTCTGGTTAGGACAATCAGAGAATGGCGAGGTGTAGACCTTTATTACACAAGGGACAACCTATTTGGTAGTGTAACTCTGGATGACTACTGCACACATCACCTCACGATAGCGAGTGGCATTTTGAAAGGTGACATGTGCATCCATATTATATATCTGTTTAATCACGGTGGCAATTCTATATAAGAATTCAGTTCACATAGGAATACGACGATATGATAAAATACTGTTTATGTTAAATACAAAAACGTAACTTACCGCGGCAAGCTGGTGGCATGGTAACAGATTTCCTAAATCACAACTAAATTGTCTTTGTATATATGTGTAATGTAATTTTGTGATGCTTTTAAGATATGTTTATTGTCGAATAAAGCCTTATTGACTGAACTAAATTAACATTGCAAATATGGAACAAAGCCAAATAAGACAAAAATGATACATTTGAAAATACTGTTCAAGAGTGAAATAAGAAGGCATGAAAATATTTGGTAAAACGATTGGGCATGTAGGTGTAAAGTTAGATCTAATACAGATAGAAGAGAAAAGATATCAAGTATTCTGAAACAACCAACAATGTTGAATAATGCTGGATACACTGCAATAGACATACACTAATATTACTTAGAACCACTATGAGAATAACAGAGTTTCCTGAGGGTAGAGAGTGGAAGGTATCTCCCATTTGACAGCAAGGGAGTAGCCAGAAAATGAAGATACCTTCCACTTGAATCATACCACTAACCACATCAAGCGAGAGAAGAGAGTTACTCTTACCGTCCAGCTTTCTCTTTTCTTCCTAGCCATCCCTCCTCCTTTCCACCCACACATCCCTAATCCATCATTTTACCATTTCATATATACATACATCCTTTCTTGCAATTACCCATCAATATCTCCTATTATCCATCCTTTCACCCATCCATCCATTCACTCCTTCAACTATCGATCTTTTCAATTTTCCATCTATCCTTTCACCATTGCATCCATTCATTCTCTCACCCTTACTTTCACTTCTTCTTCCAACCGTCCGCCATCTGTTCCTTATTCTTTTTGTGTTTCCTTACTTTCTCCTCCCGTTCTCCCCTCTATCCTGCTTTTGTCTCTTAAATTTACTTTTTCTTCCCTTCCTCTTTCGCTGATTTTTTGCGTTTGTCCATTTCTCTGTAAATTTCCCTATTGTCATCATTTCCTCACTTCCATTTCTTCCTTTCTTTTGTTATCCATGTAAAGTTCCCTATTGTCATAACTTCCTCACTTCTCTTTCTTCTTTTCCTTTACGATCGATGTTAGTCCACCTCCCACACCCCTCTGTCATCATATTCCCATACATGTATTGTTTATGAGCACTTAATCTGCAGACCTGCACAACGAAGAGGCCCATACAACACAAGCAATAAGCATTTTAGTGGGGCCTAGTTCCTCAGTCCATGGGGCCATTGGCACTCTTCTTAAGCTGCTTAAGTGGGGTGTTAACTACGCCACAGTGATTTTAGAATTAACAGAGGGTATTATAAATTGCCCAAAATTGTAAAAATCATACTCACAGATACAGATTTTCTGGGACACTACTTAAGGCATACACAATAGTCCTGGATAATCTTCACTAGACCTGATCGGTGAATATTTGCAGGCTTCTTGTTCATGAACATTTTCCGGTCAATTAGGGGTTCCCGAAATTCCACTCAAAGCGCAAGATAAGGTGCTGAACCCCACCCTAGTTTGCCGCATTTGCAGTCCTTCATGAGACTGAAGTCCCTAGTGGGGCACTGCACGCGTTGTTTTACTTTTCTTTTGCCCTGTTGATGCATGTGTGTGTGTCTGCGTGGTTGTGTAGGCATGTGTATATATCACTGGGTGTGTATTCGTGTCTTTGAGTGCATACATCTGTTATATACTTGACTGTGTATGCATTTATTTACATGTGGGTGCATGCAAGCAGTGTCTTCAAGTTTGAAAATTTATGTTTAGGTTGGCATGTCTGTGTGTTCATGTAAAAATTGGGGGTATATTCACAAGAAGGTGTGCTAAACATCACCAAAAAATGTTAATGCAACTTTACACATCGCAGCCTATCGCGGGAAAATAACCCAGTGTCAACGTGGAATTCACAACAAGGCGGCCCCATGCGATAGTTTGCTGAAACTGCGGCCAATGCCCACGATACAACCACCTCGACGGAGATAAAAACACAAACCCCGACGCGAAAAAACCTGCGATGGGCCAAAGCGCGATGAGGAAATCAGCGATAAGCAGCACCAGGCCTGCAACACACACCTAGCAGGTGGGAAAAATCACCATAAAGGTAGAAAAAACACCCAAACACAAACTGACCAACACCCAACCACCATGGAGGCAGCCAGAGCAGGCGCAGAGGACGAGCGCAACCCCACAAGCACCCCGGACCACCAGCCCGGGACCTCGGGGACAGGGAAGGGCAAGGACAAGAAGAAGAGGAAGACGAAGTTCAGTCTGCAGGCGAACAGGATCATAGTCACGGAGGTGATGGAACACCATCGTGGACAAGGTGAATGGCGTCGGAGAGCACAAGAGGACAATGGACGAGGTCAAGAGGCGATGGAATGACATCAAGCGAAAGACTAAAGAGAAACTCGCAGCCAACCAGAAGGCAGCAATGCAGACTGGAGGTGGGGGCCCAGCGCTACAAAAGGGGGTGGTGATGGACGGAGCATTAGAACCAATCAGAACACTCACACCCAGTCAACAGATCTGGGTTTGATCCATCACCGTTCTTTAGCCCACTCTGCCACCCCAGTTCAGACATGGCCATATGCAAATCAGTCTGACCCTGTGCCTCATGGAAACAGTCCAGCCCGAACTGCCAAGCCATGCCTTCCCTGGACCGGAAACAAGCTTCCTCGTGCTGGATGATATGGAGGAGATGGTATAGACAGTCATCTGTGTGGTTACTGTGGCCGGAGTCAGGGGACCGGACACTGCTCGACAGGACACAACACAACCCCAACAGGGTGAGTGACCACCAGGTACTGGAGGGACAGGTGGAGATGGCCACGATGGCACACATGCACAATCAAGCAGAGCCCAGTCCACACCCTCAATGGCTCTGGGTCATCGCCCAGATCTATAGACTGTCACAATGTACAATGCCATGCTGTCCGAATGTCAACATGTACCATTCGGCTACATACATGTGGACACATTGCAATACACCATCTCTCCTTCACATTGCAGGGCCCCCGTCAACACCCCCTGCAGAGCAGTCCCAGCCACTCTTCACTGATGACGAGGAGGACAACCCCAGCATCGATGCACAAGCCCTCCTAGACATCATTGACATCATCCGCGACTCACCTCCAGGATCAGGGCTGCCCAGCTGCATCGAGGAGACCCCACCCACCACCCAAACCACCCAGTAGGAGGCACCCACAGCCCCCGCAGTCTCCCAAGACCCCCAGGAACAACACACGGTCTTCCAATGCCCTGTGCTTGAGGGCCAGAGGGAGACGGCTGAGCAGGTGCGGGTGGGGTTCGACCTCATGGCTACCAAACTGGATGCCATCCTTGGGCGTCTAGGCCTGCTCCATGGGCTCCAACGAGCCCTGACTGACATTGTTGGAGTCATGACGCGGAGAGAAGAACACCTGTTTGCTCAGAGGGGCTCCAGCGATACCATCCCTGAGCTGGCACAAATGCGGAGGCTCATGGAGGACATGGTGCGGATGGAGGCGGAAAGGATGGCAGCCACTGCTGCACACCAGCCAAATGTAGCTGGGGTCTACCATGCTCTGCAGATCCTCATCATGGCATTGCTGCCACAAGGCGTGGCGATGATGTATGCTGCTGCCCCCACACCATCCACATCTCCACCTCCTGGTGTGCCATTGCCTCACAGTGCGGCAGATGTATCCACTCTGGCACCTGATGTGTCAGTGGCACACAGTGCCTCAGCCGGTACTGCAAAACCCACAGGTGGGGCAGAGCACACATCCGGGGACGAGGACGTGGATGGGTTTGAGATCAGAAGGAGGCACTAGCATTCATTTCCCCCACCTAGCCTGTTTCTGCTTGGTGCCGCACATGACCCCATGACCTTCCAATGACCCCCTATACACTCCGATGCACTCACCTTGGACAGCGACATGGACTGCCATATCCTGTTTGATGACCAATGACACGGCGAGCACTGCCGACTGTATCCTTCCTCTCCCACAGTACTTGTCATCCCCGGATGGACTCTGGCTGGCCCTCCACGGGCACATATTGTGTGGTGGGCTTGGCATGGCCCTGTACCGCTCCAGCTGCAAAACTACACTGGATGTGCAATAAACATCCAGTAAAGCACTGCTGTGTTATGTCTTTCATCATTCATGTATGAATGTGTGGATGAATGTAGGGACAGTGATTTCCCTTGCGTCAATGATGCTCATCCTGTGGGATGCCAGTCAGAAGGTGCTACATTGCCTATTGTGTTCCAGGTGCCATGGACACTACAACAGGGACACACGCATCAGTCACTTCCATGTCCGGACATGGACTGAACCACACCCAGAGCCCACGAGTCATTGTTGCAAGCCCTGCGCTGGTCCCACGTACAGCAGGCCAGACCACTCCGCTTACGCTCCGAGGGTGGGCCCTCATTGCTACCCGTCGCAGGCTGGTAGTGTGCAGATCACTGGTATAGTTGTCAGCATGTCACAGCCACTCCCTGAGGGCAGGTTTGCACACACACCGCACCCATCCGGCACAGGCGTCACAGGCCATGTGACTCCGCTAACATAAGGGGCCGACAACGTCACATTCCCCTCTGCCGGTGGTGACTGAATGACGGACGCTACATGGTTCTCAATCATAGCGGGCCCATGAGTTGTTGGGCACAGGGTTAGTGGCACCCGAGGCCTTACGGCCGTCACAGGCCTACCACCACGTGGCGCTGACTGGGGTTGCACAGGGTTAGTGGCACCCGAAGCATTGCGGCTGGCACAGGCACCCCGCCACAGGACTGTGACTTTGGGTGCACTGAGGTAGGGGCACCTTAAATGCTGAGCGGGTGTGCAGTCTGCGATGATGCCCTGTCCCGGCAGTCCGGACAGCTCAGGTTTTGTGTGCCCTGCTGGACCGCAGTGTAGGCCAGAGCCAGTGGGCAGCGCGGGCCTACCCCCACGTGGCGTCGCTTCCGGGATCACAGAGTTAGTGGCACCTATTGGGCTGAGCGAGTGTGCAGCCTGTGATGAGGCCGGGTGCAAAGGTATGTCCTCTGCCATGGAGTAATCAAGACCCAGCACCAAACGTGAGACCTGGTGGCCTGCAGAGCGGGGCTGCATGATGTGGAGAGTGCCATGTCCGCGGGCCCTGGGCTTGTGGCTTGCAGCGGCACGTGGTGGGACCTCTTGTCTGCACGCCGGTGGCGGAAGGTGAGCAGTGAGACCTGGGTGTGCATGGGCGGGCATGCTCCGATGGGCGACGGGAGGGGCTGGGGTGCCTCTGCCCGGGTGTGCATGGGCGGGCAGGCGATGTTGTCTTATGCAATTGTGTGTACTGTGCCAGTCATGTAGCTGGACTCTGTTTCAGATGACGGGTCTGTCTCAGATGTGTGACCTGGTGAACTGCAATACATACCGGCAAGTGGTGAGCAGTGTGGCCTGGGTGCGCAGGGGCGGCACTCTCTCTCTCTCTCTCCTTCTCTTCTTCTCTCTCTCTCCCCCTCTCTTCTTCTCTCTCCCCCTCTCTTCTTCTCTCTCTCTCCCCCTCTCTTCTTCTCTCTCTCTCCCCCCTCTCTTCTTATCTCTCTCTCTCCCTCTCTTCCTTTCTCCTTTGCTCTCTCTCTGTCCTTTGATGTGCGCAGTACACACCTTCTCATCATGAATTTTGTCTTGTAGGCTGTGACCTATGGATTGTCCCGAGGGGAGCCGCCATGTGTCTTCATTTCAGTTCTGTGTTCATTTTAATAAAGTTTAATTTGTTGCTTCAAAAGTGAATGTGTGATGCTCATTTTTGTGATGACACATGCATGTCACCAGTTGTCATTGTGCGACATCATGCGGATTATTTTGTACATGTTTAGGTGTAGCTGATGTGGCATGTCTTTGGTCGGGGGGGGTGCCAGGGAGGGGGGGTCCTGGCGGTGGTGGCGGCGGGTATTGTTGCCCTTTCGGCTGCACGTTCAGTTGCCCGGGTGCATCTGTTGTTCTTCAGGTGTGGCTCTGGGCTGGACTTCCTTTTGTGGTGCAGGCTGTGGTCCGACTTTGCACCAGGTCAGAGCAGGTGTTATTTTCCTGCTGCTAACGCGCCTTATCGCCTGGTTTGTGTTCTTATCGCAGTTCTGGCTGGTCGTTGTGAATGTTGTGGAGTGGTGTTGTCCCGGCTTTTGGCACGGGAACGCCTACTCTGCATCTCATTAGCGATAGTTGCGGGGTCATCTGTGGCGATGTTTTTTGCGGCTGCTATCGCGGGTAAACTGGTGATGTGGGATGTTAACACCAGCTTGTGATTGGGGCGATAAGTTTATTGCTGCTTTGGCTGCGATAAAGTGTCGTCGACTCGGCGATAGATCCTTGTGAATATGGCCCTTGGTGTGTAGATGCATGTGTGCATTTTGATGAGTCTACATATGGGTGTATGCGTTTAAATGTTTTCATATACATGTCAGTTTGTCTGCCCAGATGGCAATGTGTGTATGTTTGTGTATATGTGTGTGAATCTTCATGGCTGCGTAAAAATATCTATTCACATGAGTGGGTATGTGTGTATTACTGGGTGTGCATGATTGTATGTGAGTGTGTACGTCTGTGCATATACTCGACTGTCTATGAGTTTATTTATGTGTGTGCATGCGTACATGCATGCAAATGTATTTAAATGTGAGTCAATGTGCATGCATGTAACTCTTTGTGCTGGTGCATACATATGGTTTATGTGTATGAGAATGCTGCAGGTCCTGTTGATGTTCTTTAACATTTTATGTCACACCACTTTGTTTTTTTTTTGTTTGATTTTATTTAGAACAATGAACAGCACACAATAATTGACATAAGCAAAGATAATCAAATCGGGCAGAAGTGATACGTATAAAATACGATACATAATAATTAGAATCCTATTGAAATATATATGAGTATGGAGAAAATACATGTTACGCTGTAAAAAAACATGTAAATGTATAAGGTGCATGAGGGGGAAGAAAGGAGGAAGGAATAAGAATATATAACTACACAATAAAGATTAATACAATATTAATCTAAAATGTAGACATTAGAACGAAGAGAAAAGCAAATATTACTTAGACATATTTGTAACACTATACGATAATTTAATAAAAGATTAGAAATAGGCAGATAAATGAGTTCAAGGGGGCTTCGTTACTTCAGAAGACACAACAATGGTTTTATTTTCAAGTGATCCAGAGTGGGATAAATAAGCAGTCATGGGAAGCCATAACAGATCTCTCTTTATAGTCAACAATATGCGAAAGACATACCAAGTGTCTTTTTTTAAAGACTGTTAATTCACAAATGCAATCAGAATCTTGAAGCCATTCTTTTTAAAACACTTTTTGCCACTATAGTATTGAACTGTGTGTGCTATACTTTTAAAATGTGTATGCACATTTGTTTTGCTTTCATAATTTTAACACACAGCTTTTTTGCTTGCTAGTGTTGCCAATGACCCCTCTTCTCTTCTTCTGATTTTCAGCAAAACTAATGCATTATACTTTGTGGTAATTGTTACTTACTGTTTTTCTTACTAGGGATTTTTATTTCAGCGTTGTTGAGGAGAAGAGTTAGTTTACTGTGGTGAAGATGTCTCCTCAATCTGAGCAAGATATTGCTGGAGACTAGACAAGTATATATTTTAATGTACTGAGGTCTCCGCCCCAACTGCGGAGTCCCCGCAGTTGTAAACTTACTGTTAACTTGTTGGTTGTGAATACCAGAAAAAGTAAACTTACACAAAAGTGTACATTTATCTTTGAGAATCAGGCCTGTAGTTTGTGAATATCAAAACAGTAGTACACTTACTACAAGTGTAAGTTTACCTTTGTCAATCATCTCTCGGTACATCTCAATAGCTGTGTCATGTGGATCCCACGCCTGGGACACAGTAGTTTCCCTGACCATAAGAACGCGGGCAGGAAAACGTTTCTACTAACACTTGGCGGGAATTTGAAAATGCTCTGGTCGGGTGGGAGCAGACTTTTGTTTCCCTGCCTGTGCTCTTGTGGGTAGGAACACACAGATTGCTCCTGCCTGGTAGGAGCAAGCAAAAACAGCTGCTCCCGCCAGTCGCCAGACAGGAGCAATTCCAGCTCCCAGGATGGGTGAATACAGGGAGCCAGCAAGGCAGTTTGGACCCTGGGGGTTCCCCCGTGGCCTCCGTGGAGTTGTGGGTGCTCAAGGTGGGAACCAGGGCACTCACTTAAGGCCCTCAGGGATGGGATCACTATTGGCTCACAGAGGGGGCTGTGTGACCCCCTCCCAAATAAATTCTAAAACAATAACCCAGGTGGGCACTGGGACCCCAAAAGGAATAATAAATGAGCAGCAGGAGCCACTCATGTGCTATTCATTGCTCCTTTCAAGAAGCGTCTCATAATGCCCTGCAAGGGCTTTTTTTTTTTTTTAGCTTGGTGGTGCCCCTTGAATGTGGGGGGCACCATAAAGACTTGTTGTTAATGTTGTTGGGGGCTGCAGGGAGTCCAGCACCCCCCAACAACATCAGAAATTAACAGTAAGTCTCCTGGGTCATTAAATGCATGACCCAAAAAAAAACTTACCACACTTTTTTAAAGCATCCCTAACTGAAGCTCTATGCTCTTCACTTGTAGTGATAGGCTCTTTTGTGGTTGTTTTTATGACTGTACTTTTTGGGACAACAATTCTTAAAAGAAAGACTCAGAGACATGACCTGTAAGATCAATCACACACTTTGTATGCCAGAAAGTCGTGCATGGCGTAGAGTTAGCTGTTTGTAGGCCAGGCTCTGCGGCCAACCCCACAATGCATATGGCCATGGCCATATGGCTATAGTAATAAAAGATTACTTTACGTTAAACAAATCCTAGAAATTCACAAAATCCTAGAAATTCACCGAAAAAAACAAAGGTTGATGTTACTCATAATTAGGTGAAAATTTCAGCGACAATGTAACTTTTTAAAGTAAAAAATTCTTACATTCACCAGTTGTAGTTTTCTCTAGTAACTATAACTCATGCCCAAACGTAACTAATTCGCGCCCTCGCCATACACAGCTAATTTTCACTTATATTGCATCACTCATGACATGGTCTATGACATCACTGATAACATCACTGTAACATTTGAAATTACATAATTGAATATAAAACTGTGCATTGCGGGGCACAAGTTATAGTTACCTTTGAGGTCGAGCTATAATTACTAGAGATAACTATAACAGGTGAATTTCAGTGTTTTTTTAGATTAAAACGTTCTTTTGTCCCTGAAATTTTTCACTGTGCTATAACGTTACTTTAACCTTTGTTTGCTTTTTTCAGTAAAGATATATATCTTCGATGAATTTATGTATATATCTTCACTGAAAAAGCAAACAAAGGTTAAAGTAAGTTATGACATCAGTGATGACACCATAAATGACATAATCCTACGTTTTATAGTTTAGATTTTAGCATATAGCTATCATATTCCTTTTCCACTTACTTTTGTACAGTGTGGGTCCAGCTAATGGGTTAGGTATTTAGAAAACGTATTCCATCCTAATGCACTATAACTGTGTAGAGGTATTGTACACATATATATATGTTTGCATTCAAGAGTAACTCTGTTTGCAACAGATTACTTGAATTCATTGTGCTCCACAGATCTTTTTAGTTCTGCAGAAATAGTTTCCAGCAGGAGAAAGATTCTACATAGTAGATACAAAGTTTTCTAAGCAGCCTTGAGTTATTAGAGAGAATCATGCCAGCATGATAACTTATACTTAACATGGAAGAATGTTTGCACCAGGTACTAACCTATCTGTGCGTGCTTGTTTTGTTTCACAAGAAGGGCTCTCTGTAAAGTTTTCAACACAGTATAAGGATGAAGGTAGAATGACCTTTAGCACCTTCAGATCTTGGTTATTTTTAGTAAATAGTGTCTTTTTTGACAACTGTTGCCTAGAACGTACACTGTTTTTAGTAGATTATTTTGAATCATGTGAGGTGTATTTCTCATTAGAGGATCACTGTTTGCAAACACTGTGGTACAGAATAAACTTTTTCCAAAGAATAAACACTGTTTACAGTGATATGAACTTTATTTCTTAATGTAGGCTCGGTGAGTGTCAGGGGATTGATACAGATAAAAGCTGTCCGCAGTAGGTCACTTGTTTTGGAAGTGGTATTCACTATTTTGCTTTTCTCTGAACAGTTGTATACAGATTGAATACCGTACTCAATGAGGGCTTCCCATATATCTGTGGTTTATTGTTAATGTGAACTATGCTACTTATAATGCCATAGCAATTTATACAGCAATATGCTGGAAAACGTAGCATGGATGATGTCATAAAAGATGTAATTTGAGATGTCATCAGTGATGACATAAACAATGCCATTTGAGATGTCACCAGTGATGTCATATGTGAGGTCATAAGCATCACATGGCGGGTGCACAAGTTATAGTTAGCGCTGCTAATTAAACTGGTGAACCTTTGTGTTTTTTAGTTCAGGACGTTAATGTTCACACTCACAAATTCACCAAACTATAATGCTATGTTTACCTTTGGTTTTTCAGTGAATTTCTATTGTATTTGGTTTTTTAAACGAAAAAAGATCTTTTTATCACACCTAACTATAGCGTAACTTTGCACTTTGGCTTTTTCAGTGAATTGCTAGTGTTTTTTTAAGTACATTTGTTTTTAACTGTATGTATGGTAGAATAACTGAATAATATATCCTGTGTGCAGACATTATTCTGAAAAGGAATTGCTTTTGCACTGTAACTTAACAGGAAAGAGTGCACACTTTGTAAAATGTTTCTAAAAAGTTATGTTTGAGCATACAACAGAGTAATGTAATAATATTTGTGTTGAGATTGTCTATCTCCTCAGTTCTTCTGACTCTCACATTGAGATATCTATCCAGCAAGTTCATTAATATTGTAATAGCATACCTTTCATAGCCTTTGTATGGGTTTTGACATTAGAGTCGTAATTATAATTCAGAAAGAGAGTAATCATTTTTTTTAATACTGTATAGTATTAAGTTTTATCATATAAATCTATTTTTAAGTGTGTCAATAATCATTAGATTTCTATATTTAGTTTTAATCTACTGTTTAGAGTTAATTTTCACATGTTCAGTTATTATTTCACATTAATATTAATCTGGAATTTAAGAGTCATTAAACTATAGTTGTAATATTAATTATGTTTAAGCCCACAGGAGTCAAACACACAATTCCCTGTGTGGACTTTGATGGGGAAGTACTTCCTGGTCGGCTCTTGCGATCCTCCTTTGAAATCGTACAATTGGGATTTTTTTTAAGAACAGTGTTTTCCTGTAATTCTGAACAAAGTACAGATTAAAGAAGTTGATTATGTTAGTAAAATTGATTATGAGTTCTTCCATTTAATTTATAATGCAATTATATTTTTACGATCTTGCAAGATCTTGCGAGAAGCTTGTGGGAGTCGTTCACACAATCCTTTGTGTGTGCTCAATGGCGGATGTACTTCCTGTTTGGCTCTCCGATCTACCTGCAAGATTATGCATTTGGAATTAGGCTAAAACAGTGTTTTCTTGTAATTCTAAACAAATGTAGACATTAGAGATGTTGATTAGCTTGGAAAATTGATTATGAATTGTTCCATGAAATATATAAAGCAATAATATTTTTATGATCTTGTGAGACACTCGTGGATATCGCGTTAGAGCTCCAGGAGTAGAACCATACTCTAAGAAAGGATTGTGATTGGTTCTAATGGATGTCTTTTTTTAGGACAAGAAGATTCCACCCGTTTTGCTTTATTTCACAATTGGATTTTGGTGAGAGTAGACATATTTGGCTTGCTCATCTATCCTGTTTCCCTTTGTGCAGAAAAATGTCTTCATCTGATTCAGATGAACAGCAAGGGACTTCTGTGCCACCACAGCCACCTGAGGAATTCTTGGTGTGGCAATTCTTTGAATTGAGGGCAGGTGGCACGATGGTATCTGCAAAGTATGTGACCTGTAAACTTTGCAGAAAAGAGTTAGCCAGGGGACCATAAATAAACAATATAGTATGAGTACCACAGGGACGTGAAGACACTTGAGGTCTATGCATCTGCAAGCACTCACCACAGCATGTCACACTAGAAATAGCAATATATGTACAGTGAGGGTCATAAAAACACCAGGGCTTGTATTAACACATTACACAGTCTTTGTTTTATAATTTGAGAAGCACTGCCTCCTTTACTTACACGTACATATTGACTTTCTCCCGCTCGATTCTAGAAAGACCATTGCGGTAGCTCTCATACTCTCCCGAGTAGACTACTGTAATGGCCTCCTGGCAGGGACCAAAAAATCCCCCCGACTGAAACTACAGAGTGTCCTGCACACTGCTGCTCGGCTCGTCCTCAAACTGCCACGCAAACCTTCTATTTCGGCTGCCCTCAAATCCTTACATTGGCTCCCCTTGCACAAGAGAATACTCTTCAAAATTCTCATTGTTGCCTTCCGAGCCTTCAACAAATCCGGCCCAGCCTACCTGTCGAGACGCTTCCCTCACTATTCCCCGGGTCGCACTCTCAGATCCTCGCAAGAAAATCTCATGACTCCCCCCAAATTCAACCTGAAGACTAAGGGTGGAAAAACACTCAGTTTCCTTGCCATCAGAGCCTGGAACAGTATGCCAAGGCATCTTAGACTTCAGACGCAGGAGAAGCCTTTCAGGAAGCTCCTCAAAACGTGGATTTTCAACCTCTCCGATGACTGGACTAAAGCAGCGATCTAGTCCTCCAACTCCCCCCCGGTGATCTGGTCCTAGGTTTTACAGCGCCAAGATGCTCCCTTGGGAGCGAACGTTAGCGCTCTATAAATACCTATCCAATATCCAATATAGTTGAAACCCTTCATTTTTTAACACAATCTGCAAACATTGCTCACATCTCTCTACATTATAATGTGTGCCTCTCAACACTCTGTAAGCATGGTATAGAATAGGTTTACCAACATTAGTACACTTACTGACACTTCACAACAAAGTTTAGAAACTATACTATTAAAAATACCTAAACTTGAAATTGTTTCTAAAATGCAGATGAAAACATCAGTCTCTTTCAGCTTTACATAAATTCACTTTTGCTAAGCACACCTCAAACAGGCTTTCTTCTCCACCAAGGGCAAACAGAGCTACTCTTGTACTGCACTCAATCACATCACAGCATTTCTTCAATCATGTAATAAGAATGGTATCTATTGGTTGAGCCTTGGCCCTTTTTTTATTTAATTCTCTGCATACAATCTCGCAAGACTCTCTTGGGATCGTAAAACACCTTGTGGCAGGCCCAGTCATTTTAGAGGCGGGTCTCATGAGTGTCTCGTGGGATTGCACGAGCCTCATACAGCAAGCCTCACCTCCTGAAGTTTGCACTCCACTCTCGCGAGACGCTCGCGGGATAACAACATACTTGTAGGGAAATAGTAGTATATGGGAGAGACTTACTTCTCCACTGAGACCCGTCTTGGATAATGGGTGTGGATACTAGGGTGTGAGAAGGGATTGCCCTCTCCTTTCAAACCTCTCACTCAAGTGACAAGTATGCATTGTAGGATATATAAAGGAACTGGCCTCTCCACTGAGACCTCTGTCTTGGATGATAGGTGTGCATAGTAGGGTGTGTGGAGGGACTGCCCTCTCCAATGAGACCTCTCTGTCAGATCACAGATATGCATAGTAGGCTGTGTGGTGGATCTTGCCTCTCTGCTAGACCTCTCTCTGTTATGTGTGGGGTATGGAATGCACTCCCCTTTTAGACCTCTCGCTCAGAAGACAGGTATGCATAGTAGGGCTTATGAAAGGACTGGCCTCTCTGCTGAGACATCTCTCTGTAATGATGGGTGTGGAGAGAGACTAATCTCTTGATTCAGACCTCTCTCTCAGATGATGAGTGTGCAAAGTAGGGTTTGAGGAGAGACTGCCTTCACCTTTTAGACCTCTAACTGACATGACGTGTGTGTAGTGGAATGCATGGGGAGCAACTGGCCTCTCCTGTCAGACCTCCCTCTCAGATGATGGGTGTACATAGTAGGGTTTGTTGAGAGAGACTGGCATCTCCGCTGACACCTCTCTCTCAGATAAGGGGTGTGTGTACTAGTGAGTGGAGAGGGACTGTCCTCCCTGCTAACACCTCTCTCTCTGATAATAGGTGGGCATAGTAGGGTGTGTGAATAGACTGTACTATAATCACAACTCTTACGAAGCCGATAGGCGTAAAGAGTAGACTCTGACAAACACTATCTCCAGTAAGACTCCTTCCTACAGTATCAAGTGTGCATACCAGAGTGTTATCAAACATCACCAACTCCTTCCTACTTTTCACAATCCCGCAGTAGTCTTGCAAGATCGTATTTTTAAAAAACAAAAAGAATTCACCTTCTAATCATCTCAGTACTTTTCTCTTACACACTTCCTCTCAAAAACAAGGACCACAATATGCATTCCTGCTAATAGAGAGAATTGAGAACTCATCTACTTCTTTTTACTATTCAGTATCCTGGGAGAGTCCCGCGATATCGCAAATAATTGCTAAAAACAATATACATTTATTATCTTCACAACAGTTATCTCTTAGACCACTTCTATCTAAAACATCATGCATGCCTTTCTGCTGCCCCTTAAATAGCTTTTTTACTTCATTTCCACAACACCTCCAATTTTTCACAGTAAACAGTAATGGCGTCTATTTCATTTCTAACATTCCAACAGCCAACCAATCCAAGCGCTAGTGGGACTTGCGGTAGTCTCTCGCTCCAACGAGAGCATGAAGGTTCACGGCAAAAATGAGCTCTCGACCAATGACAGGACTACATTTTTTATTTTACACTCTCGCGAGCCCAACTACCAAAAAACACAATTATTTTCGACCCTTAATATCTCAAAAACTACTGAATGGATTTACACTAAATCATGAAAAGCACAATCTGGGGACCAAGATCTAGATTCCTGATGAATTTGGTGTAATTCAGTTGGGGAACAACCTTACCAACGCAACTTTTACAACGCACTACACTTACAACGCATTTTTTACAACGCACAATCCATTACAACGCATGACATTACAACGCATGACACTACAACGCATTTTTAAAAACTACCTTTACAACGCATTCCATTACAACGCATACTACCATTACAACGCATACCATTACAACGCATAATATAGTAATTTTTACCCCTATACTATCCAACACTTACCCTACTATTGCACCCCCTGGAGTTAGAATAGTAATTTTTACCCCTATACTATCCAACACTTACCCTACTGTTGCACCCGCTGGAGTTAGAATAGTAATTTTTACCCCTATACTATCCAACACTTTCCCTACTGTTGCACCCCCTGGAGTTAGAATAGTAATTTTTACCCCTATACTATCCAACACTTACCCTACTGTTGCACCCCCTGGAGTTAGAATAGTAATTTTTACCCCTATACTATCCAACACTTACCCTACTGTTGCACCCCCTGGAGTTAGAATAGTAATTTTTACCCCTATACTATCCAACACTTACCCTACTGTTGCACCCCCTGGAGTTAGAATAGTAATTTTTACCCCTATACTATCCAACACTTACCCTACTGTTGCATCCCTTGGAGTTAGAATAGTAATTTTTACCCCTATACTATCCAACATTTACCCTACTGTTGCACCCCCTGGAGTTAGAATAGTAATTTTTAACCCTATACTATCCAACACTTACCCTACTGTTGCACCCCCTGGAGTTAGAATAGTAATTTTTACCCCTATACTATCTAATACTTACCTTAAATGCAATTTAATATTATGCGTTGTAATGGTATGCGTTGTAAAGGTAGTATGCGTTGTAATGGAAATGCGTTGTAAAGGTAGTTTTTAAAAATGCGTTGTAGTGTCCTGCGTTGTAATGTCATGCGTTGTAATGGATTGTGCGTTGTAAAAAATGCGTTGTAAGTGCATGCGTTGTAAAAGTGTGCGTTGTAACGACATACATCCAATTCAGTTCAGCAGTCTATAACCTGTCTTAAAGAAGTCTATGGAAAATGCATGGAGATTTAATGTTTTAGGACCCCCTTTTTTCTAGGCCCCCGCTTGCCAGATCACGCTGAAAATTCCAGAAAGGAGCTGAGGTGGATGACTCTTTTTTGGGGGAAACTTTCGTGAAGATTCATCAAAAGGGGAATATATATAGTTAGGTCTGGTAATAACATCTTACTTTACATTAAAACAACATTAGAAATTCTCTCAAAAAACCAAAGGTTAAAGTGATGTTATAGTTAGGTGAAAAAGTCAGTTATAACGTAACATTTTAAACTAAAAAACACACTGAAATTCACTAGTTATATTTTACTGAGCTAACTATAACTTGCACCCCCACCATGCACTGCTTATGACCTCACATACTACATAACTAATAACATGCTTAATGTTATCATTGAATTATATATACATTTCTAATGTTGTTTTAATGTAAAGTAAGATGTTATTACCAGACCTAACTATATTGTCACTTTAACCTTTGTTTTTTTTTTCAGAAATTTCTGAGGTTTTATTGATGTAAATAAAATATTTTTTCCAGATTGAACAATAACATCACTCTAACCTTTGCTTTTTCAGTGAAGTTCTAGATTTTCTTTAGACCTTAAGTATAGAATTATTACCAAATCTATCTATAAGGTCACTTTAACCTTCGTTTTTTCAGTGAATTTATAGGGTTTTTGTTAGTAAGATGTTACTACCAAGCCTCGCTGTAAGTAGTAGGGCCTTGGCTGCACAAGAAAGCTTGAGTATGTAAAGGGAGTGGGCTCTCCATCAAGAGGAGCAGAGAGTGCAGGCTGTGTATAGTAGACACTTCCCAACTAATGCGGCTCAGGGGTATGGGGGAAGTGGGTGATACACACATTCTGCACACATAGCAAAGACTTTGCATAGTAGGGTTTGGTGAGGGCATGGCCTCTCCTTGAACACCTCTGTACAGGTTGAAGCCTGTGCGTAGTATGGTTTTATGAGGGACTGGCCTCTCCACAAATTCCTCTGGACAGGGCGAAGGCTATGCATAGTAGGGTTTGGCGAAGGACTGGCCTCTTCATGAAGATCTCTGTACAAGGGGAAAGCTGTGCATAGCAGTGTTTGATGAGGGACTGGTCTGTTCACAAAGACCTCTGTACAGGGCAGAGGTTGTGCATGGTAGGGTAGGTGAGGGGACTGTGCTGTCTTCAAAGACTTCTTTAGAGAGTGTAGGCTGTGCATAGTAGGGTATCATGAGGGACTGGCCTGTCCACAAACACCTCTGTGCAGGGTCCAGGCTCTGTGTAGTAGCCTGTACACCAAGATCGTCATCACTTCAATGTTTAAAAGGCAGACCTATTGGCTTTGTCAAGGGAAGAACACATCAATATACACAGCACACCTATTGGCTTTGTCAAGCGATCGCTACAGCATTCACATGTTAGGATTTAACACTAAAACCAATATGATCTAAAACCATATTTGAAGACGTACATTACTAATCAGAAAACAATGCAATATTTATCAATACTGTTTAAATACAGCATTGTCATTCAAAACAACATTAAACATGTGTTAAGGGCTTTCTTTCACACTCCTCCTGCCACTTAATGCTGCCATAGAACCAGCCACAAACGATCCCTGCAATCTTCAGCGAAAGAGCTAAAACTCCAGCTCCGAGAAAGCTTAAAAACAACATAAGTCTTTTCTGAGTTCATGTCTGTATGCCCCAGAAAACATAAGGCTTGTTCAATAAATTGATTTTGGAAAGCCATGGCACTCCTTGCAAGTCCCTGCAACCCCCCACCACAATCTCCAAATATATTTGTGGCGTCCCTGGCGTAGATTAGAGCACCACAAAGCAGAAGACAAATGCTAATTTGCCCACAAAGAACATTAGGGGACCCCCCAACAAGGCCTAGTGGTCAGAGCATCCTAACCTTGCCCCATTATGTCCTTTTTTAGGCCAAAGCCTACCAGATTGCACAGCTGTCTGGTTTGCAAAGACTTCTTGTGGACATTTGGAAAGCTTCCCTGGGAATGCATTCCTCCCATTGCTTACCATTGGCTTTGTGTTTTGTAATTCATTGTTGCTTGCTTTCTATTTTCTGGCTTTATTTGTTTTAAGCTGTCTATTATGCTTTTGTTCCTTCCATGAAGCATAGCCTGTTTACTGTATTGTTATGTGATAGTTTACTTTCTGGAAACAGGCCTTTACATTTTGTACTTATCTCATCACATGTGCTGTGCATTCAAAGACAGAAGTCAAATGTCAGGCTCTGTCGTCCGAGGGAGCTTGGTATTTACTTTTCCTTCTACGACTTCAAAGTGAGAGGATTTTTATGACAATCATGATGGGTACTGGTGTGTGCTGGGGGAAGGCTGTATAACGTTATTTTTTTCTAACAGAACAAAATGTAAATGTTTCTAAAGGAACTGTGCAAATATTTCAGAATAAATCAGGATTAGAAAATTACTAATGAAGCAAGTTTTTTTGTAATTCCGAAGTGTGGTGGAAACAAATATTTTATTACCATCAAAACTAATCAATAAACTAGGTGATGCCATTTCCACACATTATTGCATGTGCACTGTATAGTTTTGCCAGTAAAACTGCATGTGGGTGCAAATATATTAGTCATTTCAATTGCAAATGTGCTGTCTGTAATGGCAGTCCGCTACCACACCCTCCTGTGACACTCTACTTCCCTCTACTCCCCTCTACTCTATGCCACTCTGCTCTACACCACTCCAAGCCACTCTACACCACACCATGACACTCTACACCAATCCATAACACTCAACTCCACTCTACACTCTATGCCACTCCACTCTACATCACCACACTCAACTCTACTCCACCCCACTCTATGCCACTCCACTCTACTGAACTTCACACTGTGACACTCTACTCCACTCTCCGCCAGTCTGTGCCATTCCACTCTATACCACTCTATGCCCCTTCACTCTAGGCCACACTACTCCACTTTGTGCTACTTCACTCTGTGACACTGCACTCTACAACACTCCACGCCACTTCACTTCACTCCATGACAGTCTACTCCACGATACCTCACTCTATGATCCTCTACTCCATTTCACTCTATTCCACTCCACGATACTATGACACTCTGCACCAGTTTATGCCATTTCACTCTATGCCACTCTACGACACTTCACTTTACACCACTCTTTTCTGCGCCACTCCATCCTTCAACTCTCCACTCTATGACACTCAATAACACTCTACAACACTCCACTCTATAAAACTCAATGCCACTCTCTGCCACTCCACTCTATACCACTCTACAAGACTCCACGCCACTCCATTCTACTCCAGCCCATTCTATGACACTCTACACCACTCTATGACATGCCTCTCAATGCCACTCCACTCTACGTCACCCTACGCCACTCTTCGCCATTCCACTCTCCAACACTCCACTCTACTCCAGTCCACTCCACTTCACGACACTCCATTAGATGGTACTCCACTCTTTGACACTCTGCTCCATTCCACTCTGTTCCAATTTATGACACTCTGCTCCACTGTACGCCACTCCACTCTACAACACTCTAATCCACTCTATACCACTCCGCTCTATGCCACTTCACTCTGGGCCACTGTACTCCACTCTATGCCACTCCCTCCTATGACACTCAACTATATGACACTCCGCACCATGCTATGCCACTACACTCTATGACACTCTAAGCCACTCCACGCCATGGCACTCCACTCTAAAACACTTTTCTCCACTCTTCTCCTCTCTACAACACTTTGCTTCACTGTATGACATTTTACTCCACTCTATGCTACTTCACTCTAAACCACTCCTCTATTCACCTCGCCACTCTACATCACTCTATAATACTCTACTCCACTCTACCCCACTCAACTGTATGACACTCTTCTCCACTCTATGCTACTCTACTGCATACCACTCCATTCTGCACCACTCCACGGTACGACACTCTATGATACTTCACTCCATGCTCCAACACTGTACTGTACTCTACTCCACTCCACTCTGCTTCACTCTACTCCGCTCTACGCCACTCAATGACACTCCACTCTATGTCACTTTATACCACTCCAATCTACTCTACTCTATGCCACTCCACTCTACGTCACTTTAGTCCACTGTACACCACTCTGCTCAATGCTATGACACTCCATGAGAGTCCAATCTTTAACACTCCATGTTTTACCCTCCATGACACTCTATAACTCAACGACACTCCACTCTATGCCACGCCACTCTACAACACTCTATTCCACTCTATGCCACTCCACTCTGTGCCACTCTACTCCTGTTTCTGCGATAAATATTTCAGAACCTCACATTCAAACTCCTCGGGGGGCCACAATGTATTCATTCTTATAAGTCTCATGTGGATGAACAGAGCATCGTACGCCAAAGGTAGCTTCCTCTTACCAACTTGCATCAACCTTTTTTCCTTTCCCTTTTTGTCTCTTTATACCTTTTTCTTGTTTGCCTTGATCTACATGTTCATTTTCTGGATCAGATGGTCGGAATTGCACGTGGTCTTTTGGGTGTCTGTTTTTCTTTCTTTTTTCCTCTACCCTTTTTCCTTACTTTTTTATTCCATACTCACCGTCTTCTCTTGTTTCACTTATAGGCAGACTGTCTTTTTCACACCTCCACTTTTTTTAAATAATTGCAAAGTGTTTCTAGCTTGTCATATGAATCCTCGGATTATTATTAATATTTCTTCACTTGCTAGAGTGTATCACATATACGTTTGGAGATATCTTTTTCCTTATTCCTGGAAATAACTTTCAGTTATGCACTTTAAAAGGCAATGTTTGTCCTTACTATTGTCATATGATAGTTAGAAATGGTAATATATGGAGCCCGTTTCACTTGTCGTTGGTGCAGGAGGGGAGACCACAACCCCTGTGATCCTTTGCGGCCGGCGTGCCTCTGTTGTCGCCGCCAGTTGCTCCAGGACGCACCTACAAATCTCCAGGGGTCTTCCTGCCACGTGGGACACGCGTTGGCATGCCTGGGCCAAGGGCGGGCCCGTCTGTGCCCGTCAGTGGCAGGAGGAGGCAGGGCGGGGCCACATCTCTTGGCTCTGCAGTAAAGTGGTCCATCTTAGCTTAGCGGACCGAATCATCTTCTATTGGTATTGTACTTTTTCATTCTATGTTTAATCCCCTCTTATTGAAACTGACGCTGCTATGCTAATTCCACACATGTTTAATCAACGCTCTAAAGGGAGGAGTAGGGGCTTGGCAAATCGACTTTTCGATTCGGAATCAAATCCGGTCATACCGGTACAATGTGCCGAGCCATGTGGGTCCTCTAGTGCAGCCCATGTTACTCAAATTGAATGCCGCAATAAATTTGATGTCCTTGCACACGAAGAGACAGGGTGTCATGTAAAGTCCTTGCCTCTGAGGTGCTTGCTTTGAAGTTGTTGATTGAGTCACTGAGAGATGAGGTGGTTGCCCTTAGAAGGGAGGTCGCTACTCTAACTAAGAGGGGAGTCGGTGGGAAGGAGGAGTACCACAGGCCCCATTCAGTACCCTCATCAGTACCACAATCTACAGTGGCATAGGGACCTCTTCTTGGGGGTTTGTTGAGCCACTTACTAAAGCCAATACAGTTGCCCCTTCCAGTACCACATACCTACCTCCAGACTGCTCCAGAAATCATCACCTAAACTTAACAGATGCATTTGCAACAAAACACACACAGTTGGGTGCTAGTCATGTAAGGGCTCGCTCTAGGATCACAGACAGAGGTGTGGTGACCCCAGATGAAGGCTCCACTCCTAGGTTGAGGTATGGGGGATTCAGGGGATGGGGTCAGTAAGTGATGGAATCTACAAGAGGCAGAGTGACCAGGGTGACCAGGGTGCCCAAGATGTGGTTTACCTCACCGAAGTGCCCAAACTCTCTCGGGTTGGGTCTGAAGACCATGACTCACTAAAAAATAAAGGGCATATTATCAAGGATGGTGTTAAAATTATCATCGGTTTAGCGGCAGAAAACTGCTGCTAAAGCGGCGATAATGGGCTTGATAATATGCCCTGGAGAATTCCAATAGAAGCCCATGTTCACACCAGAACATGGATCTCTATTGGAATTCTCAAGGGCATATTATCATGCCTATTATCGCCGCTTTAGCGACCGTTTTCTGCCGCTAAACCGGCGATAATTTTTAACGCCGTCCTTGATAATATGCCCCAAAGTCATTCACGGGCTGAGATCCACCCGCCAGTGCTACTCCATTATCAGAGAATATATAAAATATGCAGGAAGATTCACTCTACCGGGGGTAGCTAGGGATATGATCGAAGTTAGGTTTTTTTGATAAGGAAATGGTAAATGGACTATTGGCAATTGATTTTCGCACCATCCCCCCGGCCAATACTTCCGTTTCTATTAGGTATAGACGCCCTTCAAGTTTGGAGTTAGTGCCACGCAGATTAACTGGGGAAGGATCTTGTACCCGTCCATGTGGAATAGGGAACGTTCCAAGGTGACTACTGTTAGACCTGGCATCCTTGGCATGAGTCTCTCCTCCATTTTTTTTCTGTTGGCCTCCTCTGTTTACGATGTTTTGCTGGAATATTGCTTTGGGCACTGTGCCACTGCTGATCAGTGCCACAGTGCAAGTGCTCCCTATGTTAAATTGATACATTGATTGGTGTTACCATGATTGGCTTGGTTGACTTACTGTTCAGACCCTAGTCTAGTGCACTGCGTGTGCCAAGGGCATGTAAGTTAACTGCTGCTGGTGGGCTTGCAGCACCGGTTGTGCCACCCACAGAAGCAGCTTGTAAAATGTGTCCCAGGCCTGCCATCGCAGAGCCTGTGTGCAGTCCCTTACTGCCATGTCGACTTGGCAAGGAAACCTACTTGCCAGTCTCTAAAACCTTCCCTTTGCCACATTTCAGACACCTCTATGGTAGGCCCTAGGGCTGGGTGCATTGTTGGTAAAAGGTAGGTCATGCCCTGATGTGCGTGGCATGACCTAATAGTGAATTACAGCCATTTTCGTTTTTCACTATTGAAGGGCTACCTGCCTTCCATAGGCCAGAATGGGCAGACTGATTATTAACTCCATTATAATCTTATCTGACTCAGGGAGCATGGTAGCGGTTCGAGTTTAGTATCCCTGAACTCAGAATTTAATAACACATCCTTTAGGATGGATGGTTTTTAAATTCTGTGTTTGAAAATAGCCCTTTTAGAAAGTGGCTATTTTCTTGTCCAACTATCCACCGGTCTCTGTTGGTTTGGTGTGTGTGTCAGGGGCTGGGTGGCTCCAGAGGTCTGAATGAGTCAGTGTGGGGTGAATGAGGCATTTACCTTTAGAGTGGGGGAAGAGTAGTCCCTAGTAGCCTGCCCTGCCTGACACAATGCTGGCTCCACCTCCTGCCGGGCGACTGATGGCCCTGCCCCTGCCAGTGACAATACTGGCTCCGCCTCCTGCTGGGCGGCTGATGACCCTGCCCTGCTCAGTGAATAGGCTAGGTGCCTCAGCCTGGCAACACCCACAACAAACCTGGGATGGGGGGAATTTCCCTACTTGGACAAAGGGAACAAAGCAGAAAAGGGGTATAAAAGAAGGACCCCTGAACCAAAGAACTTAGATCACTTCTGACAAGGAAACCTCTACCAAGGACAAGAAGCCTGCTGATCCAAGGACTTGCCTCCCCCTTCTGCCAGTGTGCTGTTTGCTGGGGGGAACCTGAAGCTGCTTCTTTATTTTTGCCAAGGGACAAGGAGAGAGGAACTTAGTGTGTACTCTCAAGCCTGCAAGAAAATCTTCAAGGGCTGGAAGAGTGCCAGCCTCCTGTTGAAGTCACAGGGCTAAAGGACTTCACCCTCTGCTGAATTGCTTGTTGGTGAATTGTGGTGTTTCCAGTGCACAGGGGAAATCCGCAATCTCGACGTCGCCGGACGTCGCCGAATCCAGCTCGACATCGTGAGTACGGCTCCTGTGTTCCGAGCCTTCGACGCCGGCCGCCGGACCCGATCGACGCCAGTAGCGACGCCAGTGAGTAGTGAGTTCGGCTCCAGCTCCAAGTGACCCCGTCTCGACGCCGCTGCTGGTCGCATCGACGCGGCGCGCTTCCCGACGCCGTAAGCTCTGCTCCGGCCCGACACCTCTCGACGCCGCTGCGGATCGCCCGTACTCTGAGGTACGATCGACGCCGACCTCTCGACGCCGACCTCTCGACGCCGTGGATCATCGTGTTGCTTCATTCTAAAGGTACTGTGTTTGTGGGGTCTGTTGCGACTCCAGGCTCGACGTAGCGCTCCTCGCGGTCGACGCCCGAACCTTGGGAATATCGTAACCTCTTCGCTGTGTGACTCCTGTGGGGGTCACATTGTTGCCAAGAACTGTGTTTTAAGAAGAATACTTACTTTTGTTGCTAAAGAACTATTTCCTAAGAAGAAACTTTACCTGAACCATTATTTTTCCTTCCAAAGAGTATTTATTAAGATTGTGGTAGATTTTTATTGCTACTTGGTTTTGTGCTAAGCCTTATATAAAAATACTTATTTTTTATAATAACTCCTGTGTTGTGTCCGTTTGTAGTGTATTCACTTTATTACTGTATGTGGTCATAAATGCTTAACACACTGCCTCTGAGATAAGCCTGTCTGCTCTGCCAAGCTACCAAGGGGGTGAGCAGGGGTTATCTGAGTGTGTAATCCCCTTGCCCTGACTAGAGAAGGTGGGTCCATATTTGTCAGAAGTGTATACCTCTGCCAACTAGAGACCGCCGGTTCTAACAACTACAACTTGGCAAAATAAATCTAGGAAATCCAGGGCCCCTGTCGAATTTGCCCCTAGCTGATAGTTTGGCAAACAGAGTCTCAGTATATAATATAGAGTATTGTGCTAGGCCCTGACTGTTAATGAAATCAGTGATACAACACCTTAAACGTGGCACTGTAGAAGATGGGTCATCTGTTTTCTCTGTTGATGAGCCTCGACTGCTAATGAAATCTGTGGTACAGCCCCTAAATGTGATACATCAGAAGGTGGGCCTCCTCACTTTCCTGTTTTAAGGGTTCTTGTATGGAATGTGGCGGGATTTTAAAATTGCAATCAGACCCAGACTGGTGTCGGTTTGTGGACACCTTCGATGTAATCCTGTTTCAGGAAACATGGAGTCTGTCCACCCCTTTCAGAAATTCCTATGCCATTGAAGGTATTAGGAGAGAGCACGGTAGACCCTCGGTGGCTTAGCAGCCTGGGTCAAAAATGCCCTGGGGTGTAAAGTTAAGCTTCTTTATGTTGACTCACAGGATATTCTGGCCCTTGAGCTGACCCTGCTTAGTTGCTGGAAGGTTAGAATTGTTAATGTCTACAATAGAGTGGTCCTTACTTTGGAGGAAACAAACATTATTCACACACTAGATCATGTTTTGGCCAAGTTTTCTGATAGTGCCCCTGTACTGGTGGCCCGGGATTTTCACTGTACTTCTGAACACCTTGCTTCTACCCAAACAGACCTGTCTGAGGATTGGGATCGTGCATGGTTGATCCCACCCTTAGATCTTCCAACAGTAAGATGGACAAAGAGAGGAGGGCAGGTGCTTGCCCTCACTCTGCAACATGACCTACGAGCAACAAATGGGAGAACTAGGTCGGACCCCAGTGGGGACCACACTTTTATTAGACCTGGTCATACAAGTACAATTGATTATTGTTTAATTACTCCCAATCTTTGGCCCTTAGTGGAAGACATGGCAGTGGTGAAAAGAACTGAGAGTGACCACAATGCTCTTGCTCTTACCCTTATTAAACTTGGCTCCCCACAAATTGACATTACGGGGTGCCCTGATTTGGGTGTGCTCTTGGTCGCAAATAACCAAAAAGCAGTCAAGTGGGGTTGGGTGGAAGAGCATCCAGCAGTCCTAGAAGAAGTAAAGAACAGAGCAAGGCAGTTGACTAAGGAGTTGGGCAAACTCCCTGCCAAGGATGCAGCTGAGAGCTTGGGTCCTTGCCATGAGTTGTTTTTTAGCGAGATGAGGGACATAGTCAGTCTCCTATAGTGCGGGAAGGGGGGGGCAACGCACAGATCCATTGCAAGACACTAAGAGTGCCTGGTACAACCAGGAATGTAGGAAGGCAAGGGTGGCGCTCATTAGTACAGTTAAACGAAGGGTACGCCCGGAGATTGTGATCTGTAGGGCTAAGTACAGACTGGCCATTGATAGAGCTAAAAAGGAGTGGAAGGGTTCTCTTTGGTCTTCCCTACATATTGCACTAATAGACAAAGACCCTAAGACTTTCTGGAGACAAGCAGCTCATTGGTTTAAGGGGGAAAAAGCACACCTAGGAATACACGGTTCAGCCCGAAGAGTGGGTTGCCTATTTTGACTCTCTATATGGTAATGGCAATCATGCTAGCAGTGAGACTAGTGAGATGTGGGTTGAGTCATTGGGAGGGGAAGGTGAAACTTTGGTTTTTTCGATGGATGAAACCCAAATGGCAATTTCAGCTTGTGTGCCAGCGCGAGCCCCCGGTCCAGACAGGATACCCAACGACCTGTATAGAGAGGATAAAACGCTCTGGGGTTCGTACATAAATTTGGTATCAAATTTGATTTTGTCAGGTGCCCCTATCCCACCATCTTGGCAGATTGCAGATATAGTGCCTATCTACAAAAAAGGGGACAGATCGAAGCCGATGAGTTATAGGCCGATCAGCCTCATAGATTCCCTTCAGAAACTTTTTGCAAACAGGTTTTAGGAAGGTTGCAGGACTGGATGATGGAGTCTCCAACCCTGAGCGACTTTCAGGTGGGGTTTCGCACAAAAGTTAGTACTCTGGACCAGGCCTTCCGCCTTATTTGCATTTATTGGAAGGAAGTATTTGCTAAGGGGGGTAAATTATATGTGGCCTTCGTTGATTTGCGCGCTGCATTTGATCTTGTCCCCCGGGCTAGACTCTGGGGGGTCAAAGAGATGAGTCTCCCTGCTAATCTTTTAAACATTTAAATCAGATTACATTCATCTAACACAGCATAGGTTAGGTGGGGTGCGAACAATCAAGTAACAGAAACCTTCCCTGTCCAACGTGGAGTGAGGCAGGGATGTGTGTTGGCGCCCACTCTTTTTACTGTTTTTATTAATGGAGTTGTTTATTATCTAGACAGGGACGGTTGTGATGCTCCCAAAATTGGTGTAAAAAGAGTGCCTGCACTACTGTTTGCAGATGACAAACCTTTAGTCTCCAAATCACCGCAGGGTCTCCAACAACTCCTGAATGATTTTTTAAGGTTTTGCAATGATAGGGGCTTGATTTTAAATGAGGCAAAAACTAAGTATATAATTTTTAATAGAGGGAAAAACAAACCAACAAAAAGATCTTGTGTGGGCTGGTAGCACTAAGTTGGAGCAAGTAGAAGTCTTTGATTAGTTAAGCATCCGCTTGACCTCATCGATCCACTGGGGTGCCCATATGGAGAAAGCAAAGTTACAACTAATTCACCAGTGTGCCCATATCAGCAAAATACATAGGAAGACGGTTTCCGGCCAAATAGCCCCAGCACTTGAAATCCAAGGCTTTGGGGGAGTACTTTATGGCGCTGAGTTATCTGGCATAGGTAACCAATTCCTCCTTACAATTGTTGAAAACCGTTTTTTAAGATCGCTGGTCGATCTCCCCGTTAGCTCCTCTTTGAAACCTCTGTACTTGGACCTTGTCCATAGGCAGTTGAAGCATGAGTTGAACTGTAAATTGCTAATGTTTTAGTTTAGGCTATGGACAGTGGAAGAGCTGGAATTCTATCAAGAGGCCCTGCTAGATCTCTTGAAGTTTCCCAAGGCAACATCGATTAGGTGGTTCATCTGTCTACGAGAACTAATGGGGAGGCTGGGGATGGAGACTTTTTGGTCCATTCCGGAAAGTATGGTGCATAGTTTAAGGGTGAAGCTGAAAGAAATGTTTTGGGAAAAGACGCTTGCAATGGACCTGGCAGAACCTGCGACTAGTTTGACTAATGATTTTTTTAACTTTAAATCTGCCCCATTGTTCGAGACATCCATTGATGAGATCATCTCATCTATGGCACGCAAACCTTTCTTACAGTTCCGCTACAAGACCTTGCCTACCAGATTATTTTGTTTTAAGTGGTGTTCTAGGGCTTCTCTTGATGATTTGTGCCCTGCGTGTAAAGCCTGCCCCGAATCTATTATCCATTTACTTTTCTTTTGTCCATATTATTTATCTTTGAGAAAAAAATGCATACCCCCATTGTGCAGACTCGTTGGACCTGGCCATTATCTTGAGGTGATGAGAACTTTGTGCACCGACACCCATAGATCTGTGATCTTTGGCCTTTCAAGATTCTGGTACACACTGTGAATCAGGCGTGGGAAACAACCTGTATGAAGCACTTTATCCTTCTAGGAGTTGCAGTAGTCTGTTTATTTTGCACACCTATTTTATGAAATTGTTTTTAATATATTTATTTCCAAATGTTTTATATCCCTGTTTTTATACTTGTGCTGTGTACTTTTTTGGATCTTGGTGATCGAAATAAAAGTTGATGATGATGATGATGATGGTAATATATGTATATTTTGTTACACTCACACAGCCTTGAAAAAGTCGCCTAGTGCACTCTATGCCACTCTACACCACTCCACTCCACTCTGCACCACTTCACTGTGTGACACTCCCCTCCACACTCCAAAACTCTACTCTACTCCACTCCACTCCCCTCTGCTCCACTTTACTCCCCTCTATGCCACTCCACTCTACACCACTCCACTCTATGCCACTCTAGTCCACTCTACTCTACTCAGCTCTAGTCCTTTGTATGCCACTCTACTCCATGCTACACCACCCCATGGCACTCCAATCTATGACACTCCACTTTATGACCCTCCGCAACACTCTACAATAGTCTACGACACTTTACTCTAGGACACTCCACTTTATGCCACTCTACTCAATGACACTCTACTCCACTCTATGCCACTTCATTACACTCTACAGCCTTCCCCTTTATAACCCTCCATACTACAACACTCTACTCCACTCTACAACACTTTACTCTACGACACTCCATTCTATGCTACACCACTCTATGCTAGTTTACACACCTCCACTCTACGACACTCTATTGCACTCTATGCCACTCCACTCTATGTCACTCTATGCCACTCCTCTCTACAATATTCTACTCCACTCTATAATGCTCTACTCCAATATATGCCATTGCACTCTACTCTAATCCACTCTATACCACACCACTCTATGACACCCTATGATACTCTTTGCCATTCCACTCTGCAACCCACCACTGTTGAACACTCCACTCCACGCCACTCCACTCCACTTCACGATACTCCATTAGACCATTCTCCACTCTATGAACTTGGTTCCTGGGAAAAGTGCTGGCAGGTCTCCCGGGCTTTGGGGACTCAGAAGCTGCAGGACATGTTGACTTTTGTCGCAATTGTAAATGTCATCAGGCAGGCCAACAGGGTTAGTGACAAGTCAGTTGCTGGGTCTTCAGTTCTTGTAGGATACGACTCTTCACGTCCTTCTTCATCTTTCAGGTCAGAAGGATCTGATTTCCTGGTGCCAGGGGCACCCCTCAATACTGAGTTTAGGCATGTTTGGGGAATGTAGCATGGTAGCGAATGGGCTACTTACCCATGGGGTCACTATGCCTCTTTTATGATCACTTCCTGTGGGAAGTGGGCATGACCCTGTCCCAGAGTTCCTAAGTGTGCCAACACAAAGATGGCCACTTCTGAAAAGTCGTACCCACACTAGGTTATTCTAGCCTGGGGGTTGGCACGCCTACGTTTCTAGCTAATTTCCAACCTGTCCAGGTACAAAGGGCTCTGGACAATGGGAGGGGGGTTAGCTCCGACTCCTGTGAGGGGAGTCATATTCACATTTTAAAGGCAGGAGCTTCTGTGAAGCTTGCCGGCCTAGAAGTGCTAATCAGTATGTCATCCTGAGGGAGAGCGTCTGAACACTCTCTTCCCATGCAAGTTTTGTTTCTGACCTACGGAGAGCAAAGGTCCTCACCCTGGGAGGTCAGAAACCTGTCACGAGTGGCAGGCTGACAGAGACCAGTCAGCCAATACACCAGAGGCTGGTAGGTTTTCAGGGGACACCTCTAAGGTGCCCTCTGTGTGCATGTATTCACAAATCCACCACTGGAATCTAAGTGGATTTGTGAATACGAGATGTTTGATACCAAACATCCCTATTTTCAGGAAGCCATCATGAAGCTGGGGAACTCGTTTTCACCAGTGTCCAGCACATGTTCCAAAATGGCTTCATTGTTCACTTGCAGTGGCAGTTATGGAACTGACCAGCACCGGGGCATATCTGCTCATGCAGGTAGGCCCTTACATGTAATATTAAGCACCCTGCCTTAGGGCTGTAAGGCCTGCTGTAGGGGTGACTTACAAATACTACATGAAGTGTTAGGGGACATGACACAGAGAGATGTGTGTCAGGTCATGTTTTCACTTTTGTCTGCACCAAAACACGCAGTCTTCAATGGCAGCCCTGCATCAGTTTGGTTAGGGGTACCTTAGGAAGGCACACTTCCAGCTGAAACCCTTGGGGACCCTGTTTAGTACCTCAGGCACTCAGTACCACAGGTACCATTTACTAGGGACTTATAGAGTGTGCTAAAGTTATTGCCCATTGAGGGAAGTTTTGGGAAAGAGATCTGGAGATGGGAACCTGGTTAGCAGGATCCCAATGCACTTTCACTCAAAATCACATCATGCACCAGGCAACAGGTGGGAGTGACCATGTCAAAATGGGTACTTTCCTACAACGACCCTCCACTCTATGAACCTCCACTCTAAAACAGTCTACAACATTCCACTCTACAACAATTTACACTAAAACACTCAATTCTATGCCACTGAATGCAACTCCACTTTGTTCCACTCTATGCCACTCCAATCTACATCACTCCATGCCACTCCTCTCTACAACATTCTACTTCACTCTATAACACTCTTTTCCAACTGTAGGAAAGTAGGATCTGCTTTCATGGTCACCCCCACTTTTTGCTGGTGTCATTATGTTTTACTGACTAGTCTGACTGGGATCCTGCTAATCAAGACCCAAGCCCTTGTGCTTCTCCCCTATATTGGACATGGTAAGTACTTAGGTACATTTCAGATTGGAGCAGGAGCTGTTTTGTCACAACTAAATGCAGACGGCCAGGACCAACCAGTAGCTTTCAAAAGCAGGGCAAGGTTTACCCCCAGGGTGAAATGTTTGTCAGCTATAGGGGTGGGAGGCCTTTGCTGTGGTCTGGGCCTTGAAGATGTTGAGTCCATACGTTTGGTACTCACTTCCTTGTTCAGACAGACCATAAGCCCCTCTTATGGCCTAAACTAATGAAGGGTGAAAATCCCAAGCTTTTGAGCTGGTCCATCTTCCTACAGGGCATGGACTTTTCAGTGGAACATAGGCATGGGACTAACCATGCCAACGCAGATGGACTCTCCACATATTTCCACTTAGAAAAGGAAGATTAAAACTGGGCAATGTTGGTCTCATCTCCTTACGTTTGGGGGTTTGTGTAGGAAAGTAGGATCTGCTTTCATTGTCAACCCCTCTTTTTGCTGGTGTCATTATGTTTTACAGACTAGTCTGACTGGGATCCTGCTAATCAGGACCCCCAGTCTATGTGCTTCTCCCCTAAATTGAACATGGTGAGTACTTAAGTACACTCCAGATTGGCTACTGGTGTACCTTGTAAGTCCCTAGTATATGGTACTGAGGTACCCAGGGCATAGGTACATCAAGGGTCCCCCTTGGGCTGAAGCATATATTATGCCACCTATGGGAGACCACTCAAAGTGTGAATACAAGCCTGCTATTGCAGCCTGTGCAAGCTGGTGCTAGCACCACTTACGACAGATATAGGATTCCTTATATCTGAGGTCACTACACTTAAAATCTATAAGTCACCCCCTAAGGCAGGCCTTTCCATCCTGAACGCAGGGTGCTCGGTTTTAGGTGGGAGGGTGCCCCTGCATGAGCAGGACACCCTTACAACCTTTCGGAGTCCATTCTCCCGGGTTGTAAGTACATCAGCCATTGCGATACATAGAGTGGCTATGTGTTATTACGCAAGGGCTATCTCTAAACTGGCTGTAACGAACCCAGTCGTGTTTGGTATCAAATATGTTGGAATCATAATCATACTGGAGGTCACTGTTTACAGTGTTGGAGGTTTGATTCCATGCACTGTAAAGCTCCTCCGGGAGGCCCTCAGTGCTCCCGGTAGCAGTCTTCTAGACCCAGACAGCAAACTATGGCTGCTGTCGACCAAAGACACGATTCTTCCCTCCTGCTGCTGAGCCAAGCTCGAGTAGGGGAAGGCAGGACAATAGGTTTCCTGTCACAGGGAGGTGTGACCACCTCCCAGACAGGACTTAGTGTATTGGGACAGGGTGGGGGTGCTTGCCAGTGCCACTAAACTGGTTTGAAGGGCACATTTGGTGCCCTCCTTGCTTACTTCAGTTGAAACCAGTTCAGGGAGCCGTTGGCTTCGGCTCTGGCACGAAACTGTACAAAGGACATGGGAGTATCTTCCCCACTGTCCAGCCCCTCCTGTTGGAGGGTCCCCTAAATCGTCCCAACTCTTTCCTTAGAGTACTTAAGGGCTTACCTGTGGGTGGTTCCTTAGATTCATCGTGGGTCAAGATTCAGATCCAAAACCACTTCAACCCTCTGGGCACTTTGGAATTCGCTGGACTTTGCTTTAAAAAGCAAGCCTGTAACTGGGAAGACTCCTGCTGCTTCTGGTCTCGTTGTCCTTCCAGTCTTCTGCAACTTCTGTGCCTGTGCTCCAGACAGGTTCTTCACAAGGCCTGTGGACATCCAAGACACCCGAAGGAATCTCTCGTGGAGGGAAGAAGTCACTCCCCTGCATCTGCAGGCACAGCAGTGTAGATGACTGGTCCACTGTTCCTGAGCTCCTATGGACTCTTAAAGGTTCAGCAACACAGGTGGTAATTCTTTAACTTCCTCGCGGCCTGCACAGTCTTTACAGAAAGTTTGAAGCCAGTATTCCTTGTCAGAACCACTGGAGTAGTACCCCTTTGCAAAGCGTCAACTTGCCGTTGCCAAGGCTTGTTGACTCTCTTTACAATAGATCTTTGAGCTCCAAGAAGCTCCAGCCTTAGGCATCTCCTGCAGTTGAGATCTTCATCTACACCGCATCTTCTGCACCGTGGGTCTTATTGCGGCTCAGTGGGTCATCTTGAGGGTCTTCTTTGGCTCTAGTGGGCTCCCCTCCTTGCTCTGGACCTGCTCTGACTTACCTGCTTGTGGTGAGTCACTTGGACCTTACTTGGACTTGGACCTTACTGGTCCCAACACTACACCTTTTTATACTACTACATTGTTTGAAGTTGCCAAGGCTTATTGGTGTCCCTGCCGGACAGTAATCCCTTGGCTTTTGACATCCGACGTCTTACAGCTCGTGAATGGCTCCTGGTCTTCCACAGTGTCGCCTGGTCCGCACAGCTGCAACTTAATGGGCACAGTCAACTCCCCTGCATCTCCGACATCGGTGGGCATTCGTCTTCCGTGCCTCCTGGTCACTACTGAGTGGCATAGACTTTGTCCCCTCTTCGTGCAGGTACCTCTCATCTTGAATCCACCTTTGGGTTCCACCGTACTCTTTCGCCTTCTTCGCCAGCGGCAACTTCACTGAAGTCCTCCATTGTGGTCAACAGCAGTTTCCGATGCCACTTCGCACCTATGTACTCAGCTTCCCTAGTGTAAGTATCCTAGTTCCTGGGGTATCCACGGGTGGGGTGACTCTCCAACCTTCCATCATCCACTGGGTTTCTTCAGGGTCTGTTGGGAGGGGTCCTTTTTCTTTAAAACTGCAACTGCGACTTACCCGTTGACTTTTACTGAGCACGCAGTCGTGTTCCCACTCTGCATATGACCTCCGTGGGGTTCCTAGATACTCACCTTGGGTGGTTCATTAGGTCCCCGACTCTTCTATGTCTTCTGGGTCCATTTTTGACTTAGATAGTGGTTCGCATTCTACTATTGTAGTAGATGGTTTGGTCTCCCCTGGAGACCACTGTGCATTTGTGCTACTTAGGTGTTCTTTTTCCAAAAGTATTGTGTGTATTGTGGTTATATCTCCGGGTAGGAGATATTGCAATGTGTTAGTGAGTGTTTATAATAAATACATATTTTTATAACTACACTCTGTCGTTCTTTTTCACTTAACCTATACCATGAGATTAAGTTCTGGTAAAACAAGCTGCTTTACACTCCTTCTGGACTAACCCTGATGGCTGCTCTCCACAGCTACCACTGAGAGAGCTTTCTAAGGTTGTCTAATACCATTAAAATCACCATACAGGTTGTCTGAATTAGTGCAGGGTGCTACACTTATAAGTGAGCACCATATACTAAGCCAGCCTCTCACATTGGTGTGCAGCGGTTGGGATTCAAGCCTGCATTTTTTTACCAGCTAATCTAGGTGTGGATTAATTGAAAAACCATCACTAGCATTAGGCACATATAATATTTTATAGACTAAGTAAATTCTACTAAACTTGTAGGTTGGTTGTTAAGAGTCTAGCACATCCCCTTCTCCAATCTCTGGAAGTTTAGTTTACACTAGGGTAGGGTAGGTAGGTGAATAACCACACTACAACTAGTGAGCATGTCATTAGTTGGGGATCTTAGTGTTCCCCCGTCTGATAAGTACAGCGGTTTGAAGTTCCAGGAACTAAGGACCCTGTGTAGCCTTAGAAGAATAAAGGCAGGTAATAACCCCACCACTAAGCTGCTCTTAGAGCTACTTCATAAAGGATGACAAGACTCCTGGAGGGGCAGAAGAACAAGAAAATGATGGTGGGTATGCTTCAGACGAGGGGGCACCAGGGATTCCCCCTAGCGACCTCAATTCAAAGTATGGCCAAGAGGAGTCTGGTGACTCCATCCTGGCAAAATCTGATCCCCCAGGAAATAGTGCATATGGCACAGAGGGCGTACCCTTTATTCCTCCTGGAAGGGTTCAGAGTAGGCAGTGGTGGTCTAGGTCCCCTCTGTTGAATCCAATGCTTCAGACAATTCCATAGGGGCTTCGATTTCTAGTAAGAGGGGGGACTCCCTGGAAAGGGAGCACCATCGGATCAAATTTGAGAGAGTTAGACTCAGTCAAGATCAGTTGGCCTTTGACAAGGAGACCCTGGAAGTCCAGAAAGCTAGGAAGAAACTGGGTCTAGAGTCCCATGGTGGCAGCAATTGTGTCCTTAGAATCATGGAAACATCCTTTGACACTAGGAACCTGAGCAAGGAGGAAGATAAAATCCATAAATGGATCACTGCCTTGGGGAGGGCCTGTAAAGTTCAGAAGGTACCTCAAGGGCAGTGGGCAGCTATCCTGTGGCTCTCCTTTGCCAACAAAGGTAGAGATAAGCTCCTCACTGTTAGAGAAGAGGATGCTGACAATTAGTCAGTTCTGAAGAGTGACCTCATAGATGGATTTGGATTGGCCACTGAGCAATACAGGATTAAGTTCAGAGACACCCAGAAGGCACACACCTAGGGCTGGGTAGATTTAATTGATAGTGCTATTAAGGCTCTGGGAGGCTGGCTTCATGGAAGAAAGGTACAGGACTATGAAGGATTGTACAATTTGATAATGAGAGATCATATCCTCAATAACTGTCAAAACCAACTACTGCACCATTACCTGGTGGACTCTGATCTGACCTCTCCCCAAGAATTGGGAAAGAAGGCAGACAAATGGGTCGGCACCAGGGTTAGGCAGAAAAACCATGGTGGTGGAGGTGACCAGAAGCAAGATTCTTCAAAACCCCAAGAGAAGGTTGGGGAGAAGGGCAAAGACAAAAAGGAGTCTCCTCAATGTCCCCAAAAACCTGCATTTGGGGGTAAGTCCCAAAAATCCAAGAAGGGTAAAGAGAAACCTTGGTGTTATTTGTGTAAAGTAAAGACCCATTGGACAAGAGCTGCTGATTTTACAAAGGCCAAGGAACCTACTACCACTGTCCCTAAGGCAACTGCACCCCTAGCACCAGTACAAGTGGTAGTACAGCAACCAAAGAATTAGTAGGATTAACCTTGGGTTCTGAGGTGGGTTCTGACATAGACAGAACTCCAACTTAGGCTGTTCTAGTCTGTGATGGTGACATAGATCTTGCCACCTTACTAGTAAGTTCCACTAACTTGGGCAAGTACAGGCAACAGTCTTTAATCAATGGAAACAAAGCAATAGCTTTCAGGGACACAGGGTCAGTGTCACCATGGTCACAGAGAAACTTGTGCACCCTGCGCAGATCATACTTGGACAGATGTACCAAGTAACCAACACTAGCAATGTCAGTACTGATCATTCCTTGATTGTTGTGAATCTCAGCAAGGGAGCGGTAACTGGACCTAACAGAGTTGTGGTATCTCCAGATCTACCTGTAGAGTGTCTGATGGGCAATAATCTAGAAACTTCAGCCTCATCCGAAGTAGAGTTCAGGACTCATGCAGAGATGATGGGCATATCTGTCAGTGTCTTTGCTGTCACCAGGGCTCAGCTCAAACAGCTCAACACTGAGGGAGCACTGGATCATGGAAAATAGACCAGATTGCTCCCAGTGAGGACCAGTCTCTTGAGGTAGATGATCTCAGTCCCTCTGAAGGAACTGTCCCAGAGGAACCTGGGCCTGACCAGGCAGAGTTCTGGGGGGTAGATAGCCCTTTCCAGGGCGGGCTTCAGTTTGGAGCAGCAATACTGCCCCTCTCTTGAACAGCCCAGACAGCAAGCTGCTGCTGAGGAAGTAGGGACTGTCAGTGGGTCCCATAGGATCTATTGGGAAGATGGGCTTCTGCATTCTGAAGGTAGAGACCCCGAGCCTGGTGCTACCAGGAGGTTGGTAATCCCCCAGAAGTTCAGAGGTTTTCTTCTCTCCCTGGCACATGGCATTCCCCTTGCAGCTCACTTTGAGCAAATTAAGACTTGGGATAGTATTTTCCCTCATTTACACAGGCCTCATATGTCAGAAGACACCAAGGAGTTTTGTCACTCCTATGTCACTTGCCAAGTCAGTGGCAAGTCCGGTGGCACTACAAAGGCCCACTTAATTCCATTCCCAGTGGTTGGGGTTCCCTTTGAGAGGGTAGGGATTGACATTGTTGGTCCCTTGAACCCTCCAACTGCATATGGACGCAGTTACATCCTAGTAGGTATCCAGAGGCAATTACCCTTAGAACCACTACAGCTCCTGTAGTGTCCAGGGCCCTCCTGGGAATCATTTGCAGAGTGGACTTCCCTTAGGAGGTCTTAACAGACAGAGGTACCAACTTCATGTCTAGTTATATCACTGAAATGTGGAAAGAGTGTGGAGTAAACTATACGTTTACAACACCCTACCATTCACAGTACAAAGGGCTTGTTGAAAGGTTCAACACGACCCTAAAGGGTATGATCATGGGATGTCTTACTACCCTGCCTTCTCTTTGCCTACAGAGAGGTTCCTCAGAAGGGGGTTCTCTACAGCCCATTTGAACTCCTGTTTGGACATTCAGTTAGGGGTCCACTGTGTCTAGTTAAGGAGGGCCTGGAGCAACCTTTCAAACCTCCTAAACAGGACACGGTGGACTTTGTACTTGGCCTGCGTTCACGTATGGCTGACTATATGAAGAAGGCAATTAAAAACCTGGAGGCCAGCCAGGAGCTTCAGAAAGCTTGGCATGACCAAAAGGCTATCCTGACTGTTTACCAGCCAGGCCAGAAAGTGTGGCTGTTGGAGCATGGGGCCCCAGCAGCTCTACAGGGCAAATGGAGTGGCCCCCCACATCATCCTTGAAAAGAAAGGTGAGGTCACCTACCTGGTGGACCTGGGCACTCCAAGACGTCCCCACAGGGTACTTCATGTGAACCGCCTAAAACATTTTGCTGACAGAGCTGACATGAGCTTGCTTATGGCCACTGATGAGGGACAGGAGGAAGAGAGTGACCCTCTCCCTGAGCTCCTCTCTCAGAACCCTGTGGATGGGTCAATTGATGGAGTAGCCTAGGCAGGAAGCCTCACTGATCAGCAGCAAGCTGATTGCAGGAAGGTCCTCAATCAGCATAAGCACTGGTTTTCTCTGACACCCAGTCAAACTACCTGGTGTACCCATGAAGTGGACACAGGTGACAGTCTGCTAGTAAAGAACAAAATGTACAGGCAGCCTGACCATGTCAGAGACTTCATCAGGACAGAGGTCCAAAAGATGCTGGAATTGGAGGTCATTGAGCCTTCAAATAGCCCCTGGGCTAGTCCAGTAGTCCTTATGCCAAAACCTCAATCCAAGGGTGGAAAAAGAGAGATGAGGGTTTCTATGGACTACAGATGCCTTAATGCAGTCACTAGGACTGATGCCCATCCCATTCTCAGGGTAAATGAACTCATAGATACATTGGTCTCAGTCAAATATCTGAGTACATTTTACCTAATTGCAGACTTCTGGCAAATCAGACTAGCTGAGGATGCCAAGCCTAAGACAGCATTTTCAACCCCTAGTGGGCATTATCAATTTATTTTGATGCCCTTTGGTCTGCAAAAATGCACCTGCCACATTTCAGAGGTTGGTGAATAAAGTTCTAACAGGGCTGGATGTCTGCAGTGCAGAATATCTAGGTGATATTGCTGTCTTTAGCTCCACCTGGTCCACCTCAGGAATGTTCTGGAGGCCCTGCAGAAAGCAGGCCTCACTATCAAGGCCACAAAGTGCCAGATAGGTCAGAGCAAGGTTGTATACTTGGGTCACTTGGTAGGTGGAGGCCAAGTTCAGCCATTAGAGAGCAAAATCCAGACCATCATGGACTGGGTTGCTACCACTACCCAGACTCGGGTCAGAGCTTTCTTGGGCCTGACTGGGTACTATCGGAGGTTTGTTAAGGGATATGGTTCCATTGTGACTCCCCTTAATGATCTCACCTCCAAAAGAATGCCTAAGAAAGTTCAGTGGACAGTTAGCTGTCAAAAGGCATTTAAATGCCCTGAAGCAGGCCATGTACACTGCTCCATTCTGAAAAGTCCTGACTATTCCAAAATCTTCATTGTCCAGACAGATGCATCTGAGATAGGGGTAGGAGCTGTTTTGTCACAACTAAATGCAGAGGGCTAGGACCAACCAGTAGCTTTCATAAGCAGAAGGTTGACCCCAGGGTGAAACGTTGATCAGCTATAGAGAGGGAGGCCTTTGCTGTGGTCTGGGCCTTGAAGAAGTTGAGTCCATACCGGTTTGGTACTCACTTCCTTGTTCAGACAGACCATAAGCCCCTATTATGGCTTAAACAAATGAAGGGTGAAAATCCCAAACTTTTGAGGTGGTCCATGTCCCTAGAGAGGATGGACTTTTCAGTGAAACATAGGCCTGGGAACAACCATGCCAACACAGATAGTCTCTCCACATACTTCCACTTAAAAAGTAAGACTCAACTGGGCAAGGTTAGTCTCATCCCCTTACATTTGGGGGGGTTGAGAAGTAAAGTAGGATCTGCTTTCATGGTCACCCCCTCTTTTTGCTGGTGTCATTATGTTTTACTGACTAGTCTGACTGGGATCCTGCTAATCAGGACCCCAGTCTCTGTGCTTCTTCCCTAAATTGAACATGGTGAGTACCTAGGTACATTCCAGATTGGCTACTGGTGTACCCTTGTAAGTCCCAAGTATATGGTACTAAGGTACCCAGGGCATAGGTACAACAGGGGTCCCGCATGGGCTGAAGCATGTATTATGCGACCCATGGGAGACCACTCAAAATGTGACTACAGGCCTGCCATTGCAGCCTGTGTAGGCAGGTGCTAGCACCACTTTCGACAGATATGATTCCTTATATATGAGATCTCAACACTTATAAGTCACCCCTAAGGCAGGCCTTTCACTCCTGAAGGCAGGGTGCTCGGTTATAAGTGGGAGGGAGACCCTGCATGAGCAGGACACCTCTACAACATTCGGAGTCCATTCTGCATCAGCCATTACGATACATAGCGTGACCATGCGTCATTACTCGATGGCTATCTCTAAACTGGCTGTAATGAACCCTGTTTTGTTTGTTATCAAACATATTGAAATCATACACTGTAATGCTTCTCCAAGAGGCCCTCAGTGCTCCTGGTACCTGTCTTCTAGACCCGGACAGCAAACTGTGGCTGCTGCCGAGTAGAGACACGATTCTGCCTTACTGCTGCTTAGCCAAGCTCGAGCAGGGGAAGGCACGACAATAGGTTTCCTGTCACAGGGAGATGTGACCACCTCCCAGACAGGACTTAGTGTATTGGGACAAGGTGCCAGCACCACTAGACTGCTTTGAAGGGCACATATGGTGCCCTTCTTGCATACTCCAGTTGGAACCAGTTCAGGGAGCTGCTGGCTCCCGCTCTGGCATGGAGCTGGACAAAAGACATGGGAGTATCCTCCCCACTGTCCAGCACCTCCAGTGAGAGGGTCCCCTGAATCATCCCAACCCTTTCCTTAGGGTACTTAAGGCCTTACCCATGGGTGGTTCCTTAGATTTGTCGTGGGACAATATTCAGATCCAAACCACTTCAACTGTCTGGACACTTTGGACTTCGATGGACTTTGCTTTGGGAACCGAGACTGCAACTGGGAAGACTCCTGCTGCTCCTGGTCTTGTTGTCTTACAGTCTTCTACATCGTCTGTGCCTGTGCTCCATACAGGTTCTTCACAAGGACTATGGACATCCAAGACATCCAAAGGAATCTCCCTTGGAGCGAAGGAGTCACTCCCCTGCAACTGCAGGCACCGCAACAAAGCTGACCGGTCAGCTTTTCCTGAGCTCCTACAGACTCCTAAAGATTCAGCAGCACAAGTGGTGGTTCTGCAACTCCCTCGAGGCCTGCACTGTCTTCACAGCAAGTTTAAAGCCATTATCCCTCGTCGGAACCGCTGGAGCAGTACCCCTGTGCTTCGTGTCGACTTGCAGTTGCCAAGGCTTGTTGACTGTCTTCCCCAGAGATCTTCAGGCTCCAAGCAACTACAGCCTCAAGCATCTCCCACAGCTAAGATCTTCGCCTGCACCAGATCCTCTGCACCGTGGGCTTTCATCCCTAGGTGAGCTGCTCAAGGTCTTCTTGCAACTCCTGTGCCTTTGGCCAGTGAGTTCTCTTGAGGATCTTCTTCGGCTCCAGTGGGTTCCCCTGCTTGCTCGGGCCTGCTCTGACTTACCTGCTTGTGGTGAGTCATTTGGACTTTACTGGTCCCGAAACTGAACCTTTTTCTACGACTACGTTGATTGCTGTTGCCAAGGCTTGTTGGTGCCCCTGCTGGACACTGACACCTTGGCTCTTGACATCCGACATGGGACAGCTCGTGAACTGCTCCTGGTCTTCCACAGTGTCGCCTGGTCCGCACAGCTGCAACTGCAAGGGCACCATCAACTCCCCTGCATCTCCGAAATCGGTGGGCATTCATCTTCCATGCCTCCTGGTCACTCCTGAGTGGCATAGACTCTGTCCCCTCTGCTTGCATGTACCTCTCATCTTGAATCCACCTTTGGGTTCCACCGGACTCTATCGCCTTCTTCGCCAGCGGCATCATCACTGAAGTCCTTCATTGTGGTCTACGGCAGTTTCCGGCATCACTTCGCACCTATGCACCCAGCTTCCCTGGTGTAGGTATGCTGGTTCCTGGGGCATCCACGGGTGGGGTGACTCGCCAACCTTCCATCTTCCACTGTGTTTCTTAAGGGTTCACTGGGAGGAGTCATTTTTCTTTAAAACTGCAACCGCATCTTACCAATTGGCTTGTACTGAGTATGCAGTTGTGTTCCCACTCTACACACAACCTCCGTGGGGTTCCTAGATACTCACCTTGGGTGGTTCCTTGGGTCCCCGACTCTTCTACTTCTTCTGGGTCCATTCTTGACTTAGGTCGAGGTTCACATTCTACTATTGTAGTAGATGGTTTGGTTTCCCCCGGAGACCATTGTCTATTTGTGCTACTTACGTGTTCTATTTCCAAAGTATCGTGTGTATTGTGGTTATATCCCCGGGTAGTAGATATTGCAGTGTGATAGGGAGTGTTTATAATAAATACATATTTTTATAACTACATTGTGTGGTTATTTTTCACTTAACCTATACCATTAGATTAAGTACTGGTAAAAACAGGCTGCTTTGCACTCCTTTTGGACTAAGCCTGAGGACTGCTCTCCACAGTTACCACTTAGAGAGCTTTCTAAGCTTGTCTAAGACCACTAAGATCACTATAAGGGTTGTCTGAATTAGTGCAGGGTGCTACACTTACATAAATTAGCACCATATACTAAGCAAGCCACTCACATTAATCTATGCCACTCTACTCTATTCCACTCCACTCTATGACACTCTTCTCCACTCTACACCCCTCCACCCTACACCCCTCCATTCTATGACACACTACTCCACTCTGCAACACTCAACTCCACTCTATGACATTCTACGCCACTCAATGTCCCTTCACTCAATGCCTCTACATTCTAGACCCCTCCACACTATGCCATTCTACATCACTCCACTCTACACTCCACGATACTCCACTCCACTCCACCCTACACCACTCTGTGCCACTCTACTCCATTCCTCTCTTCTCTACGCCACTAACTTGAGCCACGCTGAACAGCAGCCACACTGGAGTGAAACATGTCTAAAAAACATTGGTATAGCCAGTAGGTCTTGCATAGGTAACACCTATTGTATTTGCAGGTATAGCAGGTGCAGGACAGAGGACCAAGTCCCGAGTCCTGAAATGGTCACCACAACATTTCTGTTCATGTGGCAGCCAGCCAATCAGAGATCATTCCAAAAATAGCACCCTCAGCCAAAATAGAAAGCTTACATTTTGGAATTTCAGTCCAAATGTCAATGTATCTGTAAATGTTGAACCTTGATTTCTTCAAAACAACAGAACACACTTACACAAAATCACAAAAGCACACTTTCTGGGTAAAGATCTAGGGGGAAGTTTTACTTTGAATTTACCCAAAACAGCGCAGCAAGTCAAGTTGCTGCCCTGCGTTGCATGAGTGGAAGAGAGCTGAAAAGCACCATATCTTGTAAGATATGACACTCTTCAGCTCTCTCCATGCACTGTTGCACTTGAGACTGCCTACTGCCAACACAGGCACCCTTGCACCATGGTGTAAGGGTGCTTGCGTTACAGGCAGGAATGTTTTTGTGTACGAAGGGAAACCTTCCTGAACAAAAGCAGTCCTTAGAGGAATATTTCTCTCTCCATGTGTGCTGCAGGATGCTTAAATACATGCCTTTTTGTGAAGGGATACCAATTATTTAAGTGGTGTAATTACCATGTCCAATAAAGTTCACACCCCATTACATTTTGGTAGGCAAAGCTGCCAGTATTAATTAGAAAAATATGTCTGTTAAATCCAAGACATGGAACTTTTGGTGCAGAGCTTTTCATGCACTTAGCACCAAACTCTTTACGTGATGCCTCATTTTCTGGGCAAACCTCGAAGAAAGGGATAGTTATCGCTGCCTATAAATTGTGAATGCCTCAATTTTTTTTCTCGATAATTATCACATCCGATTCCAGTGCACTTGTTTTTCAGGACCTTAGGCTAATGACATTTTTCCACTTTTTTTTTCTTAATCCCTCATAAAATCTCATGTATTCAAAAGGCAAGACGGAGGGCGGGGGTGGGTAGATGGACAATTCTTTCTCTTTCTACTGCACAATTGAAACCTCCCTCTTGCGTGTTACTCCTATTGGCTTCCATGGGACGGATGAGTCTACTTGTGCTGTTTGTTTTTGAGTCAGTTGTGATCATAGCATGCTGAGCACATACTAATTGTAGAGGAGTGAGTGAAAGACAAAAGAACACAATAAACAACTGCGCTCTTGCTTGTGTTTCTCTTTCACTTCATGTGGTCAGGTTTCCCTCTCCCTCCCACGCTGGGGATCGGCTTTGCTGTAAATGCTGGAATGTGTCCAGGCTTGCGTTTTTTTTTCTCGTTTTTTTTTCTCTTCACTCCACAGCATTTCAGAACTCTTTGATCTGTTGCCTCCTTACCCGGAAGAGAACTCTGGGCCCGCTCAGCTGTGGGGAGCCGAGGCTCTGGGCACACGTGGGAAGCCTGGCAGGCCTCCCACTCCCTGCCAAATTTGGTCGCACAAAAGGGGCCAGAAAGAGAGAGAGAGGGAAAAAGGAGCCTGGATGAAAGAGAACCGCCGCCGCTGCTGGAGATGAAAGGGTCCCCGGGTGCTTGCCTCCTCCCCCTGTGGCAAGCCGAGGCCTACGCTCTCCGTCCCTCAGTGGCACGCACTGCAGGCCTCAGGGCCAGCAGACAGCACTCCAGGAGGGGGGACCAGCCACAACAGACAGAGAAGGCCACACGGGAGACCAGAGCGGGACATGGCGCGTTACAAGGATTGTGGGGCAGTCTTCTTTCTCGCTCTTTCTTTTGATAATAACATGACCACTTTCAAGCTGTGACTCCTAAATATCTTTTTTTTTCAAAACAGTTCAATGGAAGGTTCAAGTTCGTTGCTCGACTACGAGAGAACGGTCCTCACTGCAACTTTACAACTGTATCAGAATAATAGCACCGCGGGGAGGGGCGAATGAGACTGCCACTTCAGGGGAAAGACTGGACGTCCACACCAGGTCGAGAGGGTAGGAGGCACTCCAGGAGGAGAGGGCTACCATACATGCCAACATTTAAGAAGAGGAAAGCAGTGGCGGCTAGTCTGCCAAGGCGGAGGAGAGTTGCCCCACTACTTTTAAAACAGTGTAAAGGGGTAAAATAAAACGATAACTTGGTTATGATCGTTTTATTTTTGGTTTCTGTGGGCTGTTTAGGGCGGGTCAGAACTGGTTGCTCGGGGTGCGGAGAGGAGTGGACTATGAACAATAAGTGGGATGACTGCTTGGCCCGCCGTTTCACTCATGCGCACTTTGCATATTCCCTACCAGGTTGTAATGGACAGCCTGGTAGGGAAAATGCACAGGCTCCCTGTCTTGATCTGAGTGCCGATAAATGGCGCTCAGACCAATCACAACGCTGCATTGCAGCGTTGTGATTGGCTCAAGGGAGCCTGTGTGCCCGGGAGCTTCTGCAGCTTCTTCCGGACTGAGGTCAGGAAGAGCAGAGAAGCGGAGGAGCGATGCAGCCAGAAATGGTAAGTGTGTTTTTTGTTTTAAAAATTCTTTCTGCCCGCGTGTTCCTGCCCAGGTTTTTCTCACTCACTGTTCTTCCTGCCAACAGAAGCCCCGCCCACCCCTGGACCTAAGGAATGCAGGCTGCAGTGCGGGCACGAGCTGCTGGTGCACCAAAAATATGCTAAAGGCAAGCCCGTATGTACCAGACTGTGCCTGGACCACGCTCAGCACCAGGAACCTTGGCCCCACCACCATCCATTTTAACACCACAACTGTGGTCGCCACCGTAGCCAAAGAATGCCGCCACTACTCCCCCATCATCCTCTGTGACCTCAAAAAACCACGCTGGTAAACACGCTGCTGCTGCACATCCCCTAGCGCCACAGTAGGACATTTCTTCTGCACCCATTGCGATTTTTACCTGCGACACCTCAGATGCCGACATCACCACCTCCAAACAACCGACGCACCTCACCACCGCCCCAGCACCAACTGTCTGCCATGCTCCTCAAAATACAATGCCTCGGGCTACACTCCACTGAAATCTGGGACCTCCTGAACAGCAACACACCTAACCTTCCCTTCCTGATCAAAACATGGCTCAACCCAACCTCCAAAGCGAACATCGCCACAGCCATCCTGCTCACCTACAAAATCATACACTGGGACAGAACCCACAAACCAGGCCGCCATCTTCAAAAACATGATTGACTGCACCACCTCCATGGACTTGGACACCAGCCTCATGGAACACCTCCACTTCAAAATACAAATGGACTACAATGCCACCCTTAAGGAAACCCTCACCTACAGTTTCCCGGGCCCCTGCCCCCCCCGGTGCCCTCGAGCGGAATTTCTGCAACCACACCGCAGACTTCATCGCTCCCCTCTACATCAGCTCAACCAACTACATACTTCTCTGGGACCTCAATTTCCATGTGGTTGACACCACAGACCCTAACTCCACGGCCTCTTTGGAAAGCCTCAGCAAACTCGGACTCATCCAGCTCATCCAAGGACCAACCCACAAAGCAGGCCACACCCCTACTACATTTTCTCCTCAAACTACACTATCACCACTACCCACTTGACCCAGCTCACATGGTCTGACCACCACATTATACATTTAAAGATACTCGCCCACCAGGCAACCCCACCAGAAAAACCACAAGCACCATCAAGATATTGGGGCAAAATATCCGAAAACTGGACACTAAAGGAACGCCCACCCAAACACACCGGTCCTTGCTGTCAACACCAAGCTCTTCAATAAATGGCTCGACTACTGCGCCAACCACACCAGCTCCACCAGAAACAAGACCCATCAAAAACAGCAAACAGCCCAGCTGGTACACAAACAACCTCAGACAGTCCAGGCGCCACTGCAAACAACTTGAGTGAAAATGGAGACTCAACAAAAACACCACCGCAACATCCACATACAAAGCCGCCCTCAATCTCCAACAACTATGAGATGGAAAGCAAAAGGCCCTAATTCTCAGACTTGAAGCCAGCTGCAACAATGCCAAAGAAATCTTCACCATCGTCAAGGAGTTCTCCGAGCCCGCAGCTGCCAACAACGACATCATTCCATCCCAAACACTCTGCAACAACCTCTCAATCTTCTTCGAACAGAAGATTGCAAGATCTGCAACACATTTGACCCTCAGTATACTGATACCACAACCAGCTGGACACCTCCTTCATCGCCAAACAGCAGCAAAGCAACTGGAAGCCCCTCTCGAATGAAGAAATCACTGTCCTGATGAATACAATCCATTCAGGAACCCCCTCAGACCCATGCCCCCACTTCATATACAACCTTCAAAGAACCATCATATCCGCTAAGCTCACTGCTATAATTAACACCTTCATAACCACCATCACCTTCCCATGTTGCTGGAAAAATGCAGAAGTCACTACTCTATTGAAGATACCAACAGCGGACCTGACACTCTACAGACTTATCTCGCTCCTGCCTTTTCCAGCTAAAGTCATTAAGAAAGCCAACTCACAGATCACCTAGAACTCCATCACCTCCTAGACAGCTATCAATCGGGCTTTCGTCGCAATGACAGCACAGAGACAACCCTCATTGCAGGCACCAATGACATCAGAAGCATCCTTTACCAAGGAAAAATGGGCACACTCATCCTCCTCGACCTCACCACAGTTTTCGATATGGTCTCCCACAAGTCACTCATCAGAAAGCTTCAGCACCTGGGTATCTGCAGACTGGTCCTCAAGTGAATATTCTCTTTCCTTATGGACAGAATTTAACGAGAAAGACTTCACTCCTGCACCTAAGAAACTCATATGCAGAATCTCTCCAGGATCAGCGCTTAGCCTAACACTCTTCAACATCTTTATGATGCCCCTCACAGACATTGTCAGAGCCCACGGCATCAAAATAGTATCCTACGCCAATGACACACAGCTCATCCTCTCCCTTATTGACACAACCTGCACCGCTAAAGCAAACTTCGCCAACTGCATGAGAAACATCACTGCTTGGATGAAAAACAACTGCCTCCAGCTGAACACAGACAAAACCGAAGTCCTGATCTTCAGCAACAACCACTCCCCCTCGGATGCCTCTTGGTGGCCCTCTGAACTTGGCCCCCCACCCACCCCTGTAGACCATGCCAAGAACTTGGAATCATACTGGAAACCAACCTCTCCATGAGCATACATTTCAACACTTTCTCTTCATCATGCTTCCACTCCCTGCAACTGCTTCACATGATTTTCAATTGGATCCCACTGAACACCAGACAAACGGTCACCCAGCTCCTATCATAAGTAGACTACATTACAGAAATGTCCTCTACATCGGAATCTCAGGCCATGTCCTACACTGACTCCAAACCACCCAGAATGCCACCGCCAGACTCATCCTGAACATCTTGTAAAATAAGCCCATCTCTCCTCAACTCAACAATCTCCACTGGTTCCCAGTCCAGGAAATATGTCAGTAGAAGCTGCTCTGATGCCTACAAATCTCTTCACAAGACTGGTCCTGCTTACCTCAACCACCGCCTCAACTTCTACTAACCCAACAGACAACTTTCGATCTGCATCCCAGGCAGAGCACACCTCCTTCGAATCAAGAAAACCAGATGCAGATGATGTTCATTCTCACACCTCGCAGCCAAGACCTGAACCGACCTCCCAAAACACCTCAGAACCTCTCTTTCCCTCATGGATTTCCAAAGGAACCTCAAGACATGGCTCTTCCAGATGAAACAGGCATGCTCTCTTCCTCTCCCATCAGGACTCCCCTACTCAACACCTGGATACCCTCATGGGTCATTAGGCGGTCTCTACAAATTAACATAATATAAAATATCTACATTAGATGCACATTCAATACTTAAGATTTCATTTAGCTACAGATTGGATATTAAAGGGCGAGTGAGGTACTTCAAACAACCCTCTTCTCTTGTATTTAGTACCCCTATTGATTTAATGTCTGTTTAGAGACAAATTTAGCGAACTAACAGAAATCATGTAATCAAAAAGGAAGTGTCTATTTACTGGGCTGCCAGCTTAATTGAACATAATCTCACCTATTTACCCAGCGGCCTCCAAAATAGTATATATTCTCTGCTGTTTAGCCAGCCATAGGCTAAATAGTAGAGATTGACTGGTGGCCGGATGAACAGTGTGAAGGAGGTCTTTATTCAGCAGGCCATACAGAACAAGCATTAGCATAGCCAATAGGTCTCGCTCTTGGGACCTTCTAAGTATTTAGTTATGCAGCACAATATCCTTTGTGCAACCACATCAACTGTTGAGTGGCTAAACACTTATAAGGTCCCAAAGGTGAGACCTATTGGCTATGCCAATGCTTGGTGTGGTTGTGTGTGTGGTTGTGTGTGTGTGGTTGTGTGTGTGTGTGGTTGTGTGTGTGGTTGTCTGTGTGGGTGTGTGTGGGTGCGGTTGTGGGTGTGTGTGTGGATGTGTGGTTGTGTGTGTGGTTGTGTGTGTGTGGTTGTGTGTGTGTGGATGTGGTTGTGTGTGTGTGGTTATGTATGTGTGTGGTTGTGTGTGTGTGGTTGTGTGTGTGTGGTTGTGTGTGTTTGTGTGTGGTTGTGTGTGTGGTTGTGTGTGTGGTTGTGTGGGTGGTTGTGTGGGTGGTTGTATGTGTGGTTGTGTATGTGTGTGTGGTTGTGTGTGTGTGGTTGTGTGTGTGGTTGTGTGTGTGTGGTTATATGTGTGGTTGTGTGTGTGGTTGTGTGTGTGGTTGTCTGTGTGGCTGTGGTTGTGTGTGTGTGTGTGTGGTTGTGTGTGTGTGGTTGTGTGTGGTTGTATGTGTGGTTGTGTGTGTGGTTGTTGTTGTGTGTGCTTGTGTGTGTGGTTGTGTGTGGTTGTGTGTGTGGTTGTGTGTGTGGTTGTGGGTGTGTGTGTGTGGATGTGTGGTTGGGTGTGTGGGTGTGGATGTGTCTGTGTGTGTGGTTGTGTGTGTGTGGTTGTGTGTGTGTGGTTGTGTGTGTGTGTGGTTGTGTGTGTTTGTGTGTATGGTTGTGTGTGGTTGTGTGTGTGGCTGCGTGTGTTGTTGTGTGTGTAGTTGTGTGTGTGGTTGTGGTTGTGTGTGGTTGTGTGGGTGATTGTGTGTGTGGTTGTGTGTGGTTGTGTGTGTGGTTGTGTGTGTGTGTGGTTGTGTGTGTGTGTGTGTGTGGTTGTGGTTGTGTGGGTGTGTGGTTGTGTGTGTGGTTTTGAGTGTGGTTGTGTGTGTGGTTGTGTGTGTGGTTGTGGTTGTGTGTGTGGTTGTGTGTGGTTTTGTGTGTGCTTGTGTGTGTGCTTGTATGTGTGAGGTTGTGTGTGTGTGTGGTTGTGTGTGTGGTTGTGTGTGTGGGTGTGTGTGGGTGCGGTTGTGGGTGTGTGTGTGGATGTGTGGTTGTGTGTGTGGTTGTGTGTGTGTGGTTGTGTGTGTGTGGTTATGTGTGTGTGTTTGTGTGTGTGTTTGTGTGTGTGGTTGTGTGTGTGTGTGGTTGTATGTGTGTGGTGTGTGTGGTTGTGTGTGTGGTTGTGTGTGTGGTTGTGTGGGTGGTTGTATGTGTGGTTGTGTGTGTGTGGTTGTGTGTGTGTGTGGTTGTATGTGGTTGTCTGTGTGGTTGTGGGTGCGGGTGTGGTTGTGTGTGTGGTTGTGTGTGGTTGTATGTGTGGTTGTGTGTGTGGTTGTGGTGTGTGTGCTTGTGTGTGTGGTTGTGTGTGGTTGTGTGTGTGTGGTTGTGTGTGTGGTTGTGGTTGTGTGTGTGGTTGTGTGCGTGGTTGTGGTTCTGGGTGTGTGTGTGTGGATGTGTGGTTGGGTGTGTGGGTGTGGATGTGTGTGTGTGTGTGGTTGTGTGTGTGTGGTTGTGTATGTTTGTGTGTATGGTTGTGTGTGGTTGTGTGTGTGTGGTTGTGTGTGTGGCTGTGTGTGTTGTGTGTGTGTTGTTGTGGTTGTGTGTGGTTGTGTGGGTGATTGTGTGTGTGGTTGTGTGTGTGGTTGTGTGTGTGGTTGTGTGTGTGTGTGTGGTTGTGGTTGTGTGGGTGTGTGGTTGTGTGGGTGGTTTTGAGTGTGGTTGTGTGTGTGGTTGTGTGTGTGGTTTTGTGTGTGCTTGTGTGTGTGGTTGTGTAAGTGGGCTTGTGTGTGTGGTTGTGGTTGTGTGTGTGGGGTTGTGTGTGTGGTTGTGTGTATTGTGTGTGTGTGGTTGTGTGTGGGTGTGGTTGTGGTTGTGTGGGTGTGTGGTTGTGGGTGTGGTTTTGAGTGTGGTTGTGTGTGTGGTTGTGTGTGTGGTTGTGTGTGGTTGTTTGTGTGGTTGTTTGTGTGGTTCTGTGTGTGCGGTTGGGTGTGGTTGCGTGTGTGTGTGGTTGTGTGTATGGTTGTGGTTGTGTGTGGTTGTGTGTGTGCTTGTGTGTGGTTGTGTGTGTGGTTGTGGTTGTGTGTGTGGTTGTGTGTGTGGTTGTAGTTCTGTGTGGGTGCGGTTGTGGGTGCGGGTGTGGATGTGTGGTTGAGTGTGGTTGGGTGTGGTTGTGTGTGTGGTTGTGTGTGTGTGGTTGTGTGTGTGGTTGTGTGTGTGGCTGTGTGTGTGTGGTTGTGTGTGTGGTTGTGGTTGTGATTGTGTGTGGTTGTGGTTGTGTGTGTGGGGTTGTGGATGTGGTTGTGTGTGGTTGTGGTTGTGTGTGTGTGTGTGGTTGTAGGTGTGGTTGTGTGGGTGTGGTTGTGAGTGGTTGTGTGTGGTTGTGTGTGTGTGTTTGTGGTTGTGTGTGGTTGTGGTTGTGTGTGTGGTTGGGTGTGGTTGTGTGGTTGTGTGTGGTTGTGTGTGTGTGGTTGTATGTGTAGTTGTGTGTGTGGTTGTGTGTGTGTGGTTGTGTGTGGTTGTGTGTGTTGTGTGTGTGGTTATGGTTGTGTGTGTGTGTGGTTGTGGTTGTGTGTGTGTGGTTGTGGTTGGGTGTGTGTGTGGTTGTGGATGTGGTTGTGTGTGTTTGTGGTTGTGTGTGTGTGGTTATCAGTGTGGTTGTGGGGATGGTTGTGTGTGGTTGTTTGTGTGGTTGTGTGTGTGTGTGGTTGTGTGTGTGTTTGTGCATATAGTTTGGTGTGGTTGTGTGTGGTTGTGTGTGTGGTTGTGTGTGTGGTTGTGGTTGTGTGTGTGGTTGAGTGGTTGTGTATGATTGTGTGTGTGTGTGGTTGTGTGTGGTTGTGTGGTTGTGCATGTGGTTGTGTGTGTGGTTGTGTGTGTGGTTGTGTGTGTGTGGTTGTGTGTGTGGTTGTGTGTGTGTGGCTGTGGGTGTAATTGTATGTGTGTGTGTGGTTGTGTGTATGTGTGTGGTTGTGTGAGTGTGTGGTTGTGTGTGTGGTTGTGTGTGGTTGTGTGTGTGTGTGTGTGTGGGGTTGTGTGTGTGGTTGTGTGTGTGGTTGTGTGTGTGGTTGTGGTTGTGGTTGTGTGTGTGGTTGTGTGTGTGACAGTAATACTAAAAGCATATCAAAATAAAGGAACACAAACATCGAGTTTGTAGAAAGAGAAAGCACATTGTAAGTCAAACGGGAGTAGCAAAGCATTAACAGAACAACATGTTCTTTGATGTTTGATGTTCTTTGAACAAGAACATCAAAGGGGCGCCGCGAAAGTGATCGCAGGCAAAAGTGAAAGTGATTACGGGCGCTTAATGAGCATGATGAGGTTTGCCATATGGTGCCTTGGCTCCAAAGCGCGCGCCGCACTCATGCACTGTAGCGCTAGGCTGGCCATGGTAGCATTTTTTTGAGCCCTCACTAAAAGTCTCGCCAGACCAGCGCATGCACTGGGTCTGGCGAGACCTAAAAAGGGGACTTAAGGCAATGGTAGGGTGGTGGCCATCTTGTAATGCAGGTTACGTGGTAATGGGGTTTTGAGTGTGGTGTGTGTGGTTGTGTGTGTAGTTGTGTGTGTGGTTGTAGTTTTGTGTGTGTGTTGTGTGTGTGGTTGTGTGTGGTTTGTGTGGTTGTTTGTGTGGTTGTGTGTGTGCGGTTGGGTATGGTTGCATGTGTGTGTATGGTTGTGGTTGTGTGTGGTTGTGTGTGTGCTTGTGTGTGGTTGTGTGTGTGGTTGTGGTTGTGTGTGGGTGCGGTTGTGGGTGCGGGTGTGGATGTGTGGTTGAGTGTGGTTGTGTGTGGTTGTGTGTGTGGTTGTGTGTATATGATTGTGTGTGTGTGGTTGTGTGTGTGGTTGTGTGTGTGGTTGTGTGTGTGTGGTTGTGTGTGTGGTTGTATGTGTGGTTGTGTGTGTGGTTGTGTGTGTGGTTGTGTGTGTGGTTGTGTGTGTGGGTGTGTGTGTGGTTGTGTGTATGGGTGTGTGTGTGGTTGTGTGTATGGGTGTGTGTGTGGTTGTGTGTGGTTGTGGTTGTATGTGTGGTTGTGGTTGTGTGTGGTTGTGGTTGTGTGTGGTTGTGGTCGTGTGTGTGTGTGTGGTTGTAGGTGTGGTTGTGTGGGTGTGGTTGAGTGTGGTTGTGTGTGTGGTTGTGTGTGTGTGTGTGTGGTTGTGTGTGTGGTTGTGGTTATGTGTGTGTGGTTGTGTGTGGTTGTGTGTGTGTGGTTGTGTGTGTAGTTGTGTGTGGTTGTGTGTGTGGTTGTGTGTGGTTGTGTGTGTGGTTGTGTGTGTGGTTGTGTGTGTTGTGTGTGGTTATGGTTGTGTGTGTGTGTGGTTGTGGTTGGATGTGTTTGTGGTTGTGTGTGTGGTTATCGGTGTGGTTGTGGGGATGGTTGTGTGTGTGTGGTTGTTTGTGTGGTTGTGTGTGTGTGGTTGTGTGTGTGTTTGTGTGTATGTTTGGTGTGGTTGTGTGTGTGGTTGTGTGTGTGGCTGTGTGTGTGGTTGTGGTTGTGTGTGTGGTTGTGTGGTTGTGTGTGATTGTGTGTGTGTGGTTGTGTGTGGTTGTGGGTGTGGTTGTGCATGTGGTTGTGTGTGTGGTTGTGTGTGTGTGTGGTTGTGTGTGTGGTTGTTGTGTGTGTGTGGCTGTGGGTGTAATTGTATGTGTGTGTGGTTGTGTGTATGTGTGTGGTTGTGTGAGTGTGTGGTTGTGTTTGTGTGTTGGAAGGTGTTCACCGGGGAGGCTGCAGAATGCGTTCCTGACCACCCGGGGACCCACCCCTCCTAGAGTTAGGCCGAGCAAGAGCGGGGAGGCCCTTCCTGGAAGGGTCTCGTACCTAGGATCGCACACGCTGCGCTTACACTCTTCTGATAGAGGGACACCACACAGTAGTTCTTCGTAAGACAGTATACTTTATCGTTAGTTGTAAGGGATCTTTATGATCCGGAAGGCAGGTATGGAATTAGTGCCACAAGCGGCGGCGATCTCGTGATGGGGGTATGGGGGTAGCTGGACAGTCTTTGAGTCAATGTCTCTGCGGAGTATCCTGCGCACAGCGCTCAATCCTCGAGCTGGGGGGATGTTGCTTCTCTCGGCAATCTCTGCCATTCTCTTGGAGGAGGGTGCCGCGAGTCACTCAGCAGGCACAGGTGGTTCGTAGTTCGGGGAGCCGCGACAGCGTCAGCAGGGCTCAGATGGTTCAGAGTTCGGGGAGCCGCGACAGCGTCAGCAGGGCTCAGATGGTTCAGAGTTCGGGGAGCCGCTACAGCGTCAGCAGGGCTCAGATGGTTCAGAGTTCGGGGGGCCGCGACAGCGTCAGCAGGGCTTAGATGGTTCAGAGTTCGGGGACCCGCGACAGCGTCAGCAGGGCTCAGATGGTTCAGAGTTCGGGGACCCGCGACAGCGTCAGCAGGGCTCAGATGGTTCAGAGTTCGGGTAGCGTTCTTCGGTTCGGGGAGCGATCGAGCCGCGACCAGGTCAGCAGGCTCTCTTCAGTCCAGGTCTTCTCTGCCTCCCGTCCCTTTCGCACCCCTTGTTATACTTCCCCTCCTCTTTGAAGTCCGGAGTCCTCGCCGAGAGAGGTCTTGGTGCCTGGGGGCGGGGTGTCGGGGCTTCCTGTCGCTCGGCCCTTTGATCTGTTCAGGTGGGTCCGGGAGGGACTCCAGACACCCAGCAGGCGAGGAGGCCGCTCACCGGGGGCCTGGTGGCCGATCGAAACCATCCTTGGGGAAGAGACCAGAGGTGTGACAGGGTCGGCGCCTCTCGGTCTGGCTTGGGGGGTTTCTCTCTCCCTCGGCCGGGCATGCGTGTTGGGGTCTGGCCGGCCATCGGGATGTTGGGCCATGGTGGCCGGAAGTCTGTGACATTGAAGATCGGTGCGGTTGCAGGGGGGCTTGCTGGTCGGGAGGGCCCACGCCACGAGGCCGGTCTCACACGTGCCCCCCCCCAGCTGAAAGGCGGGGAGAACTACCCATCCACTTGGGGGTTCTCCTCGCTGAAGCGGAAGAATCGGGACAGGCTATCCGCGTTGGCGTGGTCCGTCCCGGGGCGATGCTCCACAGTGAAATCCATCCCCTGGAGGGAGATGGACCAGCGTAGCAGCTTGGGGTTTTCTCCTCGCATCTGCATCAACCACCGCAAGGGTCGGTGATCTGTTTGAACTCGGAAGTGTGTTCCAAACAGGTAGGGCCGTAGCTTTTTGAGGGCCCAGACTACTGCGAAGGTCTCCCTTTCAATGGTGCTCCACCGCTGTTCTCGAGGCAGCAACATTCGGCTTTCTGGCATGGGGGAGTCCATTGTATTTTCTTGGATGTTTTTGGAGGTTAGCTCTGTGAGGGGGCCTGCGATGCTGCCATAGTGCTTAATAAACCTCCGGTAGTAACAGGTGAGGCCCAGGAAGGCCCGGACTTCTGTCGTTGGGGGTTCCCAGGACAAGATGGCGTCGATCTTTGGCTGGAGAGGGGCGACCTGCCCGCTTCCCACCTGGTGCCCCAGATAGATTACGGAGCCTTGTCCAATTTGACATTTGCTGGCTTTGATGGTGAGGCCGGCCTGGCGCAGAGCCAGCAGGACTTGTCGGAGGTGCTGGAGGTGCTCGGTCCATTGAGAGCTGAATACCGCTATATCGTCTAGGTACGCTGCGCTGAACCCCTCTAGTCTGGACAAGACCCTGTTCACCAGCCGCTAGAAGGTGGCTGGGGCATTCTTCATTCCAAACGGCATCACCCTAAAGCGGTAGTGCCCATCCGGGGTGGAGAAGGCGGAGCGCTCCTTGGCTCCCTCGGTGAGGGCAATCTGCCAGTATCCGCAATTAGGTCGAAGGTGCTGAGGTAGCGAGCGGCCCCGAGGCGGTCGATGAGCTCGTCGGCGCGGGGGATAGGGTGATCGTCCGCTCGGGTGACCGCATTGAGTCCACGGTAGTCCACACAAAACCTCAGCTCGGGGGCGACACCAGGGGAAGCCGCTTTCGGGACCAGGACTACCGGGCTGGCCCAGGGACTGTCGGAGGGTTCAATCACCCCGAGGGCCAACATCTTCGCTACCTCGGTCTGGATGCAGGTTCGGACCCGATCAGGGACCCGGTAGGCCCGGTGTCTCACTGGCGGGCTGTCGCCGGTGTTCACGTCGTGGACACACCAGTCGGTGACCCCAGGGGTTAGGGAGAAGAGGTCCGTGAACTGCCTTGTAGCTGGCGGCAGTCGTCGGACTGTTGGACTGTGAGGGCGGTTGACAGTCTCACCCCCTCCACAGAACCATCGGTCTCTTTAGCCCCCAGGGGGTTTGGAAGGGGCTCGGTGTCTTCTTCAGCCCCATCGTCGGTGGCCAGGAGTAAACTCAACTCCGTCCTCACAAAATGGGGTTTGAGGCAGTTCACGTGGAGGACCTGGAGGGGGGTCCGCGGGGACTGCACATCGACGAGATAGGTGACTTGGCTCTTCCGCTCGACCACCTTGAAGGGTCCAGTCCATTTGTCCTGGAGGACGCAGGGTTTCACCGGGGCCATGACCCAGACTTGTTGGCCCGGCTGAAACTCGACCAGCGTGGCATTCTGGTCATACCAGCGCTTCATCTCTTCCTGGCTAGCCTCGAGGTTCGCCTCTGCGAGTTCTCGGAATTTCCGGGTCTGGTTGCGGAGCGCCAAGATGTATCGGAACACATCCGGAGGGGTCCCCCGGGGAGTCGTTTCCCCACCCTCCTTGACCAGGCTCAGGGGTCCCCGGACGGGGTGTCCGTATAGTAGTTCGAACGGGCTGAACCCCAGAGATTTTTGTGGAACCTCTCGGTAGGCGAACAGGAGGCAAGGGAGGAGGACGTCCCATCTCCGGCGTAGGGGTTCTTCGAGGCCCATGATCATTCCTTTCAGTGTCCTGTTAAATCGCTCGACTAGGCCATTCCCTTGGGGGTGGTATGGGGTGGTGAATTTGTACGATACTCCGCACTGCTGCCATAGGGACCTCATGTATTTGGAGATAAAGTTCGTGCCACGATCACTCACGACTTCGCGAGGGAACCCCACGCGGGAGAAGATCCCCATCAAGGCCCGGCCTACCACGGGGGCCGTCACGGTGCGGAGGGGAATGGCTTCGGGGTAGCGGGTGACATGGTCCACCAGGACGAGGATGAACCGGTGGCCCTGGGCGGTCTTGGGGTCCAGCGGTCCCATGATGTCGATTCCCACCCGCTCAAAAGGGGTACTGACGACGGGGAAGGGTTGTAGCGGAGCCTTGCGCTTCCCCCCACTCTTTCCGCTGGCCTGGCACGTGAGGCAGGACTTGCAGTGGGCCTCCACATTTGCTCGCATCTTGGGCCAATAGAAGTGGGTGACGAGTCGCTGGTAGGTCTAATCTTGGCCTAAGTGTCCGGCCAGGGGTACATCATGGGCCAGGCCCAGGAGGAGATTTCGGAAGCGCAGGGGTACCACCAGTACTCGGGCCGATCCCAACTCGGCCGACTTCTGTTCGCTGTACAGGAGGCCGTTTTCCCAGTATACCCAGTGGGTTCCGGTCCGGTCACCTGCTGCTTGGGCCTCGGCCTGCTGTCGGGGTCCAGTGAGAGAAGGGCAGGTGGATTGTTCTTGGCAGAATTCTTCTCGGGAGGGACCTCCCTCGCAGTGCCACTGGGCCATCTCTGGCAGGTCCCCGAGCTCGGTCAGGGGTTCGGGATCTGGAGGCACCGACCCATCGTCGGGGATGGTTGCTTCTTCCGGAAGGGGGTCGTCGGGCTCGGGTAGGGCATCCCGGACCTCGGGGATGGTGACTGTGTTCAGCGGAATGGCCTCACCTCCCTCGGAGGAAGGCAATCTGAGAGTCATAGAGCGCGTGGTGGCGCATACCCACTCGGGTAGGCCCATCATCTCTAGATGGGCTCTTCGTTCCACTTGTCCCCACGGGGAATTCTCAAGGTCGTTGCCCAGGAGGCAGTCTACGGGCTGGGAGGTTCGGACTGCCACCCTCAACTTGCCGGTGACTCCCCCCCATTCGAAGGGGACCAGGGCCATCCGGCATAGGCTCTCGGAATTGTCTGACGATATGACTGGACAAAAGGCGTCGGGCAGGATCTGGTCTTTGGAGACCAGGTGACAGTGGACCGTTGTGACACTCGCCCCCGTGTCCCGGAGGCCTACGACGCGGTGACCGTTGACCGTCACCTGCTGTCGGTACTTCTTCGTGTTGGCGGGCAGGGACGTTCCGGGGACCATCTCTCGGTCCCCTAGGGAGACCAAGGCCATGGCAGCTGGTTCCCATTCTTCGGAGTCTTCCATCTCTTCCCCCAGGGCTACGGAGGCCATTTGTTGAGCCGGCGGGGTTGTCGTGGCGGGTCATTGGTACATGGGACATTGAGGGTCACTGGCATAGTGTCCGGTCTGTTGGCAGCGAAAACAGGTGATCCTCACTCGGGGCCCCGACCTCCCCGGTGGCCCGGTGCTGGCCGGAGGTGGGGCTGGAAAGGACGGAGGTTGTCCTCTGGGGGGACTGGGCTGGGATCCCCCCGGGAGTTCTCTTGGTCGGCCTTGATTCCCTCCGCCCCTAGAGTGCATGTGCGCGGGCGCGCGCGCCACGCTTTACCGCGATTACTTTCACTTTCGCGGCCGCACGGCCGCTTGGCATAGCCTGGCGGGGGGTCCCTGACTGTGGCGACCGTAGTCTCCCACGGGACCCCGTGAGGCCCGGGTGTTCACCCATCGGTCAGCCTCGACGGCCAGTTTTCGATGCTCCGTGAGTTTGCTGTCCAGGATGTGCTGGCGTAACTCCACAAAGCAATTGGCGGACAAGTGTTCCCATGCGATTAGGTCGAACAGCTCCTCGAAGGTGGAGACCTTGCTGCCCTTGATCCACCCGTCCAAGGCCCGGCTGTAAAAGTTCACGTACTCCACCCATGTGGTACCGGTATCTTCTTGCAGTCTCTAAATCGTTGCCGGTACATTTCGGGGGTGAGCCCATATCTGGCTACTAGGGCCTCCTTCATGTGACTGTAGGAGTTCAGTACCGAGGAGGGTAGATCTAGTAGGGTATCTCCCCCCTCGCTCAGGAACCGGCCCCACAACCCAGCCCCGCAGTCTTTCTGCGGGATTCGGTGGGAGGTCATGGCGACTTCGTAGGCCTTGAACCATTGCTGGATGTCGTCGTTCTTATAGTATTCCTTTACCACATCCTTGGGGATGTGGACCTTTGGTTCCACGATGGAGGAGAGGGGTTGCGTTCCCGAGGGTCTGGCCTCCTCACTTTTAGCCTTGAGCTCGATCTCTTTCAGGCTGCGTTCGTGTTCTAGTTGGAGTTTTCTTTCTTCGTGCTCTCTCTGTCGTTTCTTTTCCTCGAGTTCTCCTTGTAGGCGTCATTGTTCTACCGCCAGTTTCTTTTCGGCCAGTTTCAGCTCTCCCTCGATTTTTAATTTTGCCAGCTCTAGTTCGTGGTCCGCTAGCTCCTCTGGGGATAGGCCCCCTCGGGGGCGCCGTTCCTCCCCGGGGTGCTTCGTGGTTCGATTGGCGGCTCTCCTTCTGTTTGTGCCCGGGAAGCTCCTGCCTCGACCCAGGTCTTTAATGCTCCCTGGAAGTCCTCTTTCGTGCTTAATCCGGTGGTAGCGATGTGGAAATTTAGCGTGCAAACTGAACATTATCTGCGCCATCTTGCCTCTCCCCAGCGCCACGCATAGCAAATGCACGGCCGCCATTTTAGGCACCCCACTCTCTCTCCCCGCTCACTCTCGATCGCCAGCGCTTTCCCCCGGCGCTGCGAGCATCCCCCGCGCGCCGTCCACCCCCGCTCTCTCATACAGGCCATAAACCCTCTCCTTCTGCGCGACCCTGCTACGGAGCCACATCCGACCGACATCCCATACATGGTCATGCCTCTCCTTTGATAACCCCCTTCCTCTGCGCCCCATTGTCCGAACTGGTCCCAGGCCATCACCTAGCCCTGCGGATGCAGTATATTGCCCCTACTGTAAGGGAAACACCCCGCATCAAAGGGATTACAGTAGATCAAAGCCCCTACCCCCTGAGACCCGGCCGGTTGCACACACCCCCGGGAATTAGCGGAATTCCCTGCTGCGCGATAGCCATCTCCCACTGCGGGTAGGGTGGGAACCTCTACTGTAACCATGTGTGGGATCGGATCTGAGCCGGGGCTTCAGGGGATGTTCTTTCAGGCATCAAGAGAATCTCAAGAATGTACTATATGTAATAAAGCAATAAACCGGTGTATAAGAGACCAGGTCTCAGAGATGCGGTTAGAGCACCTCGTGACGATACCTTGCTGTCTGATCTGATGTGTTCTGCTCCGACGGAATAAAACTTTGTTTCCTGCCTTCCAGTCTCCGGCGCCTGCCTCTTTATTGGTAAATTATCGAGTGGTATGAGAGGCGATTACCGCCGGGCAAATACTTGAAAGGTTATCGACTGAAACTGCCGCTACCATTTAACAATTGGCGTCCCAAACGTGGGGCCCATCAGCGACACGTGGATCCAGTGGGAGAGGTCCCGACGACAGAGTGAACGACTGCAACGATCGGGAGAGCTCCTGCCCAATAGACCCTCGTCTGGCAGCCGATCATCCGAACTTCACTGGTTCCGAGCAGACCTCTCTCGAGTGATCTACGGTCCTGACTGGGAACCATCAGGAGTGCCGCGGCAAATACGGAGAGTAGAGGACGATCGGGCGCTGGAGGCGGAAGACGAGAAACTGTCCACGCGGTCCGGGTAAGGTCGTGATACACGACAAATTGAGAAATAATTGATTGATTGTTTGATGCTTTGGAAATACTAGTATTGCTCATTGATTGTGCTCATTGATTGTTCTCTTTGAGATATTCGTTGTCTACAAACGGGGAGGAGTAGAAATACTCTCTCTCTCTCCCTTTGCAGATAGTGAAGGGTAGGTAACGCAGACTTTTGTCCCCGTTGAAACCCGTCGTGCCTATCTTTATCTCCCCATTGATTGATTGTCCGAACATTGATTGTTTTGGAGAATAGTGCTTTTTGAGATATTCTCTGTTTGCAAATAACGTAGAATAGGAATATTCTGTCTAGTCTTTGCAAATAGTGAAGGGTAGGTAATGCTGACTTTTGTCCCCGTTGAAACCCGTCATGCCTATCTTTATCTCCCATTGATTGATTGATTGATTGATTGTCCGAACACTAGTTGTTCGATATTGGTTCTTTGGAGGTATTCTCTGCTTGCAAATAACGAAGAATAGAGATATTCTGTCTAGTCTTTGCAAGCAGTGAAAAGATAGGTAGTGCTGACTTTTGTCCCCGTTGAAACCCGTCATGCCTATCTTCTCCCCACTGATTGGTAGTTGGTTCTGCCCGGACCGCTTATTAGAGGTGAACCATCCGGCTCCACTGGAGGGCACCCCTAATAAGGACATGTTCACTAAATATGGACTAGTCGCCGTAGCTTATACCAAGCTATGGCATAAATATACAAAGAAGGACCCCGAGAGTCAGTGGCCACTGATGGGATCCTTCAACGACCATAAGATAGAGGCGCTAGAAATAGCTCTGCGTAGCAATAAGACGACGCCTACTATGCTTGACAGTATCGGCATGTGGCGCAAAGAAGCGACGCAACGGAAAAAGAGGGAAGAAGTAAAAGCAGAAAAGGAATTACGAAAGGCAGCTCACCTTGCCGCTAGAAAGTTAGAAGAAGACATAAAGGAGAGAAGGGAAACTAAACTGAGACAGGAGCCCGAAACCTCAGGCCAGTACGCTGTTAGGACCCCTTCTTTGCTCTACCCTGAGTTGTCCTCCAAGCAGCGAACGAATGACGAGTTACTGTTAGGTCCCCCGATCATTTACATGCCCCCTCCGTATGCACCCTCCCAATCAATAGTGCAACACCCACACCCCCCGAACACGAGCGAAAGCAGTACAGGGGCCTCGGCCCTCACGGCCTCCGCGCCGGCTGAGCCTCTTGTGCCGAACCCAACGTCGACTACAACGCCAGACGACCATGAGATAGGAAAGAAAGAGTCCACCAGAATGAATCGATTAACTAAGGATGAACGAGCAGGAATTGACAAGATAGTAGGGACGCTGGTGGAACGAAAAGAAAGTGAGGAGTATATAACAGACGTGTATAACTCGTATGCCGACAGCCGCAGACGACACTTCGTCGTACGGCTCTGTTATCACGCCCTGAATGCATATGAGGATAGGTACCACGATAAAGGTCCCGAAGGCTTAGCGGCCCTATATAGGAAGGTAGACATTGGGGAAGAAAGAGAGGGCGATGTAACGAACCTCTTCACTCGTACACTCGAGGTCTACCGACACCTTAAAGAACATGGACAGACCACCAAAACAGAAACCCCCATAGCAACTAATCCCCAGGGAGGAAGGGCCGATGCCATGATGCCCATTAAAGAAGCTGCCCCCTACTGGGTCCCCCCACGGGGTCAGGGAACACACGACGACATCAACAACCCAGATGCGAAGGGAAGGGTTGTATATAACTGGGTCTACCAGCCGTGGGACCGGCAAGACATTTTGACTTTTAGAAAGACTCTACCTGACTTAAGAAAGAACCCGACTGCCTTCTACACGGAATTGGGTACAGCCTTAGGCTCAACGATAATGACGTTAGCAGATATCGACTTGTTCTTTGGGCTATGTCTGCCGGCTGATGTGTGGAAACAAATCCGGAAAGTTGACCACGCTGAGCCGTTCGGATATACCTGGGTACAACTCGATACCATAGATAAACAGCGAGAGCCAGGACAGAAACCCCCGAAAGCCATCTTAGAGCTCCCAGACAAGATTGTACAAAAGCTGAAGACTCTAATCCCAGAAAGAAAGGTAGACTGGTCGATAGTGACGGCTTGCCGTCAGAAACCCCAGGAAGATGTGTCTGAATACTTCTCCCGATTCGAGACTGTGTTTTCCGATTACAGTGGCCAAGACATGACCACCGCAACCGGACACCACCTCTTTGTCCAGAATTATGTAAAGGGTCTGTCACAAGAAGTTTCCCAGAAGCTACAGACCAGCGAGAGTAGTTGGGCAGCCTCCAAACCCGCAGCAATTCTCCAGATGGCCCAATACTACGAAAACCAGAAGAACGAGAACGATAGGGCGTCAGAGAAGAAGAAAAAGGAACTAAAGGAGAGGGTAATGATAGCACAGTTGCAAGGGGTGACCATAGGAAGAGAACCTCCAAAAGAGAATTACCAACCAACCGCCCCTAGAAAGCTACCCCCTAGAGACCATACACCTACACCCTACAACGGACGGAGGGACTTAGATGGGAATCAATGCGCGTTCTGTAGAGGGTTCGGACACTGGAAATCCCAGTGCCCGGTCCTTCTGGAAATGAACAAGAATAGGGACCCCAGAGACACAGCACATGACCCCAGAAATAGAGGACAGGGACGAGGGCACACGAACAACACCATCAACGACAGGCCAGGCAGACCAAACACCTTTGATCGCCCCCGACAAAACCAGTGTCAGCAGTCCGACTATGAAAGCACCCATGACTTCGCATAGGACCGCCAGGGGCAAGGGAGGGATCCAGTCGAACTCCGTGTTGACCAGCAAGGCCCTTACGTCACTGCTAAGGTCTTGGGCACAAAATCCCCATTCCTGGTAGACACTGGGGCGACACGTAGTGCGTTATCCAAACGACTGATCCCTAGGGCACCCTTGTCTGGCTCACATGTAACCTCAATAGGCTTCGATGGAACGCCCTCCACTAACCCCTTATCAGCACCAATCTCCTTTGACTTAGACGATAACACCACTGACACGACCTTTCTGCTCTCCTCCAACACCCCCGATGCTATTATGGGACTTGATTTGCTAAAACATTTTCGAGCTACCATCAGATGCTCCCCAGACGGAGTTCGAGTCATCCTACACGATAACCCAGATCTGTCCAGACCCTGTCACACACGGCGTATGCTCTCTATAACCGATGCTGACATGTCCCTACTCGACACATTACCTTCACATCTATGGGCTAAAACCGACTCAGATGTAGGGCGCATGGTGATCGACCCGGTACACATAACCGTCCGACCGGACGCAGTGCTCCCAAAGCTTCCACAGTATCGGATATCACCCGAAGGCGAGAAGGCATTGGTGGAAATCATCGAGTCCCTAGTCGAGGCAGGAGTGGTAGAAGAAGTAGTGAGTAATGTTTGCAACAGCCCTATCCTACCCATTGTAAAGAAGCAAGGCGAGGGGGATGAGAAAGCCTACCGTTTCATTGTTGACTTGCGAGAGGTTAACAAAGTAGTCATACCCCAGTACCCCGTGGTCTCAGACATACTAGCGCACGACTGACTGGGTATGAACTGACTCTGCTTGCACCCCATATCACATTGAAACGATGCACCACTCTGAATCCAGCTACTCTACTACCTCTCCCTGACGCTGACCCCAATGCATCCCCTATACATGATTGCGTGACCCTCACCGACGAACAAACCAAGAGTAGGGTTGACCTCCGGGATACTGCCTTCCCGGACCCTGACGGAGAACTATGGGTGGATGGCTCATGCATCAAGCTCCCTGATGGCACCACCTCAGCTGCCTATGCAGTCACCACAGCTCGAACAGTTGTTGAGACAGCCCGCATCACACAGCGATCCGCACAGGCGGCTGAACTAATTGCCCTCACACGAGCCTGCACCCTGGCAGCAGGGACAACCGCAAACATTTACACAGACAGTCAGTATGCCTTTGGGGTAGTTCACCACTTCGGGCTCTTATGGAAAGAGAGGGGATTCTTGACTTCTCATGGCACACCCATCCTGCATGGAGATCTAGTCTCTGCCCTGACCGAAGCAGTCCTCCTCCCCACACGGTTAGCTGTGATCATATGCCAGGCACACAAGAAGGTGACAGACATTATAGGACAGGGAAATGCACTGGCTGACATTACTGCCCGAACCACAGCCGAAAATAGGTCCACGACCCGTATGTACGTGACCAGGTCACAAACTGAGAAATGGAAGGATACTAGGGAAACAATTAGGGATATCCAATTAGCCAGCACACCACACGAGTTAACTGAATGGGCCCGGGTGGGATTGAAGGACGATGACGGTTGCTGGCGAACCAAAGACTTGAACAAATGGTTGTTACCAGATTCCTACTTGATCCCCATGCTGACCATGGCACACTCCCCCGCACACATAGGGTCTGCCCCCATGATCGAACTCATCTCCAAAGTCTGACACAACGACAGAATACCAGACTCAGCCAAACGTCTGGTCCAACAATGCCTAGTATGCCTCCAACACAACCCTGGGAAAGGAACTGCTGTACCCCGGGGAGGGTTTGGGGTCCCCAATCACCCCTTTGAAGTCCTACAAATGGACTATGTCCAGCTAGAAAGGTGCCAAGGTTTAAAGTATGTACTTGTCGTTGTGTGTGCCTTCAGCAAGTGGGTGGAAGCCTACCCAACCCACGACAACACCGCTATGACTACCGCAAAAGTACTGCTGAAGGAATTCTTCCCCCGATACGGCCTTTGTCGAATTTTGTGGAGCGACAATGGCCCCCACTTCGTAGCCGAAGTTATCCAACTCATCCTAAAAGGGTTGGGTGTAAAACAGAAGTTCCATGCGGTCTTCCATCCCCAATCTGCAGGCCTGGTTGAGCGACACAATGCCACATTGAAGCTTAAGATAGCAAAAATAGTCGCCACCACAGGACTAAGATGGCCAGACGCTCTCCTACTAGCATTGCTATCAATGCGTTCCACCCCCACCAAACACCACTTAACCCCCTACGAGGTCGTCTTTGGGCGGCCCATGAACCTTTGGGCTGCACCAAAACCAACATCCATCCACGACGTCCCGGACGTCCTCATGTCTGACTATTTGTATAACCTAACTAAGACGTTGTCTGTTATCCATCAGCAGGTGCTGCACGCCATTCCCGATGTTTCCAGGGGCCCGGGACACGACATCCAACCCGGTGACTTCGTCTTAGTGCGTAACTTCCAGCGCACCAAGAGTCTGGAGCCCCGGTGGACGGGCCCCCTGCAAGTCCTGATCACCACCCGAACAGCTCTTCGAGTGGAGGGGAAACGCAATTGGCTGCATGCACACCACTGCAAGAAGGTATCACCAACCCTGACAACCACGGACAACGTCACCGCCCAAAAGGAACTTCTGGACAAAGACCGACCATCCCTGAGCCGCTGCCCGGATACAGAGACACTTGAATTGATTGAATATCCCGATCCCACTGTGCCATCCAAAGAAGGGTATAACTTGCGACGAAAGGAGAGAACTTCGGCTAAGCAGACCACAGGCTGAGTGGAAATCTCAGAACGGTAGCCTAGTCACCTCAAAGGCCACCAGGAGAGAAACTAAAACAAAGTCTGTGGTTCTGCCCACTACCGAGTCTCTTGAAGGTGATGGAAGCGCCCGACATGAAGATGATGGAAGCAACCGGACGTCCGAAGATCCACTACAAAAACCCAAAGACTGACAGAATGCACAGCTCAAAGACTATTGCACTTTTCATTACCCTTCTCTTTTGCCTTCTCCTCGTGATCACCTTCTGGATCATGGAGGAGAGCACACCCGCTCATAAGACATTGCTGACTACCGTTCAACCTACCACCACGAAAGAACACCATCTGATCTCACTTTCACCCCAACTCCGAGAAAGGCGTAAGGAGTTCTGGAATAACTCTTTTGTGCAGTTGCTCCACCAACACAATCTTGCCACCAACGCCACTAACTGCTGGATCTGTGGATTGCTGCCCCATGCCACTGGGCACTCAATCCCCTTCATCCCTTCACCTTTTTCTGTCCATGGTTCCTGCCTCGCCTGGCTGATCCTCCTGCAGGAGAGCTACAAGGACAATGCCACTTCCGGCAGAACCATGTCACACTTCTACCATGGGTTCTGGCTGAACAAAACTGGTAGAACCTCCGCCCTCTTCTGCCCTCTGAGATCGAACACTTCCTTTCACATGGACATCCCCGCCAAAGAACGAATTGAAATGCAAGTGTTCAACAATCCAGCCAGACCCACCTTCTCTTACCTCAGAAAACGGACAGCCGCCACCCTAACAGTGGCCCTGTCCGTCATCAACATCACTGGATCTGTATGCCTCGAAGGCCTGGGGGCACAGCTGGTGGGCCACAGCTCCTGCCTCATCACCCGAACATTGGACTCAATTGACCCACCCTCCTTTGTTGCCTCCCCGAATATGTACTTCGTCTGTGGTACTAAGGCCTACACCTGGCTCCCGAAAGGTTGGGGAGGCACCTGCTACATCGCCTTTGTCCTTCCTCCGACGTATGTGGCTCCAGCAAACCATCACCGACAGAAACGTGCCAAAGACATTGTACAAACCGACTCCACCGGAGCACAGTTCATGGACGCAGTAAAGGGTCTTGTTCCGCTCTGGGGTCCGATGGCAAACAGCCGTGCCATCCGCCACTTAACCCAGGCAGTCGAAACAGCAATGAACATTACAGCTGGCGCCCTCGCCAACAACACCGCTGAGCTTCAGGCCGTCCGCCTGGTGGCTCTCCAGAACCGCCTTGTTCTAGATGTGGTTCTGGCTGATCGCGGAGGAGCATGCCGCATCATTGGGTCTAGCTGTTGTACCTACGTACCGGATAACTCACCCTCAGTCTACAAAGCAATTGAACACCTCCACAGACTGTCCACAGAGGTCCATCAAGAGCAAGAAGAATGGTCACTGGGGAGTTGGTTTTGGGACACTATTAAAGGTTGGGGATGGAGGCTGTTTTCATTTATCCTCATACCAATCATGATACTATGTGGATGTTGCTTGGGGATTCAGTGTCTGCCACCTTTATGTTCGCTTTTTATGAACTGCATCTGCCCTAAGACTTTGGACTTTGAAACTGAGCGGATGAAAGCTCTGAATGAGGTGGAGGTACGGGGTATTATGGGGATAGATCCAAACTAGGCAAGCTGGCGAGACATGTTAAAAGGGAGGACTGTGGAAATTTAGCGTGCAAACTGAACATTATCTGCGCCATCTTGCCTCTCCCCAGCGCCACGCATAGCAAATGCACGGCCGCCATTTTAGGCACCCCACTCTCTCTCCCCGCTCACTCTCGATCGCCAGCGCTTTCCCCCGGCGCTGCGAGCATCCCCCGCGCGCCGGCCACCCCCGCTCTCTCATACAGGCCATAAACCCTCTCCTTCTGCGCGACCCTGCTACGGAGCCACATCCGACCGACATCCCATACATGGTCATGCCTCTCCTTTGATAACCCCCTTCCTCTGCGCCCCATTGACCGAACTGGTCCCAGGCCATCACCTAGCCCTGCGGATGCAGTTTATTGCCCCTACTGTAAGGGAAACACCCCGCATCAAAGGGATTACAGTAGATCAAAGCCCCTACCCCCTGAGATCCGGCCGGTTGCACACACACCCGGGAATTAGCGGAATTCCCTGCTGCGCGATAGCCATCTCCCACTGCGGGTAGGGTGGGAACCTCTACTGTAACCATGTGTGGGATCGGATCTGAGCCGGGGCTTCAGGGGATGTTCTTTCAGGCATCAAGAGAATCTCAAGAATGTACTATATGTAATAAAGCAATAAACCGGTGTATAAGAGACCAGGTCTCAGAGATGCGGTTAGAGCACCTCGTGACGATACCTTGCTGTCTAATCTGATGTGTTCTGCTCCGACGGAATAAAACTTTGTTTCCTGCCTTCCAGTCTCCGGCGCCTGCCTCTTTATTGGTAAATTATCGAGTGGTATGAGAGGCGATTACCGCCGGGCAAATACTTGAAAGGTTATCGACTGAAACTGCCGCTACCATTTAACAATTGGCGTCCCAAACGTGGGGCCCATCAGCGACACGTGGATCCAGTGGGAGAGGTCCCGACGACAGAGTGAACGACTGCAACGATCGGGAGAGCTCCTGCCCAATAGACCCTCGTCTGGCAGCCGATCATCCGAACTTCACTGGTTCCGAGCAGACCTCTCTCGAGTGATCTACGGTCCTGACTGGGAACCATCAGGAGTGCCGCGGCAAATACGGAGAGTAGAGGACGATCGGGCGCTGGAGGCGGAAGACGAGAAACTGTCCACGCGGTCCGGGTAAGGTCGTGATACACGACAAATTGAGAAATAATTGATTGATTGTTTGATGCTTTGGAAATACTAGTATTGCTCATTGATTGTGCTCATTGATTGTTCTCTTTGAGATATTCGCTGTCTACAAACGGGGAGGAGTAGAAATACTCTCTCTCTCTCCCTTTGCAGATAGTGAAGGGTAGGTAACGCAGACTTTTGTCCCCGTTGAAACCCGTCGTGCCTATCTTTATCTCCCCATTGATTGATTGTCCGAACATTGATTGTTTTGGAGAATAGTGCTTTTTGAGATATTCTCTGTTTGCAAATAACGTAGAATAGGAATATTCTGTCTAGTCTTTGCAAATAGTGAAGGGTAGGTAATGCTGACTTTTGTCCCCGTTGAAACCCGTCATGCCTATCTTTATCTCCCATTGATTGATTGATTGATTGATTGTCCGAACACTAGTTGTTCGATATTGGTTCTTTGGAGGTATTCTCTGCTTGCAAATAACGAAGAATAGAGATATTCTGTCTAGTCTTTGCAAGCAGTGAAAAGATAGGTAGTGCTGACTTTTGTCCCCGTTGAAACCCGTCATGCCTATCTTCTCCCCACTGATTGGTAGTTGGTTCTGCCCGGACCGCTTATTAGAGGTGAACCATCCGGCTCCACTGGAGGGCACCCCTAATAAGGACATGTTCACTAAATATGGACTAGTCGCCGTAGCTTATACCAAGCTATGGCATAAATATACAAAGAAGGACCCCGAGAGTCAGTGGCCACTGATGGGATCCTTCAACGACCATAAGATAGAGGCGCTAGAAATAGCTCTGCGTAGCAATAAGACGACGCCTACTATGCTTGACAGTATCGGCATGTGGCGCAAAGAAGCGACGCAACGGAAAAAGAGGGAAGAAGTAAAAGCAGAAAAGGAATTACGAAAGGCAGCTCACCTTGCCGCTAGAAAGTTAGAAGAAGACATAAAGGAGAGAAGGGAAACTAAACTGAGACAGGAGCCCGAAACCTCAGGCCAGTACGCTGTTAGGACCCCTTCTTTGCTCTACCCTGAGTTGTCCTCCAAGCAGCGAATGAATGACGAGTTACTGTTAGGTCCCCCGATCATTTACATGCCCCCTCCGTATGCACCCTCCCAATCAATAGTGCAACACCCACACCCCCCGAACACGAGCGAAAGCAGTACAGGGGCCTCGGCCCTCACGGCCTCCGCGCCGGCTGAGCCTCTTGTGCCGAACCCAACGTCGACTACAACGCCAGACGACCATGAGATAGGAAAGAAAGAGTCCACCAGAATGAATCGATTAACTAAGGATGAACGAGCAGGAATTGACAAGATAGTAGGGACGCTGGTGGAACGAAAAGAAAGTGAGGAGTATATAACAGACGTGTATAACTCGTATGCCGACAGCCGCAGACGACACTTCGTCGTACGGCTCTGTTATCACGCCCTGAATGCATATGAGGATAGGTACCACGATAAAGGTCCCGAAGGCTTAGCGGCCCTATATAGGAAGGTAGACATTGGGGAAGAAAGAGAGGGCGATGTAACGAACCTCTTCACTCGTACACTCGAGGTCTACCGACACCTTAAAGAACATGGACAGACCACCAAAACAGAAACCCCCATAGCAACTAATCCCCAGGGAGGAAGGGCCGATGCCATGATGCCCATTAAAGAAGCTGCCCCCTACTGGGTCCCCCCACGGGGTCAGGGAACACACGACGACATCAACAACCCAGATGCGAAGGGAAGGGTTGTATATAACTGGGTCTACCAGCCGTGGGACCGGCAAGACATTTTGACTTTTAGAAAGACTCTACCCGACTTAAGAAAGAACCCGACTGCCTTCTACACGGAATTGGGTACAGCCTTAGGCTCAACGATAATGACGTTAGCAGATATCGACTTGTTCTTTGGGCTATGTCTGCCGGCTGATGTGTGGAAACAAATCCGGAAAGTTGACCACGCTGAGCCGTTCGGATACACCTGGGTACAACTCGATACCATAGATAAACAGCGAGAGCCATGACAGAAACCCCCGAAAGCCATCTTAGAGCTCCCAGACAAGATTGTACAAAAGCTGAAGACTCTAATCCCAGAAAGAAAGGTAGACTGGTCGATAGTGACGGCTTGCCGTCAGAAACCCCAGGAAGATGTGTCTGAATACTTCTCCCGATTCGAGACTGTGTTTTCCGATTACAGTGGCCAAGACATGACCACCGCAACCGGACACCACCTCTTTGTCCAGAATTATGTAAAGGGTCTGTCACAAGAAGTTTCCCAGAAGCTACAGACCAGCGAGAGTAGTTGGGCAGCCTCCAAACCCGCAGCAATTCTCCAGATGGCCCAATACTACGAAAACCAGAAGAACGAGAACGATAGGGCGTCAGAGAAGAAGAAAAAGGAACTAAAGGAGAGGGTAATGATAGCACAGTTGCAAGGGGTGACCATAGGAAGAGAACCTCCAAAAGAGAATTACCAACCAACCGCCCCTAGAAAGCTACCCCCTAGAGACCATACACCTACACCCTACAACGGACGGAGGGACTTAGATGGGAATCAATGCGCGTTCTGTAGAGGGTTCGGACACTGGAAATCCCAGTGCCCGGTCCTTCTGGAAATGAACAAGAATAGGGACCCCAGAGACACAGCACATGACCCCAGAAATAGAGGACAGGGACGAGGGCACACGAACAACACCATCAACGACAGGCCAGGCAGACCAAACACCTTTGATCGCCCCCGACAAAACCAGTGTCAGCAGTCCGACTATGAAAGCACCCATGACTTCGCATAGGACCGCCAGGGGCAAGGGAGGGATCCAGTCGAACTCCGTGTTGACCAGCAAGGCCCTTACGTCACTGCTAAGGTCTTGGGCACAAAATCCCCATTCCTGGTAGACACTGGGGCGACACGTAGTGCGTTATCCAAACGACTGATCCCTAGGGCACCCTTGTCTGGCTCACATGTAACCTCAATAGGCTTCGATGGAACGCCCTCCACTAACCCCTTATCAGCACCAATCTCCTTTGACTTAGACGATAACACCACTGACACGACCTTTCTGCTCTCCTCCAACACCCCCGATGCTATTATGGGACTTGATTTGCTAAAACATTTTCGAGCTACCATCAGATGCTCCCCAGACGGAGTTCGAGTCATCCTACACGATAACCCAGATCTGTCCAGACCCTGTCACACACGGCGTATGCTCTCTATAACCGATGCTGACATGTCCCTACTCGACACATTACCTTCACATCTATGGGCTAAAACCGACTCAGATGTAGGGCGCATGGTGATCGACCCGGTACACATAACCGTCCGACCGGACGCAGTGCTCCCAAAGCTTCCACAGTATCGGATATCACCCGAAGGCGAGAAGGCATTGGTGGAAATCATCGAGTCCCTAGTCGAGGCAGGAGTGGTAGAAGAAGTAGTGAGTAATGTTTGCAACAGCCCTATCCTACCCATTGTAAAGAAGCAAGGCGAGGGGGATGAGAAAGCCTACCGTTTCATTGTTGACTTGCGAGAGGTTAACAAAGTAGTCATACCCCAGTACCCCGTGGTCTCAGACATACTAGCGCACGACTGACTGGGTATGAACTGACTCTGCTTGCACCCCATATCACATTGAAACGATGCACCACTCTGAATCCAGCTACTCTACTACCTCTCCCTGACGCTGACCCCAATGCATCCCCTATACATGATTGCGTGACCCTCACCGACGAACAAACCAAGAGTAGGGTTGACCTCCGGGATACTGCCTTCCCGGACCCTGACGGAGAACTATGGGTGGATGGCTCATGCATCAAGCTCCCTGATGGCACCACCTCAGCTGCCTATGCAGTCACCACAGCTCGAACAGTTGTTGAGACAGCCCGCATCACACAGCGATCCGCACAGGCGGCTGAACTAATTGCCCTCACACGAGCCTGCACCCTGGCAGCAGGGACAACCGCAAACATTTACACAGACAGTCAGTATGCCTTTGGGGTAGTTCACCACTTCGGGCTCTTATGGAAAGAGAGGGGATTCTTGACTTCTCATGGCACACCCATCCTGCATGGAGATCTAGTCTCTGCCCTGACCGAAGCAGTCCTCCTCCCCACACGGTTAGCTGTGATCATATGCCAGGCACACAAGAAGGTGACAGACATTATAGGACAGGGAAATGCACTGGCTGACATTACTGCCCGAACCACAGCCGAAAATAGGTCCACGACCCGTATGTACGTGACCAGGTCACAAACTGAGAAATGGAAGGATACTAGGGAAACAATTAGGGATATCCAATTAGCCAGCACACCACACGAGTTAACTGAATGGGCCCGGGTGGGATTGAAGGACGATGACGGTTGCTGGCGAACCAAAGACTTGAACAAATGGTTGTTACCAGATTCCTACTTGATCCCCATGCTGACCATGGCACACTCCCCCGCACACATAGGGTCTGCCCCCATGATCGAACTCATCTCCAAAGTCTGACACAACGACAGAATACCAGACTCAGCCAAACGTCTGGTCCAACAATACCTAGTATGCCTCCAACACAACCCTGGGAAAGGAACTGCTGTACCCCGGGGAGGGTTTGGGGTCCCCAATCACCCCTTTGAAGTCCTACAAATGGACTATGTCCAGCTAGAAAGGTGCCAAGGTTTAAAGTATGTACTTGTCGTTGTGTGTGCCTTCAGCAAGTGGGTGGAAGCCTACCCAACCCAAGACAACACCGCTATGACTACCGCAAAAGTACTGCTGAAGGAATTCTTCCCCCGATACGGCCTTTGTCGAATTTTGTGGAGCGACAATGGCCCCCACTTCGTAGCCGAAGTTATCCAACTCATCCTAAAAGGGTTGGGTGTAAAGCAGAAGTTCCATGCGGTCTTCCATCCCCAATCTGCAGGCCTGGTTGAGCGACACAATGCCACATTGAAGCTTAAGATAGCAAAAATAGTCGCCACCACAGGACTAAGATGGCCAGACGCTCTCCCACTAGCATTGCTATCAATGCGTTCCACCCCACCAAACACCACTTAACCCCCTACGAGGTCGTCTTTGGGCGGCCCATGAACCTTTGGGCTGCACCAAAACCAACATCCATCCACGACGTCCCGGACGTCCTCATGTCTGACTATTTGTATAACCTAACTAAGACGTTGTCTGTTATCCATCAGCAGGTGCTGCACGCCATTCCCGATGTTTCCAGGGGCCCGGGACACGACATCCAACCCGGTGACTTCGTCTTAGTGCGTAACTTCCAGCGCACCAAGAGTCTGGAGCCCCGGTGGACGGGCCCCCTGCAAGTCCTGATCACCACCCGAACAGCTCTTCGAGTGGAGGGGAAACGCAATTGGCTGCATGCACACCACTGCAAGAAGGTATCACCAACCCTGACAACCACGGACAACGTCACCGCCCAAAAGGAACTTCTGGACAAAGACCGAACATCCCTGAGCCGCTGCCCGGATACAGAGACATTTGAATTGATTGAATATCCCGATCCCACTGTGCCATCCAAAGAAGGGTATAACTTGCGACGAAAGGAGAGAACTTCGGCTAAGCAGACCACAGGCTGAGTGGAAATCTCAGAACGGTAGCCTAGTCACCTCAAAGGCCACCAGGAGAGAAACTAAAACAAAGTCTGTGGTTCTGCCCGCTACCGAGTCTCTTGAAGGTGATGGAAGCGCCCGACATGAAGATGATGGAAGCAACCGGACGTCCGAAGATCCACTACAAAAACCCAAAGACTGACAGAATGCACAGCTCAAAGACTATTGCACTTTTCATTACCCTTCTCTTTTGCCTTCTCCTCGTGATCACCTTCTGGATCATGGAGGAGAGCACACCCGCTCATAAGACATTGCTGACTACCGTTCAACCTACCACCACGAAAGAACACCATCTGATCTCACTTTCACCCCAACTCCGAGAAAGGCGTAAGGAGTTCTGGAATAACTCTTTTGTGCAGTTGCTCCACCAACACAATCTTGCCACCAACGCCACTAACTGCTGGATCTGTGGATTGCTGCCCCATGCCACTGGGCACTCAATCCCCTTCATCCCTTCACCTTTTTCTGTCCATGGTTCCTGCCTCGCCTGGCTGATCCTCCTGCAGGAGAGCTACAAGGACAATGCCACTTCCGGCAGAACCATGTCACACTTCTACCATGGGTTCTGGCTGAACAAAACTGGTAGAACCTCCGCCCTCTTCTGCCCTCTGAGATCGAACACTTCCTTTCACATGGACATCCCCGCCAAAGAACGAATTGAAATGCAAGTGTTCAACAATCCAGCCAGACCCACCTTCTCTTACCTCAGAAAACGGACAGCCGCCACCCTAACAGTGGCCCTGTCCGTCATCAACATCACTGGATCTGTATGCCTCGAAGGCCTGGGGGCACAGCTGGTGGGCCACAGCTCCTGCCTCATCACCCGAACATTGGACTCAGTTGACCCACCCTCCTTTGTTGCCTCCCCGAATATGTACTTCGTCTGTGGTACTAAGGCCTACACCTGGCTCCCGAAAGGTTGGGGAGGCACCTGCTACATCGCCTTTGTCCTTCCTCCGACGTATGTGGCTCCAGCAAACCATCACCGACAGAAACGTGCCAAAGACATTGTACAAACCGACTCCACCGGAGCACAGTTCATGGACGCAGTAAAGGGTCTTGTTCCGCTCTGGGGTCCGATGGCAAACAGCCGTGCCATCCGCCACTTAACCCAGGCAGTCGAAACAGCAATGAACATTACAGCTGGCGCCCTCGCCAACAACACCGCTGAGCTTCAGGCCGTCCGCCTGGTGGCTCTCCAGAACCGTCTTGTTCTAGATGTGGTTCTGGCTGATCGCGGAGGAGCATGCCGCATCATTGGGTCCAGCTGTTGTACCTACGTACCGGATAACTCACCCTCAGTCTACAAAGCAATTGAACACCTCCACAGACTGTCCACAGAGGTCCATCAAGAGCAAGAAGAATGGTCACTGGGGAGTTGGTTTTGGGACACTATTAAAGGTTGGGGATGGAGGCTGTTTTCATTTATCCTCATACCAATCATGATACTATGTGGATGTTGCTTGGGGATTCAGTGTCTGCCACCTTTATGTTTGCTTTTTATGAACTGCATCTGCCCTAAGACTTTGGACTTTGAAACTGAGCGGATGAAAGCTCTGAATGAGGTGGAGGTACGGGGTATTATGGGGATAGATCCAAACTAGGCAAGCTGGCGAGACATGTTAAAAGGGAGGACTGTGGAAATTTAGCGTGCAAACTGAACATTATCTGCGCCATCTTGCCTCTCCCCAGCGCCACGCATAGCAAATGCACGGCCGCCATTTTAGGCACCCCACTCTCTCTCCCCGCTCACTCTCGATCGCCAGCGCTTTCCCCCGGCGCTGCGAGCATCCCCCGCGCGCCGGCCACCCCCGCTCTCTCATACAGGCCATAAACCCTCTCCTTCTGCGCGACCCTGCTACGGAGCCACATCCGACCGACATCCCATACATGGTCATGCCTCTCCTTTGATAACCCCCTTCCTCTGCGCCCCATTGTCCGAACTGGTCCCAGGCCATCACCTAGCCCTGCGGATGCAGTTTATTGCCCCTACTGTAAGGGAAACACCCCGCATCAAAGGGATTACAGTAGATCAAAGCCCCTACCCCCTGAGACCCGGCCGGTTGCACACACCCCCGGGAATTAGCGGAATTCCCTGCTGCGCGATAGCCATCTCCCACTGCGGGTAGGGTGGGAACCTCTACTGTAACCATGTGTGGGATCGGATCTGAGCCGGGGCTTCAGGGGATGTTCTTTCAGGCATCAAGAGAATCTCAAGAATGTACTATATGTAATAAAGCAATAAACCGGTGTATAAGAGACCAGGTCTCAGAGATGCGGTTAGAGCACCTCGTGACGATACCTTGCTGTCTGATCTGATGTGTTCTGCTCCGACGGAATAAAACTTTGTTTCCTGCCTTCCAGTCTCCGGCGCCTGCCTCTTTATTGGTAAATTATCGAGTGGTATGAGAGGCGATTACCGCCGGGCAAATACTTGAAAGGTTATCGACTGAAACTGCCGCTACCATTTAACAGCGATTCCAAGGTCTTTGCAAAATTGTTTCAGTTCTCGGTGCAAATAAGATTCCAACTGGTCCTCTCGGAATGTCGTGCTCGTGTTGGTACCTGCGGCACCTAGGGAGGTTTCTCCTTCCATTTCTTCTTGGTAGTGCGTCAGCCGTTTACTGCACGATCTCTAGGTGTTGGCTCGGATCCCGTCGTCTGCCACCAAATGTTGGAAGGCGTTCACCGGGGAGGCTGCGAAATGCGTTCCTGACCACCCGGGGACCCACCCCTCCTAGAGTTAGGCCGAGCAAGAGCGGGGAGGCCCTTCCTGGAAGGGTCTCGTACCTAGGATCGCACACGCTGCGCTTACACTCTTCTGATAGAGGGACACCACACAGTAGTTCTTCGTAAGACAGTCTACTTTATCGTTAGTTGTAAGGGATCTTTATGATCCGGAAGGCAGGTATGGAATTAGTGCCACAAGCGGCGGCGATCTCGTGATGGGGGTATGGGGGTAGCGGGACAGTCTTTGAGTCAATGTCTCTGCGGAGTATCCTGCGCACAGCGCTCAATCCTCGAGCTAGGGGGATGTTGCTTCTCTCGGCAATCTCTGCCGATTCTCTTGGAGGAGGGTGCCGCGAGTCACTCAGCAGGCACAGGTGGTTCGTAGTTCGGGGAGCCGCGACAGCGTCAGCAGGGCTCAGATGGTTCAGAGTTCGGGGAGCCGCGACAGCGTCAGCAGGGCTCAGATGGTTCAGAGTTCGGGGAGCCGCGACAGCGTCAGCAGGGCTCAGATGGTTCAGAGTTCGGGGAGCCGCGACAGCGTCAGCAGGGCTCAGATGGTTCAGAGTTCGGGGAGCCGCGACAGCGTCAGCAGGGCTCAGATGGTTCAGAGTTTGGGTAGCGTTCTTCGGTTTGGGGAGCGATCGAGCCGCGACCAGGTCAGCAGGCTCTCGTCAGTCCAGGTCTTCTCTGCCTCCTGTCCCTTCCGCACCCCTTGTTATACTTCCCCTCCTCTTTGAAGTCCGGAGTCCTCGCCGAGAGGGGTCTTGGTGCCTGGGGGCGGGGTGTCGGGGCTTCCTGTCGCTCGGCCCTTTGATCTGTTCAGGTGGGTCCGGGAGGGACTCCAGACACCCAGCAGGCGAGGCGGCTGCTCACCGGGGGCCTGGTGGCCGATCGAAACCTTCCTTGGGGAAGAGACCAGAGGTGTGACAGGGTCGGCGCTTCTCGGTCTGGCTTGGGGGGTTTCTCTCTCCCTCATGCATGTTGGGGTCTGGCCAGCCATCGGGATGTTGGGCCATGGTGGCCGGAAGTCTGTGACATTGAAGATCGGTGCGGTTGCAGGGGGCTTGCTGGTCGGGAGGGCCCACTCCACGAGGCCGGTCTCACAGTGTGTGTGGTTGTATGTGTGGTTGTGTGTGTGGTTGTGTGTGGTTGTGGGTGTATGTGTGTGTGTGGTTGTGTGTGTGGTTGTGGTTGTGTGTGTGACAGTAATACTAAAAGCATATCAAAATAAAGGAACACAAACATCGAGTTTGTGGAAAGAGAAAGCACATTGTAAGTCAAACGGGAGTAGCAAAGCATTAACAGAACAACATGTTCTTTGATGTTTGATGTTCTTTGAACAAGAACATCAAAGGGGCGCCGCGAAAGTGATCGCAGGCAAAAGTGAAAGTGATTACGGGCGCTTAATGAGCATGATGAGGTTTGCCATATGGTGCCTCGGCTCCAAATCGCGCGCCGCGCTCATGCACTGTAGCGCTAGGCTGGCCATGGTAGCATTTTTTTGAGCCCTCACTAAAAGTCTCGCCAGACCAGCGCATGCGCTGGGTCTGGCGAGACCTAAAAAGGGGACTTAAGGCAATGGTAGGGTGGTGGCCATCTTGTAATGCAGGTTACGTGGTAATGGGGTTTTGAGTGTGGTTGCGTGTGTGGTTGTGTGTGTAGTTGTGTGTGTGGTTGTAGTTTTGTGTGTGTGTGGTTGTGTGTGTTGTGTGTGTGGTTGTGTGTGGTTTGTGTGGTTGTGTGTGTGGTTTGTGTGGTTGTTTGTGTGGTTGTGTGTGTGCGGTTGGGTGTGGTTGCGTGTGTGTGTATGGTTGTGGTTGTGTGTGGTTTTGTGTGTGCTTGTGTGTGGTTGTGTGTGTGGTTGTGGTTGTGTGTGGGTGCGGTTGTGGGTGCGGGTGTGGATGTGTGGTTGAGTGTGGTTGTGTGTGGTTGTGTGTGGTTGTGTGTATGTGGTTGTGTGTGTGTGGTAGTGTGTGAGTGGTTGTGTGTGTGGTTGTTTGTGTGGTTGTGTGTGTGTGGTTGTGTGTGTGGTTGTATGTGTGGTTGTGTGTGTGGTTGTGGTTGTGTGTGGGTGCGGTTGTGGGTGCGGGTGTGGATGTGTGGTTGAGTGTGGTTGTGTGTGGTTGTGTGTATGTGGTTGTGTGTGTGGTTATGTGTGTGGTTGTGTGTGTGGGTGTGTGTGTGGTTTTGTGTGTGGTTGTGGTTGTGTGTGTGGTTGTGGTTGTGTGTGGTTGTGGTTGTGTGTGTGTGGTTGTGGATATGGTTGTGTGTGGTTGTGGTTGTGTGTGTGTGTGGTTGTAGGTGTGGTTGTGTGGGTGTGGTTGTGTGTGGTTGTGTGTGTGGTTGTGTGTGTGTGTGTGGTTGTGTGTGTGGTTGTGGTTGTGTCTGTGGTTATGTGTGTGTGGTTGTGTGTGGTTGTGTGTGTGTGGTTGTGTGTGTAGTTGTGTGTGGTTGTGTGTGGTTGTGTGTGTGGTTGTGTGTGTGTGGTTGTGTGTGTGGTTGTGTGTGGTTATGGTTGTGTGTGGTTGTGTGTGTGGTTGTGGTTGTGTGTGTGTGTGGTTGTGTGTGGTTGTGTGTGTGGTTGTGTGTGTGTGGTTGTGTGTGTGGTTGTGTGTGGTTATGGTTGTGTGTGGTTGTGTGTGTGGTTGTGGTTGTGTGTGTGTGTGGTTGTGGATGGATGTGTTTGTGGTTGTGTGTGTGTGGTTATCGGTGTTGTTGTGGGGATGGTTGTGTGTGTGTGGTTGTTTGTGTGGTTGTGTGTGTGGTTGTGTGTGTGTTTGTGTATATGGTTTGGTGTGGTTGTGTGTGTGGTTGTATGGTTGTGTGTGATTGTGTGTGTGTGTGTGGTGGTATGGTTGTGTGTGATTGTGTGTGTGTGTGGTTGTGTGTGGTTGTGGGTGTGGTTGTGTGGTTGTGCATGTGGTTGTGTGTGTGTGGTTGTGTGTGTGGTTGTGTGTGTGTGGTTGTGTGTGTGGTTGTTGTGTGTGTGTGGCTGTGGGTGTAATTGTATGTGTGTGTGGTTGTGTGTATGTGTGTGGTTGTGTGAGTGTGTGGTTGTGTATGTGTGTGGTTGTATGTGTGGTTGTGGTTGTGTGTGGTTGTGGGTGTATGTGTGTGTGTGTGGTTGTGTGTGTGGTTGTGGTTGTGTGTGTGACAGTAATACTAAAAGCATATCAAAATAAAGGAACACAAACATTGAGTTTATGGAAAGAGAAAGCACATTGTAAGTCAAACGGGAGTAGCAAAGCATTAACAGAACAACATGTTCTTTGAGGTTTGATGTTCTTTGAACAAGAACATCAAAGGGGCGCCGCGAAAGTGATCGCAGGCAAAAGTGAAAGTGATTACGGGCGCTTAATGAGCATGATGAGGTTTGCCATATGGTGCCTCGGCTCCAAAGCGCGCGCACGCGCTCATGCACTGTAGCGCTAGGCTGGCCATCGTAGCATTTTTTTGAGCCCTCACTAAAAGTCTCGCCAGACCAGCGCATGCGCTGGGTCTGGCGAGACCTAAAAAGGGGACTTAAGGCAATGGTAGGGTGGTGGCCATCTTGTAATGCAAATGCAACATGTATGAAGCCTTTGAAAGTAAGCGGAAATAAAAATTTACAATATTTTGTTCAAAGGTAAGGGCATGAATTAAACTAAGCTGTTTACAAAATTAAAAAAGAGTAAATTCAATTTCGTACAAAAACATTTATGTCATTTAATATTCAAATAAGACATTTAGGAATCAAACAGAAGCTTTAGGATATGGCACACATGAGTATTTGGCTGTCTCCAAAGAATACAGAGTATGTTTTTAAAAAATGTTACATACGTGTTTTATTCACTCACGAAATACATTGTTTTTTTAATGTTCACAATCCTCCTTAGGATGACTTTTTGAGGACTGGGCTCTTATTGGGCTTCTTATATAAGGCCTTGTGCTAGATTGGGATTCTTTTTAAGGGGAACTGTGCTTACTCAGGGGCCCATTAGGATGGCGGGCGGGGCGATGCGCCTGCCATCCACACCTCAAAGACACGCCGCCATATTAGGATGGCTGGGGGGTCCGCGGCGGACGAAAAGACCATCCGCCACTATTCCGGCGGTCGACTCGTCGACTGGGCGGAAAACATGGTTAATATGGTGGCGGTGGCTGCAAGACACCGTCATCCATATTATGATTACGGCGGAGATCAGCCTGTTGCCGCCATGGACAGTCATGTGGTCTTTGATATTGGGAGCCCGTAGAGGCCCCCCAGGAGGTTGGGGGAGTGGGGAGTGCACAGTACCCCCCTTTATTGGCATGGACAAGATGGCAGGCACCACGCGGTGCCTGTCAGCTTGTGCATGCCAATGCACAACATGCATTCCCAGCATTGTGGCGGGCGGTGCTGTGAGCACCGCCTGCCACAATGCTGGAAATAGTGGATGCCACCGCCATGGGGCGGTGGCATCCTAATTGCAGGTGCGGGACCGCCACACCCCTGGCGGACGATCCTGCATTCCGTTACGGTGGCGGGCAGACAAAGTCCGCCTGCCTTCGTAATAGACCCCTTAGTATTTCAAACACGGAAATAGGGCAGCTGTCAAGAAGCAGCAGCAAACATAGAATGCAAACAGATAGGTGGTATCTGGGCCCCAGAGGGAGGGACACGTACAGTAGGCAATTGGTGCTTGGGGACACACAGATTTAGGGAACTAGCAGGAGATAGCTTGAATGAGACACGGTAATGGGTCTTCCGCGGGATGAGAAAGTGAAATAAGGAGACAGGTAAGCAATGCATCTGTGTAATTCACAGGAGGAGTTCACTCTGCTGCTGCCACTTTTCCATACTATTCACCCAGTAGAAAAGGTTTAGGGCATAGACGCTTATTAGTTCTGTTGGACCTGACATCCTTGGCGTGCTTTTCCCACAACCTTTTGCCTTCCATCTTTCTCCTTCTGCTGATTTCGTTTTTGCTGACCTTAAGACTCTGAGCACTTTACCACTGCTAACCAGTGCTAAAGTGCTTGTGCTCTCTCCTCTGTATTTGTAAAAACTGGTTTACACCAAATTGGCACATTTATTGATTGTAAGTCCCTAGTAAAGGGGTACTGCATGTACCCAGGGCCTGTAAATTAAATGCTACTAGGGGGCCTGTAACAATAATTGAGACACCCTCTTAAGTCACCCTTTAAACATGTATGAGGCCTGCCATTGCAGCCTCTGGGTGCAGTTTAAACTGCCATTGGACCTGGCAAAATAAAGCTTTTGTCAGGCCTAAACCTTCCTATTTAATACATATATGTCATCCCTAGGATAGGCCATACACAGCCCAGAGTACAGAGTGCAGTGTATTTAAAAGGTTGGATGTGTACTTTTAAGTTTTACATGTCCTGGTGAGGAAAAAATAATTAACTTGATTTTTAACTACTGCAAGGCCTAACTACCTCATAGGATACCATTGGGTTACCTTTTTACAAGTGATAATGTTCAATTGGCAGTAAGCAGGAATGTCGGGTTTTGTGTCGAAAGCATTGTTATTCAAAATCCTCTTTATTGGTAAAGTCGGATTTTAAGTCACACTTCTGAAAATTCCACTTTTAGAAAGTTGGCATTTTTTTGTCTTAACCATTTGGTACCTGTAGCCTGTATCCTAGGTCACATGAATAGGTGTAGCTAAAAGTAGGGTTTGTGAATTACTCCCAGACAGTGAGTCAAAGGGGAAATAGGTGTTGGCAGGATGGGCCATCTCTGATTTGATAGGGGGAGGAGCTGTCACCTACCATACTTGCACATCACAAAGGCTCTGCCTTAGTGTAGGTAGAAAAAGGTGGCACGCTAGGCTTTTGCTCCCACAGACAAGCTGGGGCCAGGAAGTTCCAGACACCCAAATAGGTGAGGACTCTAGAAGCTTTACTCACTTCAAAGCTGGCACCAAGTATAAATATTGGACCCTCAGATGCAACTCTTCAGTACACATATGGACCTGTCAAAGGCTTGCAAGAAGGACTGTTGTAATGCTCTGCTGCAAGAAGGACTTCTATGCTACTGCCCTGTCACCCTGCTGCACTGCTGACTGAGGATTGGACCTGCATCTCAACTCAGGACCACCAGAGCTTGTTGGCTGGCCTCTTGATGAGAAACTCAGGGACAGAAAAGGCTTCAACCACCTTAAATCCTGCACCTGTAGTCTGCCTGCTGGACGTCCTGCCCCATAACTAGTTACCCAAGTCCTATATCCTTGCAAATGGGTCTGAAGGTGCTCTGCCTGCCCAATTGTTTTTCTAGCAAAACCAAAGCAACGCAACACAATCTCCTCGCAGCCTCGCATTTGAACTGACATTGTGTTATGCATCCCTCATGCAGGGCCCAGCAACTTCTTGAAACTGCCACTGCGCGATGCTTCCTTGACGCAGGACCTTGCATCGCAGCCCTGAAGGTCCTCGGAATCTCCTCTGCGCAATGCATCCTCAACGCATACTTGATGCAGGACTACACAATGTAGTGCCACAGCTCCTCAGAACTGTCACTGCACAATGCATCCCCGATGCAGGACCTCGCATCGCAGCCCCATAGTTCTTCGGAAGTGCCACTGTGAGATGCATCCCCGATACTGGATCTCACATTGCCGCCCGCAGCTCCTCGGAACTAAAATAAAGGTTTACCACCTACTTCAGGTAGGTTGCAAGCCACCCGCAAACGGGAAGGGGTCCCCAGGGGACCCCTTACCCTTTGAGAATGGATGCGGAAATATTTTTTAAGAGCAGGCAGTGGTCCCAGGGACCACTGCCTGCCCTTAAAAAATTAAACTGAAAAGTTTCATTTTTCTTTTTTAAATGCATCCTGTTTTCCTTTAAGGAAAAGGAGTGCATTTTAAAAGAAACTGCTTTATTGAGAAAGCCGTCACAGACATGGTGGTCTGCTGACCCCAGCAGGCCACCATCCCTGTGAGTGCTAGCCATTCCCAGTGGGGTCGCAAATTGCGCTTGCCTCATGAACATTGATGAGGCATGCAATTTGCGACCCCATTGGGAATCGCAAACAGTGTCTGAGATACTGTTGTACATTCAGTTTAGCGAGTGGCAAATTGAGAGTCGCAATTCCGCGCAATTTGCGACTCGCTAAACTGAACGGTCGTACATCTGGCCCCTAAGCGATTTACCCAGAATCACGGAATGTTGAGCCTCTAACTGAGACTTGAACCCGGTTTCCCAGCTTCAAAGTAAGATGCTCTAGTTTTATTAATTGACTTTACTCTGCTCCGATGGTCATCTGGTCTGTCAGGAGCTTGGCTTTTAATGGAATCCCCAGCCAGTCACCACTGATAAGCCTGAAATTGAGCCAGCGGCTATTCCATTCTTTCTCCTATGCAGTTTGACTTGCACAATACAACCTTTCCCCTGTGCTCAAATTCCAAAGGAGGTGGCGTGGACAGTGAGCCTGCAATACGAGGTCCTCGGGGTTTCGTATGTTTTGCTCTTCGGTCGCCATTATACTGCAAATCACCCATGCAATTCTTTGTTGGGGCCCTTATACACATGCAAAGGTTCAAGCTTTCAAGGTGACGCTTTTCCTGAGGTTAATTATTTTGTCTTGCCAGGCTTGGTTAATCACCCACCCAGTAACGCGCCACCACTAATTTTAATGGGGCACCTTTGCTTGACATGCAAAAGTTGGCCAACTTTGTTTGAAGTGTATAACCTCGGGATGGTTTATAAGGTTGGAGTGTAAAATTGGAGATGTATCACCAAGATAGTGTGACTAGCTGTTAAACCTACAAACACATTGACATTTCACAAAAATAAAAGTAGGACTACAATTTCCCATCTACCAAACATCTCGGATTTACTTAAAAGACAGAGCTCAGCAGCATAGAAAACTTAGACAAGGCACTAAAGTTAAAAAAAATATAAATGCAACTGTTACACAGACTGCCACGTGTTTTAATTAAATTGATTTATGAAACAGCTGCTAACTAATTCTGCAGAGTAACACACAAAAGATCTGCTCCCAGTGTGCAATTGGGCATGTTCTGACTTAAGTATAATTTGCCAGGACAGATGATGACAACACAGGAAATTTCCCATAGATCCGGGACGCCTGGTCACCCTATAACAAGAGCTACTTAGTAATTATTCTTTGAACACAAACATTTGTTGAATATGGTGTGGAATAATTTCCTACAGTTGACAACTTTCTTCAATAATATAATTCTCATCTATGGGTTTATTCGTGCTTCTTAATGTTGAGCAGTTAAACCTTACTTTATTAGAATGTTTTACCACTCCTTACTATGATATTGGGAGATAGGAGGAGCAGCTGGGTTTAAAATGGAACCACCTGGCCTCATCAACTGGAACTGCAGAAAGACTCTGGCGGAACAACCCGTCCACAATCCTCCGAGATCAACTCAAAGCAATATACGCAGAAAGTACAAAAAACATATCAAGAATGAAAAGACTTCCTTCTTTTGCAATGTGTTAGACAACGCAAAAAATAGGCCTAAGGATCTCTTCAACCTCATCCAGCAACAAACTTCCAAACCCCCGGCATCCTCAGTTCTGGCCTCCAAAGACCTGTGTGAGAACTTTGCCAACTTCTTCAAAGACAAAATCACCAAGGTTGAGCTCTCCCTAGATGACAACCGCAGTCTCCCTTACAGAAGCGCGTCCCCAGGGACAGAAGCTATCACACCTAAGCTCCCCCCTAAACACTGGAAGCATTCAACCCCATCTCCGAAGCAGGGAAAGTCAAAATGATCTCCACCTCCAAACCTTCTTCACACGCCTCGGATCCTATACCGGCCCAGCTGGCCAAAAAGCTCAATCTCTCCCTAGCCCCGCTCTGGACCAAGATCATTAACAGCTCCCTTAGAACCGGCGACATACCGGACTGCCTCAAAGTCGGCTAAGTCACGCCATTACTAAAAAAAACGGGCTTAGACACTAATGAGCTGAATAACTTCAGACCCGTCTCCAATCTTCCTCTCCTAGCTAAAATCCTGGAAAGGTGTGTTCTCCTCCAACTGACTCAACACATAGACAGCACCAACTTCTTAAACACCCACCAATCAGGTTTCAGAAAAGGCTGTAGCACAGAAACAACGATCCTCAATGTCATCGACGATTTACACAAATCACTCCATGCAGGCCAATGAGCCCTACTCATATTCCTGGACTTATCGGCTGCCTTGGACACGGTGGACCACAACCTACTCGTCAAGGTACTTCAAGAAAGGGTAGGTGCAGAAGAGGTGGTCTTAAAGTGGTTCTCCTCCTTTCTCCAGAACTGCACCCAAAGAATAAAGATCAGAAACTTCTCATCAGACCTACACCCCGTCAGCAGGGGTGTCCCTCAAGGATCAGATCTTTCCCCTCAACTGTTCAACATCTACATGGAACCCCTCACCACCATTCTCAAAAATACAAATATCCCCTTCCACCTCTATGCTGATGACACCCAGATCTACCTTGAAACCTCCTCCATTGATGACATTCATAGACTCAACGACACTCTAAGAGAAGTCCAATACTGGCTATCACTAAACCACCTGAAACTCAATAAAGACAAAACGGAAATCCTCCTCATCTCCAGCAAAGAGGAGAACCCCCAAATCGTAGAATGGCTAAAAGCAATTGATGCTCTAAATGGCAATCTCACCCTGGCAGATTCAGTAAAATCGCTGGGAATCACCCTAGACCCAAAACTAGACATGACTAAACACATCAGGAACACCGTAAAGAGCGCCTTTCTTATCTTGAAGCTACTCAACAAAATAAAACCCTTCATCCCGCCTAGCGACCTTAAACAAGCTAACGAATCCCTGGTGCTGTCCAGCCTAGACTACGGGAATGTTTCCCTCACAGGTACAGCAAAATCCCACTTAGCCTTCTTCAGATCAACTCTCAATGCAGCAGCTAGAATGGTCACCGGAGTAAAGAAGTATGACCACATCTCGCCCGCACTCAGAGAGCTAAAATGGCTCCCAATTTAAATGCGTGGCAATTTCAGAACAGGTTGCCTCATGCACAAAGCCCTGCACACAGGAAAACCCGCCTACCTGGCCGCCAAACTCAAGAAGGCCGGTCAGACAAGGAAACTCAGACGTTCCAACACTCTACTCCTCATCCCGCCGAAAAACCGCAAACAAAAAACCGCTTCTCGAGTCTTCTCTGGAAATGCGCCCAAAATCTGGAGCTCCATCCCAGTCCACATCAGGACTACCCCCTCCTTTATACAATTCAAAAGGCAGCTCAACCGTTCTCTCCCGAATGGACAGCCGCTGCCGAATCGCTTAAAGTTGCACATTACAGGACTTAGACACTTTGTCACTAAGACTTCTACCTCATCCCCATCCTGACCCCTCCCTCTTCCCCTCCCTCCCTAAAGGTGGCTCGGCTCGAGTCTATTTGCTCAATATTGTGATTTTCTGTGTCTTCCTTTCCTGCAATGCTGTTCAGTGCGCCGAGGCTTCCAATGCGCCATGACTCAATATGTATACAACTGGCAAACTGTGTGTTTTTACCCATGCTGTAAAGCTCTCCGATACCTTCGGGTCTGGCTAGCGCTATATTAAACTCTTCAATAAATAAACTGTGGAAGCTGTGGCATCTTCGTATGCATTTAATTTGAGTAATATCTATTGCAGGGATTTTATATTGGCAAATTGCAAATGCCTGGCACAATCAGGGCACTTGATTTATTTATTAGTTATCTTGAAACCTTTTATGCAGTTTTGATTTGCATTCAAGAATATTAGTGCACCATTTTTACACAAACATGATTTAGACATTATGCAATGAATGGAGCCAGGTGAAAGATGAATTTTAAATATACTATCTATTGTTTATGCACTACATATGCTGGGAAACATGCCTTATGATGAACAAAACACAGATCTATGTTAAATGTGTGACATGTTGATTTTTTTTTGTCCTCATTCACCTCTGACCTCCGTAACGTTACCAGCTGCAGGTAACCATTTCACGTGCCTACTACGAATTTGGGATTTCTCTTCCCTTCTAGGCCACCTGCTCACTGGGGGGCCCACGGTCCCACTTACGGGTACGGTCACTCTCCAATTCGGTCCAGTATTCACTGGCGACTGCTGATGTTGGCAGTACAGGGAACGATGGAAGCCCAACACAGTCTAGAGAGATCCCGAGAGGATTAATCATAGGACCCGTTTCAGTTAATAAAAAGAAAGTGTGATTATTTAAACTAAATTCGTGAAGTGTGCCTATGCCTCTACCCCTAACCACCTTAATAAAAAGTCCCAGTGTGCTTTTTTCTTTCCAGACTGAATCCTTCTCAGGTCTAGTTTTGAAATTGAGAGAACTTAGGCAAGCCAATCTGCATGCAAAGGAGGCGAATGTTCCATCCATTTTTTTTACAAATTTCTCTTCTAGCTAAGAGTATGGCATAGGATAGGAAGGCCCTTGCTGGGCCCTAAACTTCACTGGTAATCCCAAATATTATTAGGGAAAGATTTGTTGATTTGTTGATGTTGATTTGTTAAATTCTCTTGTTATAAAATCTCATGTCTCGGTGTGTAATCACAATACATTATTTTGATTTTTCAGTTCGAAAAAAGAATAATAAATAAAAGCGTTATGGCGTGGCCAGTGCTGCCCGCTCCATAGCGCTTTTTTCCTCTCACCTTCCATTGTCAATGTGTTGTCCCCCCATATGTACTCCATCTCACCCGCAACATCAATACAGAAAAAGCACTACGATGCGCCCAGCGCTGGCCGCCTCATAGCTCTCAGATTTTTTATAACTTTTTTATTTACTTTCAGTCATGGTGCACAGCTGCTTTCCTGCTGTATAACATGGCTAAAAATTTTAACAAAGCCAATAGCTCTCTCGTAAGCGAGACCTGTTAGCTTTGTCAATGCTTGTATAAATTGGTGTGGGATTTTTCTTCTGCTGTGTTTTTACTTTATCACTGTTTGTGTGCTGTTTAAATTCTTGACACATTGCCTCCAAGTTAAGCCTGGCTGTTTTTGTGCCAAGCTACCTGTGGATTAAGCCCACTTTAATTTGGGCTTGCTTGTGTTTCAGCCTGACAAGAACTGTGGCTGCTGCTTCAGTAGGGTTTCACCCCCTTCAATCAGTAACCCTATTTCCTATAGGTCCCATGTTATAAGCGGCCCCTTCAGCCACACTGATGTTTTGGTCACCTGCACAATGCATATCGAAAATTGTAGCCTTGAAATTAAACATGTTAAGGAGTGTTTAAGTGGGAAAGGTCCTGTCTCTACAGAGCCCTGATTTCCTTGTTTACTCAATTTCTGTACTTGAGAATGTTGTCTCAGCAAAACAAATTAGGAAGCCAAAAAAAAAAAAAAAATCCATCTGGCAGGCTTAAAGGCTGTACCTGAATAAAGTAATTGTGGAGGGGGCTGGGTAAGGAAGGAGTAGGACCAGTAGGGGAGGATGATGACAAGTAGGAGACTAAGGGCCAGCAGGTGGACCACCAGGAGGGATAGGACGACCAGAGCCACGAGGAACAGGAGAAAAAAAAACAGGCCCAGGGAGACCTAATCTACTAGGAGAAGGGTTACAGATGCCAGAGGGGACCAGGAACAAATAGATGATGAGGAATAACACAAAGTAAAATATCCCTAGGGGTACCAGGATCAGGGTGAGAAGGATCAGGAGGGTGTGGAACCTGGACCCATTGTACAAGGGCTTGAAGGAACAGAAGAGCCAGGAGTAGAAGGAGAGAAGGCCCTGGACCATAACGCCTAGAGGGACAAGGACGACCAGGCCCAGGAGCAGCAGACCCAGATAGACAGAACAGAGAAGACCAGTTCCAGGAGACAAATGGAAAGATGGACTAGAGACAGGAGAGCAAGACCAAAGAGATCAGATCAAGGAGGACCATGAGGCCAGCAAAAAATGGACCGGGACCAGGAAAAACACAACCATAAAGAACGGTCTGTAGATTAAAATAACTGGGGCGATATAAATGACAAGGAAGTCTAGGCCCAGTGGGACCAGCCTCAGGTCCATGAGGCTCAAACTCTGGTTCATCCTAAACCAGAGTGATAAAAACTACATTAGCCAGTGAGACCTGCAAAATGGAATCTAGGAGGAACAGTGCCAGAGGGTGAGGAAGACCAGACCTAGTCGGACCAGATAGGAAGACCATTATAGAGGGAACCAGGGTCAGGTGGACAAGAACAAGATGGAACAGGCAAACTAAGAGACCAGGAGGACTACTAGGACCAGCTGGGGCCGGGAGAAAGGGGGACTAGGAGGGCTAGGGAAACCAAGGAGAGTGGGACATGCACCAGAAGACCCAATATATGAGGACCAAAGAAATGAGTACCAGAACTAATACCAGGAGTACATGGAACAGGAGAACCAGTAGCAGAAGGATTAGGAAAAGGCAAACCATAGCACTAGATAAACCAGGTGAGCAGGACTAGGAGGACTGGTGGACGAGAATTAGGATGAGGGGGGTGAAAAGGTCCAGGACTGGGAGCTTGTGAAATAGAAAAGCCAGGATACAAAGGAATATGTGCAGGAGTACATAGGAGTAATGACCAGATAGACCAGGAAGTACAGGACCAGAAAGTTCTAAGGCTAGAATGAACCGGTGGTCAAGGCTTATCAGGACTAGGAAAAGCTAAGATGATTTGTGGTGGGCCAGCACAACTTATTGCAGAACCATGAGGACAAGTAGAAGGAGGACTAGGGCTAGGAAGATCAGGACCAGACTGAAGAGGACAACGAAGACCAGGACCTGAAGGGCAATGGCCAATAGTACCAGGAAACCCGGATAAAAAGACAGGCATTAGGAAGACAAAGGAGAACAATAGCAAGGGTACCCAGAAGACCATAGCATGGATGACTGTGTAAACTAAAAGAATCATGACCGGGAGGACCAGAAATAGAGCCATGAAGATTATGAATTAGGGAACCAGAAGGGGCCGAGCAATCATTATAGGTAGCAGGTTCAGGGTGTAGATCATTAGATGTAAGAAGGCCACCCAGAATCTAGAATACCAAGGGAACAGGACAGTGGTGGCCGGGAGGACCAGGAACAAAATGACTAGGCTCTGGAGGACCCAAAATAATGAAAACCTGGATCAAGAGGGAGAGGATCAATTGCTGCATTATCAAGAGGGCTAAGAGAACAAGTAACAGATACAGGGCAACCAGGACAACCCAAACCAGGAGTACAAAAACTAGGAGAGCCAGGACACGAGACCTTAATGAACCAGGGCTTGTGGTACCAGGGCTAGGAGGCTCAGGGTGAGGAGAACCAGGATCAGGTGACAAAGGAACAGAGCCAGATGGGTCAAGACTGGGGGAACCAAGAAGGGCCAGGTGTATGGTAAGAGGCACAATAGAACAAGAAGGACTAGGATGACCAGGACCTAAGCTAGAATGATTGGTGAACCAGGTCCATAAGAACTAGGCCAAGGAAAAAGCAAACTGTAAGGGCCAGGACCAAGAGGATCAGGACAAATGGGCACATAAATTCGAGAAGGACTATGAAAAACAAAAACAACCAGAGCAAGGAGGAGCATCATCAGTTGATATAGAAATACAAGGACAAAGAGTATGAGGCTCAGGACCAGATTCAGGAAGATTAGGAAAATGAGCATTATGGCCAAGAGATCCAGGGGACTAGAAAAAGCAAGGAAGATGAGGGGGGCAGTACCAAGGTTACCGGGAGGACCAGAGGCTGGAGGACCAAGACCAGAACAAGGAGGATTAAAAGGATCAGCACTAAGAGAACCAAGAACAGGCCCAGAATCACCAGGGGACCATGACCATAGGATCAGAACCCAGAGTACCACATGGAGCAGAAAGAACATAACCTGGTTGTAGCAGGACCAGGGTGAGGCAGATCAGGAGGACCAGAACAGGAAGACTAAAGGGTCTGGCCCTGTATGTCCAGGAGCACCAGGGCCAAATGACCTTTCTTAGTGCAAAAAGCACCCTTGCATTCAAAATGGACACAAGGATGCATTTTGCGCTAAGAAAATATCGCTCAATGGAATTGGAACAGCAGCTGCCGGCAGCCGCCCACACTCGATGAGTTGGTTGTTCCCATGCTCCTGAAGTTGGATTTTTGATCAAATATCTTATTTACGTGAGCAGGAATAATTGTATAATTTCCTGTACTTTTGCATTACAATAGTAATGTGGAATTACTGAAATTACTCCTGCATAATTCAATTTTTGCCCAGGCCTACCTGTAGGTTAGTACTTGCATCTAAGCCAGCATTAGCACTAAGGGCTTCATGTGGGAAAATCACAGAGTTTGTGACTAGAAAGTGCTTATCATTATGTACGACACTTTTTGATGAGTTGGAAAATTCTTTGGACTAGTAAAAAAACTTTTGCTATCGTTTCCTAATTGCAAATAGGAGAGTTCATGAAAGGTGTTTTCTCCCTTCCCTTTCCAATTTGGAAAGGAATTTATTGATAGGTTGCCTGCAACTGTTATTATAAATCGTTGATGAGCTAGAGACCTCCGAGCTAGGGTGGTGTCAGACTAGAAGAAGAGCAGAGGGCGGTATTGATCTGCACAAATGCTTTATTGTTCTTTAAACAAACACAATCAAGTCTCTGTCCCAGTCTTTTCTTTTTCTAGACCGTAGGCAGATTAAGGGGCTTCCTTCTTCAAGCCAAACTAAATGAAACGAGGAACGTCCCTCGGAACAAAGAAAACAGATAAAAAACAGTTTTAGGACAAATGTCCTTTGGGTCAGTACATAAGGGGCTAGGTGTGGGGGGAATATAGCACCCGCTTCCATCACCAGTGTCACGCTGTTTCCACGCTCTCCGAACCATGGAGTACCTCTAAGTAAGCAAGACGCTTCAACCCCCTCCCTTTTCTTTTGCCGAGCTCCCGGTGGGTAAAGCGCCCCGCTAGTGTCTTCGGCTCTCCGGTCATGGGTTTATGGCTCCGCAGGTGGCTGGCCACTCCGGTTTTCCTTCTCATCCGCGTATGGATTCCCGTCTGTATTCATGGAAGCTCCCCTCCATACAGGACATACGGACGTATATTCCTCTTCCTGGTCCTCCAAAGTTTTGATTGGTTCTCTTGAAGCTCTAATGTGGCACGGGCTGTCGTCCAGGAAACTGAATTGATTAAAGGAACCCGCAAACATATCTCCAGCCAGGTCCATTGGTGTCTGCAAATAGAGGAGAGGAGAAACGTAAGGGGAACACATCCTCTTTTTCTCTTTTTCCTCTCTCGGAGCATGCAAGTCATGACAGGTGGTAACTAATTTGCAATGGGGAAAAGGTCCCTTAGGAATTCTTTCTCTTCGGGATTCATGTTGGCAGTCTGAGGGGGTAGAAGTTTTCTAAAACTGAGAAACCTTTTTTTACACCAGACCTGATACTTGTAAAGCACATGGGCTGCTTTGAAAAAAAAACATTTTCCATTTTGGAATTCAGTCATAGAGATAATTGTGTGTCACCATATCTGTGATTATAGCTAATCACAGAGGGTAGCAATTTTACACCTGCCTGTTGTTTGGCAGGTCATTCTGCAACCGCCTGTGATTCAGTATTTTCTGAAGAGACCCAACATTACATGTGTCGGTTTGCAAAATTCAATTCTATTCACAAAAAGTATGTGCGTAACTTGCGACCAATTTTTGTGTATTGAATAGTAATAAACCTGAACCCTAACTTTCATAACAACATGCATGCCAATTGTGTTCAATCCTTATTTGCAGTTTTACCTGGTGTAAGTACCTGTTGAAATCTGCATAGGGCATAATAAAACAAACTAGACAGCAGCTTCTGAAAATAGCAACGTTCTTCTGCTATTTACCTGGCTACTGGCCAAGTTGTGCATGCTGTCTACTATTTAGCCAGCTACCAGGTAAACAATGGCATTTCTTTCCAGGTTATTTGCACGGCCACATGCAATACAGTGAATCATTTCTGCTTTTTAGCCAGCTGCTGGGAAAATATTGAAATTGCTTTGCTACTTGCCAGGCTATTGGTCAAATAATATACAAGCCCTGTTAGCTAACCAGCAGCCAGATAAATAATGACGTTATTTGCTCTTTGCAGGGCTGCTGGCCAAACTCTACATATCTGCTGTTTTGCCAGCAGCAGGGTAATGAGTGAAATAGATTTTGTGTGCTTGCCTGCCAGCCAATAAGCACAATACCTCTGCTATTTAGCCAGTCGTCCAGTAAATGCTGACATTTCCTTGCTATTTGCACGGCCGCCAGTCAAACAGTGCAGATTCTCTATTATTTAGCCATCAGCCAAGTAAACAGTGATGTTTTTCTGCTGTCTGCATGACCCTCAGCCGAACAGTGAAGAATCTCTACTATTTAGCCAGCTGCCAGGCAAATAGTGAACTTTTTCTCCTGCTTGCGCGGCCACCACCTACCAAACAGTGCGGAATCTCTTCTATTTTTCCAGCTGCCGGGCAAATAGTGAAGATTTTCTCCTGCTTGCACTGCCACCAGCCAAACAGTGCGGAATCTCTACTACATTGCCAGCTGCCGGGTAAATAGTGACGTTTTTCTGCTATTTGCATGACTGCTGGCCAAATAGTGCAGATTCTCTACCATTTAGCCAGCGGCCATGTGAATAGTGATGTTTTTCTGCTTACATGGCCGCCAGCCCTACTGTGCAGAATCTCAAATCTCTATTATATAACCAGCAGCTGGGTAAGTAGTGATGTGTTTCTGCTATTTGCACAGCCACCAGCCAAACAGCGCAATATCGTGAACCTGCCTGGTGTCCAAACAGCTGCTGCCATCAGCTCACTGTACAACAGAGCACCCTGTGTCTCAAAGGCACTTGGATGAACATGAGCCCCCTTGTGTACATGCAGGGGAGATGGAGTAGCTTCAAGACTGGGGCACTGGGGCCAGCATCAGTCATGGAGAGCAACATCTGGAAATTGCTGTGGAGCTGAGACCCAGGGGAAACGGTAGGTGTATGAGAGCAGTAAGGAGTCCTGGGGAAAAGAGGCTGTTTACTTTTGTAATTGGTTCTTGATGACTACATTACACATAGCAGGTTGAGAATGTGAGTTGTGGGTCAGTGATCTGTGTTAGGCAGGTTAATGGAGTCACTGGGCAAATGCTTCCTGAAAGTAAACAAATGGGCAGCCTCAGTCATTAATACCACAACTAACAGCCTCATGCATCAACCCAAAATCCAGTCGGTAAAATACCGATTCGGTAATAGCTCCCGGTATTAAGGAAAAAATACCCAATCCCAATGCATCAACCCAAAAGCAGAAATCGCTATTTAAGGAATCCTTAAATACCGATTCTTTAAATAGGGATTCCTTAAATACCGATTCCTTAAATAGCGATTGCATTTAAGGAATCCCAAAGTGAGATTCCTTAAATGCAATGCATCAAAGTTAAAAAATTAGCGATTTCGCTAATAGGGGGAGCAAATTACCATGAAGATGAACTGCATGGTAATTTGCAAAAACTTTGAAAAATGCACTTTTGTGCATTTTTCAAAGTTTCATGTTGCGCACACACATGCCCTTAGAGCATGTGTGTGTGCAACATATGTGCACATATCATTTTCAGGGGTGCAACAGGGTGTCCTTTTGACACCCTGGCACCCTTGAAAGTGCTCCCGCTATTAGCGATTCGGTAATACCGAATCGCTAATACAGACTGGCTTTACATTCATTTCCATGGGCCTCCAAGCCCATAGGAATGAATGGGTAGGTATTCCTTATTACCGATTCGGTATTACCGATTCGGTAATAAGGAATATTAAGGAATCGCTATTTGAATAGCGATTCCTACATGCATAGCCTTTTGCTATTCCTTATTAGCGATTCCTTATTTTTCGCTAATAAGGAATCGCAAATGGCATTGTTGATGCATAGGCCCCTAAATCTTTTGTAGGCTATGCTCACAAGTGGAGGAAGAGGTCAATGCTCATGGAATATCTCTTCAGTATTGTTTCAGGAGTTAGTCTTGTCCATCATTAAATAAGAACACAGCATTTCCTCAGCTCTCAATATTTGAATGTAACTATTAAAAACTTTATAAGTTAAAGGCAACAAATCCTAAATATCAACAGCACTCCTAGACCTCTCATAGACTAGCAGTGTCATGAACTACCAACAGCACTTTCACATCCCTCACATCCCTCACATTAGTAGTCATACTTTACTGACAGTACTATCACACCCTTCACTAAGCAGCGGCCTCACACCCCTTACAGACTAGAACTCACACACTTCCAGAAGCACTCTTACTCCAATCACAGACTAGGAGTCACCTACCACCAATAGCTCTCTAATAGCTCACCAACTTCACTCTTAGAAAACCTGACCATCCTTTCAGTATCTCCATCTAGGTTTATGACTGATGGCATTGCCAAACGTTCGCCCTTCTGGAGGCACAACCCTCATGTGATCAACTACATCTCAGCCCTACCTCGACACCAGAGATGATGGCATGTGGATAACTGCCCCAGTCAAAGGCATGGTCTTAAATGAAATACACTCCAGACACAATGATGTCTGATAGCCACAGATCTAGCTTAAAAATTCTCCCTGCTCTGTCTGTACCAACCATTTAGATGCATTGCCCTGATAGGTATTGACTCTCTGGTGTAGTGCTCATACGTCAGTGGACCATGCTCATCTTTCTCCTTCTATTTCCTCTGGTGTTTGGAAAGCCTTAGATTCATACATGGAGTTGGCCTCTGAAGGGTTGGTGGCGCAATTTCCCTTTGATTTGTCTGGTTAGTGTTGTCTTGTGTTGGGTGATTCCTTTGGAAATCCTCTCCTCTTCCGTTTCTCCTCTCTGTCTCTCTTTCTCTTTCTTCTTCTCTTTCCTACTCTTTCCGCCTTTGCTTTCTTCCTTTCTTCTCTTCCCTCTTTTCCCTAATTTGCCATCTGTGGGTGATACTTTTGATATATTTCTTTGCCAGATATCATTTTGGGTCTTCCCTCCTTAAGTAACTTATTTATCTGATATCTGAAGATTAATGAATGACATTGATTTGTTTCCCTATTAATTAGTTTTATCATAATGTATTTATTACCTTATTGTCCGATATCAATTGTATCACTTTGGCCTGTATCTTATGTTTCATATTGCGCTTTTAAAATAATAAAATTCTTTTGAAATGAGGTATTGACTCTCTGGCTCATATCTATTAGTTAAATGTTTTAGTATGGGGCTACATTTGACTTTCTGGGCATGTGCCCCAATGTGCTTTCTGGGGTGTTGATTTAACATGCCATAAACTCTGACCCAGCCCTTATGTCTTTATAGAGATCGGCTGGCCATGTAACTAACTTTGATATATGTCCTTCACAGCTTAATGTGGTATGTGATGAACTTAGAGAAAAGCGTAACATGTTCTGCACTCTCTCTGGCCAACCTGTCTTTCAGAGGTTCCACTATGGCATATGACTGACTTTTACCTAGACCCACTTTCCTTTCAGAGGAAGCCTAAAGTAAACTTTACTACTTATCCAAATTTGTATGCCAACAGAACAGCGATGTTTAAATAAATTCACATTTTTGGCATCAACCAAAATGGAATGGATTATTATTGGAAATTGGGTTGCTGGCTGAAGAGGTACAACCCTACTCAAGCAGAAATCACAATCTTTATCAGGGTGAAGCCACAAGAAACTCCCAAATTAACCTAAGCTCAACCCCTTGGTATCTTAGCACAGAGCAGTCAGACTTAACTTAGAGGCAATGTGTAAAGTGTTTGTGCAACACTTCAAACACAGTAAAACACACCACAAAAGCATACCACAACAGTTTAGAGAAATAGAAGACCAAAACAACAAAAATACGATCAGTAGAACCAGAGATTTGCAATTTTAAAGATTTCAGTGATAATAACTCCAAAATAGCTCCAAAAAGCAGAAGGTACCATGGGGCATATCAACAACAACCGGCGATAATTATCTCTAAGCGCACTTAGCGCTAGGATAATTATCGCCGGCTAGCGTGAATTTTTATCGCTGAGATAGCGTGCTATTAGCAACGCTTATCTCAATAGCGATAAAAATCCTCACGCTAACAGGCTAACGTGAGATTATCGCTGGAAACCCAGCGATAATCTCACGTTACCTTGTTGATAGGGACAGGCAAACTTAGCCATGATATCCTCCTCCCATAGGATATCATGGCTAAATCAGAAAAATACCAGACGTAAAAAAGCAGCGTTAACCGCGGTTAGTGCTGCTTTTTTTGTCTCTAACAGGGTTAGCGATATTCTTGATAATAGGAGAAATGTCGCTTAGCGACATTTCTCCTATTATTTTACTCTGGAACGCCCCCTTTGCATCTCATTAGAGATGCAAGGGGAAGCGTAGAGTAAAAGGGTGCTAACATGCGAATTTGCATGTTAGCGCCCTGTTGTTGATAGGGCGCTAGTTTTATCTCTGCTTTTTTGGCTTTTAAAGCCAAAAAAGCAGAGATCAAGCCCTTGTTGATATGCCCCCAACTGTGGCTATGTGGTCAAGCCGGACCAGGACAAAGCCACAACTTCAGGCAAACCACAATGAAGTGCAAGCCAGCCACAGGTGCCAGTTAGGCCCACTGAACAAGAAAACCTTAAATCCTGATTGCAGAGCTTTGAGAGGTCCCGCATTGAGGATGCGTCACACAGCTGAAGCGAGGCGCTGGTTCCAGGGGGGCTGCAAAGCTGCGATGCAAGGTCCTACATCATAGTCGAGGATCCCATCGACAAGGGCTTGTGATACGAAGTCCAGCATGGGGATGCATTGCACAGTTGATGTGATGCATCGGTTCCAAGGAGCTGCAAAGCTGCAGTGCGAGAACCTGACGTCTACGAGGGAATTGTGATGCAAGGACCCACTTTAGTGAGGTGTTGGACAGCGGTAGTTCTGATGCAGGCTGTGAGGTCGATTTGAAGTCCTTGCACTGGGAGAATCCTCGCAGCAATGGTGATATGTCAGTTCTGCTCGGGATTGCGCCACACAGAAGAGGAGCTGTGTCAGTTTTGCTGAATCCACAGATGGGCTGGCAGAGCACCTTCAGGTCCACTTCCAGGGGTCCAGGACTGCCTGGCACCATTTGGTAGGATAAGATGCATGGATAGCTAGGTGCCGGGTTCAAGGTTTTTTGAGCCTTCTGTCCCTGTAGCCAGGAGGCCATCCAAATAGCCCTTGGAGTCACTCTGGGGTCCTGGGATCCACAGATGCAGGTCCAACACTTCTCATCCGGGCAGGAGGGCAGTAGGCAGCAGGTCAGCAGGGCAGCAGTTCCTTAAGAGCAGCAGTCAAGCAGAGTGGCAGTCATTTCAGCAGCACAGCAGTCTTTCTTCGTGGCAGAATACCCATAGGTCTAGAAGTGTACTGAAGAGTTGGTGTCTGAAGTGCAAAATTTATATCTGCACCTTCTTCTTTTTTTTTCTTTTTCTTTTTGTCCTCATTCACCTCAGAAAGGAAGATAAAGCAGGGAGTCCATTGTGTCTGTCCTTTATTCAACGGGGGATACTGACCATTAAATGGCATACTATAATAGACACCCGCCCTTCTGCAACTTTCTCTCACACGGTGTAAACACCGGAACTGCTTATAATTTTAAGAGTGTGACCAGACCCTATAGCAGTCAAGAGAGTTTATTTGCCGGTGTAATCATTGGACATTATTTCAGATCTTGTATATATAATGTATGATATTAGTAAGTTACTTATAGCTTCCCTCCTGTGGTTTCCAACCATAGTTGTATTAAATTCCAGAAGGCTTTCTTTCATTACTTGTTTCTGGATAGGTCCATCCTGGACATATATATTAGAGACTCCAGCGATGCTGCATGTTGGTGTGGTATATTGCTCACCCACTTTCGGCATATCTCTCTCCTGGCTAAAAGCATTGCATAGAACAACATATATCTAGTACTGCTCGTGTATTCATTAGCAACACCAAAAATAACCAGGAGGAGGCTTACCTTGATATGACGACCCAATATACCTGATATTGTCGTTTCCACTCTGCTCCAGAAATCGCCAATTGCGGGACATTGATAAAACATATGTATATCCGAGGCATCTTTGAGCCCGCATTTGGCACAGCTGGTTCGACTTCCTTTCCGCATCTTTGATAACTTCTCCGCTGAAATGTACGCTCTGTGAAGTGAAAACAGGTGGTTTCTTCTTAAAAAAGCAGGTTTAACTATTTGGGAAAGTGTGCACATAGATACTTGCCAGATATTTTGCAGCTTCTCTCTCGGCAAGTAATTTCCCCACAGTTTTTCAGCCAAGGTGAATCCTTCATCTATGATGTCGTGTAGGTGCCAGTACCATAGTAATACTTCCTTCTTCCCTGTTGATTTAGTTACCAGTTCATCTTGTAGGCAATTTCCCATTCCTATTGTCGAATTTTTGCTTTTCTCCCAGCTTTTCAGTTGCAAATATTTAAATTTGGAAAGAGTTCCCGCCATTATCTCATTTAAGTTTTGCCAAGATAATAATTTGCCGTCTTGTTTCAAGTCGCCCCAGATTTTAATATCAGCGACTTTAATTGGTGTTGCCATTTTATCCTTGAGACATTTTGGGGTACCTGGTGACTCCCAGATGGGGGCGAAGTACGAATAATAATCCAGTTTCATAAGACGTCTGATTTGATACCATACTCTTGCCATTGACTGTAGCACCTTCAATTTAACTTTTTTTTAAAACTTAGGATCACCAAATTTAAAAAGAAAACCTTCTGAATCTATATGGCACTCCTTTAGCATAGCTGTATACATTCGACCCATCATAGATGTGTCCGGCGTTTTCATAAGCATTCTAGAATTCTTTAATTGGAAAGCCCAAGCATAATATTGGATGTCAGGCAGTGTTAATCCTCCCTTCTCCCTTCTCCTCCGCAGTTTTTTCCAGGAGATTCTAAACCCTTTATTATCCCAGATGAATGAATTTATATCTTGTTGTATTTTTTGTATAGTTATTTTTTCAAAATGGAGAGGTATGGAATCGAATATGAAGGTGAGTTTTGGTAAAATAGACATCTTAACTAAACTAACTCTACCTAAGATGGTTAATGGGAGATGTATCCAACTCTTCATTACTTTAGCCACTTCCTTAGATACCCTTTTCAAATTATTCTTTGCAATTGCGTTTATATCCTGAGATATCCTAATACCTAGATATCTTATCTCTTTTTTTATTAAGGAATTACTTCCTGCATGATTCCATATCATCACTTCTGTCTTGTTTTGATTCACTGAGTACCCCGACATTTCTCAAAATTTTGTTGCTGTATTTAAAATTGCTGGTAAGGTTCTGTTCAAATTGGAGGAGTAGACCATAAGGTCATCCGCATACAGGGCAACTTTCCTGACCCAGTCTCCCTGTTGAAATGGTGGAATATCAGATGTATGTCTAATTTTAAAAGCAAAGGGCTCCATATAAAAATTAAACAAAAGGGCGGAGAGAGGACAGCCCTGTCTTGTGCCTCTAAAAATGTTAAAGGGCGAAGATCATCTTTCATTTACCAGAACCCTTGCTACCGGTTCTTCATAGATTAACCTAATTGCTCTGCAGAAATTGTCTCCCAAGTTGTATTTCCCTAGAACTGTGAATAGATAAGACAATCTCACCTTATCAAATGCTTTTGAGGCATCTAATGTAACTATAGCTAAAGGGTATCAAAAGTTGTGGCAAAATCGATAGCACCTATAAGTTCATGCGTGAGTTTGTGTAGATGGAGAACATGGCGGCCGAGTGAACGCGTCAGCCGTGGCTCTGAGAAGCTCTCAGCCGCTCGCAACTCACAAACACACGGATTGATGCTGGATTTATGAATGTCTACCGAAATAGCAAAACCTAACCTGTTCTGACGCGGTCTTTTTCGTCAATCCAATACGCTCACCCTGGATGTCGCCCCTTCAATGTGCCGAGTAGGTGAGAGTGGCCTCGCTCCGCGGCCCCCAGCTCCTGTCTGCCTGTCTTCATCTGCCGCCCGTGCTGCATTACAGCTGCCCTGGAGCTCAGGAAGTGGCAGTACAAGCGCTGCACCCCCGGGTGATTCAAACTCAGCATTTACAAGTACAAGCGTTGCACCCCTGGGTGATTCAAACTCAGCATTTCGGAAAAGCCAGCTGGGGAGCCAGGCTGTTGAAGAACCCCAAGCACTTCAAGCCAAAAGAAGTAGGGGGGATAAAGTGGAGGTCAGCCTGGAGAGGGAATTGGGTGGGCAAACAATAGGTGAATCCCAAGGGGGGAGTGAGGTGTTACCTGGGGAAGGAAAAACACAAAAACAAATGCGGTAAAGAGCGGTCCCCCATCAGGAGCTTAGCCACTTCGGTGGAATTTACCCCTCTAGAAGAATCGGCGCAAAAAACCCAAAACACCCCCCTCCCGGGAGAGAATAAGGTTGGAGATTAGAAAAAAGGGGCAGAAAACAAAAGAAAAAAGCAGAGCTTTTAGACCCCAAGCTTAAAGTTACCCCTTCTCTGCGCTCATTTGTTAAAGTACAATCGCCCATTCTTAATTTAAAAAGGTCCCCTTTAACCGAGGAAGAAGGACTCAAAGATAGCGGGGGGAGTACCTTCGAGGAAGTAGCAAACGCAGTAGACACCAGAATCCCCAATATGGAGAGTGGGGGTCAGATTAATGTACCTAATGTGCTTCAAGGGGGTACAGAGGATCATACCCAAGACACTCAGGGCACGCAGAATGAAGGCGAGAAGGAAATTGGTGTATGTGGAGGGAACCTTGCGGAAAATACCGAAGCCTCAAGCATATCAGATGTAAATACAATAAATACAACCACCCCCAGAGTTAAGGACCCAGTTGGTCCAATTGCCACATCTTTAGAGGCAATGATGGGAAATTTAACCACTGAGATTAGGAATGGCTTCTCAGTATCGGAGGCTAACCAGCGGGAAATTCGGGGGTTCTGCGAAATCCTGGAAAATAAATTAGTCTCATTGTCAGATAGGACAGAGGTCCTTGAAAGTACAGTGGAGGAGCTGAAAAAAGATCTCGCTAAAAGCAAAGCGGAAATACAGGTACTCCGTAAGGATGAACTAAGTTTGCAGGAAAAAGTCGAACAACTTGAAAATAATTCTAGAAAAAATAATCTAAGATTATTAAATGTGCCTGAAGGTAAAGAAAGGGAGGATTTAAGATCATTCGTGGTGGCCCTTATAAAATCTGCAGTTCATATAGAAGAAAGTGAGGAAGTCATTGCTAAAGACATACAGAGAATACACAGGGACCTCTTTAGGAAAAACCCAGGAAGAACAAAACCGAGAAAAATCATCATAAATTTTCAGACATATGCAATTAAAGAAAAAATCTTGTTATCGGCACTGAAATTAAAGTCTTTAAAAGGCCCAGATTTTTCCTTTGAAATACGGTCTGATCTATCAAGAGCTATGTTAGACAGACAGTGGGAGCTTGGGAAGCGCATGGATGATTTTAAGAAAGCTGGGGCCAACGCGTAATTAAAATTCCCTGCGTCACTTCGTATTATGCACAATAACAAAATGCAAATGGTCAGAAATGTAAAGGAAGCAGATGATCTTCTAGAAAGCATAAAAGGTGGTGGGGGAAGTTAAAGATAGAACTTTTGGGCTGAGAAAGATAGAAAGATAGGTTGACATTCACTCGATATTCACTTGACGACATAAAGATTATATAAAGCTATTAGAAATGGGGCTGAGAGTAATCAGAGTCAAGCCTAACTTGGACTAACACCATGTCCAAGGAGAAGAAGCAGGGGTGGGTTCTCCTGGGTAAGATGGGTAAGGGGGGAAGGGGGGAAGGAGGGGCACAGGGTGGGGAGCATTTGGGAAAAAATCCAAAAAAATCCTCAAGATCCTCAGTTTTAGTGAGAACAAAAGGGATATGGCTATTCAGATCTTAACCTGGAACGTCACTGGCTTACGAGTAAAGGGACGAAGAGATAAATTAATCCAATATTTGAAAGACTCCCCGGCACACATCCTAGTTCTGCAGGAGACACACCTGTTAAAAAAGGAATGTGTTGATCTTTTTGAAAAACAAAGCTGGGCAGAACAAGTTTTCTGTACAAACCAGAGTTGCAATATAAGAGGGGCAGCAGTAATAGTGAAAAAACAAGCAAAAATATGGGTAACAGAAACCAGAGTTGACAAAGGGGGTAGATGGATTATAGCGAAAATCAAGGTGAATGATAGACCATTGACACTTGTTGGTTACTACAGTCCAAATCATGATGATTGTGAGCCCCTAATAAGCCTTTTTGCTAACCTTTTGGATTGCCTGATCCCATAATTCGTAATCTCTTAAAAGCTATGATGTCCCAACATATACTTTGCGACATTTGGAGAGCAAGAGCAGGAACCACACAGGACATGTCTTTTTCATAATAAGAAATATGGGAGTAGGTACAGAATTGACTACTTTTTGGTAGATTGGTGTTTTAGAGAACATATTTTGAAAATAGAATATAAAGCAGCTCATTTATCTGACCATTCAGCAGTTCTGCTAACATTGAAGGATAGTAGCAAGGCCACAGAGAGAAGGTGGACATTAGATCGCACGATACTATCTGACAGCGAAATTATGGAAAATCTTAAAGTAGAGGTTATACAATTCATTGAGATCAACAGAGACACAGCCTCAAATGGAATAGTGTGGGACACTCTAAAGGCTTTTATAAGAGGCAAGGTTACATCACTAACTTGTTACAGAAATAAAGTATATAAAAGAGAGATATCACAATTAGAGGAGGAGCTGAAGAGAATAGATAAGTTAACTAAAAGTACAGACTTAGATGCCGATTACGATCCGGTAAAAACCGGGTACGAACCGTCGGTCGAAGCGTTTTCCCCGTCCGACTCGTACCCGGTCGTAAAACTTTACAAACATGGAATTACGATTCGCACGGAAACACCATTTCCGTACGAATCGTAAAAAACACCGACCGACGAAAATATACAAATGAATGTGATCCGGGAATGTTGCGACGTGACGTCGGGACGCTTTCAGGCAGCGTTTCACGACCCAGGAATTACGATTCGAACCGACAGCAGTCCGGACGGAAATATTTTCACAGCACCCAAAAAGTGCCAGACAAGCGAAGTACGGCGCGAATCGACCAGAGTAGGTGGCCCGGTACGCACCGTACCCCCCCCGCCCCCGTACGTACGCGCCGACCCCCCCCAGCCCCCGTACGTACGCGCCGAACCCCCGTGTATGTACACCCGTGTACGTGTCGAACCCCCCACGGGGGGGTTCGACTCGAACGTACACGGGGGGGTTCGACTCGAACGTACACGGGGGGGTTCAACTCGAACGTACACGGGGGGTTCGACTCGAACGTACATGGGTGTACATACAGGGGGGTTCGGCACGTACGTACGGGGGCTGGGGGGGGTCGGCGCGTACGTACGGGGGCTGGGGGGGGTCAGCGCGTACGTACGGGGGCTGGGGGGGGTCGGCGCGTATGCGGGCACGTCTCCATGGTTGCTATGGGAGTTCGGTGCGGACGGTGTTTTTTCCATACGGTTGTAACCTCGGACGCACGGGATGGATCGTGATTCCTCGGTCGGACTTCACCTTTCACATTTGTACGGTAAATCGTACAAGGACGTGTCGGACACATTTTCCGACCCGAGGACGTGTGGGGAATGATTCCCAATGCGGTTCGTATGGCCTTTTTACCATGCGAATCGTGATTGCCAGTTCGTACGGCACTTGTACGATTCGTACGGTGAAAAGACCGGATACGAGTCGCGCGGGGAAATTTTTTACCGGATCGTAATCGGCACCTTAGAAGGAAAAAAATAGAGTTAGAGAAAGAGCAGATACTAACTAAGAATCAACTATCAGAGATCCTCCAAATATGGATCAAAAAAAGGTGGGATGCTAGTAAATTGGCACATTTTGAATACGGGGATGGGGGCTGGCATGCTCCTTGCCTGGAAATTTAAGTCAGACCGAACAAAGAATAAAGTTAAAGAAGTCAGAGAAGCTCAATCGGGTAATCTATTGAGTAGAGATGTTGAGATCAATGAGGCCTTTAAAGAATTCTACCTATATAAGGAAGGAAATGAGTAATTAATAAACTGTGGAGGAGAAGGGAGGCTTAACACTGCCTGACATCCAATATTATGCTTGGGCTTTCCAATTAAACTTTTTTTATTAAGGAATTACAACCTAGAGGGTTGGCTCACGGAATGTGTAAAGCCTATAGAGGGTAATCAACAAAATAGCCTTAACCAAGTAATTACACAGGAGGAAGGTGCTAATGCCATCTAAACTAGCAAGAGGGGTAAAGCGGCTGGTCCAGACGGTATACCAACGGAGCTATACAAAACCTTAATAGAGGAAGTGTCTCCCTTGTTGGCAGTGGTGATGAATGAGATATTAGGCCAGGGTAAAAAACTGCCTAAGTCATGGAATGATGCTGCAGTCTCCCTTATTTTAAAACCAGAAAAAGATCCAACAATATGTGAGTCGTATAGACCAATCTCTCTTTTAAACACTGATTACAAAATGTTTACAAAAGTTTTAGCAAATAGACTATCAAAAATTGCAAGCAGCGTAATTCATAGAGATCAATGAGGTTTTGTAAGGGAAAGATATCTACACGAACTCACGCATGAGCTTTTGATACCCCTTTAGCTATAGTTACAATAGATGCCTCAAAAGCATTTGATAAGGTGAGATGGTCTTATCTATTCTCAGTTCTAGAGAGATTCAACTTGGGAGACAATTCCTGCAGAGCAATTAGGTTAATCTATGAAGAACCGGTAGCATGGGTTCTGGTAAATGAAAGATTATCTTCGCCCTTGAACATTTTTAGAGGCACAAGACAGGGCTGTCCTCTCTCCCCCCTTTTGTTTAATTTTTATATGGAGCCCTCTGCTTTTAAAATTAGACATACATCTGATATTCCACCATTTCAACAGGGAGACTGGGTCAGGAAAAGTTGCACTGTATGAGGATGACCTTATGGTCTACTCCTCCGATGTGAACAGAGCCTTACCAGCAATTTTAAATACAGCAACAAAATTTGGAAAAATGTCGGGGTACTCAGTGAATCAAAACAAGACAGAAGTGATGATATGGAATCATGCAGGAAGTAATTCCTTAATAAAAAACGAGATAAGATATCTAGGTATTAGGATATCTCAGGATAGAAACACAATTGCAGAGAATAATTTGAAAAGGGTATCTAAGGAAGTGGCTAAACTAATGAAGAGTTGGATACATCTCCCATTAACCATCTTAGGTAGAGTTAGTTTAGTTAAGATGTCTATTTTACCAAAACTCACCTTCATATTCGATTCCATACCTCTCCATTTTGAAAAAATAACTATACAAAAAATACAACAAGATATAAATTCACTCAACTGGGTTAATAAAGGGGTTAGCATCTCCTGGAAAAAACTGCGGAGGAGAAGGGAGAAGGGAGGCTTAACACTGCCTGACATCCAATATTATGCTTGGGCTTTCCAATTAAAGAATTCTAGAATGCTTATAAAAACGCCGGACACATCTATGATAGGTCGAATGTATACAGCTATGCTAAAGGAGTGCCAGATAGATTCAGAACGTTTTCTTTTTAAATTTGATGATCCTAAGTTTTTAAAAAAAAGTTACATTGAAGGTGCTACAGTCAATGGCAAGAGTATGGTATCAAATCAGACGTCTTATGAAACTGGATTATTATTCGTACTTCGCCCCCATCTGGGAGTCACCAGGAACCCCAGAATGTCTCAAGGAAAAAATGGCAACACCAATTAAAGTCGCTGATATTAAAATCTGGGGCGACTTGACACAAGACGGCAAATTATTATCTGGGCACAACTTAAATGAGATAATGGCGGGAACACTTTCCAAATTTAAATATTTGCAACTGGAAAGCTGGGAGAAAAGCAAAAAATCGACAATAGGAATGGGAAATTGCCTAGAAGATGAACTGGTAACTAAATCAACAGGGAAGAAGGAAGTATCACTATGGTACTGGCACCTACACGACATCATAGATGGAGCATTCACCTTGGCTGAAGAACTGTGGGGGAATTACTTGCCGAGAGAGAAGCTGCAAAATATCTGGCAAGTATCTATGTGCACACTTTCCCAAATAGTTAAACCTGCTTTTTTAAGAAGAAACCACCTGTTTTCAGTTCACAGAGCGTACATATCAGCGGAGAAGTTATCGAAGATGGGGAAAGGAAGTCGAACCAGCTGTGCCAAATGCGGGCTCAAAGATGCCTCGGATATACATATGTTTTATCAACGTCCCACAATTGGCGATTTCTGGAGCAGAGTGGAAACGACAATATCAGGTATATTGGGTCGGCATATCAAGGTAAGCCTCCTGCTGGTTATTTTTGGTGTTGCTGATGAATACACGAGCAGTATTAGAGATATGTTGTTCTATGCAATGCTTTTAGCCTGGAGAGAGATATGCCGAAAGTGGGTGAGCAATATACCACACCAACATGCAGAATGGTTGGAGTCTCTACTATATATGTCCAGGATGGACCTATCCAGAAAAAAGTCAAAAAAGAAAGCCTTCTGGAATTTATTACAACTATGGTTGGAAACCACAGGAGGGTCGCTAAAAGTAACTTACTAATATCATACATTATATATACAAGATCTGAAATAATGTCCAATGATTACACCGGCAAATAAACTCTTTTGACTGCTATAGAGTCTGGTCACACTCTTAAAATTATAAGCAGTTCCGGTGTTTACACCGCGTGAGAGAGAAAGTTGCAGAAGGGCGGGTGTCTTTTATAGTATGCCCTTTAATGGTCAGTATACCCCCTTGAAGAAAAGGGCAGAAACAATGGACTCTGCTTTATTTTCCTTTCTGAGGTGAATGAGGACAAAAAACAAAACAAAAACAAAAAAATCTCGAGGTAATGTTTAATATTTTACTGCTTAAAATAAAGTTACAAATGCAAATTTTGATTTTAAGTTCTTTGAACAGTACTCCTTTTGTATATGTACCGACATATAAAACTTACCCTTCACTTATTTTCCCCCTCGCTCTTCTTTTGTATATATCACTACCTGCTCCTGTAAGTAGAAAAGTTAAGTTAACAAGCAGCTCTTTATCATACTTGTTATGTTTATCTCCTCTTTGTTATCACCTTATTCTGCATGTTCCATTTTACCCTCTGTCCTCGCACTGCTGCCACCGTTGCGTGCTCATGCCCAGGGGTTCTATGACGTGTCTAGATTCCACGGTAGAACTTTGGGCATGGGTGACAGTTGGATGGCAGTTGAGGTGAGGAGCAGCCTACGATGAAGACGTGCCCTTGGTGTTAGTGGCAACTATTCAATAAAGCCTTCAACTTACCTCCAGTCTCCGGTGTCATCTTTACAATTTTGGCGACGAGGAAGCCCTGACACCACTTCGAACCCACGAGCGCATCTATTCTCATGCCTCAACATTCTTCCTGCGAGGGTCGTCTTCGTTGTGCCTGCGGTCCTGCTTTGAAGGTTTGCTGGTCATCCTGTTCTAACTTCAAGCCAGTGTTCATATATTCTCCATGGATCTCTGACATATTATCGAAAGACACATTATCGAACTACACAAATATTGCATCAAATATATCGACATCAAAATTATCGACATTGTATACTTAATTAAAAAACTACACTAATATCGACACTACAATATCGTAATACAATTATATCGATCACACAAAAATCGCACACATCAATATCGCAATACTAAATATCGACATAAGTAAATAAATATAACACATGTAATAAATATCGATAACCAAAATATAGACATCAATAATATCGTTTTTTTTAAATATATCGACAATTCTAATACTAATAAAACCAATACTTTAAACAACATAAATACAATATTTTCCGAAAACATACATTTTCCAATTATATTCTACTTAAACATAAACATAACATTTATAACGATCTAAATATTTAACAACTTAATAAAAAAACACTGAAATAATTATCACATAGGCATTTCGAACACATTTAAAAAAATTAAAACACCTTATAAACAATTTTTTTATATATAATTATTTAAAACTCTCCTCCTTTAAAACTAAATATACTCTTACTTAGCATTTTCCATAAAAGGAAACCAATTAACTAAAAAAAATTCAAACCATCCAATAGAAAGGCCACATACAGAAAACAACCAATAACATTCAAGAAACAATTTAAAACCACTATATCAACCAATTAAAACAAGTCTTCTACTGTGCCTTAAACCAAAGCATTTGACGAAGAAGAAACTCTGCTAAACAGAAGAAACCTACATCCTACTACTATTCTAAAAACGTAAGTAAATAATCTTTTCTAACTAAACTGCCAAATTAAACTAAAACACTAATTTATCTTTACTCAAATAAATAACTAACTTATATATTCCATCTCTTTATGTTTCCACTACAGATATTACTCAAAACAGCTAAAGAAAATATTGAAGATTGCCAGAAAGGACTCACTAAAAAGTAAGTATACTATCAAAATACTTTATAAAATATTAATTAAATCCTACTCAAACCCCAAAACATCCTAAACCCCTAAACAAATCCATTTTCTCTTTTTTAAATTTTTAAAAACCTGTATAAATTAACACCTATAGTCTATACCACTCGGCATGAGGGAAGGCTCCGTTTGCTTAGGGAGAGGTTGGGCTCCTGCATCTTATTTATTAGGGAGGAGGGGCACATAGGAAGAGGGGTAGGGGACGGGGGTACACTGACATGGGGTGGGGGAGGCGGGGGTAGAGAACTGGGTGGGAAGGTTGTTCCTTCTCCTGAATAATTGGTCTTGATGATAAATGTGTGGTACTTCCGGGACGGGTGAAGGCGGGGGGATGTTTGTTGAGTTGTTCATTTGTAAAACAATAAAAAACGTTTCAACAAAAAAAATATAGTCTATACCAAACAGCAATACCACCCCACTTAAAAAAACTAAACCAACCAAAACAATATATGTTCTTTAACTTTCAGAGACTACATCAACTAAACAGCATTTTGTCTACAAACAACATCTTCATTCAAATACAACCAAAAACACTTGGTAAGTATATATAAAAAAGTTTTTTGTTTCCTATTTTTATAGAAATATATAAAGTACTATTGCATATATTTTCATATACATTTTTTCCAGATTTCTAACACATCACGATGACAGAAGAAGCCCAATTTATAACTTCGCAGAAAGGAAAATTCCTATTGTGTTACATGGGTTACACATACACCCAAGAAAAGCAGACGGACCGAAAAGTGAACTGGAAGTGTTCTAAATATTATTCTAACAAATGCTACGGACGAGCAACAACAAGAGAAACAACTGTACTATATACAAGAGAGCATAACCATCCACCCAATCTCTCTGAAATAGAAGTCAGATCAACCCTTGAAAATATAAAAGAATTAAGCACTGGTTCACAAACTGCTACAAGTGTAATCCTAAAAGAACTATTACCTAGAGTGCCCAAAGAAGCAAGAGGCCAATTACCATCAATTGCTTTTATAAAAAGAACAATTGCTAGGACCAAACAATCAACCACGACAACTATACCATCCCCTAAAACTTTTCAAGATATCATCATTCCACCAGAATTAACTATCACCCACAATAATGAACCTTTTATTTTTTTTTGATAACAAAAGCACAGAAAAAAGAATCATAATGTTTGCTACTGCAAACAATATAACTAAACTCCAACAATGCCAAACATGGATGATGGATGGCACCTTTACAATATGCCCAAAACCATTCTACCAGCTTTACACGATACACGGTCAATATCACAACACTTCCATACCTTTAATTTATGCACTATTACCTAACAAACAAAACACAACATATAATGAAATGCTAGGAAAACTAAAACAAGAATCAAATGATTTTTACCCTCAAAGAATTATCATAGACTTCGAGCAAGCCATGATAAATTGCATTCTAAAACTGTACCCCCATACAGCTATCCAAGGATGTTACTTCCATCTAAACCAATGTATATGGAGACATTTACAAAAATCTTCACTAAGTGTAGAATATGCCACAAACATAACTTTTGCACATCAAATAAAACTTCTAACAGCCCTAGCTTATGTACCAACCACAGATGTTGCAGAACATTACAATCTTTTATTAGAAAGTCCATTCTACAAACAAAATGAAGTAAAGTTATCTCCCCTCTTAGATTATTTTGAGGATACCTGGGTGGGGAGACTACACAGATCAGGCCATAGACGTCAGCCCAAGTTCCAAATACTTTGGTGGAATGTATATGTAAGTACACTCAACCAACAAGCCAAAACTAACAACGCCGTCGAGGGCTGGCATAATGCATTCCTAACTTCTACTGGGAGAACAACTCCAACACTACAAAAACTACTAATTGCCATCCAAAAGGAACAAAGTTTCCAAGAATTAAGAATGCAACAATCTGTCCTACAATTAAAACCAAAACAATCTAGACAAACTACTCAAATGTATAATTACCTACAACAACAGGTAGAGCTATACCATCCACAAGAGGACTTGAGTACTTAAATATAATAGCTCAAACTCTCTTCTAAACCCTTTCCAAAATATTAACCCACAATTCTACTAAAACAACTATCACAACATAAATAAACCACTTTATTATATCACATATTTAATTATGTGGTCTAAAATATATAAATAATTTATATCTACATATATTTAGACAACATAATTAAACAAACCAAGTACACAACAACAATATTAAATATATAAGATTTGCCCACCCACAATTAAAATATTTAAATGAACTTACCTGTGTAGTTGCTCCAATGGGATAATAACATTCCTTCCAAATAAATCCAGGTAGTTCAAAATCCATAGGTATCAAAAAGAAATCCAAATAAAATGGAAAAATACAACTGTTTTTCGAAAAAAACATCTACGCCAAAAAACGACTATCCATTAACCATAAAAATCCCGAAAAATATTAAAAAGGTAAATAACCGCTCCTGGAAACCCGAACAATAAAGGAAGTGTAAAATAAAGATTAGTAAACACAACTAATACACACTTCCTTAAAAAACAATAAGGTGTTTGAAAGAGACGAAAATATCTTCTCCGTAAAACCTACAAAAGAGAAACAAACATTCCCACCCACACACAAACACACATAATGCACCTAAAAACATCACTACAAACATTATTCAAACACTATAAAACTTTAACACACCTAAATAACAAAACACTAACAAAGCCACAAACACGGAACACAACGTAAATTATAAAACCGTATACACACTATTACTAACACCCTAACTTCTAAAACATCAATCCATACACACTTATTACAACATTACTACTTCCACAAAACACTAAAAACTATTTAATAATAAAGAAAATAACTCTTACCTTCTCAAACACGAAACAGCTCCCGACCGCGACCTGGATTCTACCAAAATAACCGAAAACAACAGCGAGCGGTTACAAAATAAAAGACCCAAACAAACATAACAACTAAAAAAATACCAATAAATGCCCTAACTATTTATTTAACTTTACACATTACTTTAAAAATTAGTAAAACATTAGAATAAAATACTCAAAAAGAATACCTATTTTTTTTATATATGTGAAAATTATTTAACTTATAAAAATAAATATAATAAATAAAATATATTTATTAATATAATAATAAAACTGTATATATTACCAAAAAAAATGGATGAACATGATATAATTAATATATTGTATCTACAACATACCAAAACTAAAAATAAAAAGAAATATTCTAAAATGTAAACAATTTCAATATTAATTATCTAATATAAATATTAATAATGAAAATATATTTATCATATATTTCAAAACATACAATTTCTTATAAATTCAAATAAAGTCTAAAAATATTGAGAGTACACAATATAAATTAAAAAATATTAAACAGCTATAAAAATCAGAATTGTTTTTTTTAATTATTTTGTCTGTTCATATATTAATGTCCAAAATATACATTAAACAAATATATATCCATTATAAAAAAATTATTACAATAATACAAATGTTAAATATTAATTATTTTATTACATGTTTATTTCAATGATTTAATTATTATAATATGCGTAATAATAAACAATATTTTCTCTCTAATTAATATACATTCCAACAACTATAAAACAAATCTTATTTTCCTTTCTACTATTTTATACAAAAAATTGGAATTTGCATTCTGATATAACTTCTATCTCTTATCCAACCAAAACTAAAATCTACATATTTATTGTAAATTAAAACAAATTAATTTAACTGTTCCTATTCAACTCTATATTTAATTCTAATATTTGCTATTTACCAAACTTAATTAACATACTACTCCCACTACAGACTGAACTTAATTAATTTACTATTCTCACTCCAACCTATATTAATTTAGAGTAGGTGCTGCACACTGAACTGAATTAATTTACTATTCCCACTCCAGTCTATATTTAATTAAGATAAGTGCTGGACACTGAACTTAATTAATTTACTATTCTCACTCCAACCTATATTAAATTAGAGTAGGTGCTGGACACTGAACTGAATTAATTTACTATTCCCACTCCAGTCTATATTTAATTAAGATAAGTGCTGGACACTGAACTTAATTAATGTACTATTCTCACTCCAACCTATATTTAATTAGAGTATGTGCTGGACACTGAACTTAATTAATTTACTATTCCCACTCCAGTCTATATTTAATTAAGATAAGTGCTGGACACTGAACTTAATTAATTTACTATTCTCACTCCAATCTATATTTAATTAGGGTAGGTGCTGGACACTGAACTGAATTAATTTACTATTCCCACTCCAGTCTATATTTAATTAAGATAAGTGCTGGACACTGAACTTAATAAATTTACTATTCTCACTCCAAACTATATTAAATTAGGGTAGGTGCTGGACACTGAACTAAATTTATTTACTATTCCCACTCCAGTCTATATTTAATTAAGATAAGTGCTGGACACTGAACTTAATTAATTTACTATTCTCACTCCAACCTATATTAAATTAGGGTAGGTGCTGGACACTGAACTAAATTTATTTACTATTCCCACTCCAGTCTATATTTAATTAAGATAAGTGCTGGACACCGAACTTAATTAATTTACTATTCTCACTCCAACCTATATTAAATTAGAGTAGCTGCTGGACACTGAACTTAATTAATGTACTATTTCCACTCCAGTCTATATTAAATTAGGATAAGTGCTGGACACTGAACTTAATAAATGTACTATTCTCACTCCAACCTATAGTTAATTAGAGTATGTGCTGGACACTGAACTGAATTAATTTATTATTCCCACTCCAGTCTATATTTAATTAAGATAAGTGCTGGACACTAAACTTTATTAATTTACTATTCTCACTCCAACCTATATTACATTAGAGTAGGTGCTGGACACTGAACTTAATTAATTAACTATTCCCACTCCAGTCTATATTTAATTAAGATAAGTGCTGGACACTGAACTTAATTAATTTACTATTCTCACTCCAACCTATATTTAATTAGAGTATGTGCTGGACACTGAACTTAATTAATTTACTATTCCCACTCCAGTCTATATTTAATTAAGATAAGTGCTGGACACTGAACTTAATTAATTTACTATTCTCACTCCAACCTATATTAAATTAGAGTAGCTGCTGGACACTGAACTTAATTAATTTACTATTCCCACTCCAGTCTATATTAAATTAAGATAAGTGCTGGACACTGAACTTAATAAATTTACTATTCTCACTCCAACCTATATTTAATTAGAGAATGTGCTGGACACTGAACTGAATTAATTTACTATTCCCACTCCAGTCTATATTTAATTAAGATAAGTGCTGGACACTGAACTTAATTATTTTACTATTCTCACTGCAACCTATATTACATTAGAGTAGGTGCTGGACACTGAACTTAATTAATTAACTATTCCCACTCCAATCTATATTTAATTAAGATAAGTGCTGGACACTGAACTTAATTAATTTACTATTCTCACTCCAACCTATATTTAATTAGAGTATGTGCTGGACACTGAACTTAATTAATTTACTATTCCCACTCCAATCTATATTTAATTAACCCCTTCGATGCTGCGCAGATTCCGCCGCTGTGCTGGCGGAATCTTGCGCGGGCGTGGTCATGACGGAATGGTTCCGTCATGAGCACAGCTCAACCGTGGGTCATGACGGAACCATTCCGTCATGAGCACCGAAGGGGCTAAGATAAGTGCTGGACACTGAACTTAATTAATTTACTATTCTCACTCCAATCTATATTTAATTAGGGTAGGTGCTGGGCACTGAACTTAATTAATTTACTATTCCCACTCCATTCTATATTTAATTAAGATAAGTGCTGGACACTGAACATAATTAATTTACTATTCTCACTCCAACCTATATTAAATTAGAGTAGGTGCTGGACACTGAACTTAATAAATTTACTATTCCCACTCCAGTCTATATTTAATTAAGATAACTGTTGGACACTGAACTTAATTAATTTACTATTCTCACTCCAACCTATATTAAATTAGGGTAGGTGCTGGACACTGAACTAAATTAATTTACTATTCCCACTCCAGTCTATATTAAATTAAGATAAGTGCTGGACACTGAACTTAATTAATTTACTATTCTCACACCAACCTATATTAAATTAGAGTATGTGCTGGACACTGAACTGAATTAATTTACTATTCTCACTCCAACCTATATTACATTAGAGTAGGTGCTGGACACTGAACTTAATTAATTAACTATTCCCACTCCAATCTATATTTAATTAAGATAAGTGCTGGACACTGAACTTAATTAATTTACTATTCTCACACCAACCTATATTAAATTACAGTAGGTGCTGGACAATGAACTTAATTAATTTACTATTCCCACTCCAGTCTATATTTAATTAAGATAAGTGCTGGACACTGAACTTAATTAATTTACTATTCTCACTCAAATCTATATTTAATTATAGTAGGTGCAAAACACTAAACTTCATTAATTTAGTATTCCCACTCATAAATATATTTAATTACACTAGATCATGTATACTAATCTTAATTATTTTATATACCCACTCCAATATGTATTTAATTACAGTAATTGCAATACAAATATATAAATATAAATATATTAAAAAAATATATGTTTTAATCATTATTAAAAAATGTACATAAAACAATACCCACACTTATCCTCTACAAATCCAAATCCCCAATCTAAAATGTGTCCCAAAATATTATATTATAATATATATTTTTTTAATATAAATTACTCAATATTACTAATTTCAAATAAATTTTTAAAACACTCCCCACCCTTATCCCCTATAAGCCAACATCCCAAGCCCCAAAAAAATTTAAAATTGTACAATCAAAATCAAAATTTATACATACTTTTTATACAATATTACCAACATTTTACACATTTTTATCAAACTCCACACCTTTATCCCCATAACACAACATCTCACTCCTAAAATTAAATATAACATTCGAAATTTTATTATAATTTTCTAAATTTTGTATACAAATTATTCACACATAAATCAAATTTTTTAAAACACTCCCCACCCTCATCCCCTATAACCCAACATCCCACTCCTAAAAGATAATATTAAAAAAACATTTTTATTCCAAATTTCAAATAAAATCTATTAAATATTCCAAATTAAAAAACAATTTTTACAACACTTCCCACCCTTATCCCCTGTAACTCAACATCCCACTCCGAAAATTTTAAATACATTTCTAAATTACATTTAAAATTATAATTTAAAAAAAAAAACATTCAAAAATATATAAACATTTGCAAAACACTTCCCACCCTTATTCCCTATAACCCAACATCCCACTCCTAAAATTAAATTTAAATTTCTAAATTAAAATTAAAATTTCTACATTAATTTTTTTAAACATTCTAAAATATATAAACATTTTTAAAACACTTCCCACCCTTATCCCCTATAACCCAACATCCCGCTCCTACAATTATTTGTAAAATTCTAAATTATATTTAAATTTTCTAAATAAATTGTTTTTAAAATTCAAAAATATATAAACATTTTTAAAACACTTCCCACCCTTATCCCCTATAACCCAACATCCCGCTCCTAAAATTATTTGTAAAATTCTAAATTTAATTTACAATTTCTAAATATTTTTTTTTTAAAATTAAAAAGTATATAAACATTTTTAAAACACTTCCCACCCTTATTCCCTATAAACCAACATCCCGCTCCTAAAATTAATTGTAAAATTCTAAATTTGATTTAAAACTTCTAAATAATTTTTTTTTTAATTCTAAAATATATAAACATTTTTAAAGCACTTCCCACCCTTATCCCCTATAACCCAACATCCCGCTCCTAAAAATAATTTTAAAATTCTAAATTTATTTTAAAATTTCTAAATACATTTTTGTAAAAATTCAAAAATATATAAACATTTTCAAAACACTTCCCACCCTTATCCCCTGTAACCCAACATCCCGCTCCTAAAATTAAATATACATTTCAAATTTGAAATAAAATTTACTAATTAAATTTTACAATATATTAAAAAAATTTTACTTTTTTAAAACACTCCCCACCCTTATCCCCTATAACCCAACATCCCGCCCCTAAAACAATATAAATATTTCTCATATTATATACATTTTAACTATTTATACAAACAACTTCAAAATATTTACTAAACATACAATAACGATATTTTAACATGTCGATATTATTACTAACGATATTACTTACATCGACATATAATTAAAAAAAAAACTATATTTTTCACATCGATATTATCTATTTCAATATTTTGTACATTAGATATTTTTGACTCGATATTTATGTCCCTCGATATTAAAAAGTCGATATATAGACTGCTCACCATTCTCCATCGTTCAGTCTCTGCGTCGCTAAGACCAGCTGATTTGACCGCGCCGCTGAGTCAACAGAAGGAAAGTACCAACAGCTGGACAGGGGAGGGGGGGGCAGGAGAAGGAGGAAGGTTCCAAAGGAGGAGAGAGTAAATGAGGAAAGAACTAAATGGGGAAACAGGACGTAATTATAACACATCTTTCCCCTTAAGGAAGAGGAAACAGGAAAATCACATTAAGCTTATGATCTCAACAGAGTTTGAACAGATCTAATACATTAATTAAATTTATATTAATTTAATACAATGGCTGAGAAGAATAGACATGAGAAGCCATGGAGTGTTACGAGATAGGAACAGAAGACCTGGACAGTCTATCCATGCTCCAGCATTGACCATTTTTAAGGATGACAGTATTCTGCCTAACTTCTACAATCTTCATTGGTTCAGAAAATTTAGATTCACTCTCCCCACTACGAGTGGGTCTTTTAACAACCACCCAGTCTCCAATATCCCAATTCTGCTCCTTAGTACCCTTTTTGACATCATAGTACTGTTTATATTTGTTCTGGTTGGCAACAACTTTCCTACTCCTCTCTTCCTCATCATACTCAACAGATTCTCCCCCACCAATCCAATTAGGAAAGAATTTGGTTCCAGGTTTCCTCCCTCTGAGAGAAGAAAACGGGGAGATGCCCGTAACTTGATTGGGAGTGGTATGGTATGCCCATAACATTTCTTGCAACACAATTTCCACTGACAATTGATTATGACAAGCAAGTTGAATATGCTCCTTGATCATTCTGTTGACTCTTTCAACCATGCCGTTAGCCCTGGGACAATAAAGAGCTGTCTTATTCTGTGTGATCCCTAACTTAGACAAAAATGACGACATAGCTGTTGAAGTGAATTGCACTCCATTGTCTGTTACAATGGTTGACGGGATTCCTTCAGATGCAAATGTATCTCTCAAGAAATTTATCAGTGTTTCAGTATTAGTTTGATTAACCATCTTAATGACCACCCAATGGGAATGGTAATCGGTTAACACAAATGCAAATCTTTTGCTCACTCCTTTCTTGTTGATGGGACCAATAATATCCTAGGCTAGCTTCTCCCATGGTTTGCAAGGTATAGATACTGGGGATAACGGCGCTTTAAAAGTAGCCTTGGACTTGTCACTGTTAGCGCACACACTGCAATTTTTTACTTTACTCTCTACCAATGAATCCATTTCTGGGAACCAATAACGTTCCCTAAGTCTAGACTTAGTCAAGCTACGTCCTAGATGTCCTTCATGGACGAGATCAATGATTTTTCTCTCAGCCCTGATGGTGGTATGATTTTGTCATTTCTCCAAATACGGTCTTGGTGTAGATTAATTTCATATCTCACCTCCCAATATTTTTTTATTTCTTGGTTGACCTCATCACATGTGTCTGGCCACCCTTGCAATGCGTAATTCTTTAATTGTGTAAGGATCATGTCTTGTTTCTGCAAAGCACACCACTCTTCGGAGTTTATGGTGGATGAGTGTATTTCTAGGATGGGGTACTCCGTGATCCCAAATTGTTCTTCCACGTTTAAAGGTGCTCTCGAAAGGAAATCGGCAACCAAATTGTGTTCTCCTGCAACATATTCTACCTTGAAGCAGAAGCCCTCTAAACCTAACACCCACCTTGCCACTCTTGGGGTGCTGTTGTGAGTCCCTTTCAGGTTGAACATAAATATAAGAGGTTTGTGGTCAGTGCGCACAGTAAATTTTATACCCCATAGATAGAATTTAAAGTGGTTAATAGCCCAGAAGCATGATAGGGCCTCCTTTTCTATTACAGAGTAGTTCTTTTCTGGTTTGGTAAGCACGCGTGAAGCAAACGCAACTATGCGTTCCTTACCATCAATTACTTGTGATAGTGTAGCACCAAGACCTTTATTACTAGCATCTGTAGTGATTATAGTCCTCCTATTGGGATCAAAGTTGCACAGGTATGGAGTGGAGAAAATGGCTGCCTTCAATTTTTCAAAAGTATTTTGGTGTTCTTCATGCCACTTAAATTGTATGTTACTCTTAGTTAGATCTCTGATATTGCTGGTGAGATCTGCAATTATTTTTACGTATTTCGCCATATACTCTGCTAATCCTAAGAAGGACAGGAGTTCTTGTTTGTTTGTAGGAGCAGGAGCATTCTTCACTGCTTCCACTAAGCACATTTTAGGTTTAAAACCCTCTTTAGTGATTGTATGTCCTAGGTAGTCAACTGTGCTCACCCCTATTTTACATTTTTCTTCCTTGAGTGTAAGACCAGCCTCCTTAAACTTTGTGAGTACTTGAAATAAGTTCTTATCATGCGCCTCTGTGGTAGCACCATAAATTAGGACATCGTCCTGGAAGCATAATGTCTTGGGTATACCTTCCAGGGCGTGCTGCATAATTTTCTGAAATACTGCAGCCGCAGATGCTAACCCAAAGGGCATTCTGCAAAACATGAATGTGCCCAAAGGGGTGGTGAATGCCGTAAGTTCCCTCGAATCCGGGTGTAGCTCTACCTGGTGATATGCCATTGATAGATCTAGAACACTAAAGCAAGTTGCCTTGCCCATCGTACTGAGTATTTCGTGTATGCGGGGCAATGGGTGCCTCTCAACTATTATGCTGTCATTTAGATCTCTAAGATCAATGCATAATCTGATGTCCTCTCCATGGGCCTTACGGGCAATCACAATGGGGGCAACCCATTCAGAGCAATCTATGGGACCTATTATACCTAAGTTCTGTAATTTTGTTAACTCTTTTTTTAATGGTTCCCACATGAGGTGTGGTTTTGGTCTAGTTTTATGTACCTTAGGCTTAGCGTTATGTTTGAGTTTAATGCGGTGCTGATAATGTTTGAGGAGCCCTAACTCTTCAGTAAATACTTCAGGGAATTTCTTACAAATTTCTTTACCTGACACAACCTGGTCAACGACCAGCACTTGCTCTGGGTTGTTAGGGTCTAATCTTATTCCTAATTCTTTTTGATGCTGCCAACCCAGCAGATTGGACCCTTCTTCCACAACATAAATTTTCCCTGTGGTGGAACGGTCCTTAACCCCTTCAGTGCCACGCCCTTTCCCCCTCCTGTGCCGGGCGTTGCACTAGTGGGTGGGGTTCATGACGAGATAGTCTCGTCATGGGCACAGCGCAACCGTGCTCCATGACGAGACTATCTCGTCATGGGCACTGAAGAGGTTAAAAGAGATTAGGGTATTCATCATCCCTTTTATAGGGATTGAGTCTTTAGTGTAACTGCTAGGTGAAATATCTGCAACCTGTAACTCTTCCTCTTGACCAATGTTCATTTCATTGAAATCAGATACATTAAGGTGCCAATTACGATCCGGTAAAAAATTCACCCGTCCGACTCGTATCCGGTCTTTTTACCGTACGAATCGTACAAGTGCCGTACAAACTGGCAATCACGATTCGCATGGTAAAAAGTCCATACGAACCGCATTCGGAATATTTCCCCACACGTCCTCGGGTCGGAAAATGTGTCCGACACGTCCTCGGACGATTTACCGTACAAATGTGAAAAGTGAAGTCCGACCGAGGAATCACGATCCAACCCGTGCGTCCGATCTCACAACCGTATGGTAAAAACACCGTCCGCACCGAACTCCCATTGCAACCATGGAGACATGTCCCCGCATACGCGCCCAACACTCCCCCCAGCACCCATACGTTCGAGTCGCACTCCCCGTTAATGTACACCCCCCCTGTATGTACACCCGTGTACGTGTCGAACCCCCACCCGTGTATGTACACCCCTGTACGTTCGAGTCGTACCCCCACCCCTGTACGTGTCCTACCCCCGTGTATGTACACCCCAGTACATTCGATTCGTACCCCCACCCCTGTACGTGTCCTACCCCGTGTATGTACACCCCTGTACGTGTCGTACCCCCGTGTATGTACACCCCTGTACGTTCGAGTCGTACCCCCACCCCTGTACGTGCCGTACCCCCGTGTATGTACACCCCTGTACGTTCGAGTCATACCCCCACCCCTGTACGTGTCCTACCCCCGTGTATGTACATCCCTGTACGTTCGAGTCGTACCCCCACCCCTGTACGTGTCCTACCCCCGTGTATGTACACCCCTGTACGTTCGAGTCGTACCCCCACCCCTGTACGTGTCCTACCCCCGTGTATGTACACCCCTGTACGTTCGAGTCGTACCTCCACCCCTGTACGTGTCGTACCACCGTGTATGTACACCCCAGTACGTTTAAGTCGTACCCCCACCCCTGTACGTGTCGTACCACTGTGTATGTACACCCCTGTACGTTCGAGTCGTACCCCCACCCGTGTACGTGTCGTACCACCGTGTATGTACACCCCTGTACGTGTCCTACCCCCGTGTATGTACACCCCAGTACGTTCGAGTCGTACCCCCACCCCTGTACGTGTCCTACCCCCGTGTATGTACACCCCAGTACGTTCGAGTCATACCCCCACCCCTGTACGTGTCCTACCCCCGTGTATGTACACCCCAGTACGTTCGAGTCGTACCCCCACCCCTGTACGTGTCCTACCCCCGTGTATGTACACCCCTGTACGTGTCGTACCCCCGTGTATGTACACCCCTGTATGTTCGAGTCGTACCCCCACCCCTGTACGTGTCCTACCCCCGTGTATGTACACCCCTGTACGTTTGAGTCGTACCACCACCCGTGTACGTGTCGTACCACCGTGTATGTACACCCCTGTACGTTCGAGTCGTACCCCCACCCGTGTACGTGTCGTACCACCGTGTATGTACACCCCTGTACGTTCGAGTCGTACCCCCACCCCTGTATGTGTCCTACCCCCGTGTATGTACACCCCTGTACGTTCGAGTCGTACCCCCACCCCTGTACGTGTCCTACCCCCGTGTATGTACACCCCAGTACGTTTGAGTAGTACCCCCACCCCTGTACGTGTCCCACCCCCGTGTATGTACACCCCTGTACATGTCGTACCCCCGTGTATGTACACCCCTGTACGTGTCCTGCCCCCGTGTATGTACACCCCAGTACGTTCGAGTCGTACCCCCACCCCTGTATGTGTCCTACCCCCGTGTATGTACACCCCAGTACGTTCGACTCATACCCCCACCCCTGTACGTGTCCTACCCCCGTGTATGTACACCCCAGTACGTTCGAGTCGTGCCCCCACCCCTGTACGTGTCCTACCCCCGTGTATGTACACCCCAGTATGTTCAAGTCGTACCCCCACCCCTGTACGTGTCGTACCACCGTGTATGTACACCCCTGTACGTTCGAGTCCTACCCCCGTGTATGTACACCCCAGTACGTTCGAGTCGTACCCCCACCCCTGTACGTGTCCTACCCCCGTGTATGTACACCCCTGTACGTGTCGTACCCCCGTGTATGTACACCCCTGTACGTTCGAGTCGTACCCCCACCCCTGTACGTGTCGTACCCCCGTGTATGTACACCCCTGTACGTTCGAGTCGTACCCCCACCCCTGTACGTGTCCTACCCCGTGTATGTACACCCCTGTACGTTCGAGTCGTACCCCCACCCCTGTACGTGTCCTACCCCCGTGTATGTACACCCCTGTACGTTCGAGTCGTACCTCCACCCCTGTACGTGTCGTACCACCGTGTATGTACACCCCAGTACGTTCAAGTCGTACCCCCACCCCTGTACGTGTCGTACCACTGTGTATGTACACCCCTGTACGTTCGAGTCATACCCCCACCCGTGTACGTGTCATACCACCGTGTATGTACACCCCTGTACGTGTCCTACCCCCGTGTATGTACACCCCTGTACGTTCGAGTCGTACCCCCACCCCTGTACGTGTCCTACCCCGTGTATGTACACCCCTGTACGTTCGAGTCGTACCCCCACCCCTGTACGTGTCCTACCCCCGTGTATGTACACCCCTGTACGTTCGAGTCGTACCTCCACCCCTGTACGTGTCGTACCACCGTGTATGTACACCCCAGTACGTTCAAGTCGTACCCCCACCCCTGTACGTGTCGTACCACTGTGTATGTACACCCCTGTACGTTCGAGTCATACCCCCACCCGTGTACGTGTCATTGCACCGTGTATGTACACCCCTGTACGTGTCCTACCACCGTGTATGTACACCCCAGTATGTTCGAGTCGTACCCCCACCCCTGTACGTGTCCTACTCCCGTGTATGTACACCCCAGTACGTTCGAGTCATACCCCCACCCCTGTACGTGTCCTACCCCCGTGTATGTACACCCCAGTACGTTTGAGTCGTACCCCCACCCCTGTACGTGTCCTACCCCCGTGTATGTACACGCCTGTACGTGTGGTACCCCCGTGTATGTACACCCCTGTACGTTCGAGTCGTACCCCCACCCCTGTACGTGTCCTACCCCCGTGTATGTACACCCCTGTACGTTTGAGTCGTACCACCACCCGTGTACGTGTCGTACCACCGTGTATGTACACTCCTGTACGTTCGAGTCGTACCCCCACCCGTGTACGTGTCGTACCACCGTGTATGTACACCCCTGTACGTTCGAGTCGTACCCCCACCCCTGTATGTGTCCTACCCCCGTGTATGTACACCCCTGTACATTCGAGTCGTACCCCCACCCCTGTACGTGTCCTACCCCCGTGTATGTACACCCCAGTACGTTTGAGTAGTACCCCCACCCCTGTACGTGTCCCACCCCCGTGTATGTACACCCCTGTACGTGTCGTACCCCCGTGTATGTACACCCCTGTACGTGTCCTACCCCCGTGTATGTACACCCCAGTACATTCGAGTCGTACCCCCACCCCTGTACGTGTCCTACCCCCGTGTATGTACACCCCAGTACGTTCGAGTCATACCCCCACCCCTGTACGTGTCCTACCCCCGTGTATGTACACCCCAGTACGTTCGAGTCGTACCCCCACCCCTGTACGTGTCCTACCCCCGTGTATGTACACCCCTGTACGTGTCGTACCCCCATGTATGTACACCCCTGTACGTTCAAGTCGTACCCCCACCCCTGTACGTGTCCTACCCCCATGTATGTACACCCCTGTACGTTCGAGTCGTACCCCCACCCCTGTACGTGTCCTACCCCCGTGTATATACACCCCTGTACGTTCGAGTCGTACCCCACCCCTGTACGTGTCGTACCACCGTGTATGTACACCCCAGTATGTTCAAGTCGTACCCCCACCCCTGTACGTGTCGTACCACCGTGTATGTACACCCCTGTACGTTCGAGTCGTACCCCCACCCGTGTACGTGTCGTACCACCGTGTATGTACACCCCTGTACGTTTGAGTCGTACCCCCACCCCTGTACGTGTCCTACCCCCGTGTATGTACACCCCTGTACGTGTCGTACCCCCTTGTATGTACACCCCTGTACGTGTCCTACCCCCGTGTATGTACACCCCAGTACGTTCGAGTCGTACCCCCACCCCTGTACGTGTCCTACCCCCGTGTATGTACACCCCAGTACGTTCGAGTCATACCCCCACCCCTGTACGTGTCCTACCCCCGTGTATGTACACCCCAGTACGTTCGAGTCGTACCCCCACCCCTGTACGTGTCCTACCCCCGTGTATGTACACCCCTGTACGTGTCGTACCCCCGTGTATGTACACCCCTGTACGTTCGAGTCGTACCCCCACCCCTGTACGTGTCGTACCACTGTGTATGTACACCCCTGTACGTTTGAGTCGTACCCCCACCCGTGTACGTGTCGTACCACCGTGTATGTACACCCCTGTACGTTTGAGTTGTACCCCCACCCGTGTACGTGTCGTACCACCGTGTATGTACACCCCTGTACGTTCGAGTCGTACCCCCACCCCTGTACGTTTCCTACCCCCGTGTATGTACACCCCTGTACGTGTCATACCCCCGTGTATGTACACCCCTGTACGTGTCCTACCCCCGTGTATGTACACCCCAGTACGTTCGAGTCATACCCCCACCCCTGTACGTGTCCTACCCCCGTGTATGTACACCCCAGTATGTTCGAGTCGTACCCCCACCCGTGTACGTGTCCTACCCCCGTGTATGTACACCCCAGTACGTTCGAGTCATACCCCCACCCCTGTACGTGTCCTACCCCCGTGTATGTACACCCCAGTACGTTCGAGTCGTACCCCCACCCCTGTACGTGTCGTACCACCGTGTATGTACACCCCAGTACGTTCAAGTCGTACCCCCACCCCTGTACGTGTCATACCACCGTGTATGTACACCCCTGTACGTTCGAGTCGTACCCCCACCCGTGTACGTGTCGTACCACCGTGTATGTACACCCCTGTACGTTCAAGTCGTACCCCCACCCCTGTACGTGTCGTACCACCGTGTATGTACACCCCTGTACGTTCGAGTCGTACCCCCACCCCTGTACGTGTCCTACCCCCGTGTATGTACACCCCAGTACGTTCGAGTCGTACCCCCACCCCTGTACGTGTCATACCACCGTGTATGTACACCCCAGTACGTTCAAGTCGTACCCCCACCCCTGTACGTGTCGTACCACCGTGTATGTACACCCCTGTACGTTCGAGTCGTACCCCCACCCCTGTACGTGTCCTACCCCCGTGTATGTACACCCCAGTACGTTCGAGTCATACCCCCACCCCTGTACGTGTCCTACCCCCGTGTATGTACACCCCAGTACGTTCGAGTCGCACCCCCACCCCTGTACGTGTCCTACCCCCCTGTATGTACACCCGTGTACATCAGAGTCGCACCCCCACCACAACCTCCTTAGTACGGAGCGCACCCCAGGCCCCAACATCACAACCGCATGTACGAGTCGTACCAAGCCACACACAAGGACAGCACCGTACAACCAAATGGCCCATGTACACACCGTACACACGCTAAAAACGCACGTACACAACCAGGACAAACCAAAACAACACAAGAATACACCATTCGAATGGCACAAAGCCACAAAACATGTCCAACAAACACTAAAAAAACACATTCACTGACCTGCAACTGCCAAAAACAAACAGAGGCCCAAAACACCACCACTCCTTATAACACACCCACCCAAAGTTCAAACACAGCCACACCAATGGACCAATAAAAAGGGCCCACACATACAAACCATGAGCCTTTGCAACAGACTCACTGCTGCCAGACACCACAGACAACCTACAGCACCATACTACAAGCTTCACCACACCTTACACTTGCACACCTTCACACAACCACCTTCACAAACACCCCCTCATCACATTCACACACACACACACCTGCACAACCACACCCACACACCCACAACCATCCACACACCCCCCCACCATCCACACCCACACCCCTCACCATGCCCACTAACAAGAATCCAAAGTTCAGTAACCGAGAGTTGGAGGTCCTTGTCGATGAAATCCTCAGAGTCGAGCCACAGCTCTTTGGAACATTGGTCAGACAGACCAGCATTGCAGCAAAAACAGCCATGTGGCAGACCATCGTCGATGCTGTGAATGCTGTTGCGGACACCAGAAGGACCAGGCATGAATGCCAAGCCAGGTGGTACGATCTGTGGAGGAGGGTCCGAGCCAAGATGCTGGAGGAACACAACCAGGCCAACGCCACTGGAGGAGGGCCCTCCCGCAGACCCGTACACTACCAGCCCTGGGAGGAGAGGGTGATGGCCATACAGCCGGTGGAGGCAGTCGAAGGATTAGGAGGACTCCGAGACACGGGTGAGTACACAAACAATGCACCTCACATGGGGGGAACGTCATCCACAACCAAAATCACTAACAGGCACGCAACCACCCCAAGCTATCGCATGACTCAACCACACTCCATGAACACGCACATGCCACTGGCGCCACCATGCCCCATGCACCCAGCTGGACAATGTCAAGTCACAGGCCACAGAAGACACCAACACATGACACGGTAACCCGTATGGCGGGAGGGTGGGCCCCAAAATTCACATAGTGCAACTCAGAAGCAGACAACAATGCCCTCTGCCCATATGGCCTAGGTCACAGCCAGACAAACAGTGTGTCCCCACACAGGAAAGACTCGCCAGCAAATGGCGGACGCCTTGCATCAACATATGGGGGAGAAGGCAATGTTTACACATGACAGCAGCTAATGAAAAGCCAACATTGTGAAAGAGTGGCAGCACACACCACCACAGCAGCAGCGCAGAGACACACACTACACCCAATGGGTGCCTGGAGATCAGAAACAAACTCACATCAACAAGCCAAGGGCCATTCAAAGATCTGCTAACAGTGTGTGCCCAGGAAGCTGGGCTGAGGTGACAGAGGGTGACACACAGAGGGAGGGAGAGGGGGACACAGAGGGAGGGAGAGGGGACAGAGAGGGAGGGAGACACAGGGACACGGACAGAGGGAGGAGGCTGACACACGGAGGGAGGGAGAGGGGGACAGAGAGGGAGGGAGACACAGGGACACGGACAGAGGGAGGAGGCTGACACACAGAGTGAGGGAGAAGGGGACAGAGAGGGAGGGAGACACAGGGAGAGCAAATCAGCCGTGTGGTGTGTGGGAATGTCTGCTCGTCAGCAGGTAGACTGCGTGCATGTAGCCAAGGGTGGCCAGTGCCAGAACCCCCCCTCTTCCCCATGGCAAAACACAGGGCCATGTCACAACCTGTTCACGAGCACAACGACAGCTACCTGCATTATATAAGTGTGTGGATCCACTCCATGTGCACATGTACAGTGCTACACGGAAGGCACCAATGCATGGCTCGCCACACCTGCCCACTCCACTGCTGACTGCAGTCACACTTGACGCAGCAAGTAAGACTGTGCCACACATAGTTAAAGGGGCCACAGTGGTGCCCAAGGGACACACCCATGCACAAGTGCACTGTGAGTGGAATGCAAGACAGATCCTAATTGCAAGAGGAAATGTGCCAACGTTGAAACTGATGAAACATGGATGTTGCATGGACCAAAATTAACATTGTCTCTCTCACACACAGGTCAACGTCGTGGTTCACCCCCCAACACTGGGGGGGAAGACTCACAGGACCCGGATCTGCAGGAGCCCGATCCCACCGGCAGCGACGACTCTCACCACTCTGTGGACGACCCCGACCAACCTGGCACCTCTGGTGTCCAACCACCTGCAGCACCTGCGTCAGGTACAACGGGGCCAACCAGCACCCCCACTCCTGCCACATCCCAGGAGACACCCAGGATCCCTGCCCCACCACCACAAAGCAGCCAGGCTGGCCAGGAGGTACACGGTGTCCCGGGCACCCAGGAGGAGGCAGGCGACAACGCCAATGCCACCCCTCAGGGGTCCCGGAGACCCGATGTGCCCACAAGGGCAGGCCAGGTGCAAGTGGGCAGGGGTGGTGGGAGTGGAGGACGGCAGAGGCGCCAGCCTGACCAGTTGGCTGGGGAACGGGTATATTCCCATGTCCGTAACATCCTGGACTCATACCGGCAGGACACCACGGGCATGGCCCAGGTTGTGTCCACCCTCAATGAGATCAAGGGGACCCTCGATGAGATAAAGACCCAGCAGGCCCAGCAACATGCGGAGCAACATGCCTGTCTACTGCAACACCAACGGAGGATGGAGGACAGACAGGCTGAGCAAGTGACGGTGTTCCAGGGGATTCACAATACACTCCGTCGGATGGCCGACAACATGGGCAACCCTCCCTGTGCCAGAAGGAGGAGAACATCACCACCCACAGGGAGGGATCAGGAGGAGGAGGAAACATCCGATGGAGCATCCCAAACATCGTCACGGCCTGCTTCTGAGGGTCCCTGCAGGAGGCCGGGTCGTCCACGGAAAGGACCGTGAGGGTCGGCGCTACATCACCATCTCCCAGGACACCTGGCCTGGCACCTGGCCCACTGGAGCAACAGCATCACAGCATCTAGAGACATTCTCTGCCACATGGCCTTGCTGGTCACTGTCTGACCAATGTGGACAAAGACTGTGGCATGGACTCTGAGGATTTCCAATGGCAAGGACACCAACTCCCCTACTGAACTTTGGATTCCAAACTCCCGGAAAGCCCCTCACGTCATACCCCCCACCACCCCCCCCAAAAATAAAAATTCACACCATGAAGAGAAGATGCCTGCTGGTTGCATTATTACCTTACATGTGTCTTGTAAAGTCTAAACATGCCTGAGTTCTCTTTTGACTTCAACCATCCACACCCTGGGGCCTGAGTCTGGCACAGGACACACGGGCCACAGTGTATTAGGCAAGACAGACATGGAGCACCATACACACCCGTGATGGGCCCAACCAGCTGAGGGGGTGGCCGCACAACCGTGCTGACAGACACATTGAGTACAGCAACAGTCATGCGCAGAGGTCAGGGATCCAGTCCAGTGTCCTGGGGGGCACCCAGGTATGTGTAGACAGGTGGCAGAACCATGTCCTGCAAGCTTGAGTCCGGTGGATGCAGAGAATGGGGGCCTGGCCAACGTTGGATGCATGGGGATGACACATGTCACAATACCCACACAGTCATGGACATCATGCATAATACACAGTCTCAGCCCACACACACAGCTTGCATCTTGCTACTCGACACATAGACACATAGCCACTATCAGGGGAAACCCTGCCAGACATGCTGGATGCACCGTGGCAACACACCAGCATTGACTGAGAAGAGGCACCTTGGAGGCATAGGGACACCTTTATTAGTCATGTTTTCGGGATTGCAGAGGCAACTTGAAGTACACATGAACACTTCATGTGGAGTAACATGTGGGTCCAACACTGGCACCCCCCTTCTGCAGCACAAATGCGTGATAGCCATGGAACTGGCACACAATTGTCGGCCAACAGCTAAACACCCACAGCTGCTCACGGAGAGACTGCCATACACCATTGATCCGCTGATGTAGAAGTCCCACACCATGTCAAGCCAATGCAAACCGTATGTGTCCGAGAGCAGTGTTACACACATTGATGCCATCATCACAATCCACTATCCCATCACTGATGACTGTCAACCAGTCAGACCATCTATTCAGGTGTACACAGCTGCATGTCGTGTCCCATGGTGATGCTACATGGCTGCAGAGGAACCAAACATCGACAGGGGCAGTGTGCATACATCGTGAACAACTGCCACACCCAATACACCCCTGATGCATCCCTTACCCTAAGGAGACTTCCAAACTTGTCCGTGCGTGTAACGCTGAGTCAGCACACGATGACGTGTCCATGAGGAATAGCAGTGCCACAACAATGCAACCAGCAGACGGCATGTGCAAGTACCTGGGGATGAGAGACACACAAGAAGTCAGCCACAAAAAGCACAGCCACTTGCATGTGCATGTACTCGACACATGTATGGATGACAACATGCTAGGTCACAATTATGACTGGGGAAATACAACCATCACTGCCACCATCACTCCAGTGACACACCCACACACACATCTGACTCACATGCCATACATGCAGGTGGAGACACATCACAACACATGCCACACGTGGAGCAATGTGTGCACACTCAGACACTGGAACTCACCACTAAGCAAAGAAGTCGCGTATGAGCCGAGTCCGGATGTCCTCTTGCGGCTCCACATCCTCCACATCACTAGCCCCATTGCCAAGCCCTTCGTCCTCCACGGGTGGATGGTCCTCGTCATGTTGATCCAGGATGAGTGGCACAGCTTTCTCAACTGCCATGTTGTGCAGCATGCAACAGACCATGAAGATTTTGCAGACCTTCGCAGGGGCATATGGGAGCGCGCCGCCGGTCTTGTGGAGGCACCGAAATCGGCTCTTCAGCAGGCCAAACGTCCTCTCTATCACTCGCCTTGTCCGGCCATGGGCGGTGTTGTAGCGGAGCTGGGCCGGCGTGATGGGGTTGCGGAGAGGTGTGAGCAGCCATGGCATGTTGGGATAGCCAGCGTCCCCTACATGGGAAGCACATGGACATCATTAGAACTGGTGAAGCGGTCGTGCTGGTAGGCTATGCAAAATACAAGACAGACAGACTGTACCCACCAACAACACATGCTCGTTCGTTGCGCAGCTGCATCATCATTTCAGGCACCCTGCTACGCCTCATGATGTAGGCATCATGTGCTGATCCTGGAAAACGATCACAGACATGTGAAATCACCATGTTGGACAGACACACCACAAGGGCATTGATGGAGTGGTAGTGCTTCCGATTGCGGTACGCTACCTCCTGTGCGTGTGGTGGTACCAAAGCTACATGTGTCCCATCTATGGACCCAATGACATGGGGCATCCCTCCCAGGGCATAGAATCCACGCTTGACCCCAGTCAACTGTTCAGGGGTTGGGAACTTGATGAAGTCATCCAGGTGAATCAACATGGCCTCTAAGAAATCATGCAGCACACGGCAGAACATGCTCTGGGACATGCCACCAACATGAGCTATGGTATTTTGAAAAGTACCCGTGGCTAGAAAATGTAGGGCTGCCATTACCTTCAGCTTGGGTGTCAGTGCCGTAGGATACCTGTGCAGCGGTTGCAGGTGTGGTGCCAGTCTCGCCGTCAAATCCAGAATCAACCGTTGTGGGAAGCGGTAGCACCGGATCCGATCATTCTCCCGCATGGCAGCCAAGTCCGGCATTGCTCGGGGAAGAGGCGGCGCTCTGCAGTAATTTGGAAGTGACAAGGAAGAGTGAGTGCACCACAACAACAAATCATTTGTACTGAGCACATGTTAATCTGTCTATACACATATTCTACATATGGAGTGAGGTATGTGCCACATGCCCTGGACACGTATGGCTGCCAGGTGACACTCCTACCAAGACCCAGCTACACACGGAGATTGAGAACCTCCCCATGCCATGCCATGGGATTAGCTGTGTCCCAGTGCAAGCGAACAGCCAGACGCAAGACAGCAGTGACATACACCCACACATCAGCAGAAGTAGGATGCCGATTGCAGAGACTGGTAGCGAAACACTAGAGCCACAGGTCACATGACATTACACTAGGACAGCCCACACACCTTGCCATGAAGATGCACATGTCATGACTCACCACACATTCATTGAGAGGATGCAGACATGTCCTTGTCACGCTACTCCGTGTCCCATGCATACATGCGCACCTCACATCCGAAACCACATGTGGCATGGTGTGCGGAACAGTGTGCAATGTCAATCTACACACAGACACATGTTGGTTGCTGCAACAGCTGCAGCTTTTGAGGGTGCTCCAACATCAACCAAATGGGAAGCCCCCACACATACATGACATAGTCACATCGTGCACCGTGGGTAGTGACAAGTCATGTGTGGTAACCCCTGTACCGGGCATCAGGGGACACTTCCGTGTGTTGGTGTCCGTGCCATGCCAGTGTCGGTCATCCCAAGTGTGCAGTACGACATGCACACATGTCCAAGGAGTCAAGGGCATGCCTGGCACACATTTCACCGTCACACATTACATCTGTACACATCTCATCATACATCTGGTGCCTTCTCGACTCAGGAGTAATGTTCCACATCACAGCCTGTCACACCTGTGCCCCACACATGTAGTAATGCACAGACAATGCCTTGATGTCCATTCATGGACAAGTATGTCCATCCATGGACAAGTATGTCCGCCCTATTCCTTCCTGTGTGCTGCCTGTCACCACTGTGATGTGTGAAAACCGCCGTACTGCTGCTAAGAGGGCCTGTGTACGTTCCCATATCACTATGGGAGTGCTGCCGTATGTGTACCCATCGTGATGGCGAGCGTACAGGCATGTGTACGGTCCGTACCACTACGAGTACGCATACGCAAGAACACCCATAGTGGTAGGGCTGTACACACGCCTGTACGCTCCCTATCACTATGGGTGTCCTCGCGTATGCGTACTCGTAGTGCTACGGGCCGTACACACGCCTGTACGCTCCCTATCACTATGGGTGTCCTCGCGTATGCGTACTCGTAGTGGTACGGGCCGTACACACGCCTGTACGCTCCCTATCACTATGGGTGTCCTCGCGTATGCGTACTCGTAGTGGTACGAGCCGTACACACGCCTGTACGCTCCCTATCACTATGGGTGTCCTCGCGTATGCGTACACGTAGTGATAGTGAGCGTACAGGCGTGTGTACGGCCCGTACCACTACGAGTACGCATACGCGAGGACACCCATAGTGATAGTGAACGTAGGCACGCGTGTACGGGCAGTTGCTATGCATTTGGGGTGCCCTAGGGCCCCGGAACGCACCGTACCTGTGTGTGAAGCTCCAAATTACATAGGGGACACATGAGGGACAAGTATTAAGGCCTACATGCATGTTGGTTGTCATGGAGACCAAGTTCAAATTTTGAATTTGTTCAGGAAGGTGCACAGCAGAAGTCAGTTGGAATGAATCTACTTTGTTGCAATGTGTTTGTGGGGCTGACATCATGCAGGAGAAAAAAACAGATTGAGAACCCACAGACTGCTAGGTTTGAAGGGATTGGAGGAAACATAGGATGCAAATGTGAGTGACCAATCACTCTGTACTCCTGTGCATGAGATGGGCCAGCAAGGCAGATATAAGGCAGCCAGGTCCCATGAGGGAGCACTTGCCTGCACATCTCTGTATTCCACGACCCAGCTGCTGCTACTGATTCCCTGGAACCATGTCAAGGGCTGTGGAGAGGTCACAGCCATTCACCCTAGAGGAGAACATGGCTTTGGTGGATGTGATCCTCCCACGGTACCCCATGCTGTATGGGCGACCAGGTTATCAGGTGAGTTCAGTGTCCACTGGCACAGACTGTGTCCCTTTTTTGTGACTGTGACTTATGCCATTGTGTCCAAGTGTGACACACATGCTATGTACTGTAGGGGGGGTCCCAGGGGGGGGAATGCATGATGTCTCCCAGCAGTGCCCTGAGACAGGAGGGGTGGGTTCCTATCACTCCCAGCAGTGCCCTGAGACAGGAGGGGTGGGTGCAGAGTCCTCCCAGCAGTGCCCTGAGACAGGAGGGGTGGGTTCCTATCACTCCCAGCAGTGCCCTGAGACAGGAGGGGTGGGTTCCTATCACTCCCAGCTGTGCCCAGAGACAGGAGGGGTGTGTGCAGAGTCCTCCCAGCAGTGCCCTGAGACAGGAGGGGTGGGTGCAGAGTCCTCCCAGCAGTGCCCTGAGACAGGAGGGGTGGGTTCCTATCACTCCCAGCAGTGCCCTGAGACAGGAGGGGTGGGTTCCTATCACTCCCAGCTGTGCCCAGAGACAGGAGGGGTGTGTGCAGAGTCCTCCCAGCAGTGCCCTGAGACAGGAGGGGTGGGTGCAGAGTCCTCCCAGAAGTGCCCTGAGACAGGAGGGGTGGGTTCCTATCACTCCCAGCAGTGCCCAGAGACAGGAGGGGTGGGTGCAGAGTCCTCCCAGCAGTGCCCTGAGACAGGAGGGGTGGGTTCCTATCACTCCCAGCAGTGCCCTGAGACAGGAGGGGTGGGTGCAGAGTCCTCCCAGCAGTGCCCTGAGACAGGAGGGGTGGGTTCCTATCACTCCCAGCAGTGCCCTGAGACAGGAGGGGTGGGTGCAGAGTCCTCCCAGCAGTGCACTGAGACAGGAGGGGTGGGTTCCTATCACTCCCAGCAGTGCCCTGAGACAGGAGGGGTGGGTTCCTATCACTCCCAGCTGTGCCCAGAGACAGGAGGGGTGTGTGCAGAGTCCTCCCAGCAGTGCCCTGAGACAGGAGGGGTGGGTGCAGAGTCCTCCCAGCAGTGCCCTGAGACAGGAGGGGTGGGTTCCTATCACTCCCAGCAGTGCCCTGAGACAGGAGGGGTGGGTGCAGAGTCCTCCCAGCAGTGCCCTGAGACAGGAGGGGCGGGTGTGATGCACAGTGTGAGCCTGGCTCATTGATTGTGTAGTTGCCCTCATTCCACCTGTGTCCTTTCAATGGCACGTACTGCTTTTGGCCTTCCCCCAGAGGATCATGTCCCTATGACAAAGGTGCAATGCGTTGGATGCACACTATGCCTTGTTGTAAACAGCAAATGTGTTCTAATCTGTGTCCCTGTGACATGTGCCAGGTGTATTGATGTAGTGTCACTTGTTCATCCTCACAGGTAGACGCCTCTGCCAAGGAGCAGATATGGCTGGACGCCGTCAGCGCCGTGAGGAGTGCGGATGGTCGGAGGCGGCACCTGTCCCAGGTGAGGAAACGCTGGCAGGATATCCGGTGCTGGACACGGAGGATCGCACGGGTCCTGCTGGGCGACTCACCTGAGAGCCATAAGAACCGCGGGCGCCGCCGTCTCTCCCACATCCAGAAACGTGTGCTGGCGGTGGTCTTTCCAGACTTGGACAGGCGTCTACAGGAGATGCAGCAGCCGGAAGGGGGTAGGTACATGTGTGTGTTTGTTGTGTTTCACCAGCATTTGTAAGTGCACTGTTCCATGGATACACTTCCAGGGTTTATGGTGCTGTGCAGATCCTGTTCCCCACAGTATTGCAGTGCTCTCCTGCCTCCCTTCCCCTCCTTGCAATGTGTTCCCTGGTCTGTGTGTAGTCACTCCATCACAAGGTTATGTAGCCTGACACCTTCTAAAAGTGTACAATGCCTGCAGCATCATGTGTGGGGATGGTGTGTAACAGGTTTTGTGACCTTGCCTGTGCCCTGTCCAGTTCTGGACTTGTGGGTTCCATGTCAGTTGGCACTAATGCTGAGTCCAGACATGGGAGTTAATCTCTCGAGTGCCAGGCCTTCCAGCAGGCATGTCCCATGTGGTGGCCTGTGACATGATGTGCATGAGTGTGTGTTACGCATAGTGCAGGGATGTTAGCGTGTGTTGCAGTCATTCCCATTCAGGAGCATGGAGTTGTGTGGCCACTACTGTCCCCAGGGGCATATTTTCCTAGGTATCATGTGTGTAATCCGAGAATGTCGACAATCTCTGTGTCTACAGCATAGGTTGTGCTCTGTGCCATTGTCCCCTGGCACCATGTTTATTGACGTGAGATGTATTACAAGTGTCCACTGTCCAGCCTGACCTGATTTTCCAAGTACATTCTCACGGTGGCCATTGCCTGTGTGTCTTGTAGCAATCATCTGATGATGCCCATTTGTACATGATTATTTGGACAGGCGCACCTTGGGTATTTGGTGTGCAATCTTGAATTATTGCATCCCATGTGTATTTCACCCAGACTAAGAGATGTAAGTGCTTCCTGTGTCTCCACAGATTTGTCTCATGTAGGGGGTGGGTGGTGCGGCCATGGCCTACATGTCAAGACCTGTAATCTCCTTGCTCGGACTGGCCAGTGTGTGATGTTTGTCTGGACATACACTCAAGGTGCAGTGTGCCAGTCAGGGTGGGCATGTTATCAGTATTACCTATGCTGCATGTGCCTCTAGTTCCTGGATATGGTCCCTGCTCATCCCAATTTCCTGCCACGCTGTGTGGCGCAGATGCAGTGCTGTATTGTCCCCAGGGCCTTGCTCCTCAGTCAAAATTCCATGTCATCTCATTTGCTATTGTGTCATGCTCTCCATAGTTTTTCCATGGCATGGTGGGTGACACAACTGTGTCTTGCAGGGCCTACATATGTACCTTGTTTTGTAGTTGTAACTCTTCCTTTGTTTCAGGCTATGCACTGTAACCTAAGTAGATTTGACTCATGTGACATATGTATACAGGTGTATGATTAATTTCTGTCTCTTCACCCTGCCCACAGCATCGTCGGGGGACACGGAGGGAGACATGGACACAGACGGCGCAGAGGGACCGAGCACCAGTGCCAGCGGTGACATCGGGGCTGGCACTTCGAGTGGGACTGAGGCGGAGGAGAGTGAACCCGGGGACCTGTCGACTGGCACAACAGAGTATGAAGCTGACGGGTCCGAGGAGGATCACTCCGAGTGGGCGGTGGCTGCACCACCATCTGACAGCAGCCCTACATCTGGCACCGCCCCCTCCATTGGCATCAGCCGCCTCCCACGTGCTCGTGTCCCTTCCCAACGTGCCCGGTCACCACATGTCTCCTTCCTGCCAGGCACCGCACCCCCTGCCCCTGTCTCCACTGCTGCCGCCAATGCTGAGTCTGTGGACATCCAGCGGCAGTTGCAGATTGGTCAGACTGCGATCCTTAATGTCCTCCATGCCCACAGCCAGGTCCTCAACAACATGGAGGCATATTTGGAGGGCATTCATTCATCGCAGGCTGACCAACGCAACTTGCTGAGGTCCATAGACTCCACACTGACTGCAGCAGTGGGTCTCCTGCAGCGCTACGTCCCACCCCCTACCCCTGCTCCTTACACACTTCCCACTCCCATGCCTGTCCCACATACACACAGACGTAAGCATGCACCCACCACAACACACACAGGCACCACACCAGCAGGGAAGGTCCACAGCACACCTCCTGACACGCACACACAGGGTGAAGTAGGCACACCCACTGGGTCGGGGGCAAACGTGTGACACGCAGCCAGAGTGGGAGTCCGCATTCCACCCAATCCACTCCCTCCAAATCCCCTCCCCTCAGCTCTCCTGGCCACATCTCCCCCAAAGACTCCTTCATGGCCGCTCTGTCCCTGAGCCCCACAGTGACACCACCCCGCAAGCAGTCAAGGAAGTCCACGGTCAGGGTGGTTGAGTCCCCCCCCTGTCCACACCCTCCCCCAGTGGCGCTGCGACCCATCCCTCTGACCCCCCCTCCCCCTCCTTGGGGCCTGTGGTTCCTTCGGGTGCAGGGGAGTCCCTGGAGGACCTTGCCGAGGTGTGCAGCTAGAATCCACCTTTGGCCCTGCCCCACCCCCTGTGGTGGAGTCCTCCATCCCTGCACACACGTCGCCTACCCTTCGCCCTCCTGTCCCTGCGGTGCCTGTTCCTTCCCCCCAACATGATGCCCTGACCCCTGTGGAAGACAACGGCTAGTAACTGTGCAGGCAAGCTAGGGGACACGCATCCCACTGTGTCCCCCATCCAGCTGGGACTCCTGGACTGCCCTATGGGCTTTGTAAATATTGGACTTACTTAATACTAGTTTTTTGCTCATGCTGAATAAAGCTATTTATTTTTTGCCCTTGGAACACTCCTGCTTTGCTGGCATTGCTGTTGGTGGGGCTGCTACATGTTTGTGGGTGTTGGTCATGTGTTGGGTGTGTGGGAAATGTAGTAGTGTGTTGCTCATAGGGGGGACCCTGGGATCTGTGTGCCATCACACGGTGTTAGCTACCTTTCTCCATTCATGTAAGCAGTCGCTGCATGTTGCAATTGTCCCAAGGTGTATTCCTTCCTCTGTGTACCCTGACTTCTTCCCTGCAGGGTGTCCCCTGACTTTAGCGCAGAGCTGTGTGTACATTAGCTGGGTGTGTGACGTAGTCCTTCACCTTTGCACATGCATGCTGAGCCATTCTCCACCTGCATCATTCGTGGCATCCTTGGTAGTCATTGTACTTGTGTATGTGGACTATTGACATGACTTCATGTGGACATGTTTTCTTTTTGGCCCTATGCATGCGTATACTCCCAGCCTTGCACACATGTGGTACATGTACTGCAGGGTCTTTGTGCACCTGACTGACATTTGTGGGCATGGTATCTGTGGCTACTCCACCCTTTGCGTTCCATGGGCACTGCTGGGAGTGATGGGCACCTACCCCTCCTGTCTCTGGGCACTGCTGGGAGGACTCTGCACCCACCCCTCCTGTCTCTGGGCACTGCTGGGAGGACTCTGCACACACCCCTCCTGTCTCTGGGCACTGCTGGGAGTGATAGGCACCCACCCCTCCTGTCTCTGGGCACTGCTGGGAGGACTCTGCACCCACCCCTCCTGTCTCAGGGCACTGCTGGGAGGACTCTGCACACACCCCTCCTGTCTCTGGGCACTGCTGGGAGTGATGGGCACCCACCCCTCCTGTCTCTGGGCACTGCTGGGAGTGATAGGAACCCACCCCTCCTGTCTCTGGGCACTGCTGGGAGGACTCTGCACCCACCCCTCCTGTCTCTGGGCACTGCTGGGAGTGATAGGCACCCACCCCTCCTATCTCTGGGCACTGCTGGGAGTGATAGGCACCCACCCCTCCTGTCTCTGGGCACTGCTGGGAGGACTCTGCACCCACCCCTCCTGTCTCTGGGCACTGCTGGGAGGACTCTGCACACACCCCTCCTGTCTCTGGGCACTGCTGGGAGTGATAGGAACCCACCCCTCCTGTGTCTGGGCACTGCTGGGAGGACTCTGCACACACCCCTCCTGTCTCTGGGCACTGCTGGGAGGACTCTGCACACACCCCTCCTATCTCTGGGCACTGCTGGGAGTGATGGGAACCCACCCCTCCTGTGTCTGGGCACTGCTGGGAGGACTCTGCACCCACCCCTCCTGTCTCTGGGCACTGCTGGGAGGACTCTGCCCACACCCCTCCTGTCTCAGGGCACTGCTGAGAGTGATAGGCACACACCCCTCCTGTCTCTGGGCACTGCTGGGAGTGATAGGCACCCACCCCTCCTGTCTCTGGGCACTGCTGGGAGTGATAGGCACCCACCCTTCCTGTCTCTGGGCACTGCTGGGAGTGATAGGAACCCACCCCTCCTGTCTCTGGGCACTGCTGGGAGGACTCTGCACCCACCCCTCCTGTCTCTGGGCACTGCTGGGAGGACTCTGCACACACCCCTCCTGTCTCTGGGCACTGCTGGGAGTGATAGGAACCCACCCCTCCTGTGTCTGGGCACTGCTGGGAGGACTCTGCACACACCCCTCCTGTCTCTGGGCACTGCTGGGAGGACTCTGCACACACCCCTCCTGTCTCTGGGCACTGCTGGGAGTGATGGGAACCCACCCCTCCTGTGTCTGGGCACTGCTGGGAGGACTCTGCACCCACCCCTCCTGTCTCTGGGCACTGCTGGGAGGACTCTGCACACACCCCTCCTGTCTCAGGGCACTGCTGAGAGTGATAGGCACACACCCCTCCTGTCTCTGGGCACTGCTGGGAGTGATAGGCACCCACCCCTCCTGTCTCTGGGCACTGCTGGGAGTGATAGGCACCCACCCCTCCTGTCTCTGGGCACTGCTGGGAGTGATAGGAACCCACCCCTCCTGTCTCTGGGCACTGCTGGGAGGACTCTGCACACACCTCTCCTTTTTCACAATATGTACGCTCATTACATGCACGGATGTGGGTACGCTCCATGCATTCGAGGTGGGGGTACGTGTCGTACTTACACTGTTGGGGTGGCGGTACGCTCCATTCGTCCGCGCGTGAGGCCACGGGTCGTACTTACACTGTTGGGGTGGGGGTACGCTCCATACGTCCGCGGGTGGGGGTACGGGTCGTACTTACACTGTTGGGGTGGCTGGGTACGCTCCATGCCTTCGAGGTGAGGGTACGTGTCGTACTTACACTGTTGGGGTGGGGGTACGCTCCATTCGTCAGCGGGTGAGGCCACGGGTCGTACTTACACTGTTGGGGTGGGGGTACGCTCCATACGTCCGCGGGTGGGGGTACGGGTCGTACTTACACTGTTGGGGTGGGGGTACGCTCCATACGTCCGCGGGTGAGGGTACGTGTCATACTTACACTGTTGGGGTGGGGGTACGCTCCATACGTCCGCGGGTGGGGGTACGGGTCGTACTTACACTGTTGGGGTGGGGGTACGCTCCATACGTTCGCGGGTGAGGGTACGTGTCGTACTTACACTGTTGGGGTGGGGGTACGCTCCATGCGTCCGCGGGTGAGGGTACGTGTCGTACTTACACTGTTGGGGTGGGGGTACGCTCCATGCGTCCGCGGGTGAGGGTACGTGTCGTACTTACACTGTTGGGGTGGGGGGTACGCTCCATACGTCCGCGGGTGGGGGTACGTGTCATACTTGCACTGTTGGGGTTGGGGGTCCGCTCCATGCATACGGGGTGGGGGTACGGTCCGTACATATCCGTCCCCACGCTATGTGATGCTTGTGCGGGCCGTACCCAGGCCTTTGCCACGTGGGTACGAGCCGTCCCGCCATTGTTGGGGTGACGTAGGTGTGGGCGTGGTACGACTCGTACCCACGCTCTTAAGGCGTGGGTACGGGACGTACCTGTCTGGTTGTGTTGCAGGTTCGCGTCGTCAAGGACTTCCATTGTGGCGGTCGCTGGCTTGGCTGGACACGGCCCCACCCCCTCGTAGTGACCAGGGCCTGGGAGTCAGGTATGTCCAGGGCATGTGTGCTGTGTGACTATGGTGGGGGTTTTGTGGCCTGCCCCTGGTCCTGCCCCCCCCCTTTCCCCCCCTTTCCCCACTCCCTTAGTTGTTCTGACCTTCTGCGGCGTCTGCGTCGTAACCTGTAGAGGAGGTCGACTGCTATTAGGGCCGGGATGACACGTAGGTTCGGGTCCATGTCTGTCCGTCGCGTACGGGTACTCCTTGTTCGCGCCGTCCTGTCTGTCCGTCGTGTACTGGTACTCCTTGTTCGCGTCGTCCTGTCTGTCCATCACGTACTGGTACTCCTTGTTCGCGTTGTCCTGTCTGTCCGTCGCGTACTGGTACTCCTTGTTCGCGTCGTCCTGATTTCCCGGCAGTTTTTGGCAGCCCGAAAATATTCACCGTGCGGGATGACGTCGGTGCGAATCGTAATTCCTGGTTCGTGAATGGCAGGCTGCGAGCGTCCCGACGTCAGGTCGGCGCTTTCCCGGATCGCATTTGTAGGTTTATTTTCGTCGGTCGGGGTTTTGTACGATTCGTACGGAAATGGTGTTTCCGTGCGAATCGTAATTCCATGTTGGTAGATTTTGACGACCGGGTACGCGTCGGACGGAGAATATGCTCCGTCCGACGGTTCAAACCCGGTTTTTACAGGATCGTGATCGGCGCCTAAGTAGAGTAAACGGTGAACATGAATCAGCGTACATCTTAATCACTTTACCATTCAATCTGACATCACATTGAGGATACTTGATCTGATTGATCTCACTGCCATCATGAATCTGAAATACAATTTTCTTCACACACTCTTGTTTACTGTCATTTACGTCACTACCAACAAAAGGTTTCTTTTGATTACTGTGGCATAACCTAGCCAGATGACCCTTTTTATTACACTTCCTACAAATATAAGATCTAGCTTGGCAATTTGGACTATTGGCTAAGTGATTGCTGCTGCACCAGCGATAACATTTTAGTTTAGTATTATCATCGCTACGTGAGTTTTCATTGCTTTTCTCTTTCACCTTGCATACCGTATCCTCAAGGGTCAACTTAGCAACCTCTGACACCTGTTCACTATTTGTAGGTGTTTTCATTTCTTTGATGCATAACGCTGTGTGCTCTATAGATTTCGCTATTTCTATAGCATTTTTAAGATCAGGTTGCTTCTGTAATAACTTTTCCTGAATTCTAGGATTGTTAGTACATCTAACCACCTGATCTCTAATTAGTGAATCTCTAAGATCTTCGAACTCACACAATTCACTCAAACCCCTAAGTACAGCCACATAACTTGAGACACTTTCCTGTTTACCCTGAACCCTGCTAAAAAATTTGTGTCGTTCAAGAACAATATTCACTTTATCACCAAAGTGTAACCTCAATTTTAACAACGCCAAGTGGTAAACATCCAACTGATCATCTGCCAAGTTTGAATCTTGTGGGATGTCAGGAAGTGTATCAAAAACTTTTCTGCCATGAGAACCAAGATTATGTAATAATATGTGCTGTTTTCTTATCGGACCAAATCTTTCTCCCCCAATGGCTATTAAATATGACTCAAACGCTTTTTCCCATTCTTTCCAAGGACAATTAGGTTCTGAAAATTCATTTAAGTATGGAGGAGGTTGAGACATATTTCCCGCCATATTAAAAAGGTGATATAGGTACTGGCAATTTAAACAGCAGAAATGTAAATAGATTTTCACAACAACAATTTCGAAATCTAAATAGTGTGTCTGTCACTGAACAACAGACTGATTTGAGAGAAATGCTCTGAAGTTCGAGTTTGAAAATATAGTTCTGTCACTGCCGAAAGCTTCCACAGAATGCTTAAGAATGGATAGTATCCGCAGTAGAACTAGACATAAACAGGCTACTAATGATTGGAGGTGTGCCTGTCACCGTTAATGAGGAAATAACACAGAGTAAGGCAATGAAGTTCAAAAGCCTTTGCAAATCCTTTTACACTCTAGAACAGCTGTAACGTGTAAACTCTGGAATCTTAGGGGTTAACTGTCCGTGAGGATCCAGTCACGCCTCTTAATGACACTGCGCCAATGCGATCGACAGGCGTGGCGTTGCTGAGGGCGGCTGCGCTGGAACCGTAGACACGAAACAAGGAAGCTACCCCCGAATACTTCTGAGGCACAAAAGATATGATTCTCCGCTACGTAATCCTCAAAGAATAAACAGCTGAAATAGCATTGAGGAAGGCTGCCGCTCCAGAGTACACCTTTGATACAGGACCCACAAGCACACGGAAACCTGGAGGTATACGGAAATGCCAAGGAAAAAGAGTCGCTTGGTGAAAACTTTTCCTCAGCGTTGAAAACCAATCGCCCTTAAACAACACCAGGAGCCTGAAGATGACGGAACACCGAGGACCAGAGGTGCGACTGTTGGAACTTATCCCTCAGCGTAGTAAATACAATCGCCCTGAAAACCAGCACGGGAGCCTGAAGACGCCGTAAGCTGAGAAACAGAAGAGCTTTTGCTGTAAGTTTCCTCACTGCGCCGTCAAGACATCGCCCACCACACCACTGCTCCGCTGGAAAGGCTACCCGAAAAGGCACTAACCTTTCCGTTATATTTTTAAAATGTACCTGACCTCGTGGGCCACAAGGTGTATGGACAACACTCCGAGCACGAATACACCAAAGGGATGGAGGTGGACACTGCTCCCTCACGCAGTCTTCTCGTTGCCAGTGTTGAAAAGATGACAGCACGCCGATGCAGGTAAGAACCTCTTTATTCCACCTCCACAGTGCTCCACAGTTCGTCTCTAGTGCTCTTCACTAGGAACTTTACGCCAACATTCTAAGGTAGCCTCTCGGCCAACAGAAGGAAAGTACCAACAGCTGGACAGGGGAGGGGGGGGGCAGGAGAAGGAGGAAGGTTCCAAAGGAGGAGAGAGTAAATGAGGAAAGAACTAAATGGGGAAACAGGACGTAATTATAACAATAATCTTTGTACCACCACTATTATTATTACTTTTTTTTTTTTCTGTCCTCTTCCTTTATTATTTTTTTTTTACTAAGTATGGCTTCAGGTAACATATGGAACCTTTCTCCTCCACAGCCATTTATTCCATCGACAGGTGATGACTCACTTAAATAGGATGAGTGGCGAGAATATTTTGAGAACTATATTTCTACATTTGAGGAGGAAGAGGAACTCACTCCTGAGAGGAAAAAAAAATTATTCTCCACTGTCTAGGTGCTAAAGCAATGAAAATCTACAATCGTATAAACAAAAAACCCAGAACAGGGGATATATACATGATTGCGTTAGAAGATTTATCCTTTTACTTCAAACCTACAATTTTAATTTCTGTTAACAGATACAAATTCTTCAAACGGAAACAGGGTCCTGAAGAATCGGTGGAAGACTTTGTGGCTGCTTTAAAGAATTTAGCACTAACTTGCAGGTTTGGTGCATTGCATGACGAATTTATTTGTGACCAAATTGTCATGCGATCTGCCAATAAGAATATCCAGGAGAAACTGTGACCTATGGGAGAATTGCCACTTGAGGAAGTTATTGAAATTGTCAAATGCACAGAATGAACTGGTAGATGCGCAAAGGCAGTTTTGTTGGAGGAGAAGGCTACCAGTGAGGATAAGTCTACTATTGCCAAAGTCACTACTTCCAAGAATCCTCATAACAAACTGCGTTCAAACTCTCTACAAGGGAAAGATTCTAGCACTAAGACGAAATTGTCCGACGACAGGAAATGTTTTAGATGTGGTAGCAGGTACCATTTGGCAAATGATAAAATGTGTCCTGCATTAAAGCAGAAATGTACAAGATGTGATTAGTTGGGCATTTTCAGGCAATGTGCCATAGGAAACAGAGGGGTGGTAGAAATGTAAAAGTTGTTGTACCTGAGGAAAATGACGTCGCATTTTCGTCCGATGATGATGATATGAATTTATATGTGTTAAAATTTGACGATAATATGTTGAGCAAAGGAAAAAAAACTATTTGTCATTTAAATATTGGAGGTGTGGAGATTTCACTAGTTGCAGATTCTGGATCTCCGTATCTCTTGTAAATGAGAATGTGTGGGACGAAAAATGTGTTCCTGTCATTGGCAGACACTTGCTCAATCCGGATATTTCCCCTAAAACATTCACTGGGGAACCCATTGAAATGCTGGGTTTCAGGGAACTGCAGTTCCAATTTAAGACACGTCAGATGTTGGTAAAGTTATACGTCTCTAAGGTCGGTCCTTCTGTCTTAGGATGGATCGATCAAGGGAATTTAGGAATAATTTTGGATCCAAACAGCCCCGATCCAGTGCTATCATTACAAACAGAAGAGGATTACAAGAACTTGATTGTCAAAAGGTATCGTAATGTGTTTTCTGAAAACATTAGAAAACTTAAAGGATTTGTCCATGAGATTAACCACATCGATGCGAGTGACGGAGCGTTTCCGTCATGAGCGTCGGTTGCGCTGTGCGTATGACGGAACCGCTCCGTCATGGCCCCGCCCGCGCAATAGAACCTTCAGCACAGCGCGGTAATCCGCGCCGCGCTGAAGGGGTTAACCTGAAAGATAACGCAATCCCTTGCATACACAAATTTAGAAACATCCCTTTTTCCGTCTTGGGAGAGGTGGAAACAGAACTTATAAGGTTACAAGAGTCCGGCATCATCGAACCTGTGGAGTCATCCGAGTGGGTTTCGCCCTTGGTAATCGCAAAGAAATCCAATGGCAAACTCCGCCTATGTGTTGATCTACGCGACCTAAACAAAAACATTTTGGTCGACCAATTCCCTTTGCCAAGAATTAGTGAGATGTTATCCTACACTAATGGGGCTAAGTGGTTCTCCACAATAGATCTAAGCTCGGCCTACCACCAAGTGGCTTTACATCCCAAATGTAGAAGCCTCATCACTTTCTTTTGTTACGCCTTTGGGATGTTTTAGATTTAATAGAGTGCCTTTCGGACTGGCTTCGGCTGCGGCCATGTTCCAGAGATTGATGCGTACACTTTTTAGAAAGGAAAAGGATCTCCTCATTTTTCAGGATGATATTATGGTAACGTGCACTAACAGGAGGGAACATGACTACAAATTAAACAGAGTTTTGAGCATTCTTGACCATCATGGTCTCACTGCTGATGTCCGAAATGTAAATTTGCCACTAATGAGGTCACATACTTGGGGCATGAGATCAATGGGAGTGGCATTAAACCAAAAAAAGAGCTACTATCTGCCATTAAAGAAGCCCCCTCACCTAAAAACAAGGAGGAAGTAAGGGCCTTCCTAGTCCTTTCTGAATTATATGCAAAATTTGTACCAAATTTTTCTTCAAAAACATTTCCATTGAGAGAACTTGTTAAACAAAATACAACATTTGAATGGAATTCTACTTGTGAGGAGGCATTTAAAAGAATTAAAGATGACATTTGCAATGCCCCACCTCCTCAAGGATTTTATCCTTCCCTCCACAGCGTGGTTACCACTGATGCCAGTGGTAACGGTTTAGGAGCTGTCCTTAACCAAATTACTGAAGAGGGTAAGGAAGTGACTGTGGCTTTTGCCTCATGCTCGATCACACCGACTGAAGAAAGATACTCTGTGATCGAGCGTGAAGCTGTTGCATGCGCCTGGGGTTTAGAGCACTTTAGGCAGTATATATGGGGATAAAGGGCGTAGTTCAACTTGCCAACCAAAATGACCTCTCATGGAGGAAACAACTCATTCACAACCTTTGGTCTTTTTGTGTGACTCCATGTGAATCTACGGGTACCAGTCCTTTTGTACTACTAAGAGGTAGAACCCCCATCACTAAAGATAATGTGGGTTGGGCCACCTCGAAAAGAGTTTGTTGGTCTTCTGATAAGGTGAAGAAGAGGTTGCTACACTCACAAATGAATAGCAAAAAGTATTATGACTCTAAACATGCATGCAAAAAAGTTTACATTCAAGTGGGTGACAGAGTCAGGGTAAGGAAATGTGATTTCGTAAGAAAAGGGCAAAGTCACTTTTCACAACCAATGGAGGTAAAAAAGGTTTTCTGTAAATCTGCCCTCTTAAGTGATGTTAAAACCTGGCATTTTTCTTCATTGTCTTTGTGTAGAGGTGGTGCCATTGCTTCCCCCTCTCATTGTATTTCTGACAACCAAGGTCCTTCCTTTTCCCCAGACTATGATTGGATTCTGGATGGTGATGCTTGTAGGAGTTCTTGCCCACAGAGGACGGATACTGCGTCTCCTGATGGGGAGAGTGCTCCAGGGCCGGACTGGCCGTAGCGGGCACCAGGCAATCCCCCGGTGCGCCGCACGGGTGGGGGCCGGTTTTGGGCCCCTGGGGGCCGTTTTTGTTACAGGGCCGTTTTTGCAGCATAGCTGCAAAATCGGCCCTGTAACAAAATCGGCCGAAAACCGGCCTTGGCAAAGAGCTCGGCGGCACCCCCAAGGGAGGGGAGGGGGCAGGCCGAGCACTTTGCCAGGGCCGGTTTTGGTTCCCAGTCCGGCCCTGGAGTGCTCCTGGGGGTATTCCCATTTGTGAGTACAGTCTCAGTAGTTCGAGTGGGAAATTATCGGAAGCTAACCAATCAAATCTTAGTACAAGCAGTGCAAACCATGAACAGGATAATCCAGATGTTGATGATGTATTTTCCCCTGATAGCACTGTCCAGAAGGAACCTACAGTGAGCAGATACAGTAGGGTTGTCTAACCACCAGCTAAGTTACATGACTTTAAGTGTGATCAGTTCTTTTTGGTTCTGCTTCCCTTCTCGTGCTGTCTCATTTTGGTCCCTTTCCTCTCTCTTTGTTTTTATTATTGAGAAGGAGATGTGTTATGTTTATCTCCTCTTTGTTATCACCTTATTCCACATGTTCCATTTTACCCTCTGTCCAAGGCGCTGCAGCCACCGTCCCGTGCTCATGCCCAGGGGTTCTATGACGTGTCTAGATTCCACGGTAGAACTTTGGGCATGGATAACGGTTGGATGGCAGTTGCGGTGAGGAGCAGCCTAGGATGAAGACGTGCCCTTGGTGTCAGTGGCAACTATTCAATAAAGCCTTCAACTTACCTCCAGTCTCCGGTGTCATCTTTACAATACTGAATTAGAAAAGAATTCTGAGAAGAACTTTTTTTTTTGTTTTGTTTTTTTGACTTTAGGCCAACTGGACCAACTATAAAACAAAAAAACACACACACCCAAATGGGCACTATAAAACATGCGGCAAACAAAACAAAAAATAACTATCTGGGCCATATTATCAAGACCGGTGATAACATTATCGCCGCTTTAGCGGCAGGAAACTGCCGCTAAAGCGGTGATAAGGGGCTTGATAATATGCTCTAGAGAATTCCAATAGAAGCCCAGGTTCACACCAGAACCTGGGCTTCTATGGGAATTCACAAGGGCATATTATCAAGCCGTTTATCGCTTCTTTAGCGACAGTTTCCTGCCGCTAAAGCAGCGATAATGTTATCGCCGGTCTTGATAATATGGCCCTCTGGGTTTTAAGGGGGCAGCGGTCATCCATTACAAGCTTCCGATAGATGTTAAGGTTACTCTCTCCAGCGACTCTTACTCTTTGCCAAGCTAAACAGTAGATTGCAGTCCCTGCATAAGACTCAATAATGCTACGCTGCTGCCTCAGGAGGGCCACATTCACTGCCAAATCAGGTGGTGGAATGGCAGATGATACAGAAGTACTCACAGGTGGGAGTATTTGGATGGTCATGGCTGAGGTGGATGGTCCAGCTGGTGTAATATCGCCAAGTCTGGCAAATGTTCTCTTATCCAGTTGTGAAAACTCCAGCTCTCTTCCCCAAACGGGTGGAATACATGATGCAAAGGTGTTTCCACATTCCTGTCATCCCTAAGGAGTATTGCTGGCCGCTTCCATGGGATATCACCTTGTGACACAATGAGCATGTCACATTCCAGGCGTTTACTTTTTTCTCACCCGCCAGAAGAGTAAATAACTGCCACACCTACTCTTTAAGTAGCTTTTGCCGCTGCAGTCATTCCACTTTGATGGCTATGACCTCCTCTTCCTCCTCTACTGCAGCAGCAGGAACAGCAGTAGGTTGTCCTCCTTCTCCCAGGATCAAGATTTTGACATACACTCTGCAAATGCAGCAGCAGAACTGTGCACTTCTAAATAGGTCAAAAGCACACCAAGAACAATCAGAAATAAAAACAAGCTTTTTATTGGTTGAAAAACAAATGCTTTCAGCCTATCAGAAGCTTTCTTAGTGTCACAAAGTACTGCGGTATACATACCAAAACAGTGCTTAAGAATATTTAGCTGAAAACTTATAGATACAATAAATTAGGCTACACTGGTGTTTCCCAATTCTACCAAACCAAAATCCTGTCAACTATTAAGATTTATATATCTATTGGAATGACATTCATAACATACAAACATATGTTAAAAGAATTGCAACTTCTAAAAACCGTTTAAATTCACACAAAAAACAAAGATTACACAGCAAGTTAAAGATAGTGGTTATTGTAATACTACCTTACTACAGAGCACATTTAAACTACACAAACATTAGAACTTCCATAGTTATAGGTACATTTTGATATCTTTTATTAAAACATTATTTGGCAAATTTACACTACGACTCACCCATAATCTCACATTTACAGGCCGCTCATACGCTCAAGCAACTACAACACACCAATTATATATTATATCAAATGACATGTTTGAAAACAATGTATAAATTTGTGATTTCAATTTACATTACTATATAATCTAATATTTTCTTCTTGTTCATGGAATTCGGTGAGTTATGGTTGCTTGAAGGCAGAAGCGACGTGTACATTTGAGGTTATGCTGTAGGTCATAGTTTAAGTTTGCCAAATAATGTTTTCATCAAAGACATAAATGTTTAACTATACCTATGGAATTTCTAATGTTTGTGTGGTTTAAATGTGTTCTGTGGTAGATAATATTATAATAACCCCTATCTATAAAAACAAAGGCTAAGGTAACATTATAATTAGGTGAAACATTCAGGAACAACGCAGCATTTTAAACTCTGAAAACCACAGATATTCCTTAGTTATAGTTATCGCAAGTAATTATAACTCATGCCCCAAGGTAACTATAACCCCCATGCTGAAAGCGGACTTTTCATCTGTTTCCCTGCCTGCTGTCATGCGGGAAGCGAAACAGACGAAAGGATTGCTCTCACACACAGGGAGATGCATATTTAGCAGTTCCCTGTGTGTAAGAACAATGCCAGCTCCCGCAGGAGGCAGGAAGCCAGCGGGGACCACGGGGGCATTCAGGATCCCCAGCGGGCCCCAACAGTGCTGACTGGGTGCCCTGGGTGGGCTCCAGGGCACTCTGAAGGGCTGCAATCAGATGGGGAGGCTCCCGCCCCTCTCTCATTCAGTTAAGGCCTGTCCCTGGGGAATGGGGTTCCCGGGGCTGAAATCAGCCCAGAGAGGGGGCCATGCAGCTCCCCTCCCCCATTCAATTTCAGACAGGCCCCAATCAATGGGGTCCCAGGGCCAAAATCAGCCCTGAGAGGGGGGCCACACAGCCCCCTTCCCTATTAAGTCATGGCCGACCCCGAGGTGGGACCCCCGGGCTGTTGTGGCCCTGATGCTCATTTCACAACAATTAAACCTCGACAGTGAGCACTTAAACATATAAACATAGCAGATGCCGCAGTTGAAGCTCCACTTCTGTAAAGGACATATGATCCTAACTCTTGGACTTGGCGAAGACAAAGTAAGTCTGTTTTCTTGACAATTCCATATTGAAAAATGATCTGAAATCCTTCACAGAGGTGACTGCATTGTTGATCTATTGGAGCGCAATCTGTGACAAGTGGGTTTTTTCTTGTCCTCTCTTGGTGAGAACAGAGTCAGTGGTTCTCCCTTTAAAATGCTAGGAGAATGCAAATGTGTAAATCACTTGGATGCTTCCCTGCTTGGCCCCTCCCACCTTAGTAGTATCCAAGGTCTTCCTGACTTTTTCCAGGGTGATGGAAAGCTGAACACGCACCTTCCCTAGGGCGTTACCCGCTGATTTTGATGAGGAGTTCTTGATCCCGAGGAATATGAGGACATCTGCACAAAGCAAAGAAGCACCTACTGCATTGAGTTATGAGGAAGGGCCCTTGTTTGGTGGAGATTTACCTCTTTGTAATCTCATTGTGTTCTTTATAGGAGGATTAATGTTATCACATATTTATGCATGAAGGCGCACCAGGAACAATCACATTGCCAAAACGCACACAAAGTCATTGGTTAAATTTCTTCTGCCCCATTACGCAGCTGCGGTGTAGAATATGGACTGGACATTTACTCAAGGAGGTAGCACTTAGTAAGTAATTAACCAATAGAAAGAACTCCACTTGGGTAAATATTTTGTGCAAAAATGTGGATAAAAGGGCTGAGTCACTCACAGAGCTACTGACACACCCACACAGACACTTAGACACCCACTCACACACACAGGCACTCACACACCCACTGACAGACCCACTGAGACACTCAAGCACCCGCTCACAGACCCACATAGCTACTCACACAGCCACTCACAGATTCATTCAGACACTCATGCACCCACTCACAGACCCACTCAGACATTCATGCATCCACTCACTGACCCATACATCTGTTCACACAGCCACTCACAGACCCACTCAGAATTTCACACTTCCACTCACAGACCCACTCAGAGACTTGCACCCATTCACATATATATATGTGAATGGGGGGCAAGTGTCTGAGTGGGTATATATATATATGCAGCAAAGCCGGTCACATTCACCCTTCAGAGCTGGTGTGCGTTATGGGTGCAAGACGCCACTACTGATGCAAGAAAGTTGTATTTGCTGTGACAAAGAGCGTTTGGTCGAAACGGATTGCCTATAATAAATCACCTAATTTTGAAGCAGACTCCTGGAATGCGAGCACTGATTTGAATACAAAGAATGCAACTTTCCTATATATACACATATATAATATATATATATATATATATATATATATATATATATATATATATATATATATATATATATATATATATATATATATATTATCTAATGGCGGTCGCCAGTAGGTAGTTATAGTTACAACCTAGTTTCCATAGGAAAAGCATTTTTTGATTTGCTAATAACTTTGGCGTCCTCTGACGAATCTTTGCGAAATTCTCCCCCAAAAAAGTCCATCCAGGTCAGCTCCTATCCTGAAAGTTTGGGGGTGATTCAACAAGCGGGGGCTGAGAAAAAAGGGGGGTCCCAAAATGCGTTTTCCCCATTTTAATTTCCATAGGTAATTTTGCGACGAACTACAGCCCGAACTGCTGAACGGAATTACCCCAAATTTGGCAGAAAGGTAGAGCTTGGTTCAGAAAGCAACCTTTTTTTTTAAATGGTGTAAATCCGTTCAGTAGTTTTTGAGAAATTCAAAGAATAAGAGACCAAAAAACTAGGAAACTTTGTGCAAGGCTAGAGCCGAAACAACTGAATGGAATTACCCCAAATTTGGCTAAAAAGTAGTGCTTGGATCAGAAAGCGACCTTTTTTTTAAATGGTGTAAATCCGTTCAGTAGTTGCTGCGAAATTAGAAAAATAAAAGTTTTGATATCTGGGCGGAGCCTAAGTCCCGTGCACGAGCTTCACTGTGATTGGCTGACAACACTCGAAACCAGGAAGTGTTAACCAGGAAGTATTGGCAGCCATCTTTTGACTCGGTAGAAGCGAGTCACCAGAAAACAGAAACAAAGGTATAAAACAAGAGAAGGGGGCAGGGTAGAAACACCTTGACCCCCTAGGCCTGCTCAGGGGGTCCCAGAAGGACCCTCAGGACCAAAGAAAGTATTTTTTTTTAAATATATATATATATCGGCGGAATTTGCACTTGAGTCGTGGGTTCCCGTGTTTTATTTTAATGAGACCCCAGGTGGGCTAGGTCCCGGGTGCATTTCTTAAAAAATATTAGCGGGGGCTCGCTGGGGCTGCGGGAGCCCACTGGGGTCCCCGCAGACCCGGGGCTTTACTCATGTTGGGAGGGGGGTTGCACGGCCCCCCTCCTGGAGCCCTCCATGTGCTTATAACTTTAGCGTCGTTTGACGAATCTTTACTAAATTTTCCAGAAAGTTTCTCTTTATTGATCAGCTCGTATCTTGAAAGTTTAGGGGTGTAGTGAGGACGTACAATGTTGGTTCTTGATTGAAAGCAAGTTTATTGCGAGATATTTGCACCCATGACCGGAGCCATCCAGCTGCGAAGACATATTACTGGGTGATTGGACAAGGGGGGGCTGAGAAAAAAGGGGGTCCGAAAAAGTGTTTTCTCAATGCATTTTCCTTAGGAAACTTTAGACAAGGCTATAGGACAAACTGCTGCACGGAATTATGCCAAATTTGGAAGGGTGAAACGTCTTGGTCCAGAAAGCGCGCTTTGTTGAAATGGTGTAAATCCATTCAGTAGTTTGTGAGATATTAAAGGAAAAACAGATATATATCTGGACGGTGCGTAACTCCAGAGCACGAGCTTGCCTCTGATTGGCTGCTAACACTTCAAACCAGGAAGTGTAAGTAGCCATCTTATGACTCGCATCGAGTGAAAATATAAAAGAATGGTACCGGAGGCAATTTAATATACCGGAGTTCTGTCTGTGCGAGATACCTCTTTCACGCTGCGTCTCCCTACATCAGCAGGTAACGCACCCTTTTCCCCCATCAACGGCATACCTCCAACAACATTCTTGGACCCGCAAGTCTCCCTCTGCGAACCACCTGTCGGCTCACAGCTCTTCGGGTGCGAGTTCTCGGGCCCGCAGTTGTATGTATCTGTGAAGCCAAGACTGGAAATATAACTGGAAATATACCGCAGATCTCTCTCTGCGAGATACCCCGTTCACGCTCCCTCTCCCCACATCACTGTTCCTCAACAATCCCTTTGGAAGCCGACGGCCCGCAACTTTCCCTAAACCAGTCGGCAAACAGGTGTTCCTCTGCGAGCTGGCCTGCAGCTCTCCCTCTGCGAACTGACGGGCCACGGTTCTCCCTCTATGAGCCTGCCAATTGGCTTGCAGCTCTTCATCTACGAGCCAGCCCGCCAACTCGTAAGTCTCTGAGAACAGATGCAATGGAGGCAACGATCATGCAGGTCGGACACCCAACACTGCTCCGACATCCACTAGCAGGAGCACCTTTTCCACCATCCCCCCTCACCCTCACCCTCCACAAACAAATGTGACAGTCATGTTAGGTTGGACAAATAATAATCTTAGTCATGTATGGATTTACATATAAAACATTTTATTAAAACAAAACAACAACGAATAAAACTATGTACAGCCATGTTGTGTCATTGCTGGACCATTTGTAAATCACAGCCTGCAAGACAAAAAGAAAGATAAGATGGTGCGTCATGCGTCCAGCAAAGGAGAAAGAGTAAGAGAGAAAGAGTGAGGGAGAGAGAGTGAAACAAAGAAAGAGTGAGAGAGAGAGGAAGACAAAGAAAGAGAGAAAGAGTGAGAGAGAGAAAGAGATACAAGAAAGAGAGAAAGAGAGAAACAGTGTGAGAGAGAGGAAGAGAGAGAGAGAAAGAGAAAGAGAGACAGAAACAGTGAGAGAGAGGAGAGAAAGAGTGAGAGAGAGGAGAGAAAGAGTGAGAGAGAAGAAGACAGAGAAAGAGTGAGAGAGAGAGGAAGACAGAGAAAGAGAAAAAGAGTGAGAGAGAGAAAGAGAGAAAGAGTAAGATACAAGGAAAAGAGAGAGAGAGAAACAGTGTGAGAGAGAGGAAGAGAGAGAGAGAAAGAGTGAGAAAGAGTGAGAGAGAGGAAAGAGTGAGAGAGAGGAAGAGAGAGAAAGAAAGAATGAGAGAGAGGAAGGGATAGAGAAAGAGAAAAAGTGTGAGAGAGAGAAAGGAAGAGATGGAGAGGGAGTGTTGACACTTGAGAAAATCTTCGCAGCTCACCTTTGTGCCACCGGTGTGTTTCCAACCACGTGCCGGGACATAGTGTACCCTCAAGTTTAGCCAACTGAAAGATAGTATAGAATTAGTAATTGCAGAATACATACAACTGCAAACGCCTAATTCTCTATTTCGGCAATGCGCACTCAGGCTGCTGCAGCCCATCCACTCCCACTGCTCGGAGGTGTCTGTGCGCTCTTGTGCGCCCAGGCTGCTGCACACTATCCACTCCCACCGCCCAGAGGTGACTGCGCGCTGCTGCGGAAAGAAGCCTCTCTGCTCACCTTCCGCAACCAGCGTGTGTATAAGAGGGTGCACCACATGTCAAAGCAATTTTCTTAGGCGTTGTCAGGATGGCCACGCATCATCGCAGGTTGTACATGCGTTCAGCTGTGGTGGTGTTGGGGGGGATGTCGGTTTGTGAATCACAGCCTGTTAGATAAAAAGCAAGCTATGATTGTGTGTCATGCGTCCATCAAAGGAGAGAGTAAGAGAGATAAAGAGACAGAAATAGTGAGAGGAAGACAGAGAGAAAAAGAAAGATTGAGAGGAAGACAGAGAGAAACAGTGGAGTGAGAGGAAGCGAGAGAGAAAAAGAAAGAAAGAGTGAGAGGAAGACAGAGAAAGAGTGAGAGAGACGAAGAGAGAGAGAGAAACAGTGAGAGAGATAAAGAGTGAGAGAGAAGAAGAGAGAGGAAGAAAGAGCGAGAGAGAGGAAGAGAGAGAGAGAGAAAGAGCGAGAGAAAGGAAGAGAGAGAGAGAAAGGAAGAGAGAGAGAAAGAGTGAGAGTGAGGAAGAGAGAGAAAGTGTGAGAGAGAGGAAGACAGAGAAAGAGAGAAAGAGTGAGATCCAAGGAAGAGAGAAAGAGAGAAACAGTGTAATAGAGGAAGAGAGAGAGAAACAGTGTGAGAGAGAGGAAGAGAGAGAGAGAAAGAGTAAGAGAGAGGAGAAGAGAGAAAGAAAGAATGAGTGAGAGAGAGGAAGAGACAGAGAAAGAGAGAAAGATTGTGAGAGAGAGAAAGGAAGAGATGGAGAGTGAGAGAGAGAGAAAGACTGAGTGAGAGAAAAGAAGAGATGGAGAGGGAGAGAGAGTATTGACACTGTGGAGAAAATCCTCACAGCTCACCTTTCTGCCATCGGCATATGTCAAAGAGGGTCCACCACGTGCCGAAAAAACCTCCTCACCCATTGTGTACACGCGGCGCAGCAGAGCTCACAATTCAGTTTGAGTGTTGATTGCAGTATGGCCACGCATCATCGCAGGCCTGCTAGACAAAAAGCAAGATAAGATTGTGCGTCATGCGTCCATCAAAGGAGAGAGAAAGAGTGATAGAGAGGGAAAGAAAGAGTGAGAGGAAGACAGAGAGAAAAAGAAAGAAAGAGTGAGAGGAATACAGAGAGAAAGAGAGAAACAGGGAGAGTCAAAGGAAGAGCGAGAGAAAAAGAAAGAAAGAGTGGGAGGAAGACAGAAAGAAAGAGAGAAAGAGTGAGAGAGACGAAGAGACAGAGAAACAATGAGAGACAGGAAGAGAGAGAGATAAAGAGTCTGAGAAAGAGGAAGAGAGAGAGAAAGAGAGAAACAGTATGAGAGGAAGAGAGAGAGAAAGAGTGTGAAGGAGAGAAAGGAAGAGATGAAGAGGGACAGTGAATGCCCATACTGTGGACAAAACACTCACAGCTCATCTTTACGCCACCGCTGTGTCTCCAACCACGTGCCAGGACCTAGTGAAGCCCTCAAGCTCCCACATCTGAAACATAGTACAGAATCAGTAATGGCAGAGTATATATGACTGCGTATGTCTAAATTGCTCTGCCGCCGCTGTGCACCCAGGCTGCTGCATCCCATCCACTCCCCCCACCCAGACGTGTTTGCCCACCGCTGCGCACCCAGGCCTCACCTTTTCACGGACAGGGCACCCTCCACATCATGCAGCCGCGCTCCGCAAGCCTACAAGTCTTACATTTGGAGCTGCTTCTTGATTTTTCCATGGCAGAGGACATACTAGTGCACCTATCATCGAAGGTTGCACACCAGCTCAGTCCTTGCGGTGCCACTAACTCAGTGAACAGTTAGGCCATGCGGTAGGCCCCCCTGTTCAATGGCTCAGGCCTATATGAGGTGTCCGGACCACCGGGACGGGCCATCACAGTGCATGCAGAGGGAGCAACTCTAAAATGGCGTAGAGCACATGCGCCCGGTCTCATTTATTGGTAGGGTCATGTGTCCTGTGACGCCTGTGCTGGATGGGTGTGGTGTGGATGTATACCAGCCGTGAGGGAGTGGCTGTGGCAAAATGACAACTAGACATGTGACCAGCAGATCACTACAATAAAAAACTGGGCCATGTAGCGTTGTTGTCCTTTCCTGTAAGTGTAAGCAGAGTGGGCTGGCCTGGCATATGCCAGTCCTGCATGAGGCTGTGAAGAATGACTCCGGAGCTATGGGTGTGGCTCCATCCTGAGCTGTATGAGGAATCAACTGATGCCATGTGGGTGTTCTTGTTGTAGTGCTGCCATCACCCGGGTCGCAAGCGTCAATGTGTCACTCTGAGAACCAAGTCCCACAACATGGTCAACATGGAAGGTACAGGGAATCACTACCCTACATTGATCCATAGTTCCACACAAGAAAGATGGTGGACATGACACATCTGTGTGGATGTGAATGCTTATTGCACATTTAGTGGAGTATTGCAGCTGTAGCAATACAGGGTCATTCAAAGTCCAAATTTCAGTTTTTGGGACATGGAGGGCAGCCAATTAGAGACAAGCTCGTTGTCGAATTAGGCTGCGCCAACATAAGTACTTATACAATCACTCGCCAAACCCCACGCACTTATAAATTCACTATACACCCTCCTTGCAGTACTCTAATCATCTAGTCTCTACGTACGTGCTTGTACATTGACTGAGACAAAGTTACATAACCAAAGTTTTCTCCCACTGTCAAAGGTAAGTTGGTGCATAAGCTGTCCAGAGCACAATATAATGTGGGAGGGCCCAGGGGCAACATGTTGCATACATAATGAACACACGGACACAGATAGCTAGTGGAACTGGGTACAGGCACGTGCGCTCGACTCCTTTTTATTACCAGGGTCACATGTCCAGTGACGTCTGTGCTGGATGCGTGTGGGGTGAGTGTAAGCCAGCCCTCCGGAAATGGTTGGTGCTGGCAACAAGTACAACAGTAATGATTGGATCAGACACAGAGATTCAATCATAAAGGGTCGATGATTTGTGCTGCACTAAAGTAGGGGCACCAAATGTGAAATAATACACAAAAGATTCTATTGTAAAGGGTCCATGACTTGTGGTACACTGAGGTAGGGGCACCAGATGTGAAATTATAGACAAAATATTGTATTATAAAGGGTCCATGAGTTGTGCTGCATTGAGATAGGGGCATTAGAAGCATTCAGCGTGTGCGCAGCCAGCGATGAAGCGTGGTCCAGGCGGGCTGCACTGGGAGCAATGTCTCTTGCCTACTGGACTGCGTCATCTGCAATTGCGACTCAATCTTAATTGTGAGCCCTGCAGTCTGCAATGTAGATGGAAGGCAGTAGTCAGCACAGACATCGAGGAATGCTTTTTGTCACTTCCTCTTGACAAAATCCGAGGACATAGAGTACAATTCTGTCTGCAATTAATAAATCATGTCTCAATTTATATTGTGAGCTCTGCAAACTGCAGTGTAGGTAACAAAAGATGAAATATGTATGGAATACATTGTCGAAATGTGTAGGTTTCGGGGACGTTATAGTTAGTTGCCTACTGGACTCTGAAATTAATGAATCAAGACTGAATTTGAAATGTGAGCTCTGCTGGCCGTAGTGTAAACTGCCATTCAGTGTTCCTTTGGACTTGCAAGATGAATTTGGTGATTGTACTAAAGCTATAATTGATATCAAAAAAGTTTAGGTTTCGAAGACGTTGTAGTTAGTTGCCTACTGGACTCTGTAATTAATGAATAAAGACTTTAATTGTGAGCCTTGCTGACCGCAGTGTAGGCCAGAGGCCACGGTCAGCAAGGGCCCACAGCCACGTGGCATTAAGTTGAGCTGCACAGTTATTGGCAATTCAGCGTGTGTGCAGCCAGCGATGATAAGTGGTGCACTGAGTTAGTAGCACCTGAAGCAACCAGCATGTGCGGAGCCTGTGATGATGTGTGGTCCGGGCGGGCCGCACTGGTAGCAATGTCTTTTGTCTAATGAATTCTGCCTTAATAAGGCTACATGGCGATGACTTGTGGTGCAGTGAGTTAGTGCCACCTGAAGCACTCAGCGTGGGCGCACCCTGCGATGATGCGTGGTCCTGGCGGGCCGCACTGGTAGCAATGTTTTTTGTCTAATGAATTCTGCATCAGTAAGGCCACATGGCGTTGACTTGTGGTGCACTGAGTTAGTGGTACCTCTGGCGCTCAGCATGTACGCAGCCTGCGATGATGCGTGGTCCGGGCGGGCCGCACTGGGAGCAATGTGTCTTGCCTACTGGACTGCGTCATCTGCAATCGCGACTTCATCTGAATTGTGAGTCCTGGTGTCCGCTGTGTAGATCGAAGGCAGTAGTGTGTACAGACGTAACTGCGGTGCTGTGCTGCTGTGTTCGCAGAGGGCTTGTGTCGAGGAGGCCCACGGTCATGGCGGCAGCCACGTGGCAGGGTGAGGGCCGCCGCTCTGGCAGACGCGTTGGCCTTCACACAAGTGAAGCACGCCCAGAGCCCCGGCCTATTTATTCACACTTCTACGCTGGAGTGGCGTACGTTGGACCAGCCCACTGCGCTTCCGCTTACAGGGGACGACAACACAGGTACATGACCGAGATCTTCCCCACTGCCTGAGGTAACATGATTGCGTCCACTGTCCACAACACTACAAGCAGCAGCAGTATATGTACACATAGAGAGGTTTGTGCTCTGCATAGTGAGGTCTGTCCAGCACATCACCACTACACTTGGTATTGTCTGCATTAATATTGGTGGGTGACTTGCGTCCTTCACACGTGTTTGGTTGCCACATCTCGCAACATTCAGCTATTGTGTGGCTGAGGGGCCATGCCGTTTTTGAAAGGTTCACTGTCCTTTTGTGCGCTGCCTCGGTGGTAGTAGGGGGGTGGTCCGGGGGGAGGTCCTGAGGGTGGTGGCAGTGGGTTTTGTGGCCTTCTTGGGTGTGGGAGGTGCATGATCAGTAGCTCTATGACATGAGTTGGTCTTCAGATGTGATTCTGGACTGGGCTCCCTTTCACACTGTAGGTAGTCATCCTACTTTACACCGGTAAAAGGCAGATGTTACATTCCTACTGCTAACGCAGCTTATTGCCTGTTTTTGGATCGCACCGCAGATTTGGCTGCTCGTTGAAAGTATCGGGAAGTGGTGTTTTCGGGTTATTTTTGCATAGGCACGTCAACTGTGCATATTATTAGCATTAGTTGTTGCTCTCATTTGTGGCGATTTTTTTTGGCGGAAGCTATCACTGGAAAACCGGCGATATCGGCTGTTTTCACCAGGTTGAGAATGGAATGATAATTTAAAATCACTGAAAAAACTATAGGTTTAATGAACATTATAATTAGAGATTAGCATTTAGAAAACCTTTGATGTTCACTAAAAAAATATAGGTTTCAGGGACGTTATAGTTACAAATTATCATTTAAAAAAACCTTTGAAAATCACGGAAAAAACCATAGGTTTCAGGGATGTTATAGTTACAAATTAGCATTTAAAAAACCTTAAAAATTCACTGAAAAAACCATAGGTTTCAGGGACATTATAGTTAGTTGCACATTTCACTCGTACAAAACCAAAGAAATTCGGCTGTTATAGTTATTTGAGCTAACTATAACTCACGCCCCCGCAATGCACTGCTGATTATGTCACATATTACATCATTTATGACAAGGTCAGTGACATCACTGATGACATCACTGATGACATCTCAAATGACATCATCCACGTGAAAATCTGATGCACCTCCTCATACCTTAATAAAACCTTTGATACACCCACTCTAAAAAACAGACTACCATTTTTGTAACAATAGAGACACCAATACCAGTTACTACGTACGCACGCACTGATTCCTAGGTCTATCTACACACACATCCACTCATTCACCCATACAGTCTCCCAAACATGCAGTGACTTATCAATACAACACTATTATAGGCATTCATACACCTATACAAACACACACACGGCCACTCATCCAGAGTTACTCAAACATCTAGTCAGTCATGCAAAGAATCAATCACACTTCTATTTACTCAGCTATACAGTTATACACACACAACCTCACGTATTCATAGTGATACTAACATATACTTACTCTCTTATACAATCACTCAGACAAGTACACACTCATCCATACAGCACTCTCACAATCACTGACTCTCACGTATAGTCATTTATATACTCCAACTGTCTCATGCACTGCGTTTTACATATGTAGTTACTTGGACATGTAGCACTGAGATATCCATTCACTCACCAACACACCAATACACACTCACCCACCCATACAGCTGTTTCCACATGCAGTCTTGAACCCATATACCCAGTGAAAACAGAACTCACACATCTATGCACAAAGTCACACACCTCCCACCCGCCCACACACACACTCAGGCACCCATACAAGTATTCAGGCAACCAATAAATAACCCATGTAGCTACTCATCAACAAATGCAGCAGTTTACACAGCAATAGACAGACTGATACTGACATTCACACAGTTTAGTCACTAACGCTTGAATTCAGTAAGACACATTTAATCACTCACTTATACATTCAGTCACGCACCTACTAAATCCTCCATCCACACACTTATACACCCACTCATTCTACAATATACCTTGGCTAATATATTTATATAAAAACATATTTAAACTTTAGAGAAACACAGTCACTGGATGATGTCATCAGTGATGTCATTTGAGATGTCATCAGTGATGTCATCAGTGATGTAACTGACCATGTCATGAATGATGTAATATGTGACGTCATCAGCAGTGCATTGCATTTTTCCTGCTATTTTACCTACTAAAGGATTACCGGTCCTCCTCTCGAGAAATAGGTATCAGCTGCGCTCCCAACTGAATGTGAAAAATAGGGTAAAACTAGCTGTGGAGGGAAAAAGTGCAGGGGAAGTTCTCTCCGTTACTTCAAAGAAGAAGGAGGTGGTGATAAAAACTGGGGGGAGCAAAAAAGCAAAGGGAGGCCAAGGCAGCGCACTTACCAGTCAAAACCACCCCCTCATTAAAATCCTACTTTAAAATAATGGAGCAGGTGGCGACTTCGATAGGGGGGCAGCAAGGACCACAACAGACCTCCTCACTCCCCCTAGAAAATCGTTATACTCCAATGATGGTGGATGATTGGGAGAAAGAGGTATGTCAGGTTGGAGCAGAAGGGGCACTGGATGTAGGAAACTTCGCCCCTGATACAGGATCCCTCCCTAGTACTGGCTTAGTACCAGTATCAATACCAGTGCAGGGAAATGACAGCCCTTTGGACAGAGGAAAAACTAATACTTCTCTTGGGGCCGAAGGAGGCAAGTCTGATTTGGAAGCAATATTATTAAGCTTAAGAGGAGATTTATTTTCAGAATTTGAGATCTCTGAGGCTAACCAGAGAGGGATACACGATAAATGTGAGATCTTAGAAGGAAAACTGGATGATATAGCCCTGCGGACTGGTGTTCTGGAATCCGAAGTTAAGATCCTCTCAGAAGCTGTATCAGAGAACACCAGCGATCTAGAGAAACTAAAAACTCAAATAAAACTCTACAGGAAGACCTAGAGAGGTTGGAGATGCAGGCAAGAAGGAACAACCATAGAGTCCTCAAAATCCCGGAGGGGGCAGAAGGCGGGAACATAAAAGCATTTATTTGTACGATTCTCAGGGAGGGAATTTTGAAAGATAGATTGGATATTGATCTGGATAAAGAGATTCAGAGAGTTCATAGAGATCCCTTCAAGATGCACCCCGCGAGAAAAACCCCAAGGAAAATCTTGATAAACTTCCTTTCCTATGCGGTTAAGGAATTGGTTTTGGGGAGAGCTTTAAAAGAAACCACACTACAATGTGATTCGATTGAAAATCAAATCAGGTCGTATCTCAGGAAGCGAACTGCACAGAGGCAGTGGGACTTGGGAACTAGAATGCCGGAGTTGGGAAGCCGGGGAGCCCAGGTCCAAATGAAATACCCGGCCATGTTAAAAGAAATGTGGCAAAATAAGATGTATAATTTTAGCTCCCCTGAGGAAGTAGACGTCTTCTTGGCACAAATGAAGCAGTAGAGCAGACCTAGATCAGTTTAAACATAGAGACGTATGGGGAAAAAAATATATATATATACAAAAACAAATCACATTAGGGAGGCGGTAGATGGGCAGAGGGCAGTAGCAGTACAGTTTGGATAATAGAGGGTTACACATTAAAAAAAAAGAAACAAACATCTCTACATATATACAGATGAATATTCATATGCATAAAGTGAATCTGGATATAGCCTAAAAATTGTTGGGTGGGTTTGTTTTGGGAGCGGATGCTTCGTGCTGTAAGGGGAGGGTCCTGAAAGGCGATTTTTAATCGCTAAGGGGATAGCAGGAGGCTTCCTCATGGAGGGTGGGGTTGGGGAGCACAGGGTGTTGGGAGCATGGGGGAAAAAATCAAAAAATTAGTCCTCGTACAAGTCCTAAAGAGTCGCGAAGGAAGAGCCTAGAGTGCTGTAAAGATAAACAGGTTAAATAAAGTTAAAATGATAACATGGAATGTAAATGGGTTGAGGAGTAGGAGAAAGATGTCCCGGGTCATTGAATTTCTGAAGGATAGTGAGGCACATCTCTGTTTTTTAGAGGAGACCTATTTAGAGTACCAGGAGTGCAAACAGGAGTTCAGTAAGGCGAGATGGATCCAGGAGGTGCTCTGCTCAGACCAAATAGGAAGTACTAGGGGAGTGGCATTGATCATAAGGAGGTGTAAATGTCGTAAAACAAGAGACAGACAGATCTGTCAGGAAGATGGTTGGTGGCCACTCTGACAGTTTGGGGTACACCACTAGTATGTGTAGCATATTATGGCCCGAATGAAGATAATCCTGGGGCACTTTTGAAACTTGAGGCCAGTTTATTGAACACCACTATACCAATAATAATAGGGGGGGACTTCAATCTGGTTTTACATAAAGAGATGGATCGTACCTCTAAAGTTAAATATAACAGTCCGCCAAAAACGTTTGTGGCGGTAAAAAATATAATTAAAGATTTTAATTTACTCGATATATGGAGAAGCAAGAATAGGACAACTAGGGATTTTACATTTTACAGCAAAAAGTATAAGCATCATTCAAGAATTGATTTATTTCTTGTAGACCAGGTACTATTTTCAGAAGTTGAGGAAATAAATCATATTCGAGCTATCTTAACAGATCACTCAGCAGTAGAGCTGACTTTGGGGCTTAAGCAAAGAAAGATACAAAAAAGGTGGACTTTAGATAGGACCATGCCATTGGACGATGGAGTGATAATGAAGATCTGTGACAAAACGGATGAGTATTTTAAGCTTAATATCAGCACAGCTATGGCTCAGACAGTGTGGGAGGCTTTTAAAGCCTATATAAGGGGGATTCTTACCTCTATATCGATAGGAAGAAAGAGAGCTCTGAAAAATGAAGAAGCAGATAGGATAAGCAAGATTAAGGAAAAAGAAACAGAATTACAGAAAGCATCTATGGAGACCCGGGGTATAGCACCATGTTTGGAGAAAGAGTTGGAAAATTTGCGGGCCAAGTTTCAAGCCAATCTAGATGGGAAGCTTTCCGATAGGTGGAAAGTTAGCAAGTTACAACATTTTGCTTATGGGGAGAAATGCGGTTCTCTATTAGCATGGAAGGCGAGAAAGGATAGGGCAAGGAATCTGATAAAGAACTTAATTCAAAGAGGTTCAGGAAGCATAATTCATGAGGATGATAAAATTTGTGAGGAAGCCAGAACCTTTATGAATGATCAGTATAAGGAGGATATTGGACTAGGACAAGGGGTAGCTCAGGAGAGGTTAAAATTAACTGCCCACCCTCAGTTAACTGCAGAACATAGGGTATCTTTGCAAGCTAGCATTACTGAAGAAGAAATCAGAGTACAGTGCAAAAAAATGGTCAGGGGAAAAGCTGCAGGCCCGGATGGGCTCCCAATTGAGTTTTATACAGGCATTCAGGATATTGTGGTGCCAATTCTAAAAAATGTGTTTAACAAAATTTATATTGGGGGGGAAGATATTCTAGGTTTGTGGGCCGAAGCCACGGTGGCTCTGACCCTAAAACCTAACAAAGACCCACAGCTGATAGAGGCTTATAGACCAATATCCTTCTTAAATTCAGATTATAAGGTTTTTGCAGGCATATTGACAGCGAGGGTGGCAAAGGTTATAAAGGCGGTAGTCCACTCTGATCAGAGAGGTTTTATACCAGGGAGGCAGTTAAATGAGCTTACCTTCCAGGTAATGGGGGCCATAGATATGGCAGAAGTTAAGAGGGCTCCCCTGACGATAGTAGCAATAGGTTCTGCAAAAGCTTTTGACCACGTTAACTGGGTATATCTCTGGGAAGCATTAAAAGGTTTCGGTTTCCGTAACAACTTTGGTCAGGCGATTAAGAGTCTGTATTCTGCCCCTAAAGCTAAGGTCTTGGTAAACGGTGTCCTGACTAATTGGTTCAATATTTCGAGGGGCACCAGGCAGGGGTGCCCTTTGTCACCACTTCTATTTAATCTGTATATTGAGCCGTTTGTTAGCTGGTTTAGGATGGATCCTGTTATTCATCCTTTTAAAATGGGAGAGCTTGAACTTAAGTTCACTCTATATGCAGATGATCTGCTTCTGTATACAACAAACCCAACAGAGGCTATCCCTCGGCTAATTGAGAAGGCAGAGAGATATGGCGAAGTTTCAGGGTACAAAATCAATAAAGAGAAAACCGAAATAATGGAATGGAATCAAGCAAAAGGAAGCCAAGGAGTAAAGAGTCAAATGAGGTATTTAGGGGTTCAGTTAGTGCAGAAACATGAGGATATTGCCAATGTCAACTGGAGGAGGGTGTCTAAAGAGGTTGCCAGTCTACTTACACATTGGGCAAATCTCCCTCTTAACATCTATGGGAGGGTTAACCTCGTGAAAATGATAATCTTGCCAAAAATTACCTTTCTATATAATTTAATCCCATTGTTATTCAGGACAGAAGACATAGCTAAATTACAAGGCAGAATAGGTACTTTTATTTGGGCAACGAAGAGTCCTAGAATAGCTTGGAAAAAACTAAGAAGAGGCCTTACAGTGGATGGGTTAGCACTACCAGACCTACTCACATACCGTTATTCTTTCCACTTTAAAAACTTTAGGATGCTGGCCAATAAAACTGCTTCATCTTCATTAGGCTTATTGTTTGAGGCCATGTTAAAAGATGTGGTGCAAGGGCAGGAATTCTTCTTATATAAGTATGGAGATCCGAAGTCTTACAAAAAAGTTAGGTTAAAGATCTTGGGGGCGGCCTTAAAGACTTGGATGTATATAAGAAGAAGGATGAAAATTCCATACTATGCGGTACAGGCCCCAGTCTGGGACTCCCCCGGTACCCCAGAATGCTTACAAGACCAATGGAGTCTGCCCCTTAAAATGGGGGGTATAAAATGCTTGGGCGACCTGCAAGAGGACTGTAAGCTTATGAGTTGGGAGGCGCTCTGCAGGTTAACCCGAGGAACCTTGACGAGGTTTAAGTTCTATCAGATCTCATCTTGGTGGGTGACGCAGAACTGGCAGGAGGAGGCGGAGGTAAACTCGAAAGTGGATCTAGTCACTAGAAAAGGCATATGGAAAAAGGAAGTCTTGTTCTGGTACGGGCCCTATTGGAAGCGGAGGGTGAGGGGAGTCTGAAGTTATAAGACTATGGGGCGAAGAATATGGTGATAGCGAAATGGATCTATATAAAGTATGGTCTGACTCCTTTGTTATGTTGCAGACCATAGTTAAACCAGCTGCACTGAGGAGGAATCATATCTACACTGCTCACAGAGTGTATTGGTCTCCAAAAAGGTTAACCAAGGTGACAGGCAATACATACAGTTGTCCTAGGTGCAAGCATCCAGCTGTGGATGATATCCATATATTTATGGAATGTCCAAGAATTAAGCCCTACTGGATGGAGGTATGTACATTTTTGGAAACTGTCTTGGAAAGGCCGATGGTAGTAAGTACCAGTTTGATTTTTTTCAGTCTGATGAATAACTATCATGTGAATACACCGGGGTCCAATTTCACATTCTATGTGATAATTCTTGCAAGGAGAGAAATTTGTAGGGCTTGGAAATCAGAACATCCCTCAACTTTCGCCGAATGTTTGAAGAACATTATTTACACCAGCAAATCAGATATGGCTTGTGATCATCGAAGCAAAAGAAAGCTCTGGGCGGCTTTGTTGAATTGGACGGAGAACGAAAAAGGGTCCAATGATTAAGCCAATACACCACCGGACCTGGCCTCCTAAGTAACACCTAAGGGCCCCACAGAAATGTGAACGGGAGTGGGACAAGGTAATGGTGTGATCTGGGAGGGAGAGCTCTTCTCTCTCCATTTGCCTCTCCCAAAGGTCCCGTAAAGGTAGGCATGGAATAGTTAGAAGAATCCCAGTGCATTGCGGGGGCGTGAGTTATAGTTAGCTCAACTAACTATAACGGCCGAATTTCTATGGTTTTGTACAAGTGAAATGTGCAACTAACTATAACATCCCTGAAACCTATGGTTTTTTTAGTGAATTTCTAAGGTTTTTAAATGCTAATTTGTAACTATAACGTCCCTGAAACCTATGGTTTTTTCTGCGAATATATATATATAAACAAAGAAGGCATGGACTTCAGTTGATGGTATACGGCTTCTCTTATTGTATCTGGTCACCCTCGACCCCAAGACCAGAGAGACGCGTTTCGGCTTCTTATGAAGCCTTTATCAATCTATTTGGCGCCTGTTCACTTTCACAATAAATAGTCACTCCCACTTATGGCATTAGTAAACATAAACAACATACTACGTGCCTCACTTCAAACCCTCTACATTTTACAAGTGTTCTGATGATGGAAAAAATGCTGCACAATACACATACAAAATATATACACAGTCACATAGAAATATATTGTGTGGATGAAGAATCTGAGCATCAAAACAAATCTATATGTTCCCAACCTAAGTGGGAAACCTCATATATTGCACATGAGACGCCAAACGCTCTAAATGTGTTGCCTGTATATCTAACATCTATATAAAATATAGAGTCTCAAACAAGTTTTTTTACGTTAAAACATGCTGCAATTATATCGTAATAAAGATAAAAAGCACCTATATTATCTACTGGCGGTCGCCAGTAGATAGTTATAGTTAGGACCGTGTTTCCATAGGAAATCCGCAACATTATATTTGGAATAACTTTGGCGCCGGTTAACGAATCCTTGCGAAATTTTCAAAATAGGTGGGGCGCTCCGCTCCTACCCTGAAAGTCTCAGGGGGATTCGTCTAGCGGGGGCTGAGAAAAAAGTGGGGTCCCAAAACACGTTTTCCCCATGCAATTTTCCATAGGGACCTTTAGTCCAAGGTACAGCCCGAACGGCTGAACAGAATTACTTGAAATTTGGCAGAGAGGTAGTCCTCAGCTCAGGGATGTGCCTTTTGCATATATGGAGTCAATCTGTTCAGTAGTTCCTGAGAAAATTGCAGTTAAAAGCACATACATATCTATAGCCACGCACCGTGCGCGCACCGTGCGAGCACCGTGCGCGCACCGTGCGAGCACCCTAAAGTGCGCGAGCGTAATTCTGATTGGTGGTTACATGTTAGTCAACGTTCGAAACGGTCGAAATCAGGAAGTGTCGGCCGCCATTTTGTTTGTTTTCAGTGCGAGAGTGAAAAAGGAAGGTGGCGAACGTGGGAAGGGGGCAGGGTGGAGAGTTCCTGACCCCCTAGCCTTTGTCAGGTGGTCCCTGAAGGACCCCGAAGGCAGAAAAAAACATTTTAATATTTATTTTTTTAAATGGCAGGGGTGCGCGCATCGTGCGCGCACGGTGAAAAACCAAAACAATTTTTTTTTTTTAATATGTAGTTTATTGTAAAATAAATATATAAAAAATATAATAATACATACATAACTCTGGGCCCGATTCACAGAACTAACTTAAGACAAAATCCTAAACTTACTACCATTTTGGTATTCACAGAAGGCATTTACTCATTTTGGTATTCACAGAAGGCACTTACTCATTTCGGTATTCACAGAAGTTAGGAGTCCTAACTTTAGGACTCCTAAATGCCTTCTGTGAATACCGAAAGTCTTAAAATTAGGATTTTTCTCAGTTTAGTAGTAGTATAGTTAGGACTCCTAACTTTCGGACTCCTAAATGCCTTCTGTGAATACCGAAAGTCTTAAAATTAGGATTTTTCTCAATTTAGTAGTAGTAAAGTTAGGACTCCTAACTTTAGGACTCCTAAATGCCTTCTGTGAATACCGAAAGCCTTAAAATTAGGATTTTTCTCAGTTTAGTAGTAGTATAGTTAGGACTCCTAACTTTAGGACTCCTAAATGCCTTCTGTGAATACCGAAAGTCTTAAAATTAGGACTTTTCTCAATTTAGTAGTCCTAAGGTTAGGACTCCTAACTTTAGGACTCCTAAATGCCGTCTGTGAATACCGAAAGCCTTAAAATTAGGTTTTTTCTCAGTTTAGTAGTTGTAAAGTTAGGAGTCCTAACCTTAGGACTCCTAAACTGAGAAAAATCCTAATTTTAAGACTTTCGGTTTTCACAGAAGACATTTAGGAGTCCTAAAGTTAGGACTCCTAACTTCTGTGAATACCGAAGTGAGTAAGTGTCTTCTGTGAATACCAAAATGAGTAAGTGCCTTCTGTGAATACCAAAATGGTAGTAAGTTTAGGATTTTGTCTTAAGTTAGTTCTGTGAATCGGGCCCTTAGCATTTAAAAAACGTACAAATTCACTGAAAAAACCATAGGTTTCACACACGTTATAGTTAGGAATTAGCATTTAAAAAACCTTGCAAATTCACTTAAAAAACCATACGTTTTACACATGTCATAGTTAGGTGGATATTTCACTCGTAAAAAACCAATGAAATTCCCCCGTTATAGTTAGTTCAGATAACTATAACTCGCGTGGCCGCCACTCTATCACAAGGATGATGTCATCAGTGATGCCACTGACCATGTCATGAGTGATGTAATATGTGACGTCATCAGCAGTGGATTGCGGTCGCGCGAGTTATAGTTATCTGAACTAACTATAACGGGGGAATTTCATTGTTTTTTTACGAGTGAAATATCCACCTAACTATAACATGTGTGAAACCTATGGTTTTTTAAGTGAATTTGCAAGGTTTTTTAAATGCTAATTCCTAACTATAACGTGTGTGAAACCTATGGTTTTTTCAGTGAATATATATATGTATATGTTACCTACTGGCAGTCACCATAGGAAAAGCAATTTTTGTTTTGCCTATAACTTTGGCGCCGCTTGACAATTCTTCACAAAATGTTAAAAACTTTTCCCCTTTATGGTTCATCTACTGTGTTGAAAGTTTCGGAGAGATCTGTCAAGTGGGGGTCGAGAAAAAGGGGCTCCAGAACACATTTTCCCCAGGCATTTTTTTAAATACGACTACAGCCCGAACCGCTAAACTGAATCATGCCAAATTTAGCATAAAGATAGATGCTGGTCCAGAAGGCATGCTTTTTGTGATTTGGGGTAAATCCATTTAGTAGTTTTAGAGATATTCAAGTTTAAAAAATATAAATATAAATATCTGGGGGATGTGAGACTTTGCAGTGGACGAGTGGCTCCTACTGAAATTTGATTGGCTGCCAACACTTCAACCAGTAAGTGTTGGCAGCCATCTTGTGACTCAGCTGGAAGACGAGTCCCACAAAAAGTAAAACATAAAGAAAGGATATAGGTATACCCTGACCCCCCCAGATATGTTGGGGGTCCCCAATGGGTCCCCACTGAGCTTTAAAAAGAGATTGTTTTCAATTTTGCCACAGATTTGTCAGTGGATCAGTGGATTTGTGGAAAAATCTGAAAAAAACAGCATGGGCTCCCGCGCTTTTTTTAAAGGAAGCCCCCAGGTGGACCGAATCTCGGGGACATAACAAGAATAAAAGAGGGGGGTACTTGGGGTCCCCCTCCTAGGGTTTAATGAAACCATTTGGACCACCACCTCCCCAGAGTTTTTGTTTTAAATTATGGGGGGGGTGCCCACACAGCACCCCTGCACACTGGAGACGACCTCTTCCCCAGGGCCTCTTTACTTATTAAATGGGATACCTCTTGGACCCCCCGAACCCCAGCGACTGCCACCTCCCTGGGGCTTTACAAAAAAAAGCCCCTGTGGGTGCCACCTCCACTGGGCTTTAACTTTAATTAATGGGAGGGCACGCGAAACCCCCAGCCCTGGGGACTGCCACCTCCCCAGGACTTTTGTGACATTGAATGTCGGTGGGCCACGCGGAATCCCACGCGGCCCTGGGGACGACCACCTCCCCAGAGCAAATTCTAAAAAAAGGAGGTCCTGGGGTGAATGTATGACATTGTTCTGCATTCTGTCCATTAATTGTTGTTTTTGCAATTGTCACCCCGAGTGGGACGGGTATGCTCAGACGTGAGTCCCGTGCTCTCCATGCCACTGGAATCAAGCTATCCTGGCTGAAGAGGGGTGAAACCCCGAAACCGGTTCTAGGATGCTTGTTTCCAGTCCAGGGAGGACCTGGCTTGGCAGTTCGGGCTGGACTGTTCCCATGAGGCACAGGGTCAAGACTGATTTGCATATGGCTGGGTTCGAACTGGAATGGCATGGTGAGCAAAAAAACAATGGATTTAGGCCCAGATCTCTGTACTGGGGTGAATGTATGACATTGTTCTGCATTCTGTCCATTAATTGTTGTTTTTGCATTTGTCACCCCGAGTGGGACGGGTATGCTCAGACGTGAGTCCCGTGCTCTCCATGCCACTGGAATCAAGCTATCCTGGCTGAAGAGGGGTGAAACCCCGAAACCGGTCCTAGGATGCTTGTTTCCAGTCCAGGGAGGACCTGGCTTGGCAGTTCGGGCTGGACTGTTCCCATGAGGCACAGGGTCAAGACTGATTTGCATATGGCTGGGTTCAAACTGGAATGGCATGGTGAGCAAAAAAACAATGGATTTATGCCCAGATCTCTGTACTGGGGTGAATGTATGACATTGTTCTGCATTCTGTCCATTAATTGTTGTTTTTGCATTTGTCACCCCGAGTGGGACGGGTATGCTCAGACGTGAGTACCGTGCTCTCCATGCCACTGGAATCAAGCTATCCTGGCTGAAGAGGGGTGAAACCCCGAAACCGGTCCTAGGATGCTTGTTTCCAGTCCAGGGAGGACCTGGCTTGGCATTTCGGGCTGGACTGTTCCCATGAGGCACAGGGTCAAGACTGATTTGCATATGGCTGGGTTCACACTGGAATGGCATGGTGAGCAAAAAAACAATGGATTTAGGCCCAGATCTCTGTACTGGGGTGAATGTATGACATTGTTCTGCATTCTGTCCATTAATTGTTGTTTTTGCAATTGTCACCCCGAGTGGGACGGGTATGCTCAGACGTGAGTCCCGTGCTCTCCATGCCACTGGAATCAAGCTATCCTGGCTGAAGAGGGGTGAAACCCCGAAACCGGTCCTAGGATGCTTGTTTCCAGTCCAGGGAGGACCTGGCTTGGCAGTTCGGGCTGGACTGTTCCCATGAGGCACAGGGTCAAGACTGATTTGCATATGGCTGGGTTCAAACTGGAATGGCATGGTGAGCAAAAAAACAATGGATTTAGGCCCAGATCTCTGTACTGGGGTGAATGTATAACATTGTTCTGCATTCTGTCCATTAATTGTTGTTTTTGCAATTGTCACCCCAAGTGGGACGGGTATGCTCAGACGTGAGTCCCGTGCTCTCCATGCCACTGGAATCAAGCTATCCTGGCTGAAGAGGGGTGAAACCCCGAAACCGGTTCTAGGATGCTTGTTTCCAGTCCAGGGAGGACCTGGCTTGGCAGTTCGGGCTGGACTGTTCCCATGAGGCAAAGGGTCAAGACTGATTTGCATATGGCTGGGTTCAAACTGGAATGGCATGGTGAGCAAAAAAACAATGGATTTAGGCCCAGATCTCTGTACTGGGGTGAATGTATGACATTGTTCTGCATTCTGTCCATTAATTGTTGTTTTTGCATTTGTCACCCCGAGTGGGACGGGTATGCTCAGACGTGAGTCCCGTGCTCTCCATGCCACTGGAATCAAGCTATCCTGGCTGAAGAGGGGTGAAACCCTGAAACCGGTCCTAGGATGATTGTTTCCAGTCCAGGGAGGACCTGGCTTGGCAGTTCGGGCTGGACTGTTCCCATGAGGCACAGGGTCAAGACTGATTTGCATATGGCTGGGTTCAAACTGGAATGGCATGTGAGCAAAAAAACAATGGATTTAGGCCCAGATCTCTGTACTGGGGTGAACGTATGACATTGTTCTGCATTCTGTCCATTAATTGTTGTTTTTGCATTTGTCACCCCGAGTGGGACGGGTATGCTCAGACGTGAGTACCGTGCTCTCTATGCCACTGGAATCAAGCTATCCTGGCTGAAGAGGGGTGAAACCCCGAAACCGGTCCTAGGATGCTTGTTTCCAGTCCAGGGAGGACCTGGCTTGGCAGTTCGGGCTGGACTGTTCCCATGAGGCACAGGGTCAAGACTGATTTGCATATGGCTGGGTTCAAACTGGAATGGCATGGTGAGCAAAAAAACAATGGATTTAGGCCCAGATCTCTGTACTGGGGTGAATGTATGACATTGTTCTGCATTCTGTCCATTAATTGTTGTTTTTGCAATTGTCACCCCGAGTGGGACGGGTATGCTCAGACGTGAGTCCCGTGCTCTCCATGCCACTGGAATCAAGCTATCCTGGCTGAAGAGGGGTGAAACCCCGAAACCGGTCCTAGGATGCTTGTTTCCAGTCCAGGGAGGACCTGGCTTGGCAGTTCGGGCTGGACTGTTCCCATGAGGCACAGGGTCAAGACTGATTTGCATATGGCTGGGTTCAAACTGGAATGGCATGGTGAGCAAAAAAACAATGGATTTAGGCCCAGATCTCTGTACTGGGGTGAATGTATAACATTGTTCTGCATTCTGTCCATTAATTGTTGTTTTTGCAATTGTCACCCCAAGTGGGACAGGTATGCTCAGACGTGAGTCCCGTGCTCTCCATGCCACTGGAATCAAGCTATCCTGGCTGAAGAGGGGTGAAACCCCGAAACCGGTCCTAGGATGCTTGTTTCCAGTCCAGGGAGGACCTGGCTTGGCAGTTCGGGCTGGACTGTTCCCATGAGGCACAGGGTCAAGACTGATTTGCATATGGCTGGGTTCAAACTGGAATGGCATGGTGAGCAAAAAAACAATGGATTTAGGCCCAGATCTCTGTACTGGGGTGAATGTATGACATTGTTCTGCATTCTGTCCATTAATTGTTGTTTTTGCATTTGTCACCCCGAGTGGGACGGGTATGCTCAGACGTGAGTCCTGTGCTCTCCATGCCACTGGAATCAAGCTATCCTGGCTGAAGAGGGGTGAAACCCTGAAACCGGTCCTAGGATGATTGTTTCCAGTCCAGGGAGGACCTGGCTTGGCAGTTCGGGCTGGACTGTTCCCATGAGGCACAGGGTCAAGACTGATTTGCATATGGCTGGGTTCAAACTGGAATGGCATGGTGAGCAAAAAAACAATGGATTTAGGCCCAGATCTCTGTACTGGGGTGAACGTATGACATTGTTCTGCATTCTGTCCATTAATTGTTGTTTTTGCAATTGAATACCTGGCATATTTTGATCTAACAAAGAAAGACATTTTGAAAACAAATATGTTGGACACCAATTACCTAAACATAAGTCAGTTGTTAGAAAACTAATCATAACTTGCTCAGTTCTAGACATTTAGAAATAATATGGCAGAGGATACCAACACTGGAAAATTTTAAGCTGAAAGTACCAGTGGTTATAAAATAGGTCATTCTAAGCCTACTCTTATTAGTCATCAGAAACTGAGTTGTGACACAGGAGAAATAAAAGAATTGTACTATTTAGCAATTGTTCAATTATTAAGAAATGGTGCAAAGAAGAAAACATGATTTTTCCCTTTTAAACCTATGAAAATACAAATAATATTAATAAAAATGACATTGCATTGCCTCAATTTCAGACATACTTACAAATGTTGGAACAAGAAATGGAGGAAGAGAACATAATTAATGCAGAAAGTAAATGTCATGCTGCATCAACTAATAATACTTTCAATTCTAAGACTGGTGACCCACTTTGGCAATCAATTATTGATACTGATGTTGTGGTTGCCATAGACGAGGTTCAACGTGCAATAAAGAAAATGAAAAAAGATTTACATAATTTGGATTACTTAGAATCTCAATTAAATTTTGAACAACTACAAATATACAAAGACATCACACAGTCAGTAGAAAAAGGGCTTCAACATGAAAATTGTTTATGTGAATGTAGCCCTTATAAACCTATATTGCAATATATGAGTGGCCAAACAGGAAGTAGGAAGAGCTTTTTTATTAATGTGATTCCTGTTTATGTGCATAAAGTTACTACCTCAAATGTGTCTTGTGTAGCTACTGCTCCTAAAGGCGTAGCAGCATGTAACATCAAAGGAAGTACCTTATATTGTCTGCTTTTACTACCTGTGGAGCATGATAACAAATTAGAATACTTGAAATAAGTACTGATACATGGCATGAACTTGGGAGAGAGCGTTTAAAACATTTAGGGGCATATTCTCAAGGACCTATCACCGAGTTAGCGGCACTTTATCACAGCCAAAGTGATGATAAATTCATCGCACCATTCACAAGCTGGTGGTAACAGCTGTTATCACCAATTTTCCTGCAATAGTAGCTGCAAAAAACAACGCCACGGATGACACCACCAACTAACGCTAATGAGATGCAAAGTAGGCGTACCCGTGCAAAAAGCAGCGACAACACCACTTCGCAACATTCACAACGACCAGGCAGATTGGCGATAAGATCCCAAAACATGCGATAAGGCGCGTTAGCAGCAGGAATTTAACACCTTCTCTTACCTGGTGTTAAGTCGGACGACAACCAGCACCATGAAAGGGAGCCCAGCACACAGCCACACCTGAAGAACAACAAATGCCATGGAGCCACTGATCAGGCTGCTCAGACACCCAAGAGGGCCACAACACCCACCGCCACCACCCCCAGGAGCACCCCCCTTCCCTGGGCCCTAGCCCGGATCCCCACCCCCGACGTAGATAGTTCACATCAACTTTACAAATTCCTGAACCAAACAATTTGCCTGAAGCCGCACAATAACAACAATCAACATTCATGTGTGGACAGACAAAGGTAAATCATTCATTCGCCTTTGAATTTCCCCAAAATAATAATTCATTCAAATGTAACTCAATACTACTATTTGGAAGAGTCATGGCGGGTCTCCCATGGATATCCTGTAAGTCACAGCCTGCAAGCCAAAATTCAAGATAAGAAGGTGTGTCATGTGCTCATCAATGGACAGAGAGAGAGAGAAAGAGAGAGAAAAGGGGGGAAAGGGAGAAGGAGAGAGAGAGAAACAGAGGAAAAGAGGGAGAGAGAGAAAAAGAGAGAATCATCCCTAGGCCCTGTGCGTGGTTAAGATCCAGGCTGGACAGGAAACCAACTGATGCATGTGTCTCTGTTGCAGTGTCTGCGCCACACGGACCTCAACTGACAATGTCGCCCTGTTGCATGCACACGGAGAGGGTACGCGCAGGAAGGGATTGTACAAGGTGCGCAAGGCCGCTCGGGTCTTGGCTGATACATGCCAACTGTTGTGTGTGTACGCTCTTGGTGCACCATAAGCCTAAGGCCGAGCCTCATCTGTAAAGTGAAAGCCACATCACATTCCAAGAATGCAAGCAGTAGTCAGACTGACATTGTGGATGAAAGCTCCTTTGTCCCAATACAGAAGGCGGAAGGACATCTGCACCTACGACCTTGGCAGTGCATGCTGCGGGCACCCCCTGAAAGATACACCATAGCAGATGACGACTCCCACACTCCACACAGAGCTAATGAAAGAACAACGTATCCACACCCCACACACAGAAGACCTTGTCCAAGATACTCCTGCGCGGAATGACCTTGACACTTAAGCACAGCAAAACCCATATGTCCAACCTTTGCACACCCATAGGACTCATTGCTCCGAGCTGTGGCATGTCATCCACACAACAGCCGCAGGTCAGAAGAGTGCCGGTTCTTTGAGACCCAGCAACGCTATGGCAGGACATCCCAGGCACATGCGCAACCCGTGTCACGTGGAACTGTACCGTGACCGAATGCTGCATCTGTTGGGGGCACTGCCATTGGCAGTGCTGCGGCTCAATTACCGTTTGAGCTTCCAACTTGAGTACGTCACCTGCGTCCAGCCATGGTTCCACTGTTGGTCATGCCTATTTGAGTGGCCAATGGATGTCTGCCTATCCAACACTACGGTTGCTGAACTGGATTATGACATGTGTGTGCGCCCCCTGTTGGCCCACAACCAGGATTGTAACCGTGATACCCGTTCATGGGATGCCTTGATAGTTGGCGGATGTGCTGGCAGTTGGGCATGGTAGATTGCACAATTCATCCACAAAATGAACAGGGGGGGCGTAAGGGCGCTTTATGAAAGAAGGTCCAGCTATGTGTGCCCTCAGAAGACTCTGATTCTCAAAATGTGTCCTCATAAATGAATTTGAGGTTTCAGAATAGTGGCAGTACTAGCCATTTTTTTGCTAATTCTCTATGTGTGCTGCAGCATGCCAAGGGTATCAGGGACATGTTCCACACTCATTGTGGGTGTGCAGTGTGCTACACATGATTGTGCATGTGTGCCATTGTGCCCATCTCCCCCCGTCCCCCCAGTCCCTGGTCATTACTCACCCTGTTGCTGTTGGGTCAGGTCATATTGAGCTATGTCCGACCCCCCAACTCCTTGCACCGTATCCACACTGATGACTGTGGCCACCATTTCCTCCAGAACATCCAGCTCTTCCTGTGGCGCAGGACTCCCACCTCCAGTCGCCGTTGCTACCTTCCTGTTAGCAGTGAGTTTCTGCTTGGTTTGGCTTTTCACATCATGCCAGCGCCTCTTGACCTCCTCCATTGACCTCCTCGACACTCCGACTGCATTCACGTTGTTCACGATGGACTGCCATATTTCCGTTTGTGTTGCCAATGACACGTTTGCGGTGCCGAACAGTTGTTGGTGGTGTCCTATCACCTCCGTAACAATGATCCTGTTTTCCTGCAGACTGAACCGCGTCTTCCTCTTCCACTTCTCCTTGGCCTTCCCAGAGCCAGGGGTTCCTTGCTAGTCGTCTGTGGGGCTCGAGTTGTTCTCTGCACTCGGTCCGGGGTCATCCATGGTGCCACGCAGTTTATTTTCTTTTGCCTTTTTTTTGTTCTTCTTTTATAGTGCATTTTCCCACATGACGCATGGGAAGTGCAGGCCTGTCGCTGGTTATCGCTGATTTTTGTAACGCGATTGGCCACATCGCAACTTTTTTTGCGTTCATGTTTCGTGTTTTTTAGGCGTCGCGTTTGTTTTAACGAGGTCATTTGGCACGTTGTCGTGAGACTATCACATGGTGCCGCCGAGTTGAGAATACGTTAACATGGCGTTGTTTTCCCGCGATAAACTGCGATGTGCAAAGTTGCGTTGAGCCAAATTTTGCAATAGTTATCACACGTTCTTGAGAATATTCCCCATAAAGTTTTGATCATAGGTGAAGTGAGTATGGTTTTAAACTTGATGTTGGCGTTTGTTCATTTGTGTAGGCAGGAAGCACTCAGAACGTCTTATGATGTGCTGTTTGGAGGAAAACATTGTTTTTGTAGATATATTACAACTAAACAGTAAAAGGTGAAACAATTTACAACAATATTTTGCAGACGCAAACTCAGAGCTGTTTCAGAAGCATAGGCAATGTCAACATTTGGTTGAATTCCACATAGAGAGAATTAGCACAGAATATGAGGCAATCTTATGATGAACAATATGCCAAGATATTGAAAAACATTTGCCTTGGCAATGTGACAAATGAAGCAAAGATTATGCTAAAGGAACAATATACAAGTTAATTGTGTCTTAAACCTTCATTCACCTACTGAAGATATGCACTATAATCTTTCACTATCATAAGCTGTGGTTTGTTAAATGCCAATTGTTAAAGAATGTACTCAATCAAATTTTGAAATGCTATATCTGGAAAAATAAGTAATTGTACATATTCCTTATAAAGATAAAGGGTAGAGTCACAGACTAAACATACCTATAAGCAAAACTGTAGCTACAAAATTGCAAAACATGGAAAAATCAGTTTCACATACAGCAGGATTGAAGAAAGATTACAACTATGTAAAAATTGTTGTGTCATCTTACATCAAAATTTACATGTTGAAGAAGGGCTAGTAAATGGAGCCATGGGATTTGCAGTGAACTTTGTGATGTCTGTAAAGGATGAAGACATTGAATTTATTGTAGTCAAATTTGACCACATTATGCAATAAAAAGAGATCTCTTGTTGTGAAGCAAGATTCTTACTTCTGAAAGATTTATATTTTCAAAGAGAACAGTTTCCTCTTTATTTGCCTTACGAGGTAACAATACACAAATCACAAGGACTAAGCTTAGATTCTGCACTAATTAACCTCGGCTCTAAAGTGTTGCTCTATCTCGCATTAAAAAACTAACAGGAATATATATTACCAGTTTTGATGAGACAAAAATTAATGCAGACAGTACCTGTATCAGTGAATACACTTCTTTGCAGAACAGATAAGCTCCTCATCTTGGTCAATATCCCATTTTCAAAAATCCTAAAATGTCTTCTAAAAGAAACAATGAATCAAACTACAATTACAAAGATAAGTTGGAACAATCTAAATAACACATGAAAATAGAACACACGGAAGTTAGAGGACATCAGTTTCAAAATCATAACGGCATAGATTGCTGTAGCAAAATCATTGTTAATCTTGTTTTCTACTTACCGTCTGTCAAAGAAATAATAAACCAGCATGTAGAACAAAGTTTGAACAACACCTTGATAAATCTTCACCAACAAATTCAGACAACCACATATGCTACTCTACAATTGGCATAAAAGATGTGGTAGATATGTCTATAGGTGCTTTTCAGTTTACTATCACTCAACAAAAAAAGCCTCAAGAATTCTGTAGGGCTGTTCTAGAAATAACAGCTAATGAGACTCACCTGAATTATGACCTCTTTGGTCTAAGCTACGCATGGGAACATGAATGCTTCCATTGCCTATATTCAAGCACCACTGTTACAGAATTCAAAAGATTCCTATATCTACCATTACCTGATTGCAAATCAATTCCGTTTAAGAATTTAATATATATATAGCTGTGTAAAACAATGTAAGTTCAAACAGTACTTCAGAAATTCTCTCCACACTTAATTTAACATTAGTAACCAAATATCTCATTTTGATAATTTAAGGATGTACTCTCAATAACAGAAAAATCAATAAGTCAATTTCTAACTTTATTGCTTCTAAAATTTCTATTTCAGGACACACTTATACTGCAAGTGATATAATTTGTCATCATGGAGAGACTGCAGCACCAGGAGACTACACCATATACTTAAAGAACAACCCAGATTGGCGAAAATGTCATGATAATACTCTTACTTTTAAGCACAGGCTGCTGAAAAAATTACAAGACAGTTATCTTATTATTTTACATCGAAAATTCTAACTTACAATGTTACCATTGTTATAAAGCTACAAAGGTACTTTTGAGTTGTACTTACTGTAGGAAAGTAGGATCTGCTTCTTATGGTTACCCCCACTTTTTGCTAAATGTAATACTGTTTTTGACTAGCCTTAGTGGGAACCTGTTCATCAGGACCCCAGTCTATCTGCTTTGTTATGTTATGTTATGTTACGGAAACTTTTAAAGCGCACGGTTACCCAGAGGTGTCCTGGCGCTAGTTACTTCTCCTTTATGCAGAGCTAGAAAAAAAGGTTTATTTATCAAAAAGCCAAGTTTTTAACCCTTTCCTGAAAGCTAGAAGATTGGTGGCATTTCTCAAATGGAATGGCAAATCGTTCCAAGCTTTTGCCTCCCATGAAGAGAAACTTCCACCACCCCACTGTTCTTTTTTTGTTGGTGGGACTACGACCAGCTTGGCTCCCAGAGATCTAAGGGTTTTTGTCGGTATATACCATTGAAACTGGTGTCTTAAATGATCTGGTCCTAAGCCTTGAAGCGATTTAAAGACCATGCAAAGAGATTTAAAATGCACTTGGTTCCTCACCGGGAGCAAGTGCAATTTTTTTATCTCTTTGGAAATTGGGGAGAACCTGGATGTGCCCGTAAGTAATCTTTCCGCGGCATTTTGTAGCAGCTGAAGGTTATACAGGAGTCTTTGTTGCATATTTAAATAGAGGCTGTTACAGTAATCCAGCCTCGACATGACCAGTGCTGTAACCACTGTTTTCCGACTCCCCGCAGGTAAAAGCCGCAACACCTACTGTTTCTCATCCAGATTTATTCCTAGATTTTTCACCTTTTTTGAGTGTATAGGGAGAGTACCCATGAAGGCAGGCCACCAATTAGGGGTCCAGAAATTAATATCGTTCCCAAACAGCATTACTTCAGTTTTGCCTGAATTAAGTTTTAGGCAATTGTCTGCCATTCCTCTCCCAACCAATTCCATACAGGCTTGAAAACGTTTATCTATTCCCATCTCTTGGCCAGGTAGCAGAGACACCACAATTTGTGTATCATCAGCATAGGAGGTGAGACCAAACCCGAATGCACTGATAATGAGGACCAATTATGAGACATACACGTCAAAGAGTGTGGGGCTCAATGAGGACCCCTGCGGTACACCACATGGCAGTGCAAAGGGTTTCGTCTGAAATTTACCTAGAGATGCAATCTGTCATCTGTCTGATAGAAAACATTTAAGAAGATCCCAAGCTTTAACCTGGACCCCACATGCCTTGAGACGGTCCATCAAAATGTCATAATGGACCGTATCAAAGGCCGCGGACAGATCCAATAAGATCAGGGCTGCCCTGCCTCCTCGATCCATGGCTTCCCTGATCTCCTCAGTGGCCTTAATGAGAGAAGACTCAGGACTGTGTCCTTCTCTAAAGCCATATTGGGAGGAGTCCAGTGCTTTTACTCCCCCCAGAAAAGAACTGAGTTGACGATTCATCATTTTTTCAACCATTTTTGCAGGGAGAGGAAGACGAGGGATCGGGCGGAAGTTGTTGGGATCCTTGGTGTCCAGGCTTGGCTTTTTCAGAAGGGGCAATATTGAGGCCACTTTCCAAAGTTTGGGGAACTGTCCTGTTTCAAACATATCATTAAAAATGGATGAGAGAAAAAGAGCGATCGGACCAGGGGCCAGTTTGGCAACCATCACCGGGCATGGATCAAAAGGCGAGCCCGATTTGGCTCCCGTTAGGAGCTCAAGAATATCATTTGCGGTCAGCGGTGCAAATTTGTCCAAGGCAAGGGGGAAACCCTCATGGGCTTAGATACCTCCCTCGCCATGTTCAGCCCAGCATTATTATATCCGCCGAAGACCGAGAATATGCTCTCCACTTTATTCAGGAAGAATTTGGCAATCTCCTCACACAGTTCCTGACTAGACTGAACTCTAACTGGGATCAGGGAGGCCAGGCTGGAGACAGTTCTGAACAACTCTTTGGCTGAGTTCTTCGCCAGATCAATTTGGGTCGAATAAAAATTTTGTTTCGGGGAGAAAAGGACTTGTTTATAATTCTGAAGGCTAGATTTATACAATTTCTTCTCTGCTTCATTGTAGCCTTCCCTCCAGTTACGCTCAAGGCATTTACAGATGCGTTTTTGATTTCTCACCTTCTCTGTAAACCATGGGGCGGAGGGAAGTGATCTTTTGGGGAAGACAGTTTTTAGTGGTGCTACTTTATCACACGCTTGAGCAAGCCCTTTGGTGTAGATGGTGGTCGCCTCCTCTACGCCCTGCGGTAAATGACCTGCCGTGGTAGTGAGGAGCTCCTGTAAAACAGTCCCATTGACTCTATTCCAGGCTCTAATCTCTATCTGTCCTTTGGGATAACTTCTCCTCGCGTGCTGAACCGCAATAGTTAGTTGAAATTGAACGGCAGCATGGTCAGTCCACACAAGCGGTAATATGCCTGTAAACGACAGACCGGGATGGGTAGAAAAAATACCATCCAGGGTATGTCCTGCCACATGAGTCGGTCCACTAACATGCTGCTTGAGATCGGCACTATTCATCATGTCCATCAGCATTGCCGTGTCAGGGCCAGTAGACGCCTCTAAGTAAATGTTGAAATCTCCCAAAATTGTATTGGTGTTGCAGCAAAGGCCCTCTTCCAACAGATTTCCAATAGGAACTGCAAACGAGTTCCTAGCTCCTGGTGGCCTATACAATAAAATACCTTTGAAGGTGTGATGGTAGGAAAGGCTGAAATTAAAAGACAAAGCCTCACAGGATGTGGTTGAGACAGGCTGAAATACAGCTTTAATAGAGCTATGGTAAATCACTGCCAGTCCCCCCCCTTTCCTGACAGGCCTATTTAATGCATGGCAAAGAAACCCAGGTGGGGTAGCTTTCACTAAATCTGGACTAGAGGCCTCGTCTGTCCAAGCTTCTGTAATGAAAGCCATCTTTATTTTATTTTCCTCTATGAGTCTTGCACACTCCATACTGTGTTTAACCAAGGACCTGGCATTCAAGAGAATGCATTTAATTTACACTGTTGTTATGTACTTAGGTAAACTCCAAATTGGATACTGGAGTACACTTGTCAGTCCCTAGTATATGGTACTCATGTCCCCAGGGCATAGGTAACCCAGAGGCCTCCCATGGACTGAAGCATGTACTATGCCACCCATGAGAGGCCATACAAAATGGAACTAAAGGCCTGCCATTGCAGCCTGTGTAAGTTGGTACATGCACCACTTACTTAAGATAAAGGTTTACTATATCTAAGGGTCACTGCACTTAAAACCTATCAGTCACCCCTATAGCAGGCCTTTACAATCCTGAAGGTAGGGTGCTTGTTTCTAAGTGAGAGGGTGCCTCTGCATGAGCAGGACACCCCTGTAGCCTACGGAGTCCATTCTCCCGGGTTATCAGTGAAGCAGCCATATACGACATATAGAAGGGCATTACGCGACCGAGTGATGACCAACTCTAAAATGGCTGAAACAAACACTATCATGTTTGGTGTCAAACATGTTGGAATCATACCCCCACACCAGTAACCGGTGTGGGAGGTATGATTCCTCCCCTCAGAAGCGAGCTTCGTGGGGTCCTTGGTATTCCTGGTACCAGCCTTCTAACTCCGGACAGCACAAAATAGTTGCTGCCGACCAGAGACACATTTCTGCCCTCCTGAGGCTGAGCCAAGCTCGAGCAGGGGAAGGCAGAACAATAAGCATCCTGTCACAGGGAGGTGTGACAACCTCCCAGACAGGATTTATTGTATTAGTAATTGCCAGCGACTGAAAGTCTGCATGAGGGGCACATTTGGTCTTCCTGTGCATAGTCCAGTTCAAACCAGTCCTGGGAGCCATTGGCTCCCGCTCTGGAGTGAAACTGGACAAAGGACATGGGAGTAACCTCCCCCTGTCCAGACCCTCCCCTGGTAGGGTCCCCTGAATCTTTCCAACCCTCTCCCGAGGGTACTTAAGGGCTTAACTTGCTGTAGGACCTTAGATTCGTCGTGGACAAGATTCTAACCAGAAACCACTGCACTTCGACCATCTAGGCACTCTGGACTTCGCTGGACTTCTTGTGGGCCTGACTCCGTCTCCCTCTCAGTCTGCTGCATTTTCTGTGCTAGTGCACCATACAGGATCCGTGTAGGACCTGTGGAGCATCAAGACAGCCAAAGATAATCTCCCTTGGAGTGAAGGAGTCACTCCCCTGCAGTCGAAAGGCACCGTAACACTGCTGATCGGTCTGGTGATCCCGGGCTCCTACAGACTCCGAAGGGTCCAGCAACACAGTATGTGGGTTTCTATGTCACTTGAGGTTCGAGCTGCCTTCTTATCAAGTTTGAGGTCAGAATCCCTCATGGGGGCTGCAATGCCCGAACGCCTGTGCACCGTGTACTTTTGCAAGTACATGAACTTGTTGGCAATTCCTGAACAAGTGCATTGGGCTCCGAGTAGCCCCAACCTCTGGCACCACTTCCTTCAAAGATCTTCAACCACCTCACACCTCTGGCATGGGGGTCCATTTGAGGACCAACTTAGCTTTTCTTGGGCTCCCCTGGTTGTTCCAGGCTTGCCATCACTCCCCTGTGTGTGGTGCATCTCCTGGACCTTGCTGGTCCGAACGGTACACTTCCTTGACCTTCTGCGTTAGTTGCAGTTGTCAAGACTTGTTGGTGCTCTCGCTGGACACCGACCCCTCAGCACTCGACTTCCTTTGTGGGACAGCTCATATCCGGCACCTGGTCATCCTCAACATCGCCTGGTCTCAGCAGCTGCAGAGTTACGGCCCCGTCAACTATACTGAAGCAGCCGACATCGGTGGGCATTTGTCTACCGAGCCCCTGGTCACCTAGAAGTGACCCAGACCATGTCCCCTCTGTTTTCAGGTACTCTTTGACTAGAATCCATGTTTGGATTCCAACTGACATTCTTCTCCCTTCCAGCAGTGTCTCTTCTTCGAAGTCCTCTATTGGGTTTGACGGCGGTTTCCGACGCCCCTTGTCACCTATGCACCCGGCTTCCCTGGGTTAGGTAACTTGGGTACTTCGGTATCCACGGGGGGTGGCTCTCCAAACTTCTGTCTTCCACAAGGTTTCTTCGTAGTCCACTGGGAAGGTTCCTTAATCTTTAAAACTACAACCGCAACTTTCACATAGAGTTGTACAGAGCACGCGGTCGTGTTCTCTCACGGCACCCATCCTCCATGGGGCCCCTATCTATTCACCTTGGGTGGTTCCTTGGGGTCCCAGTGATTCTACGTCCTCTCGACATCGTCCTGACTCGAGTCTTGGTTCTTATACCAGTTTCTTAGTATATGGTTTGGTCCACCCCTGGGGCCCACTGTATATTAGTGCTATTTACTGTTGTTTCTTTGCTAAATTATTGTGTGCTTTGTGTATATCTCCGTATAGGAGATACTGTAACGTACTAGATAGTGTTATATGAATAAATACATATTTTTATAACTACTGTGTGGTTCTCTTTTAATTTAATCTATACTATAAGATTGCATTCTGGTAAAACAAGCTGCTTTACACTCCTTCAAGACTTAGCCTGAAGGCTGCTCTCCACAGTTACCACTTGGATAGCTTTCTAAGGTTGTCTGAGACCTCTTAAATCACCATGAGGGTTGTCTGGACGGAAGGGGCGTGGCGAACTGCCAAAGATGGCGGACGCGTGAGTGCTGAGCTCCGCATCGGCCCAGCAATTCTCCTGCACAGACGGTGGATACGGTCTGGTCGGCTACAGCAGACATGGTGGCCCCAACGTGAGAGACTGGGGTGCAGCACCTGCAGCGGAATTGAGCGCCCAGACCCCACCCCCAGTGAGCGGCGATCAAGCGCAGTGACAAGGCCAGCAGCCCTGACCTCAAGCACTAAAACAAGGCGGACCCTGCCCGGGCCTTCCACCTGCGGGGGCGGTGTGTATGCGGAGCCTGAGCTGGAAGTGCCAGGCTTGCAGTGGAAGGACATATTTGGGACCCGCCTTGCTGTAGAAAACGACCAGCACGCCCAGAACGAGAACTGGGCCGACGGTTCGGAGCAGCGGTGCCTGGAGCACTGACCATGGACCCCGAGAACTGCAGAGCAGCGGACCCTGCTGGGGCTGCCTGGCAGAGACTGTGGAGCAGAGCGGTCGTGTCCCTGGAGGTATGGGACAGAAGAGCTGCGACCGGGGAGCTTCTGGGAGAGAGGGGGAGATAATTGCTGGCTGGCCCTGGCGGGATGGTGGTGCGGCAGCCTTTCCTGGAGCTGTGACGCAGCATTTGTGGCGGTGAGAGCCGGTGCGGCCCCTGAGCTGTGGTGACCCCAGGGGAAACAGAAACATTATGTGGGGGTCCATTGCTACTGAGGGGGGCCCTCCTGGAGGGTCAAATATTGTTTCTGCCGCCATTGGAGGGCCCATCGGAGCGCTGCGAAGGCTTGGTCACCTGGGCTCGGCCGACACCGGGCGAGTCTTCCCCACAGCGGAGCAAAGTGAGCGAGACCAACAGGGGCTGCCTGCATACCAGCAAGACAGTTGAGGACTGCTGGCCCCACCGAGGGGCACACTGAGGGGGGCCGGCTGGTGAAATACTGCGTCATTCATAAACAGCAGTGTGCCTGAAGTGGGGTGAGTGCCTGGAGACGGCAGGGTTGCAAGGCCTACGGGCTGGAGAAGGACCTGAGATCAGTGCTTTGATGTGTGGTGCAGAGCTATCTTGAGGACACAGTGGTACCCCCCCCTTTATGGACTGCGCTGAGAGTGGCCACCACAGACAGGTGAGCCATCGTCCTGTTGGGACTGGACCCTCGGGAGCGACTACATACAGCCCAGGAAATACCCTGGAACTTGGTGAACTGTCCACAGCTGGTGACAGCTGGGCCTCTCCCCTGTTTCCACCCGGGACAATGGGAAAGCCATGTGGGAAACACGCTGGAACGACATCTGACCACGAGGAGGTCCTAACTGATCAGGCGCAAGGTAGCCCTGAGCCCCAGACGAGGCCGGACCCCATCCAGCTACAGCTTTCCAAGATACTGGAAGTCATCGCGGATACAAAAACCACTCTCCACCAGGACATAAGCATGGTGTCGGTGAGCCTTGGCCTCTTACGTGACGAACACCAGAAGCTTAATGAGAGGGTGAAGGTGGTGGAATCCAGATTTGAGGAGCTAGCGCCTGGCCATAGAGCCCTTTCCCTGCAGGTGGTGGAATTGGTGGATAGGGTCCGGACCCTGGAACAGCGAGCGGAGGACGGTGAGGGTCATAACCGCCGCAACAATCTGCGCAATCTTGGCCTACCGGAGGGGATTGAGAAGGAGGACATGGTAGTATACCTGGAGCCGTGGCCCCGAGAGGTTATGACTCCAGGAGTGCTGACACAGTTCTTCATGCTAGAAAGAGCTCACGTGTGCCTGCCTGCCCTGTTGTGCCGGGCCGCCCCCCAAGACCAGTGGTGGCCAGGCTGTTGCACTATAGGGGCAGGGACATCATCCTACAGAGAGCCCATGCGGACGGCCCCTTTGTGGTCAACAACACCAAAATTTCCATGTTTCCAGACTACACGCTGAAGGTCCAACAGAAACGGGCCTCTTACTTTGAGATCAAAAAGGCACTCCGTGCAGAGGGTATCCAGTACTCGCTCATGTTTTCAGCTAAACTCCGCATTGTGGTGGATAGCAAGATTCACTTCTGCGACACCCCCCAGGCGGCTTGGGATTGGTTTGAGGACTATCGCATGGAGCAACCAGGCCAGGTGCCGAGACCACAGCGGCTGACGAGGGACGAGCGGCAGCGCTGCAGGCTATGGTGGAGATAGTCCAGAAGGGGGACTCTCCGTCGGACCAGGTTCGAGATCTACAAAGGGGTCGGAAGGCTCCGAGTCAGACTCTTCGGGCAAAGGTAGTCTGGTACTCCCGATGGAGACCCCACACACGGCAGATGATATCATGTAGTAAGGGAGGCCAGACTGCGCAGCTTTGGGGCTGGTCCTGTGCTGGAGGTCGTGCACCACTGTTCATAGTGACTGGTTTGCTACAGCTCACAATAAGCCTTGTTAAGGTAGCAGTGCAGCGATCCCCCTGGAGGTCTTTACCACGTTAGGTTTGGCCTTCACTGCTTGATTTTTGTAAGGGTGAAGTTTGGGCAGATGGCCGTTGCCAGAATGCCCTGGGGCTGGGGAGTTGTTTTCTGTTTGGGGTTGTTGCAGTCCATCAGTTATGTCTCTCATGTGGGCGGGGGTGCCTTTTTAATGGATCCTGTAGTCTTGGGGCGGGGGTGGGCTTGTCGGGGGTAGGGTGTTGGGACACATTGAGCAGCTATGGCACAACATGAGGTGAAATTACTTACCTGGAATATCAGAGGTATGGGCTCCATAGCTAAGCGTCACAACATTTATAATTATTTGAAGTGCCGGGGAGTACAGATCGCCCTGTTGCAGGAGACCCATTTGACGCAAGAAGAGGTGTGCCGGTTGCGGAGACAATGGGGGGGAGGTTTAATATTGTGCATTTACCCGTGGGGTGTTGGTGTGGGTGCGCCCGGGGGTTCCCTTTGAGATGACATGTGCCTTGACGGACGATGCCGGTCGGTATGTGCTGGTGGTGGGACGACTATTGGGTCAGGAAGTGACCATTTGCTGCTGTTACGCTCACAATCACGACCAACTGACATACTTGACATCCCTCTCGGCACACATAGCGGACAAAGAGGTGGGACAGCTGGCGGTGGGGGGTGATTTTAATTGTGTAGCAGATGTACATCTGGACCGCTCCCATCCCCCCTGATGGGTGCACAGACGCATAGGACGGCAGCTGAGTTGCGGGAGTGGATGGCACACTGGGATTTACACGACATATGGCGATTGCAGCACAGTGGAGACAGGGAGCACTCTTATTACTCACACTTACATTAACTCCACACTCAGATTTAAGCATTTTGGTGCTTACAAACAATTGGCTCCCTCGTTCACTCCACCAAATACCTGGGCTGTACATTTTCGGACCACAGTGCTTTGCTGTTGACTCTCCGCCTCTGAGGCGTAGGCCCCCGATACTTGCGTGGCGACTTAGCCCTGTGGCCTTGGAAGATGCCCCATTTGCGGAATCACTGCGTACTGCAGTGGATGCGTACCTTACTGAGAATGTGCACACTGCATCTATGGCCCTAGATGAATGGGAGGCTTTTAAGGTGGTGGTGCGTGGACACTGCAAGGGGCAGACCGTAGGGATACAGAGCGAACTCCATCGAGACCTTGCCGGGATTGAGGGGGACCTAAGAACTTTAGATAATGCTCAGGGGCCGGATCCCAGAACCCGTGAACAACTGCTGGCTAAGCGCAAGCAGCATGATGAGGCTCTGAATAGGCTCCGAGCACACGATTATAGAGCATACACAGACAAACTGCAGCGTGAGGAAGGGAAAGTGGGGCAATTATTGGTGTGGCTTATTAGGCCTGAGTCCAGGGGATCCCTGATTACCTGGCTCAGTGTGGCAGAGGATAGGGTTGAGTATGACCCGGATAAGATTGTTGGGGCCTTTCAGACGTACTATGAAACGCTCTACTTGGCACCGCCGGGCCTGCCGCGGGAGAAGATTGCGGCCTCCCTGGCTCCTTTGGCCCTGACGGAGATAGAGGAAGACGCTGTGGATGATCTGGAGGGTTCGATCACCCTTCAGGAGGTCAGAGGAGCCAGAACCCTTGCTGGTGGTAACACTCCGGGCCCAGATGGCCTACCTGCTGAGTTTTATACGAAATACGGGACGGCGCTGGCCCCTCGCCTGGCAACCATGTATAATGAAGCCCTTCAGCTGGGTCGATTGCCGCCCTCCACGTGGTCGGCTACTGGGATACCACTTCCCAAGACTGAGCGCTTGGAGGCCAGAGTGCGGGATTAGAGACTGCTGTCTATGCTTAACACCGACTTTAAATTACTTAGTAAGGTACTAGCGCTCAGATTGCTCCCCCACATGACACATTTGATTCACCCGGACCAGAACAGGTTTGTCCCCTCCCGCAATACGTTGTTTAATTTGCGTCGGCTGTATTCGGTCTTGTACCATTCTGAGCGAAAGACCTGCCCCGGGCTGCGCTCCTCTCAGTAGATCTGGAGAAGGCATTTGATACGGTCAACTGGGACTTTCTCTTTGAGGTAATGCAGAAGATGGGGCTGGGCATGGGCTGGTTGAAGTGGGTCCAGCTGTTGTACACATCTGAGATGGCACGGGTCAAGACGGGCGGCACCATAACCCCAGAGTTCAATAACTTGCGGTATTCGTCAGGGATGCCCCTTTTCCCCGCTGCTGTTCGCACTAGCAGTAGAACCGCTAGCTGCATTTTTTCGTGCGGGAGGTGAGGGATTAGGTTTACTGCTGAATGCGAGGACCTATACAATTTCCCTGTACGCAGATGATTTGCTGATTCACCTTAACGATGCTGCCAGAGGGGCAGACTCTGCTTTTGCACTGCTGGAGGGGTTTGGTAATCTGTCCGGTCTATGGGTGAGCCATCGCAAGACGCACTTGTTCCCGGTGGCTGGACCCTCCCCTCGACCTGAGGATCTTCCTGCTGAGTATAATTGGACACCGGCTTCTTTTCGGTATCTGGGTATTCAGATTTTCCATTTCCTGAAGGTTATGAGGGTGGGTAACCTGGGGAAAGCAATGTGCTCCCTGTGTTTCAGTGTGGCCTTATGGAGTTCATTGCGATTACCCCTGATGGCCAGGATATCCCTGACAAAGACGGTAATGTTGCCCCGCTTGCTGTACTTTTTTACCAATTTACCGGTTCTGATGCCTGCGGGCCGCTGGATGCGCTAGTGCGTGATCTTATCTGGGCGGATGGGAGACACAGAGTTGCATTGCAAACACTGCAGAATCCTATAGGGGAGGGAGGATTATGGGTGCCAGATTTTGAATTCTACCAGCTGGCTGCACAATTGCAGTGGCTGGCGCAGTGGTTAGAAGGAGTAAACCAGGGGGGCACCGCCCTGGTAGAGCCAGGACAGCACCCTCGATTACTGTTAGCCAAATTGCTGAACCCGACCACAAAAGTACCCTACACATCAGCTTTGCAAACTACCGCCTTGCGGTGCTAGAAGAGGTGCATGTTCTGACTTCCATCTTGTCCGAGGTACACCCCGACGTTGCCATTGATAGGGCTTGCCCCACGGGGAGCCCCAGGTGGTCCTGGGGGACGGCGCAATTGTCTTCTTGGACGAAGTCAGGGATTGACACAACCGGGGATTGTTTCCAGGACAAATGTTCACTTTCCTTTGCGGAGCTGGTGGAGGGCTGCGGATTGGCTCCTGGCCAGTCCCTCATGTAGGAGATGCTGGTGAGGACATTTGAGCGATTGTATGGTGTGGGGCGAGAGGAACAGGTGACGCATGGAGTTCTCTACTCCGTGGTCACACTGGGCATGGCTGGGCATCAAATTAAGTGGTTTTACGCATCACTCCTGGAGGCATCCCTGTCCCCATTGCTGGACCTACGGGGGAAATGGGAGAGATGTCTTAACCGACAACTCACTGATGCAGAATGAGGACATGTTTTGAGATCTCACAAGAAGGTCTCTCGTAATTCTCGTCTCAAATACTTACAGTTTAACTATGTCCATATGACATACATGACCCCGCATCGCATACAGGCTGCATTTGGAGGCGAGCCCAGGGAATGCTCAAGATGTCGACAACTGGATGCGGATTTCCTCCACATGACGTGGAGCTGCACCATTGTGCAGAAGTTTTGGGAGGCAGTGATGATTAAACTCAATTATACACTGGGCCATGCGTTGGCCCACTCGGTGGAGGTCTACCTTTTGGGACTATATCCGAGACCACCTAAGTGTAAGGTGGGAAGCTGGTTCATTGATCTGTCTTTGCCCTTGGCCAAGCGGTGAATCGCAATCTCCTGTAAATCAGTGATGGGGCCTCACTTGGGGACTTGGACCCTGGAGGTCCAGTGCTGGGCGGCGGTGGAGGGCAGGGCACTGCACAGGGAAGAACTGAAGGGCTTACGTAGGCGCCCTATCGCCGAAGCTTGGAGTGAGGTACTGTTAGGTTGGGAACACCCGAGCTGCCCCAGTAGCGAGGAGGGGGAGTGGGACGGCCTCAGAACAAGAGAATTAGTTATAGGATGGCACAGGGAGGAGTGTGGATGAGAACCGGAAAAGTGACGCCACGACTCCTGACCTGGACCCGGACTGAGCCCAACCGCTTGCTCTGTTTATGTCGCACCCCCCTCGGGTGGGGGGCTTTCCTGGTCACTGCTCCCCCCCTTTTTTTCTTTTTCCCCCTCCACTCCCTCCTTCCCCCTGTTTTGTAGCCGTGAATTACCGATGGTTCCTGGGTTCCGGGGATTGGTGCTGACCCCGGTAACGGCCGGTAGACCACACCCAGGTAGGCCAGCGGTAGAGAGTGACCCTCCCCCCGCATGGAGAGTAGTAGTATTGAAGGCAGCATATGTGAGGACTGGTTTAACTTTTTCTTTTTTCATGTTATAGTTTAATGGTTTTATTATGTAATGGCACATGAATCTGATTCTCAGCAAGAGGGATTAGTGATGGCTTTTTCTTCTTGAAAACTGTCAGGCCCCATGGACTGCGAACAGATGCAGCATAGGCACAATTAAACACTAGATTGGGGTGGGTTTAACCCACCCACACATCGGAATGGAATACATAGGGCAGCATGTATATTGGTTCATTGTATTGAATGATTCTCTGCTTATCTCTGTATTGTATGGACTGCAACCTTCTAAGGCCGACTGCCCGAACGAACAGATATTTGACATATTGTACTTGTCAACTATTGCATCTTGAAGTTCTCCATGTGAATGTCCTTTTATATGCTTATAAAGGCCAATAAAAAATGTTTTTTTTTTAAAGGGTTTTCTGGACTGGTGCAGGGTGCCCACTTTAAATAGTGGACCGCATGTACCAGGCCAGCCTCCCACATTGGTGGCAGGGGTGGGATTCAAGTCTGCATTGTTTTACCAGATAAATCTTTGAATTGATTAACTGAAAAACCACTAAGTACTAGGCACATATAATACAAGCATAGAATACGTACGTTTTACTGAACTTGGGGTTGGGTAGTTAAGGGTCTAGCACGCCATTTCTCCAACCTAAGAGAGTTTAGCTCTCACTAGGTTAGGTAGGTGCAACACCACACCACACTTGGTATGTCTACTAAAGGAGATGCCAGCGGCTCGCTGCCTTCTAGATACAGTGAACTTTCGTTCCGAGAACTGAAAGCACTGTGTGCCTCTAGGAAGCTGAAGACAGGGAGGAGAGCCAACACTCAACACCCGGTAGAGGTGTTCCTGTTAGATGACATAAGGAGGACTCCTGCGTCAGATGAAGAGGACAGAGTGGGTGGGCCAGGATAGGAAGATAGGTCTGGAGGGGGGCCCCTCTTAGACCTAGAATCTAACCTGGGCCAGAGGGGGAACCTGCTGGCTCCCACCTGGACAACTCACATCTTCAAGAGGAAGAGGCAGAAGGCCTGCCCTCCCCCCTGCCCCCCACACCCTTTGTTCCTACTGGAAGAGTGCAGAGTTTACCAAGGAGACCTAGATCTCCCTCTACAGAGTCTAATCACTCAAGATAGTCTGTAGGGATCTCTGCATCTAGGAAGAGGGACCACTCTTCTAATAGGAAATACCAACTTCTTGAACTTGAGAAAGCTAGGCTCAGGCTCAGGAAAGTGCTGTTGGCCCTTGACAAAGAGTCCCTAGAAGTCCAGAGAGTGAGAAAAAAGTTTGGGCTAGCATTCCATGGTGGCGGCAACAGTGTCCCTAGAGTTAAGGAACATTCCTTTGATCATAGGAACCTGAGCAAGATTGTCCCTCCCTGCCATGTTGGGGATGGATAACTGCTTTGGTGAGGGCCTGTAAAGTTCAGAAGGTCCCTCAAGAGCAGTGGGCAGTTATCTTGTGGCCCTCCTGTGCTGACAAAGGTAGAGATAAGCTCCTCACTGTTAGAGAAGAGGATGCTGACAATTATTCAGTTTTGAAGAGTGCTCTCGTTGATGGGTTTGGCCTAAACACTGAACAGTACAGGATTAGGTTCAGAGACATCCAGCAGGCACAGAATCAGAGCTGGCTAGACTTTGTGGATAGTGCTATAAAGGCTCTGGAAGGCTGGTTGCTTGGCAGCAAAGTACCTGATTTTGATGGATTGTATAATTTGATTATGAGGGAGCACAGCCTTAATAATTACTAAAATCAGTTATTGCATCAGTACCTAGTGGATTCTGATCTGCCTTCTCCCCAAGAATTGGGAAAGAAGGCAGATAAGTGGGTCAGAACCCGGGTGAAGCAGAAAAAACAGAACGCTGGTGGTGACCAGAAGAAGCAAGATTCTAAAGCTCAAGATAAGGGTGGGGACAAAGGTAAAGACAAAAAAGTGTCTTTACCAGGACCCGAGAAACCTGCATCGGAGGGGGTGGAATCAGAATCCAACAAAGGTAAAGGCAAAAAGAAACCTTGGTGTTACTTTTGTAAGGTGAAAACCCATTGGACAAAAGATGCTGATTGTCCAAAAGCTAAGGAAAATCCTCCTACCACCACTGCCCCTAAGACAACTGTGTCCCCTAGCACAAGTACAAGTGGTGGTACTGGGAACAAGGGATTAGTAGGGTTAACCTTGGGCTCTGAGATGGGTTCTGGCCTAGTCGGAACTCCAACTCAGGCTGTGCTTGTCTGTGATGGTGGCATGGATTTTGCCACCTTATTTGTCAGTCCCAGTAATCTGGACAAATACAGATAGCAGCCTTTGATAAATGGTAAGGAGGCAATATCATACAGGGACACAGGTGCAAGTGTCACTATGGTGACAAAAGATCTTGTGGACCCTGAACAGATCATACTTGGTGAGATGTACCAAGTGACCAATGCAAGCAATGTCAGGATTGACCATTCCTTGGTAGTTGTTAATTTCAGCTGGGGAGGGGTAACTGGCCCTAAAAAAGGTTGTGGTAAGTTCAGACCTACCAGTAGAGTGTTTGTTGGGCTATGATTTGGAAACTTTAACTTGCAGCAATGTTGGGCATCTCTGCAGATGTATTTGCTGTGACTAGGTCGCAAGCCAAATTGCCCACTACTGAACAGGCCCTGTATCCTGTAACAATGGACCAGGTCAGGGCCGGACTGGGACCCCAAACCGGCCCTGGCAAACTGCTTGGCTGCCCCCCAGGGGGTGAGCCGAGCTGTTTACTAGGGCCGGTTTTGGCCGATTATGTTACAGGGGCCTGGTATTGCTGGCCCCCGGTAACAAAAAATGGCCCCCCAGGGGCCAATGCCGGCCCCCCACCCTTGTGGCCCACCGGGGAAACGCCCGGTGCCCGCTATGGCCAGTCCGGCGCTGGACCAGGTGCCTTCCAAGAGAAGGAGCAGGAGGGGTACTGCTGTGTCTTCCCCCCAGATTCAGAGTGAGGATCAGTCTCTAAAGGGAGATGATCTCAGCCCCTGTGAATGGACTGTCTCAGATGAGCTTGAACCTGAGTTCTTGGGGACAGGGGGCCCTTCCAGGGCAGACCTGAGTTTGGAGCAGCAAACCTGCCTCTCTCTTGAACTCCTCAGACAGCAAGCTGCTGCTGAGGCTGTGGAACTGTCGGTGGGTCCCACAGGATCTACTGGGATGAGGGACTCCTTTACTCAGAGGGTATAGAACCAAAGCCTGGTGCCACCAGGAGGTTGGTCACACCTCTGATGTTTAGGGGCTTCCTACCCACCCTAGCACATGACATTCCATAGGCAGGACACTTAGGCCAAAGTAAGACTTGGGACAGGCTTGTCCCTCACTTTTACTGGCCTCACATGTCTGAGGACACCAAGGTGTTTTGTCGCTCCTGTACCACCTGCCGAGCCAGTAGTAAGTCAGGTGGTACCACAAAGGCCCCCTCATACCACTACCAGTGGTGGGGGTTCCCTTTGAAAGGGTTGGGATTGACATAATTGGTCCCATGAACACTCCAACAGCATCTGGGCACAGTTTTTTCCTAGTGGTGGTGGACCATGCCACTAGGTACCCAGAAGCAATTCCCCTTAGGACCACCACATCCCGTCTGTTTGCCAGGGCCCTACTGGGATTTTTTTCCAGAGTGGGTTTCCCTAAGGATGTCTTAACTGACAGAGGTACAAACTGTATGTCCAGTTACATCACTGCAATGTGGAAGGAGTGTGGAGTGAACTACAAGTTCATTACATCCTATCACCCACAATGCAATGGGTTGGTTGAAAGATTCAACAAAACCCTCAAGGGCATGATCATGGGCCGCCCAGAAAAGCTTAGAGGAAAATGTGATGTTCTTTTGCCCTGCCTTCTTTTTGCCTACAGACAGGTTCATCAGAAGGGGGTTGGCTACGTCCCTTTTGAACTTCTGTTTGGGCATCCAGTTAGGTGTCTCTTGTGTTTGGTGAAGGAGGGATGGGAGTTGCCTCTCAAACCTCCCAAACAAGACATAGTGGACTATGTACTTGGTCTCCACTCCAGTATGGCAGTACATGAAGAAGGCCAGAAAAAACATTGAGGCAAGCCAAGAATTGCAAAAAGCTTTGCATGACCAAAAGGCTGTTTACCAGCCAGGGCAGAAGGTGTAGATGCTGGAGGCTGTGGCCCCAGCAGCTCTCTAAGACAAGTGGAGTGGACCACATACTATGATTGAGCAGAAAGGTGAGGTCACCTACTTGGTGGACCTTGGCACTCCTAGAAGCCCCCATAGGGTGCTCCATGTGAACAGGCTCAAACCTTTTGTGGACAGGGCTGATATGGGCTTGCTTGTGGCAACAGATGATCGACGGGAGGAAGAGAGTGATCCACTCCCTGATCTCCTTTCACAGAACCCTGATAATGGGTCAGTTGATGGTGTAGTCTTGGCAGATAGCCTCACTGATCAACAGCAGATTGATTGTAGGAAGGTGCTCAATCAGTACAGGCATTTGTTTTCTCTGACACCCAATCAAACCACTTGGTGTAGCCATGAAGTGAACACAGGTGAGAGTCTACCTGTCAAGAGTAAAATTTACAGGCAACCTGACCATGTCAGAGATTACATCAGGACAGAGGTCCAAAAGATGCTGGAACTGGGAGTGATTTGAAGTACTGGGTTTTCAGAACCAACCCAGCGGTGCCAGGGGACACACCCGAAGACTTTGAGTTCTTCCTGTTTCAGACTACAGAAACACAGAGTCTTCTAGGTGAAGTCAAAGATCGTATTTATTGGCTGCAGACCAATCACAGGTATCCGAGAAGTACAACACGATGTATGTTCTCAGGAGACTGCTCCCGAACCAAAAAACAGTCTTTTCTTATACACAAAATTTTATGCTCCGGGCAACATCGCCCCTATTTTACAAGTGGTCATTCACATATTTTCGCTTCAAAGAAACAGCAAAGTCATTATGATAATCCCACATTTCAGCTCGGTCAGCCCACTTTTATTTACCCAGCGAAGCTTAGAACCCTCATCAAATATCAGCAGACCCCAATAAAACGGGCACCTCCTCCTCGTAAAGTAAGCCATAAAGTAGGAAACAGAGTCAGGTGTGAAAGAGATTAGTCAGGAGTCGTGTGGGATGCACGACTTTATGATGTGTCGGGCCCTGATGCTAATCCCATTTGGCCGCTGTAAATGAACCGGCCGGACAGGACTGACCTCGGGCAGTGGAGTCAGTTTGCACAGGTCACAAAGAAGTCAAGGAAAAATTGCGTGTCCTTTAGGCCTAGGCATGGCCAAAATGCGCAGCCTATGTGAGGGCAACCACAAAATGGTTACCGCTTTAAAATGGAACCCGAGGGTTGTATATGTAGTATCATATACACGGTGAATTCATCGGTGAAACATGACGGAAACACTCATACATACCGCATTAGTCATTTGCGGTTCGCTGATACCAAAGTCGGCATGGTGGGACCATGCCTCCAACATGGTTCCGAAATTTACAGTACCACAGACCCTCCTTTTGCCCTTACATAGGCAATAACTATACTCATACTAATCTGTGTCCAGGTCTATATTCATAAGGCCATGGAGATGTTGCTGTAGCATCATCCTATTGCTCAGCTCGTCCCTTGATACAGGTTTCCTTATACATGATGTAACACAGAGGCTACACATTACAGGAGCACACTGTACACATAGACAGAACAGGAAAAGAATGGCTAAGATCGTCCCAATGACTATTAGAATCTTCCATCCCCAAGCTGATATCAGTCCCCAGAACCACCCCATCATCGACCAATCTCCTTTATCCACGTGAATGGATTCGGAAATCTTATGCAGTTTGGAGATGGCTTGATAGACTGTCGGAGCGTTATCTGGTATGAAAATACAGCAGCTTGATTGGATGACCTTACATACCCCACCACGGCCTGCAAGTATTACATCTAGAACCATACGGTTCTGCAACGTCATGAGGCGATCCGCTTGGAGCTCAGCTGTCAAATTACCAAGGGCACCAGCCGTTACATTAACAGTGGATTCAACTACACGATCAGTTGTCTCAGGTTCCTACTATTGACCATTGGTCCCCAAAACGGCAGGAAACCCAAGAAGAAGTCTCCCGCTTCCTGACCGGCAGTATCCTCCTGACTAGCACCGCCTCTCACAACTCTGGTCTTGTGATAATCAGAGGCAGCAGTAAATGTCGGCGGCAGCAAATTTGCAACATAACATGTGCCCGAGAAATCAGGGGGCAACCATGTATATGCTCGGTCATTGCAAACAAAGTATGTACCCTTGGCAGCCAAAAACGCAGGGGAAAACTGTGATGGGAAAATGTACGTTTCAGTACAGGCACTCTTCCCTAGTTGAGCTCTTGGATTCTGACCATTGCCTTGTAAACAGAACCGACCTATGTGGGGTACGACCCAAATTGGGGATGAACTTTTACGCTGTTTCTCGCCCAGACTAATGCTATACCACGTCGCGTTCCAACCTACATAAGCTCGCAACTCATCCTTGGGAATAGATGAATATGCATCGATATCTATGCTCATATCAGCAACTCCTTTCATCAAGGCCTTATTGTTTGTGCTAGGTCTAGTGGAACGCGGTGGTCGCGGGGAGTAGGTCTCAAGTGCGAAAAGAAACATAGTCTGGAATGCCCATGATGACCCATTATAGCTAAACGGCAGCACTAGATATGGGATACCCTTATTAATGGTATGTGGCATCAAACCACACACCCAGCAATTTGTCGTATTCATAACTAGTTGGTGCTGGTGCAGAAGTTGAATAAACGAATTGTTTACGAACTCAGAACGTCTAGCTTGTTCGTGTTGAGGCAGAGGGTGGAAAGAGTGTGAGGAAACAGTAGGAGGAGGTGTGGGCTGTATAGTGGGTGCAAATGACACTTGAAAAGACAATGATACATAACCTACAGAAAACATCACCATACTAAATAGTACAAACAGGCATGGTATTACAAAATGTTTGCTATTCATTACTTTACATATTCTGCTCTTAAAATGTATTTCCTCAACGGGTCTCTTCATCTCGAGAAACTCCATCCTCTAATCGTGCTGTTCGCGGCGGATGAGTGTCTTCTGCTAAGGAGTACACTTGTCAGTCCAGGGAACGCCCTAGACCAACCAGAACCGTTGACCTAACGTCTCCGGCTTGTACCCCAAAGTCTTGGCACCGCGACCCTACAGCTGAACCCGGATGGTGGTTCGAAAAACAAAAAATAAAAAGTTTCTTAGATGAGAGAGCTGCACTTCTCAAAAAATATCAAAAAATAATTTTTATTTGTCCATAGTTCTCGACCTCAAATTGTAGTGGCTTCTTGTAGGTACTGTCTGGTCTTGAAACAAGAGTTCAGGCTCTGTGGTGTCCAATCGATTTGATGGTGGCACAGCTTCTTGCAGAATGTCGTCGTTTTCTTGTTCTGAAATTGCTCCTTTTACACGTGCATCGCTAAATGGCACGAAACGGGGAACAGTATCAGTCTCAGAATCAGCGATACCCTCCTGGATCCACCGGTCATACGGCAGAGGCAAAGGGACCCTCTTAAAATGTACGCCGTGAATCCAGTTCTTTTTCCCTTTCACCCGAACAGCTGAAATTGTCGAGAGAAGGACGAGATGGGGGCCGGTCCAACGGGGCTCATCATTTTTCGTCCTTTTGAAATTTTTGACCAGCACCCATGATCCAGGATTGATAGGATGTTCTGGAGCTTCAGAGGCCTGAGGCAGAGTATCGTGGACCTGTTGGTGTAAGACACGCAATTTAGCTGTCAACTCATACAGATAATCAAGCAGTACTGGGTATTCGATCTCACTGAATTTTGTCGGCCTTGGCACTCCCCATATATTGGCCGGACGGCCAAACACAATCTCATACGGACTAAGTCCCACTCGTGAATGCACAGTCATTCTTGTTGATAGGAGTGCTAAGGGCAGAGCGTCAGGCCATTTAAGACCAGAACTCGCTTGGATCTTGGCTAATTTGAGCTTCAATGTGCCATTATAGCACTCTACTAGTCCAGCTGATTGGGGGTGATTTGCAGCGTGAAATTTTTATGTAATACCTAGTCCCTCACATACATTCTTCATCACTCGACCCACAAATTCACTCCCATTATCACTCCATACCATTCTTGGCATTCCAAACCTAGGGAAGAATTCCTTGACAAGGGCTTTAGCTGTGGATAAGGCAGTATTGTCTTTCAGGGGATATGCTTCTATCCACCTTGAAAAGGCGCAGACAACAACAAGTACATATTTCAAATTGTTACACCTTTCCATGTGGATGAAATCTAGCTGCAAAACCTCGAACGGATACGTTCGAGGCGCAAAATGACCAGCTGTAGTTGGGGTTCCCCTACCAGGATTGTATTTGAAACATACCATGCAATTTTTGACCACATTCTCTGCACACTTGGGAATTCCAGCATTCTGCCATACTGGAGCCAATAACTTACAAATCCCTTTCACACTGATATGCGCCATTCCATGTGCCATCGTAACAACTGGAAGTACATATGCATCAGGTAACAACCATCGCCGGTGCTCTGACAAATCAATCCAACAACCATTTTCATCCAATTTACTTTTACTTTCTCTCCACATGCTCAATTCTTTCTCTGTGGCTTCAGCTTGAAGGGACTTCACACTCTCTATCGTGTCTTCACACATTCCAACATCACCAACCCATCTTGCAGGGCCTGCAACATACATTCGATTCGTCACATCTTTTGCTGTTTCTTTCGCGATTTCGTCAGCAAATGCATTACCACGACCAACATCATCAATAACCTTCTTGTGTGCACTGAAATTTCACAATCGCGACTTGTAACGGCAAGGTCAGTGATTCAAGGAGATCATTCACCAACTGACCATTCTGAATCTTAGTTCCATGCGAAGTCAGGAACCCACATTCTTTCCACAAGCGCCCAAAACTGTGGGCCACGCCAAAGGCATACTGACTGTCAGTATATATGTTCACTTTCATTCCTTTCGACAACACGCATGCTCTTGTAAGTGCAATTAATTCTGCTGCTTGAGCCGAATTATGTGGTATACGTGCAGTTTCAACAATCGTGTGCAAAGTCGTGATAGCATATGCAGCAGTCGTATCACCATTCGGAAGCTTGAAGCACGAACCATCCACCCATAAGGTACCATCACACTCAACCAAGGGAGTATCTTTAAGATCCACTCTCCCTTTTGTTTCTTCTTCTGTTCTGAACAGACAATCATGCTGTTCAATCACATCTGTGTCCGCTGAAATCGGTAATAATGTAGCTGGATTCAACGTATTGCACCTCTTTATGTGCACATGACTCGCTAGCAGTGTCAACTCGTACCCTGACAGTCGAGCACTAGTTAAGTGCTGTGTCTTGGTCCTGTTTAACAATGTGTCCACTGCATGTGGAACCATTACAATCAACGTGTTATTCATTACTAACCCAGCAGACTGTCGAATAGACACAGCTGCTGCCGCTGTGGCACTCAAGCAACTTGGCAATGCCTTAGCTACTGGATCCAAAGTCGACTAAAAATACGCGCATGGACGCTGTTTATCTCCAAAAGACTGTGTCAACACTGACAATGCGCAACCTTCCTTCTCATGAACATACAATGTAAAAGGTTTACTGTAGTCGGGGTTACCCAACACAGGAGCTGAACATAATGCATTACGCAATTCTGAAAAACTTTTCTGCCACTCTTCCGACCACGGGATAGGATTCAGTGTATCTTTGCATGTTAATGCTATAAAAGGTTTTGCCAGCAAACAAAAACTCGGGATCCACTGCCTACAGTATGAAGTAATACCCAAGAAAGCGCGCACTTCTCTCTGTGTTCTTGGCACGCTCAATTGTGCAATGGCATGATTTCTTTCTGGGGTCAGTTTCCTTCCCTCTTTCGATAAGAGATGACCTAAGTAGGTCACTTCTTGTCGACAATATTGCAGTTTTGAGAGAGACACTTTGTGATGAAAGGCAGACAAATGACGCAACAATGCCAACGTAGCTTCTTTACAAATTTCCTCAGTATCTGCGGCGATTAGTAAATCGTCAACGTACTGAATAAGGGTAACACCATTAGGTAAAACAATTGCATCAAGCTGTGCTTTTAAAGCCTGACTGTATATTGATGGACTTTCACAGTAGCCCTGTGGAGCGCGTTCAAAGCGGAAGCTGCGACCTCCTAAACTAAAGCCAAAAATATCCCTGCTCTCCTCTGCAATCGGAATGCTAAAGAAAGCATTCTTTAAATCAATCACTGAGAACCAAGCAGCGGAAGCTGGGATCATAGTTAACAAGGCAGTTATATCAGGGACAACTGGAAACTGTGGCACAACTATCTTATTGACCTCTATGAGATCGATCACAAACCTGTAAACAGGTGGCTGAGAGGGGTCAGTACGTTTTAAAACAGCAAAACAGGACTATTGCAAACGTTGCCTCTTGTCTCTTCGATTACATCCTTTTCAATCAAATCATAGATGATTGCTAACAATGCTTTCTCACCTTCATTAGAGATCTTGTACTGGGGAATGCGTGGCAATTTAACATTGGCTTTCAAAGTGACCACATATGGCGGTATTTCCAAGAGACCCACATCATTAGGACCAGTAGCCCAAAGGACATCCGGAAGAGACGACAATTCAGCTGGCAGTTTATTCTTCGACAAATACATGGGAGAAATCACTTCCCTACCCAGTGTAAGTTGTACTCCCGAGGGGGAACAATATAATGTCGCATGTAATCTCTTTAACAAATCCAATCCTAACAGGTTTTCACCACATCCTGTCGTTAGGATAAGGGGTGCTTTCAGCTCACAAGGTCCAACAGAAAGGGGCACAGGACTAGAGATCGGGTTCCTAACCGGGGCGCCAGAAAAGCCTACTGAAACATTCATTTCGCTAGACAAAGGCGCGCCAGGGAGTTTTGAGTGCATAATTGAACTCTTTGCAGCACCAGTATCCAACAGAAAAGGCTCTGACACACCCGCTGTAGTCACCTTAACATACGGTCCACTCTGATCCACTGGTACTGAAACAACTCCCTCTCTTTGTCTACGGTTGTCCTAGTAATCATTACCTTCCGCATTTCCATCTTCTGCATAATAGTCGTTATTATAGTACTGAGCTGTCCCACCAGTTACATTGGCCTGCTGATCAAAACTGTTCATCGTATTTTGAGGCGGAAGAGGACGCGCGTTCTGGGGAACATTCCCACACCCTCTACCTCTAGGAGCTTGCTGACCACCTCTACCTCTCGACCCACAGGAACACGCGGTTGGGAATACCCGAACCTTTGCGAGTTGTTACTCTGAAACTGTTGGGGTTATTGATAGTTACTCTGACCTTGCTTATAGTTATTCTGATCTCCACGTGGCGGGTAAGCCTGCTGTAAAAGGACCTTCGTCTTTAATTCTTTTGTTGTCTTGTCTGCTCTATCCTTCTCATCTTTATCCCTATTTTCGTAATACTGTGCAGTAGCCAGTATTTGCGCCGATGAGGAAACAGCCCAAGAACTCTCTGAATCTTTTAACTTCTTACACAACTCGGGAAGCAAATTATGCACAAATTTATCAACAAATAACCGTTGACCACCTTTCGTACTCATATCTTGACCACTGTGGTCGATAAATGTTTCTTCAAACCTGGTGAAGAAATCAGACACTGTTTCGTCTTTCTTTTGTTTGCATGCGGATAATTTACCCAATTCACACGCATCGCCGGCATTAAAGTTTTCATGTCGGTAATAATTCTACCAGGGAGTTCTGCTACTAAGGGCTCAGGTTTCGCACCACCAACTTGTCTAGTGTCTGTAGCACTGATATTAGCCCATGTACCACCTAGTTCTGCAACATGATCTGTATTACGAATCAACCCCCATAAAGGCTGCGGAACAACATTCCCGAACAACATATCTATGTCAGCTAGGTTCATGACACATGATTCTGCAGTCTGTGATAACTCCTTATAATATCCTGCAGGGTTTTTACGGGGGTCAGGCAATGCCTGCTTAAGGGCTAAAACTTCTGATCGCTTCCAAGGAACATGTACCCAAACATGCTGAAAATGAGCTGGCATAGCAGCAATACCGTGAGCGGCATCAGCTGCAACAGCGTCCTTCCATACTGGAGGGACTTCTCTCATAGGGTATTGTTTAACCTTCCTATCAGAGGAGTCATGTTCAAACAGTGACTGAGAAGGACCCTCGATCCTAAAAGATAATAATGTCGCAAATGCTTTCTCAACCTCGGGACCCACAATCGTACCTTTTCCAAATTCAAACCGTACATGACACAACTCCTGCGGGCTTAAGTCTAAACCATGATCTTCCAATTCCTCACAGAGGAATTCACACATTTTCTCAAAAACGTATCTCTGTTTCGGTGCTTCCCATTGATGAAAAACATTTACAACAGACTCTACAACATATCTTGAAGGATAAACAATCCATCTACGTGCCATGCGGTCTAATACTTCTTTCTCTCCAGAATCAGGCAGCTGACTACGCAACTGCTTACGTTGTGAACCAGGGGTCGTACTAGATAACCCAAAGAGAGGCGATATAAAACTAGTGACCGCACTAGCTATTCGTTGTCGTGTAGAAGGAGAAGTTGAGGCAAGAACAGGGGGAAAGACAGAGGGAAGAAAAACGGGTGCAGATACAGGTACAGGGGTCGTATCAGGAAGAGCGCCGAGGGAGGCAGCTGATGCACTAGGTAAAGTCGCAGGAAGCGCAGAAGAGATAGGTAGCGAAACCGGCGGCACTTGAGGGGGCTGCGCCATAGGCATAGGAGGCGGCTGAGGAGGAGCTGGCGGCTGCGGGAAAGCTTGCGGGAAATTAACTGGAGGCTGTACATTTAAGGGTTGCGGAGGTGCTGTAGCACTCTGCGCATACGGGGGTGGTGAACTCAGCAAATGTGACATTAGGGGATCTTTCTCCTTTTCTTTTGACGCATCTTGCTGAAGGGGCGGCAAAACTGGGTAGCATTTATCAATCACTAGCTCACGTTGCCTGCGCAACTGCTCATTCATTTGTTCTTCTTCATTATCTTTAAACTGCAAGGCTGCTTGCATTATCGACATACATTTCTCTCTTTTATTTTTCTTTGCTAATTTGATTTCTTTCTGTTTGGCTTCCTTTCGCCATAGGCGGAAAGAGTCAAACATCGCCGGCCGGGCTTTCTTTTTAAATAATTTAACTTCTAAGTTATCTAAGATTTCTATGTCACAACTACCATTTTGGGGCCATTTTAAAACACCATCCTTCCTGGTGTATCGGATCCATACTTCATTATACGCAATGGGGCCCACGCCATGTTTTACATAAAGCTCATACGTTGGAGTTCCAATTGGAGGAACCGGACACGAATCCTCTAATCGGGAGTCCCTATTACAACCCAAACAAAACAAATTTCAAAATATACTAGAACCAGGCATCGTCGCTCACTAGTCTAGTTTCAAACTTCAAAGGATTATCGAGTATGATAGTCTCGTGAATACACGAGTCCTTCGGCTTTGGCACTTGCAAGTTCCAAATCAAAGCGATCCCGAAGGGATACCAAACTAAGAACCAAACTAAGAACTGGGAGACGCTCCACTTATACTTAACTGAGGTATCGATGACGTCACCAGAAGACTCGTTTGATCGTTTCGCTCTACCAAATCATCAAGGGTCCAAAACAGGGCGATAGTCAGGGCAGCAGTCCTTTGTATCCGTCGGGACGCGGAGAACCTCGCAGCAAAGACTTTCGGACCACGTCGACATGCAGGGGTCGATGAAGTGGCGGCCTTCCTCCGGAATTTTCACACGAAGCTCCCCACGAACCTCTGGCTTGGACCGGTACCGCTGAAATCGCCCCACGTTGGGCGCCAACTGAATTACTGGGTTTTCAGAACCAACCCAGCGGTGCCAGGGGACACACCCGAAGACTTCGAGTTCTTCCTGTTTCAGACTACAGAAACACAGAGTCTTCTAGGTGAAGTCAAAGATCGTATTTATTGGCTGCAGACCAATCACAGGTATCCGAGAAGTACAACACGATGTATGTTCTCAGGAGACTGCTCCCGAACCAAAAAACAGTCTTTTCTTATATACAAAATTTTACGCTCCGGGCAACACCGCCCCTATTTTACAAGTGGTCATACACATATTTTCGCTTCAAAGAAACAGCAAAATCATGATGATAATCCCACATTTCAGCTCGGTCAGCCCACTATTATTTACCCAGCGAAGCTCAGAACCCTCATCAAATATCAGCAGACCCCAATAAAACGGGCACCTCCTCCTCGTAAAGTAAGCCATAAAGTAGGAAACAGAGTCAGGTGTGAAAGAGATTAGTCAGGAGTCGTGTGGGATGCACGACTTTATGATGTGTCGGGCCCTGATGCTAATCCCATTTGGCCGCTGTAAAAGGAACCGGCCGGACAGGACTGACCTCGGGCAGTGGAGTCAGTTTGCACAGGTCACAAAGAAGTCAAGGAAAAATTGCGTGTCCTTTAGGCCTAGGCATGGCCAAAATGCGCAGCCTATGTGAGGGCAACCACAAAATGGTTACCGCTTTAAAATGAAACCCGAGGGTTGTATATGTAGTATCATATACACGGTGAATTCATCGGTGAAACATGACGGAAACACTCATACATACCGCATTAGTCATTTGCGGTTCGCTGATACCAAAATCGGTATGGTGGGACCATGCCTCCAACATGGTTCCGAAATTTACAGTACCACAGATTGAGTCCTCAGATAGCCCTTGGGCTAGCCCAGTGGTAAGAGAGAGATGAGGTTTTGTGTGGACTACAGGGGACTCAATGCAGTCACTAGGACTGATGCACACCCAATTCCTAGGACAGATGAGCTTATTGATACTTTGGCCTCAGCCCCGTTTCTGAGCACATTTGACCTAACTGCTGGCTATTGGCAAACCAGACTACCTGAGGGTGCCAAACTCAAAACTGCATTTTCAACCCCTAGTGGGCATTACCAGTTTACTGTGCTGCCCTTTTGTTTGAAGAATGCACCTGCCACATTCCAAAGGCTGGTGAACAAAGTTCTCACATGTCTGGAACCCTATAGTGCAGCATATCTTGATGATATAGATGTCTTTAGCTCTACCTGGGAGGATCACCTAGTCCACCTGAAGAATGTTTTAGAGGCCCTGAAGAAAGCAGGCCTCACTATCAAGGCTACTGAGTGCCAGATAGGGCAGAGTAAGGTTGTGTATCTGGGTCACCTTGTGGGTGGAGGGCAGGTTCAACCATTACAGAGCAAAATCCAGACCATAATGGACTGGGTTGCTCCAACTACCCAGACTCAGGTCAGAGCGTTCTGGTGCCTGACTGGGTATTACAGGAGATTTTTAAAAGGATATGGGTCTATAGTGACTCCCTTGAATGATATCACCTCTAAGAGAATGCCCAAGAAGGTTCAGTGGACAGTTAGCTATCAAAAGGCATTTGATGATCTCAAGTAGGTCATGTGCACTGCTCCCATTCTGCAGAGTCCTGACTACTCCAAGCAATTTATTGTCCAAACAGATGCATCTGAGTTGGGGGTAGGGGCTGTGTTGTCACAACTAAAGAGGGCCAGGATCAACCAGTAGCTTTTACTAGCAGAAGGATGACCCCCAGAGAGAAACGTTGGCCAGCTATAGAGAGGGAAGCCTTTGCTGTGTTCTGGGCCAGGAAGAAGTTGAGACCATACTTGTTAGGCACTCACTTCATTGTTCAGACACACCATAGACCCCCCTTATGGCTAAAACAGATGAAGGGTGAAAATCCCAAACTTTTGAGGTGGTCCATTTTCCTACAGGGGATGGACTATACAGTGGAACATAGACCTGGGAGTAACCATGCCAATGCAGATATACTCTCCAGATATTTCCACTTATAAAATGAAGACTCAACTGGGTACGGCTAGTCTCAACTCCCTACGTTTGGCGGGGCTTGTGTAGGAAAGTAGGATCAGCTTCTTATGGTTACCCCCATGTTTTGCTAAATGTAATACTGTTTTTGACTAGTTTGACTGGGATCCTGCTGATCAGGACCCCAATCTATCTGCTTTACCTCTAAACTGTTATGTTATGTACTTAGGTACACTCCAGATTGGATGCTGGGGTACCCTTGTCAGTCCCTAGTATATGGTACCCATGTACCCAGGGGCATAGGTACCCCAGAGGCCTCCCATGGGCTGAAGCATGCATTATGCCACCCATGAGAGGCCATGCAAAATGGAACTACAGGCCTGACATTGCAGCTTGTGTAAGTTGGTGCATGCACCACTTACTTAAGATATAGGTTTACTATATCTAAGGGTCACTGCACTTAACACCTATCAGTCACCCCTATAGCAGGCCTTCACAATCTGGAATGCAGGGTGCTTGCTTCTAAGTGAGAGGGTGCCCCTGCATGACCAGGACACCCCTGCAGCCTACGGAGTCCATTCTCCCGGGTTGTCAATGAAGCAGCCATATACGACATATAAAGGGGCATTACACGACCGCGTGATGACCAACTCTAAAACGGCTGAAACAAACTCTATCATTTTAGGTGTTAAACATGTTGGAATCATACCCCCACACCGGTAACTGGAGTGGGAGGTATGATACCACCCCTCAGAAGCGAGCTTAGTGGGGTCCCTCGTATTCCTGGTACCAGCCTTCTAACTCCGGACAGCACAAAATAGTTGCTGCCAACCAGAGACACATTTCTGCCCTCCTGCTGCTGAGCCAAGCTCAAGCAGGGGAAGGCAGAACAATAGGCATCCTGTGACCACCTCCCAGACAGGATTTAGTGTATCAGGACTGAGAGGGTGCACTTGTCAGCGACTGAAAGTCTGCATGAGGGGCACATTTGGTGTCCCTGTGCATAGTCCAGTTCAAACCAGTCCTGGTAGCCGTTGGCTTCCCCTCTGGCGTGAAGCTGGACAAAGGACATGGGAGTAACCTCCCCCTGTCCAGACCCTGAATCTTTCCAACCGTCTCCCGTGGGTACTTAAGGGCTTACCTGGCTGTAGGACCTTAGATTCATCCTGGACAAGATTCTAACCATAAACCACTGCACTTTGACCGTCTGGACACTCTGGATGTCGCTGGACTTCGTTTGGGCCTGACTCTGTCTCACTCTCAGTCTACTGCATCATCTGTGCCTGTGCACCATACAGGATCCATGTAGGACATGTGGAGCATCAAGACAACCAAAGATAATCTCCCTTGGAGTGAAGGAGTCACTCCCTGCTTTCGCAGGCACTGCAACACTGATGACCGGTCTGCTGATCCCAAGCTCCTATGGACTCTGAAGGGTCTAGCAACACAGGAGGTAGGTTTCTAAGTCCCTGGAGGTCTGAGTTGCCCTCTCACCAAGTTGTTGGTGAGAATCCCTCGTGGGGCTCCAATACCCAAACCCCTGTGCCCGTGTACTTTTGCAAGTGCATGCGCTTGTTGGCAATTCCCGAACAAGTGCATTGGGCTATGATTTGCGACTCCTTTGCCTCCAGCCTGTGAGTCCATTTGAGGGTCACATTTGCTTTTCCTGGGCTCCCCTGGTTGCTCCAGGCTTGCCATCACTCCCCTGTGTGTCGTGAGTCTCCTGGACCTTTCTGGTCCCAACCGTGCACTTCCTTGACAATCTGTCTGGGTTGCCGTTGTCAAGGCTTGTTGGTGCTCCCGCTGGACACCGACCCCTCAGCACTCGACATCCTTTGTGGGACAGCTCGTATCTGGCTCTTAGTCATCCTCGACATCGCCTGGTCCCAGCAGCTGCAGAGTCAAGGCCCTCATCAATTATCCTGAAGCACCCGATATCGGTGGGCATTCGTCTACCGAGCCCCTGGTCACCCTGAAGTGACCCGTACTCCGTCCCCTCTGTTTTCAGGTACTCTTCGACTAGAATCCACATTTGGATTCCAAAGGACATTCTTCTCCCTTCCAGCAGTGGTTCTTCTTCGAAGTCTTCCATTGGATTCGACTGCGGTTTCCTACGCCACTTTACACCTATCCACCCGACTTCCCTGGGTAAGGTAACTTGGGCACTTCAGTATCCACGGGTGGGGTGACTCTCCAACCTTTTGTCTTCCACGGGGCTGCTTCGTAGTCCACTGGGAAGGGTCCTTAATCTTTAAAACTTCAACTGCAACTTTCACATAGAGTTGTACGGAGTACGTGGCCATGTTCCCATACTGCACCTGTCCTTTGTGGGGTCCCTATCTTCTCACCTTGGGTGGTTCCTTGGGGTCCCAGTGATTCTAGGTCCTCTCGAAATTGTCGTGACTCGAGTCGTGGTTCCTATACCACTTTCTTAGTATATGGTTTGGTCCCCCCCCCCCCGGGGCCCACTGTGTATTAGTGCTACTTACTGTTGTTTCTTTGCTAAAGTATTGTGTGCTTTGTTTCTATCTCCATGTTGGAGATACGGTAACATACTAGATAGTGTTATATAAATAAATACATATTTTTATAACTACTGTTTGGTTCTCTTTTCATTTAATCTATACAATAAGATTGCATTCTGGTAAAACAAGCTGCTTTACACTTCTTCAAGACTTAGACTGAGCTACCAATTGGATAGCTTTCTAAAGTTGTCTGAGACCTCTTAAATCCCCATAAGGGTTGTCTGGACTGGTCAGGGTGTCCACTTTAAATAGTGGGCAGCATATACCAGGCCAGCCTCTCACACTTACATAATTCAGTAGATCGCTCATTATGTGGCCTGACATGGTTGATGACATTTTTTTAAATCTACTTTAAGTATCTATGCCTTGTATACTTTCGCATATGTTGAAATACTTAGATATTTATATGAACAGTTGGACATGCACAGCATCTATGCTTTTTTTTCACAATCCACTTGTTTTGTTTTTCCCTGTGTTTCATGATGACTACTACCACATGATCATCTTGAACTGTAAATGTTCTAATTGATTACAGTGTACTGTAACAGAATTGTTTCTAATGTCCGGGAAACACATAAAAATAAAATCAATAATGGATTAACTTTATGTTATATTTATTACATACATCCATATTTCACTATAGTTGTCTAGAATAAACCTACAACCTTCAACCATTGCAGGTGTGGAATAGTTGGACGGTGGTTTTAGAAAATAAAAATGTTTTACTTCCAAGCTCCACTACCTCATAGTTGGAAAATTGGTTTGAATGTGGATAAGGGATATACAGTTCCTGTTTCATAGAATCAAAAAAGTTGTAAGCTAATAAAATGCCCTTTTACAAAGCCAAAACTAGAATCAAATTATGTTTTACAAAAGGAAAAGTAAGTACACCCCCCTACTCCATGCCACTGTACTCCATTTTCTGACACTATACCACACTCTAATCCACTCCACTGTATGACAAAGCACTCAACTGTATACCACGTCACTCCATTCTACCACTCACCACTCTATTGTTTGCCATCCCACTCCACTGTACAGTAGTCTACTCTACACCCCTCCACTATAACACACTGTACAACACCCCAGTCTATGACACGCCCCTCCACAGTACGCCACTCCACTTTCCAACACTGTACCCACTCTATTACACTTTCTAACACTACACCAAAACACACTCCACTCAACTACGTGGCACTCGATGAAACATGAATTAATCAGACTCCACTCAACGACAATTCACTGTACAAAACTCCACTGTAGTATACACCACACCAGAAAACTCAACTCCTGTCCAGTGTACACCAGTGTACCATAGTATACTCCACTCTAAGATACTCTATCCTCCTGCACAATATGACACTGTACTCCACCCTTTCCCACTGTACAACACTAGTCCACTCTATTGCACTCTACAACACTCTACTACAATGTACAGCACTCTATGATTTTCTACACCACTCTCCAACACTATACGCTCCTCCATTCTACAACGGTGTACTCTACTCTGCGTCTCTCTATAACACTCTACTACATGTTATTACACTACACCATCCTACACTCTATGAGACTGTACTACAGTCTACACTACTATCCCACTCTCTACAGCACTCTATACTAGACGACACTCTAATCCACTCTACAACATGCCATTGTGTGAGACCCCACTCCACTTTACTATATAACACACCAATTAACTATACGCCAATCCACTGTAGAACACTCTACAGCACTCTATGGCATTCCACTCTACTCCACACCACTTTATGACACTGCATGTGACACTACTCCACTTCACTGTACAAAATGGCAATCCACTTTAGAAACTCCTCTCTATGACACAGTATACTACACCACTGTATGAGACACAACTCCACTGCACGCCATTCCACCCGTCTATGGTGTTCCCCCTCATTGCAGTCTATGACACGCCACTCCACTCCACTTTATGCCCCTACACTGTAAGAGACTTACACTACTGTATAACCTACTACTACACTCTGCACACTCCATACTCCACACCTCCAACATTAACACACTTAACAACACTGTACGGCACTGCATGTCACTGTAAAATACTCCCCTCACTCTATTGCCACATTACGTCAATACACTCAACAACAGTAAAGGAGGCAGCACTCCACTTGACGATAATCCATATCACAACACTCCACTGTATGAGACTGCACTGCACAGCACTCCACAGTTCGAACCTGCACTCCACTTTATGTAGCTTCACAGTCTGACATTGTACTTCACTTTATAGATTTAAATAACACTATAATACTGTATTAAAGAAACTTACTATGTAGTATATAGCCACCAAAAGGCACACATTTAACTTACCTTATTCTTCTTACCTTTTATCAGTATATTAATTTGAACATAATTTTTCTGTTACTTAAAAAAAATATGGTCAATATTAACTCTAGATCTGTATTGGAAATATTTCTTAAAAGAACTTATTTTCTTTGATTCTGTTTTTTGTATTGTAAGTTTTGTGCTCTATTCGTACAGGTCAACATGACAAACAAACCAAAAACAAGATGCAGAGAATAAAGGAGGATAAAGGAGGACAAGAAAGAGGGGGGGACTAGGGATATTGGGGAGGACACTGATGAGCGACGACAAGCTCCTGATGAATATTCAGGTATTTTCACCCGCAAAAATAACCATCTGGCAGAGATTACAAGTCACTAGCTTTGCGTTACTTTTTTCCCACCAGCAGGCAATGAGAAACATTGCCACACAACAGACTCCTTCAGCTTTTTTCGGCGCTCCACCTCCAATTCCTCCTGCACCACCAACTACCCCTCCTGATCTTCCTTCTACTCCTGATGCATGGGAGTTATTGCTGATAAGCCATTGTGCACTGAGGATAGGCTTTTAATGACACTCCAAAAAACAATATTTTCCAGTAGGAAAACAACAACACCTTCCCCTTACAGGCTCACAGTGGAAATGATGAAAGAGGTGTGTCAACTTCCTGTTTCCTGTAACTAACATTGTTTTCAGCGAATCAAAAGTTATTTTACAATCGCAAAGTAAAACTGTATTATTTCAATTGTATCTAGACGGTACTGCAGGCCTTAAGAACTACAATAAAAATGCGCTCACAAAGTTAACATAGACATGCTATAGCCAGGCTTATACAACAGCCTATATACTTTTTGCAAACTACATAATTCTACAACTTAAAAAACGAATATTTAAACCATTATTTCATTTGGCCTACAAACATAGCCCAATCCTACTAAGAAGTAGCCACCAACCATAGAGACTATGGTAACTGTTTGAAAGTAATAACAAATGGGCTATAATCACAGCCCAATAGTACTAAATAACAGCAACAACCATAGACATAGTGCTGGCTGTAGGAAAGGAATACAGCTTTCTTTCTTCTATATATAACAATTTATACCTCATCACATACATGTATATATGTTCATACATAAAGATGCTAAATTTCTATATCAATCTGTATTACTGTTTTAATAAGTAAATATGGCTTTAATTTGTGTTACATTAAAAAATATATAATTCTAACGTTATAAAAAAAGGAATTCAATGAAAAACCAAAGGTTAGTTAGGTTAGGAAAAGTTTATTTATTCTTTCTATACAAACAAAACATAAACTACACAAACATTTGAAATTCTAAAGTTAAAGTAATACCCGCAATTTCTAATTTTCACATCACTATCTAATTTCTGTAACTTGCGCACCTCTAGGACTACCCACCCCTCCCCCCACCATGACATCCCTACCCTGCCCCATTATGTCTTTTTTTACCTTTTTGTAGGACTTAGGACTGAGTCCCTAGTCCGAAGATGGCTGCTTCCATACCGTTGTTGATGTGGTGGCAGCCAATCAGATCTCAGCATAAGGTTTGTCAGCTCCACACAGTCTCCAAGGCATGATATATACAAAGATTTTCAGCAGTAATTGCTCAAAAAAGACTACACAAATGTGCATTAAATTACAAAAAGCACGCTTTCGGGACCAAGATCTAGGTTTCTGCAAAATTTGGTGTGAATCTGTTCAGGTGTTTAGGCTGTAGCTGTGTCTAAAGTTCCTATAGAAAAATGAATAGGGAAAGTCCCTTTGGGCCCCCCTTTTTCTCAGCCCTAACTTGATGGATCCACCCAAAACCTTTCAATTTGAAGCTCAGGTGGAAGTACATTTTTTGTGAAGATTTGCCAAACGGTGCTGCATCCGTCACTGGGATAGATAGATAGATAGATAGATAGATAGATAGATAGATAGATAGATAGATAGATAGATAGATAGATAGATAGATAGATAGATAGATAGATAGATAGATAGATAGATAGATAGATAGATAGATAGATAGATAGATAGATAGATAGATAGATAGATAGATAGATAGATAGATAGATAGATAGATAGATAGATAGATAGATAGATAGATAGATAGAACTAAAAACGACTGAAATTTGGCAGCTATTTAGAGCTATGCAACCATAACTACACAGATGCACACTGGTCATGACCTCACACATGATGTTACAGATTAAATCACAAATAGATATGAATTGTGCTTTTTAATCACTCTGGGGGCCTCCCTGAAGCCCCTGTTGATAAGTCTTGCTCCTTACTTCCAAGCTGCACTCATCATGTTCTTCCATGCCACAGGTATCAAATCTGTTTGAGAAAAACCTCACATTAATGGCAGGTGAGACAAATATTTCCGATTTCCAGAAACTAAAAGTGTGTCCATGTGTGATCCCTGCTTGTGGATGGTTCGGAATCCACACAAAGCATGACAGAGAAAGAACCTATCCCAGAAACCCATCACAATTGCACATTTAAAAATGTTTTTGAGCAGTAAATGAAACAAAAGATTGTGAATGGTTTGAAACCAAATGCCCTCACCTGCATAAAGTTAATCGTTAAAAAATCCACTCGACACTATCTTGTAATGCACACATCACAAAAATTATTGAACTAATTAAATGGCCTACTCGTATTAAAGTTCTAACTTCATTACAAGTAAGGTGCAATTTTGTTCTGCAATTTTTGTTACAGTGGATAGCAAAATATAATAAAGGACGTAAAAGAAATCCCAAAATATATTTGTCCACCACCTTGACAAAATCAAGTGAGAGACAACTTTCATGGCGATACGCCATATTGTGCCAACGTTATTAGAAATTATAGAGCTGCTATCACTCACTCCGAAACTATTAATAAGTAAATTGTAAATTGCATTTAAATAGTGCTTACTACCCCTGAAAAGGCAGTGGTGTAATGTTCGAATCTTGAAGCATATCATCCAGCTCTCTGCATGTTAGGTTAACCAAAGGGATGGGGAAACACCAAAAACTAAGTAAAATTCCTACAGGAGTTGGATAACAGCTATATGATATATTGTTGGGTTATAGAACACAAGAATAGGGACTGACTTCTTGAGAAAGCAAGCAGATGCAATGGTCGATAATGTTTGGATGTTCTTTTGATGGAGAAAATGGGGGAGAGACATCCCTGACCATTTTGAAATTCATAAGAGCCTGTGGACTGTGGGCAAAAGGAACAAGCGAATGGCAGAGCCAGGTCTCCACTGGCAAATGCTGACTTGTAGGGGGGAAGGTTACTTTTTCCTTAGTGTTCAGACCAAGATTGCTAGCTTACCTACTGAAGTAAAAATAAAAAAAATGAATGGAATGCTTACATTAATCTCCGCCACTGGTAGTTAGCCCGGCTGCATCCCAGTCCATTGTTTTGTTAATGCCATGCCACCTCAGTTTAGACCCAGCCATATGCAAATCAGCCTTGGTCCTTCTCCAATAGGAGCAGTCCAGCCCAAACTGCCAGGCAAGGCTGTCGCTGAACCGGAACACAGGCAATTCAAGACTAGTTTTGCCCTGACGAGGTATAACTGGGGCTCTTCAGTTGCGTGTAGTCTAGTTCCAGTAGCACAATGAACACTGGAGCAAAGTCTCGGCATACCCATTTTGCTCGGTGCGTGCACGCCATGCCACCTCAGTTTTGGACCTATTTATTTATAAAGTTTTATATAGCGCGAACATGATCCCGCGGGATATCAGAGCGCTTTACAGTTGTGGGGAAAGGAAGATAACAGTTGCAGTACATGTGTCAAATGTAAGTCCAGACAAAATCACATCTCAAAATAGAACTCACAGGGCAAGAACGGTTACAAGTACACAGTATCAGCAGGATAATAAGAGCATAACTGGCACATATCGAGATGGAATAGCAACCAGCGCAAGGGCTTAAATGTCTAAGGCCAATGCATTAGAGCAGACGATCCAGCAACCTATTAAGTTAAGAACTTGTTCATAAGGAATCTTGTTACTTCCAATTTGAAGGCATCCTTGGAAGAGATTCTACGTATTTCAGTTGGGAGGGAGTTCCAGATCTTCGGAGCTGAGCTGGAGAAGGCTCGGTGACATGTTCTCTTTTTGCGAAAGATCTGAGGTTTCAGGAGGAGAGAGTTAGCACTCCTAGAGGGTCTAGCCCCTCCTGATAGTTCCAGTTTTTGTGCTAGATAACTGGGAGTTTTGAAATGGAGGGCTTTGTGAGATAGGCAAGCAATTTTTAGCTGTATTCTCGCTTCATATGGCAGCCAATTTAGGGATTTTAAGACTGGAGAGATGTGCGCATTTCTTTTGGTACCCGTGACCAGTCTGGCCGCTGTATTCAATGAGGCCCTTAGTGGGGCCAAGGTATATTTGGGAAGACCACAGAGCGTAGCACTGCCATAATTAAGTATTGGCAAAACAAGCGCTTGGACCACTTGTTTGAAGTCTGCTTGTGGGAGGAAAGGTTTAAGCTTCCTGAGAATCCTCAACAGGTGGTTAGCTCCCTTGCCTACTTTGCTAATATGAGTCTTCATGTTGAAGTGCTTGTCCAGAGTGATTCCGAGGGATTTAGCTGATTCGATAATGAGGGGGGAGCAGTTGGAGGCGGTGAGGTGATTCAACCAGAGGTCTAGTTTAGGGGTGTGATTTGGAGGAGAGATGAGAAGGAATTCTGTTTTGGAGGTGTTGAGCAGGAGGTGATTCATAGTTAATAAGTTTTGAGTAGCCCATTGTGTAGTGTTGAATGAGGTGATGTTATCAAGGGAGGAGATTTTCAGATAAAGTTGGGTGTCATCTGCATACATATGGAAGAGAATGTCCATGGATTTTAGTGTATTAGCTAGTGGTTCCAAGAACAAGTTGAAGAGTATGGGAGATAGGGCGGACCCTTGGGGGACACCCATGGATACTGGAGATGGCTGAGAGAGAGAGTGATTCGCCTTCACTCTTTGGAATCTGTGATGGAGAAAAGACGAGAACCATTGCAACACTGGACCAGACAGGCCCATCCTGTGCTCTAGGGTGGATAGGACGTTGTCATGATTAACAGTGTCAAATGCAGAGGAAAGGTCAAGGATGATAAGGAGGCACAATTCATTTTGATCAAGCATTTTTAAAATGGCGTCCATAACGTGAGTGAGAGCCCTTTCGGTGCTATGCTCACTACGGAAGCCAGATTGATGTTGGTCCAGGAGATGGAAATTCTCAATGTGAGCACCGAGTTGCGACTGGACGCATTTTTCTAGTTTGGCGAGGGTGGGGATGTTGGAGATAGGACAGAAGTTGTTGAGGTCAGTGCTGTCTGCGGTAGGTTTTTTTAATATGGGTGTTATCTGAGCTGCTTTTAGGCACTCCGGGATCGTGCCTTGTGACAGAGATGCGTTGACAATCTTTGTCCAGATGGGAGATACTACATTCTTGATTTCTTTGGAGATGGAAGGTGGCAACGGGTCGCTGAAATGATTAGAAGGGTTGATACTCTGAAGAATCTTTTAATGTCTCTTTCACTGAGGGGGGTAAAGGTGTCCCAGGAGGCATTGTTCTTGATGCCCAGGCTCAACGGTACTATCGTGTCCGTTAGGGCTGGGCGGGGAGTTGACCCATTGGATATCAGTAGGGCCCGCTTGGTATCCAGATCAATATTGATGAGTCTAGATTTCTCAGTAAAGAAAGCAGCCAGATCATCACATGAGGGGAGGCTGATTTCCGAATCAGGGCGGTTTGGTGCTTCCACCGATTGTTGTTTAACCAGCAGGGTGAATGAAGGAAGTGACCAGATTAGGGCCACCCGGGTCACTCGCGACCACCTCTCAGCCTTCCATACAAATGAAGAGTCGGTCAGACGGTAGAGAATACAAACCAAGTATATGTTTATTCAGATACACTCGAGCGGAGCCCCGTCTGCCCAGTCGCTTAGGGGTGCTGCAGAGAGGAGTGACATCAGAAAACATGGGGATACATTATGCACGATTTAGAACCCCGAAAGGCACGCCCAGACTGGAAATTTCCAGGTGGAGGCAGCTACACAAAGGAGGTACAGAAGGATAAGTTTCGATCCTGAGATCGGGCACATACTATCTCTATGCCAAGGTCATTCTGCCTGCGCCCATCACTGGACTAGTGGGAGCAAGCCTCTATCTAGTGGGAAAGGTATGCGCTAATAAGAACAGTGTATTTATTAGTACAGCAAGGCCCAACCTTGGAGAAAAGGGAAATTACCACAGCTGCTTCTCGCAGAGGCAGAGAGAGAGATTATTTTTGCTCATGGAACAAAATGGCAGCCAAACATAAAATGGTGCCGCTAATGCTAATTTACGCAGAACAATATGCAACAACACAGCAAAGACATGTTTTATAATCTAACAGACCCTCCTTTTACCATTCGCTAACAGTTTTATATGGTGGGCAGAAAAGACATAACATTCTTATAAGCAAAAGGACATCAATACTCGGTTCAATCCATATACTCAATATCAAGAATAGAAGCTGCAAGGGATGATGTAGAAGCAAAGATGCCCTTGTCAATCTGCATCATGTCCTCAATGTTCTTCTGCAAAATGATTGCAGCACTAGTATCATGAACTGATATTTTCTGTTTAGGGGTGAGAACATTTACACAATAGGTGAAACAAGTCGGGAGACAGAGTATACACAGGCAACATGTAAAAATAATACTATCAGCCAGAATCAAAAAGATGTGGATCTTCCAACCCCATGTTGTTAGCATATTCCAGAACCACCCCAATAGGGTCCAAGTACCTGTCTCTTGTTGTATGTCAGACAAAAGTCTATGCAATTTTTGTATAGCTGCATACACACTGGGGGTGTGGTCAGGTATGTAAATGCAACAGCTGCTGCCAATGATATGACAGGCCCATCCCGATCTGCAAGGATGATGTCTAATACCATTCGGTTCTGCAAAGTGACTAATCTCGTAGCCTGAAGCTCAGCAGTGATACTTGTCATTATCCCAGCAGTTGCATTGATAACCCCTTCAACAACTCTTGTTAGCTGACGAATTTGAAGACTATTAGCCATGGGGTCCCAAAAGGGTAGGAGACCCTTTATGGCATCCTCAAACTGTTGTGCGGTGGTATCTGTCTGATCTATACCCTTTGTGTCAACAACCCTTCTGACTCCGGGCAAGTATGTACTCCTACGCTGCAGCTGATGATCTTTATGATAATTGGGCGGGGCAACGTACACAGGGGGAAGGAGGAAAGAGAGGTAACATCTGCCTGACAATTCCCTCGGAAGCCAAAAATGAGCTTGGGATCCATAGACAAAATAGACATTATGCGGTAGGACCAAAGGCAGACTATTGATCGTTCTCAGTCTGTAGGTGAAATTGCATTTACATTCCCCACCTTTAACTCCCCAGTCCCTTGGACACAGAAACTAGCTGTTGTGTTGACCGTGGACACCGGCATCGGTTTGTCCTTAGTAATATTGCGAGCTTGGAAAGATTGAAAATACTCAGAGGTGTTGAACCTTTGGAAATCAGACATTTCCATTCAAAGCCATGTTTCGTTCTTCACTTTTTCATATGCGCTCATACAGGAGTCTGGGGACAATGTACCAAAGGTCCCTTGTCCTGCCAATCCTATGGGAGTAAACCTGTGATTAAAACGTATATACTCTACCACAGTGTGAGAATCAGCAGGTGTCATAACCAGAGTAGAGAGTTGGAAATGGTAGTGCACCATAATGAAGAATTCAAACCAACCTTCACAGCTACCAATATATGACAATAGCATGGACAGCTAATTGTCGCTCTTATGAGTGCCTGAAGGGAACAACACACAAACCCAACAACTGGTTATATTGGAGACGTTATGAGCTGGATGCAACGTTTGTATAAAAACATTATTGGTGTAGGACAACCTATGGGCTGCTTTGTGTGGAGCCAAAGTAACAAAAATGTGCTCAGGAGGAGCGGGCGTTGTACCAACCAAGAAATGTACAGGATACTTCTCTTCTAGAAACCAGGATATTCCAAGTATTGTTATTAGCGTAATCACAACAATTAATATGCAAACTATTTTACTCTTTGTTATCCAACCCCGCACTAAGCGCAGTAGTGCAAATGGCTGTTCCTCCTCCTCAATAGGTCGACCAAGCGGATGCATTTTAGAACAGGAAGTGGAATGCAATAAAACTGATAGCAAAGGTAAGTGTTCCCAGTGTCTGTCAGAGCCTCACTGGTACAGGCTCCAATTGTTCATCAACGTTGGCACACTTGAGCACCGGCGGTGAAGCTTGCTCAGTCCTAAGCACATGATGAATCCCACGTCGCACAGGATAATGTACCCCCCTCCTAGGAAGCACGTTCTATCTATCCTGTCCAATGTCAGAACAGTGCACCAGTCTCACGACACCCTGAACTAACACCGTTGGTACTATAGCAAAGTACACCCTAACTTGCACAGTCCATCCCTGACTACTGACTTCTCCTTTGGTGCACTATTCCTCAACTGAGGGCACAAATTGTACCTGGTAACTCCAGGCACAGAGGGGTCAACAAACAGTGGCTCTTTAATGGCTCGATTTCTGGGGGAACCGCTGCATTTATCACCTCATTATTCTCTGCATCTGTTTGGGTCCACGTTAATTTTGCGTCACTGAAAGGGATGAACTGAGGCACCTTCTCAGATTCAGCATCCCCAATGTCATCCCTCACCCACTGATCATAGGGCGAGACTAAGGTTATCCTGCGGCAATGGCTGGTATGAATCCAGTCCTTTCAGCTAGCAACTTTCACAGTGGAACGAGTTGCCAGGAGGACTTGCTCAGGTCCCTTCCAACGAGGCTCCAAACTCTTCTTCCACTGAAAATTCTTCACTAGCACAAAATCGCCAGGCCAAATGTCATATCCGGGCCCCTCTGGTATAGGTGGAAGGGACTCGCAGACCTGTTGGTGAATAGAACACAAATTTTCAGTTAACTGGTAAAGATAGTCTGTCAACAATGGATACTCAATATCAGTAAATCTGCGAGGGCTCGGGACGGCCCAGACATTTGCCGGGCGTCCAAAAACGACCTTGTAGGGTGACAATACTGTTCTAGAATGTGCTGTTGTTCTTGTCGACAAAAGAGCTGATGGTAAAGCATCTGGCCACTGTAACCCTGTTGTCTCCTGTATCTTTGCAAAATCCAGTTTGAGAGTACCATTGTACTTCTCAACCAAACCTGCTGATTTTGGGTAGTTTGCAGCATGGAATTTCTGTTTTATGTGCAAACCGTCACATATTAACTGTATGAATTTGGCATTAAAGTGACTTCCGTTAGCACTCCAGATCAAATGGGGCAAGCCGAAGCAAGAAAGAACTCCTTCAGGAGAGCCTTTGCAGTCGCAATGGCTGTATTGTCTTTAGTGGGGTAAGCCTGTTTTTATGTTAAAATAATTTGTTAAGCGCACGTTCACCGGGCGGTTTCTTGGCGCTGAGCGTGGTCAGTTGCAGGTACAACAGCAGTGGGTTAGTTGTAAGCTTGGGCGAATAACCATGTTTTGAGTGATTTCCTGAATTGGGTGTAGGAGGTGGCCAGACACAGTTTGGGGGGGGGGGGGGGGGAGTACCAAAATTGAGGTGCCAGGGTCGAGAATCTTAAACCTCTGTGTTTTTTGCGTTTGAATGAGGAAGGGGTCAGCAGGTTCATGTTTGAAGAACGTAGGTCGTGGGAGGGAACATACCGCTGTATTTTAGAGGCAATAAAGGCCGGGCCGCGATCAGAGAGGGCTTTATAGATGGTACAGCCTAATTTGAAGAAGCAGCGTTGGGTCACAGGGAGCCAATGAAGGCTCTTCAACAGAGGTTTTAAATGGTGAGACTTAGGCTGACCATAGACAAGCCTGGCGGCTTGGTTCTGCACCAATTGTAGCCAGCGTAATTGGTAAGCTGGGATGCCGGTATACAGAAAGTTTGCGTAGTCAATGCGCGACATTACCAGGGCAAGAATGACTTGGATCAAGGCCTCAGTGGTTAGAAATCTGCTTATTTTCTGAGTTCTCCGCAGGTAAAAGAAACAAGCAGAGACCACTGAGCTTATCTGGGCCTTAATGGTGAGATCATTGCTGATCACAATTCCCAGGCTTTTAACCGAGCTGACTGGAAGTGGGGGGCACCTTAATAGTCGAGGCCAAAAAATTGGAGTTCCAGGGATTTGCTAGGCCACTAGTGAGAATCAGCTCGGTTTTGTCGGGATTTAGTTTGGGTTGATTGATGTTCATCCAGTTGCTAATGAATTTCATTGTAGAATGAAAGCTCTCCATTGATGAAGGGGATGAGTCGATGTTGGAGCTGGAGGTCATCAGCATAGTTAAAGGTTATGACCTCTCTCTTACTAAGGGCCAGAATCAAGGAAAAAATATATAAATTGAAGAGGAGGGGGAAAGGGATGAGCCCTGTGGTACCCCACATGTCAGTCTTCTCTTAACAGCAGAAAAGCCGGCGAGGCGGACTGCTTGAAAACGGTCACTGAGGAAAGAGGTGATCCACTTCAGCGAAAGACCCCGGATCCCGGCGCATCCGACACGGTCGATCAAAAGGTGGTGGTCGACCGTGTCGAATGCGTCCGATAAATCCAGGAGCACCACGGCTTGCGTGGTGTTCTGGTCGGCCCCCCTTCTTAATTCGTCGAGAGCTACCAAGATGACGGACTCGTGGAATGTTCAGGTCTAAAGCCTGTTTGATGTGAGCCCAGGTAGTGAGATTGCTCTACAAAGGTGCTAAGACAGTTAGCAACATGGGCTTCAAGAATTTTTCCCAGGAAGGGCAGCAGAGATATAGGGCGGAAGTTGCTAGGTGTCGAAGGGTCAGTGCCTGTTTTTTTCAGGATTGGTACGACTTCCGCGCTTTTAAATAAATTAGGGACAATACCTTTGGTAAGGGAGTTGTTTAGAAGCGATATTGGGGGTTCTGGACAGTGAAGAAAGACTTCCCGAAGGATGTGGGGGGACAACAGTCCATTGGGGATCCGGAGCAGACCTTTTTAAGTAGGGAAAAGAAGGCATCTTGGGTAATAAGGGGAATTTGCTCAAGATGATGAAAAGTGGTGTATGAGCACAGAGGATCTGACAATGCGGTGGCCTTGGGGATACTGGATTTAATGATGGCGATTTTTTCAATGAAATATGTTAAGAGAATCGCATAAGGATTGAGACGGAGTGGGTTTCGCAGTGACACGATCTGGTTTGACAAGTTCATCTACTATGGAGAAGATGTCCTTGACTTTATTAGTGGAATCCAAAATTTTAGAGGAAAAGTATTCAGATTTAGTCCTGAGAATGGCGATTTTGTATTCTTTAGGTGCAGATATGAAGATGGCCCTTTTTGTTAGGGCAATAAACCTGTCTCCACTTGCGTTCAGTTTGTCGCAGAGCCAGTTTCTTCGCCTTCAAGTTGTAGGAGACCCAACGTTGGGCGTCATGGGGCCTCTTATTTTTAATTTTCTTCAGGGGGCTATGCTGTCTCTGGCAGATTCCAGCCAGGCGTTGATATTTTCCGCCTGGATGTGAGGGGAATCCGTCTGGGCAGAGGGTGCAGAAACGGCTAGTAAGGAGCAAAATTCTGTGGTGTCTACCCGGCTCCAGTTTCTGGCCATGATATTGCCTGGAGGAGAGACTTTGGGAGGAGGGGTACTCGGGATGGAAAAGGTAATAAAATGAGGGTCTGACCACGTGCAAGGGGAAATTCGTAGATCGGCAATTTCTAGGTTAGATGTCCAGACCTGGTCAAGGGTATGTCCCTTTATGTGGGTAGCTACCTTAATATGCTGGGTGTAGTTCATTCCCGTTAGCTGGTTGGTGAATTCAACAGAGCATGAGCTTTCCCATGCATCATTTGTCCAATAGTTAAAGTCACCAATTATCAACACTCTAGCGTGATTGATAACCAGTTCGGCAATGGCGTTGCCCAATAACTGCGAAAATGTGGGTATGTGGAGTGGAGGTCTATAGAGTAGTGCGCATGTGAAAGAAGAGTGATGGGATTCAAACTTGAGTAAAAGGCTGTAAACTGAAGGGATACCTAGTGATACTAAAGAGGTGAATTTGTGTTTCTGTGATATTACAGCTGCAACCCTGCCTCCGGTTTTGCTCGCCGATCTGTTAGTCTGGAGTATATAATAATTATCTGGGATTGCTGCAAGGATGTCAGGGCTGGACTCAGCTGTCAGCCATTTTTCTGATAGGAAGAGGATATCTGGTTTGTCTGTATCTAAGAGAAAAAAGATTTCAAGTTGATGTTTGACCATCGATCGGGTGTTTAGATAGCAAATTGACAGTTCTTCCCATACCTGACATACGGGATTTGTGGGGGATTTATGATGCTCACCGTTATTTTTGGGGGGCTCCTGACCAAGTGGTTTGGAAGGGGCTATACAGTCTGCGTCCTCTGAGTATGAGGGTCAACGGCCCAGTTCCCCTGAAGCGAGTTTAACTCAAATGCTGAGCAAGCCTCAGCCCATTTACTGAATGTACAAACAACCACCAACACGTACTTCAAATTATTAACCCTTTCCAATTCAATATAGTCCAACTGAAGGACCTCAAAAGGGAACGTAGGTGGTGCAAAATTACCAGGTGGAGTAGGGGTATCTTTTCCAGGATTGTGCATCATGCACACCATGCAATACTTCACTAAATGTGCAGCAGTTTTGGAGATGTTGTCATCCTGCCATACAGGGTCTAACAACTTGCAAATACCCTTAGCACTGATAGGGGCTTGGCCATGGGCCATGGTGACTACAGGAAGAACGTATGCATCTGGCAACATCCATCATTGCTTCCCTGACTTGTCAATCCAACATCCCTCATCATTCAATTGTGCTGTACTTTCTTGCCACACTGCTAACTCCTCCACTGTGGCCTCCCTCTGTATTTCCTTTACATTCTCCAGTGTATCCTCAAACATGGTGACCTCGGGCACCCACCTAGCGGGTACTTGCTACGAATATTCTTCTCATCCTAGTCCGGGCTGTTTCCATAGCTGTCTGATCTGCAAAAGCGTTCCCTTTACCCACATCGTCAGTAACTTTCCTATGAGCACTGCACTTCACTATTGCCAAATTCTTAGGGAGTGTCAAAGCAGACAGAAGCCTATATATGAGATGACTGTGCTTAATCTTTGTCCCATGGGACGTAAGGAACCCTCTCTCTGCCCAGAGTTGCCCTAAATTATGGGCGACTCCAAAGGCGTACTGGCTGTCATTATAAATATTAACAACCAGTCCCTTACTCAATTCGCAGGCTCGAATTAGGGCAATGAGCTCTGTAGCCTGGCCGACTGATAGGGAACTCGTGATGTCACAACTACTGTATGCAGCATAGTAATAGCGCATGCGACCGTTGTAGAGCCTATTGGTAATTTAAAGCAAGAGCCATCGACATATAGTTCCCCTTGGGGGTCAGATAAGGAAACATCAGTCAAGTCTACCCATCCTTTGTCTCTTCTTCCGTCCGGAAGATACAATCATGTATGTCAATCTCCTTATTCTCAGAAGGGAGGGGTAGTAACGTGGCTGGATTCAGAGTGACACATCGTTTGATCGTAATATGCTTAGCAAAGAGTGTCAATTCATAACCCGTCAGACGTACACTGGTGAGGTGCTGTGTCTTGGTCTTATTCAAAAGTGTATCCACAGCATGGGGTACCATGACTGTGAGATTAGCATCAAGTATGAGTCCAGCCGATTGCCTTATCGAGAGAGCCACAGCCGCGATTGCTCTTAGACAGCTTGGGAGGGCTCTTGCGTCAAGGTCAAGAACAGCAAAGAAATAAGCACACGGCCGTTGCTTACCTCCAAATTTTTTGTGTTAGAACAGAAAGCGCACAATTAGCTCTCTCATCAACATATAATAAAAAATGGCTTGCTATCGTTAGGCGTGCCAAGCACTGGAGCCAAACAAAGCACATTTTTTAATTGCTCAAAATACTGCTGACATTCAGGCATCCAAGGCAGGGGTTCATGCACATCTTTAATAGTCAAAGCAAGCAGGGTTTGTAGAATGGGCATTTTAACAATGATACTGATGCGCTCAGGGGTCAATCTCCTACCCTCCTTCAACAGTAGGTGACCCCAGTAGGTGACCTCCTGTTGACAATACTGAAATTTGGAAAGGGATACATTATGGCCATGTTGAGCTAAATGTAACAGCAATTTAACTGTACTGTCTCTGCAACCTTGTTCTGTATCCGAGGCGATGAGCATGTCATCGACATACTGAAGTAATACATTACCTGTAGGCAGCGACAAGGAATCCAGCTGACCTTTCAATGCCTGACTATGGATACTCGGACTCTCTGTATAGCCTTGAGGAGCGCGACAGAATCTAAAGCTTCTATCAGCCAGGGTTAACCCAAACAGATACCTGCTGTCAGGATGAATGGGAATACTGAAGAACACGTTTTTCAAGTCAATGACAGAAAAGTATGTAGCAGAGGAAGGAATCATTGTCAAAAGAGTCGTAATGTCAAGCACCACCGGAAACTGGGGAAATACTATTTTGTTAACTTCCTGCAAGTCAATCACAAAGCGATAAACATCTGCATGATTATCAGAGGAACCTGGGGGTGCCCTTTTGAGAATCAGGAGAATAGGGTTATTACAAACATTAGCAGTTGTCTTCTCAACCACTCCTTTCTCAATCAAGTCCTGTATAATTTGCAATAAAGCTTGCTCACCTGCCTGCGGTATTTTATACCGAGGGATGCGAGGTAAAATAGCATTGTCTTTAACACGGATCGAAACTAGTGGTATATGTGACAATGTTTAACCACAGAACCCCAGGGAAGACCTGGGGAAGGGAACTAGAGGCACGGATGCTAGGAGTAGGCAGCCTCCAAATCATAATGTTTAACACAAAAAGAGCCGCTCCTAGTATGATGACCTAAGTGCTATAGTGATTACAGTGTTAACTTGTGAGTGCAGGCATCTCACAAAAAGTGAAAGACTGGTCTCACACACCACCTGGTGTCATGCTTCATCATTGACCAGTCCTTGCCCTCTAAAAACCTGGTTTTATAGAGGGCGGGCGTACACCTGAAGACAGGGATGCACTTCTAAAGCTAAGTGGGGGCCTTTACAAAAAAAGTGAGGTTAAAATGCCATTACAGATGTCATACTTAATTTAATGTAACTGGCATATGTATGGTGTTTAAAATAAATGGTCGGTGTGTTGGGGATTCTATTGTCCCCCCCACCGTACTATAAGTGGTGAGCATGTTTCTGCCTGTTGGTCCCGAGGGGTCCGTGGCATTCATCAGGACCTATACTGCATAAATGGGCTCCGCCCTTACCGTACTATGTTGGTGAGGGTTCTACTTGGTGGGGTGAACACTTTCACATGCCGCCGTATGCGCGGCTAAAGCTTACGACTATAGGGAAAGAAAACAAAAGTGAAGTCCAGTCACAAGTGAAACAGTAACATGTCTGGTAGAGGTCATCTGGTTTGCCACATACTCATGCCAAATTTAAGTGTGTGGCTATAAGTGCATCAAGGTGTGACATTCATCTGTGCACTTAAAATAAAAATGTGGAACACGGTCCCCAATGCTTACCCTAACTGCTGGGACCTAACTAGACCCATAGGAAAGTGAGGAGGGGAGACCCCTTTGGTCAAGCGCTAATTAAAGAGGAGAGAAGAGAGAGAAATCCAAGGGGGTTAAAAACATGTCCCAGTAGTGTTCTGGGTACTGTTGTGCTCAAGATGATGCCACCAGCTAGACATACGCCTGGAGTATGTTACCAAAGATAGCCAACACATTCATCCATCCCACACATGCTCTTACTGTAAATGTGGAGAACTCCCGCCTCTGCACCTGTATCCGATCTTCTCGCTTCCTCGCTGGTGAATGAGGGACATAACTGCACGCTATTTAATGAGGGACATAACTGCGCGCTATTTATACCCTAACGTGTCAATACGCGATCGCTAATTATGGCTAATTGGTGAGGATACGGTGTCGAGAAGACGTGCTTGGAGAATGGTGCCTGACCTGTCTGACGTTTGTTAGAGACCACGACGGCCCTTAAAAGGACATCCGCTGTCCCAGTGGTGGCTCGCCTGAGTGTTACAAATAAACAACAAAATGCCAATACTGATGAACAATTTTCCTTTTTAAGTACCAAACAATGTGACCACAAGACCTTTTGTCTCTGTTTGAATCAATCAAAATGTATTTATTCACATAGTCATTTGTATGGATTATTGAAAGTCATAAAATTCAAAAACATACCAAAATATTTAAAAACACCACATGTCACTATATATCTGACACCACCATCCACACCTTTTTCAACTCACTGCTTAGGTTCATCACAGTTCTACAGTTCTACAATCTTACCACACTCATTCCATCAGCCTCACACCCATACTCACTACAACACACAGGCACTCTACAAATAGCATAAATAATTTGGAACAAAAAAGACCAAAGGTGAATTAATTTCAACAACACAATGCAAAATTGAAAACAATTTGCACAATTGTAAACACTCAATTGGTCACAAACAGGTTGACGCGTTTCGAACACCCAAACACAGTATGCGGGGTTCTCCTCAGGACCGACAAGCTGCAAAAAAGAAACAAAAACTCTCTATAATTCTTTGAGCCAAGGTAACCCCTCACTTTTCTTCTACCCCCAAGAGAAACCACACACTTACCTCAATTTCATAAATAGATCAGCCGATCTATGTTTCTGCTGGCAACATAATTCTTTATCTGCAACAACAACATAGCACCCTATAAGAACAACCAATACTTGCTGTACTAGTTATTATTAAAATGGGGCGGACCCACAAAATATCTTACTTTTATGGCAGTCGTGGACAGATTTCCTGTGTATCTCGCTCTGTTCATACCAGGCCGGGACATTTTCCCTGTGGTAAGAGGAGGGATCTGAGTATGTGCATATAAACGCGTGAGATTGCGATCATTAACCCCTTCGATGCTTGTGACGGAGCGGTTCCGTCATGCGCGACGGTCGCGCTGTGCGCATGACGGAACCGCTCCGTCACGGCCCCGCCCGCGCACGGAACCTTCAGCACGGCGCGGAAATCCGCGCCGCGCTGAAGGGGTTAAGAAAGACCTGAACTTACTTTAAAAAGCGTTCCAGGCTGAGCGCACCGAAGGTGGTGATGGGCCATTGCTACTATTCTTCGTTTTAGCCTTTCTAAAAGAAAGAGAGACGGAAGGACCCTTAGTTAGCCCTTAAATCTTAAAGGAAATTAGATGCCTAATGTTTTATAAAGACAGGGCAAAGCTAATATCTAAACATGCCGGGTCGGTAATCTAATTGCCGCTTCTGTGGAAAAGTAGGTCTGTTATCTTGCCATTCACTCCGCCATTTTGTGCTATACCCTTCATGACTGACCTTCTCTCTCTTTCATGATCACTCTGGAGCTCCATTTTTGACCTCCCACATTCCTGCACGGACGCTCACACCCTGTTTATGCTTTGACCTGCCACAAACTGACCAGCCCATGCTCAACCATTCGGACAGGGAGTTTCCCAGATGTTTATCGTCCTCACCCTGCACACTATGCCCTGCAGGCGTCCAACAGCTACCATCTGCAGGCCTATCAGATTGACCTCTGCTTGCTGTGTAATCATTCCTCTCGCCTGTGCCCTGCAGGGGTCCAACAACTACCATCTGCGGACTTATCTGATCGAACTTTACTTGTCGTATAAACATGCTTTTCGCCTACACCCTGCAGGGGCCTCACCGCTACCATCTGTGGTCTTATCAGATTAACCTTTGTTTGACATATAATCATGCCTTTTTCACCTATGCCCTGCAGGGGCCAAACAGCCACCACCTGCTGATTGTGTCATAACTGACCATTGCTTGTCTGTAAATTATTGGTGTTTGTTATTGTTCACCTAGCACGCACAGGGTGGGGATGAAGGGTATATAAGGTGCAGAAGCAAAGCACTCAGGAGATTGCCTCCTCAGACAAGCTGCGGGTGTCTGTTGCCGATGCTCTCTCTCCATCTCATGAGATTGTAATAAATATCTCGGCGCTCCAGTGTTGGTCTCAGTTTGTATCCCGGACCCGTGGACGAAGGGAGGACCCTGCACCTTTGGGTGGTCCCCCAAAAGACCCCCAAATCAACAATTGGTGCCCAAACGTGAGGCCCGATCAGCGACGCGGCTGCCCGGTCGAGGGGTCCCGACGAGGAAGTTGAACGGACGGTGGTGGGGCATGCCTAGGCGAAAAAGACCCTCGTCCTCGTAGCCACCACCCGACCTTCACTACATCCAAAAAGACCCCCGCAAGTGGCTCCGGTCCTGACTCGAGCCCCCGATAGACTTGGACGATCATTGCAGTAAAGAGACAGCCTGGAGAACAAGACAAAGGATTCTGGTAGGGTCGCTGGTTTGTGACACATTTTTGTTATTTGTTTGGTTAGCTGGTTTTCTCCGGTAAGAAGTCACTCTTTGCAAAGAGTGATACTGGGTGGGTAATGTGGACTTTTTGTTTTCGAACTAGAAATTTGTAGAGACGTTTTTTAACATTGAAAACCATGCCCGCGTTTAGTAAATTTGCACGATGGTTTGGTTGTTTTATATCTCGATCGAGGGTGTTGGTAGATAGTCAGCCGGCTCCCCCGGAAGGTACCTCAAGTAAGGATATGTACATAAAATACGTTATTTCTCCCATGATGTATAATTCATAAATGCATAAATACAAATCCAAGGATAAAGAGACTCAGTGGCCCATATATGGTTCTTTTGAATCTCACAAAATTGAGGCTGTAGAAATACAGCTCTTTAGACGAAGGTCGTGACAAGCTATGTTTGACGCCCTGGGCCAATGGAAAAAGGAGGGAGCTGAAAGAGAGAGAAGGGCTCAGGCGAGGCTACAGAAAGAGGGTCGAAAGAGCGATAAACAGATATTAATAGAATTACAGCAGGAAAACGTTGCATCCAATCTTGCGTGCACAGACAGAGAACACAGGTTGAATGTGTCTGGTCAGTATCCTGTGTGTCATACACCACTAGCGCAAGCAGACCCCGATGAAGAGGAGCTTCTCCTCCATCCATTGCCACCACCGTACCATGTCCCTCCCCATCCTATCCCACGGCCGGCCGATGGAAATGTACCCTCCGGAAATGCATAACCCCTGCCTCCCGATCCCACTGCCCCTCCCGCTCAATCTGACCCCGAGACCACATCTTCTGCTCTATCCCACACACCCCGGATTACATCCGCACAGAAACAGGCCTTGGATGGTCTAGTTTGCACCTTCCTGGAGGATCTTTTCACCTCTAGCCAAGTCCGTGCTATCTATGAGGCCTATGCACCACCTCAAAAGGGCTACTTACTACAACAATTTGCTTATGAAGTATTCTCTCTTTATGAGAAATGCCATGAAGTGACACCAGCAGACCATGTTAGAGGATTGTATCGTAAGTTGACAAAGGGGGGAGGAAGTGCTGAGGAAAGTAACAGTTTGTTAGCACTCACGCTACAAATGATGGAGGGTCTAAGGAGAGACCAGGAGGAAGAGGAAAAGCCACTAGTAATGGAGGGTGCGACTGGAGGTCGTATGGCACCAATAAGGGAAGCAGCTCCAGTCTTTGTCCCCGCTCGAGGGGCAGGTAATGCTGAGGGGCTGGATAGTCCAGATGCCAAAAGTAGGACGTTATATAATTTGGTGTACACTCCGTGGCTTTGAGCTGACATCTTAGCTTTCAAAAAGGACTTGTCTGACCGCGGAAGAATCCTACGGGATTCTACGAAGGGCTGGACACGGTAATTACCACTTATACGATGACACTGACTGACATGGATCAGTTCTTTGGGTTAATTCTACCCCCAGATATTTGGAGACCCGTAAGGAAAGTTGACGATGAGGCCTTGTTCAAACATAAGTGGGAGGATTTGACGACAATGGATAGGGACAGAAAACCAGGTGAAAGGACTGCAGAAGCTATTTTAGTGCTGCCAGGTAACATAGTAAAAAAATTGAAGGCCACAATTCCAGCTAGGAAAGTAGATTGGACAGCCATCACTGCTTGTAAACAAACATCTGAGGAAACTACATCTGACTACTTCTCCCGCCTCAGCCAGGTGTTTATTGACTATAGTGGACAGGACTCGACGACTGAGACAGGTCGACCCTTACTAGTTCAGACTTTTGTTAAAGGATTGTCGGCACCCATCTCCACAAAGTTACAGAGTAGCGAAAGCACGTGGCCTGCTGCAACACCCACACAGATCTTGACTATGGCCCAATATTATGAACATCTACAGAATAAGATAGAGGAGGAAAACGATAAGAAAAGAAAAGAACTTAAAGAAAAAGTAATGCTTTCCCAAATAAGCATCAGCGGGGGAGGAAACGGTAGAGGTCCACAGTATAATTATATGCCCACAACTGCTGGAACACACCCACCTCCACGTCAACTGTCCCAGGACCAATGCGCATATTGTAAGGAAACAGGCCACTGGCGCGCAGATTGTCCTCTTTTACAGCGAAATACAATGGGTCGGGGAAGGGGACTGAGTAGAGGTAGAGGAAGAGTCCCACCCTCCAACGGACAACGCCCCAATGTCTTCGATAACAATAGACAGGCTTTTGCACACGATTTTTCTGGTGACCACTTCCTCGACAATGAATTTGCATGAGACAGCCAGGGACAGGGAAAGGAACCAGTGGAACTTCCAGTTGATCAATCAGGGCCCTATGTCACAGCTTCAGTGGTTGGAACTCAGGGCAAATTCTTGGTCGACACAGGAGCCTCTAGAAGTGCCCTCTCACATAAGCTGATTCCTAGGGTGCCCCTGTCTGGCTTATCGGTCACATCTGTAGGATTTGACGGCACGCCCTCCACCAAACCCCTTTCTACTGAGGTGCCCCTGGACATACAGGGGAACGCAGTGATGGCCTCTTTTCTGCTCTCCCCAAACTGCCCAGACAATTTGATGGGCATTGATCCCTTAAAGAATTTCAGAGCCAACATTCGCTGTTCTCCTCAGAATGTCAGAGGCATACTGTTTGATAATGATTGCCCCCTTGGTTATGAATCCCGCCTTTATTGTCTCACTGATTCCGAACAGCAGGATTTGTCCCAGTTACCGGACACCCTGTGGGCCATCATGGACACCGACGTGGGGGAGATTGTGATGGATCCTGTCCACATAACAGTAAAACAGAATGCACCTCTTCCTCACCTCCCTCAGTATAAAATTTCTGCAGACGACGAAAAGGCTCTCATGACTATAGTACAGGATATGATTGCAGCTGGGGTAGTTGAGGAAGTTCAGTCTAACATTTGCAATAGCCCCATCCTTCCAGTTTTGAAACGTACATCCACTTCTAAGAAAATATACTGTTTTGTCATTGACCTCCGCGCAATTAACAAAATAGTGGTCCCACAATATCCTGTGGTCTCTGACATAACAACTATATTTACAATGATCCCCTCAACTGCAACTACCTTCACAGTAATAGATTTCAAAAATGCCTTTTTCTCCATACTAATACATCCTGAGTCACGCTATCTTTTTGGTTTCACCATAAAAACAGATCGTACAGATTCTGTCGGGCTCCTCAAGGGAATACCGAAAGCCCTAGCATCTACAGCCAGGCCCTTAAACAACAGCTCGACCAAATACAGTTACCACCCGGCGCTGTTCTCATCCAATATGTCGATGACATTCTGTTGGCTGCAGACACTCCGGCCCTGGCTCGCACTGCCTCTCTTACTACACTGCGCTTTTTGGCATCACAGGGCCATAAGGTTTCCAAGAATAAGCTACAGTATTGTAGACAGCAGGTGACCTACCTCGGCCATCTGCTGTCTAAGGAGGGACGTACTCTCACACCTGACCGCATCCAAACAATACTACACCTTTCCTCTCCCACCACCCAAAGAGATGTTTGTGCACTAATTGGTCTCACTTCCTTTTGTCGCCAATGGATACCGAATGTTTCCCTCATAGTTAAGCCACTCCTTGCTTTGCTTACAAAAGACACACCCACACCTCTTCCTTGGACACATGAACACGACCAAGCCTTTCAAGACTTATGCCACGCTCTTTGCTCTGCACCAGTATTGGGCACACCTGATTACTCTAAACCCTTCTGCCTCTACACCCATGAGTGCTCAGGATGTGCTCTCTCAGTCCTGACCCAAATTCACGGCACCAAACAACGCCCATGCGCTTACTTTTTGGCCACCCTAGACCCTGTGGCCCGAGGTCTGCCCTCTTGCCTTAGAGCGGTTGCAGCAGCGGCCGTCTCTATCCGACAAAGTGAAGGGATTGTGTTAGGAACTAGATTGACGGTATTAGTTCCACACGCAGTCAACATATTACTGAATCAGACAAAGACACAACACCTCACTAGTGCACAACTAACAGGATACAAACTTACACTGTTAGCACCCCATATCACGCTAAAGAGATGTGCGACCTTGAATCCTGCCACACTCCTGCCCACACCAGATCCTGAAATCCCAGACATTCCACATGACTGCCTCTTTCGAACAGAAGAACAGACTAAGGGACGGGTAGACTTAAAAGACACCAATCTCACGGAACAGGATGGGCAATTGTGGGTGGACGGATCTTGTATTAAACTATCAAACGGTACCACATCTGCTGCCTATGCCGTCTCCACTACCAATACCATTGTTGAGACTGCACGCATACCTCAGAAATCGGCCCAGGCCGCAGAACTTATAGCTCTCACGCGCGCTTGTATCCTTAGCCAGGATCTCGCTGTCACCATCTATACCGACAGCCAGTACGCCTTTGGAGTGGCCCACAGTTTTGGTATCCTTTGGAAGGAGAGAGGGTTCTTAACGTCACATGATACGCCCATTCAGCATGGTGACTTAGTCACTGCATTGCTCCAAGCATTGACACTACCCAGAACATTAGCTATTGTTAAATGCAACGCACACAAGAAGGTCACAGACGAAATAGGATTAGGAAATGCCTTTGCTGATGAGACAGCCCGGGCTACAGCACAGGAAAGAATATATATCCCTATGTACATAGTAAAATCCCAAGCAGAAAAGTGGCATGATGTTAGACAACAGATCCGGGACATCCAGTCGATCCAAAGATGCAAAACTTTGGAAATTGCCAAATGCTTATCTCCTCCCATTGTTGAACATGACTCATTTGCCAGCACACACCAATGCTGCCACCATGACTAAAATATTACAGGAAGTGTGGGATAACCACCAACTCCGGTCTACCGCCTCCAGGCTGGTCCAACAGTGTTTGGTTTGTCTTCGCTACAATGTAGGTAAAGGGACTCGGGTACCTCGGGCAGGATATGCCATCCCCACAACACCTTTTGAAGTGCTGCAAATGGATTATATCCAAATGGAACGATGCAACAACCTTAAATATGTTTTGGTGGTTGTTTGCGCATTCAGCAAATGGGTGGAGGCTTACCCGGTTAGAGACAACACTGCCCTAACCACCGCCAAGATATTGCTGAAGGAATTCTTTCCCCGCTACGGCCTTTGCCGAGTCCTATGGAGTGACAGTGGGAATCATTTAATTGGAGAAATAGTCAAGCATATACTATCAGGATTAGGGGTTCAACAAAAATGTCATGCAGTCTTCCACCCCCAATCAGCAGGCCTAGTGGAAAGATACAATGCCACGATCAAATCCAAACTAGCCAAAATAGTAGAAACTACAGGGCTAAAATGGCCAGATGCGCTACCACTGGCCCTTCTATCAATAAGATCTGTCCCGCATTCCCGCACCTCATTGACTCCGTATGAGGTGGTCTTTGGACGCCCAATGAACATCTGGGGCACACCCCCTGCTACCACCTTGTCTGATTCACCTTGTGAATTGTTGAGTGATTATTTGTCCGTACTTACATGAACTTTGTCTTCCATTCATCAGCAGGTCCAGGAAGCATTGCCTGATCGATCCACCGGGCCGGGACATGCCATCCGACCGGGCCACTTTGTTATGGTACAAAACTTTGCTTGAAAGAAGACGCTGGAATCCCGGTGGAAAGGGCCCCTGCTAGTCCTTCTGACCACTAGAACGGCCCTGCGAGTGAAAGGCAAGAAATCCTGGATCCATGCTGTGCACTGCCGGAAGATCCCCAGCATCACTCAAACTGATCCTACCTTGTCCACCTACAAGGAAGTTCTAACGTGCGACCCCCTGTGTGTGGTCTACCTGAACCAGAACTGGAATTATTCAAAGATAACACCGTGCCAACTAAAGAAAGATACAACCTATGCCCACGCACGGCCTCTGGAGCTCCAGCGACCGGACAGGGGAGGTGAGCCAAAAGTCGCAGGGCGGTAGTATTATCTGGAAGGGTGGGTTGGTACTCCAGGTAGCGGGGTACTGAGAAGCCTAGCCAGGAGAAGCAACCACCAGCTACCGGCGATGCGTAGGGCTCACCTTTTCTCTCCAACAGCTGTACAGCCCAAAAGAAGACTGATTATGACAAACAAAGAAACCATGGAACTTTCCAACAAGAAGATAGCACTATGTAACAAACTGCATAATAACAGGTCAATAGCTTTGACGACAGTTCTCCTCCTCACTATTATCTTTGTCATCCTCTTCTGGATCCTAGAGGAAGGGGCACCAGCCAAGGATACTATATTGCCCACTGATGCCACGCCTCCTAAACATTCCCATGTCTCCTTGTCCCCTTATCTCCAAAATAGGCGACAAGAGTTTTGGAACAACACCTTCAACCAAATGTTGAATCAACATAATGAGGTATTGAATAAAATGAACTGTTGGGTCTGTGGTCTCCTGCCTCACTCCACGGAGAATAACATTCCCTTCCTCCCTTACTCTTACTCTATACACGCCTCTTGCGCTGCCTGGATGTCGCTCATCATGGGCGCCCATCGGTCCAGCGGCCTTGCCGACATCACTCTCCAACAATTGCAAGATGAGTTCTGGCAGAGCAAAACGGGCAATGCTGTTTGTCCAAAAAACAATTCTACACGCATGTCTGAGGATGAGAAGGAGGAAATGCTGGTATTCGACTCTACCAGTAGAATACGCTTCTCCAGCTTCAAAGCAAGGACACCCGCCAAGCGGACCCCACCGCTAGCTGTTGTTCGCATTCCTGGACTAATGTGTATCAGAGGCTTAGGTATTGAGTACGTTGGGGACAGCTCTTGTGTCGTGACAACAACTCTGAATACGACATCTCCACCGCCCCTTGTTGCCTCCCCAAACACCTACTTCGTGTGTGGAACAAAGACCTACACTTGGCTTCACGAGAACTGGGGAGGCACATGTTACATAGCTTTCCTCCTTCCCCCTGTCTACATTGCTTCTCCTCTTCATCATCGCGCCCGCCGCAGCAACGATGTGGGTGAACAAACAGACACAACCTCTCAACAATTCCTGAATGCCATGAAGGGCATCCTTCCCTTCTGGGGACCAATGGCAAACAGCGGAGCCATTCGCCACCTCACCAGAGTCATGGAAGCCACTGTCAACATCACAGCTGGTATTTTGGCCACCAACACTGCGGAGCTCCAAGCGGTACGCCTCGTCACTCTACAAAATCGCATGGTCCTTGATGTCATCCTAGCTGACCGTGGAGGAGCATGTCGCATCATCGGCACCAGCTGTTGCGTGTATGTTCCGGATCATTCGTCATCTGTCTACGAGGCTATTTCCGCACTCCATCGAATAGCCTCTGACCTCCATCAAGATACAGACCCATGATCCCTTGGTTCTTGGATATGGCAACTTCTGCTGACATGGAGATGGAAGGTTCTAATGATCATCCTGATACCTCTTGCCCTGGTTCTCTTTTGTTGTCTTTGCCTTCAATGTGGTCCTCCACTCTGTGGCCTCTGCGCAAATACTATCAAGTCAGTCCCCGTAAATGCACAGGTCAAGAACAATAAAATAAGGACTGAATGTGAGACACAGCTATTGATGAACATTGTAATTGACTAAAAAAAAAAAAGGTTTCGCTTATGGCAAAAGGAGGGACTGTGGAAAAGTAGGTCTGTTATCTTGCCATTCACTCCGCCATTTTGTGCTATACCCTTCATGACTGACCTTCTCTCTCTTTCACGATCACTCTGGAGCTCCACTTTTGACCTCCCACATTCCTGCATGGACGCTCACACCCTGTTCGTGCTTTGACCTGCCACAAACTGACCAGCCCATGCTCAACCAGTCGGAGAGGGAGTTTCCCAGATGTTTATCGTCCTCACCCTGCACACTATGCCCTGCAGGCGTCCAACAGCTACCATCTGCAGGCCTATCAGACTGACCTCTGCTTGCTGTGTAATCATTCCTCTCGCCTGTGCCCTGCAGGGATCCAACAACTACCATCTACGGACTTATCTGATCGAACTTTACTTGTCGTATAAACATGCTTTTCGCCTACACCCTGCAGGGGCCTCACCGCTGCCATGTGTGGACTTATCAGATTAACCTTTGTTTGACATATAATCATGCCTTTTTCACCTATGCCCTGCAGGGGCCAAACAGCCACCACCTGCTGATTGTATCATAACTGACCATTGCCTGTCTGTAAATTATTGGTGTTTGTTATTGTTCACCTAGCACGCACAGGGTGGGGATGATGGGTATATAAGGTGCAGAAGCAAAGCACTCAGGAGATTGCCTCCTCAGACAAGCTGTGGGTGTCTGTTGCCGATGCTCTCTATCCATCTCATCAGATTGTAATAAATATCCTTTCTCTCGGCGCTCCAGTGTTGGTCTCAGTTTGTATCCCGGACCCGTGGATGAAGGGTGGACCCTGCACCTTTGGGTGGTCCCCCAAAAGACCCCCAAATCCACACTTCTTCGTCAATCTTCGGGACATACCTTTTGGTTATGAGTCTCCCATCGCTACATGCTCCGTGTTGTATCGAAGTTGCGCGGCACCGCGGGTGTTCGCTTCCGCGTTAAGACCGGAGCGGAAGTTCTTTTACGATGTTGGCTCAACGCGTAGCGTCCTGAATCCTGGAAGATGGAGTCCATCTCATCAATGCGCCAGTACTGTCAGAGACTTGGTAAGCGCCTATTTAGTTGTCACTCTTACCTTTGGAAATTTTAAACAAAGGGTGCCTCTCTCCATCGTGTACCATACCGCATTAAATTAGCTAGTGCTCTCTCAAATCACATTGTGGCTCACCGATCTGTACTACTGTCTTAAAATGAACACCAAGTGTCCCGTCCGCATCGATATTCTGACCTGTTACGTAGGTCTCTGTGCCAGTTGTCTAGTAGCTATGTTGTTGTCTATTCCGTCCGGATGCACAACAACAGTTTGTCCTAATGGTGGAATGTGTTGCTGCATGAATTTGTCTGGACTGTGTTGACAGTCTAAACATATTATCACTTCTTATAGAGCTCTGATAATTCGTTTAATCCATCAATTGCTGAATTAAATTTTACAATACACGACTGAAGTGATGAGACAACTAGGAGAAGTTGAATGTTACAGAAAAATTCCAAAAGACCCGACCTAGGAGCTCCAAGGCCAGCTTTTAGAAATGCTAAAAAATGGTTTTGAACAGGAGTTCTTGGCCAAAAAGGAATATTAATACCTGCAAAACAAACATCCCAGAACGGCGCTCTTGTATGTACTACCAAAAATACATAAAATTGAGACTTTACCACCCAGACGACCGATCGTCTCCGGATTTGAATCATTGATGGAGGCGATTTCAAAATTTGTTGACCATTTTTTAAAACCATTTATGATTGAAGTTCCTTTCTTTCTTCAAGACACCACCGATTTTATCAACAAATTGGATTCTATGAAATCTGACCAAAGAGAACATCTTTTGGTCACATCGGACGTAGTGTCCTTATATACCCAAATTCCCCAGGATGAAGGTCTGGCTGTGATTAATTGCTTTTTGGACAACAGAATAAAACCAGTACAAATACCAACAGATTTTATAGTTGAGCTGGCAAGCTTTGCGCTTAAGAAGAATTACTTCAACTTCAATGGCGACTTCTATTTTCAAGTGAAGGGAGTAGCTATGGGGTGTCCCTTCGCCCCTGAGCTAGCTGTACTCTTCATGGCTAAATATGAAGAAACATCCATATACAACAACAATCCCTTCTCTCAATTTATTGGGAGTTGGGTAAGATTTATCGATGACATATGTTTGGTGTGGACAAGTAATGTTGAAAACTTGTTAAAGTTTCACGAATGGCTGAATAGTAGGTCAGCTGACATCAAATTCAGTATAAACCATTCGAACATCAAAATGCCATTTCTTGATGTTGAGGTGTATGCAGCAGAAGGCAGATTGGTAACAACATTGTTTAAAAAATCTCCAGATAGGAATAAAGCATTGCACTTCTCAAGCAACCATCCGAAAAGCTTAAAAGAAAATTTGCCCAATGGACAATTTTTAAGGAGAAGACGAAATTGTACATACAAAGATACCCCAAAACATTACTAAAAAGGGCAATGAAAAGAGCATGGGGGACCCCGCGTGAGGCACTTTTGGAGAGAAAAGAAAAAACAGCCATGGAAAGAATTGTATGCGTTTCAACTATTTGTCCGAATTAGAATCTTCTGAAAAAGGTTATTCACCTGAACTGGCACTTGATTAAAAATCTAGATAAGTCTTTGGCTCTACTCCACTCTTTGCATTTAAAAAATATAGGAGTATTTCTAATCAAGTGGTAAGAGCTGCAGTACCACAAACAAGGATAAATACACTACGAGACTACATAGGCCTTCCCCCTGTGATTGGACATCATAAATGCGGGATGTGTTTATGTTGTGAATCCACCCAGGAAGGTGTGTTGTTCACACAAAACTCCATTCATTGAAAAATTTAATCTTTTACCCACTGTAAATCGAAAAACGTAGTCTATGCTGTTTTGTGCCCATATAGGAAACTATACACAGGCAAAACAAATCAAGAAGTGAGATATAGAATCTCACAACACAAATCAAGGATTCGCAAAAATGTGAAGACGGCACCCTTAGTGAACCACTTGAAACTAAATGCACATAGAGAGAAGCACCTACAATGGACGGTCATTTCTAAAGTCGAACAAGATGTGAGAGGGCGGTGACTTAGAACTAAAACTGATTCACAGAGAAGCTATGCTGATTGTAAAATTCAATTCAGCAGTTGATGGTTTGAACGAATTATCAGAGATCTATAAGTTGGGATAATATGTTTAGACTATCAACACAGTCCAGACAAATTCATGCGGCAACACATTCCACCATTAGGACACGCTGTTGTTGTGCATCCGGACAGAATAGACAACAGCATAGCTACTAGACAACTGGCACAGAGACCTATGTAACAGGTCAGAATATCGATGCGGATAGGACACTTGGTGTTCATTTTAAGACAGTAATACAGATCGGTGAGCCACAATGTGATTTGAGGGAGCACTAGCTAATTTAATGCGGTATGGTACACGATGGAGAGAGGCACCCTTTGTTTAAAATTTCCAAAGGTAAGGGAGACAACTAAATAGGCGCTTACCAAGTCGCTGACAGTACTGGCGCATTGATGAGATGGACTCCATCTCCCAGGATTCAGGACATATGCGTTGAGCCAACATCGTAAAAGAACTTCCGCTCCGGGCTTAACCCGGAAGCGAACGCCCGTGGTGCCCCGCAACTTCGATATACCACGGAGCACGTAGCGATGGGAGACTCATAACCAAAAGGTATGTCCCGAAGATTGACGAAGAAGCGGCAATTAGATTACCGACCCGGCATGTTTAGATATTAGCTTTGCTCCGTCTTTATAAAACATTAGGTATCTAATTTCCTTTAAGATTTAAGGGCTAACTAAGGGTCCTTCTGTCTCTCTTTCTCTTAGAAAGGCTAAAACAAAGAATAGTAGCAACGGCCCATCACCACCTTCGGTGCGCTCAGCCTGGAACGCTTTTTAAAGTAAGTTCAGGTCTTTCTTAATGATCGCAATCTCACACGTTTATATGCACATACTCAGATCCCTCCTCTTACCACAGGGAAAATGTCCCGGCCTGGTATGAACAGAGCGAGATACACAGGAAATCTGTCCACGACTGCCATAAAAGTAAGATATTTTGTGGGTCCACCCCATTTTAATAATAACTAGTACAGCAAGTATTGGTTGTTCTTATAGGGTGCTTTGTTGTTGTTGCAGATAAAGAATTATGTTGCCAGCAGAAACATAGATCGGCTGATCTATTTATGAAATTGAGGTAAGTGTGTGGTTTCTCTTGGGGGTAGAAGAAAAGTGAGGGGTTACCTTGGCTCAAAGAATTATAGAGAGTTTTTGTTTCTTTTTTGCAGCTTGACGGTCCTGAGGAGAACCCCGCATACTGTGCTTGGGTGTTCGAAACGCGTCGACCTGTTTGTGACCAATTGAGTGTTTACAATTGTGCAAATTGTTTTCAATTTTACATTGTGTTGTTGAAATTATTTCACCTTTGGTCTTTTTTGTTCCAAATTATTTATGCTATTTGTAGAGTGCCTGTGTGTTGTAGTGAGTATGGGTGTGAGGCTGCTGGAATGAGTGTGGTAAGATTGTAGAACTGTGATAAACCTAAGCAGTGAGTTGAAAAAGGTGTGGATGGTGGTGTGAGATGTATGGTGACATGTGGTGTTTTGAAATATGGTGGTATGGTGTTGAATTTTTATGACTTTCAATAATCCATACAAATGACTATGTGGATAAATACATTTTGATTGATTCAAACAGAGACAAAAGGTCTTGTGGTCACATTGTTTGACTTCAACGTAGTACTTAAAAAAGGAAAATTGTTCATCAGTATTGGCATTTTGTTGTTTATTGGTTAGTTGGGGCTCAGCCTTACTGATTTAGAGTCCAAACCCTTGTTGTTATTCGCCTGAGTGTTACAGCAAAGCAAGGGACCGGCATCGCTGCTAGCGCCTGTTAATCTCTGACGCAGGCGCACCACCTCACAAGGGAGGGGGCGCGGCCTTCTGTTTCCGACAAAGCAGATCATGCCATGTGGTGCATTACACGGTGGTGTCTGTCTCCTAGCCACGTATGTGCATCACCATTCAATAGTGAGGGTGTGGTATTGAGCTGCTACGCCTCATGCAGCGTGTATCTCAAGGTCTAGAGAGCTGTGTGCAGTCAGCAGGTCAGTGCAGTGTAATTTTTAAGAACAAAGATGGGGGAAAAAGGGGGGGCAACCAGATACTGATAGGCCCTCAGTTTTATATAACGTGTCATAATTGTGCAATGGGCGTGGGCGCTTGTGGAATGCTCACATAGTGCCTGCTGTAAGTGGAGTCTCATGTTATAAGGCCTCCAGGTGAAAGTGGGCGTTGTGTTGGGCTGCAATGGGCATGGACGTGGGCACTGTGGGATGCTCACATAGCGCTTGCTGTAAGTGGGGTCTCATATTATAAGGCCTCCAGGTAAAAGTTGCCGCTGTGTTACATACAGGCGGCAGCTATCCATACAAACCACAGGCATTGCCCATACCAGTGCTCTTGAGAAACAGAGACGTATATGACACATGTGATCAATGCGATTTCTAATGGGCTCTAGTGGTTGGTTCTGAGTTTACATGTTCCTCATGTCAGTGTGAGCTACACGCAGAGTGGATAACTATGTAGTCACGTAGAGTACTTTGTTAATTGGAGCCAAGGGATCTCATCATTGAGTTCCATTTCCCATGTGCGTAGCCTGTAAACCCACCCCTGTTCTCTGATGTGTAATGGTTTGGTGAGTTCAGTTTTGTGTTTTTTCATCACTTCCAGAATTACCCATCTCAGGTCGCTATCTCTATGATTGGAATCCAAAAAGTGCCTGGTGAGTTTGGTGTTTGTTTTCTTGCATCGGATCGAACTGCGATGTTCGTTAATGCGAACCTTAATCTTCCTGGTGGTCATGCCCACGTACATGAGACCGCAGGGGCATGTCTGGAGATAGACCACATTTTCGGTGTTACAGTTGCTGAAGCTGTTGAGTTTCCACGGGTTCCCCGTGCCTATGTCCACTTCTTTAGTTGTTATGGTGAGTGGGCATGCCACGCAGCTTACGCAGGCGAAATGGCCAGTGGGCTCTGTGTGTTCCATAGGGTGACCTGGTTGTTCACCGGTGTTGGAGGGTCTTTAGCATGTATTAGAACATCTCGGATGTTTTTACTCCTTTTGAAAGCGAAGCGCGGCGGTTCCCATTTTTGGTGGGCTCCATCCAGAATGTGCCAGTTCTTCTTGATAATCCTCTGTACAGTGTTTGAGACTGGGGTGTATGTTGTGACACACACAATACGGTCTGGTTTCGCCTTGTTAGTGTCCTCTAACAAGGCCTCGCAATTATTATTTCTGGCTCTCTTTTTGGCTTACTTTATCATCTTCCTAGGGTAGTGTCATTCCAGTAGTTTCTTTTCAAGTTCCTCCACTTGTATAGTAAAGTTCTCTGTCTCTGAGCAGTTCCTGCGTACCCGTAAGAACTGACCTACTGGCAGGTTATCACGCAGCGCTTTAGGGTGGTAGCTCTCGTATAATAGGAGGCTGTCCTTGTCCGTTGGTTTAATATGTACTTTTGTACTGATGCCCATTCCATCACTAAACGTATGTTTGTTGATGGAATATGCGAATCTCAGGTGACTGTCTTTCGTGTTCACCCAGTCTACAAAGCTTTTTGCTGTCACCTCATCCCCTCTCCATACGATGAACACGTCATCAATATAACGTTTCCATATTTTCATTTGTTCCGCGAAGGGGTTGTTGCTGTTGAAAATGTAGTCCTTCTCGAATTGGTGCACGTACAGACCAAAAAAAAACCACACAAATTGTAATACCACGGACGTGGTTTACTTAATAACTTGCCCGTGTGGGCTTAGGTACGTGGGGATGACAGGGCGCAAAATTAAACAACGCATTTGCGAACACCGCAGTACTATCCGGTGTAGTAAGAACAGTACTAAGCTCACGGATCACTTCTTGCTTTTGAACCACACCACTAACGATTTGAGGTGGACAGTAATCGAGAAACTTAGTCCAGGTTACAATACACAACAGTCCCTCTTTGAGAAGGAACAGCGTTGGATTTATCGTCTGTCCACACATCGAGCAGGATTGAATGACAATATTCCTTGGAGCACTGTACTCAAGCGTTGAAGTGCTAACCCATCTATTTCACTGAACACTGCCAACCTAGCCTCTGAAAGTTTATAATTCAAAGCAATCTTGCCCACCACCTTTGGTACCTCAATTTCCCCTTTCTTAAAACATACAGCAATAGGCTCCCTGTCCTCTTTATCCAGCTTTCAACCGCAATTGGCGAAATCGGCATGTGATTTGATTTCTTTTGAGCCCTTTCGATCTAGTACCAAGATCGAAATATGTTTGAGATTTTGAATTGTTCATGACCACCATTTACGTATGGACGCTAGTTTGTCCATCTAAGCGCTGTATCAGATTCTCTAGAGGGGTACTATAATGATCGCAGAGAATCGCTATCAATACGTAACAAACTTCGCCTTGACATGTTCATATGTTTCCGGTATGGTTTAATAAAGTTCTTTCATAATACACTAACTCACCCAGCAACGTTCTAGTTGTTCACGCACTATTAACAGAGACTATAGACGTCACGCGTACACATTTGATGTCACGTGACCCAAACAACCGGCTACTTACTTCTGGCTCTAGCCGTCACACAGTAACATCCAGGCCGAGTAGGACAACGGCAGGTCCACCGTGGGAGTGTGCGAGCATGGAAGTAAGTTTGGGTCCTCTTAGGGGCATACGGTTTCTCGTCCAATGGACACTAATTCCGAGTTCCAAGCTTTAACTCATCTATCTGCTTGTTACTTCTTTTAGATACTATAGCTCACTACCCCCCTCTCGGACCCATGACGTATAACTTTCACTGTTTACGAGTAAGCGGACCATTATTTTCCCTATGCTACTGTTTTATTTTATTTTATTCCAGTTGCGCATGCACCTATACCTCAGCGCTTCACAGATATCGCGGGCGCTCGAGTGGCATGCTAAACACTTTCACGAGTCAGCTATCACTAGCAGTACATCGGCCAACAGCCACTACTCAAGCATATTTTTGCTAAGCATTTCTAATTATAAAATGTTGTTTCTTCACACAGGTAGTGTACCTATAAACAGTTCCCTCGAACATTGATCGAGAGTGGACGCTAAACTCAATACGCGAATGCCCGCCCCAGGGGCAGCAGTGGCTCAATTGTTAATACACCCACTCCCTCTCCACAGCACGGGATTACCAAATTTATTTTACACTTAATCATTGCTAATACAGCAACCAACCAACAGGTCACATGTATATGTTTATGTGTGTTTTGTCTGTGTTTTTTTCCTACAGAATTTAGTAGCCCAGGAAATACCAGGAGGCCAATCGGTAGAACCGTAAGTTTTACCACTAGCACTATTCCACAGGTTAGGGTGCGCCTTAGCGTGCGCATACCGCCGGGGAATTTCAACTGGTCCTGAAGAATGCTTAGCTAACTTGCAATACAAGCAGAAACATGTTGACCATATCTTTTCACTGATTTTAAAACCAGACAACCTTGGTTATCCTAACCAGCCAGTCTTTGTCCGTCCCACTTGATTTTTAATGGTCGCTGGTTTACCTAGAATAAAAAATTGTTATCGGTTAAAACCATCCACCTTTTAATTCACATTTTCCACCACTATTCCCTCAAGAAACCAGCTCCGCTGTAACTCAGGCGTCGTAGCACACCAGGGAGGCATTCGGCCTCCTTGGTGGGAACCCGATGATGAAGCATGTCACCAACCAGGTTGGTGAGTGAGGGTTCTTTTACAAAAAATCTTTTTTTTCCCACGCTGTTCTATTATATTAGATCTATCAGTCTAATGTTAATCACTCTTTCGTTGTTTATACATGCACGTACAGACACGCCAAGCTGGGGGCGAATGTACTGCCCATCGATGTACCTGTGACTTGGTGGTAAATCACTTCTTCGAATTCAAAAAAATTCTCCGTGAGGGCAATCTCTGCACACTCCATGATGAAATGTCGGGGAGTGAGGAAATCCCATTCCAAATTCAGTAAGATTTCCTCAATCACTGCCAGGGTCCGTCTTTGTGGGATGCTCGTGTACAGGGCTTCGATGTCCATCGTAATAAAGATATCTTCTGCGCTGTTAATTTGCAGGTCTCAAAGTAGGCACAATACATCTTTGGTATCCTTAAGATAGGATGGAGATTTCTGGACTATCGGTTTTAGAAACCAATCGCAAAATTGCGAGAGAGGCTCCAAAATAGATCCAATGCCTGAAACTATCGGTCTGCCCAGGGGTGGCATCCTCCCTTTGTGAATTTTAGAGAGTGTATAGAATCTTGGTGTTCTTGGGGTTTCGTTGATGAGGAAATCGGCTTCCTGTTTTGTAATCCAGTCATGGCAGAGTGCTTCATCCACCATGTTTTTGATTTTGTTAATTATACGTGGTGTTGGGTCTTCTGTGTGGATTTCATAACTGTTGCTGTCTGAAAGTAACCGGTTGCACTCATCCCTGTACATGGTTTTGTTCATCAACACAATTGCGCCCCCTTTATCAGCTGGTTTGATCGTGAGGTATGCGTTATTCTTCAGGTCTTCTAGTGCTTTTTGTTCTGCTCTTGTCAGGTTTTGGAAACCTTTTTCTTGTCCAAAATTGATCTGTTCCACTTCCTTCAGAACACGTTGTTCAAAGGCCAGTATGTGGCATGGGATAGTCCGAGTGGGGGGTACAAATGTGGATTTCTTCCTAAGGCCTGTATTCCTCGCCTCTGGCAGCTCTTCTCCTTTGTCCCCAAAGTGTTTGCAAAGTTTGATCTTCCTGAAGAACTGTGCTAATTCGGTATTGAGTGTGAAGGGGTCATTTAATGGTGTGGGAACAAAATCAAGTCCTTTGGAGAGAACTGTTTCCACATCTTCGGATAGGTTGTGGTCACTCAGGTTAACAATATTCGTTACTCTATGCTCGTTGATGGGCCGTTCCCTCTCCCTCTGCTCCTTGTTCCCATTGCGACTGGAGGTTGGTCTTCCCATTGTACTCTTGTGTTCTGTTTTTTCTTTCCTCTTCCTCTTCCACGGCCTCTGTATAAAAAAGGCTGTGGGCCCTGTGGGAATCCAAAACCTGTAGGAAAATATGGTTGTTGCCAGAACCCGAACTGTGGCATGGGTGGCTGCATCATCGGGTTATGATAATTCTGCTGTTGTCTTGCTTGATGGCCATCTGTGCTCTCATCGCTGCTGCTTCCGCTTGTGCTCCTCCCATCTCCTGAACTGAAGGTCCAGTTCTGTGGAGTGGGTCTGAACCGTTGTGGCTTTCTATTTTCATGTTGTTGGGGGGCTCTTTCATGATACTCATCCGTGGTGTAGGGATATAAGGTCTCCCGTCTGAATTTCTGGACATCTTTCTTGAGCTTTGTCAGTTTTGACTGGGTGAGGTACTCCTTGTAGTCAGTGTGGTCTTTTTTTATCTCCTCCAGCTTTTTCTTAAATACTGTTATATGCACCATGGTTTTTAATCTGCTCTCACTTTGTTGAATTTCTACCAGGAGAGCATCCGCCAATTCCCTGGCGGTATTGATAATAAGGACTAACCAATCTTTTGTGCATTTCCACGCAATTCTAGACCAATTGGTACGAAATTCCTTATTGTTAAGAAAAACACTTGGCTCGTTAGTAACCACTAGCCCTCTAGGGGCACTGTCCTTTTGCAGGTACTCTGTCATGAATGCTCCATGCAGGGCTGTTCTAATCTGCTCTTTCTTCTTTGCGGAGAGTGCTTCCCACTCATCCGAATTCTGGACTACTTGTGACACCACCGTTTCCGCTAATAAAGACGATGTTCTTAGGATTACTGAATAGTTCTCCTCGTTAAACGCTAATTCGTTATCCATGTTCCTGACAAACAAAACGTTCTGGTTTTGTTTGGTTCCAGACTCAGGGTTGGGCCCACAATTGGGTCAGTGATTCACCCCTATGAGTGTTCCCACAGCTGTCCGCTGTACAAAATTGTTTAACCACAGAACTCCAGGGAAGACCTGGGGAAGGGAACTAGAGGCACGGGGTGCTAGGAGTAGGCAGCCTCCGAATCATAATGTCTAACACAAAAAGAGCCGCTCTTAGTATGATGACCTAAGTGCTATAGTGATTACAGTGTCAACTTGTGAGTGCAGGCATCTCACAAAAAGTGAAAGACTGGTCTCACACACCACCTGGTGTCATGCTTCATCATTGACGAGTCCTCGCCCTCTAATAACTTGGTTTAATAGAGGGCGGTCATACACCCGAAGACAGGGATGCACTTCTAAAGCTAAGTGGGGGCCCTTACAAACAAAGTGAGGTTAAAATGCCATTACAGATGTCATACTTAATTTAATGTAACTGGCATATGTATGGTGTTTAAAATAAATGGTCGGTGTGTTGGGGATTCTATTGTCCCCCCACCGTACTATAAGTGGTCAACATGTTTCTGCCTGCCGGCCCAGAGGGGTTCGTGGCATTCATAAGGACCTATACTGCATAAACGGGCTCCGCCCTTACCGTACTATGTTGGTGAGGGTCCCACTTGGTGGGGTGAACACTTTCACACGCCACCGTATGCGCGGCTAAAGTTTACACCTTTAGGGAAAGAAAACAAAAGTGAAGTCGAGACACAAGTGATACAGTAACATGTCTGGTAGAGGTCATCTGGTTTGCCACATACTCATGCCAAATTTAAGTGCGTGTCTATAAGTGAATCAAGGTGTGACATTCATCTGTGCACTTGAAAGAAAAATGGGGAACACGGTCCCCAATGCTTACCCTAACTGATGGGACCTAGTAGCCCCATAGGAGAGTGAGGAGAGGAGACCCCTTTGGTCAAGCACTAATTAAAGAGGAGAGAAAAAGGAGAAATTCAAGGGGGTTAAAAACATGTCCCAGTAGTGTTCTGGGTACTGTTGTGCTCAAGATGATGCCACCAGCTAGACATACGCCTGGAGTATGTTACCAAAGATAGCCAACACATTCATCCATCCCACACATGCTCTTACTGTAAATGCGGAGAACTCCCGCTTCTGCACCTGTATCCGATCTCCTCGCTTCCTCGCTGGTGAATGAGGGACATAACTGCACGCTATTTATACCTATTGGCATCAATACAAAAGTACATAATAAACCAACGGACAAGAACAGCCTCCTATTATACGAGAGCTACCACCCTAAAGTGCTGCGTGATAACCTGCCAGTAGGTCAGTTCTTACGGGTACGCAAGAACTGCTCAGAGACAGAGAACTTCACTATACAAGCAGAGGAACTTGAAAAGAAACATAGTACGGTAAGGGCGGAGCCCGTTTATGCTTAGGTCATCATACTAGGAGCAGCTCTTTTTGTGTTAAACAGTATCTATAACAATGCCACATGTCACCTGTCGCCCAAAGAGTGGGCGGTACATCTTTAAACTCCGCAGGAAGAGGCACATCTTTGGACAGGCACTGAGTAACACACACGACACTGCAAAAGCACAGGACACTCGCTACGCCAGTGTCCCTCCTCTTTACAATACGAGCACTGATTCGGTCCTACAGGTGTAGTATTACTGCTAGTATGTGGAAGCTGCCGGGCCAAACCACCACGTCCTCTACCATTCCCCCTAGAAGCCTGCTGCAACAACACCTTCGTCTTCAAATCTGTCCTCTCCTTATCCTCATTTTCCCTGTGCTCGTAATACTGTGCTATATTCAAATTAACAGAAGGGGAAGAGGTGGACCAGGTGCTGTCGGAAGCCTATTATCGAGTTGCAATCTCTGGAAGCAAGTTTGAAACAAATCTACTAACAAACAATTGGACACCACCTTCGATCGACAAATCCTGTCCACTATACTCTAGAAACACACCTTCAAACCAAGTGAAAAAATCAGACACACTCTCATCTTTCTTCTGATGACAAGGCGATAACTTGTCCCAATCAATTTTTTTGGGTGGTATAAGAGAATGCATATATGTGATAATGCGGCCTGGAAAAGAAAGTATCTCTGCTTTAGGCATCTCACCAGGCTTCCTTTCCTGATCCCATATTTTAATTTGATCCCAGGTACCACTCAATTCCGCAACATGATCCTGTGTGTGCACTTGTCTCCAAATATCAACCCAAACTAGTAAGCAAAAGAACATTTCAATATCAGCAAGTGTCATCACTGTTGAAGAGGCAGCTTCAGTCAATTCTTTATAATAAGCAGTCGAATTCTTCCTAGGATCAGGTAACTGAGTCTTAAGAGACAAGACTTCACTCCTTTTCCACGGAGTATAAACCCATTGCTCTTGAAACGGGATGCTACTCCTGGTCTAGTAACAGCATTATGCTGATTTCGTAGCTCTGGTATTTCAGGATGATATATAGGATGAACCTTCTGCATAGGAAAATGAGATACCGGGGTGGGACTCTTCTCAAGCAGTCTACTCCGATAAGCAACCAATGTTGCAACATTACGAAAATCTTGACCAGGCGCCATATCAGTAATATATACATGATCCTTAATATCATATAATATTTGCGGTGCTGCATCGTTGAAACACTGCTCCCAAAGACCGATCAAAGTAACCAACATATGCTTAAGGGTATGCTGTTGTACAAAAGGCTCAGAATCTTTCATCACACTCCACACATCTTCCACACCATAAATGGGGTTTCAGGCCCACTGCGCTGCCTGAGTAGCCACTACCTTTTTCTCTGCATCTCCCATATCAGATCACACTAACTTTCGCCCCATGCGTTCCTTAAAGTTCGTCTAGTCTCTATCCTCAGGGCTGCCTACTGGTGTCCCACTACTCTGTGATGTCAGGGAATAGAAGAACACGGTGGGAGTGACAACAGAGGTAGTAGGCACTAACGTCGCTGCTGGCTGTGTCGTGGGTGTAAGAGCTGGCAAAAGAGATGCCGAAGCAATAGGTGTTGCAGGAGTACTAACAGTCATTGTTGCCACAGACGGTGAGGTCAAAGGAAGGACAGGAGGTGCCGTGGCCAAGGCAGTCCAATCAACAGTAACAGGTGCGAAAACACCAGACACAGAAGAACCGTGTAGCTGGGCCTGTCAGAGAAGAGCAGGATATATCCTCTGCGGGGCATATGGAGGCGGGGTCTAGTATCTAGCAATTTTTCCACAAAAGTATCCTTTACTTCTCGGCTACATAAGATTTATCAATATTCAATCAAAACCTCCTATCTTCACGTTCAATTCCTATCTCTTGTTTCTCTCTAAAATGTGCTACAGCTTTCTGAGTCAATGTTTGCATTCTCCCCTTCCGGGCCTCTTTCTCTGCTTTCATTCGCCTCTGTTTAGCTTCATTTTGCCAGGTTCGGAGAGAATCAAACATAGACTGACTACTTCTTTTTGCAAACAACTTCTCCTGTAAAAACCCAATTTTTGGTTCATCAAAAGTACCCGTCAATGGCCACTGCAAATCGGCATTGTCCCTTGTATATTTGTGACATAGCATACTAAACATAATAGGGCCATGGCCATGCTTCACATACATATCAAAATTCAGAGTGCCTTCTGGAGGTGCTGGTTGACTTTCTTCCAATCGACCATCTGCAAAGCAACAAAGACAACAAGAAACCAAAAACCTACTAAACCCAGGCATTTATCAAAACTGAGTCAAATTTGTTATGTTGCCGGGCAAAGTGTTCACAAACACCTCCTACCAAAATCGGTCTTCAGACCGTGCCAAATACAAACCAAAATGGTACCATATCCACAAAGAACCAAAACAAACTCACCTGGTGCACACAGGTCAAACAAGTGTATTCTCCACTGCTGACTCTTCGGTCCAAACGGTTAGATCCAAGGGTTTTGCCATTCAGGACCCCAGTCGGGATGACCGCTAGGCGAGGCACCGTCTCACGGGACAGAAGGGGCAGCTGCGAGTTCAGGAACTCTCTCATGCAGGGATCCCTGGTCCGTCCGTCCAACCCGACTGCGGCCTCGACCTACCCACCTGTCCTCAGGAAGGGGTGGGCCACTCCCCCGATGGGGTCCCTGTTCAGGCACCAACTGAAGGAAGTGAACCGATTAGGGCCACCCGGGTCACTCGCGACCTCCTCTCAGCCTTCCATACAAATGAAGAGTCGGTCAGACAGTAGAGAATACAAACCAAGTATATGCTTATTCAGATACACTCAAGCGGAGCCCCGTCTGTCCAGTCGCTTAGAGGTGCTGCAGAGAGGACTCATATCAGAAAACATGGTGATACATTATGTAAGATTCAGAACCCCCGAGGGCACGTCTAGACTGGAAATTTCCAGATGGAGGCAGCTACACAAAGGAGGTACAGAAGGCTAAGTTTCGATCCTGAGATCGGGCGCACACTATCTCTATGCCAAGTTCGTTCTGCATGCGCCCATCGCTGGACTAGTGGGAGCAGGCCTCCATCTAGTAGGAAAGGTATGTCCTATTAAGAATAATATATTCATTAGTAAAGCAAGGCCCAGTCGTGGTGAAAAGGAAAATTACTAAAGCTGCTTTTTGCAGATGCAGAGAGAGAGATTAGTTTCGCTCATGGATCAAAATGGCGGCCAAACATAAAATGGTGTCGCAAATGTTAACTTATGCAGAACAATATGTAACAACACAGCAAAGACATATTCTAACAAGGGTGAAGACTGACTTATATATGGCTGTGTCCAAACTGAGGTGGCATAGTTGCAAAATAATAATAGACTGGGATGCGGCCTGAGTAATTACCAGTGGCTGAGATGAATTCAAGCATTCCATCCATCACTTCTTTGAATATTTCAGTGCTAATGTACTTTTAGCATAAATGTGAATGGGTTCCCTAACTCTCCTGTTTTCGTTTTGTTTGCTACATGGGATGTTTCATTTCCTATTAGGGTTTTTTTCTGGCATGCTCTTGGGTGTGACTGGCTGTCTGAGTATAGAGTGTCCTGGGTGTAAAAGTAAGAGATGTTACTGGGGTGACAGGCCAGCAGGAAGGTTGCCTAAGGACTGATGTATTAAGAGTTTGTTGCTGTTTTTTCTTGCTTTGGCTAGGGAGTGAATATGTAAGGCTGACCTTGCTTCCTGTGCTGCCAGGCAGGCTGGGGTGAAATGAGGTCATGAAGCTAAGGGGGTAGGAGTCCTGTAGATCTGGCAAAAGAGGAGAATAAGTCCCGTAGATGACAGAAGACTTGTAGGTCTAGGGAAAAGAGGGAATGGTGACGTACAGTAGCACTGACTAACAAATGATAACTTCATTAAGTAAACCTTATACCACCACACTTCTGTTTTAAATGACATATAAATGCTACCAAATATATGATACTGACATCTGCCCCTTGTGACCTCCATAGCACCACTATTGTCAGCAACAAGTGTTTAACTCGCTGAGCTGTCGTTCAGGCAAAAATGTGACTGGAAGGCTGGCAGTTATATTTAATAGGACCAGTCTTTAGTAATAATAATTTATTGATAGGTAATTAAAACCATTCAATGTAGAATCACTACTCTACACATAAAGTGGAATTACTAAAAACAATTCCATTACAGCGTCACAATAAAACCCCTTTAGAGCAGCACATATTTTGTGAAGTGCAGTAAGTATTTTGTTCTGCCTCTGAGGCCCAAATATAAAGTTTGAGTTCAATTAATGGTTAAATATTCTGCGAATTTTCTGAGCGCTTAAAAACGATGTTCAAAAATTGTACGAAGCTGCATCTTAGCATGCATGGTTGATGTCAAGGCACAATGAAACTGCTGATTAATACGTTCTTCCATTGACTTCACTTCCAAATTTGGGGTGCAGAAGCTGTTTTCTTTCAGTTGCAATGGCTGGACAGACGAAAATGACGTGGGCCAGCAACTCTTTATAGTAAGTGCTGAACCAACATGCCTGGCTGCCTCTCTTGTATTTACAGGATTGCCGTGTTTTGAACACGTCAAACAATCCAGAAACCACCGGCATAAATTAAGCACTGTCAGAATGAACTCTTAAGAAATGTATGTTTGTGGCCCATGCAAGTGTGAGGTTCAAATAGGTTTGGGGGCCAGGTGGTATATGTGCCCGCTAATAACTGGGCATGCTGCTTTGTCCAAACTTCCATCAGACCCATTTCTCTTGATTTTTCGATGAGCTTTCTCCTGAGAATTATTTTTAGTGTCTCATAATATATAGTGCAGTCCCACACTGGTGATATCTGGAGCACATTCAAAAAATAGTTAATAAAGAATCTGTACATTGAGAAAAGATACAATGGATGTTGACCATGCAGTGCCCTTTGCAGAGCTTTAAGTGGGATGAAAAAGCGTAGGGGGGTCTCTCAAAGGGGCGTGGCCAGTGTAATTAGGGGCGTGGTTTAAAAACACGTACGCTTAACATCTGTGCTTAGCATAGTTTGCCACCCGACTTGTATTTTGCTGTTTCTGTCATTGCATCCAGATATATAATTCAAGTAACATCATACCTACAACAAGTCAGGACTATTGGCTTTGTCAATGGTTGTTAGTGGCATAAGATAAATAAGCAGCAACTATGGCTTGTATATGATATTGAAAAAGCTTCCACTTAAAGCCCTGATGACACCAAGACAATGTTGCTGCTCCTGAGTTTCAAAAACAGAAGGAAAATCCAGAGAGAAAATGACTCTCTTTAAATGATTTCTCTTCTCCTACAGCGCTCACCTGGCATGACGTCATGCGGTAACTACTCCACTAGTGAGAAGTGAGCAGTGTGAGCACGCGCACATCAATGTGCCTGCTGTCACTGCAGTCCGGAAAATACGGACCGCCTGTGCCAGGGCGCAAAACAGAGCCCGATAGAGACCCGTTTGAGCGGGAGGCCCTCTTTAAACAACTGCAGTTGCTCAGATCCGGCCCACTTAAAGCCCTGGCCCTTTTTTTCCAAGCGAATTTGAGCTTGGCAAACAGAGTCTGGTAATTTAAAAATTGAGCAGTGCAATAATCTCTTCTGCCTGAGTAGGCCAGTTATCTAATTTGAGGGCAGGCTATCACTCTGTCTGTTAACGATGGTAAAAATGTCGTAATTAGTGTATTTAGTAATAGGTCCGGTCAGATGGTGTGGTATATATAATACGACCACTTTATAAGAAAGGTGGTGTTGTGCAAAAAAAAAAAATCAACAAAAAAACAAGAGGACACTTAATTGGAGAATTTCGAGGTTAGGAATTTAAAAGCATACGTTTGTCCGTCCGGTAGGGTAATATTTTAAGGGAAGACGAGAGAAAGCATTGTCATGGCTAGTACATCCGGGAGCTCAGCCATGTCGCTGTAAAACAGCCTTAGATGTGTATCTGATGGTGGTCGTGCTGTTTCTCTCAAAAGTTACTGTTTCCAGTTCAGCATATGTTGTAGGTGTGTCAGCCGGCAGCCCGCTTGCTTCCCATACTTACGGATTTAGACGCCTGCAGCAGTGTTCTCCGCGAGGCGCTTCCCAGCTTCGCGGCGCTCTTTTATACCTTAGTTGGAATGATGAGCCGCTGGGTGTGTCTCCCGCAGCTCTCAGCAGTAGGTGCACTGGCGCACCGAGCTTCCTGCCCATCTTCCCAGGTTTCTCCTCACCCAGCTGGTAACGCACGCGGGAGGCTGAGAAGCGTCAAAACATGGACTGTAACTCGAAACAGAGGAGTGCGCTTCCGGCTTTCCTTTTGCTGGCCGCCTAATCATCAGCCGCAGCATCGCCCCCAGGAAGTCTCCTCGCGATATCTCCTCTCCCCCAGAAGCCACCGGGGGCAGGGCTCAGGCCTGCAGCTGTGGACTCCTGCCGTGCACATCTGGGTGGATGGATCTACCGCTGGAGCGGGGTGGGTCTGACAGACTCCACCTCAAGCCCCTGTGTCGGAACAGGAGCAGTGGGGGGCTTGGGGCAGTACTCCAGTCCCGCAAAGTACTTAAGTTTGGGGGTCACATACAGGACTCTTGGGTAATAGTTCGCTGCCAGAGTGCAAAGGTGAGGGGCTCACTTGACTAGAAGTGCAAATAACTGCATATAAAGGCATACCGCGGAGCATGCTGGGAGACTGGCCTCCGCGCAGTGTAATGCTGCATTTATCCTTAGTAGTAAGTAGGAGGCTGGTGCATGGCTCCCTCCTGTATAGCCACGTCACAGCTGCAGCACTCACAGGTCCCTGTGATATATAGAACCATTGGTCCAGCCAACCCCTGTACGCACGCACAGTGCTTTGAAGGGCCTGTATACCCCAGGCACCCCTAGCACGCAAGAGTCTGCACGAGGTGTCTCTGCTCTCACTGAGTGATGCAGTGTACACTTTTCGGACTGTAAGACAGACACTGGTCAGTCACTACTGTGACAGGGCTGTAGGCACGCTCCGATAAACACGGAAACTCACACTATGGCACCAGATAAACATGCAGCGCCACCAGCCACTGCACGGGCAGACAAGTGGGGTGAATGATTGTCTAGCAAATAAACCGGACTGCCTACACCATGTTTATCAATGACTCCGCAGTATCGCCTAGCTCCTCGCACGCGAGGCTCACCACCCCCAGCGCCTATCCGCTGTCTGTCCTGCCCACACAGAATATAGATTTACCTCCAAAGGCCTTCCACCTGTATTTGTTTTTTTTTTACTAGCCCCCGCTTCACTTCCACTGCAGCCCTCGGGAGCTCGCGGCGTCAGGGCTAAGAGGCGGGGCCGTGCCCACTGCAAGACAACTGCGCCATCACCTACCTGAACGCGGTGTTCCTCGGTGCGCCTTCCCAGACACCTTCGCGGCGCCTAACCCGTGTGTTGACTAAACAATGCCCTCGTTACACGTGCCCTAAGAGAAGGGCGCATGCCCAATTGGCCCTAATTAGACTGTGTTCCGCCAATTATTCACCCACTTCCAGGCCCTCCGAGGGGCTGAGGGGGGCGGGGGAAGGGGGCTGCTGGGTGAGCAGCCCTGGGCCTGGCATGCGCATCATTGCGGGGAGGTGAGGGGACAATTCACTACAAGAGACCCCACCCACGCGCCTTGCACCCATAAAAACGAAAAAAAAGTCCCTCTGTTCGCCAGACGCATTATCTTCATATTCTTAATGTCGGCCATTCATTGAGAATCGTTTATTGTAGCAGGAAACCTTTGCCACAGAGTGTAGGTGTGAACTTTTAATCCCACTTATTTTAAAGAGCCGAGACGGCAAATCACCGATTGTATTACTTTGTGAGGATAAGTACAAAGTCTGCTGAAATGGAATCATGTTTCGATATAGTTCACTGGCCAGAAAAAAAAGTTTGTAGAACATGGCCAGAGAATGTGGGGTTACCGCTAGAGGTGCTGATTTTAGAAGTGGGGAGATAGTTTCGATTCTACGCAGCTCCACATCCTGTGATTCTGGGCAAATCATTTAACATCCCCAAACCTTTAAAAACATGAATGTGCCTTTGTGTAATATGGCTGGTGCCCCTGTGCACCGCTCCAGTGCCTTCAGGTCAAGTACACGCTATACGTTAAAAAAATATATTATAAACACTGTTGAAAGAGGCAATTTGAAAACACGTTTGCAAGCAATTCCCTCTGTATTTTTTTGTTAGCTCGGTCAAATCATTGTCAACAGACGTTGCAATGTATAAACCACAAAAGAAGGTATGCCACTAAGTTGGCGGAGTGTGCTGTACACGTTTATCTATTGCCGTTTTCGATATTTCTGTTTCAGTCATTAGACACAAAATAACGAAATCACGACATTGCACCCATTTTAAAAGCAGAGTCCGAGAAGAATGCGAGGCATTGCAGACATTCAACCCCTGCTTCATATGTGGAAGAGCATACGCGCGTGCATTTCCATATAGCTTCCGGTTAAGCATAGTGACGTAAATGGGCAGGTGATGTCCGGTGCTCAGTGCCCCGCCTCTAGAAATCGAAAGGGAGAGTACCTCCGTTTCTCAGCAGGGGTGTAAGCCTTTGAATGGAAGAGTACCAGCACTTTCAAATAGCAGGCAGGTACTCTGGGGGAGTGAGTACCTGCGCTTCTAGAATTCCATTGATCGGTGCTTGAAATGGGCAGGTACTACCCGTATTGAGTACCTGCCGTTCCTTAATTTGAAAGGGACAGTACCTGTATGTCTCAGCACTGCTGCAATGCATTTAATGGCACTTCTCAAAAGAAAGCAGCACTCTAGAGAGTGAGTCCCTGCACTTCTGTATCTCCACGTAAAACACTGCATTGCATGCAGTGGTCAGGCTGTTCATGCATGCCATTCTGTGTCTGCTTTTCTGGTGGGACTCTTCGTGTGTCGGTGTTTGTGTGTGTTTTTACTGGTACTTGCCTGGCGTGCATGATATTACTGCATGTAAATTGCAGTTATATAGCGCTTACTACTGACGAGACATCAGTGCGCTTTTCGGTGAGGAGCACGCTACTGGAACCCAAAAAGTATTAATGATTGGGGATGTTGCTTGCGCACATGCTAATGCACGCCCTCGCCCCCCCCCCCCCCACCCCCACAGAGAGGGCGGTGCGTCTGTCTCGTCCCGACCACTCTCCTCAACGCCCGTTTGTTGCTCCTTTGATTTTCCTTCGAGAATGAGTCACCAAGTGCTGCGCTGGGACAGACAGATGCCTCCCTGTTGCTGTTATCCCAGGCTGGACATGCCCGCCACGGCCTGTAATTAGCTCCAGGCATGTGCAAACAGCCCCCCACAACGCACACACACCATACTCCCCCCAACGGAGCATTCCAAAATCCAAGCAACCCGTTTTAGAGCTCACTGAAGCCATATACAACAACCTAGCGGCTAGCGGTGTTGGCTTTGGAACTGGGGAGTTAGGTTTAAATCCCGGCCTCGGCACAACACCCTGTGATTCTGGGCAAATCTCGAACTCTCTCAATCCCTATACATCTATGTATCTAGCCTGCGTCTCCTGTAAATTGCTCCAGTGACCTCGGGCCAGGTTAACACTATAGAAAATTGAAATAAAGGTAAGAACGGACGTTCCTACTTTCTTCAACTTATCTTACAAAACTGGGACCGTTTCGGGGAAATGGGGACACTTCCTATTTTTTTTATTTTTAAGTAGTGTCTCTTTAAATGGTCCGCTACTGTGCTCAATTTTGATTCATATGGTGGAGACTGAAAACCGATCCGATATCCGCTGGCCTAGGGAGTTAATTTGCCGGCTCCAAACACACGTGTGCAATGGAGGTAATCGAATTAATCGTATGTTGGTAATTTCCGTTGATCAAACTGTCAGCGCGTTGGTTTGGAAACATTCTTCTATTTCATATTTTAAAAACACCAATAAGCAGGCTATTAAAGTTTGTCACTACATCTTCGATTGACAATAAAAAAAAGCATATTAAAATATATCACCAACACTCTCATGCATCCGCGCATGCCTTTTTCCCGGTGGCGTATATGTATAAACCACAGCTGGAATTACATTCAGTGTGTACAGCTGTGCTTTCTTAAATGACGAAATAATTTGTAAAAGGATATCGTAATTCTTCAACTTTCCATTAAAAATGGGTTTACTCCTCTGAATCTGGCCGCCGCGCCGTGCCAGCGGTTCCTCGTTGTTTAAGTTTGTTTTCCCTCGCCTCCCGCTCTGGTTTCCTTGTTCCCCCAGCAGCTCCCCCTAGCAGCGCCACCCCTCCCCACCTCGGGGGGGGGGGGGTCAGCTCCTCGGCGTGTTCCTGTCTGATCTGCTCTGGGTCCCGCCTCGCCCCCTCCCGGGTGTCTATCAATGTGGTGTCAATCAGCGGCGGCGGCTTCCTTTCATCTTCAGCCCTCCCCCTCCTCCCGGCAGACGCGGGGAGGGAGAGCCCGGCGGGGGCGAGGAGGGGTGGGTGGGGGAGAGCTGCACTCACGGAGAGACAGACCAGCCAGAGCCGGGAGGAGACTCAGCAGCGGTTACTCCTGGAAGGGAGGCTGACCACCAACCAATCTCGGTAGGGGAGTCTGGAGACAACCCCCTCAAGACGGGAGGCTGACCATCAGCCCCAGGAGAGGAGGCTGAAGGCAGGCACTCTGAGAGGTGGACCACAAGTTCAGGAGGGGGGTCTAAAACAGCTACCTCGGGAGGGGAGGCTATACACAACCACCTCAAAGGCAAGGCTGACTGGCCATCAGTCTCACAGAAGAGACTGGAGAGAACCACCTCAGGGGAAGAGTCTGAAACCCACATCTCAGGAGTGTAGGCTGAGGTACGACCACCTCCAGAGGGGAAGCTGACTGACGCCATAAACCTGAGGAAGGGTGGCTGACCACCAACCCCAGGAGAGGAGGCTGAACACACCCATCTCAGGAGGCTTACCACAAACTCCTCTGGGGGGGAGGCTGAAAACGACCACCTCAGGAGACGAGGTTAAAGACAAGCACCTCAGGAAGTGTAACTGACATCATCAATCTCAGGAAGGGAGACACTCTATGAACCTCAGTGGAGAATGAACACAATCACGTGAGGAGGGAAGGATGAATAACAACCACCTCAGGAGGGGAGGCTGAAGAGTAGCACCTCCGGAAAGGAGGCAGGAGTTGACTACATCTGGAAAGGAGGCTGAAAATAACGACCCTTTGAGGGGAGGTTGACACCATCTACCACAGGAAAGGAAGCTGACACCAACAAGGACTGGAGGGGAGGCTGGCGCCAATAACCCCAGGAAGGGAGGATGGAAACAAGATCCAGAGGATGCTAGGGTGACACAAAGAACCTCTGGAAAGGAGGCTGGCACGAATAACTTATGGAGGGAGGCAGGAAAGGACACACTCAAGAGATACTGACACCACCTCCAGATGAGAGGAGGTTGACCCCAATGTCCTGAGGAGAAGAGGTTTTTCATCATTGGGAGAGAAGCTGCGTCAGAAAAGCGAATAGAGGAGGTCTGGTAAATAACCTTAGTTGACGACCCCAGGGCGGAAGGTGGACCATAGGAGGGCGCACTACAAACGACCTCACCAGGCGAGGTGGGGTCAACAGTCTAAGAGGGGAGGTTGCCACCAACAGCCACAGGAGGGAGGCTGCAAACAGCCGCAGAAGGACCTGAGTCAACAACCTCAGGAAATAAGACCTACGCCAGTTGTCTCTGAAGGGGCACTGACACCCACAACCCAAGGAGAGGAAGTAAAAAACAACCCCAAGAGGGGGAGCTGGAAATAAATTGAGGAGGAAGGGTGAATGGACACCCTCAAGGGTGAAGCCTGAAAACCTCGGTGGCGGTTGGGCTGGTTTGCTCCACCGAGGAGGGGCCAGAGGATCTGTGAAACCAAGGAGGGGAGGCCAGCACCACAGCTGGAGCAGGACTGACCCCCAACCTGAGGGGAATAGTCTGACACCAGCAGCGCCGGGAGGCTGACACCAACCCCAGACGGAGATTAACGCCACCAGTTTGAGGAGGGGAGTCACTCTCACGCGCTGATTGGAAGCTGCGACAACAACTTCTGATTGGCGGCTGACACCAACCCCCTTAGGAGGAGAGTGACAGCAGAATCTCAGGAGGGAAAGAGAGCAGTCAGGGGAGAGTCCACACGCGCACCCCCGGGGAGCCTCGCTCCTACCACGCTTCGGGAAGCCCCTGTCAGGGAAGGAGGGAGCGCCAAGGCTTTCTGTGGAGAGAGAGAGAGAGAGAGAGAGAGAGGAAACAGGCAGGGGAGTCAGCCTGCATGCTGCCCGCGGCGGTGCATTCCGTTTCACTGTGTGTACCTGTCATCACTCCCTCGCAGCTACCGCAACTTCAGCCGGGACCTTTCTTTACACAAGAAGCTCGTCTTTACCTTTTCTTGTTCCTGGACAAAGAAGACGAGTCGAGAAAAAGAGAGCTGTCCAAGGAAAACAGGGAGGGAGGGAAACCCCCTGCCCCGTTCCCGTAACAGAGGACGTGATTGTGCGCCGCTGCCGCCTCTCGGTTCACACACATCCCTGGGCTTTACTCACCTCTGAGTCACTGGCACGTTAGTCACAATCACAACACGAGCCGGGCTCAGTCCCTGTGCCCCGTGGGAAGCGGAGGTCCGCAGTTCAGTGGAGGAGGACGAGGAAACTCGCTGGTGTTTGGACTCCGCCACAGCCTTGTCCGAGACCACGGGAGAGCAGAGCACAGGCACCAGGAGGCAGTAGCCCGCTCCCCAACTGCACTTGGATGCCGATATATAGCGCCACACTGCCACAAAAATCGTCTCTGGGCGCGTTGGATTCCTGCCGCGACGAACGCCGAGGGAGCACGACTAACCGCCCTTGTCTGGATTACAAATACGCATCTTATTTATAAACATTTTTTTATGTGCAAAAGTGACTGTCTGTAAACAAAGGGCAGGACGAAAGGATATGATGTTTGCCCCCGGGTCCTGACATCTTTTCTCCTCAGGAGTCCAGAAGCACTCGCCCGCCTGCTGCCACTTCGGATGTTTTGGTGGTCCGCGCCGAGACTGGATTAAGAGGAAGCTGCAGATTTGGATCGGAGTTTTCCACCCCGAAACCACCCTCCCTGTCCCCGAACTCATTGGCGGTGCCCGCGGGAGTGGGTGGGCACAAGTGGGGCAGCATGCCACAACTCTCCAGCAGCGGGGCAGGGGGCGAAGGGGACCCCGAGTTGTGCGCCACCGACGAGATGATCCCCTTCAAGGACGAGGGGGACCCGCAGGAGGAGCCCAGCTACACCGAGGTCAGCCACCCCGGCGAGGAGGAAGAGGGCGACCTGGCCGACATCAAGTCCTCTCTTGTGAACGAATCCGAGGTCATCGGCCACGGTCACGAGGTGAGCGCGCGTGACGGGCACAGCCTTGCCAGTTTCAATATAGTGCTTACATCCTGCGGCATTCAATAGCACGCTTTAGTATTCTTTGAATGTAATGTTACTCATTATTCGCACATGGGGAGGATGTAAGGCCAAAGCAGCCACGTTGGGATACGAACACGTGACCTCCAGCATACGAATCACTTCGCAGCATGCGCTATAGCCCCCTGGGCGGAATAACACCCCCCACCCCACCAATGTCCCTTTCAAATGCTATTTACTAAAACACTTAGAATGCAATGGCATCCATTTACAGCCCTATCCATCGGGTGCTAGTCTCACAACTCGGAGCGCAACCTGCCTGGGTGACTATCTGACACCCCGGAGCACAGGCTGACTCAAAGGTCGAGAGTCTGAAACTTTGGAAGCAGTTTCACTCACTTGAGGCGATTCTCACTTTTGGTCATTTTCAGATGTTCGGTGTCATTAATAGAGTTTCACGCCTGGCAGTCAGTATTCGTGTATAAACACACTAAATAGTTCTTAAATACAGCACCTGGCCCCTCAAATCTCCCCTTCTCCCTTCCTAAATCCTGAAATCTCTGTCTTGAGACATAACAATTTTGGTGTGACAGTACTGACAACTGTCAGCTTTTCATTATCATTGTTCAATTGCCCTTTAAAAAAACACAGGTTAATGTTTCTGTATATGTTCCCTTACCCCGTGTAGTTAGTTGACCGGTTTGACCTTCCTTATGTAGGTTTTTCATGTGTGGGTTTTTTAATTGCTACACAAAAGAAGACTACATCTTTACATTTGTGGGATACGTTAACACTGAACGGAGGATCTCATAATGCACGATATGGTGCCCAAAAATGTGCCAGAAATTGTTTGGACTTGGTCATAATATGCGGTGATGCAAAGAAAGGAAACTTGGGCACCAGAAGAGGGGAGGTGTTGGCAGTGGTAAACAGAGTCTCTTCTGTATATAAAGGTTTTCGTTTTCTTTTCTGGGAGGGCTGAGGGCAGCATGCCACTACTACCGATAAAAGGCTTTCTAAATGTGTGCCTACTTTTATATGAAAACTGTAACTGCTGTGACAGCTCCCTCCCCTTGGCACTGCCATTATTAATTCCACAACGCACGTCAGTGAGAGATTAAGAAGTCTCCGGTCATGATCCTCGGATATTCGTGACTCGAGTTCTGAAGCTCATGTGTTGCCAACTTTGGACATTCACGGAACGCTACGATGCTCTAGCCAGCAGCTTCTATGAGCACCGTGAGCGACCGGAAGTGTGGCCGCGAGGGCTCATTCCAGAGGCCCTTCCAAGCGTTGCAGGGTTACCACGAGGTGACACCGTCTGTGCTGCCTCCTTTCCCCCGTCTCCGGGGTTGAATGATGTCAACTGGAAAAATTAGATAAATCCACGTGGGAGGGGGGTGTGGTAAACCTCGCGGGGTAGAGTAAGAATCTGATGCCCCATGGCATCGGTGTGAAAAGTGCAAGACACTAGGGAGGGATTTGCGAAGCAGCTTTAGGTTGTGGATGCGCAGAACATCTGCAGCACTATTAATAATAAAATCAGAAATAACTCGTTGTGTAGCGTTTGAGAACAGTCTTGCTGGGCCATAGCCTATTATGATGGCAATCTGCACGAGTGAAACGCCAAGATCCCCCTCCAAACTGCGATTTCTATCTAGGTTACCCGAATATCAGTGTAGCAGGTGCCTCAACCCACTGAGCCATGTTGCTTTATTAATTTACTGAAAGCTCCGAGGGCAAAGCAGACAGTGGGCAAACAAACCCATGTGAGGTTGGTCTGACTGAAAAATCTGCTTCGCCATTGATTACCAAAGTCGTATCACCGGTCTCTGCCAGGTAGTTGGGAGTCCCCTTCCAGTCCATGGTTTGCACCAAACTGTATACTTTTCTTTAAATGCCCAAACATGTGCTACTAGGGCATCCTGACGTCTGCCTCTGAACTGTATTTCCAATGAAACGAAGAGACTCCTTTCAGGGAAAACAATGAGGTACCCCCCCACCCCCGTTGGAAATAAGGGTCTCCAGGTATCTTCACTTGGTTCCTTCCTACTTTCTTAAGACTGAAATAATTTGGCAAGCACGAGGCAGTTCTCACACCGGGGCATAAACACTGCCAATTCCACGCCTATTGATGCTTGCTTGTGGCTTTTTCTTGTAGAGAGTGCTCTTGAAGGACTATGTGAAATGCATCCAAATGTATTTGGCCTTTATTGTGTTTATGTCTGTACTGCGTGGACCTGACATTGCCGTCCAACCTGAACTTTCAACAGATACATATTCCGAAGAGTCACAACTGTATAATGTTATGCTTTGACTTAAAAAGAGCCACCCGCAAGGGTGAAAGTGTAGGGTCGTTCGAAACAATATGTCCCCTACCTCAGCAGAAGCAGAAAGGAAAAAACATAAGCTTAAAAGAGAGAGCCGCGTACAATTGTACAACCAAAGTAATACCCGTATTTAGAACAGTACAGGAACCCGTTATGTAAGAAGTGGAACAATTCAAAATATAAAAAAAGTAGATGGTCTGAGTTTCACATATCTAATCCGCTGTACCCTCCGAGATAGGCTGCCACCCATCCTGGCTAAATTACTGCGGCGGCAGTGGACGCCTGACAGGGCACATGGGCAGCTTGTCGGGCCTTTGTGCCCCTTTCGGCCGCCTTGCCTTGCTACTAACTCGGCTAAGTCCGTGACACCTCAGCTCCGCGCCTGTGCAGAGCGGGGGCATCATTTCTTTCCCTCTTCCGTTCAGCTGAGGTGATCAAAGCTCCAAACGTAAACAAGCCAAAGAAAAGAAGCCCGGCCTGGCTGCAGATGAAGCGCCGGCCCCCAGAGGCTCCTCGGCACAGCCGGGCCTGCAGCTGCTGGAGGCGCGCGGCCCGGGATCCGAGGAGGGCGGGGGCGTCGTCCTTGGTCTGGTGGGGAGGGGGCAGTGCACGTTCGCCACGGGGGTGTGGTAACTGCGTGCGTGCACTCCGCGCGAGGGGTGTACTGGCGCGCGCACTGCACAGGTAGCAGCAGTCAGGGGGCGGGGCTTGGACTGGGCCAGGCGGCTGCTGTGTAAATACAGACACGTGGGCGCCGAGTTGCGCCGCGGGGAAGGAGGCACGCACGCACCTGGACCATGCCCCCGTGAAAATTGACACAGTAGAGTAGGTAAGGCAGTGGCGTAACACAAAATGACGCACCCCCCACCCCCTGCAGAATGTGATAATAGACTCCCTGCTTTGGGGTGAATAGGAACCGTCTGAAGCCCCCCGCCCACAAGGCCTGGGCTTCCTTTGCTGCAGGGGGCGCGACAGGGCTTGTGTTATAATAATTATGTTCGGGACTGGTATATATTGGGTAGAAGAACACTGCTTCTAACCCACAATTATAAATACTCATTATTCCCAAACGTCCGTTACAGTGCTGTGATCAGACCCGAGGCTTTTTCCCTAACGGTAATATTGAAGTCAAAATGTGAGTGAGATTTTAGGTGACCGGATGTTTTGAATTAGGGAAGGCGTTGCCATCTCGCAATTGAACATGCTTCTCGGAAATTTGATTTATAGATGGACGATAAATGTGCTTTAAAAATACTCAAATCAAAATAGTCTAAAAATTCGCGAACCAACCAATGGTGCACCATAGCTACAATTTCTCAAGCGCTGCAGACCGAAGATATTTTTGTCTCTAAAAAGTACAACACAACAGGCCATGGCCCCTCACACCCGACAACCATGATGCCCGACGAAATGCTGCCACTGAACTTCAGTTTCTCAGAAGTGCAATGGATTAACATTACCTCACTTCTTCAAGTCCTCAGACCAAACAAAGTATGGGCAAACCTGTTCACGACCGCCCCAGTCTCATTTAGAAACTCACAACAGGCTAAACCGAAACCAATCAGGCCTCTGCTGTAACACAGGGCAGAAACCCCCCTTAGCAGCGCCTTAAACAGCCTCTTAGACACGGCGAACCACGGTCACTGTGCTCTGAGCGTGCTTCACCTGTCTTCTGCCTTTGAAACTGTGGACCACGCCACTCTTTTCATAGACTACAATTCTTATCCCTTGTCACTGACAATGCTTCAGTCATTCCTCGCAGACCAGTCTCAAGAAGGAACATTAAGCAACTTCTCATCCTGTACAAGCCCCATGAATTCCCATGTATCTCGAGGATCCATCCATCACCCCTGCTCATCAACATGTATGTAAACATCTTTAATGGGCGCCCTACAATATCAAAGACCTCCTACGACCTGACATGTACATGTATCTGTAAGGCAGAGAGAAGAGGGACAATTCACTAATTTCTCAGATGGTCGAAAGGCAAATTGGTCCTGGATGGACCAAAACACAGTGAATACTTAATGGCTCTAAACGAACACAGAATAAAAGTTGATGGCTGTACAGCTTAGTAGCTCTAAAACGTAAGGGAATGGATTCCCTCCTCAACATTGCTCAGGTCAATAGTCCCAATTAAATCTTGCATCAGATATCCAGATAGAGTGTGGGGCGCCAAACTCAGTTTAAGCACCCACATTGCACTGTGCTCAAATATTTACACCAACTAAAACTGCTAAAAACACAGCCATTCATTCAGACTGAACACCTCCTTTCAGTAGTCAGAGCACGCCCTTTCATGACAGCAACACTTTATAGAATAGACCACAAGTCTACCAAATCATCAGAATAAAAAAGTAATGCAGCCGTATACGACATCTGTTGATTTTGCAAAGCCTAAAACATAATCGAGCACAGCAGAAACCTCCACTTACTGGTAGTACAAGTGTCACCTTAAAGTACTCTGCCTCATCTTCAGATGCTCAGAAGGCTCTGCTCCAACATACCTACGGAATAAGAGCAAGTGACACAACCCACTAGACGCCGCCACTCAAGTGACCTCAGTCTCCTCGCAAACAAACTGCAAGAAAGGAGGCGACGGGCACTTCTGATTGTCTGACCCTTACATGTGCAACCACCTGTCCCAGCATATACCCAACTCATACACCCTTCCACCCTTTATTTATTTGTGTGCCTATGCCTTCTGGAAAAAAAAAAAACTTGAATCTCACTTATTCAAAATGTCACTGGTGCCAGCATCATCTCCAACTCTAAATCTAACAAGGACCTATATGCAATTGAGTTATGCAGGGTGCACTACACAAATATAACTGAATCATTATTCACAGAGATAGGGTCTTGTTTGTGTGTGTTTTATTTTAATGGACACCAGTTAGCACGTGCATCTAAGAACATGTATTAAAACATGTAAATCTTAGTTAACACTGGCAAATTCATTGATTTTTGCCTGCCCACACCTCACACTTTTTTTTCTGCTGTTTTTTACATGTCACATCTAGGGATGGTAGTGGGTGTGCTCAAGGAAGTGGGCAAAGCAAATGATTTCCACACAAATCTTTGCTTGTGTTCACATTCATTTTCAATGTTTTCCCCACTCATATCCACAAATGTAAATTTAAATGACCTAAGAATAGGTGTTAAAGGAAGTGTGGCAAACTGTGTGGTTGTGTATCACCAGTTTCCTTTGTGTGCTTAAGTATTCTCTTTTACCTGGGATTTTGATGGCCGAGGCAAGCAGCAGTAAATCTCTGCAAGTTCTAGGCATTTGCGTGGCCTCGAGAGATTTACAGCTTTTTTAATGGCTCTGGGTGCCATAGGCGTGGGAAGTTGCTATCATTTTGTAGGTAGATTTCCACCGTAGGAACTCATACAAAAATACTCTGGTTAAGACAGAAGGGAGTGACTTTCCAGGATGGGAATGCGAATGAAATAGCCACATATTCAAAGAGGTGTAAGGATCAGAGTTTCTCCACCAAGCAAGCATATTCTCATTGGAGAGATAATAATGACATTACATCTGCAAATACTCCTTTCCAAATGATTTACACATGTCATTTATCCATCAAGTAGAAATGTTTGCAAAGTTGAAATGCAAATTTCATAGATTTCCAGAAGTACTTCTGGGATTTTTTGAAAACCCCCCAAAAATCGTGAGTCTACCCCAAGCATAGTGAATTTACAGAGTAGAATTTTTACTTTTTCAGTCTTCCCTTGCCAATTGGTCTCTGAGTTCCAATACATTTTTGGCACCGGATCGAACTTTTCTAAATGTGAAACAAGTTCAAGGATTTTTTGTCTAAGCAAAGGTGCACAAATGTGTAATATATATACGGTGAGAAACAGCACATTGTTCCTTACTTTTGCATGGCACATAGCACAAACTGTGCATACTGAAACACCTCCATCAGCTTGGTGTACTATACAATTTCTATTCATTTCTAGACATAGGAGACGAATTGTAGGGTCAAAAGCCTAAAACACCCTCCTTCATTCCTGTAAATGGGCACCAAGCTTGCTCAAAGCACATTGAGTTAGGTACTTCATAGCTCTTCATCCCTTCTTTAGCTCATGTTAAAACTGACAACATAGGTGCCCAGTTTTGAAACTTCTACTCCATTGTTTGGTCAAACCAAGACATTTTCATGCTTCTGTTGAGACATTCACTTTTGCTTCAGCCTGCTCAGGTTTTAGCCATTTTCACTCTTGGACAACAACATGTCTGCCATACACAAGTGGAAGATGCCATGGGGACTATGATCAGGGTACATGAAGTATATTTTGTGCCTGCGCATCGCGGTCTACTTAACTCATCTGAGCCTTTTCTTACATCATACTCAATTGGAGGCTTTGCCAGTTGACGTGGTACAGCACTAATGTGTAGGGGGCAAAAGATGATCTAATTTGATTATTGTCTATGCTCTGTTTGTAATCAGTTTCAAAACTCACCAGGGATATGAGAAAATCTGGAAGAGAAATAAACTGCAGAATGGTTACAATATTTGACAAGCAAAACTCTCCTAAATGTTGTATGCAAATAGTTGTAATAGGTTTTAATAACGATGGAGCAAAATCAGCTACACACATTTGTATAGATTTTTTTTTCCGTGGTCAAAAAGTTGTAATTTGGTGCCATGGCTAAGGATACACAATGTTGTTTTTTAATGCAGTGCAAGATGCAACATACTTACTGTTTAAGGTCATTGTTTGCTTAAATTGTTCTGCTGCATGGATTTTTGTCCCTTTGCAGACCCTAGCCCTTTCGGTCAGGTAGCATAAAGAACAATTCAATGGTTATTTAGTGGTAACTGCATGTATCTCCTCGTTTTAACTCTCCTTCTTCTGACAGAAAAGCGAGATTGATCACAGAGAGTGACTTAATTTCAAGGTTAGACAATTTATCTATCCGGGATGCAAAGATTACTCATGTCTTTTTGTTCCACTGACACCAATTCGACGCTTGACCAAATCTCGTTCAGTATACTACTGAATCATGAAACAGTGACAATAGTTATTTACAGGGCACTGACATGTCAAAGCTGCAGTATTATACAGTGTATAAAAACAAAGTCTTATGATTATAATATGACCATTAAACTCCAAGAGACGTACTTCCTTGTATTCTAGACTTACGCGAAACTCTATTTATCATGCCTGTTTCATGCTAATGCAGATCACCCCAGCAGTTGCAATCATTGTTTTAAGTGGACTAAAAATTGCTCGGTGTAGTCCGCACCGCCAATCAAGAGGCTTTATCTGGCATCAAAGCTTGTGAGATGGATAGCATAAAATTATATCATTTCCCTCTAATTATGTTCCTTGCTCTCTACTGCGCTCCTGTTGATTCTTTTCAATGCTTGATTATCTTCCCATAGAAATAACCCTTTCCGCCGGTGCTCCTCACCTCAAATGCTGTGATTATGGATCTTTTGCAGATCTTGGTGCAGTTTCTTTTAAAAAAAGTGAGTCTAACTAAAAAACTTGAAATTTTGTAAACTCAATTCTAATTTTAACAGATGAGCGAAGCCCACAATCATTGAATAAGGTATAGTTGTAAAACAAATCCCACACATTTTTGGTTTTGTGTCTATAAGATGAATACAAGATGTGCTGCGCATATAATATGTTGCGATACAAGATTATATGGTCTAGTGTTGGGCAGGGCCATATTTCAAACTGCATCCTAAATAATACAGTTTTATGAAATACATAAGCACTAGTTTTGCATAAATCAAATGCCATTCGTAGCACCAGAGTTAAAAGCAATATCACAACAAATGCACAGCAAATGAATGTCAGCATACGTCACTATAAGAGGTACAGTGAATAATAAGACATATAGGGTACAACGATACAACACATCAAAGTAACATCAAAACTTAAGACTGCTACTAAGTGTGGCGCTGTAAAGTAATTATGTTGTTTTGATTTAAAGACATTTCTAAGAGCCACCCAATCAAGAATGATAGATTTGAAAGAGAGCATGCTTTTACCATTTTCTTATATTATTTGCAGTTTCCTACTGCACAACACTTGGATTAAATATTTCATACAATGCTGTACAACTGAGTGTTCTCTTCTGCTTCCATCCCAAATGCAGCCAACATCAAACAGGTTCCATCAGATGCACTATTTCCGAATATTAGTGCAGGTGTAGTGCCTTGGTATTTTTTAAATTAGTTTTACACAATGTTTAGTCAAGAAAAAACCTTGGTAGTTGGTCAATATTATCAGCCACAATGCCACTACAAAAAAACAGACACAGAGCTAAAGGTGCAGTGCACCACAATTTCCAAGCTTTTGCAACTAGCTTTCTTTTTGACCATTTTGTGAGCGCCATCTTGTTTTGGGTTAAAAATGTTGCATCCAACAGTATGACAGATTGGCACACGGACATTGTATTTCAATCCTATACTATAAAAGAGACCTGTAAAATCACTATTGCTCTGTATTGTTCTCTCCCTTGTGTGCTTTCCCCTTGGGCCTATGTTTCTTTCTCCATTGTGTGGTACTCTCTGTTTCTCTTGTAGACTTCACCCTCCACTGCCTGTGCTCCGAGTTGTTTTCCCCATCATGTGCTTCTCCTCTTCTTGCCTTGTTGCCCTTTCCTTCATATGTTGCTTTTACCTAGCTCCCAACCATTTGCTCCCCCTCCCACTCCTCTGTTGCTTCTCCACTTACGCAGCCCTATTTGTTTTTGCAAATTCACACTAGCATTTTTCATTTTTTTGTTATCAATCCAAGTTGCGTCCACCATCTTGAATAAGTAAATAAAAAAAAAAGCAAAGCAAATAGCACCTGAGTCATTCTGCTGGCATGGGCATGTGTGGTGATGCATGCACATGCTAATGACATCACACATGCGTTCATCAGTGGAATGACACGGCCACGAGCAATTTCAACGCACCATTTTCATTTTTCTGATGCTGTACAGCATCGGCAGGGAGCATTTGACAGTTTCTCAGATGCTGCACAGCATCGTAAAAAACATTGCAAAGCCAGTAGCTCAGCAAAGCTAATCTAGTGGCTTTGACAATGCTTGTTTTTTTTTATACCACTGATACTTTTGACCATGACATGCTTTTTACAACTTTGTCATGCTTAGGCTTTACTGGTGACATACCCACATGTTACTTTTCGTACCTTGTGGATTGTTCCTACTCTGTGCCCTTGTGCTCTGTCTTCTCCACATTCCTGAAATGCAAGTGTTGCGTTGCCTATTCAGGTAAATGTTTCTTTTCGTCCAGTACCACTTGTAAACTAAAGGTCATTCGGGCAACCATAGTAATGTGTTGTTGTTCTATATTTGAATTCCATACAGATAGGTGCTATGTTTCGGCATGTCGAATCATCCATTTTCAATAGAGTATCCATTTATTTAATCTAATCAGTACTCCTTTTACTCCTGATGCACTTGTGAGGAAATTGATCTTAGATACTTGGCATGATTAGAGGAAGTCAGAGTTATGGTTCAATATTAGCCCTGGACATTTTTCTCTAGTTGGTATGGTCTTAGAGCGCTAACTTGAGCATGTGGTGGTTCCTGGGTTCCACCTCTTAGGTTTAAAGTTGACAGTCATACAGCAACTGCTTTAGTCATTCTTTAGGGTGGTCTTCTCATGAGCAGTACTGTCCACACGTCACAATTTGTTCCGGTGTAATATTGATGTCCCATTGATAAATTTCGCAGAGGAAGAGCCTATGGTAGTAGCAGTCTGTATATGGCTAGAAGCAATGATATTGTTTTAGAATTGGACCAGCACATAATTCACTCCAGGTACCACTGGGCAATACCCTGCCTGTGCGAGTGAAACACGTGCCATCAGGTAGGTCTATGGCAGGCCTGGTGCTGATGCGAAACCGTGATTTGAAACAGGACCACGATGGATTGAAATCTTGTTAAATTTGAAGAGCTTCGAATTGTCGTTTTATATTTCAGAAGCTGTGCAAGACCTGGGGTTCCTCACTTGCCTACTCCTGCCTGACGGTCATGTACTACTACTCATATTTGTTTAAAGTAGTTTGTACAGCAGACATTAGCAGACGCTAGCACACACAGAACAGAAGCAAGGGCTGAAGTAAATTGCATTATTCGATTTCTTCAACTTGGATTTTCTCAAGGCGTTTCATATCTGCACTAGCTGAAATATAATTAAAAATAAAGAGTTGTAAAATGCATATATACCCCCCAATATACGATCCACCGACAACCACCTTATCTTCAGAAAAGTACTCAAGAATTGGCTCTTCCCCACATAAGCACCATACGCAAACAGAAATTTACTGCATATTCCTCTGTATATAAGCATTTATTTTCACTACAGATATGTATCTATCTTTGTGTATTGCTTTGTATAAACATGTAGAATAATTATGTTGTTGTAAATAAATAAATAAAAATCGTCTTTGGTCTATATGCACTTACTTCCATTGTGCATCTATGTACCTTCCATGTACTTGGATCTGTGTGTCTGTTACCTTTCTCCTGAAAAAGCATATCCAATGCACTACCCTATTTCTCATCCTGTACCTCTATCAATATCTTTAATCTATATATACTTACCTCCTTTATGCATCTATATGCTTTCAATGTACTTATGGATCTATATATTTATCACGTTCTTCTAATTTAGCATTTCAAATGCACTACCCTATTTCTCAGCCTATACTTATCTCAATATATCTTCTAGCCCAACTTTCTGACTCATCTCAAAGTTCTTTCTACTACTCTTTCCAATGCACTACCCTATCTTTCACCCTATACATCTATCAATATATCCTCTACAATCACGCTCTCATTTATCCCAAACCCCATACCACTACTATGATCCCCAAAATAACCCTTTCTAGACTCTCCTACTCTACCCCTCCTTGCATAATCTGACACCTCTTTTTTTACTATACTGATCCCCCAAAGCAAACCTTTATAAACTCTCCCCTCTGACTCTTCCCCTCAAAAACCCCTTTTTACTCATCCAAAAGTCTCCTACTGCTATGACCTCGGAAAAAAAAATCTCACTCTTCTGTCCCTCCACTATCCTTTTAAATCAAAATAACAGACTAACATGTTCACTTCTCAATTTCCATATTCCACTATACTAATTTACCACCAATCCTTTATGGGTTCCAGAGTAGCGTGCTACTCGCCAATGAAGCATTTCAACACCCCATCAGGGTTACCAGCGCTATATAAATGCAAACCTTTTTCCCTTTTCTACCCCTCCCCAACCCTTCTCAATCCAAATAACTGACTAACATATCCACCACTAAAATTACTTTCATGTTTCGCCATACTAATTCAACAGTAATCCTTATGGGTTCCAGAGAGGCGTGCTACTCGCCAATAAAGCGCTTCAAAACCCCATCAAGGGGTAGCAAGCGCTATATAAATACAAACCTATTTCCCTCTTCTATCCCGCAACCTACCCTTCTCTATCCAAATAACTGAATAACATATCCACCACTCAAATTACTTCATACTTCACTATACTAATTTTCAACACTAATCCTTTATGGGTATCGGAGTAGCGTCTTACTCGCCAGAAAAGCGCTTCAACACCCATCAGAGGTAACAGGTGGTACATGAATGCAAACCTTTCTTCCCTTTTATCCCTCCGCTACCCTTCTCACTCTAAATAACTGACCGATATCCACCACTCAAATTACTTTCATATTTCACCATACTAATTCAGCACTAATCCTTTATGGGTTTCCGGAGTAGCGTGCTTCAACACCCCATCAGGAGTAACAAGCGCTATATAAATACAAACCTTTTTTTCCCCTCTTCTATCCTTCTGCTATCCTTCTGCTATCCATCCGAATCCAAATAACTGACTAACCTATCCACCACTTAAAATTTACTTGCATGTTTCACTATACTAATCCAACACTAATTCTCTATGGGCCCCGGAGTAGCGTGCTACTCGCCGAAAAAGCGCTTCGACGCCTCGTCAGGGGTAGTAAGCGCTATATAAATGCAATTAAAATACAATACAATTACAATATATGCATGCTTTCTGAATTTCAGACAGGCCTTTGGTGGGCTAGGCAGATTTTAAAATGGACTTCCTGTTTGTAAGTAGGACCTACTGGAAAAAATAAAAGCGTAAACCACAGTAAGGTGCAGTAGGGCAGGTCTTAATACTCCCTTCTCAGAAATTGACAGACAAAAATGCCTCCCATCAATTTCATGTTTTAAATATCTTTATTAGGGTTGTTTTAACATAATAACACTCGTGCAAAGATTATATCAGTAATCCCAATGCATTGAAATAAAATAATGTACCTGGATGCTTCTCATCAGTGGTCATTGATAGGGAAATATTAGAATAAAACAGCCTGTAAATTGGGGTGAGATGAGCGCGGATAGAAAAGATCAGGGTGAGTGAAGAAAGTAGGAGTTGGCAGTAGCCATTAGACAGGTGCGCTATCCGTGCCATGGCCGAAAGCAGGTGTGTGATAGGCACACCAACTGACACGGTCCATGTTACCAAGGGGCGGGTACCTGAGTCAGGAGAGGCACAGATCAGGGGTCACAACACTGTCCATGAGCAGAGACCAAGCGTTCCAAGAACTCTGTTCCGTGCCACTGACTGAGCCTCTCCACCACTCAGTCCAAACCATTGTTTGTATTTCAGTCCTGATGTCAGATAATTCAATTGTTCTTGCCATATCATTTTAAAAACACTCACTTGGTTTTAAGGTGCAGATAGTTTTCTTGACAGAATCATGCATGTTATTTCTTGCAGCCATTCTACATCTGTTCAGGTTAACCACAGGTTTTTTTGTTTTCCAATAATTATTTGTTATTTTCAGGATTTATGCAGCATTGCCAGCCTGGGGGCACTCTTTAACTTGTAGACAGTGTAGGAAGGTGGATATCTGACTATGGTTACCCCCAACTTTTTGCCTAGTGTCTAGCTGGTTTTTCGACTTAGTTGGCCTGAGATCCTGCCATTCAGGGTCTCAGGCTGTCTGCTCTCTCTTTAAAATGGACTCCATGTACCCTAGGTACATAACCAATTGGTAAGGATCACCTTATTGGACCCTGTACAGTGTACCCTAGGTACCCAGGGCATAGGTGTACCCTAGGCCTCCCAGGGGCTGCAGCATGTATTATGCCACCCCTGGGCTGGCCTTCCAATCAGACACAACTGGCTGATCACTCAGCTGGGGCAAGGTCGTGTAATCACCCCTTGCTTAGATATAGTATGCCTATATCTGCCCTTATATATAGACACATGTGTACCTATCAGTCACTCCTATGGCAGGCCTTAACAATCCTGGAGGCAGAGTGCTTGGTAACATGTGAGATGGTGCTCTAGCATGAGCTGAGCCTGTCTGCAGCTTTCGGAACCATGTCCTTATAGCTGTTCTATGATATAGCCTACCATATACTCTTAAAGTGCCTTATAATCTTAAACGGTTATGGTAACTATGGTTTGGCTTTATCAAAACATGTCGTGTAAGGTGTCTAACACTTTGGAATAATACCCCCATACCATTTCTGGTGATGAGGATATTATTCCTCCCTTCTAGAGGGAGAGACATGTTAAAATCCTACTTTGCTGTTTAACTCTAACCAAAGCCTCAGCATCACAAAATGGATGCTGCTGCCACGACACAAGTCTGACCTCCTGCAGCTGGGAGTGATCCCAGCCAGGGAGGCCTGGACAATAGGTTTCCTGCTTGGGGAGGTGCTAGCACCTCCCCAGACAGCCTTTAGTGTATTGGGGCAGGGTGGGCTGAAAGGAATCAGACATGCCTGGGGCACACAAGGTGTTCCTTGCATAGTCCAGTTCAAACCGGCGCTGGGGCACTCCAGCCCCAGCTCTGGCGCGAAACTGGACAAAGGGAAGTGGGTGTAACCACCCCCTCCCAGGTCCCACCCATAAGGCGTGACCTAGCAGGTATCCCAGCCCCCCAGATTAGTATAAGAGTGGGAGTTGGGCCTCAAGACTTTAGATTATCCTGAACCTGCAAAACTGAACAGAAACTCTGGACCTTCGACATTCGACGAAAGAAGAAGACTGAAGAATCTCCCTTGTAGCCAAGGAGTGGCTACCCTGTGCAAACAGGCACCATCAAGTGACTACCCTTTGCTTTGTGAAACGTTCGACGAGGAACCGACTGCAGAGCCCGACCAGGGCCTTGATTTCCAGACTTCTCCGACCCTCATCCACATCTGCAGCAGAGCTGAGATCCGTGGAGGCGACGAGCGACGTGGGACCGGCTACCTGGGAAAAGTGGCTAGTAACTTACAGCGCAGCTTCTGAGGTACCCTCGAAGTTGTGCACCGGGGATTGAGAAGCCCCAACCCCAAGCACCATCTGCACCGAAGACCAGCCCCCCACACTCCACGAGTCCTGCGTGGGGCCCTTCAGCATTTTCCTGCTTGCCGCGTCTGTCCGGTTGCTTGCCCGCTGGCTAGTGGCCTTTGTGACGACGCTCCCTAAAATCTTCTGCGCTGGTTTGGCTCCTCCAGACTGGCTCCCGCTTCTCTGCAAAGAAGAAGCACCCCAGACCTTCCTGGTCTGCACCAGAAGCAAGTCCCTTGTTCTTCGTGGGTTCCGCTTGCCAAGGCTTGGTGAGTCCTAGTCCAACTTCGACGCCGCCGACAGCAAGAGCCTTCGTGGGACAGCTCGCCTCCTGGTCCTGGTCGTCCTCGACGCTTCCTGGTCCTCCTGGCTCCAGCGTCAAGCTTCACCTTCCCCTGCAACTCTTCACGACATCGCCTGGTTCCTTCCTGGTTCCACGTGGTCACTGGCTAGTGACCTTGACTCTGTCCCCTCTGCTTGCAGGTTTCTTCTCTTCTTGATCCCAGGCTTGGGATCCACCGGACACTCTCCCCTGACTGCCTGTCAGCATCTTTCTTCAGGCATCCATAGGAGTCGACGACGAAAACGACGCATCTTCACCCCTATGCACCCGCAGCCTGTGGGCTAGGTAACTTGGGTACTCCGGTGCTCATCAGGATAGTGACTATCCTAGTGTCTAGTTTTCAAGTCTCAACTTCCTAGCTACTCCGGAAGTGTCCTAAATCTATCTATTTCTAAACTATAACATTGCTATTGACTTTTACGCATTACGCGTGAGTGTTTCCACTCTGCACACGAATCCCGTGGGCCTCCCACTTCCTAACTAACGCTAGTGTAGTGTAGCCCCAGCGATTCCCTAGGCCTAGGCCTATTCTATTTCCGTGACAGTGGTTCTTATACCACTTATTTAGTATATGGTTTGCGTGGCCCCTAGGGCCTAACTGTATTACTTACCTGTGTGACTTACTGTATGCATTAATAAGACTGTGTTGTACTTACCTCTAAACTCATAAAGAGTGCTGAGGGTTTGCTTAGAATAAATACACTTTATTTTATATATATATCTGTTGTGGTGTCCTTTCATTTGGTATTCAAGGGATTATATATGGTATCACAGCTGGCTTCACATGCCATTCAGAGTTTAGCCTAAGACTGCTCTTGTCCATGCTACCACTAGGATAGCTGGTCTATAAGGTTGACTTTACAACCAATCACCATAAGGGTATTTGGACTGATATAAGGTGTACACTATAACTAGTGACATCATACATCAGGCCAACTTCTCACATTGGTGAGCAGCGGTTGGGATCTGAGCTTGCTGTTGTAATACCATTGTAATCTTGAGATACTAAATTGAAAGATCACACAGATATTGTCTAGGTACATATAACATAGATTATTATACTTAAGTCCTACTGGACTTTGTAGTTGTAGGTTGAAGGGAATAACACACCCTGACTACAACTACTAGAAAGGTTTAGTAGATACAACTAGTGTAGGTAGGTGCACACACCACACCCTCACTAGATCATGCCTCTGGGAGAAGATCAAGTAGATGCTCTCTCAGGAGGGGCAGGTCTGCAGAAGACCCCCTCTAGGTATGATACCTTAACATTCCAGGAGATGAGACAATTGTGTACCTCCAGAGGAATAAAACAGGGTGCAAACCCTACCCTTAGACAGCTAGTGGAGCTTCTGGAGGCCTATGATGCTGAAAGAGCTGCCAGGGATGGTGCCATAGCTGTAGATAAGGGTCTACCCACCACAGATGAGTCAGATGGGACTTCAGAGGAAGAGGTAGACAGCCAGGGCCAAGTAGGAAGACTTAGCCAGGCTAACCTAAGTTTACATGGGAGTTTGCATGGGGTCCCCCCATACAGACCCCCAAGTAGGCTTTCACAGAGAAGCAGGAGGGACAGATCCCCTTCAAGGGAATCCATCCACTCCCATGTCTCTAGCATCTCTAATGCTTCCTCTCACAGGGGAATGACTTCACCTGAGAGAAAGGAGCATAAAGCCAGAATGAGGGAAGCTAATCTGAGGATTCAGAGGGAAGAAATTGCCCTTGCCAAAGAGAAGCTTGCTCTGGCTAGAGAGCAAAAATTGTGTGGGTCAGAACCCACTGGTGGCAGCAACATTCCTAGAGATAGGGATAGGTCTTATGACCATAGAAACCTAAGCAAGATAGTCCCCCCATATCAGAATGGGGATGACATCCACAAATGGATGACTGCTTTGGAGAGGGCCTGCAAAGTACAGCAGGTACCCCAAAGTCAGTGGGCAGCTATCTTGTGGCTCTCCTTTTCTGACAAAGGTAGAGACAAGCTCCTCACAGTCAGTGATGAGGATGCAAACAATTACAAAGTCCTGAAGAGTGCTCTGATAGATGGGTTTGGCTTAACCACTGAGCAATATAGGTTGTTGTTCAGAGACACCCAGAAGACACAGACACAGGACTGGTCTGATTTTGTGGATTGTGCCACTAAGGCTTTGGAAGGTTGGTTAAATGGCAGCAAGGTGCAGGACTATACAGGATTGTACAACTTGATTATGAGGGAGCAGATCCTTAGTAATTGTCAGAACCAGCTTCTCCATCAACACCTGGTAGACTCAGATTTGACCTCTCCCCAAGAATTGGGAAAGAGGGCAGATAAATGGGTCAGGACCAGGATTAGGCCTAAAAATCAGGGTGGTGACCAAAAGAAGGATACCACCAAGCCTCAAGAGAAGGGTGGGGATAAAGCAAAAGAGAAATCTTCCTCAGGGCCCCAAAACTCCACACAGGGTGGTGGGTCCCAAGCTCCCTCCTCTACCACAGTTAAAAAGCCTTACTGCCATGTGTGTAAAACTCCTGGGCATTGGAAAACTGACAGCAGTTGTCCACAGGCTAAAAACAAAACTGTTCCTCCAACTACTCCTGTCACACCACCTATTACTGTCAGCAGTAATCCCCCAGGTGGTGGGAGTGCCCCCAAAAATTTGATTGGGTTTTCTTGGGGAACACAGGGGGATCCTGGCTTAGCCAATTCCCCTACAGCAGCTACTCTTGTCTGTGATGGTGGCATGGGGTTTGCCAACTTCACTGCCTGTCCCAACACTTTGGGTAGGTACAGACAGGAACCCTACATCAATGGTAGAAAAGCTGAGGCCTACAGAGACACTGGAGCTAGCATCACTATGGTGGCCCATAGGCTAGTTCCCTCTGAGCAGCTTTTGCCTGGTTTCTCATACCAGGTGACTAACATTGATGGCAAACAAAACAGTCATCCCATGGCAGAGGTATGTCTCAGCTGGGGAGGTGTCACTGGCCCTAAAAGGGTGGCAGTGTCTCCAACCTTGCCTGTGGACTGCTTACTGGGGAATGACTTAGAACTCTCAGCTTGGGCTGGAGTTGAACAAGACACCCATTCTAAAATGGTAGGCCTTTCCAAAAAGGGTAGTGGGGTTGTGCCAGCCACAACCCCTGTCCAAGTAGATTTCCTCCCTGAAAAGGTTGGAAGGGCAGTGGTAGCCACAGCCCAGGCACAGACAGACTTCCCTGTAGAGACTGGCAGAGCTGTGACAGTCACAGCTCAAACACAAACTGAGTGCCTCCCTGAAAAGGTTGGCAAGGCTGTAATGGTCTCAGCCTATACTCAGACTGATATAGGTGTAGTGAAGCCTGAAACTATGGATCGCTCCACACAAACAGAGAGTAGTGGAGAGGAAGAAAAGTCTCCCTCCCCCCAGACATTAGGAAAAGGTCAGCCTCCTCAGGGATCTGACCTCACCCCTTGTGAAGGAACTGCCCCAGAGGTAGCCAGGCCTGGCCTGGCAGAGCCTCTGATGTCAGTGGCCCCTTCCAAGGTGGGACCCAGTCTGGTGCAGGTAGCCTGCCTCTCTCTACCCTGCCTCAGTCAGCCCAGGGCTGCAGAGGTCAGGGAGGCCAGTGGACCCCAAGAGGGCCCCTGTCCACAAGAACCCCCCAATCAAAAGAATGAGGATTGCCTGGCTAGTAGCCCTAGCCAGGTGATGGGTAAAAACATTCCTGAGGGATCCCCTTTACAGGTAGTTAGGGACCTCCCCCAGAGGGATTCTGTTGGGCACAGGCAAACCTGGGACCTTAGGGCCCCAAACCTGACCTGTCCCTCCAGTAAGCCCACAAAAGGGACCCAGCCTCCAGCTTTAGGTAGCCAGAGGCTGACCCTGAGAGCACAGTGCAACTCAGTTAGAGAAAGAAAGGCATCCATGGTGGAGGATGATTGGAGGAAGCTGAGGCCTCACTTTGAGGACACTCACTTCAGTACTCCATCTCAACACCAGCCTTTTACTTTGCAAAGACACACCAAAGGTAGAGATTCCCTATGGTGGAGACCCTATGATATCTTTAGGATGAGGGATTGCTTAGTGGACCATGAGACAGGGGGTAACCATGCCAGTGCTGGTTCTTCCTTATATGGCCACTCAGGCAATAGAGGCTTACCTTGTCAAGGCCAGCCTTATCTCCTTTCGTTTGGGGGGGGGTTGTGTAGGAAGGTGGATATCTGACTATGGTTACCCCCAACTTTTTGCCTAGTGTCTAGCTGGTTTTTCGACTTAGTTGGCCTGAGATCCTGCCATTCAGGGTCTCAGGCTGTCTGCTCTCTCTTTAAAATGGACTCCATGTACCCTAGGTACATAACCAATTGGTAAGGATCACCTTATTGGACCCTGTACAGTGTACCCTAGGTACCCAGGGCATAGGTGTACCCTAGGCCTCCCAGGGGCTGCAGCATGTATTATGCCACCCCTGGGCTGGCCTTCCAATCAGACACAACTGGCTGATCACTCAGCTGGGGCAAGGTCGTGTAATCACCCCTTGCTTAGATATAGTATGCCTATATCTGCCCTTATATATAGACACATGTGTACCTATCAGTCACTCCTATGGCAGGCCTTAACAATCCTGGAGGCAGAGTGCTTGGTAACATGTGAGATGGTGCTCTAGCATGAGCTGAGCCTGTCTGCAGCTTTCGGAACCATGTCCTTATAGCTGTTCTATGATATAGCCTACCATATACTCTTAAAGTGCCTTATAATCTTAAACGGTTATGGTAACTATGGTTTGGCTTTATCAAAACATGTCGTGTAAGGTGTCTAACACTTTGGAATAATACCCCCATACCATTTCTGGTGATGAGGATATTATTCCTCCCTTCTAGAGGGAGAGACATGTTAAAATCCTACTTTGCTGTTTAACTCTAACCAAAGCCTCAGCATCACAAAATGGATGCTGCTGCCACGACACAAGTCTGACCTCCTGCAGCTGGGAGTGATCCCAGCCAGGGAGGCCTGGACAATAGGTTTCCTGCTTGGGGAGGTGCTAGCACCTCCCCAGACAGCCTTTAGTGTATTGGGGCAGGGTGGGCTGAAAGGAATCAGACATGCCTGGGGCACACAAGGTGTTCCTTGCATAGTCCAGTTCAAACCGGCGCTGGGGCACTCCAGCCCCAGCTCTGGCGCGAAACTGGACAAAGGGAAGTGGGTGTAACCACCCCCTCCCAGGTCCCACCCATAAGGCGTGACCTAGCAGGTATCCCAGCCCCCCAGATTAGTATAAGAGTGGGAGTTGGGCCTCAAGACTTTAGATTATCCTGAACCTGCAAAACTGAACAGAAACTCTGGACCTTCGACATTCGACGAAAGAAGAAGACTGAAGAATCTCCCTTGTAGCCAAGGAGTGGCTACCCTGTGCAAACAGGCACCATCAAGTGACTACCCTTTGCTTTGTGAAACGTTCGACGAGGAACCGACTGCAGAGCCCGACCAGGGCCTTGATTTCCAGACTTCTCCGACCCTCATCCACATCTGCAGCAGAGCTGAGATCCGTGGAGGCGACGAGCGACGTGGGACCGGCTACCTGGGAAAAGTGGCTAGTAACTTACAGCGCAGCTTCTGAGGTACCCTCGAAGTTGTGCACCGGGGATTGAGAAGCCCCAACCCCAAGCACCATCTGCACCGAAGACCAGCCCCCCACACTCCACGAGTCCTGCGTGGGGCCCTTCAGCATTTTCCTGCTTGCCGCGTCTGTCCGGTTGCTTGCCCGCTGGCTAGTGGCCTTTGTGACGACGCTCCCTAAAATCTTCTGCGCTGGTTTGGCTCCTCCAGACTGGCTCCCGCTTCTCTGCAAAGAAGAAGCACCCCAGACCTTCCTGGTCTGCACCAGAAGCAAGTCCCTTGTTCTTCGTGGGTTCCGCTTGCCAAGGCTTGGTGAGTCCTAGTCCAACTTCGACGCCGCCGACAGCAAGAGCCTTCGTGGGACAGCTCGCCTCCTGGTCCTGGTCGTCCTCGACGCTTCCTGGTCCTCCTGGCTCCAGCGTCAAGCTTCACCTTCCCCTGCAACTCTTCACGACATCGCCTGGTTCCTTCCTGGTTCCACGTGGTCACTGGCTAGTGACCTTGACTCTGTCCCCTCTGCTTGCAGGTTTCTTCTCTTCTTGATCCCAGGCTTGGGATCCACCGGACACTCTCCCCTGACTGCCTGTCAGCATCTTTCTTCAGGCATCCATAGGAGTCGACGACGAAAACGACGCATCTTCACCCCTATGCACCCGCAGCCTGTGGGCTAGGTAACTTGGGTACTCCGGTGCTCATCAGGATAGTGACTATCCTAGTGTCTAGTTTTCAAGTCTCAACTTCCTAGCTACTCCGGAAGTGTCCTAAATCTATCTATTTCTAAACTATAACATTGCTATTGACTTTTACGCATTACGCGTGAGTGTTTCCACTCTGCACACGAATCCCGTGGGCCTCCCACTTCCTAACTAACGCTAGTGTAGTGTAGCCCCAGCGATTCCCTAGGCCTAGGCCTATTCTATTTCCGTGACAGTGGTTCTTATACCACTTATTTAGTATATGGTTTGCGTGGCCCCTAGGGCCTAACTGTATTACTTACCTGTGTGACTTACTGTATGCATTAATAAGACTGTGTTGTACTTACCTCTAAACTCATAAAGAGTGCTGAGGGTTTGCTTAGAATAAATACACTTTATTTTATATATATATCTGTTGTGGTGTCCTTTCATTTGGTATTCAAGGGATTATATATGGTATCACAGCTGGCTTCACATGCCATTCAGAGTTTAGCCTAAGACTGCTCTTGTCCATGCTACCACTAGGATAGCTGGTCTATAAGGTTGACTTTACAACCAATCACCATAAGGGTATTTGGACTGATATAAGGTGTACACTATAACTAGTGACATCATACATCAGGCCAACTTCTCACAGACAGTATTTAAGTTAATTATATCCAAAATATCTAATTAATTATTATTATTTTGCCGGACCAAAATACGTAGGCAACATTTCTGTCATCATCCATACGTTCCTAGTGCTTAAAGTGCCTGCTCAGTATTGCTTTATAAAGGCGCTGACGGGTGCATTGCCGATTTGGTTGCATTTTGAAGAAACTGTACTTCAGTCCTGCCTTCCTCAGGCACTTGCCAGGAGTCATCGGGATGTGATTCCGGGTTTCTCCAGGATTTGATTTCGCCTTTTGTTATGCTCATCTACAGATGTCTGTACCGAGTATAGATCTACAGTACATTTGCCACAAAGTCCTAAAAACCATGCAACAAGTTCTCCTGGTTTTCCCATAAGCCCCAAAAATTTGAATCTTTGATCTGTCCACTCCTACCTTAAGTAATGTACCTCACCTACAAGGCGATCTCTCAGTTCCACGCATTTCCGGTTCTGAGAGTCAGCACGTTTTCTATTCTGTTTTTACCACCTTAAGTATCTTTTTGACTCTATCAAAGTTTATACCACCAATGTGTACTCCTGCATTTTTCCAGGGGGTCTCTCTTTGTATACTGAGTTCCTATTTCAGCATCGAACATTTTGTGTCAGGGGAGATCAGAAATACACCCTTCAAAGTATCATGTCATCCTTTTAGTTCGCAATGGTCGGTTGTTCTGCAGGTGCTGTAGACCCATGAAAAAAATGTATATATCCTACTCTAAAGGTGCATTAGTGTCCATGGTTCAAGCAGAGAATTGTTCATCATTACACGCGTCAGTTTTCATTTGTCGTTCTTGCTTCCCATATTGGGCCTATTCATATCCATGGATAGTCCTTTTTCAGTCACAGTTATCACAACCTCAGCCCTTCTGGTCTCTACCAGTATCATAGACCGCTTCGAAAAATATGTTTGACTTACCACAATTTGATACAATTACAGTCTCTACTACAAAAGGCCATTCCTTTATATTAAATATGTCTACATTTGAATAAAACCATCCCCCCCACCAGCCAGTTTGCATGGTTTTACCACCGTTTGTGCATTAAGATGTCCAGGCCCCTTTTCGTACTGTAGTATCCACTGTGTTTCAGTTCCTAGTGGGTATTTAAGCTGCTGTAAGGTTTTTATGTTTAGGTGTCTGATTATTGTGGGGTTCTCTTAATTACACTAGTAAGTTGCCCTGCACGGTAGAGAATCACAGACCAAGCAAGCAGCATACTGGCTCATGATGCGGCATTACCTGTATCTTGCAATTTTATATTGAAGTACCATACATTAGTGCAAGGATATGTGGGCGTGCTGCAGATTCATGCTCTTGTGTTATGTAAGAGAAGGTTTGGTACATTGCTTAATATGTAAAATCATAAGTGCTGGTGCCCACGGCCGGCGCGATTAAAGATTGTGGTGTCAAGTTCCAAGGTTGCGTAGTTGTGACGCCACCTCTTGCCTCTTTAATGCACCACCAAACACTCCCTGCCCCTTTATCTCACTCCCGCGGGTTCAGTTTCATCCCTGCCGTTTCCCTTTGTCACTGTTTTTCCGTCTTTTTGGAGTTTTTCTTTAACATTTTAGATTAAAGGTTATTGAGAAAAAATATGTGTTGGTGCCCCACATCCATGGCCCCTGCAAGCACCAGCTCAAATAAAGACCCGGTTTTGTAGTCAAAGAGGACTGGGGCGTAGAACATTTTTCTTCTATTAATGACTTAGATATGGAACTTGTCTTGCATTTCAGAGGGATGAATAAGGTGGAGTAGTTAGGTGCTATGTACACCACAGTGGGTTTCTATCCTCATTTTTTACCCTTGAATATTAGAATGGTCATCATTGTGACTGTGGAAAATGCAAATGGAGATGTTTGTGCTTTTCTGGGGTTCTGCTGAGGACTCCTTGGCATTTTTGTTGCATTGTGAGGACCTCACTATTTGTGGATCACGAGCGACAATAAGGACTTCGGCGGCCTTCCTGGATGTTTTGAATAATGAATCATTAAAGGGGCTACGCTAATGCCCACGCTGGTTGGTTACTTGGTCATGGTACATCAAGGGTTTATAGGGGCCTTTCCAGGTATCAATTTGTTCCTTGGAGTATATGCAGCGGTGTGTGTTTCCACTCCTTGTGTGAGTAAACCAGTGCATGGTATGTAAGTGCCCATTGTGTAGCATGTTCCGTTCTCACAATTCCACTAGCGCCAGTTTTCTAGTTAGTAGAGACATGAAGACGGTGCAAGCACTATACTGACTCCAGCTTAAGAGCTACTTTTATTTTGCAACTTTATATTAAGATACCTGTGGTATCTAGGTGTGAGGTATTTGTGGTGTAAGTGGCTCAGGCATGAGTAGCCTGATTAGAAGTTGGAATTAGTAGGGCATCTGCTTGGAGTCAGTTGTGAAGCTGAACAGCATCAACTCCTAACTCCTACTGAGCGTTTGCGTATCTGGAACCCACTGGAGTTTATATATGGACCTTTACATAGTTGAATGACTTGTTGAGCCGAACTGAACCCTCTTACGTGTGGACAGTGACTACTGCATTACCCGTGTTACTTGTGCAAACCATCATTATCAGTTACACACTCACTTCCTTCTCTAATCCATGATTGTTTCTCGGTGCCTCTTTTCCTCCAATTACTTATTTTCACTTGGTAGTGCCTATTCATTTCAATTGTATCTCCTATGTTGTCCTTAAATTCAGATTATTGGTACACTAGATGGTTAAAGTCATTTTTCTCTCTATGAAGTGCTCTTTTTGTGTACATTTGAAAATATAATGTTAAGGGCTCGCATTGTGGATGTTAACTACTGCCACACTATTGTATATCCTGTTTCGCCCCCTCCACTAGGTAAAGTCTAAGAATGAGGAGAAGAGGAGAATGAATATTGACTCATGTCATGGTAATAGGTTTACCGGGCACTCACGGCAAATCCAAAATCGATGGCATCAGTTTGTCAGTCACACAAGAACCATGCTAAATCAGTTTCACAATCCCAGTCACCTTACTTGTAACTCCCAACTTTGCAAACTTGCTGACTTGCATCCTACAATAGCAAATCTATTTCCTTTGGAGCTCTTGCCTACAGACAGCTTACAGCTTGTCTGCTGTCAAGGACGTTAGTGTACATTTCAAGCACTTACATTGGTCATGGACGGGTGCGTCTAAAGCTTTAAAGAAAACTTTAGCCACACTCCACAGCATTGTAGATGGTTTGCAGCGTGGCTTAAATACATTGGCAAAGCCAATAGTTCACAAAGGCAAGACATATTGGCTATGCCAATGCTTATTAGGTCTCGCCTGACCCAGCGCATGCGCTGGTCTGGCGAGACTTATTGAGAAGGCTCCAAAAAGTGCTACCAGGCCAGCCTAGAGCTACAGTGCATGTGCGCGGGCGCGCGCGCCGCGCTTTACCGCAATTACTTTCACTTTCGCGGCCGCACGGCCGCTTTGATGTTTGATTGTGATCCCGATCGCGATCACTTTAACTTTCGCGGCCGCACGGCTGCTTTGCATAGCCAATAGGTCTCGTTTTTGGGACCTTATAAGTATTTAGTTATGCAACTGCTGCATGGCTAAATACTTATAAGGTCCCAAAGGCGAGACCTATTGGCTATGCCAATGCTTGTTTTTAGTTTATCAGCATGGTGGCCAGTTTCAGCAACCCATACCACATACCCCATATGTAAAGTGCCAGTACCACCTCTCTACGTCAAACTCACTGCTCTCTAAAAAGCTTATCGTACACTGACAACACTCTCCCAGCCATGGGAAAATACTTACAAATCTTTTTCTATTCAGATACAGAGATATAACTCTTCATATGCTAGATGATGCACTGCACATTCTTTAGAAGTAAGGCATGCTTATTAGTTAATCTAGGTTTCACATCAGTTATTGATATGCTGTATTATTGGCTATTGTTGATCACCTTTTCTTTACTCTTATGGGTATACAGTTGAAAATTGGTTTACATTCTTTCTTACTGAGAGACCATTGTTTATAAAGATTGAATACTTTAGATTCTACATCTTCCACTAGAACGTGGGATTCCACATGGATGGTTCCCCTCTTCTACTTTCCTTAGTCTCTGTACAGAGCCGCTTCAACTCCTTCCAGTTGGGCTTGATATCGACATTCCTTAACATGTAGATGATACCCAGCTCTACCAGAGTGTAGAGTCTTAAAGATATGAATCAAGTAAAGATCCTTTTATTTTAAGCAGAATCGACCAAAAACTGAATTTCTCCTTTCTACTCCAGTCCAGTGATTCTTCACATTTTTTAAGTGACAACCAATCAACTCTCTCCTGTAGGCATTGAGCAAATTCTGGTTTCACCTGCCAGATCTATAGATGCAGCATTTGATTTCCATCCTGATCCCTATAACTCCATCACTAAACTCAACAGCTCTACATCATTATCAGTTGCTCCACTTACAGAAGCTCACATTCCTAAGTTGCACATTGGCCATCAGTTAGGTGATACAAGCTCATGTTGTGTCCCGTCTAGGCCTTAAGAAATCACCTGGAGCGATCACAACACAAGAGCGATCCTAAACTCCTTGGCTAATCGGTTCAAGATTGCAGAGGAACCTGACTGATTTCCTTCCCCTTCATAAGGCATGTATAGAATTTAAGACATTTAAGGCTTTATTTAGAGTTTAACGGGCAGGAATGCCACCTCAAATGTGGCAGATGATTCGTCTGCCATATTACGAGTGCGGTTCACTATAATGCACTTGTAATATGACTGCCGAGATATCTGTTGTGTTCGTGATGGTGTATCCTGCCCAACAAACTCTAAATAAGGCCCTAATTATTTAAAAAGCACCCTTTCACTACAATACGCTAACAATCTTAGGCTGGTCTTGAAAACCAAGAAGCAAGTCTCATGTACACCTGGATTTCACCTAAATAAAAAGTTATAAATCATTCTGAATCAATCATTGTTCTTAGGCTGCCATTCTGCTCCTAAATTATTATTTACTGAAAGTAATTGGGGATCTTAACTCCCAGTCACTAGTAAGAATGCGTCATAATTTAGATATATCTACACTTTTGTGTATGGGTATAGTTGCCTTCGTTACAAAGGTATACATCAATTATTCATATTGAGCACGCATATAAATTCCACATAAGATATAAGAGGTTGCTATTATGAGTTTCTTTTTTAAAATCTCGTTTCTTGATATTTTGAAGATTTTCGTTTTTGCATAATTTTCTGCTCAATTCACAACCAACGTGCATTTCGCCCCTTAGTAGCTGGCGTGCGTGTTTTTTTTTCAAGGGTGTTAATATACACCGGTACAAAGAATTTTATAAAAACAATTAATTATTAAATACATACAATGTCTTATTTAAACTCTTTCATTATAGCACCTTCGGGAAACACGGCAAACAAAGCACACGTGTGATAAACACACAGCTATCGCTGTGTGTTTAGTGTGCCAATCCGATATATATGGGCTGGCAGTCTGCAGTCCAAAGGTGGAAATAAAAGGTCAAAGTAATAATGCTCCAAGAGGGGAGCTAAGTTTTGGAAATAGGCATTCCAGTATAGTTTCCTAAAAATTACCTCAAAAATATTCAGTGTGTGAGGTGGAAGCCGTCTTTGATGAGTATGTGTGATGGGTTGTTTATTAAGGACAATGACTTGTTAGAGTCCACTATTTTATATCATGTGGTACTGTTTACCTTAGACTTATTAAGAGGTTCTCATATAGATTTGGTTCTTATTAATAAGATATTGTACTGTGCCGGTCAGCTGTTAAATAGAGATCGCTTCCTCGTGACCACAAAGTCCAGCCTAGAGTCATCAGAGAACAGATGTGGGATGTTAGCCTATCTTTCTTCATATGGTGAATGATGTGCCGGTTCTACTCAGAAGTCAGTGGTACGGTCTGCAAAGTGGTATTCTCAGCTTTCTGTCCATGTTAGGACGTGTTCTGGATTAGCGGGCCATGGGATGTCCTATTTATATAATAAGAAAACACATACTCTGGTCGCGTCTGGGAGGAAAACCGGGATGACGTCAAATCTTGACTGCTTCATGGCACATAGAGCTTGATGTCTAGTGTACATCATGACTTGCTCTCTGTGGCTCCTGTTGGCAAGGTCTGCTTCATAGAAATACCTGTCTAAATGAAGAATATAAATAAACATCTCAATGAGTCGGTTTCACCTATTCGTTTCAGCCTAGTAGCCTTCGAACACACATATTTTGTGTTGTTTAACCGAAACTGGATATGTGTTTTTCTGGCTTGTGAAACTGATAACAGTGTTTGCTGATGTTGTAGAAAGCTTGCTTCGAGTGAACAAGGCATGCAGTTATTCATGTTGCAGATCCTGATTTGTACTGCCCTTTATGTTCTCAAGAGAAGATCAAACCAGATAAGCAATGTGTCCGGCATTCAGGCACAGAGGTCCGAGGGCCCGACTGATGCCTGACCATTGCTGTGTTTTACTGTGCAACAAGTGGGTGGCAGACACAGTTCCTTCCTTGCACTAGGAAACTTGGCACACTGGTTAAGCCACTGCCAGGCAGCTGTTCTAAGGAAGCCAACCAGGTCGTCCTTTTTGTTGTTGTTCATCGCAGGGTTGGCCCTCATCTTCCTCCTGTCTTGTGTGTTTTTCTTCCACAATTAATGAAATTACTGGTGCTTTTTAAGTGTATTTTGTGTTGGTGCCAAAAGGCTCTTGTCCTTACCTCCTCTTTGTCCAGTATCTTATGTAAGCAAGATATTCCACCCACACTGATTTCATTAGCTCAGAGCCCACTCTGTCTGCATTGATTGTGGTTGTTTTCATAACCTTGTTTAGTGTGACTCTAGTAGTCTCCTGTAATTCCCAAGCACCTTTTGGATACTTGAGCCTCCACCCCTGAAGAGGTTGGTACTGCCACAGAGTTTCTATGGGGGGAGGGGGAGTCGAATAAACTGTCTGTAGTGTGATCGCTAAAGGAATATATCTAAAGATGCCAGAGCGGCATCCATGCGGAGAAAAAGCAAAAAGGCACTGTGCTTGCCAACTTATCCACTGTAGTTGTGCTTCAGGCATAGGAAATGTATAGGGAGAGTGTCAATGTACTAACTGCAGGAGTGTTGCCCGCAATATCAGGGGAGGACTTCAACTCAACAAAGATTCAGAAGGCAGACTCCCAGTATCTCATGTTTGTCGTTTTAAGCTTCACCTTGTAATGCCCAACTTTGTTTGTACCTTGGCTTGGGGTGCGTATGTATGTGACCTGCTAGTTCACCGGTAGAAGTGGCTGCCTTTTGAGTGCTTGTCCACCTGTCTCCCAGTTGTCGCTAGGGGCCAGTGGTTGCGCTGTGACAATTCTCCTGAACAGCCCTAGGTCAGACTGAGTGCATTCTCAGTTGTTGTTCAGAGGTTTCTAAGACAAGTGGGAGCCAGAGAGAAGTGGCCACCTTCCAGCACCCAGCTAACTGTGTTTTCTGCCTTGTATGTTTTTGCCCTTGGAAGATCACAATCAGAGAAGGTACCCATGGAGTTGCAGTGTATCACTTTTCAAACGAAATCAAGGAACATGAAAGATAAAGGACTGTAGCAGGAGAAGAAATATAAACCTACGGGAAGATAGTCATCTTTGTTCCTAGCCAAGCCCTTGCTTTCAGAACCCATAATTTGTTTACTTTAATTTGCTTTTTTTTTGTTTGGTTTGTTATACTGTGGTATATTTGTGCCTCAGCTATAGGTTACAAACACTGTTTTGCAGAATCAGACCTCAGCGGGTCTCCAGAAACAGGAGTCTGTGCCCCCAGCACAGTTTGTGGCACGAATAAGATCACGGTGAGAACTGCACCAAAAGTGTACAGCGATCTGGCTCTGCGTGGCAGTCCCTCTTTAGTTCAATGCAAGGATTTTGGTGGTCTATGGTAGCCACATTTTGACTATTAGCCAGTCAACCAGAGCATACTTGGTGCTCCATCAGTGAATCCGGCTTCCAACAGTCTCTAGGTTAAGGCCCTTGGTTCCAACCCAATGACTAGTTTATGTCAGAGGTTGCTGGGGGTGGGCACCAGCACTCATGTTTTTTTTTTACATCAGTACTACTTTTCATCATGAGACTTGGACCTGTAGCAAGAGGGAGAAAGCAGAAAAGGGAGAAAGCAGGGATGAAAACGAACCCTTAAAAGTGATATAAAGAGGCAGCAAGTGAAATCCAGACTAAAGCTACCTTTGTATTCAGCAACCATGCAATTTGTTAGTGGAGTCCTAAGAAGAACCTTGGGCACCTGAACTTACTTTTTTTCTACAAATTAAGTATTGTCCCTACATAATATCACCTTCATATGGAACTGCTGTTCATCGACGTAGGATGTGTGTCAACCGTAAGGCTACATCTGATTGTATCAATGATTATACTTAGTAATGCAAAACTAAAATTTACACTGTCTGTGCTGGTTGTGAGTGCAACGTGTGAGGGCACTGCTAGACCCTCCAAAACATAACAATATCCAAAATACGTGTGCTACTCTTTGAAGCCAGATGGAAACTAAAATGATTGCACTACTGAATATCACACATAAAAATATTGTGATATTAGAATATCATAGACAAAATATCAAAACTCCACCTCTACGTACCTTGAAGATATATACATTGTCAAGATGCATACATGTGGAGTTAGGCATAGAAAAGTTATACATACTTTCAATAGTTCAGTATTTCCATACCACGCTACTCTGTCTTCAATATTCATGACCTCTGAAATCGACCATAAAGATGAATTAAAATGGATGTGAAGATGTTATATTTGCTAAACTATGCTGCTCTGATTTTTTGCAGTTTGCCTTGATTATTTTTCTAAAATAATATTCCCGTCTATGCAAAGAAAATAGAGCACTTAAAGCAATGTTTATGATTTCATTGTAAATAAATTGTATTTGCCAGTTGAGTCTGGTGCATTTTACAATTCCTCCCAGGCGACGTATGCCTGCTCCTGTATCTGCTTTCAGGGCCTAGGGGCATGCATGTGTGTCTGAATAAGGGACTTGAGCAATAATGCCATTAGGAGTAAAGTAGCCATGACATTTCATGGGAAGATATGAGCAAGGCCAGGGAGAGCAGCCATAAGCTGCTCCAAAGGCATTTGCATGTTAAGTGCCCAATAGAAACTCCCCAAATTTAGCATAACTGAAAAGCCTTATACAGTAGCCACATTTCTAACTCCCGGGTGTGGAATTATTCACATTTTGTTGTAACACCATTTTGAAACTAACCTCTTTTTATTATTTTATTTTAAATAATGTAGTCATATAAATTAACATAGATGAAGACACACCCCTGAACCAATAAAACAGGGAGCGGTGACTAAGACTACACAGTGAGGAACAGCAGCGGGCAGAAACAGCGGCGGGCAGGCTGCTAAAAAATCAGCATATTTGTGTTTTTTTATTGGCTCTTGTTTCCAGAGCATGCATCTTTGTAACAGAACCATTTTACATAGTATGACGAGTGTGGAATAATATACCAAATAATAAAATTTCATACAAGGAATGCCAGGGCCGGTTCCTCAGTAATGACGTAGTAGCGTCACCCCACTGGTCAGTCAGTCAACCGAAAAATAAAATGACCGCTGCATGACTGAGCCGGTTCCAACAGTTTAGGTAGGGAAGGGGCAGGGCATAACAAGGGGCAGTGGTAGGTGCACTGTAAGTGCGCATGTCTGTTTAGCCGGCCCTCTTAGGCTGGCCAAACAGACATGCACACTGAGGTTTCTCCAACCCTGCTGTGTTGCACAGCGGGGTTGGAGAAATGTCACTGGCTCCTAGGCACTGTCTGAGCAGCAAACCATTCCAGTCAGACCAATCCCGGAGCTGAACTCATGCTAGGTATAGCATGAGAGCAGTGCCGTGATTGGGTGGGGAGCCTGTGCCCCAGTGAATGCTGTGAGGAGAGCTAGAGAAGAGGACTAAGGCGGCCGCGTCGTCAGGTAAGTTAAAAAAAAATATTATTACTCCTAATTCCGTGTCAAATACCCCCCCCCCGCCCACACACACACACTTTAGTATTGCGGCAGCTGCCACTGAGGAATCCATAGGATGAGTATACACATTTTTTGATGGAAGAGTTGTGGAGCTTAGGTCAGCAGGAGCGTGGGTATATCATGGAGGGTCGGTTGTCAGCATTGTTGATCCTCCAGCTGTAGCAGGTCTATCTTTAGAACAACCTTAAATGCAGGTAGTGTAGGAAGTGTCTGCAATTCTTTGGGAGTGCTGCATGCCATTGGAGGGAACCGTAAGGACTGAATGATCTGAACAAAATAGAGTGATTTGAAAATGAGGGCTACCAAGGGATCGCGGCTGGAGGAGTAGAGGTCTGCGGTGGTGTAAGAAGGGTGCATTTTGAGAAAAGAGTGGAGGGAAAGTGCAGTGCATAGCATTGATTTCCAAGGTGAGGAGTTCGGACAGGCCCTATTGTGGAGAGATTGCCAACATACTTGGGGTCAATATGGGAAGTTGGGTTGTGTCTGGAGATTCTGAGGAGTTAATGTAACAAATTGATAACTTTCTCTTCTTATGAGGATATGTTGTTTGCTTCGAATACGATACAGAACTATGTATTATAGAACCATGTTCCATTACAGACTATCAACGATGGTCATTACGAGTGTTGCAGATGCATTGCACACAGTAGGTTCTGCTATTACCAGGGCATCACAAATTGATATCTTCTAGCCCAGTATGTAGTGGGGAAAAACATGGGGCAATTAGCGTTTCTGAACTGATTCCGGCACGTAAACCAAGAATGGTGTGTTTTTTTTTTTTCAGGGAACTCAAGTAGGGTTATTTTACCCAGGGTTAATTTTGCTTTATTTCCAGAATTCTAGGCCTTTCCTAACAAGGGCCTTTGTATTGCAGGGGCACTCCAGAATATGGACATTTTTAAATATAATAATTATCTGCTTCAGCAACCTCAACAAACCTTTTTTATTTATTGCTTTCAACAAATATTGTTTGTGGCAGACGAAAAAATTATTGTGTCTTTGACAACTCATCAAGACCTGGTGTTTTAATGCACGATATTGTGGGAGGTGAAAACTGTGGTTAAAAATAAAAACTGTGATACATATTGCCATAGAATGGACATCCACATCTAACGGGGGGAGCACCCGCTATACCTACATGCCATACGCTTGGGTTTTAAACAAATGCCACTGGATGATTTCATAGGCAGGTGGGATGGGTAAAGGCAGGGGACGCACTTTGTGGAGTGCTTCCTACCAATATTAACCTAACCACCACATCACTCACAGACATGTATAATCTAAGGGCCTCATTACGAGTTTGGCGGTTCGGGAGCGGGGCGGGTCACCACCGCCCCAGGCACTCCTGCACCGCCAAACCCCAATGCTACCCATCCACCAGATTACAATACAAATCGTTGTCTGGCGGGCGGGCAGCGTGGCACGCCCATGGCAGTGCAGTAAAAAGGCTCAATGAGCCTTTAATATTGCCCAGTGGGACCGCCACAGCAGAGTGAGTTTATATTTTTCTTCAACCAGGGAAGCAACTCTATTGCCTCTCGCTGTTATCTAAAGTTAAATGCTGCTCAGCTGCCTTAGTCCAGCACTGTCGCAGTGAATTCTAAACCTTTGTGTAACGTGGAAACATTCAATAAAAGCTGCTGTGTGGTGAAGTAGGGACTTTATCTGTATAAAGCATTTATGTTCTGCTGTAGCTTCCACTTAATGAAATTAGATCCTTGACAGATGAATATTTTTAATTGCTAGCGTAGACAACTTGCACGCTAAATGCTAATTCCAGAAGGATCTAACCTCTGTTTTTTATCTGCCTAGGTGATCCGACGAACACAAGTACCTCACAACTCCTACCATGACAAAGTCAGGGAACATCCTGATGAAGGTGAGACTATTTAAAAAAAAAAACGTTGATGTCTGTTTGATTTAAAACCTTCTCTTTTGAGCTTATGAAGAAACCATCTCTCACAAAGGATCACCAGCGGCATATGGGTTTAGCGCTGATTAGTAAACTGACATCAAGAGCGTGCTTCTGCTTGATGAAAACAACATGCAGTTTAAGACAGCATTTTTGGGTTCAAATGGGCTTGTCAGGTGGCACCAGATACAGACTGGAAGCCAGTGGTGTGAAGGAAAGTATGGATCTGTCTTGTCGCACCATGCAGTGGTTGCTTGGGTACAAACTGGGCTACGCTTCCTTCTCTTCCCTTTTTCCTTTCCTTTTCGAATTCCATTAATTAGGTATGGCTGTACGCACTTAAGCTTCTATGAGACCATCCATGGCAATTTCATTTGCATTTCTGTGATGAATTTTTAACGGTGAGTTCGCTCTTTTGTAAATTGTAGATTGTGAGCTTTTCCCTTGTCTAAAATGGCCGACGGTTCATTGATAAAAGGCTTAATATCACTTAGAAATAGAAAGTATGATTAAACAAGCTCTGTAATGTAGTTAACGAAAGGAGTGTTTGGGATAATTCCGTAAAATAGCTCATTAAAAGTTCAGTGATTGTACCTGCTGTTTTTGGTTGGCATTTTACTACTTGGCTCTGTGTGATCTGTGTTGGACATTTGACAAAGTGGATGTGAACCCCTGTGGGTTGATTAGTTGAACAGAGCAGTCGGGTATCCTTGTCACCTACTGACATTTCTGTCCTCCTTAATTGCTTCCAATTGGCATGACCACTTATTCCTGTGTAGTTTGTTCTTCTGACAGCAACAGAATGTGAGACGCTACGCTGTCTTTTGATATGTGTGATTTTTTTTTTAACCCCTTCAGTGCCCATGACGAGATGGTCTCGTCATGGAGCGCGGTTGCGCTGTGCCCATGACGAGACTATCTCGTCATGAACCCCGCCCGCTAATGCAACGCCCTGCACAGGGCGGGGAAAGGGCAGGGCACTGAAGAGGTTAAGATGGCTATGTGGTGATTGCACTGTCTCTTAACCTTTCGGGGGTGCCTTTTGAACATTCCTCAATGGTGGACGCATTTATGTGTTTTTCTGGCAGTTGAACTATATTCCACCTATTCATTTTTGGAAATCCCCAATCACAGGGTTCAGTGTGAATGAGTTTAACAGTCAATCTAGCAAGTGTTCTGGATTTTCAAGATACAACTAGGGCTCGAAATACACAAATAAAAACAATATGAGAAACATTGTGTACAAGTAGTCAGTTAAAGAATTTGGAAGAGGGATGGAAGTATCCAAAGAGTATGTATTATTAAAGGCAGTGTCTGGAAGTGGTAGTGCACTGAAAACGTCTCAGCATAAAGTTTTTTATTGGCATGTGTGCGGCATTAGTTAGTGGCTTCCATTTATGACAACCAAGTAGCTATGGAACACTATGCCATTAATCCCCAAACAATAGCTCTTAAATTTGGTATACCTGACACAGTTTTATTTTTAAGATTGGCCTACAAACACCTTTAGCTGTCTAGGCCATCTCATGCTTTTTCTAAAAAACACAATAAATTATACATAGATTTATATATGCGTAGAGGAGCTTTTGGTCAGTCCTCTGTGTGCATTACATCAATCATCAGGGTTTTGTATAGCTTTGCTACTCACAAGTGAGGGTCTCAAGGCGTTGGGGGAGAGGGGCCGATGGCCGGACAGGGTGGAGGATTATTAGAAGATCATTTGAGGTCCCTCCTGAATTGGGTCAGCGACGTGGATTACCTGAGGTGGAGGTGTCCAATGGTCTGTTTAAGAGTAATTCATATTTTGCCTCCACCCAGTACAGCATAGGACAATGGGTCAGCTGACTTCAGCTACTGGCTTTCTTCCCTGTGAATGAAGGCATATTAGCTGTGGACATGTGCATGGCCGCCTAAAAGAAGATCACTTCCTTGCAAAGGCTAGTGGGCCAATCTCTTCTTTTGTTTTGCTTTCATTTTATTTAAAAAAAAAAAAGAATTTGTAAGGTTGGTCACGTTTAAATTTTTTGTAAACATATGCATGATTGCTTTTGACCTTAGCATTTTTAAATTGACAGTTGAACATTGCAGTGTTTGAAAAAAGTCTTAGTCTTGTCAAACCCAGGAAAACTGGGTTTGCCAGGGCTTTTTTGTCTTTAGTTGTGGTAGACTGTTTTCAATCAAATGACATTTGGAGAAAGAGAGGTAGGGTGTCTTTGTACAGGGCATAAAGGTTGGTTTGTTGGATACTGGAAGTCATTACAGTTCCGACAAAAATGGATGTGTGCTAGTTTTTGTGCATTGCCAGAGACAGGAAAGATTCAGAGTGACCAGAAGGCTTCTGCATTTTAGTGTCTAGTGTCTGGTTGGACGAAATCCTGGATAAAACCGTGCTTTATAAATGTTTGAGGAAAAATAATCCTAAGTAGGAAACTTGGGTTCTCTTCAGGTTGCTGTGAACAAAGGCCTTACGGAGCCCAAGGTGATTTCAACCCCCTCGGGCTCCGTGAGGCTTTTGTTTTACAATTAGAACATTCTGCCCTCTAGAGGTGGAATATTCTAATATTCTAATAGTCTTAGAGCCCTTCCTAGCAGGCCCTACCATCCATTAAAAAAGAATGCAAAAAGAACAATTGATGGACAGAATTTTGAACAATGTTAAACAATCACCAAAGTACATGTTGTGTGACAAAGTTCTAAGAGGTACAAGAGGGTATTCATAAGATTAATAGGGTCCGATTACAATTTAGTTTGGAAACTCTTCAGAACGAATTGGGTTCTGTGAGTCCAACCGACCGATTATGATGCTTCCCAACATCGTTCGGTCAGATTCCCATTGACATCAATGGGAGCCTGTGTTCCGAACGAGAACACAGGCTCCCATTGACAAAAAGGGTTGTTGGGGAAAACTTTGCACCCTGTGGCGGGCACCCCATGGTGACTGCCGCACTGTACATGCATGGGAAGGGAGACCCCCATGGGTACCCCCCTGGCCCGATTCAGAGGGCCCCAGGTGAAGGGGGGCTGCTACGGGCCTCCAATGTCAGATTGTGACAGATGATCCATCTCAGAACAACCGATTCCTAAAGGCTGTTCAAATCTGACTTCCTAATCGCTCGCCTGGGAACACGGTCCGTAGACCGCTATGATTCAGCTCTGACCAACTCGGTTACTCCCAATGCCTTTTGAAACCTAGTCGGACAGTCCAAACGCTTTCCAGCCATCGTAATCGCTTGTTAGGAAAAGTGTCCAAGCTGTATGGAAAGGCAGGTTCCGAATCGGATTCGGACAAATCAAATGCCGTTCGGAGCCTTTCCAAACGACATCGTAATCGACCCTTTAGTTTAACAATACAGCATTAAATGGTAATAAAGTCACACAAGTATAACACAAGAACTCATTGAGGAATGGCTTCAGGGTTCAAAATAGGAGACTGAAAGAGTCATGTGTCTGTCTGTCTTGAAGAAACTAGTCAGAGAAGGAAATGTAGAACAGCTTGTGCGCTTGTTGAAGTAGTTGTTGACAGTGGCGGCTCCTCCGCAATGTCGAAGGAGCTCCGCCCCAATGCCTAGCTCAGAGCCAGTAAATGAAAAATAAAACAATGTAATTGACCTAAAGATCAGAGTTTTCTAAGGTTATCTGGAATTTGGGTATGCTGATGTGTAGTGCTGGGCTCAGACTTATGAATGTGGATGAAGTGCAACATTATTTAATTACAGTGTTCTCTGTAGGAAACATAACAAAATCTGTGTCTGTGTCATCTCAAAACGAATTCACTGCCTTTTCTGTACTTGTACAATTATTTGATGGTGGAACTATTTTAGTTCCGGGGGGATTGTTTAATGATGGGACATGACGGTCTCAGAAAAAAGCTAGGGAGGGTAAGACACTCTTGAGTCAGAATGGGAGATAGGGCAAGGAAGAAGGTGCTTTAAGGCTGACAAAATGTTTTAAAACATTTTTGTTTTCAAAACTGTTTGAAGGGGATCGTTAACACTGTCCATGCCATAATGCGCATTCTGCATGCAATGAAGATGTACGTCTGTTGCATTCTTGCTGTTTTTTAACAGGCGATGTCCAAGGAACCTTACATTTTTACTCCTCACCAACTAGTCGCGGCCGCCACAATAAAGGGGTGGTGGGCGGTGGAAAGGGGGATCGGGTGGGAGGGGGGGTTATAATAAAAACAAAACTATAGTAAAAGCTTACCTGGAGCTTCCTCCCACCTCCCGCGTCACACTTGGCACAGTCCTTCCTGGTCCTAGCAAGCACTCGGACCACATCCCAGACTTCCTGCAATCCCCGTGCTGCTCTCATGTGAAAGCAGCCCAGGCATTGGTCTGAGCAGGCAGGAAAGATGCCCTGCTCGGACCAGGCAGTCAAGTGCGCATGTGTGTTTTGGTCGGTCTCAGATGGCCGGCCAAAACACATATGAGTACTTAGGGAGTTGAGTGCACGTAGCACTCCACCTACCCCCTCTCGTGCCTAGGTCCCACCCCTCCCAACACTGCTGGCTCAGAGCCAGCAAAATGCAAAATGAAAAGATGCAAGAACATCATTTTATTTTACATTTGCTGGCTCTGAGCCAGGCAGTGGGGCGATGCTCCTCCACCATTGCGGAGGAGCCGCCACTGATGAACACCGAGGTGGTGCTTATGGCATTCTGTGGGGCCCTCTAGTCCGAAGCTCCTTCCTTCTTTGAAACTACAGCATTTTCTGAAGGTGTAGAGTAGATTTTAGTTGGTAGTCCAGAGCTAAGAGCCAAGGGTGAAGGTCTTTTCTATGGAGGTGGCTTTGTTCTCTTTTTGAATGTTTTTAAGACCACAAGAACAGTGGTGGCTCCTCCGCTGAGGCGGAGGAGCGTCGCCCCACTGCTGATCGCAGTGAAAAACAAGCATTTACAATGCAATGGTCTCGGCAATATTATAGGTAGAGCTATTGGTATTGCTCATTATTTTTTTTATCATTTTTGTATCCCTAAATAAATGGCATTGTCATTTCTATTGGCATTAGCTTTTTTTGCATATGTGATACCTATTGCATTAGCAGAGAGAGAGTGAGGTAGTGAGAGAGAGAGTGAGGTATTGAAATAAAGAGTGCGGTAGTGAGAGAGAGTGAGGTAGATAGAGAGTGAGGTAGTGAGATAGAGAGTGAGGTAGATAGAGAGTGAGGTAGTGAGATAGAGAGAGTGAGGTAGTGAGAGAGTGAGGTAGTGAAAGAGTGAGGTAGTGAAAGAGTGAGGTAGTGAGGGAGAGGGATGTTGTGAGGTAGTGATATATAAGCAGAGAGTGATGTTGTGATGTAGTGAGATAGAGAGAGAGGTAATGAAAGAGAGAGTGAAAGTGAGTTAGTGAGATAGAAAGAGTGAGGTAGTGAGATAGAGAGTGATTGAGGTAGTGAGTGAGAAAGAGTGAAGTTGTGAGCTAGAGAATGAGGTAGTGATGTTTTGAGAGAGAGAAGTTGTGAGATAGTGAGGTAGTGAGATAGAGTGGAGTAGTGAGGTAGAGAGAGTTATGGAAAACACAAATTATCTAAGGTGAAGATAAATATAAACGGGACCTGCAGCGTGGACTTAGATGGCCATAAGGATTTTTAACGTAGTTGTTGATGACTTAATCAGTATTGTAGAGCACGTCATCTGAGTTCACGTATCTGCATGTATAGCGCCAAAGAATATTCTTGAAGTGTTCGCAGAGAACAGCGCTTCTTCGTTCAAGATCTCTTCAGTTTAAAGTTATTTATGTGGCAGCCGGGAACAGAGGGCCACAGTTCCACAAGCTCCCAACGAAAAGCGCGCACAAGACACAAACGACTTCAAGATAACAAATACAATACATTGTGCGGGATTACCATAGCTCCTATGACCAGAGACTGCAACTCCTAAGCGCTGTACATAAAAGGCGTCACCTAGTACAGCAATGTAATGGAGCTCAACTAACGACTTCGGGAGAATGAAGAGCTGCGTCGGCCCTGCTGGGACTCTACCTTGTGACCGAGGTCGCTTCACACGCCTGAGCCATCCCATAGGCTCAACCATTAAACACGATGACGACATTTCAGCTGTAACCAGACACGCGTGAGGGGGTAACGTTGCGAAACATAACAGCAAAACACAAGCTTTAAAGTACCATGGAAGGTACTGCTCGTCACAAAATGCACTTTATCGCCAAAAACAATAAACCATATACGCTGGAAACACTTACAGAATTAGGACAATGCAATCGATTTCGCCTTGAAGTAACTTTCAGCACTACAGGATGTGTGTTGTGTTGGAAACGCATTGCGTTTCACCGACGGGATCACGTTTCATGTTGTGGGTCAGCGGCAATTAGGCCAGCGAGTGACACTGAAGTGGAGGTAGTGTATAATATTGAGTCACAGTCACAACATAAAAGTTGCTTGAACATTTAACCTAAAATTTACAATGAAGTGACTCCCAGTTTTTACGCTGATAGTCTCGACTTCGGGAGAATGAAGAGCTGCGTCGGCCCTGCTGGGACTCTACCTTGTGACCGAGGTCGCTTCACACGCCTGAGTCATCCCATAGGCTCACCCATTAAACATGATGACGACATTTCAGTTGTAACCAGACACGCGTGAGGGGGTAACGTTGCAAAACATAACAGTAAAACACAAGCTTTAAAGTACCATGGAAGGTACTGCTCGTCACAAAATGCACTTTATCGCCAAAAACAATAAACCATATACGCTGGAAACACTTACGGAATTAGGACAATGCAATCGATCTCGCCTTGAAGTAACTTTCAGCACTACAGGATGTGCGTTGTGTTGGAAACGCATTGCGTTTCACCGACGGGATCACGTTTCATGTTGTGGGTCAGCGGCAATTAGGCCAGCGAGTGACACTGAAGTGGAGGTAGTGTATAATATTGAGTCACAGTCACAACATAAAAGTTGCTTGAACATTTAACCTAAAATTTACAATGAAGTGACTCCCAGATTTACGCTGATAGTCTCGACTTCGGGAGAATGAAGAGCTGCGTCGGCCCTGCTGGGACTCTACCTTGTGACCGAGGTCGCTTCACACGCCTGAGCCATCCCATAGGCTCACCCATTAAACACGATGACGACATTTCAGCTGTAACCAGACACGCGTGAGGGGGTAACGTTGCGAAACATAACAGCAAAACACAAGCTTTAAAGTTCCATGGAAGGTACTGCTCGTCACAAAATGCACTTTATCGCCAAAAACAATAAACCATATACGCTGGAAACACTTACGGAATTAGGACAATGCAATCGATCTCGCCTTGAAGTAACTTTCAGCACTACAGGATGTGCGTTGTGTTGGAAACGCATTGCGTTTCACCGACGGGATCACGTTTCATGTTGTGGGTCAGCGGCAATTAGGCCAGCGAGTGAGGCAGCGGCGGTTTTCAGATTCGGGGGCGTGGCTAAAAAGTGGAAAGAACACCAAAAAACACGCCCCCGAATCTGAAAAAGACGGAGCCTATTTGGAGGGACGGCTCTCTCCTCCAATAGCTGGCCTCCGTTTAGGAAGCCAGCCAATGGAGGAGAAGCTAAAAGAGAGGCGGGCTAAATAGCCACTCTAGAAAACATTAAATCTTCCGACTTCCGGTTCTGCCTTCGGCAGACCGGTAGTCCTCGACCTAAAAAAGGAAAAATAAACTGATAATACCTCAACGTTATTAGCATTTTATTTGTTCCTGCTGTGGCGTCTTGGCGGGGCAGATCTGCTCTGCCCTCAGAGCAGAGGGAGGAGTGGTGGGCACTATGTAAGTGCGCATGAATGTTTGGCCTGGCCTCTTGGGCTGGGCCACACATTCATGCGCATTTTGCATGTTCTACACCCAGGCTGCATTGCAGCTTAGGTTGAGAACATGCCCAGGCTCCCATTCCCTGGCTGAGCGCCGAACCACCGAGCTTAGACCAATCACAACGGTGCATTGCAGCGTTGTGATTGGCAATTTTTGGGCCTGGGAGCCCGGGTGCTTCCTGTTTCCTGTTTGCAGAGAAAAAGCCAGGAATAGGTAGAGGGCAGAATTTTTTTTAACCCCTCCCCCCTCTCTTCCTCCCTTTATGCCCCACTGCTGCTTCTCGGGAGCAGCCGCCACTGCACGAGAAACTGTACAAAGAGACAATGTAAGAACACAATCCAGACCTGCCAACATGTGAATTTTTCTCACTGTGTGGGGAGGGGTGTGGCCATGAAGGGGGCGGGTCTTAGTGCTGAGTACAGCACAAGGCACTTCTAAATCTACTGCCCCCCTCGCACAATGCCTCCCCTTTCTCTCACCCCCTAACAAAAAGCAAAATGAAAGCTTTTGAGGCAGCTGCCGATGTCCTGAGTAGGTTTCACACCTCGTAATGGACATCGGCTGAGATAAACCTCTAGCCAATTAGCTGAAAAACTGCTCCTTCAGGGGTTTCCCAGCTAGTTGTGTGCCCACTGTGAGATATCAGCTCCTCACTGGGCGACCGTGTGAAAGGAACCAATATCGTGTGTCACACGGTGGCACTGTGTGACTTAGCAGGTCTGACAATCACACCGTTCTACATAGCCCAGCTAAGGAATACGTCATAAAAATACCTCTAAAACACAGGACGTCCCTTTTGATTCTTGGAAATGGATTCGGTAAACATAAGGCCTGCAGTGAGCATGGGCATCATCAGTTCACCAAAATGCCTGAGGTAGGGAAGAGACATGACAAACAATGTGACCTTTACTTTTACTCACACACACGTTTACAAGTACACACACACATTGACTCATACACAAAATTTCTCTTACATAAGCACACTCTCACCAGAAAGCACACACAACATACATTTAAAAGCATTTTTTACTTACCTCATCTGCCAGATAGGGTCATATTCCAGCTCACCGTTCTCTCTTTTTTTCTTGCACTAATAGTGAATAATATGATATTCACTATTAGTGTGTTTCAAAACTGACTGAAAATAAGGAAAGGGGAGCCCCAACCAACCTCTATATGGACAAGAGGTGCCAGTGTTCCTTGCACTTATTTTGCCACCTCTGAGGTCAGGGGTCTCAAAGGAAGAGCCAGGGATCACAAAGGGCAAGCCAGGGGTCACACCTGTGACCCCTCTAGACACGCCTAATTGACTTCTCCCTTTCTCTCTGCACCCATTTGCCTCCTACTGCAGTGATTTGCCTTTTTTATACATTTGTTTTTTTATCTCAAAACTACTTTGATGTTTTTCACTCCTTCTCTCCTGAGCTTCCCGGTTTCCCACCTTCACTTTCTACAGACAGGCATCACTGGGCAGCTGCTGGAGCTCAGTAACAGGAATGTCAGCTTGTGCATACCTCTGAGTGCAGAGCATCTTAAATTGCAAGGAGGTAGCCATCATAAGAGATAAGCAGCATACTGACCTGTTTTACTCCGTGTTTTCAAAGAAATACTGCCAAGAAAAACAAGCACTGGTCAAGCCAATAGGTCTTGCCTAAGAGACCTATTGGGTTTAGTATTGTTTAGCCATGTTAAACAGAATCGAGGCTGCTGTGCACCAGTGCTCAAAAAGACCTAATGACAGGACTGACACATCATTTTGGAGGCAGGCTCATGCATTCAACACACACTCTTGCATTTACAAAGCGCACTGTATTGTCTTTTTTATTTACCTATCTGAAATGGATGAGTAGATTATAGAAAAAGAACATGAAAGCGCTGTTTTGAAATGGAGCTCGAATTGCTTTAAAAAAATAAATGATGAACGAGTTGGTTACGGGAGTGGGCAGGGGTGAAGCAACACGGCGGGTGAGTGGGAAAAAGCAGCAAGTTGGAGAGAACATTATTAAAGAAGAGCAACATGGAGTGTGGTGGGCATAAGCACACAGTTAAAGAGAGCAGTGTGGAGTGCGGTGGGCAGAAGCATGGTGAAATATAGCAACGTGGAGCACGGGGACAGAAGTATCAAGGTGAGAGAGCAACACAAGTGTGAGTGGTCGGAAAGAAGGACATACACACAGAGAGCAAGTGGGGTAAAAGCACTCAAGGGAGACAGCATGAAATCATGCACTCTCATGGAGTGCTTAAACAAAAAGAAAAAGTAGAGGACATGGCTAAAGAGGCTGTGCTTCATGGTAGGGACAATTGAAAGACTGACAAAGAAACATCTAATAAGAAGCAGGCAGGAAAGAAACCAATGGTAAGCAATGGTGGGTTCCAAGCCCCTGTGTGTTCTTGGTAAGTCCCCAATATGTCTTTTTCAGCCAGAAAACGTGCTGTCTGGAAGGCCGACCTAAAGTAAGCTTTTCAGGTAGATAACAAAACACACAGAAAGAGAGAGCAGATATAGGCAGATTTAATTCAACCAATGCAAAAATGAAGAAGCTAAGGTTAGTTAAAAGTAGAAACTAAAATGCAACTCATGCCAAGTTAGTATTCTTGTTAACCACGCCAAAACCAAAACAGCTTATGGTAAAGTTGATTGCAAAATCCACAAAATGCCTTGCAGAAGCTATAGAGAGCATGGGGGGAGGCACACAAGAAGAGACAGCTTTAAAACATGCATTCTCATGAAGTGCTTCACAAAAAAAATGGGTTCCAAAAAAGCAAGCCGCCGTGAAAGAATAGAAGGGGCCAATTGAAGGTAGTAAAAAGGTTACCCTCCTTGGAAGAGACTAACTCAAGCTGGACAGCCTAAAACAAATAAAAGTTAGCGAACAGAAAGCAGGCAAATGTGGGTGACAAGACGCAAAGCTAATGGCAAGCAATGGGCGGAATGCATTTCTAGGTTAGCTTTCAGCATGTCCCCAATATGCCTTTGCAACCTGACAGCTGCCCTCTCTGGTAGGTTTCAACCTAAAAATATGTGGCATAATGGAATCCAAGCACTCTAGCCAAGCTTCCTCCCATGCTGTCCTTGTGATAATTGTAGGCTAGTGACACTGTCACCTGCCTCAAAAAGGCAATCAACTTTCATTGCTGCTGGACATGAAGAAAGCCATTAAGTGGAAAATACATCTTTTCATCCATGTGAATTCCCAACGGCAAAGAAAGCAACATTGACTGTAAATATCCAGGTTTTAAAATAAAATAGGTTGTTGCAGTCTTCAAGATAACCCTGTCAGGAATGAAAACATAATTTTATTTCCTAAAAAAAATAATTTTTCACGCAATGTTTAAAGCTTGATAGTAAAATAGTCCCATTTCAAGACTTAGTAGGGAGCCTGGGCGCTACCATTCATTTTCCTTGGGTGTACCTTACATTGTAAACCTATGAATTTTCATGATTCATTTACAGTGCAAGTGGCAAGGTCCATGCTCTCACTGGGCAATTGCTCCACAAGCAGAAGTACCTTCTCATATTAAGGATTAGTCTATGGATGAAAAACCTGGCTCCTGAGCAATTCCACAAAATCATCAATAAGTGAGGCCCCAAATTAAGTTCAGACTTGAGACATCCCACCCCCAAAAGCTTGGATCATGAGGCCTCATCTTAATCCTAAAGATTTGAGGCTTTGTGAATGTCACTCTAAACGTTCAAGTTTGAGGCATTGAGTGACTCTGTGCACTATGCACCTAATGCACCTAGACAAGCCACCTATACACGGCATGAGCAGCAAAGTCTCCATCATTTGGTCTCATGCACAGGACCGATGTCTAAGCCTTCCATACTTGAATCTTAAATCGGAGGACCCTAAACAGGCCTGCATGGGGTAGATCTTAATTTAGGCTCAAGGCCTCAACTTTAGGTTCCCAGACCCGGCTTCAGCATTGAGGTACATGTGTGAGATGTTTCTAGACTAAATGCTATAGCCATGCGGCTCTTCATTAAGCCTTCAGTAAATATAATCTTAGCTTAAGTTGGGGGAAGTGGGGAAGTACAAAAGAGCTTGCAGTGTGCGGGCCCAATGCATCTAAATGCCAAGCCCAACCCAGCCCAGCGGTGTGAAACTGTCTGCCTGTGGCCGCCATAATATTGTTATCACGTGAAAAAATACAAAAACATATTTTTAAAATCATGGGGCAGATTTATCATTCTTTCACGCAGCGCAATGCAGCTAGACACCTTGTTGTGTTTTGCTGCGCACAGTATTTACCATTATACATATTTACCATTATTCCTGTCCTTTCCTAGTGCTGGCGCACTTTTGGCTACCTAGCGCCTACGTAGGCACCCTTGAACCATGTTGCAAGGGTGCCTGCGTTGTAGGGAGGATTGTTTTTGTGCAGGAAGTGATACCTTCCTGCCCAAAAACAATCCTGAGAGGCATTTGCCTCTTTCTATGTATGCTGCAGAATGCAGCACACGTAGAAAGAGAAAACAACAAGGAGAAATAAAGATATTTCTCCTTGTTACTCCTCACCTGGGAGGCATAGCCTTTTGACACTGATAGTAAATCTAGGAATGCACCAAAATCCATGGGTGGATTCGTAGGAACACCCACGCTCCGCCTATGGGACATCTCCCTGCCGCAGATTAACTCAACTTTGGGGACAGGATGTGGCCTTACGGCTAGAGCAGTAGACCTCGACCTCGAAGCTGGGGAACAAAGTTCGAGTCTCGGCAGGGACGCTCAACATCCTTTGATTCTGGGCAAATCACTTAATCTCCCCGTGCCCAACCAAAATAAATTTGTCCGCAGCTAAAGCAACTGGTGCTCATGTAAAGCGCTCTGATACCTTCGGGTCAAGTTTGCGCTATATAAAACTCTGGGGGGAAAAAGGGCAGCGATTTGCTCTGCCTTGCATTACTCTAGATTTATCAAGTCATGCAGGGCCATGCAACGTGGTATGTGTGGCTTGCTAAATCTCACTTAGGTTTTACCTCGCCCATGCGCCCCCTTGTGTGGTGCAAAACCTTGATAAATATGGGCCATAGTGACTGATTTAGAGTTTGGCAAACTTGTTACAAATTAGATGGATATCCAGTTTGCCTTATTACAAGTGCATTATATGCTGTGGCACTTATACTGTGGCACTTGTAATAAGGTGGACTGGTTATCCATCATGCTTGTGACGGAGTAACCCATCTGTCAAACTCTAATTCAGGCCCCCAGTCTCCAAAACCTCACACTTGCAAAAATATCTCCCTACAGATAATTTGAGCTGCACCTAATTCAAAAGGCAAGTAATTGCCCCAAATATGTTAGGAGTGGAGAAAGAATGATAAATTAGCGCAGTCCTAAAAAAAATTGGAAGTGAGTTTTGTTGGATTAAGAAAATAAATTAATGTCCAAACTTGTATAGGGTGCTAAATGTTGTGTCTCACCAGTGCCTCTGCAAAAATGCGAGGCCTGTATTCTGCAATAGTGCGCAGCATGTCAAGGTGGGTTGATTTGTCGGCGAGTTGGGGATATTTTTTTCGCAAGGGCCAGGGTGGAGTCCTAGTTTCCAGGGAGAGGGTCTTGGAAGTGCACCTGAGGTCATGGATCTAGGTGGACCAGCATTTTGAATCCAGCCTTTTTTAATCTAATCCTTTTTGGGGTCCAGAGTAGATTGCTACCCACAGAAAAGCACTTCAACACCTCATCAGGGATAGCAAGCGCCATATAAATGCAAACCCTTCCCTCTTCTATCCCTCCGCTATCCTTTTCAATCCAAATAACAGACTAACATGTCCACCGCTCAAATTAATTTCATATATCCCTATACTAATTCACCACTAATCCTTTTTGGGTTCCGGAGTAGCATGCTACTCACCAAAAAAGTGCTCCAACGCCTCGTTAGCGGTGTAAGTGCTATATAAATGCAATTACAATACTGCATGGATCTGAATGCCTTCATGCAGTGCTTTATTTGTGCACGTCTGCATGTGGTTTGCACCATAACTCATTTTTAGGAGCCAGCGCCTATTTTTTTTAGACTTTGACTGAAACCAAAGAGAGAGAGATAATAAAAGAAGTAAGAGAGAAAAAGGCAGAACAATCATTGGCATTGCCAATAGGTCTCGCCTTTGGGACCTTATAAGTGTTTAGCCATGCAACAGTTGCATAACTAAATACTTATAAGGTTCCAAAAGCGAGACCTATTGGCTATGCAAAGCGGCCGCAATCGCAATCAAACAACAAAGCGGCCGTGAAAGTGAAAGTAATCGCGGTAAAGCGTGGCGCGCGCGCCCGCGCACATGCACTGTAGCTCTAGGCTGGCCTGGCAGCACTTTTTGGAGCCCTCTCAATAAGTCTCGCCAGACCAGCGCATGCGCTGGGTCAGGCGAGACCTAAAAATGAGAAGGAGACAGACAGGAATACAACGAAAAAGAGAGAAGGCAGGGATGAATAAAAAAGAAGAAAGAGGTATGAGGTGGAGTCAAGCGAAACCAGCCTTGGTATTTGGTAACCATGATACTGGGGAGCACCAGTGGTGAGCCCTTAGGAAAAACTTTGGGCACCTGCATGTATGTTTCTGTTTTTTCAAATGAAGCACTGGGCCTTCGTGATATCAATAAAATAAGCATTTTTTTTAACTGAATCTAACTGAGCTGGCTTCTGGCACATTAGACTATACTCCGTGTTGATATGAGGTTGCAGCAGCCCCCTGTACACGTCAGCCCGTTTTCCTTAGAGCCTCCTCAGCCATGGCTGAAAACTCCAGTGATAAAATGGATTCATGAAACGAGGTGGATAGGATGCTGCGTTTGGAAAACAAACTTCAAAGTGCCTGGCCGCTTTTAGCTGGTGTTTTTTTAGCGTTTGCTGTGCAAAGTTCTGATAACCGACCCATGCTGTGCGTTCGATAACAATGCCGCATTCAAGCAATAAACATGAAAGTCTCCCAGTAACCACAAAGTGTTCCTCAAAGGACGAGGCTGTTTTAAGTAGCGGTCTGAGAAGAAAGGCTATTCATTTAACAGGTTTCTAATTAAATTCGCAGAAGCATACAGGAAAGGCGGAAGGAAATGTAACCTTTGGTACTTGTTTTTTCAGGTGGTAAACATCCCGATGGATTATACAGCAAAGGCCCGTCCTACCAGGGCTACCCTGGGTACATCATGATGCCAAATATGAACAGTGACCCATATATGTCGAATGGATCCCTGTCTCCGCCCATCCCGCGAACAGTGAGTACAGTGTTTTTATGGGACGCACGCTCCATCCATGCCTAGCCTCGTTCACTACACTTCTGTGTCTCAAGAGCTTTCATAGCAGATTGAATTTCACTTACAAATCCGCTGGAAGACCTAAAGGTTTATGAAGGAGACCCATAGCTCCATATTCATACCTCAGGAGTGGCGGCGAGGCTTGGCTTGGGCTCCGTGTTAGCTACAAGGAACGATTTGTTGGGATTGTAGGAGGTTGTGGTGAGCTTGCTGGCCGAAAAGATCTTGGTGATTGCTCTGCAGGAGTTTCGGTGGCTTGTAGACTGGGTTATGCACATTTGCTTCTTTTTTCTACTTGTAATTTGTACCAAAAGGTTTCTAACAGACAGATTAGAAAAGATCTCCTCCACTGACTAATGAGGTGGTTCTGATATTAGATCTCGAGCGAGAGGGATCTGACTTTGTGCTGCAGATGGTGTTCAGCAGGTAATAGATCAATACTGTGTCCAAATGGGGCTAATCCATGCCAGATTAGTCAGGATAGTTAATGAAATTGTAAATGACTTCATTTTAGATATTTTTGTATGTCAATATATCTTACAAAAAATCTGGCATGAAGTGGCCCTTTCTTGGGTCCAGATAGGACAGCCCAGCTTTTTTCTCCTGTCACTGTTCTCCTGAATGCTTCTGCTCCGTTGTATTTCTAAACGTTTGTTGTGACTTCCAAGAGGATTGTGTTTTTTCAAAGCTGGAAACATTGCTCGACAAAGCTTCATTCTTTTCTTACTAAAATGAGAGTCTTTTGGAATGTGTTTAGCGAAAAGAAATAGTGTGCATGCACTTATTGGCACAGACCACAGTGACAGACCACAATGGTGATATGTGATTGGTGTACGTCAATGTGAGCATAGACCAGTGGGGTGTAGAAACATCTGCTCTAGAGTGGAAGCAAAGAGTTCAGCAGCACACAGCAAGGAAAAGACGGATGTTGGCTCAGTGGTACCAAAAAGAATTTTGGAAAATAATTTTGATAGAATGTGATGAGTAGGAACCCCTTCCCAACATTCCCAGTTTCAAGTATGCTCCCATTAAACCACGCTTTGTACACAGTTTCATTTTTGAGTGTGCAGAGCTTCTTTCTTATATGTAAACTTAAACTTCACGTTTTAAGGAGGGTATATAGTATAATGTGTAATTTTGTACGTCTGGAATCAAAAAACCCTTAATTCTAATTCAGTCTTCCACATTTTAGGGAAATTATGCGTGATTTCTCAGTACTCTTCTGTGGGAAAATTCGAGACACTTAATAACAGACAGAACTCTAATATTAATCACTACATACAGAATGCGACAACCATTTATTTGCACCTATGTTGTGTTGTGTCTCTCCTCGCTAATGTGTGCACCTTGCCGTTGTTCTTTTTTATGTTAGCTAATTTTAATGTACTTTATTTGATCTCCAATCGTATAATGCGTTTTATGTCACTGTGAGTGTATGCAGCAACTCACAATAAATATGTGTGCTGATAATAATGCTTTGTACATGGCACAATTGTATAGGAGTTTGGAAAGGCATGCACAATGCAGCAGAGGTAGATGCTTTAACCAGCTCTGTATCCCAAGCAATGAATGTATGTTAGAGGGCCCTCACCATTCTGTGTTATACTACATGACTCAATGTGTAATCACAGAGGTGACATTCTTTCCAAAAGTAGTCATGGTGAGGTTGAAGAGAACTTGTACTTCTCATGACTTAACTCAAACGTGTGGTGCAATACTCGCATGGAGCAAAGATGTAACCTGTGCTGCTTAATGCCATAGGTATCTCAAGACTATATTTTTTCAATGTCCATTCTGCAGGCCGAAGAACAAAAGAATTCCAATGGGACACCATAGGTTTAGAATGCGTTGAGTTGCAAATTTTGATTTTTCTTAAGACTCTGTATTAATTGCGATTTCAAATATATCAACATTTCCATTCATTACACAGACGCATTCATTTGGTGGTACATTCTATAATGTATTCTTGTGTAATCCTTTCACAATTTCCCATCGAACTATTCGATCCCCAGTAGATAACAGTCTTACTTTGTAATCTACAACACCTGTAAAGAACAATCCCCAGCCCACCCCAGCACACCTAGAACCCCCCCGTCCCCTGGTGAAACAGCCTCACTCTGATGCGGCACAAATGAATCCCACCCACCAGGTCAGCCCTATTCCTATACCCCCATATACGGTGTTTACTCAACACACCCATGTGGCATCCTCTCGCGCACTATTCGTCCTTCTCAGAAGACTCATCCGCTGACATGTCCATTGCACCAGTCAGGTGGTGTAGCATGTCCGTCCAGTCCGCCCTGGCCCCTCAAGTCCTCTGCCACCTTGCCATCTATCCATACCTGCCTAAGGCTTACCTCTTCCACTAGAGCCCACTCCAACATGTGCAAATTTTGATTGAATTTTCTCCCTCTGATCATAACTTAAGGTGGCTTCGCTGTGTGAATACAGTAGCTTTTATTAGCAATTACACTAATAATAATACTACTAAAAACACTAATTATAATTATTATTGTCTTCCTGTCCACTTCTGAGAGGTTAACAATGGTTAGCGCCCTTGTAAGGGGGCCCTAACCACTATTAATTGCCTACCTCATAATTAATACCCCATCCTAAGGTGAGGATGCAAAATGAGTAGAAAGGCAATTAACAGCTGTTAAATTAGCCATTGTTAATTGCCCACTTAACAATTAAAGTCCCAAACCAAGGTAGCATTTGTAATGAGGAGAAGGGCATTTCACAGCTTATAATGCGCAACAGCATGGAAGCAGAAAGGCTATTAGCGCCAGTCTTTTCCAATCTAGCCTGACGCTTGCAGACTAACAGGGTAACTGTCGCTGCCGCTCTATGCTCCTGCATCACACTCTGACTCAACTTAGACTGCAGGCAAATAACAATAGTTAGTGCACATCTCAGCATTCCAGAGCTCTAATAATATGAATGTTGTTATTTCTTAGCACTGTGAAAGGTAGACATTTCCATTGTCCATCTCCCTGGTACTCTACTTTCTCATCTATAGACTTATCTTTTATTTGCACCAGTGTTTGATACATGAAATCTTTGTGCTATAGTAAGGAACTTTCCATCCACTCCGGCAATCATAATGCTTCAATATTTCTTTCGAGTTGTAAATTAGTCCACCAAGGTGAGTAAAGCTGTTTCTGCTTCCATGTGAACACCCCTGAATCCCCCACTGAAAGAAGGAGCTTAAGCCTGGCCATTTTTAGGTCTCGCCTGACGACAGCATATTCACTGTCACTACGAGATATTTTGTTTGTCACAAGAGGCTTGGAACTCTCCCATTGCGTACTATTCACTGGCTTCATTGTCACTCTTCTTTGCTGCTTCCTAATTGGCCAGCGCTTGCCGATGTCACTTCCTGTTCTTTCTTTTGGAACACTGTCCAAGTACTGATTTACTTTGGTTAGTGTCCTTCCGCTGTCCATCCACGGCTCAATGTGATTAAGGTACTATTTGCTTCATCATTCTTCCTATGCATGTTGCTTCTTCCCCTCTCCACCCAGTTGCATCTTCCCTCCCACCTCCACCCGTTGTCTGTTACTGCTTCCCCTCCAACCCCCCTCCATTGTCTGTGTTGCCTCTTACACTCCCACCCCTCACCCTTGTCCATGTTGCTTTTTACCCTCCACCCCCTCCCGTGTCCATGTTGCATCTTTCCGCCTGATCCCACTTCCCACACTCTTGTTGTCCGTGTTGCTTGCTCCCACCCTCCAGCCCTTTATCCAGGTTGCCCATCCCCTACGACCATAAGAAACATAATGCTACTACATGGCAGTACTGGGCGCGTCAGAGCACTTTTTTCTCATCATAATGCTTTTTTCAAATTTTACTTTTAGCCATGCTGCACAGTCACGCTACAGTATAATATGGTTAAAAGATGTTGGCAAGTGTCTAGGCGAGACCTATTGGCTTTGGCAGTGCTTGTTAACCTCATTAGGAGTTAACCTCTTTAGTTAGAAGCACCCTGTAGACCTGATTATAGTGTTTTTGTGCATCCCCTAATGGATATATAGGAAAAGATTTTAAATACATTAAATTGTGTTTTTAGAGGGCATAAATGCCCATCTTTATCTAGCACTAAATACAGGGTCTTGGCCTATATCTACGGCCTTCCAATTTGGCAGATGGCCAAATTGATAACACACTTTTAGTCTGGTGTGAATGTCGGGATTAGAACCCAGCTGTCGCGGTATCATGGTCAACAACACACCCTATAGAACACATCTCTTTTTGGGGGTAAATGTAAGGGAGGTGACTTCTCCACCGAGTTCTACTCATACATGCTTTTGTCTGCTCCCTCCTTAATGCTCACCTCTCCTCAGGCGGGAGCCATCATTTCATCATGGAAAATGTACCTTTTGTCTGTGGCAGATCAGTGACAGTAGAGTTTTTTAAGGGTTCATTATACAATTTGTACCACTTATTATTTCATGTATTGTGTTTCTCTTTTTTATTATGGGGCACTAACTTATGGTAGGAACAAGGTGCTTCAGGTGGGGAATTAATGTAGAGAAGTGAAGGGAGAGAGATATCACTGAACAAGCTAAGGATCACAGGGAGAGACCACCAGCCCAGTGACAGGATGGAATCTGCATTTGGGATTCTCAACATCCACTTCGTCCATTATATGGTTCGACCAATTGAAGGCTTATACGTTGAGTGATCAAGCTGATGAACCACGGTCTCTGTGCTTGACCTGCGATGAAGTAGCATAGACCCGGCTTGGGCATGTGACTGGCAGTCAGGCTGAATATGAGAACACCTTTAATCAAAACCAAGGCAACAACTCAAATCTAGTCTTTCCATGTGAGCTACCTGGACGTTGTTTGTACGTTCCTTATTGTGAAGGACAAGGCGCCTTGTTGCAGTCAGTTCAATTTCCAGTAACGTGCCATAGAGAAATCCTTATAACAAATCAAAATAAATGGAGGAATCTGCCATTTGATGGACACCTTTATATATGGTTGTTTTAATCCACAAGGTCTTGTCACACATGCAACTTCCTTTGGAGAGATGAAAGGCACACTTCATCTCCTTTGCATTTGGACTTTCAAAATGCAGATTGGCAGACATTTAACAGACTTGACTTTTGCTTGAATTTAATATTCATGGATGCTAATTTCTGAGGGCAGCCAAAGATAGGTTCCTTTGTTTTTTTCCATCTAAAAGTTCCTTCCTAATTTTCCAACTCGCGGTTCAAGGGATATCCTTCCTCTGACTGGACTAACATTCATGCTCTTGGCACATATTCACATTTTTAGGTCTGACCTACAGCCTGCTCTAGTTTTCTCACTAGCCTCTTGTTTTTCCACAAAATAAATCACAATTAAAGAACACATATATGTACACATGTACACATATAGATGTATGTATATGTATATAGATACATATGTATATGTATAACATATTTCATGCTTCCCAGTGGGTTTCGTCATCACAACAGCTACCCAAAACACTCATTGTAGGGCTACCAGAATTATATGGCATGAAAGATAGTATTATGTGGCAAAGGTATCTAAGTAATGTGGCACGTTCCCTGGCAGTATTATATTCATCAATTAAAGGTAGTAACAACATTTTGTGAAATCTGCAAATTATGCAGATTATTTGCCAAATACAGCAAATTCATACTTATTCAGAAAGCTTTGCACCCATATAATCACATAAATCAGATGGCCCTTACCCATTGTCCACTGTTAAGCAACAATTTGTTCATGAAATATAAACAAGCATAAACATACTAATTCCATTCAGTTCCAATTGTTAGCTGCACTTTGAAGAAAAGGGTTTTTTCAAGCTAACTGACCCAAAATAAACACTTAGGCCTTAATTACGATGGCGGTTGGTCAGACCACCAACCACCATCATATTGGGCAGGTGACCATCCAACAATGAGTCGGCGGTACCACCTGCCCTATTAGGATAAGACCGCGATGCAGGCGGTCATAAAGTGTTTTTTTTTACTGCGACTTGTGCTGAGGCACAAGTTGCAGTAGAAAAAGGCACTTTGTGCTCATCCATGCACCGTGTGCCACGCACCATGTGGTGACGGACACACAGTGCATGGATGTGTGGCCCCCAGTGCCACTGAACAGTGGCCAACGGGACCCTGCATGGGGCACCCAAAGTCCCTTTCTGTCTGCCTTTTCCTGGTGGTGGGACCGTCATGCAAAGGCAGTCAGAAAGAGACGGCGGTGCCTGCGCAGGCCTCGCCTCCTTTGTAAGGATAGGAGTCCAACTGCCTCCCCGACGGCATCTTGGATCCTGTCAGAGGCTGCGGTCCTACCCCCGACCTCTGCACTCCGACCACCAGTATTGAGATCCAGCTGTCGAACTGATGCCCAGGATGTCAGATGGGCCACCACTGCCCGGCTGTTGGTGGCGGTCCACACACCATCGTAATGACCCCTAAATATAAAAAAGACATGACTGATAACAAGTATAATATGGTCCTATATTGACTACTTGAGATCTTGGGTTTCTGGTGACTTTTACAAGCTGCTCAGCCTCAAGCCAAGTGAATTATGATGCCACCAGAACCCTTGGATTTCGGATAAAGCTAAAATACACAGTTACCTGTCATGTATTCTCTCCCAGAACTGCTGACCCATCTCTGCTTTCATATCTTGTCTTTAGTTCTTAACTACAGATCGCTTCATCTGCCATCAGCGCTGCTGTGCAACATGGCTAAAAACATTGACAAAGCCAATAGCTCACATAGGCCAGACCGATTGGCTTTGTCAATGCAGGCTTCTTTTGCTTTAACATTGAATAGGAGTGCATGTGCTTTCGTGCTCTCTCCTCTCTCCCATATGTGTTGCTTCCCACTTCACATTCCTGTTCCTTGAGGTCTGTGTTGCTTTCCCACCCCTCCACCTCATCCATAGCTTCCCCATCCTTCCATATCCCACTCGGCTTTTTTAACTGTCCCCTGCCCGGGCTACCGCAGTGCTCCATTACACCTTCCCCGTTTACTCAATGGCAAGATTTAGATGCCCCCGCCCCCCACACCTCCCCCTCTCGTCTATTGCTTCCCCGCTCCTTCTCCATTCAATTTTTTTTCTTTACATTTAGGAGACTGCTGCGGTTTGCTACTGAGTTGCTCCTTTCTCTAAATGTGCAGTTGCACACCTTTAATTTTTCCTCCATCTTGGAACAGTAATGGAAAAAAAAGCCACAACGGCCTCTGCGTCATGACGTTTGCACACATGCTGGGGCCAAAAGCCAAAATGCCACCACATCTTAGGGTATGCCCCTTGCATGTGCGATGCGACATGGGCACGCATACGCTATCATACTGGTGCCATATTTGGGTTTTTTGCCAATGCTGTTCAGCATTGGCAACAAGCATTTTTTTATTCTTTTTACTGATGCTGTTCTGCTGGATGCTTCTGTTTTGAATGTCTTCCCATTCCTGGGTTTAAGGCGGCCAAATGGGGATGGTTGGGGTGATCCTTTTCTTTTTCCATTTTTTCAGAATTGGTACTCGATCCTGCAGGATTATAGAGAGGAAGAGGACAATTTGAGATTTACATGCATGTTGGAACCTTCTATCTTACCTAAAAGGTAAATTGCCCTGCCCTCTTGACATATGGGCACTAGCGCAGAGATGTCATATTTATCATAAGAGTTCATAGAGAAGACTTCGATGGTGGATGCCACACTTCACAAAAGACTTGTCTCGGCATCATCTGTGAAATCCACGTGGAACAAGAGTTTATCCTGCTGTGTGAGGGGCGGGTGCCTCGTTAATGTCACAACCCTGGCGGTTTCAGCCGCTTACGCTTTCCAACGTAGACTGCAGCACTTGTAGTGTGGAGGTGTGATATGGTGTGGGCGGGGGGTGACCCTTTCTGCCACCTCACGCCACGGCACTGCTTCCGGGGTCTGTCAGCTGTCAGGCACAAGGGCGCAGTCTTCAGTTGCTGTTCACCAGCTGGAGGGAGATGGTTGTGCACTTTAAGTTCCCACGGGCCTCCCCGGGTGTCAGTTCAACCCTTTGCACCAACAGCGAAGCATGTGGTGCACAGCACCCAGGGCCGCGTCACCGCAAAACAAAACACGTGCTTGTTTATTGAATCTGCTGGCCAGAGGTGTGAGGCAGGATTTGGTGGCCCCTCGAGGCACAGGCGCGTTTCACACTAGATGAGGGTTTATGCTCTCTTGCTAAATTTCCCACCGAACAGCAGTCGGGTAAATTTAGACCGTTCCCGCACCATATGTATAATTATCACAGTTATGACTGCATTTCTAGCATATTTTTAATTTACAATGAGGATGCTGGTGGATTGAGGGAATCATTTGTTGGCTGCTTGCAATCAGAAAGAACACAACAACAATAAATGGGGGGACCCGGGGCCCAGATTAACAATGCACCAATTCTCAGAGCCGAATTTGAAGGTGGTTTGAAGGTGGTTGGCGTATTCCAGTCCAAGCTCCCAGGAGCGGAATTCCAATTAGTATTTATACTGTAGTAAAAGCGTTTCGCATGCATACACTATGTGCATAGTGAGTGTAGGGTGCAATATCAGAGTCGTATAATCCTGATCGTGACGCCGCGGGTGATTGGGAACATATACATGGAAAGGGACATTTCTTGGACGTATTTATACATAAGGAAATGGGAGGAAAAGCTGCTTGGACCGAATAACACACATGCTTTGCTAAATGGAGAGCCGGGGCCAGTTTAGACCCTAGGTCTAAGCTCACGGAACCACATTTCCTGCCATAATTGAATGTTTGAGAGGGGCCGGCCTGTCTTTAGTGATTTGTATTATGACGTCTGGACTGTTCCCCCACAGACTCCATTTTAATTCATGACCACACTTAGAAACACACATCGGCATAATGTATGCCACTACCACCCGACATTGTAGTCTTGAAGAGTGGCCAGGGCCGGACTGAGAACCAAAACCGGCCCTGGCAAAGTGCTCGGCCGGCTCCCCTAAGGCTTGGGGGTGCCGCCGAGCTCTTTGCCAGGGCCGGTTTTCTACCGATTTTGTTACAGGGCCGATTTTGCAGCTATGCTGCAAAAACGGCCCTGTAACAAAAACGGCCCCCACCCGTGCGGTGCACCGGGGAATTACCCGGTGCCCGCTACGGCCAGTCCGGCCCTGAGAGTGGCTGGTAAATTCGAGCCAGCCTTTGTGGCTGGAACCTGCGATGCATAAATTAGGTCCCTGCAGCACGTGCCTTAGCACACTGAGCTGTTTAAAATGCTAAGTTACTGTCAGTGGGGATAGTCGCAAGGCCCAGCTCAGTACTAGGCACTAGCCTTCCTTACTACCTCGAAATCTCCAAAATGTTTCTATCAGAAAGAGTTATGCGGGCGGAGTAACAGAGACGGGCTGAGGGGGCAGCATTAGACGCGGCATAAACAGAAAAGCAAACAGCGCAGCAGAAGGTTTTATTTATTTGAGGTTTTATATAGCGTTGCCCACTGGCTGTTAATGTCAGAGTGCTTCACTCAGAAGTAAACATAATAAAACATATAATTACAGCTGTCACTGTGTACAAGTGAAGTGCATAAAAATCCCAGAAAACACCTTGCCATTTGGGTATCGGGTTACTTCGGGGTGTTTCTGAACATCATAGATGACTTCATGACTGCAGGATAAGAAAGGGTTTTTGAACTCAAATTTCGCTGCTGTTGTTCTGGTCGAAAGTCAGACGAGGTGAGCTAAAACCTTTCATGAAGGCAATGTGTGAGGGTGTTATTCTGAGTGTTGGGGTAATGGGGCTCCAGATTCTTAGTGCACCAGCAAATGTGGATTGACAGATGGTTTTTATTGACTTTTTGAATTCCTAGAGTGAGCACTTCTTTTCTCCTTGAATGTCAGTTTGTGTCCGCTATCTTTGAATTCTGTGCTATATGCGTCTGAGATATCTGGAGGTGATGCATGCAGTTGGTGCATGCAGTTGATGCATGCAGTTGATGCACGCAGTTGATGCATGCAGTTGATGCATGCAGTTGGTGCATGCAGTTGATGCATGCAGTTGATGCACGCAGTTCATGCATGCAGTTGATGCATGCAGTTGGTGCATGCAGTTGATGCACGCAGTTGTAATAAGCATAGTCTATCAATCGGAAGAAAGTCTGTGTAGGAAGAAGCACAACCATCCATACCCTAGCTTCCTCTTCTGTTACTAGCTGACTTTATTCTTGTCTTTGACCATGTGCAGCGATTCTCTGCCTTTTGGCTTGGTTTGTGCAATGTAAATACCATTTACATACATATTAATAAGCAGAGGAACTCATTCTGGGCTATGTGTTTTATCTTGCACAATTGAGCTGGCCTACCAGTGGGTGAGAAGGCACTGATATCTTTGCAAAGTTAACTTGGTAGGCTGGCAAGTAGGTCTGCTTTTGGGCTCACACACCCTGTCAACCTATCCTGTGCCATGGCACTAGTGGGAGCAGCATGAAACATGAAACCAAATAGGACCGACAGAGTCCTCTGCCACCCTCTCTCAATGTCAAATTAAATATCAAGAATTGACCAATAAAAGAACTTTAAAAACTGACTTTTAGAAAAGGGCTACTTTATCTTTGTCTGGCCTGCCCCACTTACCTGGCCGGGCGTGGTTGACCAGGGTTTGTCGTCCACTGTGCTTGCCTTCACCTAAAATTGGATACTCAGCTTCGGGGGCCAGGAACGTGGACCAGGTGATCGTGGGGTAAGTGTAGGGTGAAGGGACTTGCTGGCTTTTTACCATAATTTAACTGTTATTCTTGAGTCGGTGCAATTTATTTGACTGGTACAGTTAACCCTTGATTTCAAAGCTTATACTTGTTGCTTTCTGTGCCTTTTTGGGTTCTATACGCCCTCTTCATTGTAGGGTTGCTGTGAGGCTGTGCTAATCTGTTTTAACATTGACGCCTTCGTCTTGGTGGGGGGAGGGCAAATTACCTCTTTGCCCTGGTCACCCTTGTGGTGGGATCTCAAATCCTAAATTCACCCCTAGTCAGCAGAGGGATCTGCCTTTTTGGGAGCAGAGCAACGCAGCAGCAACAGGCGGAATGACAGCAATTTCCCAACCTACCCACCCTTATGTTTGTGGCGGGATCTCGAATCCTAAATTCACCCCTAGTCAGCAGAGGGGTCCTCCAAATCAGACTCCCCAGAACAGCACCAAGTGTATGGTCCCGCAGTACTGAGCCTACCAGAGGATGTACACACCATCTTGGTGGCTAGGCTACACAGGTCACCGGGGTGGGCACAGGGCTGCTGGACACCTAATCGCAGTGCCTCAGGCAGCATGGTGTTTGGGGATGGTGCCCTGGTAGGAGGACAAGGGTACAGTGAGGCAGGATCTTCCCTCAAGGATGAAGGTAGTTACATCTGTGTGGTCCAGTGGCGCCAGTGGCGTTTGGAATTGCGGAAGGACTCTGGTGTTGTTAGTGGTCATGAGTTCACATAATACACTGTTTATTGTGTGATGTTTTCTTTAGCACCTAATTCTTCAGGATGCAATGCTAGTTAGTATCTGACCTAAATATGTTTCTTACATGAAAGTGTTTTCCACATAAGTATGTTTTGACATGACTGTAATAAAACTGTTCCACCAAATTCACAATCTCTGTAAGTTCTGTTGGTGCCTCGTTTGGGTTGTGTTGGGGCGAGGGCAAAACTGGGGATATCCGGGCCCTATAACAATAGTTATTAAAAAAGAAAATTATTTCTTTATACAATCTCTCACTTTCCCAGTTGTTGCTAATAAGGGAAATTAGTCGCAGGGCAACAAAGTGTTTTCCCCAGCGACTTAAATTGATAAAGTGTGAAAGTCAAAATTATAGTCTAAAGGCCTTTAAATGAAAATTATGCAAGCGCAAAAAGTCAGTTAACTGCAAAACTTCTGTTCTCCCACACTTTTGCCCTTTATTTGCAATTTGGTATTATCAAAGGTGCTACAAGACCCCTCATGGGATGTTGACCTAGGGGCGAGTACTGGAGGGGAAAAACGAGGCATTACAAAGCCCATATAAGGCTCCCGGGCATATATCTATTAAATTAGACCATCTCCACATGGAAACTTACACTCACATATTGAAGGTTGGCTTGAGGCGATGTTGCTGATGGGTACCCTCGGTCACCTCCTGAAAGAACGATGGTGCTTCTGCACACCAAGACATGGCGGCTGCACAGAATGTGCACCCGAACAGCCACCTGAAGCACTTCTTAAATACTCCAATGCTCGGGATAGGTATATGGGGATACGAAGGAAGTACCTGCACCCACTGCAGACTGATGGAATACATAATACAGCCACATTATCCTGGGTGTACCTAAAAAAAACCATAGCCCTTAGAATCGATATCGTCAATAGACCCCATAGCTTTAACCATCCACCTACCATACCTGCTCTCCACTGGTTCACAGGCAAAGTCTAGGAGACTTTAAGAGAAGACTAACTCACTGTGGAGCTATGTTTTAATATGTACAGATGCCTGACATGATGACCTTCCTCCATATTTCAAATTTTTTTATACATCGCAGTTTTGCAGCGTGAATCTTTCTGGATTCACTATGCTGTGCATTATTCCGCGATCTTGTGGTTGGGTCCGGATTCGTAGTCTTTTCTTTGTTTTTTTTTTTTGTAGCCCAGGTGGGCGTCGACGTACACCATTTGGTGCACCTCCCGTGACGTCGTCGTGCTTCCTGCGGAAGTCCCACCTTTGGGGCGCCATCTTCAGATTCTTTTTTCCGCCGTTGGGTCTGGATCGTCATCGGGAAGCTCCAGAATTACTCTCGAAAGAAGAAGGAAGAAAAGCGAGTTTCGTCGATAGAAACACTAGAAGATATCAGGAAAGGAAAAGATTTCATCAGGAGCGCGAAGAAAGGAGGACCAGCGCCCTTTTTCTTCGACGGCCTTGGAGAATGCACGCTCAGAGACCCTGAGCGCAATGGACAAGACGCCATTCAAGTTCTGCCCAAACTGCCACCACAAGTTCGCGCAGAGAGACCAGCATCCGGTCTGCAACCTCTGCCTACCGGTCGATCACCAGAGTATCGACTGCAACGCCTGCTCAGCCTTCGCGCCGAAGACACTCAGGGTGAGAGAGCGGCAGAGAAGGGCCAACGCCAACATGGATGGCAAGGGGAAGCCCCCGACGCTCTACGCTCTGGGCCTCTCCTCAGACGACGAGGACAACGTCGCCGAGACAGCCGAAAACTTCACGGTCGTAGAGACCGACAAGAAAAAAGAAGACGAGGTAAGAGAATCGTCGAGCGCAAAACAGAAAGTACCTCGACAACACGAGGGTGACTCGAGAAAATCTGAGTCAAAGTCCACGAGGGGAGCCCCGGCGCCGAAAACTTCGACGTCCAAAGGGGGAACCACGGACAAGAGGCCGAGCGGATCCTTAGATAAGGACTCCCTGGTGCCGAAAGACGCCGAAAGGCAAGGGTCGTCGAAAGCATCCCATGAAACGGGCCGATCGACGCAGAAAGAACGTTCGACGTCGACGCAAGTTTCATCGAAAAGACCCGCGGTCGACGCCGAAAGCATCTCCGAGATGGAGAAAAAGAAGAGGCGGCTCGAGGCCGAAATGGAGAACATCCTTCAAAGAAAGAAGGAGTTCGACGCCAGAATGAAGGAATTCAAGATTCCAACGGTTCCATCAGCGGACGTCGAGGAGGTCGAAGACGAGTTCGACGCCGAAGGGCTGACAAGGGAACTCGAAGAGGAAGAAGAGCCCTATTATGAGGGAGAAGCCGAGGAAGAAGACCAACGGTCGTTCTACGAATCGGCGGCATCTACCAGCAACGACGTCGAATGGCACGATCTCGACACCGAAAACCCGGAGGAGCCCGTGGACACGTACCCTTCGAGGCCTTCACCACCCGACGACATCGGGGCCTACAATATGGTGGTCAGGAGCGCAGCAATGGCCTTCGGCGTCAAACTCGACGAGGAGAAACCGAAAGCCGATTTTCTCGTCGAGACACTGCTCCCCATCCAGACAAGGAGCCAGTTCCTCCCCATGCTACAAAGCGTGATGAATCAGGGGAGAGAAGCCTTCAAGGAACCTGCGACCTGCCGGTCGATCACGCCCAGGACAGAGAAGAAATATAAGCACTCCTCCCTGGACCCCCCTTACATCAAGGGTAGCGTGACCGCGGACTCCATCATAGCCTCCACGGCCAGGAGAAGGGCCAACGTACCAGCAACTTCGGGCCCACCGGAGAGCAGGAGGATTGACTTCACAGGAAGAAAGGTCGAGAGGAACGCCGCAATGCACTGGCGCATGGCGAATTCAAATGCACTCCTCAATAGACACCAATACCAGCACTGGGATGAGATGGGGGAGTTAGTAAAGCACCTCCCCGAAGAATACCGGCAGAGAGCCTCTCACCTGATAGATGAAGGCAAAAACATCGCCAACTCCTGTATAAAGACGGCGTTGGATGGGGCAGAGACTTCAGCAAGACTCATGGCCATAGGGGTCACAGAGAGGAGGCATGCATGGCTAAGAATCTCGGGATTCAAACCGGAAGTGCAGAACAACATCCTTGGCACCCCCTTCAATGGAGAGACACTGTTCGGAGCAACAGTGGACGACAAGCTCACCCAGCTGAAAAAAGAAAACGAAACGGCGAGGTCCATGGGGGCCCTACAGCTGAGGGGAATGAAACGAGGAAATCCCTCGAGAAGACCCTACGGTAGGGGAGGAAGCCAGCAGGGGACGTCGCACCAGGCGTTCCAACAAAGTCAGCAGGGTGAAGGTCACGGACAAGGTCAGCAGAAGCAAAACTGGCAATATCAACCTCGGGGCCAGTCCTTTCGCGGGAGAGGGAACGGACGTGGCCAAAGGAGGAGAGGGGGCGAACAGCCCTCGACGAAGTGACTCAGCACGCAAGAGGACGCCTACCCTCGTCAGGACCCCAAGGGTGAGGCGCAAAAAAGTGTCATCAGGGGGAAGAGAAAATTCAAGAGCCTACGAGCATACGACACCAGTAGGCGGAAGACTGAGGTTCTACCTTCAGGAGTGGCGGCGTATAACCACAGACAAGTGGATACGGAACGTTGTGCAGTACGGGTACTGCGTAGATTTGGAGAAAAGACCTCCAAACAGGAAACCAAGGGGAAGACTGAGATCGGCCCAAGAACTGGCAATACTCAGAGAAGAAACGCGGAAACTCCTGCAAAAGGGAGCCATAGAGACAGTGCCGTTCAGAGAACGCAACAAAGGGGTCTACTCAAACTACTTCGTGGTTCCGAAGGTAGACGGAGACCTCAGACCCATACTAGACCTCCGTTACCTAAACAAGTTCATCAGAACGCAAAGGTTCAAAATGACTTCACTGCAGGAGGTTCTGCCACAGATAAGAGAAGGGGACTTCATGGTCACCGTGGACCTCAAGGATGCCTATCTTCACATCCCAATAAACAGAAGGCACAAGGGCCTTCTAAGATTCAACATCGAACAAGAACACTACCAGTTCACGACCCTGGCCTTCGGATTAAAATCAGCACCAAGGGTCTTTACAAAATGCCTGTCGGCGGTAGCGGCGCACCTACGAAGGCAGGGAATACATGTCTACCCCTACTTGGACGACTGGCTGGTCAAGGCAAACTCACGCGGAAGGTGCGAGAGGCACGCAAAACGCGTAACAGACACCCTCACAAATCTGGGATTCTCGATCCACTGGGGAAAATCATCGATGGAACCGGAGCAGGTGAAGATTTTCCTGGGGGCGAAGATCAACTCCCGCAACAGTACAGTAGTGCCCAGCGAGAGGAGGACAGAGGCTCTACTGAAGGAGGCGAAGCTCTACCAGAAGGGGCGAGCTCTGACAGTGAGGGCTGTGAGCAAGATGATGGGGATGATGGCGTCCTGTATCCAGCTGGTGCCGAATGTACGCCTGCACATGAGACCATTCCAGGAATGGCTACAACAACAATGGTCACAAGCAAACGGAAGCTGGGAGGATCTAGTGGTTGTTACGCACGCAGTGCAGGAGGAGATAACTTGGTGGAACAGAGACAACATAACAGCAGGGAGAAGCCTGACACCACCAATCCCAACAGTGACCATTACCACGGACGCATCGCAGAAGGGATGGGGAGCGCACATGGACAACCTCAGAGTGAGGGGTGTATGGGCCCCAGCAGATGCGGTCCGCCATATCAACTACCTCGAGTTGAAAACAATCCTGCTAGCCCTGAAGGCATTCCAGAGGCACCTGTTCAACAAGAGGGTGTTGGTCCAAACAGACAACACCACGGCGATGTTCTACATCAACAAACAAGGGGGGACACAGTCGTTCCCACTCTCATCCCTAGCTCAGGAGATTTGGAGATGGGCCATACCTCTCAGGATAGATCTACTGGCAATTCACCTACCGGGGAAGGACAATGTGGAGGCAGACTGGCTAAGCAGGCAGACCTCAGCATCACACGAGTGGGAGCTCAATGGCCAGGAAACGGAGAAACTCTTCCAGAGATGGGGGACTCCCACAATAGACCTTTTTGCAACACGCCACAATGCAAAATGCCAAAGCTTCGCGTCCAGGCAACCAGATCAGCAGTCCAAGGGAAATGCCCTATGGATAAGCTGGTCGAGGACATTTGCCTACGCCTTTCCACCGATACCCCTGTTGCACAGAGTGCTCGACAAGTGCAGAACCAGCAACATGACCCTGATCCTGGTGGCTCCGCAGTGGGCGAGGCAGACATGGTTCTCACAAATTCAAGAAATGGCACAAGGCGACCCATACAGGTTCGAGAGGAGGAAGGACCTGCTCTCAATGCAAAACGGAGAGGTCCTGCACCCAGAGCCAGAGACCCTCAACCTGGCGGCATGGCTCCTGAAGACCTAGAGTTCGCACACCTAAGATTGCCGCCGAGCACGATGCGAGTGCTACGGGAGGCGAGGAAACCAACTACACGAAAATGCTTCAGCGCAAAATGGAAGAGGTTCACTGTGTGGTGCCGGAAAAAGGGCCTGCAAAACAGAATGACAAGAGACTCAACAGTACTGAGGTACCTCACACACCTTCTAAAGAGTAACCTCTGCTCGAGCTCACTAAGGGTACACCTAGCGGCCATCGTGGCCTACACCAGAGGTGAAAAAGGTGGAAGTTTCTTCAGCTCGCAGGTGGTGAGGAGATTCATGGAAGGAGCCAAAAGGATGGCCCCCCCGAAAAGGTTGCCGCCGCCGGCATGGAATCTGAATGTGGTCCTGACGGAGCTCATGAAGGCACCGTTTGAACCCATTCACAAGGCCACACTGCAGATGTTGACTATGAAAACAGCCTTTCTGGTGGCCATAACCTCACTACGCAGGGTGAGCGAGCTTCAAGCACTAACGCTGCAGGAACCCTACATTCAGATTCACAAAGATAGAATAGTCCTGAGAACGGACCCACACTTCATGCCCAAGGTAGTGTCGGCGTTCCACATAAATCAGGCTATCCAGATACCAAGTTTCTTCCAAAACCCGACTACAAGCGCAGAAAAGGCACTGCACACCCTCGATGCCGGAAGAGCGGTGATGCACTACATTGAGAGAACCAAGGAACTCAGGAAGTCGAAACAGCTGTTTGTGTCCTTTGCTACTAGCTTCATGGGTAGACCAGTGACTAAGGGCACCATCGCAAGGTGGATTGCCCTCACTATTCAATTCTGCCACAAACAGGCTGGACAGGAGCTAGCGGAGGGGCCGCAGGCTCACTCCACAAGGAAGAAAGGGGCCACCGTGGCCTTCCTGGCGAACACGCCCATCCAGGACATATGCCTCGCGGCAACTTGGGCATCTGTGCACACGTTCACGAAACACTACTGCGTGGACATTCAGATGAACAAGGAAGCACAGGTTGGACAGAAGGTGCTTTAGCACATTTTCAACGACCAACGCTCATCTACCACCCAGCCGCCACAGAACTAGGAAAACCGCTACAAAATCGATGCACAGCATAGTGAATCCAGAAAGATTCACGCTGCAAAACGAATAGTTTCTTACCTGTCGGTGTAGTTTTGCAGCTTGAAGATCTTTCTGGATTCACTAGCGAACCCACCCACCTCCGCCAGGAAGATGAGGCTGGAGGAAGAGGGGGTAAAATGGAAAAGATCAAAGAAATACAAACATACAGATAAAGGGACAAGAAGGATTAATCAATCGCCTAGGGTTAAAAAAAAAAAAAAAAAAAAGAGGAAAGGAAAAAAGAACCCGAAGATGGCGCCCCAAAGGTGGGACTTCCGCAGGAAGCACGACGACATCACGGGAGGTGCACCAAATGGTGTACGTCGACGCCCACCTGGGCTACAAAAAAAACAAAAAAAAAAAAAAACAAAGAAAAGACTACGAATCCGGACCCAACCACAAGATCGCGGAATAATGCACAGCATAGTGAATCCAGAAAGATCTTCAAGCTGCAAAACTACACCGACAGGTAAGAAACTATTCGTTATTCCCACACGTACCGGTCACGGATCTTCAGTAGACTGGAATCAATTTGTTTCTCACTCGTTGGAGACTTTTCTTGTTCGCAGTGTCATGTCGGTCTTCACTTTTCGGCATGTCATCCGGCCATGGAATGCATCCGACGAGGTGACGTCTTCAGCAGGCATGTCAGGAAATAACGTCAGTACTTTTGTGGTGTGGCAGCGATGCGGCGTTGGGACACTCGGAAGAGCAGGTGCTCGGCCTGCTGTTGTGCTTAGTATGCGGCACCATACCAAAATTTAAAAAAAACCTGTAATCCATTGGGATTACAGGGGGGTTATTTTTACTCTCATCTTCTGTCAGCTTGCATCATCAGCCCTATTTCAACCCGCTGGCCAAATACTGCGATTGCCACCACGTCAGCTGCCAGATATCGTGCCTCAAGCCACAGCTGAGCCGCGCTCTTTAGAACCTCTACTACAGGCAGCCCAGCTCCCATGGAGGCCCTAGAGGCCTTGTTTATCAACACAGCAAAGCACTGCTGATCCATCTGCAACCTTGGGATGTAGTCCTGTGGGGTTTTGTGCCCACCCTTCTCCTGTTAGGATGCCTGGGGAACCCAACCACATCAGTACCATACCCTCTCATCATTGTACCTTGCTAGGCCTTGTAATAGCTATTAATGAAAGGACACAGAGTTTTTTTAGATTTTGCAGTTAATTTTTTTAATGACCACTTCTTATACTTCTCTGCCTAGGGAGGGGTAGATATGCTCTGCGCATTGAAGCTGAGGAGGAAATGTATTTGTAGCTTCAATTGTAGATAATAAAGTACCTCTTTTTTTCCATCACCAGATGACATGGTTCGGGTGGTAGATCTTGTCATTTCGTTAGGCGCCATTCTTTGGTGAGACATTTACTGATAACGTTTTAATCAATAGCCAGCTGTATCTCTGTCAGGGGCACCTCATAGAGAATGGGGGTATGCTGCTATTCTGAGGGGGTGCAGTGTTGGCATGGTTCATCCTGGGTGAGCACGGAGTAGAGTGTCTGTGTGAATATTGCTCAGGTGGATTATTTCTTACCAGCTATGGGCTTTGGTTTGCTGCTGAATTCACTATGGATATTAGACCAATGGAGGGCCCAGTAGCCAGATAGAAGAAGCATTTTTGCTGGTGAGAATAAAAGCCCAAAACAGTGACTGGTGTGACAGACACCAAGTGGATGTCTGACGCTGTATACTAGGCTGACAGTCAACACCTCCTTCAAATAACATGAGCAGTTAATTCTTCCAAACCTGACCTCTCAATTGACAGTATTTCTATATTTTGCATTTACATAGTCTCAGACAATATATTCAGCTCTGTGGATCTTGGTGCACATGTAGCTAGGGCCAGTAGTTCAATCTGTTGTGCTCTTAAAACACATCGGCCTATTTAAGTCTTAATAAGAGAATCATAGGATTCTACCACCTACAAATGTGAGCAATATAATTTTTTTGTAATTCAGGTGTGAAAAAAGAGTATAGTTAGACAAAGCAGACTTGTCTTCTGACAAATTGCTGCTTATTTTTTAACTAGGGGAATTATGTTTACAAACTCCTCTCACTTGGCAGTCCCAGAAAGAAAAGCAGAGTGAATGATGTGACAATCTTGCTGGAGTACAATGAGTTTGAAAGAAAAGGCTGTAGGATGTAATTTATTTGAAACACACAACAAAATATAAATACTTGTAAATGAACTGTATACATTCAGCAGTTAGAAATGCAAAAATTAAGCACATTTTTTGTAATTCTGAAGTGTGATGGAAACAAAGATTTTAAAAGGATCAAAACACTGTATCTGGTGATGTACAAATGATTACTATTTACTGAAATCCGATTTCCACACATTATAATTTGTGTGAAGTGTGGCTTTATCAATAAAACTGTATGTCTGTACAGATGCAATTCCCCTTTCAATGGAAGATGTGCTGCCTGCAAATGACAGTGTGCTACTATGCAATGGTTTAGTTACATTAAAAAATCACCTGCCTTATGTCTCATTAAAGCTAGGCGGCTCATGAAAATGTGTTGTTCTAAAAATTGGGCTGTGGTTCTAAAACGTTTGGGAAACACTTTTTTAGAGAGTTAGAGGCCGACTGCTTAGTGACTCAGTAAGTTAAAAGCTTGATTAGAATTTCAAATTCTGTCAGAACAGGATTCTTCTTCTCTTTAGATTGATTAAGTGAGTGACTTTGAATTGGGTAATAGCAATAAATTGTTTTCATAGTACTAAGAAATGGAAACACTGTGATATTAAGCACTATACAAAAATATGTTGATGTTTTGTGTGCACGTTTATCTGGGGTCATTTTCACCCCTTTTCATCTGTTTCAGCTTTCGTGTGTACATCTTTTGAGCAAGTTCTCTTTTCGATAGTGAGTAATTGTCCTCCAAGCTTGTGCAATCACTATATTGCCTGCACTTACTCACAAACCTGCTGAACTGTATGTAAGACTTAAATGAATTAAAGCGAAGAGAACTGCATTACTTGGTTCACCATGTGTGTGATTTTCTACAAATAAGGAGTTAAATTAGCTTTACATTTTTTGTTTCCACAAAGACATGATACCTTCCATTTGATGAGTTACCTTCTCCCTAGTGTTCCCATACAAGTTTCATATTAGATCTCATCTACCAGGCAGCTAAGTTTTCTGCTGGTGAACAGACATACTGTCAGCTTACATTGGGCTAAGACTACGCCCATTGCATACCATTGGTTGGCATTACTGTCACTCTCATTTGCCTGCTTTTTATTATATTTTACTGTATGTGGACTTTACTTCCTATGCCTTGCGTTCGTTTGTCCCCTGTAGCCTAGACTCATTACTTGCCTCCTGCTACTGCTTGCTTTTCATGCACTACTTTTTTAACTTTTGGGTTAAGCACTGCATGAGAGTGCATGTGTTTTCCAGTTGTCTCCCTCGCATACTACTTCCCCACGGTCAAACTTTGTGTTTTTGCTTTTTGTCGCCCGTGTGCTTTTCCAACACCCTCTTTGTGTTGTGCTCAAGCTTGTGTACTTGTTCACCAGTGTTGCTTTCTTACCCGTGTGCTTCTTTCCTGCCAACTCTACATTGCTCCCTCTTGCCCTTTTCTCCTCTTCTCCTCTCCTCCCAACTCTCTTTCTGTCCCTATCTTGCTTGCTGCTTCTCTCCACCTGCGCCAATGTTCTTTCCCCCTACCCACGCCCTCTGTGTTGCTTCCCCACCTGCATCCTTTGCGTTGCTTTCCCCACCCACATCCCTTGTGACAATTCCCTTCACCTGCGCCTTAAGTGATGCTTCTCCTACCTGTGCCCTCCTTGTTGCTCCCAACCTGCACTTTAAAAAGAAAATGCTTCTGCACAACTTTTTTTTTTGATCAGCTCATTTTGTAGGCATGGCAGGCACAGTGCGCACACCTACAAAATGACATGGCCGCCACATTATAGTCTTTTTTTTCCTTTAGCCACGCTGCTCAGCATCGGGGATGCTGTACATCATGGCCAAAAACCATTGGCAAAGCCAATGGGTCCCACAAGTAAAATCAATTGGCTTTACCAATGCTTGTTTGCTCTTGCCTATTCTGAAGCAGTATTTTCTAGGAAATAAAATGTTTTATCCTTCTTAAATACAGTGTGGTAAGGCCTGCCTTTTATGCTGGCAAGTTTCTGCCACAGTTATTTGTATGATTGCTGCATGTCTTAGTGTGCCTCAGTGTCAGACACATTTTATGCTGAAGACAATTCTGGACGGGACAGTCGGGACTTCCAGGTATTACCTAGCATGCTGCAGATGGCTGATTATCTTTAGAGAATGGTGGGCTGTCCCCTTGTCCTGAAAGCATCCTTGGAGGAGCAGTGTGCTCTTTCTCAGCATGAAACACTCCTTCCACCCCAGCCACCCTTCCTGAGCATAGTTGCAGATTTACAAAGAACCTGTCAAGCTCAGAGGAGGCTAATGTATGGCTGTCTTCAGCAGCACTAGCTTGCAGCTGTTGTGCCTGGCCCTAGCACTGGCATATATGGTGGCACCAACAGTGCTTAATTTGTAAGAAAATAAGTGCTAGGGCTCCCAAAACTACAAGAATGTGTTGGGCAGCAGATGATAGTCATTTTTTACTGTATATTGAATTAATAATTAACAGTTGTGCTCATCTCTAAATTAGACAGACAGCGCCACCTTGTGGCAGACTGTCACAAGCGATGGTGTTGACAAATCCGTGCCAGTGCCGAGTACCAGAAACCACCGGCTCAAATTAAACACTGAGCACCATTTAGGACAGGACGGGTTGGATGCTCCCAATCACAGCTTGCAATATCTGCCACTGAACTATCATATAGTTCAACACTCACTGGCACCAACCAGTTGGGCTGCTTGTGAATCTGGAGGGCGGGCAGTGCAGTGGAATAGTGCTTTATATTATCAGGTAAAAAGGATAGTAGCCTTACTATGCCATTTTAAATGTTGCTCTATTGTGGAAGTAGTTAGTTTTAGAGCTTTATCTATTAGGTTACTGAGAACCCTGGCCTGAGTTTGGTACTTTACATACTACTACCACGAGAGCTAGAGGCAATTCACTATCATATGCCCTCCTAACTAGTTATCAATTTCACTCGATAGTCATGAGAACTGATTGATTGTGTTAAGACTCAGTAGGTCAATAAGTTTAATATTGGATGGTAAAGCCTCATCCAGTCTTTTTTGTCATGATTCACTTCATCATAGGTAGTCCTTCCTCCCCTGATAAGATAGTACTACCAGGATAGCCACATCCTCATAATGATGGAGTTTAGAATAAATGGTGCTGGATAGGAGTGGGATTCAGACTACCGGTAAGACTACCTAAGCGTAAGCATGAAGGAGTTCACTTTATTAAAATGCCAAAAAGGGCAGGAGTAAATAAGAAGGGGGTGAAGAAAACGAAATTAGGTCTCTGTTATCCATTATTTGCCTTCCTAATATCAATGACAGAATATTGATGGAACTTAATATCGAAGTCACAATATCGTGGGCACCATAATATCCAAGTTTTAAATATTGATGGAAAGTATATTGTTTTTTTCTTTTTTAACAATAATATAAAAGTATTAAATATCAATTTCTTTAATATTGTGGTTTTTAATATTGATTTTATGTTTTTTCTTAATAACGCATAATTAATTTTATTATTGTTTTTTTAAAATACTGTTTCGTTTTTTTACACTTTGTGTTGTGATGGGCTGTTTTTTAGTTTAATTAAAATTGCAATTGTAATGTATATCAGGTTATTGGGTTTTATAGTGCTTTTGGATTGGTATTATTGTAAATGAATGTTTTTAATTGTGTATTTATTGAAATATGTTATAATATTTTCGATTTTTTATTACATTTTCACAAATGTTTGTCTTATAAGTTGATTGTTTTTTATTTTTTCCAGATGTTAAGTATGAAAGATGTTTTGGTTGTTAATGTTTTAATATTGTTAAAGTTAATTAACATTTTCAATATTATTTTGTATTTACTATTTAAATATATATTCTTTTGGTTTATATTTAAGGTTGTTAATGTTTTATGGGGACTTGAGTGGGTTGTGTTTTAAACTTTTAAAAATTATGTTTTTAGATTGTAGTGTAATTAAGGTTCCATTTTTTTTTTTAATATATTGTTTTAATGAAAAAGAATAATTGTTAAATAAATGTGTTTCTGGTTTTTAATAACATTGTTTATTTAAGGGGGAAAAATCATTAATTGTTACAATTAATTAAATTCTGTGAATTCGCTTTTTTTTTTACTACAAATCCATATATCAGATATGATTACATTTATTATTGCTTATATTTATATTCATTTTACAGGTTTTGCTTTTTAAATTAGTATTTTGTTCTTTTTTAACTTCATTAGGCAATACATTTCTGCTATTTTTATTACTTTTATTTTAGATGTGTTTATGTAAATGTGTTGCCTTTTTTTCTTGATTAATTTGGAGTGAGAATAGTAAATATAATCCCACCCCCAAGTCCAATCCTTTTTTTTCAAAGATGTTTAGTGTGGAGGGGGAATATTAAATCTGAAACTCTCCTATCTCTCTCCCCACACTAACCCCCTCCCTCTGCTTCCCACAGCCAGGCACTTTCTCTATTGTTGTTTAGTTTGCTGTGGGAATAGTATATCTGAGCAAAATATAGTCCAGCGATTACCCCAAAGTTGCTTATTTTAGAGTGAAAATAGTACATTTCACCCCATCAGAATTCAACACTTTCCTAAATTTTGTTTTGTTTGGATTGGGAATAGTAAATCCAACTGCTACAGAATTCAATGCTTTCCCAATTTTTTAGGTTTCCCCTGCACAGTGCTTACGCTGTGCTTGTGAAATCTCTTGTATTTAATATATCTTAAAAGGGGGCTCTTATCAGTTCCCAAAGAGGAATTACTGTGTTCAGTCGCTTTTGTGTGGAACTTTTTTTTTGCTCTTCCCTTGGCTGCACACATTTACAAGACTTCTGTTAAAGTAGTTAAAGCTGTCCACATTGTTTAAGCCCCATTCACTGTCAAGATAATATATCTTCCCCTGGAAAAGGCAGGCAGCTTCTAACAGTATGCTGGAATGCTTGCTGTTTATTACTTAGTTGCCTTAAAATGTTGGTGGTATTTCCTATTTATGCCTCAGTACCTTTCTTTGCACTTTGTAGGCATTTTCGGATTGATTTTTTCAACTTAATCTATTTGGTAATTATGATCAACTTCTAAATGTTGTAATAAACATTGCACATAAAAAATGAAGGTAATATACAAGAGCTATACTATATTTTACTTCTAAACAGAGAGCCACAAGTGCAGTTACCTTGACGACAACAGGGTCATGATTTGAATGGTGCTGCAGGTGCAGTAGTACCAGGCCCAAAAGTTGTCAGAACTCCTCTAAACACATAATATTGCTATATTTGACTACTAAACAGGCAGTCACAAATGCATTTACTTTGCAGTTAAAAGGGACTTGGTTTGAATGGTGCAGCAGGTGCAGTGTCACCGGGGCTAAAAGCTCTAGGGACCTGACTAAACTCAGATTATTGCTAAAATGTCAAACTAAATAGGCAGTCACAAGTGCAGACAACAGGGTCATGATTTCAATGGTGCCTATGCACCCCACTAAACACCTAACATTGCAATATTTTACTACTAAACACGCAGTCACAAGGGCAGTTACCTCGCAGACAACAGGGTCATGGTTTGAATGGTGCAGCAGGTGCAGTGGCACCGAGACAAAAAGTTCCAGGCACCCTACTAAACAAAGACTATTGCTATATTTTACAACTAAACAGGCAGCCACAAGTGCAGTTATCTTTCAGGCACTTGGGTAATGATTTGATTGGTGCAGCAGGTGCAGTGGTACTGGACTAAAAAGTTGTCAGAACTCCTCTAAACTCCTAATATTGCTATATTTTACTACTTAGCAATTGCAGTTACCTTGCAGTTGAAAGGGTTTTTTATTAAAATGGTGCAGCAGGTGCAGTGGCACCAGGACAAAAGTTGTCATAACTCCACTAAACACCTAATATTGGTATATTTTATAACTAAACATGCATCACAAGTGCACTTATTTTCAGGCACTAGGGTCAAGATTTGAATTGTGCAGTGGCACTGGGCCAAAAAGTTGTCAGAACTCCGCAAAACACCTATTATTGTTATATTTTACTTCGAAATAGGCAATGACAATTGTAGTTACGTTACCATTGAAAGGGGCTTGATTTAAACAGTGCAGTAGGTGCAGAGACACTGGGACAACAAGTTGTCATAACTACATTAAACACCAAATATTGCATATATGTTGCTATTAAACAGGTGCAGTTTTCTTGCAGGCAACAGGGTCATTATTTGAATGGTGCATCAGGTGCAGTGGCACTGGGTCTAAACGTTGTCAGAACTCCTCTAAACACCTAATATTGCTATATTTTACAACTAAACAGGCAGTCATAAGTGCAGTTATCTAGCAAGCACTAGGGTCATGATTTTAATAGTGCAGCAGATGCAGTGACTCTGGGGGCCAAACGCTCTAGGGTCCCCACTAAACCCAGATTATTGATAAATTTTACTACTAAGCAAGACTGTCACAAGTGCAGTTACCTCGCAGATGACAGGGTCATGATTTGAATGGTGCAGCAGTTGCAGTGGCACCAGGCCCAAAAGTTGTCAGAACTCCTCTAAACACATAATATTGCTATATTTTACTGCTATACAGGCAGAGACAATTGCAGTTATCTTGCAGTTAAAAGGGGCTTGATTTGAATGGTGCAGCAGGTGCTGTAGCACCGGGGCCAAAAGCTCCAGCGACCTACTAAATGCAGAATATTTCTCTATTTTACTACTAAACAAGCAGTCAGAAGTGCAGTTATCTAGAAGGAACTAGGGCCATGATTTTAATGGTGCAGCAGGTGCAGTGACACCAGGGCCCACAGCTCTAGGAACCCCCCAAAACACCAAATATTGCAATATATTACTGCTAAACAGGCAATTACAAATGCAGTTCCCTTACAGGCAATAGGGTCTTGATTTGAATGGTGCAGCAGGTGCAGTGGCACAGGGGCCAAAAGTTGTCAGAAATCTTCTAAACACATAATACTGCTATTACATCAGTTATTTATATTATTTTCCTCTTTCATTAAATTTTTCAAAAGTTTGCTTTTACTTACCAGCACTCTACCACTAGTAACAGCACAATATATTGCCTTTTAGTACATAAACAAGTCATAACACTTTAACAGACTTTCTGTAAGTTATATTGTACAACTACTCAGCAAGCTACAATTTACAACAAAAAACATCTCATTAATCACATAGGCGAAGCCTAATGCATTTACCAGTGCATTTGGAGTGGGAAAAGAATATCTGCCCCTCCAGAGTTCGGCACTTTCCCTAATTTTGTTTCATTTGAGTGGGACTAGTAAATCGGACCTCCTCAGTGTCCAACGGTTTCTCCAATGTCATTTAGTTTGAAGTGTGAATAACAAATCTGCCCCCCATCCCAGAGTCCAACGGTTTCCCTAATGTTGTTTAGATTGGATCGAGAATAGTAATCTGAGCCCCCCCTGACAAATATGTTTATTTATTCCCCTCCTGACAAATATGTTTATTTATTTAAAATGTGTATGTATTAAACCTTGTTTTATATGTTTATTTGTAAGTAGTCATTTTACTTTTTTAACATTATAAAATTGCATTTATTTTATGTTTTATTTAAATAGATGTATGTTTTGTAAATTAAATATTTTTAATCTTAAAGATGTATTAATTTTTCCTTAATTGTAATTTAAATTACATTGTATTCAAAGAATAATTACAAGGTAAATGCATTTTAATAAAATAAAATAGATTTGTAAGGAGTATTGCAACTTTTTAAAACGTTAAATTAATTTTAATTACATACATGAATTATTTTAAAAAATCATATATATTACTTACATTTTATTTTGGATGATATTTTGGAATCAACATACTGGTTGTTTAAATTATAAGTACAGGATTGTAGATGTTATGGTTGCCTATATTTTGACTTCGATGTTATTAGAGGATATTTTTTGTAATTGCTGTTCAGTAGAACAATCCTATGACAGTGATACAATGGATTCGGAACTGATTGTGGTGCTACTATACACACTGAGTAGCAGCGGCTGGTACCGGACGGGGTTGGTGAGGCGGGGGGTGTGGACGAATAGAAAAAAAATACTTACCTGGGAACGGTCGTCCGGTCGCCGCCCTTCCGTCCATTTCATCTTCCTTCTTCCTGTCTTCAGTCCTGGCAGCAGGAAGCAGAAGGAAGCACCAGGGATCCCAGGTTCCCCTAAGCCAATCACAACCCTGCAATGCAGCGTTGTGATTGGTCTGAGCACCATTGTTCTGCACTCAGACGGGGACATGGAGCCTGTGCATGTTCCCCACCAGGCTGCACATTACACCTGGTAGGGAACATGCAAAGTGTGCATGACTGTTTGGATGGTGCAGCGGCACTGGGCACAAAAGTTGTCAGAACTCCTCTAAACACATAATATTGCTATTACATCATTTATTTCTATTATTTCCCTCTTTCATTTCATTTTTGGAAAGTTTGCTATTACTTGCCCGCACTATACCACTAGTAATAGCACAATATATTGTATTGCCTTTTTGTAGATAAACTAGCCATAACACTTTAACAGACTTTCTGTAACTTATATTGTACAACTACTCAGCAAGCTACAACTTACAACAAAAAACAGCTTATTAAAAATCGCATAGGCGAAACCTAATGCATTTACCAATGCTTGTTTCATTTGAAATGGGAATAGAATATCTCACCCTTTCAGAGTTCAGCACTTTCCCTAATTTTGTTTAATTTGAGTGTGACTAGTAAATGGGACCTCCTCCGTGTCCATCGGTTTCTCCAGTGTTATTTAGTTTGAAGTGGGAATAACAAATCTGCCCCCATCCCGGAATTCAACGATTTCCCCAATGTTGTTTAGTTTGGATTGAGAATGGTAATCTGACCCACCCTGACAAATATGTTTATTTATTTAAAATGTGTACGTATCAAACCTTGTTTTTTATGTTTATTTATATGTAATAATTGTACTTTTTTTAGCATTATAAAATTGCATTTATTTGGAAAGATATCTAATTTTAATTTTATTTCCAGATAAATCGATGCTCATAGGAATTATTTTATGCTTTTTTAATTGATGTATATTTTGTAAATTAAATATTTTTGATCTAAAAGATTTATTAATTTTTCATTATTTGTAATTCAATTGCATTTTTTTAAAGAAGAATTACAAGTTAAATACATTTTAATAAAATAAAATAAGATTTGTGAGGAGTATTGCAACTTTTTAAAATGTTACATTAATTCTAATGACATACATTAATTGTTTAAAAAAATCATATTGTATATTATTTACATTTTATTTTCGGTGTTATTTTGGAATCAATATATTTGTTGTTTTAATTATAAGTATGGGGGTTGTAGATGTTATGGTTGCCTATCTTTTGACTTTGATGTTATTAGAAGTCGATATTTTTTGTCATTGATATTCAGTAGAACAATCCTACGACAGTGATAGAATGGATTCTGAACTCATTGTGGTGCAACTATACACACTGGGTAGCAGAGGCTGCTACCGGGCGGGGGGGGGGGCAGGGGGAATGGTGGGGGGAACAGAGGGGAGGGGGAATGAAAAAAAACACTTTACCACCGCCTCTCCTCCGTCCCCTTCATCTTTCTTTTTCCTTTCTCCAGTCCCGGCAGCAGGAAGCAGCTGGAAGCACCCGGGCTCCCAGGCTTCCCTAAGCCAATCACAATGCTGCAATACAGCGCTGTGATTGGTCTGAGCTCCGCTGTTCCGTACTCAGACGGGGACATGGAGCCTGTGCATGTTCCCCACCAGGCTGTGCATTACAGCCTGGTGGGGAACATGCAAAGTGCGCATGACTGTTTGGTCGGGCCAAGACGGCCGGCAAAACAGTCATGCGCACTTAGAGAGTGCCACCTCCCCTCCTCCCTTCTCTGACCTGCCCCAGCATGAAACAGAGCCCCTGACTGCCATAGGAAAAATAAAATGATAATAACAATATGTTATTATCATTTTATTCTTCCTTTTGTGCAGTGGGGTGACGCTCCCTGACACTGGGTCATTGTCCACACTGTCAAAGCAATGATCCTTCATATACCGAGACAATGTAGATACACATCATGATGCTACCCATGGCCTGATTGACAGTTCTTTTATGTGGGGTGTGTGTATCTGGGACTCAAAGCATGAGGGTAATAATTAACCTCAACCTCTGTATACATTACTTAGTCCACTTGGCACAGTGAGCTATCCCCTTGCACAATGACCAGCTCTGCCTGTTTAAACTGACCTTCCATTCGCCCTTTGACAAGCTGGCATGCTTGAGTGTACTTGTGAAATACTTAAACAGCACCCTAATAAAATTGGCTATGCCAATACTTATCTCAGTAACACTAGGCTATATATTGGCATTACCCTGCCATATGCTTGAAGTGCTGTGACGCAGAATAGCACCAGTTCTGATGGCATTTTATTATCTAACACACACATTTTGATTTGTAGGCTGGTACATGCACTATGATGGTAATGGTTTCTAGGCAACGTAGATTAAGCTGGTGTCATTTTTCTTGACATTTGATTTTTAAGAGGCACCTATTTTTTCAGTGTGAACTATATCAATTATGCACTGTTTCCATGTGGCACTGGGCATTTTGTTATATCCATGTGCGTTGCTGACTCCGGGACATATTGCTTCTGTGTATTGTGGTGGATCTTGGAGTATTAGAATATTTGAGTTCCCTTCGAAAAACAGCACATACATATTCAATTTATATTAATAACATTAATAAAATGTACAGTAAATTGCACCATTTCCCCCTATTTTGTATACGTTTTCCTGGGAAGACCGCAGATTGTGCTTGCCCTGTGCAACTGGAATAAACATTTTTCAGGGTATATGTGGGTTCTGGGTCCGACCCATTATTACTAATAGGGCTTTAGTCTCAAACGTAATATTCACGGTTGACTGTGCTCACTTCGACTGGAAAGTGTAAGCCGGCTTCTGTTCTTATTGCCGAATGCAGAAAACACTCGATCTAGATAAAAAGCATGCTAACAGAAAGCAATGACAGAAGGAGCAGCTGGAGTGTTTCTAGTGTGAGGAAAGTAACTGTGTAAATGTGCTGGGCAAGGCTGTCAGGTGTAATTCAAATGGGATTTGAGGACACTGCTTACTTTCTTGGGGCTTGTACTGTATATGGATAGCCATGTAATTTCATCCTATATTGCCAGTGAGGTATTCTTGTGACATCATAAACCATGAGGTTGAAATGTTACCAAAATCCATAGTTGGCAAAATCGGACCATTTTGCATGTTTGTCTTTATATATGTTTTATTACATGTTTACTTTGGGAAAGTTAGCTTGAAAAAAAGTTGTTTTTTTCAAGCAGTGAAATATTCATTGAAAACATAGAAGAAATACTGACAATATTTCATTGGTAAAAGAAGACACTGCTGAAGCTGTTCTATGCCATGTGCAACTAACAAAAGGCAATAATTCATATTACAGTGTTCTTGTTCTGGTCACCCTTCAAGAGTCGAATGTTGATTGAGCAATGCGCAGTGGTAAAGCACTGAATTGTGATTTGGGTCTGACGGTCAGTATGATGATAAAGTCCATTATTTTATAGAGACAGCTGAAATACTTCCCATATTTTTCAGAAGCGAGATAGATAGATAGATAGATAGATAGATAGATAGATAGATAGATAGATAGATAGATAGATAGATAGATAGATAGATAGATAGATAGATAGATAGATAGATCAGACAGATACATATATTTCAAGATGTTTCCTTAAGCGCGTGCCTCTTCTTATCTGGTTTTTTTTTTTTTTTGTAAAAATATTTTTAAAAGTGGAAGGATTTTGGCTTGGCTTACCTGGTTTTAGACTGTAGATTCAGAGCGTGTGCTTTGAACATGTGTAAACCCGAACACAAGCGTTGACTTTTGTAGTCTAACCCGTAATGTGTTTTGGTGTTAAACAGCTTAGCAGCTGCATACTATTCGAGACGGCTGGACAAAAAAAAAAAAACACATGGCCCCCAGAAAATATTCTTTGGATATTTTTTCTGATCGTAAAAGTACTTTTTGGAAACGTATCGAGTCAGGGAAGCGTGAAATGTGGCGGCACGTGCGTGCAAAGCTGTAATTGGGATATTACGCTAGAAAAAAAGATTGAGAAATGTGGGGGAAGCAGTTTGGGGCTTCACACACCCTGTGGGCTAGATCGCTTTACGGTATCCATTTCCAACAAGGTGTCTGGAAAAATCAAGAAGCAGATGCAGGCCGAATTATGGCTCCCTGTGCCTTCGAGCTCTCGATGTTTTCAAAGAAAACCTTGTCTCGAGCAGACCCTTCGCCTTCTCGGCCGCCTGCAAGGAGAAAAGCCCCCTCGCTGGGCTGGGAGGATGAAAAGCACATTTCTTCTTCAGGGATCCTTATCCATAACCTCATAAACAGTTTAACTAAAAAAAAGTATGTATGCCACCTTCCTCCTTCCCGTCATGTCAAATCTAAAACAACCCCCGCCCCCCCTCCCAACTTGGCGTGTGCCAATTACAGAGTTGTGAAAATAAGCTATTGTGACTATAGGAAAACAGCTCTTGGTGATGTCAGAGCCGGTCCTAAAAGCATTAGGAATATGCTGGCAGAATGTAATGCAGCTGCAATCCAACAAGAGGCGAGGAAGGGGGCTGAGAGCAGAAAGGCTTTCCATATTCCCAGGGTGCACAACTGCTCGCGGCCTTGGCTTTGATCTCTTCAAAGGCGGCTGCCTCGTCCTCGGTGGAGAGACTTGGCTGCCGCTCGCTCGCGCTGAGGGAAGGGAAAAAAAAAAAAAAGAGGCCGAGGTCTCTATTCAGGCAGAAATCAATCACTGCGCAGCCACAATTATGTGTAATTCAACCATCATGAAAACAGGGCGAGATTATGGGTTTGTTACCTGAGTGACTGCGCGGGAAGAGCGGAGCGCGGGAACGCGAGCCTCCCGCTGACGCGCCGCGTCGCGGTGGCGGTAATAGGAAGCCCGAATGGTGGGGAGGGGTCGGCGGGGGCGCGTTGACAAATACCGGTCACGCTGTCCAGCAGAGCAGAAAATGAGGTTACAATCGGGGAGATCATGTCTGCAGATGTAACCATATTTCAGCACGCGGGGGCACCGTCAAGCAGCTGAGGAGAAGCGAAGGCAAACTTGTGAATGGGCATGTGCGTGTGGAGGGAAAGAGGGGGCGGGCGGCAAGAGGATACCCCAGAAAGGGGGAAATGTTAGGGTGATGCGAGATGCAGAGAAGGCTGCACACGATTTTAGGCCACGTGAATTAATATAGCTAATTCCCAATATTTGGATGACCTGGAAATCGCTTTGGCAATTTCGGTGCTTTTTACAGTCGGGGGGGGGATTCTTGGTCACCAGAGTCAAAGTTGTCTGTTGATGTTATATCTGTTTTTTTTCGTGTTGTAATTGTAATTGCCTTTATTGTTTAGAAGTGAGTCGTATTAGGTAGTGACTGACGATTAAGCTGAGGCCAACACACTTGATGAGTGCTGGGTGGCTTGCCCGAACAAGCGAGTCACTGTCTTCCTTAAAATGTGCAAATTTAAATATGGCATAGTCTACCAAATGTGTAATGTTTTCAAGATTGCTAGCTAGTTTTTTTTTATTCATTAAAAAAACAAATGGGACGTCAATTTGATGTTAAACCCTCCCGGCCACTAGAACCATACTTCCAACAAAAGCGAGTGTATTCATCTCAGCCGGGTCATGGAAGCAGCTGTGTTGAAACCTTGGATATGGAATTCTGGTTACTAATCCAACAGCGTGCATGTCTTTTGTGCACCGCCAGCCCACTCCCCCACCCTACATTTCTAGCAGGACAGGGAATTTTTCACGGTTTTTGTGCGCATTTGTTTTTTTTTTCACATATGCCCCGCTTTGAAAGGACATTACATATATAGTTATATTACATATTAACTAGTAATAGGATGCATTTATGAACACCTACCACACACAGACTCTTCTCAAGACATTGCAACAATAGGTCTTATTATTGCCCAACTGAATTTTACTCAGTAATCCACCTCAGAAGGATTGAAGCCAGAAAAAGCCCGTCCAGAATTCCATAGTTACATAACTCAGCGTTCTGTGGAAACAGCACCCCTCTAAAATCTATTACCAGGAGCTATAGGTCACAGTATCTGTGGGTAGTATAAGCCCATACAGCCAGTGTGGCTGAGGGCTCCTCTAATTAGTTCAATGTATATGTTTGGCTCAGAGAGCCTGAGTGAAATGTAAAGGGACCACAAAAAGTTTGCAGGAAGACCCCATTTTGCACGCGCCCACCCAGAGTGTTACACAATTAAGGAATGGGAGAAGAAGGTGGCAACTAAAGACTATATGCTGCTTCGTGATTTTCTCCTCAAGGGTCACCATTCTGATGTACTGCTAAATGGGGAGGAAACGACAGGGATGGACACACCGACTCCGGATCTTATCTGCACTCCATTTACTGGCTATTTGAGTTTTTGGGGCCCAGAATAGGGAATAACACACCAGACATGGAATTACTTGGTTGAATTCCGTATTTGATTTCTGATTCCGGTCCCTTACAATGCAGACGCGGAGGAAAATGTACATTCCCGCACCTGGTAAAACTCGGCGAGTGCACCAACCTCCATAAGGATACTGAGAAGGTCAACTCGAAGTGAGGCCTTTGATACTACGAGTGCCATCAACATCCATATTTTCACTGAAAACGTGAAATTCAATATATGCCCTCTTGTGAACTGTTTTTCAAAACCACTGTGTCACTTTTTGGATAGGAAGAAAAAACTGAAGTGTTCATCAGAGACACTCTCTAGGTGTCCAGATCATTGTTATCGCTCTAAATGTTTGTGCGTTGTAAAATGATGACAGCGGTTTACTCCAATTTAATGAAGAGTACAAACTGCTGAAGTTTAACAAACAATAACACATTTTCAGAATAAGTAATACAGCTATGGACTAATTGGCAGATCTGGAGACGGTGTCACCACTTTACTGCGCCTTCTTGCCATACTTACGCCTCTAGAGTATTCTTGCCAACACCTCTGCCAGAGGCCCTTCATGCTCAAATGTCTCCAGTCCAATATTGATATCAAATTTTACTTGTTTTTGTTGTCTAATAAGTTACAGAACTGGAGACTGATGGCAGAACTGGAAACAAACATACAAAGCTGGAGACTAAGTGATAATGCTGTGACAAAGAATGAGCAATATACGACTACACTGAAAAACAGACGACTAGAACATAGAATTGAGCTGAATTACCATAGGTTGTGAATGACAACTGGACACAGAGTTGAAGGACTAGATACCAAGTGACAGAACTAGAAACAAGAAATCACGCTGGACAGAGCAGACTATGGGCCCCATTCCGAGTTCCCCGTTATTTCCACAGGACATACTGGGGCCTGATTTAATGTAACCGACCGGTATTCCCCCCTTGGATAACAGGGATTACACGTTTTCACTCGGAATGGGGAATAATATGCAGACCCGGTAATACTGGTTCCATTTCCCCCCCTTCTGGGTTAAATAACAGGCTCAAATCCATGCACTTTTTGGCACATGCTTGATGGTAAATGTTGCTGGGGCTTGTTTTCTCTGGGCCATGGAAGTGGTCCGGGGGTTGGGTGATAGCGGGTGAGCAGAGATCCTTTCGCTTCAGCTAGGGGGAGCCTTTTCCGCTCCCCAGCTTACTTATGATGGTGGGTGCGGGTCAGGTGCAGCAGCTATCTGCAGCCTACGGCTCTCCAGAGGTCTCGGGGTCCCGTTTCCCTGGGACTAGAATTATTGGACGTGATAACTCTGGCTCTGGAAATACCAGAAAATTGTAGTTGCCCGGAGTGTTATCCTTCCTTGGGGATACCAAACTCATAATGAGGGTCTGAGTAACTTGTTGGCATAATAGGCTCAGTGAGTTTTTTTGCTCGCCGCTGACCTCTGCAGTGGCTTGTAGGTCGCAACACTGAATCCCAGCAAGGGAGACTCAAGTTAAAAGCAATGTGAATTATTTACAGGGTTTAGGAATAATGGAAGGTGGGTATGAAGCGCTTTGTAAAAGCAGATTATTTTGAGAATGATTAAGTAGGGCCTAATGGTATACAATAGGCAGAAAAGCAATAATGATTACAAAGCTGTCTCTTAACGTAGATTTTACTGCATTATGAAGGTGGCTGTTTTCGTTGAACAGGGATATGAGCAGTTCGGCGGTGTGGCGGGTGATTAGCAGGATGCGCCGAATCGATGGTTCATTTGGAACACAGACCCCGGTCTACCTTTCATGCTGCTCGTACTGAGACATCAGAGGCGTGAGAGCTGCTTTGAGTTACAGAGCTTCAAACAATATAAGTCAAAACAAAAAATCAATCCATCCGGTCCCTGGGTGCAGTTATCTAGAGATAAAAGAGAAAAATAAAGTGATGCTAAAGCAGAGAGGAAAGGAACTGCTAGTCCAAGGACAAGTGCAGAGTTGAAGTGGGCCTGGCGTGAGCCAACATCAATGTCTTTCTATCTTATCAAAAAAGTTTCAGCCTTGCCAATTCGTTTCAACCTAGATGCAGGCAGCTCCGGGGCTGCCTGGAGCGTTGGCTTCAATGAAGGCGCATTTTTTTTGCACGCCGGCTGATGTCTATTCACTCAGGAATTAGATTGCATTTCACCCAAGGTGCAAAACTCCGCAGCAGACTTTTAACAGTAAATTAATGGAGTCGTATAATCCCCTGGCATCAGTAAACTCACACAGATCTTTCGTTTCAAGAGCTTTAGTCGGCAGGCCATGGGAGGCATGGAAAGTCAGAGGAAGCGTTGCGGTCTGACTACTGAAAGGCAGCTTGGTACTAACACAATCCCCAGCAGCCTCCTGGTGTTTATTGGGTACCAAAAGGGAGGGACCCAGGACATCTCGGATGCTTCAGTCAACAAAGCAAGCTATGGAAACATTATGAAGCATTATTGACTCCCATTTTCATTCTGCAATAACAAAGCATTTTGCACCTGTTTAGTAAACTATAAACTATACCACACTTCGGTGCTTAATTTGTAAAAAAAAAAAGAAGTGCCGGGGCTCTCGTCAGGAGGCAGCTTTGACCAGCCCGTTTCTTTGGTTTGCGCCGCCTAACACAGAACCAATAAACCCTACAACTAGGGAGGGGATGTGGCGTAATGGGCAGAGCTGCCTACTTCAGAGCTGAGGAATGAGGTTCGAGTCTCAGCGTGTGCTCAACATTCTGTGCTTCTGGGAAAATCCCTTAATCTCACAGTGCCCACCAAAAATGAATGTGTCCTTAACTGACGATCAAGTGCTGGTGTTGATGATTAAGTGCCTGTGCTGAGCACTGGAAACCACAGGCTCAAATTAAGAACTGATGATCGACAGAAATTGCTCAGTTATCAGCCATTTTCTGATGGCATCTGCTATGATCTACAGGTGATGGGTCTAATTCTAGAGAGGGTCAACTCAGCCTTCCATCTTTCACAGGTCCGTAACTTGAGTGCCATTAACTTGTTATTAACAACTAAATGGCAGAAGTAAGATAAGGCAATATTGAAAAAAAAGTTATTATTAATATTGATTAAAGTACAGCCATAGACGCGTTCTTGAGCAGAGTAGAGGTTAAACCAGAGGTCTGTAAGCCATGGGACTCTGCGCATGGAGTCATACAAGCGCCACCCTGCTAAAGAACAAAGATAGCCAAAGAAGGCGGGGCTGTATGCTGTCGCATTATATTGGTGATTGACAGATTCTTAGTCCAATATGTTATACAAGACTTTATGTGTCATCGCGGACAGTAGCACGTTATTTTCCAAATGCCACAGGGTAAATCCATCAAGGTAGTTAAAGCAGAAATTGCAGGGGTTATATAAGTGTACACTGGGGCCGAAAATGTGGGTAGCCGGCTCCCGCGAGATGTGTGCAAAAGTGGGCTCCACTCACCCACTTCCTGCCTGTCTCTCCTTGCACCTCTACTAATGCTGCCACCCCCACCCACTTCCAACAGTAAGGATCCACAGGCGAGGTACAAAAGCCTGTGAGGCGGGGCCAGGTGTCTTTTTATGCCACGTTTCCATTTGTTTTTTGTGGCAGGTTTGTTGCAGTTGCCTTGTAAATTTGTATTTGTGTGGCAGGTCTTCTGTTGTACTTTTCTGTCATGTGTTTGTTTTGTTTTGATGAGAAAGCGTTAGCGACGGCCAGGGCATGGGAAGCGTTGGTAGTTGAGCTCCAGGGGCTGATATCTGAGGTGGGGGAAGGAGGGAGCACTTCGGATCGGCAAGAGGCGAGGGGAGCTGGGGAATGAGATGAGATGGGAATGAAGGAGGTCCCCAGGCATATCCCGGAGGCCTGGACAAGAGGGATGATTGGCTTACGCAGAGAGGGGGTGAGCAACTGTAAATGATCTCCTTAGATGGGGGGGCACATCGGGGGAGAAGTAGGGGGCAGAGGCGCACTGACATGGGGGTGGGGGGGGAGGGGACGAGTTGGGGTTGGGAGGGAAGATACTCTTAATGAACACGGGGACCCGTGATGTAATGAACAGTCATTGTTGATTTGGAAAATAATAAAAAATGTTTCAACAAAATGTGTTTGTTTTGTTTTAGAATTTTGGGGTTTTAATCCTGTTTACCTTTTTTTTTCTTTGTGCAGTGTCTTGAATTTAGTCTTTACACATCAGAATCAGATTTTGGGGAGAAACAGAGACTATCTGTAATGTGGTTCTTATCGATTATTGTATATCATTAGCAGAAGAAAATAATATCACTTTCTGCCATGTCATACATTGTTTAGTTAACCATTTCAACTTGTAGTTCTTCACTCTGCTTGTGAATGGCTGAGCCGGGACCTGAAACAGTAAATTACTGAGATGCCACAGCCTGGTCCTTGATCCTGTCTCTTCTTCATTACCATTCTAATTCACTCTGCATCCCCGGGGCTCAGCATCTCTGCTCCAGCCCGTGCCCCCTAATCCGATTCTGAGCACCATCTCAGCCTGTTTCAGGCTGCTGCTAAAGGGCGGCCCTAAAGGCAGGCAGGTTGTGCCATTCAATGTTTTTTAGTTGTTGCACTTTCAAACAGTATTTTGGGGTTCATCTCGTTGCACGTTATAAATGAGAAAAACAAATCACTACAGGGACGTAAGATGGCCATAGCGTCTGCCATATAGAAAAAAATGTGAGTTACTTTAATTCCTTTGTTTTCATGCAGCATTTGTCTTCTGGACCCGTGACCAAAGAAGAATGGGGAGGTAGTAAAAAGGCGGACAAATCCATGCTTTTTGAAGCAATGATTAGTTTTGTGTGCGCATCAACATACCTCAGCTCCACAGACTAGGGTCTGAATGACTCTGCTGACAGCGGGCTCACCACCATTAAACTGTGGCGGTGAGGAAACTCGTAATATGCTTGACGGAGTCGCAGCGGCCCCACCAGCCTCAGACTGCTGCAAGTTCGCCAGGGATCGTGGATCCCTGGCAGTAGCAGCCCTTCTATGGCAGTCCGACCAACCAACTTATAATAGGGCGATCAGATCGCCGGTGCACTGCCAGCATCATAATCATGCCCTAAGTCAGGGGTATACTTCTTCTAGATACAGTGTCAGACCATGAAGTTTTGGAATGTTTTGTAAGTGTCTCTGAATAACGTTGTGCACGTCCTATGGCGATTTAGCCAATGTATTTAGGAAGCTTGTGCTGTACACGAATCGTTTGGGCAAATTAAAAAAAATCTTGGGAACCCCCAGCCTCTCTTTAGAGTCAGCTCTCTGGTTGGACATGATCAATGCAAATATGGACGGCTTTAGATGACAAAGGTATTTATGTTTTATGTTTATTATCTCCAGCTTTACCGTCCTTGGTCAGCATGAAACATTTTAGAAAAGAAGTGTTAACAATCGAAACCTTAGAAATCCCTTAAACATCTCAGGGAGCCTAAAGCATCCTTACAACATTCGTCCTTCTGCAGGTCCCATAGATGACAGCATCCTTATTTTATGCTTTTATAACAGCTCCTGTGCCAAAAATATATATTTGAAGCAAATAAATGAGTTTATCTCACTGAAAGCGTGCATATGCACATCCCTGCTCAACGCATGACTCCGTGATAACACTCGCAGTGAGAAGCTACAAGCGCAGTGGGAATGATTGTGGAAGATGAACCATGTCTGAAATTTGAATGGAGTAAAGAGTTATTTAGGCCCTGCTGATAGCAGAAAGAGTTTGTGTTAAACCACAAAACTCTTCAAATGAAGAGGTCTTAGGGTCTGGAAACTCACATAAGGGAGGAGGAAGACTGGACTCTTGGAGGGTGTGTTGTATGCCTTGTTTGTCATTGTGTGTTAGCAGCAGATAAGGGGTTCAGGCTGCCTCTACCCTCTGAACCCCTAACGCCGACCACTGGCCCCACCATGTTAGTGGCTTTCCCAAGTGTTTTGCTGCAGCACCCAACACAAGATCACTGGTCTCAAAGATCCCCCTAACCCCAACATACACCTACTTCCAGCAGACGTATAGAAGGCATCATATTTTTGTCTGAACTCTACATGTGGGCTCACTCCCACAATATGATAGCTTTTGGGAGGGAGAGCTGTGTGGTAGAAATTACTCCATTTTAATCTTTTGTGTATAGAACACAGATTTAAAGACCAACATGCATTCCTCCCTTCATTCATGTGCATTTTTTTCAGTTTGAAATTGTAACTGGAAATGTCACCAGTTTAGTAGCTAATTGTTTACGGTCCGCTTAGTAAACTAATCTGTCCACTTTGAAACGTGCAACTGTCCATACGTCAGCTACTCTGTCCACAGAGAATCTGTCCATTATACATCCTGATGCTTTTGAGCTGACATTTTGTTATTCATTTAATCATCACTTAATCGTTACTTCGAATATATTTTCCTAATTTCGGTGTCTCGCCAGTCACCTTTTTTTGGTTCTGGAATACAGCACTTACCTCAGAGCTACCTATATAACAGCTTAGCTACTTTCCTGTTTCTCATTGTATATAATCCTTCTGCCATGTGAAGCTGAAGCATTTTTTTAGGTCTCTCCTTCTCGGCAGCGCAAGCTGTCTGGTTGCAAAAGAAACATTGTGGACATACTGTGGGCTTACAGCATGCACGTTGCCTGACTGTATGGTCAGTGTCAATTGCTTCTTATATGATTGTTTGCCTTCTTTTTCTTGTGTTTTGTTTGTCCCTTCCCTGGTATTCTGCTGATTGGCTGGCTTGTCTCCTTCCACTGCTTACACCCAAGGAACTACTTTTTTCTTATTCATTCAGCACTTCATGAGACTGCATATGTTCTATGGCTCTCTCCCTTGTATGCTGTTCGCCCTCTCAAATGCCCAACCTGCGCTGTGTTGCTCTCCACGTCTCCCAGCTTGTGTCTGTAAAAGCACAGCAAAAGGGATATTTTTACTGTGATATGCCTGAAAAGCAGACTTTAAGAGTGGTTTTTGCTCTATCTCCTGTATTCCACATATTGAATGAAAGCAAAACATTTGGCACACAAAGGCTTTTATTGTGCAGGGGAAGGGCCACCTTCTGCATTCACTGAGCTAGCACCTGAGGTAGAAGGTGTGCTTGGCATGACACTTCTGATGGAGCAGGGTTTTGAGAAAATAAAACCTGCTCAAATTAACGCCCTTCACTTCTCCTGATGGCTGCCTGTGCTGCTATAGAGGACCAAATGGCTGAATCCTGTGGAAAGCAAATTAGATATTGGCAAGGATTTCCCTTTACATTCTGACTCTTCCTTATTCCTTTTAAATTCTGTTCAGTTTCCTGAGTGAAAAGTATTTGAAAAATAAGCCATGTCATTTATAAAGATTGAAAACACTGAATTCAGTTCACAGTTTTGAGATACCAAAAGATAAGTTTCTTTTCCTCCAGTGTTTTGAAATAACGAACATTAGTAAAGAACACAGCTCTGCGTTCACATTATAAAAGGCAAGACCGCTTGGCTTTGCCAATGCTTGTTGTCAATTGTTGGCCGAAGTGGAGTCCATTGGTTTGGGCTGCCATGATTTAGATTCAATCTTTACATTTGGGTCCTGTTTTGTTACCATGCATGTGTTACTAACTGTTCCACAGTAGTTTGTGCAGCCATTCTTTATATTTCATCTCTGTACCAGTGTCCCCATGGTGCTATTATCTTTTCTGTTGAGGTGTATCGTCTTTCTATACACATTGCCCTTCTACATGAACGTATATCATCTGTTGAGGGTGAAGATTCGTTTATGTCCTTATATCCAGCCGCGTTAGATCTTTATATGGCCAGCGTAGGACTCTGAGGCTATAGTATAAAACAAGGAAGATACATGGGTTTATTGCTTGTACTCTACTTACTGGTGGTCTGGAAGCCGTTAGAACTCGTTTTTCTCTTCTGTAGTATTTTACAATTCGCTTTTTTTGTCTTTTCTGGGTGTAATGTCACGCCTCTGTCAGTTCTAAACTATGTGTGAAACATTCCTCCTCTCCTTCTTTGATATCACATTCTTAATCCGTGTGATGGAAACGTGCTATTTGCAGACTTGGCAAGGACAACTCCAATCTTGATATACTTGGACAAGATGCTGACCGGGTGGAACCGTGTCTTTAAACGATGGGCAGAAGGGCAGTGCAATTTTAGTCCACCCACAAATAGCAGATGCGGTGATTTGTTACGGTGTCCTGATTGACATTAACCTGTATTCAAGGGCAGTTTTGGCTGCCTTGAGGGTTCATTGTTAAGCAGAGTAGCGTGGGTGACAAAACACAACCCGGAAAGATTTCCTGTGAATCTTTATACCCTGCAGTACAGTTTGCCATGTAGCGTCATTGACCTTTAGATTCAGGTGTGATGTGTTATGCTGGCTAGATTTGTATAGCTTGTATTTATTCTTTACTTATGACTTGTACGAATTTGATAAGGGTTGTTTGAAGTTTGTCTAATTCTAGATGTTTGAAAAGGTGACATTATAATTTTAAACCTTTAACATTGAACTGGCAAACCATTATTGTATTTTGGGAAGAGCTAACATTATCACAAAGTTGAAAAGATGGATAATTTGCATCAGAAAGATGAACTTTTTCCAGCTCTGCACTAGAATGCATTGAACAGAATAGGAACGTAGCAAATGTAAAGAGAATGCACAGAAAATGTAAAGTGTGGAAATTATAAAGTCTTCAATGCTTTGCAGTTAAAAGATCGAAGGTTGGGAGCTGCAACACAGTCAATCTTGTGGCTTACCCCGACCATCGACCCAATGCCAATTCATTATACTGTAGTGTACACAACATTATTAGGCTAATTTTTTAGGCTCTTAATATAAAGTTTGTAAATTTGACTTTTGCAGGCTCACAGCTCCTCCAGCAGCTGCTAGCTATACCTCTCCCGGCTGATACCCACTCACTGTTCATGTTGCTGTTATAAAATTCGTTAAGAATCAGGACTTTCCACACATAGTTCAGCTGTGGCATGGCAATGGCACAATGTAAGCAGGGAAAATGAACCCCTTCTCCCCCCTGGTTGTGAAAGATAGTCATTATTGGGGTACATTGACCCCTCAGTCTCCAGAGCACCAGTGCCACTAGACCAGCAGCCCTTACTACCACTGTGCTCCAACTAGAAATTTGTAAAAAGTAGACCATCTGCAAACATTTTCCAAAGCAGAAGTCTCACCATCAGCTGGCTCCTAGTGGCCCTTAATTCTAGTTTGAAGTCATGTGAATTTTAACAACCCAAAGGAATAGCCTCCGAGTGGACAGCGGTCAAGGTGCCCCTCAAAGACATGAAAATGGTGCTCCCAGGCTCCTAACTAGAAACCAATCCCGCTCCGTTTCATCGGGAATACAGGAGGCTGGCCACTGACGCCCCAAATGTCATTTTCAGGAAGTGCTGATGGTGGATGCTGCACCCACACTGAAGCATCTTCAAAATGCTTTTTAGACTAATCTGAGGAGTTCTAAAAGTATATAAAGTTTGTTGAGGGATGGGAATTTAGGATTTTGTATCGCAAGGATCTTCCTTCATGAAGGGCATGTGACTTTGATTTCATTCCATATAATGACAATGACAACTTTCTGGGTTCAGGAGACTCTAATGCTGCACGGCCATCCATGCCACAAGCAGTCCCTTCAATGAAATAGTTCTACCAATCAAGAACTTGGCTGTGGCATTTCATTCATGTTCACGCCAGGTGTGAGCACTACCGCTTTCCATCACTTTTCTCTATAGACCAGTGTTCTTGTCTGACCAGCACGCAGACATGCATCTCGTGTTGATCCGTCTTCCAATAATCCCTGTTGTGGTCACTGGCCACATCCTGCACTCAATAGTGCGGAGAAAAATATAGGATTCCTGTTACTTTGCGGTGCTTTACAGAGGTAGGGGCGGCGGAACTCAGCTGTCAATTCCCAAGAATCCATTGGAAGACCCAACAAGTTTTTTCTTTTTCAAGTTTGAATTTACCGGGTAGACAAGACTTCTTACGTTTGCTCCATGACAGGGATTTCAGTTCCAATGCGAAATAAAGTGGTTATTTTTATTTAGTTCTTGTCATTGGGTTTTTATTATAGCAGTATCTGAGAAGTGTATAAAGGAAAGTTATAAACATGTAGGGTCAATCGAAGATGAATGTTGAAACAGGATATCACCAAAATCAGTGGTGCTCTATGAACACATCAAACCATTCCGCTAAAGGTGGGTGTGTAAAGACGGCCGCTAAATGGTGAAATTGAACTAAAGATGGCATATAAAGATCACACATTTCCTAAACGCCACATTCACTGTTTCATATTTTTGGGGAAAGGTGCTTAATGTGTGACCCCTTACAAACACTGCATTTTAAAATCCCATGACCAAAGAGATAGCAACAAGTTTTGCTGAGAAACAGCATTAAATAAATCGCAACACGTTATATACGGAACACTTGAGAGGCACAACTCAACCTGCACTTCACCATCAAATACACACAACACAATAGATGATTATTGTTTTTTTTTTTTACAGAGTTTTATATAGCGCAAACTTGACCCGAATCAGGTATCCGCCGCTTTACATAGCACCAGTTGCATTACATGAGAACACATTCATTTGTGTTAGGCACGGGAAGATTAAGTGATTTGCCCAGAATCACAGGATGTTCAGCGTCATTGCCGAGACTCGAACCCAGTTCCCCAGATTCGAGGTCGACCGCCCTAGCCATTAGGCCAACTCCTCCCCCCAATGCACATGTACCCAATGCAATCACGTCCCATGCACAGACAACGGGCTCTGACTGCAACAAACATAGCTCCAGCAGCCAGTTTATTTGGCAATATGTCCATCACCAACAGCACCAGTCACAAATTCTCACAATGTTGTTACACAACTGACAGATTGGCAGTGCCATTCAGATGGCATGGTGGTGCTCGCCATCACATCCTGATTACTGAAGATTTATACTCTGCTACAAAACACTCAACAGTACAGCTATCGTTGTTACCAAGACAATGTGCACACCAACCCTGATATACATGGCAACTGAACTATAGTCCTCCAACAGCATGGAACCGTGCTACCAACTAGGCACACCCTCCAGGTCTTTTGTCCAGGAAGTTACACTTTCAGCAAACTCTGCAATAAACAGTTAATACAATGCAAAAGTCACACCACCACCACCCTTGGTTGTGTGCTTGCGGTTGGCACGAAAACTAGAACTCTGTAGAAACATGCTTTGTAGACATCCTGGATTGCCATGAAGTTACGCCAGTGGCAGATGTCATCTATACAATATCATGCAACAGAGCGGGCAAATGTTATAGAAATCCTGTATGAGGCACCTACGAAAATCGAGAATGCAATATCCTACTCAAGAGAGCAGGAAAATGCTCTAGTTGCCGCCTCTGGCCGCAGCAGTCTATTCAACTGCACCAGAAATAGTAATAGTCCATATCTAGCTACCATGAATTAAATTCCTCTGAAAACTGAATTAAAGCAAAAAAAACGAGACATAGTACGAACATTGAAGTAGGACTACAATTTTGGCAGAGCCCCAGGGCATAGAATGACCTCTCCCTTGATTACAACTGAGTCGGATGGGAGTGAGGTATATTTACCAGTTGAGGTGAATGCATCCTATTTTCAGCTTTCAATTGGAAAGTGGAGCATGACATGCAGAACTTGATGCTCGCAGCACCGAGTTTCACATGCCTGCGTTTATTGCACAATTTTCACAAAGTAAATTGTGGCAGGTTTGACCGTGTCAAAATTTACCGGGGGAAAATTGCATGGCGAGCAGTAAATAAAGTGGTGCTGAAAATGCCAATGTGTGCAGTACCCACTACTACCACCATCAAATGTTCTTAGTGTCACTGACCGGGCTGCCCTGACCCCCGTGCTCCAAAAGGGCAAAGCCCGGCTGTATTGACCGGCCCATCTCTCTTCAAAATCCGATCAAACATGGCCCGTGAGCCGACCCTGCTTGTTAGTGACAGCGTGAGGCCGATTCATCGACTGCCCTTTCAGAAAGGGTAGCCGAATCTTTGGTCCATGGCTTCAAAGCATTAAACCAAGCCAGACACCAAGCATGTCTTTCTAATAAGGATGCAAGGCCTCTTTCATAAGTTTTTGTGTAACATGGTAAAGGGGCCCGCCGCCCGCTGCAGTGTCTTTGACGGTCATTATTGTATCCTTATGTGAAGGAACAAAGCAGCCATCCTTGTCTGTTCTCCAATGCCAATGAGTTTTTGCGCCTCGCCGCCTGTGTCTCAATTAAAGATCTCTCCAGAAACATTTTTTACACTTTCACAGTAGTGAAATGACTGTCCTTGAGACTTGTGACAGCATCATGTATCCAACCGATTCGATGCTCTTGCGGCGTATAAACACAAACCGCAGTCATGCAACACCAAAAATAGCAAATTAAGCATTACTCTTAGTGGTAGAAATATCACAGTGAAAATTCTAATGTTCTGCAGTAACAGAAGTATTTTTTTCACCTTCGTAGTAACTTTTTACCTTAGCAGAAAATGCCAAAAAAATAGCAAATAAAAGGGCAGTGACACGAACTGTGGCAAAAACTGTCATCATTAGAGTGTGTTGTGACCATACCTAGACTACACTTCAGGTATAGGCGTTGCGTTACGGTTTGACTCAGATTAAGGTTTGCTCAAAGCTGAACTTATTTTCGATCATATATACTATCATTTTCTACCGCCTTATTTTATTGCTGTGGTCAAACTGATAGTAATGCACTTACCGCTGGTTTTAATCCAGCAGTGTATTTTTTGGCAGCTAGTGAATTTCACTTATGAGATGGGTGGTATTTTAAAATGCGCAGTATTTTGCATCTTCCAGCAGTGTTAAAATAATGCTTCCTGTTGAGCGCCTAAGCCATCTCCTATGTAAATGACTATAATTACTGGCAATGCCGAGGACGTAAAATGCAGAGTATTAATACATCTCAAGCTACTAGAATGCATCACTATGGAGCACACACGCAATACTAAGCAAGCCTTGCTTCTTTCACTGGGTACATTGCAGGCAAAAAAAAGTTACGTAAACCTACCTAAGGTTCTCTGTCTGGTGAACGCAACTTTCATCCTCCCAAAATAAATAAACTGAGTACCATTAAATCAGGTAATCGTAACACCTGTCGCAGGGCTCAGCAAAGACAAAAGTACACTAAACAAGCTATTATTTTTCAAGTGCCACTAAGTATCCAGAGGAGAACATGACAGGCATAACTAGGCACAGCCTGTCCCATTAGGCATCAGTCAGCCCAAGCAGCTACAGAGCCAATGGGTTTCAATTTTGTATAGTGCACAAATAGAGGCCAATATCAAGAAGGGTCAAACGCACTGATGTAAACAAAGCAAGACCAATACAGACTTTTATGCATGCACAGAACATCCACAGCCACACACTCAATTGGCAATATACATGCAAGCACCTATGCACACAGACAACATGCACAAGCACCCAGATGTCTGTCAGTCAGGCACAAAAATAGAATCCAACAAAAATATCCTAGCTAACATATTGACTACCACAGTAATATGAATTGAAGTGTGTATATACGTAACTATGGACTCAAGATTCTTAACTCCACATCAAAGTACTAGAAGACATTGACCTCGTAAAGGTTGATAGATGTGTGCTTAACCTCTTCAGTGCCCATGACGAGATAGTCTCGTCATGGAGCACGGTCGCGCTGTGCCCATGACGAGACTATCTCGTCATGAACCCCACCCACTAATAAAACGCCCGGCACAGGAGGGGGAAAGGGCGTGGCACAGAAGGGGTTAAGTATACTCGAAAACACTGTATTTTGGTAGAATACCCAGGTGCCCATGCAGAGAGGTCAAACACACACCGTAGTCTGGTTCTTTCATGTTCTTCTACTGTCACCACACAAACATAAGCGCTCTCCAGTTTGGAGAAGCACCATGCGTTTGACTGTTTGAAATCCTGGTGAGAAGTCAATGTAGATGGAACTGCCAATATACCTCTAAATTTGGGAATAAAAATACAGTTTCTTCCAGGTTAAAAGTCGTTCCAGTGGCTAGAAGGGACTAGAGCGAGGGAGTTCAACATGTGAATGGAGGGTGAGGAGCATTGTCGGGCTGTGCGACGGAGTTGGGAAGAGGGAGGCAGGGTCAGGAGAGGATCATTTGAGTGCTGGCTTCATGGCGCAGCAGTCTTGCCAGTTCTCTAAAAATATATATGGAAATAATGTTGGCTCCACCCAGTGGGAGTTTTCTCCTTGACCTCATGCTATCAGCTAGTTAGTGTATCATTCTGCCATCCCACAACTGTTTCCATTGGAGTGTGTGGAGGGCTAAATTATTCGGCATATGTTGCAGACAAAACCATTTTTCACTAATATGGCAATCACTTGTCAGCAGAAAGAGACACTACAGAACCCGCGGTAGAGGTGTAATGCCAAAACCTTTGCTGCTATGTTGGAAGTTCTGACAGGTTCTACTATAGTTCGGGAGAATAGCAATGCCTTAAGGATTAACTTGTGTGTGGCGTCCCGTTCTTGTGTAGAGACAAATCTCTGTCCTACTCGGTGTGTGTACATATGTGTGTGTGTGTTTCTGTGTGTCTTCGAGAGGTCACATCCAGGTTTCATATTAGGACCTCAAATTTACCATTTTAAATAGAGCTACATGCAGTTGTCTGTATTACCCGGCCTTTCATTCCATCCAGATGAATGTCTTGCATGGGGATTCCCAGCGTACCATTCCTGCTGTGCCACTCTGGCCCTTTTTAGGTCTCGCTTACTAGACAGTGCTTGCACTGTCTGTTGGAAGACTTATTGGCAGCTTACATTGTGCTTAGTACTCACCATTGCTTACCATTGCCACTATGATTTGCTTGCTTCTTATTCGTTAGCTTCTGTGGGCTTTACTTCCTCTTGATGCATTTGCCCCTCCCTGGAGCAAGGAGAAATTAGTACTGTCCTTCCACTGTTCACTTTTCAGGTGCTAATTATTTCTTTCTTTGTAAGCACACTACAAGAGTGCATGAGATTTTAGCTGTCTTCTTTATGTACTTCCTCCCTCTGCTGCACTTGTGTTGGTCTTACTCTGCCCCTGTGATTCCCCCTTCCTTGATATGCCTCTCCCCCTGCATTGATTTTTGCCCATTTGCTTTTTCCGCCAGCTCCACGTTTTTCTCTCTCTCATCACCTTGCTTGCCCCACTTCCAGTTCCTCTCTCTCCATTTTCTTCCCTCCCTGCGCCGCCCATGTTGCTTCTGTCACCCATGTTGCTTCCACATCCACCTATTGCTTCCCCACCTCTGCCTTGTGTGATTTCACCTCCACTGTGTTGCTTCTCTCCACCCTTAACCTATGTTTTCTTCTTTTTGTTCACTGATCCAACATGGATGTGTAAACAAAAAGAAAACAAAGAGCTCGCTCATAGCATGGGTGTGTGCATGCTTGATGCACGCCCCCTACGAATGACTCCGCTAGCTGCACCATAGGCTTTCCCCCCTCTTTTTTAGTTATGTTGCATAACATTCTTTTTATCTGGGAACATCTGTTGTGTTTCAAAGACAGAGGTCAAATGTCAAGCAATATCTTCTGGCAAATGGCTGTTTATTCTTTTAATGTGGAGATTGGTGTTTTCTTTCTCTGACTGCAGAGAGAAGTGGTTTTGTAAAGTGAATTATGTTGCAAACCTGCAGGATACAGGTAGTGTTAAAAGAACGGTTGTAAGTTGTCACTTTTTTCTAACGCACAAATAACATTCAAATGGAAGTAAATGAACTGTACACAGGGTTCAGAATATATCAGCCATTTGGAAAACACACAAGAAGCACTTTTTTGTGTAGTTCTGAAGTGTGACTGAAACAAAGATTTTAATATGATGGAAAAAATTGAAGACATACTTAGTTCCTGAAACCCTATTTGCACACTTTATCGTTTACACACTTTTAAATCAGCAAAACTGTATCTTTGAGCAAATGTAATCCCCATTTCAATGGAGATGGTGCAGTCAGTAAGTGAAACCGCACTACCATTCTATGCTTTCAAAATATATTTGCAACGGTGTTCTCCAAAAAGCATCACCAGCTACATACTACACCCTTACCCATACTAAAACATTAACATTGATTAGGTTAGTGAGGGGCGTAATATCATATCAGATGGCCATATTGTGACCTATGGAATATTTTGAGTAAGCATTGATAAGTTTGTACATTACAACTTTGCATAGTACTACCCTCCTGTTGAATACATTTGCTACACATGTACTTTGCAAAACGCTTGGATGTTTCACAATCCCTGTGACTTCAGTGATGTAACTTTGATTTCAGCACCACCACTCTGAAAATTGTTTTCGCACCACTGAGTGTGTTAATCCTTCTCTGTTCGAGGGTGCAAATTGTATCCATGCCCTCTCCGTGATTCACTCTGCCCATCAATACTACCTTATGTAACAAAGACTTGAAGAGCCACATGGAGTTACTAGCCTGCGTTCTCAAAGGGCACTTTTTCACCAAAATGTTTTAGTCTCCACCAACCCACTAGTTCTGTAATTCTTCAAGGCAACAACGCATGCTAAAAGCACTTTAAACCTGCTGGCCGGAAAATTCGCAATCTTGAGAGAGTAGATCTCTCGACAGACATTTTAGCGGAGAAACAACCTTAACCTCGTCATTACAGAAAGAACACAAAGCACTAAAATGGTGTTTCTTTTCTATTTACCCACAACCGATGTGTTTGGCTTGTACACAATAACCCACTCAATATCCAGAACCAAGGGGGAATCCCATTGCTTGTTAGCGTCTTCTGCAAGCAACTTTAATTGACCTCTTTTGCGCTATATAGAACTGTATTTCCTTGCTCTTTTTGCCTCAGACCTTTAATTGACAATATTGATCCAGTAAAGAAGCAATAGTGTTCTTACTGCACCCAGCTGTCTTTGAGCCCTTAAAACCCTAAATCCCTTTAACCTCGGTAGTCTTCAACTACACATGAGAAAATGCATTTTTAATTCCATCGTATTATTCCTTCTGGGAGTTTCCTATGTAGATTTTCGATGAAAATGTTACTATGGGGCAGACTTTATAGGATTAGGGTCGCCCCTTTGTGTGTCGCCTGGAGTGCCATATGGATAAAATTCCCTCTCCTATCTTCCTTAATTGGGTTCTCCTGAACTCACAGCCCCCCAGCCCTGGGGAGGGTTGCTAAATATTGCATTAATTTCTGATGTGGAAACAGAAATGTTGTGCTGTACAGACAGCAGGGCAGGCTGCATGATATCCCAGTTGGCTGTTTCTGTATGTGTTTCAACTCTAGTCATGAGAAAATCTATTGCTTCCAAGCCCTGCTTGTCACAACCGGTTGTCTACTTCCCTACAAAACTTGTTTCTTCTATGATTATTTTTCACTTTTTTAACAGGCCTGATGTGTTTTTAAAGATACAAATAGAGAATCATGGCCCCACAGATCCATTGCATGCCAACCGTGCCTCTACCAAAGGCATGGCAGAATATTTAAAAGCCGAGGGGTTCCAGCTTCGGTGGGTGTTGATCTCTAATGGTAGAAAGTGCTGCCAAATTCACGAAATGCGGAGATTAAAACATTAACATTGATTGAGTTAGTGGGGGCGTAATATCATATCAGATGGCCATATTGTGACCTATCGAATATTTTGAATAAGCATTGATAAGTTTGTACATTACAACTTTGCATAGTACTATATAAGCCTGCCACTACACAAAAGCCATTACAGCAACTACCGGCGCATCAATCGGGTACGTAAATATTTTAATTAGTCCCTAAATCGACACTACTACATTGCCATACATCTGGTTGGATGACGGAACCAGGCATGCTATTACAACGCATGCCTTAACAACGCAGTCATTACAACAACCATGTCTTTACCATGCATACCTTTACAAAGAACGTCTTTACCACACATGCCTTTACAACAAAAAAGTAAGTATTTAGCTGGTGGGCGAGTATAATGCCTTTTTATGTGTTTGTGTATATATATATGCTGCAAACAATCATTCCAACAGGAACGACGCGAACTCCCCTTGGTGGCAAAATTGAATTTATTTTGTTCTTTCAACTGCCTGTCATGACGCGTTTCGGCCGATGCGTTTCCTGACTGAGGTTCAACCGTGAGTCTTAAACATTCAGCAGAATATTGCACGTACCTTACCTGAACTGCAACTCCCAGCATTAAATGCGCAGACTTATGCAAAGCAGCCCATAGGGGGCGCGCAATAAAAGGAAATGCCGAGCAGCAGTGAGGTGGTGTGCGTGGTTCTTCTCTGCACTACAAGCCTTTGAAAAAGAAATAATTTCGAAACGCGTCAGGCTAGGGTTTTGTGAAGCTGTGAAAGGTATCAGAAAGGAAACGCTTCCATTCCTGAGAGGCGGGCTGTGCTTGGGGCCCGTGTCAGCATTCGAGTGCCTCTTGCTAAAAGGAATCCAGGCCGGAGCATGATATATATATGTATATATATATATATATATATATCGAATTCACTTGTACAAAATCAGTGAATTTCAGCAGTTATAGTTAACCTGAGCTAACTATAACATATGCTCCCGCAATGCACTGCTTATTACCTCACATGTTACATCACTCTTAACTTGGTCATTGACATCACTGATGAAATCTCAAATGACATCACTGATGACATTGTGAGTGCTTTAGAAATGTTTATGAGTGTAAAATATATATAGTAAGCTCACCCAAAAAGCCATACCTATCAAAAACCCCATACCCACCCTAAACCCTAAAAATGCACTTGCTACTGCAAACCCATAACCAAACTAAACCCTAAAAACCCCTTGCCAACTAAAATCCCATACCCACCTTAAACCCTAAAAATGCCCCTGCCACCCAAAAACTCTTATATTCCTTAAATCCTAAAAATGCCCTTGCCACCCTCTAAAACCCATACACACCTTTAACCCTAAAAATGCACTTGCCACTGCAAACCCATAACCACACTAAACCCTAAAAATCCCCTTGCCACCTAAAATCCCATACCCACCGTAAACCCTAAAAATGCCCCAGCCACCCAAAAACTCTAATCTACCCTAAATTCTAAAAATGCCCTTGCCACCCTCTAAAACCCATACCCACCCTTAAACCTAAAAATGACCTTGCCACCCAAAAACGCATACCCACCCTAAACCCTAAAAAAGCCCTTCCCACCCAAAAACCCATACCTACCCTAAAACCTAAAAAAAGACCCTCATTGGACCATACTTACCGGCTGATATTAAGATTGAGAGGCAGAAGATTAGTAACATCACGGAGATCATATATGGATTGTTCTCTGTCTCATCAGAATTTATTATGGGACTTGTAGTATGGCTAATAGTGTGGTATGGGATCAGGTACATCTGGGACATTGCACTTAAGAGAATACACCTTTGAAAAAAGCAACTGCTGAAACGCGTCAGGTGCCTCTGTCACGTGTTTGCCTGCGCCAATTGAAATAAAGCACCTTTGTCCAGGAACCGGGTTATGGCGCATTTCTTTGTTGGATTGTTCATTACGGGTATCGCTGTCTTCCGCATTTGCCATGACCGCCCTGCAGGGTTGGGGGCCCCCGACGACAGCATCTTTTTTCTGAATTAAATAAGGGGGGCATGACCCGCCCGTCTGGCCACAAGTCTGAGGATTGCCGGCAATTGTGTGGCGGGACTTGAGAAAGGGTGCCGAGAAAGGCTGATGCATTTGCTTGGCAGGTCCTGGACCCAGCGCTAATGGATATTGAGGGGCAATAACGTGCAACAAAAGTACACCAGTCCCCCCCCCTTATTGGACCATACTTACCGGCTGATATTAAGATTGAGAGGCAGAAGATTAATAACATTACGGAGATCACATATGGATTGTTCTCTGTCTCATCAGAATGTATTATAGGACTTGTAGCATGGCTAATGGTGTGGTATGTGATCAGGTACATCTGGGACATTGCACTTAAGAGGATACACCTTTGGAAAAAGCAACTGCTGAAAGGCGTCAGGTGCCTCTGTCACGTGTTTGCCTGCGCCAATTGAAATAAAGCACCTTTGTCCAGGAAACGGGTTATGGCTCATTTCTTTGTTGGATTGTTCTTTACGGAAATCGCTGTCTTCCGCATTTGCCATGACCGCCCTGCTGACAGAGATATGCCTATCTCACTGGTTTTCCTAGATCAGTAAGATGTTTGACAATGAAAGTGCCGAGATTCCTAAACTCGCTTTAATACCACACTTTTATACCACATTTAAATTGGGATCTTTTATCTGAAAGTGGTCCTTACATAGTCTTCTACCTTTACTTGCTGAACAAATATGGTTAGTTTTGATTTTAGTACCCTTGTTCTCACAATTTCAGCATTATAAGTACTTGACACTCTTAGCCTTTGCCCCAGGTATCATGCCCCTCATGGCCTTGCCTCCCTTCTGTGATGGCCTTTGTGCCAACATGTAAGCTTTAAGTTGTTGGGCATAGCTTGCATTGCTATCAATAAAGTAAGGTTGTTGGTTCTGTCCAAGCTGAAGTCAAATGTCCAACATTGGGGGGCCGATTCTGATCCGGGTCGGAAAGCACTCCGACCGAGTCGGATCCGGAGTGTTTTCCGACCGAGCCGGACCCCTACAGTCCGACTGAGTGAGTGCGATGCGCACGTATGCTGTCGGACTCAGTTCGGTCGGACTCCCATAGAAGTCAATGGGAGCCAGTTGTACGACGTGTACTTGCGCTCCCATTGACTGAATGGGTACGTCCCGAACAAGTGCACCCCCTACAGCGGGTACGCGTCAGTGCTATCCGCACCGTACATGCCTGTGTTGGGGAGACCCTTAGGCCTCCCCCTGTGTCCGAGTCGTAGGGCTGCGGGTGTCAGGGGGTCTGACAGGGACCCCCGAAGTCTGACTCCGGGAGCTTTTACGAGCCGGACACTCCGGCTCGCACAGGCTGTCCGACGCGTGCATCGTACTGGCTCGGTTGTAGATCGCATCCATTGCACGCCACGGTAAGCTTCCGACCGAGACGTACGAGCGGTTCGGACCCGGAAACGACTCGGTCGGTGAATCTCACGTAGCTCGCATCGTACTTGCTCGCTCGTACAGCTGTACGAGTCGGCCGGAAAACAAGCGTACGGCTCGTAGTTTTTCCGGCCGGATCGCGTTTGGTGCCCTTCAGACCCGGATCGGAATCGGCCCCTGAGTGTTGGGCTCCACTCATGCTGTGTGTTACCAGCTCAGCAATTTCTAAAAGCAGTGCTTGCTCTTTCTCTATTCAAGTAATGAACCAGTGGAATAGCCTCCTCGAAGACCTTTGGAATATGAAAGGCCACTTTCTGCTTAGATGAAAATTGAAATAGAATGTTCTTATTGCCCAGAATATAGATGGTGTACTTTCCGGTGTCTAGTTGCCACCAAAAGCGCACTTGAAGTGAGTGCTGAACTTGACAGGTGAAGTGATGTAACATAACGTACTTGGCATGTTAAGCACAATGGCATTACAGCTAAAGGGTCTCAGCATCTGTTTATTTACTCCAACATCCTTTTGCTTTATGTGCGTACTACACGAGAAGGAAGGACACACATCAGCATGGTTTAATGTTCCCTGCGCACTCTAAGTTGTACTCGTCCAGATTAATTTATTTTATATCCTTTTACGTGGAAAGGTAAATTGCTATCTTTGTAAACTTCTGCATAGTAAGTCCGTGGCAGCATTTATCTGACCAACACTGAATGTTTTCCTGTTGAGTCTTGATTTATAGTTCAGTATACATTAATATACTCAGCTGGGATCCGGTTTATCCCAATTTATATCCACCCTATTTGTTACCTAATAAACTTTCAAAAAAACGTTCTTCATGCATGTAACGGCATTGGCCATGTCTGTCACTACTAACTTAACAAGGATTGGCAAAGCCAATAGGTCTAGTCTATGAGAGATTAATTTCTTTAAAATTACTCTAGAGAGCGATCAAAGATATAAGGTTTGTGGAGGACAAGCCTCGGATTCGGCTTGTGGAGATACGTATGCTATTTAATGTGAATGGTTATGTTCCTTTGTTGTTGAATATCATTTTCAATCCACTGTAAGTGAATGTTCTTGGTGTTTGATGGTAATACAAGCAGCTCTACTAAATACTCTATACATCTTCTAGTTTTGCATGAATGGCCATTGCCCCACAAAGGTATATGTGTGTGGTGGGTTGTGCTGTTGGGTGCAGTTAAAGCCACCTAGCTGCATGTAGTATTTTGGGTCTGTAGGATGTATGTTAGGAGTTTTGTCTGAGGGGTCATTAGAAGTTGTGTAGGCAAACCAATGTGGTAATAATACACCCAGAATTACCACTACTACAGTGTATGGTACTTACCAGGTGTAAAAGTACCACATCAGTAATGGAAATGTGTGTTTGTGCAATATTTCTGCAGATGTTCCCCTCATTTTGATATATTCATTCTGCTCGTCTCTGGTGAAGTGTTCAGGGAAAATAGAAAGGTGCATTTCTACTATAATTGCGATTATTGACTGAGTGTAGACTCTGCCCACTCAACTGCATGAAGCATTATTATTAAAATAAACAGAGGAGATTTCTTAGTAGGCCAGCCATGTTAGGGAGCACCCTCACACCCTCTCCCATGGGTGATGTCTACGATGTGACACCCTTTCAGAAATGGAGTCTGCGAAAACACACCAAGTAGGGGAGACTAGCGCCTTCGTTCCAGGAGGTAGTAAGCACGCTATAAATGTTGACCAAGATGATAGATAAGATGTCTTAATCCTTCCTCCCTCTGTTTATTTGCTGAATGTGGGCTCTATGGGATGACAGGCTGCACTGCTTGTTTCAAGGCACGTTCTTCCCTTTTGTAAATGTTTAAGTTTGACGTTGCGATTGATTTTTACTTTTACACTGCATAGAGGAATTCTTATCTGTTTGACTTATTTTACTTCTTGCCCTTGCTTTTGCCAAGTTTGCTTCCTCTCCCATAGGGCGAATTGAAGGCTGCAGAAGTATTTTTGTTTGTGGTCATTTGTTACGTTCAGTAAATCCTGTTGCGTCATCACAATTTTATTATAAAGCGTCTCGGTTCCCTCTGTGGCCTGACCGACCTACTTGTCTAAACAAAAAGTGATGAAGGTAAAAAAAACACATAACGTAATAAAGTAATTGGACTTTCACGCTGAGGTAGTGAGGTGGTCGGACCACAACTTTATAAACATGATCAGCAACATGTCTAGTTTCTACTAGTGGGAGCCATGGGGCAGGTAACTCCGTACTGCAGGAGAGCTCATCCAGGAAGGGTGGGACCAGGAAGTAGGAGTTGGAGTGACCTCATCTCTACCTCTTCCACTGCCACCCTCCCGGGCCGCATTCCCCCACAGATGATGTCACTGTTTGCATTCTTTGGGGATGCTTCAAAAGGTGAGACGGTACCCTAATTAGGAGGGTTTAACGCTGGTGTTATTTTAAGACAATGGTATTTTAAACATCACTGCACCAGCTCAGACTGAAACCCTGCTCAGCTATTGCTAACGCTGTTTACTCACAGAATGTATTTGAAACAATGTTTTAAGGGGGAAAATATGAGCGCCTATAATTGCAACTAATATTGTCAAGGCCAGTAGGTCTGGTGTGTTTTCTGAGCCCAGCAAAAAAATAATACAAGCACTGGCATAGCCAATAGGTCTCGCCTTTGGGACCTTGTAAGTGTTTAGCCATGCAACAGTTGATGTTGCACCAAAGAAATTGTGCTGCAAAAATAAATACTTATAAGGTCCCAAAAGCGAGGCCTATTGGCTATGCCAATGCTTGTTCTTTGTAAAGAAATAGATGCTTGTTTCTGTTTCTTTACTTTGGCTATAATCGCGGCACCAGCGCTTTATTTTTAACATTAAAAGTAAAGCGCCGGTGCCACGATTATACCAAAGGTAAGGAAATAGAAACAAGCATCTATTTCTTTACTTTTGCTATACTCGCGGCACCGGCGCTTTATTTTTAACATTAAAAGTAAAGCGCCGGTGCCGCGATTATACCAAAGGTAAAGAAATAGAAACAAGCATCTATTTCTTTACTTTCGCTATAATCGCGGCACCGGCGCTTTATTTTTAACACTAAAAGTAAAGCGCCGGTGCCCGATTATAGCAAAAACGCCTTCATGAAGTACAGTACCGTGAGGAGACATATGGCGGCTGCGCGCGTTCACGCGCACATGCACGCAGGCGTTAGGCCAGCGGCTGCAGCACTTTGAAAATCCCCTTACAAAAATTCGAGCAACAGCGCATGCGCTGTTCTAGGCTCGACCTAAAAAGGACTGCTGAAGCGAGAAAAAAAGAAGATTGCTTTCTTCCTAGAATGCATTTTTTTAGATAAATAAATGTATGTGTGATTGTTCAGTGTACTTTTGAGATGTAAAATAATCCCTTGTGCATTGCAAGCGCTCCACTGGATACGGAATGATGTTCCAAACAGATAATGGCATGGGGAAGACAGGAAGCTGATTTGAGTGAAGCCAAAGGCCAAACAATGGCTGTATTGAAGGATTGGTAACAATAATATAGAACACACAGCTGCAGTGTCAAGCCAGACTTAAACAAGGGTAATTTAGCAGCAATTGAAAGCTATAGCTTTCCCAATGAGCATTGTTACACTTTAGGTTCATGTTTGGAGTAGATGCAAAAGAGCAAGAACGTCCTACACATCTGGGTAAGTTTTCAAACTTTGACTCCATTATGAAGGTGCTTCAATATATTAAATATTGACAAATTGAGGGAAACAAATAGAATTCAGCAGAAATGGTGCCTAAAAATTGGATCATACCAGATGTCACACTTGTCTCTTGATCTGACAAAGCCTGACCACAACATCCAGGTGAAGAAGTGTCTTCATCAGCTGCCAGCATCTCTTATTTAACAGGGCTGAGAGAACCAACGTGCAAAGCCCAGAAACCTCTCTTAGGTTACTTTTATTTTGGTTCAGGGGGGACCTGGCTTAAGTGGTTCAGCGGGGCTGCTCCTGCTGGGACTGGGTTGTGGTTGATTTACATGTGGCTGGATTTAATCTGAGGTGGCCTGGTATGCAAGGTAATGATGAACTGGTATGCAACCTAAGTAAATTACCAGTTGCTGAGATTGATGCAGGCATCCCACCCACCGCTTTTTTGTTTACTTTATTATCAATAAACTCGGCTTGCTCTTTCAACTGAAAAACAAAAGTGAAACCTTTAGCCAAGATAATCTGTTATGAGTCGAGATTCACACTACATCACTCTCAATGGTGTAAGGCAGAAATAGTCTGAGATGCCTAGTTAATCTGAGTAATAAATATAAGTTTACTGGATGTAGAAACTGAAAATACATCTTTGCTATGTAAAAAAAAACTTTGTAATCTGTGTTCTTACCATTCAGATGTTTTGAAAGTTTGGTATTTTCACACGGTATTACTGTAATTATAATACAATAAAAACAACAGAACTGATAGAAAATAGAATGTTGTGGTGTTTCATCAAAGAGGGCCAAATGCAGCAGCGGCCAGACCTAAAGGGCTGGAGGGGCCCTGCCCCCACACTTTTTCCCCAACCCAAAGAGTGCCTGTCACCCTAAGCAAAGGTCAGCCTGGCAGAGACTCTTCTTGTTCATGTCAGGCGCTATACATATGCTACATGCGCAGACACCTGGATGCCTGAGCTGGACTTTGCTGGGTTGAAGATGTCACAGCCCGGTTGGCATGACCTCCTCAGCCTGGCAAACCGCCTTGGGTCCAACTCCACATGTTGAGCCTCACTGATAGCCTCAGACCTGGGAGCTTCAGTGCCTATCACTAACACCTCGTCACAGACTGGGGTGGGGTCAGCAACTCTCTTTGACCCAATCTCACTCTCTGATGAGTATGGACTGCTGCCTCCTCCCGTTGGTTGACCTAAGGTCAGCCAATGAGAGGCGGCAGGAGTCCCAACCTTCCTGCAGCCAACGGGGCTTCCCTCCTTTCCCAAGACGCTGCAGCAGGTAAGTGTTATGTTTTATAATGTATAGTGCGTGCATGCATGTGTGTATGTATGACTGTGTATGCGAGTGCGTGCTGTGCATGTGTGTGTGCCTGTGAATTCATGGGCGTGAGTGAGTGTGCATGTGTGCGTGTTTGTCCTCCTGCAGCCCCCTCTGCTAGAATTACCAGCTGCCACGGGACAATTGTATAACAGGTGGTCATGTTATGTCTACTACACTCATTTTGCCATAAATTAATGAAATAAATATAACTGTGTAAGAATGATAACTCTGTTGGGGACCTGTCATGGGCACCTGTCCTTGGTCTACATTCCTGCACTGAGCCACTTTCAAGGTTGTCACATACTGGCAGATAAAGGAACAAAGTCACAGAGAGAGAACATACTTTGTTTATCATCAAACAATTTGGTTAAGTAGGAGAATTGAGACTGCAGTGCGCAGCTGCTTCTTATAAAGCCCATAACATTTTCTCTGCGCTACATTTTGGTGTGTAGACTATGAGAATATAATCTGGCCCCTGGGGGAATGGCCAGTCTATGTCAAGTTCCAGTGCAGTTTTCTTAGCACCGTTTAGCCTGGCCCATATGCTCCTAATCTTGGCAAAAACGGAACCAGAGGTATCATTTCATAAAGTGTTTATCCAACAGCACAGAATTTGGCTTATGGCAAAGGGTAGTGTGAAAAAACACATGCCATGGGGCCACAGTTTCTGATAGAATTTACCTGCTGGGCCACACCTAGAGATGGAGGTGGTGCTGCCAGCATCCTCCAGTGAACTGCCTACCTTCTTGGGAGTCAAATCCATCATTTTTAGCACTTTCTACCTGAAAATTACTCCCTACGTACCTTTGAATCTGCAAGGCTTGCGGCAGCAGGAGGCAAGGCTACGTCTGAAGTGGGAGGGGATGTGGAACTGAGATACAGACACTGTTATCACATTCGATACATTTAACGTGCAGGCCAACCTATGTCTTAAGACAGCGGCCTGAGTGACAGGACAGTCGAGATCAGCTGCTGCCTCGAAAGCACAAAGCGTCATGCGAAGCGACATTGCAAAGTTGGCCACCTTGAAATGCCTCCTTGTTGATAAGTATTGTCTCGCGCGGAAGCTGCTGCGCGCGAGGCCGCAGGCCCCGCCCACCCGGGGGCTGCTGTGCCGGGCTCTGCGGCCGCTGTCAGCGGGCGGGGGCTCGCTGCTGTAATTACCGCTGGCCGCACATCAAACGCTTGGCGAACACAGAGGGGGTCAGAGGTCAGGTCAGTCTGGTTCATGTCAGCTGCGGGCCTTTGAGGGTTCTTTCTTCTAGGACGGATTGCAGCCATTGATCGGGGATGCGGCCCCTGTGGGCTGCAACCAGTTCACTTACTCGGTTGTAATTGCTTTTTCTTTCTGTTACACAAGACAGTGGAAAGGTCACGCACAGTAAAGGATGCTGGGGGCCGCCGATCCCGGCGAAACGCAACTGTTGGATTGATCCTTTAAGTCCTGGGCCTTGGAAAGCGAGCGGGAGTACCCGGGCTTTGCATTGAATTATCTGCACTCTTTATGCCTCGCAGTCATATTTTCATGACTCTCATCTAAATGAAGTTGGGTGAAGATGGATCACTTTGTGCTCTATACACTATACTCCCAGCGCGAGGGCATGGCGCCAGCGCATCTCTCCTTCGTAGCCCTCGGGCCGTGTAACTTCCGTTAAACATGGCACTGATCAGGACAGGGCTCTCCGCTTTTTTCAATCTTTCATCCGTCTATTGAACACGTTTATCTCTCTATTCCGAATATAATATATCAGTGTAGAATACGCGTATTTTAGCACCATAACGTGTCTATCTGTCTGTCTGTCTGTCTGCCTGCCTGTCTGCCTGCCTGCCTGTCTGTTTAGCTATCTATCAATGTTTATGCCATTTTATCCTTTTAACTGTTTGTCGCTCTTCCTAGAAATATTGTCTGTCTATATAACTAACTTTTTTCTCTCTATGGGGCATATCAGCAACAACCGTCGATAATTATCGCTAAGCGCATTTAGCGCTAGGATAATTATCGCCGGCTAGCGTGGATTTTTATCGCTGAGATAGCGTGCAATTGCCAACGCTTATCTCAAAAGCGATAAAAATCCTCACGCTAACTGCCTAACATGAGATTATCGCTGGAAACCCAGCGATAATCTCACGCAATGTGGCGTTAGCTTGATGATAGGGACTCACAAACTTAGAGCCATGATATCCACCTTCCATAGGATATCATGGCTAAGTCAGTCCTGAAGCAGGCGTAAGGAAAGTAGCGATAACAGGGGTTATCGTTACTTTTCTTGCCGCTATGCTTCATAGCGTGGGGCTTGATGATAGGAGAAATGTCGCTTAGCGACATTTCTCCTGTCATGTCAGGTCAGGAACGCCTACTTTGCATCTCATTAGAGATGCAAAGCTGGGCGTTAGGAATTCCTACGCTAACGCATGTTTTCACGCGTTAGCTTGCTAATTAGGCGATAAAATTATCGCCGCTTTTTGCCTGAAAACGGCCGCAAAAGCGGCGATAATTTTGTATCACCGGCTTGTTGATATGCCCCGATATCTTTCTGCCTGGGTATCTGTTGTGCTGCCTGTCTGTTCATGCACTTACAACATGCATCTTTCTATCTACATGGTTGTTCGCCGTCGCACTTCTTGGTTTGCACAGTAGTTTTTAGGTCTCCCCTGACCCAGTGCATGCGCTGGTCTGGCAAGACTTATTGAGAGGGCTCCAAAAAGTGCTACCAGGCCAGCCTAGAGCTACAGTTCATGTGCGCGGGCGCGCGCGCCGCGCTTGACCGCGATTACTTTCACTTTCGCGGCCACACGGCCTCTTTGATGTTCGATCGCGATCACTTTTACTTTCGCGGCCGCACGGCATAGCCAATAGGTCTTGCTTATGGGATCTTATAAGTATTTAGTTGCATGGCTAAACACTTATAAGGTCCCAAAGGCGAGACCTATTGGCTATGCCAATGCTTGTTTATAGTGAGGTAGGACTTGTAATCTCCCAATGGCTCAGTGCTCACAGCTAGAAGTGAATGGAATGCACTAAGGGTTTTGAGGACATTGGTCCCAATTTACGAAACAATAGGTGTCCACCCACATATGAGGGTAGGTTTACAACTGGTATTAAATGTCAAAACATTCCAGGAATCCGCCTGGGAAGCGTCATTGGTGTTGCGCACTCCCGCCATCTGTAGGGTCCTGAAGCGCTCTCTGAATGTGGGTGCCTTGTGCATCTCTTGGCTTCTCGGTGACCTTTGCCGCAGTGGTTTGTTGGCGGTGGAGTTAGTTTAATTTCCTATTGTTTAGATGTCAGGGTGGCCGTCTCAGCTTTCTGCAAGTACTCACAAGTGTAATCGGTTACATGTCAGTAGTACTTGGTGTACAATTACACCTGTATAAATGCTTAACAAAGTCGATTATCACATGCTGTTTTTGCTTTACCATGGGAAGAATATTTTTCTCTTGGGCAACACCCCTTCAGCTTCAGAGCACCAGTTTTAGCAATGCTACCTGCCCATTTTCACTCTGGAAACCGATTTCCTCTTCTTGACTTTGGTATGAGTAAAATTCCCCCCGTTTTGGTTTGGGGATGAAGAGAAAAATGTTTGTAAATACCGACAGGCTTTTGAGTTTCTGGATCTATACAAACTTTTCAGGGCATGCCCGCCTGGAACGCTCACTCTCCTTCCGTGGGAGCAGATTTGCCCCCCTAACATGTGTATGTAAATAGATTTACTCCTTCAAATTCACGTCTCGTAATTGCAAAAAGTGAATTTGCACACCGAAATCAAGCCATTTACACATGTAATTTGAGCATTGATATGGCCCTGTCTACAGGGCCCAGTGAAAAGGCCCTGCCTTGCTAAGAACAAGTGCTGTAGCTGAAAACAAAGACATTACTATTGATTTCATGGGATTGGTTTTGATCAGAGGTGGCCTTCCAATGTCTTGCTGCGAGTGAGCAGCTAAACACTGGTTTTACCTGGGATCAAAAAGCCCCGTACTCGCTAATTTAAAAGTTTTTGACGTTCTACAGAAAGCAGTGCTTAATTTAAGCCGGTTGTCAGCACCAGATCTGAGGATTAGCAAGTATGGGTGGGTCGCTCTAGTCCTGAGACTAGTTCAGACATGAATACAGTAAGACCAAGCTTAGGGCTAGCACCTAAAGTACAAAAGCGCTGTGTTTTTGTAGGCACATACTGCAGAGGAAATGCTGTTTCTGAGAAATAGTGCTCCTGCCCGATCTTAAATTATTGCAATATTTCAATAGTTTGTCTTCAGAATTGCTGGTAAAACGGGCAATATTTTAGCCAATACTTTGGAAACTGTACAGTGTAATGAATCTCTTTGCCCCTGTTTCCAGAAGTTCGTAGGGAGAAAGTCTCAAACTATTTTGTAGAGATTTGGGCTTGCTCAGTTACTGCAATCTGGGGTTGGTATAAAATATTTTCTGTGACTGCTCTTAGCTTCCAGTGCAGCCCTGGGTTAGGGGCGGATTTGGAAATGTTTGTAGTTGTGAACAAGAGTGCTCAGGCAAATGGGAAAAGACCCCATGCACAGCAGCATCTTAACCCCTTCCATGCTCATGACGGAACCACTCCGTCATGAGCCACGGGTGCCGTGTGCTCATGACGGAGTGGTTTCGTCATGCTGCGGCCGTTGGCGGCCGCTCCGCCCACGCGGCGCTAATTCCCCGCCTGTGCGGGCGATTAGCGCCGTGGGCGGAGTCATGGCGGAACCACTCCGTCATGAGCACAGCTCCACCGTGACTCATGACGGAGTGGTTCCGTCATGAGCACGGCGCCACCGCAGTGCCCCCAAACCTCCCCAGCGCCGCGGCGGAATTCCCGCCACGGCGAAGGGGTTAAATGGCAAGACGCATCCTTTTTGACAACATGGAAGCCCGTGTGTGACATATTCATCTATTTATTTAGTTGTTTGTTTGTTTGTTTGTCTGTTTGTTTTGGGCTTTGTAACATGCTGTCATCCAGAAGGTGTTTATTTCTGGGTTTCATTAATGCCTTTGAAGGGATTCTGGGCCATATTAGCAACAAACTGCGATAAATATTTTTTATCGCCAGCTATCGCTGGAATATATCACCACGCTAACGCTGTATTAGCAACAATTAGCGCTATGGCGATAAATATTCCAGCGATAGTGGGAGGGAAGGGCCAACATCGCGACAAAACCAGCGGTGTTGCATGGGGAAGGGGGAAAACCTTGCTGATACGACCCTGTGGTCATATCAGCATAATCCACCCCCCATGTTAGGTATGGTTAAGTCAGGAAAATAGCACTTGTTAAAAAATCGGCGATAACCCCGGTTAGCACAACTTTTCACGTCGCTAACCGGGGCCAGGGCCTCCTTGCTAATAGGCAATTGGCCTGTTAGGGGCTATTTACCAGGTCTGTTGGTCGGGAACGCCTACTTTGCATGTCATTAGCGACATGCAAAGCGGTACCCAAACCGGTCGCTTTCGTCAGAAAGCTGTCGCTAACTGCTGTTAGCGACAGCTTGCTGATAGGGCGATAGAATTGTCGCCGCTTTAGCAGGAAAAGGTCCTGCTAATGCGGCGCTATTGCCCTTGCTAATATGCCCCTCTGAGTGGTAGATTTTGGATCTTCATTCCTCCACCCTTCCGATTCATGCTCCAAAGTTTAGTTTGAGTTACGGGTTCCTGATGTTTTTGCTCATTGCAGGGAGTAGTCCTTCTCTGAACCATTATTGAATCTTAAACCTGTTGTGGTCGGGCTGATCCTCATGCAGTCCTGTGGTTCATCAGATGTCCTTGTCCTCTTATGAGAACAAGTACGGACTGAGAGCTGGTCAGAGAGCATGCATGAAGGCTCTTCGGTAGAGCACAGTTTTCCATTCATACGTGCAGTTTTGGTAGTTGGTTTGTCTAGGTTGTTACTGGGGTGCACTCCTATGGGTTTTAGTGTCTTTCCAACCTTGTTTTTAATGTCTCATTGTCTATTGGAGTACACAGGTTGAACAACATAGTGAGTGCCAATTTGGAAATACTCAAGTTCTGTGCACCAGATAGCCTTGAGCTTAGCGTATACATTGATGATGGGATTTTCTCTGACATTAGGTCTAGGGTTCTTTCTTTGCCTAACCCTGCCACTGACCAGGGGCAAAGGATAGATATATGAATGCATATTTTGACAGAGACGCATCGTCCATTGAAAGTCTGCAGGTCCACCATGCATTATCTTCAAGCTTTGAGTCTGGGCGGTTAAAGATCTGCCCAGCGTGCTTCAGAAGAGAAGTGTGGTCTGCAGATGGTCATGAGAAATTGATGTTTTATACCCTAGGAGACTGAAATGTGCATGCAATCCCTAGTTTTTGGTGTGCAAAGAACAGACAAGCAGTTTACGAATGCATCTCAACTCAAACTGCGTTCGGTTCTGATATTTCATTGATTTGTTACCAGTTGAGACCCTCCTTAGCACAGATTGATGACTTCTGCATTGTACATTGGCTCCTAATGACCTCACTTGAGGTAGGAGTAACATCTGTAACCCTTGACTTGCCCTTTGGTACACCTGGCATTGCCCATACCACCCCTGGTCCTAGGAGTCCTGAAGGCAGGGGCAGGAAGTAAACAAGCCTGGGAAAGCTATGTTTGTTTTTAGCAGTTTCCACTCCTTGCCTTTCGCCTATACCATCAGCCTTAAAAATGAACCTGCGGGGGGAGGGGGGGGGGGCGTGTGGACCAAAGTGTACTCAGTGTGACGTCTTAAGGGGGGGCTCAAACACTTCATGACATCATTTCCAACGGCCATTTTGAAGAAATGGCATCCTGTCTGTCTAGTTTAAGGTTACTTATGGCATTGTTAAATGGTTAAATGATGCCCGTTTGTGTTCAGGGGTAGTGCCTAGAATTCTACAGTGCAGGCATCAAGCACCGAGAATGCCAGCGCCCCAAACACACATGCTAGAATAATGAGGGGCTTCATGAAGAACATGGCTGAGGGAGGAAAAAGACTGCCTATATATAAGTGGAGTGTCTAAAGAGGCTTAGCTATGAATACACGGCTCTCCGAAATATCTGCTCTATAAAATAAGACCGCCGAATTGAAGTGTGCAAAAACGCGGGCCTGATTGATGCCAGTTACATATACGAGAGTGATTTCAAATAGCTTTTGTTATTTGGTCACAAAAATGGACTCTGCTCTATTCAGAGCACCTAAAGAGTGCTGCTTTCACCAGCCATCTTTCCACATATAAGACAAGGCCGCAGCTTAAATTAAAATGCTTAGGTTCTTATCTCCTTCCCACAGGAAAGCAAATCTGTGTTGAAAACCGTAAAATTAAGAGGAGAGCAAGGAATGGCATAATTTAGCAAAAAATTCATGCCACCAGACTCTGAGCCGTAATATGACTGGAGGGATGGGTCCGACATTAATAAGATGCTCCCTGCTAACTCAATCTCCTGAAGGTGGTGCTCTGAAGAGCGGATGCAGAGGAAAACCTGTCTATATTTAACTCGCCCGCTCTTTGCTTCTGCCCCGCAAGCTCTTTCCTTGGCAGTTACTTTGCATAGCAGGCAGCAGCCTCGGAGTGTTCATTTCACTGAGGGGCAGGGTGTGTGTTCGAGTCAATTTCAAGAAATGTGCTCATGCGTTTTATTTATTTTTAATTAATCTTTTCATTAAGTTTCTCGTTATCAAAACACACAAGCATTCGATTATTGCCCACTAGAAAACATTACAGCTCTTCTCTGATGTTATCAGCTATTATTGGAAATTAGATCATATATTTTTAAACTGGGGTATAATGAGCTGTGGGTCAAACTGAAGCCAGGAGTGCAAGTATTGGTGACTCAGGCTACTGTATGTAGCCTTTTATATTTTTCTACCAAAATTTTATTTTTTATTTTTTAGGAAATGCACATTATAATGTACTTGCCCCGCTCTCTATGAACCGGAATACTGGTGTGGTAATAGTGCTTGGGAAAATATTGATGCCGTCAGGTGCGGTTTTCCAACCACATTCCGCAGTGGGTGATAATGTAGTAATATAGGGGCATATCAGCAGCGGTCCGTGGAGGGAGTTCCGTGGGGCGGAAAGGCGGGGAGGGGAAGGGTGGGGGGGGTACTAAACACCGAAATATGGATAACTGGAGGTAAGTAAACAATTAAATAAATAAAACTAATTTCGTAGCGCGCGCTGCACCGCATTTTGTGATGCAGGGCGCGCTGCGAAATTCGTTTTATTTATTTAATTGTTTACTTACCTCCAATTATCCATGATCCGGTGTTTAGTACCCCCCCACCCTGCCCCTCCCCAACCCCTCCTTTCCGTCCCACGGAACTCCCTCCATGGACCGCTGCTGGGGCATATTTACGAGCCCCTTGCGCCAACTGAGCCGTCACTTTTTGTGACGGTCAGGCAGCACAAATCACAAAATCATACCTATGAAGCCATGCAAAAGCACTACGCGTGGCTTTGAATGGCTTCATAGATACGGAGTAAGGCAAGGCAGTACAAATCACTGCGTTCCATGGGTGTTGCAGTGAGTTTTCCCATGCAACGCCCATGGATCTTGACACTTCCCCAGATTTACGAGAGCATATAAACCTGGGGGAGTGCCAAAACCTTATGCCTCCCGAAATGAGGCGTAACGAGGAGAAATAACTTTATTTCTCCCTGTTTTTTCCTCTTTACATGTATGCTGCATTATGCAGCACACATGCAAAGAGGAAAATGCCTCTTAGGGTTGTTTCTGGGCGGGAAGGTGTGCCTTCCAGCACAAAAACAATCCTGCCGACAACACAGGCAGGGCTGGACTGGCCGTACCGGGCATCAGGCATTTCCCTGGGAGGCTAGAAGGGTGGGGGCCATTTTTCCAGCAGTGGGGGTGGTTTTGTTACGGGGGGGGGGCTGGTTTTGCAGTGGTGCTGTAATATCGGCCCACAGTAAGAAAAACATAAATCAAGCATTTCCAGCCTCAAAGGGCCAGGCAGTGCTTCCCCCGGGCTGGACTGAGAAAATTGCCAGGGCTGCTTTGGGTTCCCAGTCCAGCCATGAACGCAGGCACCCTTGCACCATGGCGCCAGCACAGGGGGAAAGGACAGGAGTGCGTTGTATTGCATAAATGTGTGCCTTCCTTCTCTTATACTTTGGTGTAGGGCAGGCCAGCAAGCTGACGTGCTGCGCTGCACTACGTCAAATCCTCATAAATGAGGGCCATAAGTTGTTTTCCCCAGTTGCAAGCTGCAAAACTCAGAATATTGCAGGCTTTACCTAGAAAAAGTTAGGCTACAAAAATGCCAGTTCTTGGCAGTATTGTTGGGGCACACTAACTGTAGCGCTCTAACCAAGATTACTGGCAGGATCAGATTGAGAGCCATAATGCATTATGAGTGGATGTCAAAGTGCAGTTGGATATTAAACAAACTTTCAAACACACAGTTTTTTTTTTTAAAGTGTATATTTGTATGCTTGACTCCCATTCACATGCTGTTGTCCTTTATTCTGTGTTTTGGGATTTCTTTTCATGCACTCTGTAATGTTATCATAAATATGGTGCTATGGAGTGCAGTGTTTGCCTCTTTTGCTTTTTTCATTGTGCTGCTCCTCCATAGTTTTGAGTTTTTCAATTCAGCATGTAGTGAATTACTATGATAAGTAAATGGTTTTTGCGGAGTTCTTAAATTTTAAAACAAAGGGACCATACGGAATCTCAGGGCATTGATATTTCGCCCTCAGAAGACCTGTATTCTGAGAGGCGGCCCTGTGGATGACACAGAAGGGACATAAAAGACACATGTCGGCAAACAACTGTGCGAGAGAAAGTACTCGACTGACCTGTGGTTGGTCGATCTGCTTGCAGACGGTAAATGAAGAATTTTCTACCACTGTATGATAGTTGGAATATCATCCTACAGAAATATTGCATTCATTACATCGACTACTACTTTATTGTCAAGGTAAGTGGATCAGGCAGTAAGAATAGTAAATATACACTTACCTTGATGATGTAGTGGTAGGCGATATAGTGAATGTGATATTTTTGTAGGTCGGTATTTCAACCATTATATGACGGCACCATCTAACTGACGGCTTAAGGTATGACAGCATGTACCAAGCCATGACACCTTCCCCTGTCAGCAGAGAGGCCTATGAATTGTTCTAGTCTGGTAGAGATGCTGCAGGAGTCTGAGTTGCTGCCTGTGTTGGTTTGTGGGAATTCACATTTTAGAATGGTAGATATTGTGTTCCTGTGGTGTTTCCTCTTTGATGAAAGAATGGTGCTTTCAGGACTCCAAATTATCAGTCGCGGCCGGCATGGCTGGCGGGTGAGGGGGTGGACACAGGGGTCGTGCCGGGGGGGTTAATTAATAAAAAATAGTAATTTAAACTTACCTTGAGGCCGGGTCCCTCGTCTTCTCGGCTCTTGCTCTACTGCTTCCGACTGGAACAGGAAGCAGGCAGCCAGGCTCCCTCCCCTAAGCCAATCACAAAGCTGCAAGCAGTGTTGGGATTGGTCGGGGTGGCGCCCCGCCAGGGGCTTATAGGGTGGGCATTTTCTCCTTACAGGCTGCATTGCAGCCTGCATGGAGAAGGGCAGAGTGCGCATGACTGGTTTGGGCGGCCAGAGAGGGCCAACCAAACAGTTTTTGCGCACTCAGGAGTGGGCAAACCACTCCTCCCTTGCTCAAAGAGCAGAGCAGCACCGCCCGCCCGCCCGCAAAGCAACGCAAACATAAAATGGTAATAACTAAAATTTATTACCATTTTATGTTTCTACATATCGCACCGCGAGAAAGCAGTGGTGCGACGCTTCTCCGCCATGGCGGAGGAGCCACCTCTGCAAATTATTTTGGAGTGGGAAGAAAGTATGGTTATTCTCTTGATGTCAGTTAAAGGTGATCGAAGTATGATGCAATCTGTCACAACATACAAACTTCCTAACTGTCACCTTCCACTGTCACTTTTGTCTTCCCTTCTCAGATTCATCTTCCCTATTGAAAATTTCTGCAATGTATTATTACATAATAATCTGTCACTCCTCTCAGGGTGTGGACAACCATCCTCTTTAACAAAACTGAAACAACGAAAATAACCATTGCGTTGTGCAGCTTCACTGCCTGACCAGAGGTCTCAGATGTGTAACATTAGCTGCTCATGAGTGGCAGGTTTTAAATTGAGATGCATAGTTCACAAACCTTGAAAAAATTGGTGTGGAAGGGTTTGATGATAGAGTACAGAATATAGCTAATCTAATTGGAAGGTAAGTCCAGAGTGACATTTGAGAATCACAGGCAATCTAGTGGCATCCAACAATTTCCAATTAAAGAGAGTTACTGTAGTGAAGAATTAGTTGGCCTTGCCCCAGCAAGATGTCTCCCTCATCACCACTAAAGTATCTCCTTGACAACTGTTGAAAGAGGACATCTTTTATTGCTAAAGCACATCCTCCGTGACACGGGTAGTCTCAAACGCCACCTTCTAGCTGTAACACTCACCTTGGTCTTAACAGCTCATTTCCTTCTCTACGCATGTTGAAGGATTTTACTACTCATTTGCTGGGTGAGTCAAACCCTGTCTTGCATGGAAAACTGCCCCAGTAAATTACAATCATCAATTGAACCTGCTCTCTAAGTATACTTTTTACTTGGTTAGATGGATGTGTAGATAGAAATGCAGTGCTAAATGTAGCTGAACACGGGGTGAAATATAAGGCTCTGAATCCTGCAATCAATAATCACTGATGTCACTCATCCTAAACGATTTGTTTATGGGGTAAAGATCAAGAGTTAGAAAAGTTACTGACATGAAGAAAAGTAAAATAATGAGACTGTCTGGGCCTCAATGCTTCTTAGTAACCTCTTATATTGAAAGTCGACTTAGACAAGTTAAGGAGGGCACGAAGAACATCTAAGGAAAGATGACTACAAGGCACCATATACTTAAGTTCCATCGCAACCAGTGGTGGATGGCATGTATTTAGGTTGACGGGGCGAGCAAAATACGGGAGGCATTAAAATAATTTTTTTTAAAGTCACTTACTTTGCTGACTTGCCACGCGACGTCCTCATCTCTTGGGTGTGTTCGCTCCTCGAAGCCCCGGATCCAGGAAATTGCACTACCTAATCCTGGCGCTGTGAGAGAAGCAAAACCAAAGGGGATGATGGACGGAGTGTTGAACATTGCAACTGATATGGTTTTAATCCATCATCATTCTTTAGCTCAGAGAGAAGCGTCAGGATTGGAGGGAGCGGCCTCTCTCTCTCAGCGCCCTTAAGAGTGCTGGAGGCCCGCGCTTTCTCTAACCCAGCTGTCTAAGACTGCTAGGTTAGAGAAGTTTAAAATGCAAATGTCTGGCTGGCCGCCTCAAGGCGCCGACCAAAGGGACATGTGCACTTTAAACATAAGTGCAGAGCTCCCTGCTGCTGCCACTGGACGGGTTACTGAAATTAAAATGGTTTATTAACATTTTATTTTTCAGCTGTTATGGGGTATCTTTGTAGCAGGGCGACGCTCCGTTGTCATGGAAGGCTCGCCCCTGATTACAACAGGGGCAAAAACAAACTTCCATTTGTATTGTGAACAAAATATGGATTAATTATACACAGTGAAAATTAAGGGAGCTCAAATATTGTACAGGAAATTTCGAAAGAATGGATAAATTGGATATTAAAAAATAATATTTATCCACTATTTTTAATGTGCTCCGTAGAAGACACTTTTATTAGCTGATTTATGTTTCGACCTGACTTAAAACATTATCAAGGACAGTATTTATACGCAGTCCCGCAAACGTGCATTCAGTTTACATTGGGCTTTGTAGCACGCCATCTGTTGGTACAAAAGTAATGTTGCCACTGAATACATTTTATTAAGGGAGATAAGGACATTGAGTTGAGGGAGCAAGTTTATGTATTTGACCCAATAACATGAGTAGTAACCAATGATGTCCATGTTACTCCGGGTGCGGGCTAGTGTTTCGAGGTATAGTGATAGTCACACTTCAGATTAACTGAACCATGTTCCATGTGGTAGTGATCTCAGTCTGATGACGTTCTTCAGTGTCGATAACTGATCATAATTTGATGAGTTCTGGTCAGCGTGTGTCTTGATTGGTGATGTTGCGTTGAATTTTCATTCTTTGGTATTATGATAGAACTAGTAATAGGACACATCAAAGGAGAGTATACAAAGAGAGTTCTAAGCACAACTTTCTGCTAGGAGATGACCGCATTGTTCTAATATATGCAATTGTTCTTTTTTGTAATTTATATTTGAAATTACAAGCATATGGAAGACATTTTGAGGCAGGTGCATGTTTTCGCTTTTGTGTCCTTTTTAAGGTCTCGCCTGAGCCAGCGCATGCGCTGCTCTGGCGAGACTTTAGTGAGTGGTATTTAAAAAGCAGACCACAGCTTTTTGTGTGGCCTAGAGCGTGCGGTTACGCGCACAGTTACGAGCAGAGGCGCCATCTGGCTTTCCTCTCTCATCATGGCTCTTTAAGTGCATCGCTCGTGGGCACCCTAACAGTCTGCGATCGCGATCACTTTCACTTTGACGGGCTCGCGGCCGCGTCACTTTCACGGCCGTGCGGCCAATGCCTGTCGTTGCTTGTTTATTTTTGTTCCTTTGTGCGCATTATTTATGTTTTTGTTTGCCTCGGCTCGTGTATCCGCATGGTGCCCGCTTCAGGATGCTATGCTTCAAGGTTTTAACCACATTTGCATTTTCCAACTAGTAGTGTGTGTTTCGATGTGTAAACAAAATTTGTGGCTTTTGTTTTCTCAGCACGGCGCCCGCTTCACGGACATCGCGCTTCATATTTCTGTGCCTTATACTTAAAATAGAAATGCAAAAATTATTCATCACCCCATCCTGCTAAGGCCAGACCTAATGACTTTGACAATGTATGTTATTTATTCTATTTGTTAAGTTGTTTCTAAAATAAAACATAGTATTTTTCAAATGTTAAAGAGAAAATATTCCTCCTTGGGGATTACCCAAATATATGCTCTGTTGTCATGTTTATTAATTGTTGCTGTGCTGTTTGTCTTGTTAGGTACGCACCCATTCCATTGTTTTCATCACCCCATAGCGATCAGTGGCTTCTTCCCCCAGTGGCTGTAATCTGTTTAATTTATAGACGTTTTTGGCCCATGTGTATATTGTTGAATTGCAAGCAAAAATGCATGGAAATGTGCTACTTCGGGTTGTGTTTTTGTTCTGTCTTATGGATGGTCAGTCTCTTTTGATTGCGTAGAAATCATTAGATTATTGGGCGTAGTGGTTCCAGTGCACAATGCTTTAAGGGACCCACGGCATCCCAATTATGATTGTCTTTTATTTCCACGGGTGGTGAGGACCCATTTCTTGCATTTGGACCCGTGGCTCCATAGCCACACTCCGGGCATCTTTTGCTTTTTTTTTTTTTAAACAACAAAACCGCACCTACATACCGAATCACAAAATATTTTATATACCCATGGTACCTTTAGGTGTGCTAGCGGCTGATCCTGAACCAAAAAGTGTTATGATAGTATTTCATGTATTAGTATGAAATTATTTTCCTTTAGAGTTATTGTGTGTACATTTATGTTAAATGGATATGCTGAAATTCGGGTACGCTCAGCACTCTCAGGTCCACTTTGAAACCCCCTACATTAGCGATTACACTTAACTTACATTTTTAGGGGACACACTCGTTATTGGGTTGGAGTTCGATATTCTTAAAGGTATACGACAAAGAGTTAACTGCTTTTCCACCTACGTTTGGGTGATACGAGTATCTCCCAATGTGGATTACATCAACAAGATAGTTGTTTAGCCTATAGTATTTAAGGGTGACGTAATAAATATTCTCTTCCTACAGTGGCGTCACTATGTGGGTGCCAGGGGGGCCCATTCTTCAGCGCTGTTTGTCCTGGCCCTCCACCAAAGCTGTTGAATGTGCTCAGAGGGCACACAGAACAAGCATTTACAATGCAATAGGTCTCGCAATGACATTATTTTGAGCTATTGGCATTGTAAATGTCATTGTTTTTTTTTTCTCTTCGTGAAGCATTAATCAAATGGTGTAATGCAAAATGGCAATAGCTCACTTTGTGGTAATTGCGAAATCTATTGCATTGCATTTGTATTAGTGTGAGTTTTGTATTGTAAATGGTACTGGCTTTTATTAATGTTTTTTATTTTTTATCACATTAATCTAATGCTCCTCTGGGGACAGACTATAGCTGCCTGGTCCGGAGGTCCCCCCCTTGCTAACCTGCTCGAAGGCCTTTCTTTTTGGTGCCCTAATACTGGCCCCTTCACTGAGAAAAGGGTGCAGTTGGACAATTAATTTGTCAATGAAAAGTGAGCACACCCAGCCGTTGGCTCAAACACCATACCAGCAAAGAAGCCTCGGAAGGAAGAGGACTGTACACAAAGGGGCTTGGCACGGAGACAAAAACCACGCACACACATGACTCCTAAAATCCAACAAGAGAGCTCACTCAGAGGGGCGCCATCTGCAGGGCAGCAGGGGTCAGAGACAACAGGCATGATGGGAAGAGAAGCAGAGGACAGAGAGGCAGGAAGGGAAAGCTCGGCAAATCCCCGGGAGAGGAAGCCTGCTGTCATCTGCTGAACGTGTGGCGCTGTGACCCCGTGTCCTGGGTGTGCACTGACGTAGTGTCAGAAAGTGCGTTTGGAAGTCCCTGGTGCAGTGCGCCTAAGCAAGTATCACAATGTGCCTCGTACCCACTTAACCGCCCCCCCACACACACATCTTCCTCACACTTTCTTGTTACCCTTGGGCGTTGTCACGCTATCTCTGTGCTTCCGTTAAGGTACAAATTAAATAAACTGAGTTTCTGGCAATTAATGGTTGTGCTGCGTCGCCATGATCGCTGTTAAGTTCTTAGTGCCAGCAAGCAGTTTCCAACGAGTGTCAGTGCAAAGATCGCAACATTTAAAAACAAATTAAGACACAGATTTTCTGACTTTTTGAACCCCACATACGTGAAACAAATTATTTTCCGGGGCCACAAGCTGGTTGTGCCAGCCATAAAAAGCAGAAGGAACCGTAGGATCCACTTCACTGGATGCGGAGCAAAAGTGAAGGCGACTTTTTCTTAATTATTCTTTCCTCGAACGGCGAGTAGTCTGGGACTATCCAGTCGAAACAAACTGTTTCAAGATGCCCAGCTACCCGTAACGTAACGGGCACAGCAGCTTTCTGGACCGACACTAAACAAACTGACAAACAAAGGACGGCGACTTTGCTAAGCGCGTGTTTTAATACAGCTGACGAAACACATATCGGAAGCTGTTAGACCATGAATATTAAACGCAGTTCAGTTCTGCTGTGTTACAGCTCATTTCCCGCTTTGGTGATTGATTGGCCGTCATGGGGTGAGCGAAGGTGAGAGAGGGTTGGGGCTGGGCCGTTTATCTTTGGAGGCCAGGATGTGCCTCAGCGACGGGCAGTGGGTTACGCAGGCACGCAATGCTGGTCTGGACGGACTGGGCACTGCTCAGTACATGGGAAATGGGCGGTAAACATTACAGAGGCCTCGCACCTTCCGCTGGAAAAACAAAGCACCTTCCTTGGAAGGCAGCGCATTACTAACAAAACAAGCGATCACCATTGCGGGAAGACAGTCGCTTGTTTATATTTGCATCATGCTTTCACTTTCACTTTAAGTGAAAGCGCAATGCAAAAATAAACACGCGGCTGATGTTGAGATAAGAAATTGCTTCACGACAGTTGTGAAGCAGACAAGCCAGTCCGGATGGGCCGGACGAAAGGGAGAAAGGGCAGTGGCCTAAAAGCATCATTTTCAATGGGAAGCCAGCGTTTAGCATAAACGCTGATGCGACTCAATGAAAATGATGGGCGGTGCTTCAAATCCCCTTCTGAAATCTCTTCTTTCACAATACGTCTCGCCGAGCAAGCAGAGCATGCGCGCTGCAACGCTAGGCGAGACCTAAAAAACAACACTGCACCTTTTCATGCAAATGTATTTGTCTATCTACTTTCACAGCAAAGCCGTGTTTGTTTAAAGCAATACATGAGCCTACATGATTGCTTAAAAAGATCTAACCGGACTTTCTATGGATGTGTGCATAGTCTGCATAGTCTGCAGATTTGAACCAAAAAATAGTTTCTAGCTCAAACGGTTTAAAAGTTATCAAAAACGCTGGGTCGTGTTGCAACGCAGTGGAAGGGCATTTGCAAAGGTTGACTGGTCATCTTTCTGGTGGTTACTTATTGCAATATTTGGGTAATAAACTGGTGATAATGAGGTGCAACAAATGCCCAGACAGTGTTAGCAAGCATAAATATGACAAAATAATGAAGTAATACTATCACAAATTGTTCTCCATTACGCCACATAATTTGCCTTTTCTTGACACATAATTTCTTCAACCCTGCAGCATAACTTGGCAGTCCCCTGCTGCATAATTCCAGTGGTCCTATATGTATATTGATATATATATGCACACATACCATACTAAACCAGATTTAAACAGATTTAAAATCCACTCTTTTTTGTCACTGTAGATTTGGTGACTGTGAAGTGTTTGATACAAGTTAAGGCTGTCCGTAGTAGGAATACATATTTATGTGTGTGTGTATATGTATATGTATATGTATATATATATATATATATCTATACATATATCTATATATATCAATATATATGTGTTTGTGTGTCTGTTCACACTCTCTTTACAAATGCTCATTGCAGGTGGCCCCACCATTGTTACTTATGACCTACTGTGTGCGCCCCCCCCCCCCAAAAATAAAAATTCTAGAGACGCCGCTAGTTTCCAACGATCATCACACAATAAAATGAAGTTGAAGTTGAAAGTATTTGTAGAGCGCGCTGTGACCAAGCGGTTTCCTAGCGCTAAAAGATTACAAGGGGCAGAGGGAATGGCAAGCGTGGTCAGTGAGAGGGAAACGCTCGGGCAAACAAGTGAGTCTTGAGTGCCTTCCTGAAATGTGGATAGGTGGCAATAGATCTAATGGAGAAAGGAAGAGCGTTCCAGAAACGAGGGGCGAGAACGGAGAACCTAGTGCCACCGGCTCTAGACTTACGGAAGCGGGGAACAGTGAGAAGAGCCTGGCTGGAGGAGCGTAGATTGCGACTGGGGATGTAGTGAGTGACCATCGAGTTGATAAAGAGAGGGGCTGTACGAGCGCGAGCCATGAAAACTATGCATCCCATTTTGAAAAGGGTGCGATACAGAATGGGAAGCCAGTGAAGGGATTTAAGATGGGGGAAGGTGTGGTGAAATTTGGGGAGCTGGTGGATAAGGCAAGCCGCCTGATCCTGGATGGTCTGGAGGCGCCGCAGCTCGTAGGCGGGGACACCCACATATCGGCAGTTGCCATAATCCAAGCGAGAAAGAACCATTGCTAAAATGATCATTTTAAGGGCATCAAGGGAAAAGAAACGGGAGATCTTACGGATAATCCGGAGAGATAGAAAACAAGAAGAGACAACGGAGCTGATCTGAGGGCGCATGGAGAGGTCCTGGCTGATTTTAATGCCGAGGGTTCTGACTGAGGCAGAGGGGGCCGGGGGGGAGCCAAGACTGGGAGGCCAGAAGGCAGAAGACCAAGGGCTAGAGGTCCCACCAGTCAGGATCAACTCCGTTTTATCCGGATTGAGTTTGAGGTGGTTTAAACTCATCCAGTCAGAGATAAAAACAAGTGTGGATTGAAATTTAAAAAGGGAATTGGTGGAGGAAGAGAGATCAAATATTAACTGAAGGTCGTTCGCGTAATTATAAACGGAGACCTCCATATTGAGCAAAGAAACAATGAGAGGGTAAATATAGAGGTTAAAAAGGAGAGGGGAAAGGGAGGAACCCTGGGGGACCCCACAGGACACCGTGCGCGGCATGGCAGAGAAACCAGAGAGCTGAACAGCCTGCGACCGGCCTTGGAGGAATGACGTGAGCCAAGAGAAGGCGGTGCCCTGGATGTCCGCCGCCCTGACACGGTCGAGAAGGATGGAATGGTCGACTGTGTCAAAGGCGGCGGACAAGTCAAGAAGCACCAAGGCTTGGGGGCAGTTGGAATCCGCCTTGCTCTTGAGCTCGTCCAGGACAGAGAGGACCACCATTTCGGTCGAATGAACTGGGCGGAAGCCAGCTTGGTGGGAAGCCAAAAGATGGTTGTCCTCGAGATATGTCGACAGGCAGAAGGTAATATGGCTCTCAAGGATCTTGCCTAAATACGGAAGCAAGGAGATGGGCCTAAAATTAGCAGGGAGGGTAGGGTCAGACCCAGGTTTTTTTAGGATAGGGATAACCGTAGCTGATTTGAATTGAGACGGCACTGTTCCCTGAGAGATAGATGAATTCAGAAGAGACAAAGGGGGATCGGGGCAACCAGCAAGTAGCTCCCTTAAGATGCGGGCCGGTCCACAGTCGGCAGGGGAGCCCGATTTGACCTTCATGAGCAAAGTCAGGAAGGATTCTTTCGAGATGGGGGGGAAGTGGGTGAGAGAAGGGGGAAAGGCAAAGGGAGGAAGGTGAGAAGATGGTGAGGGGATGTTCAGTTTGATATTAGCGATCTTCTCAAAGAAATAGTCATTGAGAGAAAGACAGAGAGTATGTGAAGGGATGGGATTGGGATTGACTCTATCGGATACGGCCAGGTTATGGACGATAGAGAAAATCTCCTTAGGTTTGTTAACCGCTAATAAGATTTTGCAAGAGAAATAATCTGATTTGGCTGAAAGGATAGCTCTCTTGTAGTTGTTTAAGCAAGACCGGTATTGATCCCTCAGGGCGGGACAATAGTTGCGCATCCACTGGCGCTCCCACTGACGGAGAACCAGTTTAAGGGTTTTGAGATCGCTAGAAAACCATTTGTTGGCTTCGTGGAGGCGACAGGCCTTGACCGTCCTGAGCGGAGCAATCCGATCACAAGAGGTGGAGAGCCAGGTGTTAATGGCGTCCACTTGAAGATCGAGGGGAAGGGCCGATAGGTCAGGGGAAGATGTTGTCAGAGAGGAATGGAGGGAATTGAAATCAACCCGATTCCAATTCCGAGCAAGGACGTTTTTGGGCAAAGGGGACTTGTCAGTAACTGCTAGATCAATGGAAAAGGAGATGAGCGAATGGTCTGACCAGGTACAAGGAAGAATAGTGGTCGGAGAGAGGACCCGATTGGCCGACCAAATCTGGTCAAGGATATGACCATGAACATGAGTGGGGGCGTGAATATGGGGAATAAAATTGAGACAGCAGAGAGTGTCAGAAAAATCTTTGGAAGCATGATCTTCCCTAGGGTCGCCAGGCCAATAATTAAAATCGCCCAGCAGGAGGACTGACGAGTTATTGATCACAAGAGTGGCAAGAAGTTCTTGTAGATCGGGTAGAAAATGGGGCGTTGTGTAGGGCGGGCGATATACAAGAAGTATAGTAAGGGGAGAGGACAAATTAACCGAACGGGCCACGATGAAATCAATTTTGGGTATGGGAGGGAAGGACAGGGGCTGAAACTGAAGGGAAGACCGAATGATCAATGCCACGCCCCCACCGACTTTCTCATCAGGGCGATCAGCCCGAAGTATGTAATACGAGTCGGGGAGAGCAGATAGAACATCAGGCTGGGAATCAGCGGAGAACCAGGTTTCCGTCAAAAACAGGAAATCGGGGAGCTCGGTGTCAAGGAGGTTGTAGAGTTCCAGCTGATGCCTGCCTGCTGAGCATGTATTGAGAAGGAAGGCAGAAGCCGCCAACGGAGGACAAGGGGGGGGGGGAGAATGTATGAGGGGAATGGTAACCTGCTGACTAGGCAGGGAGACGACAGGGGAGGGAATGGAAGGAGCAGCAATGTTCAAGGCCTGAATGCGATTGCACGTGAGAGGGGTAAGAGGCCAAGTACCTTGGTAAGAGCGAAGCTGGCCGGAGGTGTAATTGAAGGCAGAAGCAGGGTTTGTGGCCCCGGGTCCCGGCCGGTTGCGGACAGGCGCAGACAGGCTTGCCTTTGGTGCGCCGCCGGCGCGCCCGCTGCGCCGTCGGGAGCCAGTGGGCATTTTATAGGAGGAGAGGAGGGTGAGAGGCAGCCGCGACTAGAGCGCTACCCCTGCCTTCTCCCAAGATGGCAAAGACCCTCGGCTCGCCCCAATACCAGATCTGCCGGGCGAGGACAAAAGCTGAGGTAGGAGAGGGCGATAGGCAGGTACAAAGTGCACAGAGAGAGCGCTTTTGAGAGGAAGCGAGCGCGCGTTATTTAAAACAAAGCTGAGCCTTAGCACAGCACACAGCGTAAAGTTAAAAAGCAGAAAAACAAAACGTTTTACACACTCACTCACTGCCCCGGCTTCCGCCTCAGGGGTAACACACAAGTAATCTGTGTGGGAGTGAATAGGAGATGTTTAAGTAGTCCGGGAGGGCGGGAGGCAGCCGCGACTAGAGCGCTACCCCTGCCTTCTCCCAAGATGGCGACGACCCTCGGCTCGCCCCAGCACCAGATCTGCCGGGTGAGGACAAAAGCTGAGGTAGGCGAGGGCGATAGGCAGGTACAAAGTGCACACAGAGAGCGCTTTTGAGAGGAAGCGAGCGCGCGCTATTTAAAACAAAGCTGAGCCTTAGCACAGCACACAGCGTAAAGTTAAAAAGCAGAAAAACAAAACGTTTTACACACTCACTCACTGCCCCCGGCTTCCGCCTCAGGGGTAACACACAAGTAATCTGTGTGGGAGTGAATAGGAGATGTTTAAGTAGTCCGGGAGGCAGCCGCGACTAGAGCGCTACCCCTGCCTTCTCCCAAGATGGCGACGACCCTCGGCTCGCCCCAGCACCAGATCTGCCGGGCGAGGACAAAAGATGAGGTAGGAGAGGGCGATAGGCAGGTACAAAGTGCACAGAGAGAGCGCTTTTGAGAGGAAGCGAGCGCGCGCTCTTTAAAACAAAGCTGAGCCTTAGCACAGCACACAGCGTAAAGTTAAAAAGCAGAAAAACAAAACGTTTTACACACTCACTCACTGCCCCCGGCTTCCGCCTCAGGGGTAACACACAAGTAATCTAGTTACAATTCAGAGGGCTGACTGGTGTTGGTGGGAAAAAGAGCAAAACACAAAATAGCTGCTCAGTAACAGGTTCTTTCAACCTGGCTCACGTTGTTTTTTTAAAGCATGCTAGGTTTCAGCTTGGAAATCTTGCATTATTTACTATAAACGCTTAACCAGCAGCATTCTGTATTTACCTTTTTTGGGGTGTCGGTTGAAGAGGTGCCGGATTGATTAGAACGTTTCAAGTTTTAATCGTTGCCTGTGTTTTATCTCTGTTGCAGTCCAACAAAGTTCCAGTGGTGCAGCCGTCGCATGCAGTCCATCCCCTCACGCCCCTCATTACGTACAGTGACGAGCATTTTTCGCCTGGAGCGCACCCTTCCCACATGCAATCAGATGTCGGCTCAAAACAAGGTGAGAGGAGCTTCACTCCAACATAGCGTAACAGTTTTAGGTCTTACAAGTGCCTTTTTATTTGCTGAGAACATTGTGTTATCATTCTAAAACTTTGCAAATCTCATATTATATTTCGGTTCAATTTTTTATGGCTACTGAATGATCTGTATTTTTGTCGAATGGCTTTTATAGCTATTAAAAATTAGGAACTGTTTTTAGACGCTCACAATTCATACTGATAAAGGTACTGACGGCCGGGACGATAAAGAAATGTGCCACGGATCACACCGTTTGGTGAGGTGGGGAAATCTGGCTTAGAACTAAGATCACTTCTCTCCATAGGTTCTCAAAAGTGGTAACTGACATTTCTAAGTGCTGCAGTTTTCTGATATAGGACAAAAGACAGAGGAAGATAATTTACCCAGAATCACACAATTTGACAAAGTGAAGGAGCTGGGATAAGAAATCTGTAATCGAGGTTTCACAGCTGACAATTAAGCCCCTGGACTGCACACCTACGAGTTATGAGTTAACCGTAAAACTTTAGTGCTTTCTGCAATACATTCTGCTGGGGAAATGTCACATATATGACTGATACCTTAGCATGCAGTTCTACTAAAATGGAGTTCTGAGAATTTTTCCTAAAGGACGTTTGAAAGGAGACCCCAGAAAATTGATATATCGCCACTGAATGGTAGTTGTTGTGCTCCGGTATGCTGTGTATATATAGGCAACAGAGGCCTATATTTCATTTCATTGTGCTTGTGTTTATTGGCGTATATTGGACACACATAGTAAACTGCTCTTTCTTTCTGGATCTGTGTGCATCTCTTTCCTATCACTAAAGTTCTATTTTGGTGTCTAACTCTTGGGTTCCTACAGTTGTAGGTGGCACAAGTGGTTTTAGAAGTACATACATTGGAATATCTTTTTAATATGTGACTAGAGGCCTGCTTGGATTTTGCAGACAAGGCATGAATATAAGGAAAACGAAACCAGTGCCATTTCTTCAATTTTTACTAAAGGATTTTCTTGCCAATATTCCAAATTACTTTAAAACCCAAACCATGTTGCCAAGGAACATTTAACTCCTGTAGGCTCTTACATGCCAATTCCAAGCCTGGGAGGTTTTGTAGTCACTGGACTTGATGGTAAGTGAGCGACCTTGATGACCTTGCTGTGTGCCCTTGTGCTTTCTAAGTGGAGGCGTCATCTGCAAATTGTGTACATATCTCCACTGAAATACCATAAGCATTGATATCATATGGTAATACCATTGTACAATGTGTGGAATACCTTGACATTGATAACTTGAGATTTACCCACTATTCCTGAGTCTCGTTACAGACACTGAGAGTTCCCCAGGAATGTTTAGTTGTGTTAAGGTCTGAAACAACTACAACACAACACTACACACCTTTTCTTCCAATGTGTCTGTTTATGTGGCTAGAGCTACTTTGTGGGCCACTTTGGTCACTGAAGAGTTCATCACAGTAGACAGATGTGAGAAGATGAAACTGATAAGCTCCAATATGGCGTAAAGACTGCGAGGGCACCAGACCACAAAGCTAAAATGCACCGTATCGCCTATTCACAGGGAAAGGGTGAAGGGAAAAGAAGAACTAATCAAGATGGTCACCAAGCCTGATAATCTAATGGTACTTGGCAAAAGCAGCGTTTGTGTCAGCACTGTTGACAGACTCAAGAAAGCACTTAGGTGAATCAATAAGTAAGCCAAATTCAAAAAGGAAGTTAACTCCAGGCTGAAAGACCCTCAACAAAAAGAATTTGAGCCACCATTTATTTTGAATGCAATTATAGGGTTGCCCACTTCTGGATCAGAACACACCTCATTAAAGGACAAGGACAGAACCTTTTTTCCCACACTGAATTTTTATATCATGTTTAGATTGTATAGATCAATGTAAAGAGGTAAAATGGTACCCTCAATGTCACTGGCAGCCAGTTAATTCTTTTCATTTTAAGGCTCTAGTGGCTCAACCTGAATGCCTTTAGCACTATCTTGAATGCCAAATTATGGAATTTGTGGGAGCTGTAGAAGTTTCTTTCAGCCACCGTGAGCTAAACTTCACAAGTAACTCTAGTGACAGTGAAGATCTAGCAGGATACTTTGCCGGTAAGTCGGCTAGGGATACGTTTGTTTGCCGAATCGGAACAGGGCAGTGTAAAGATGAGGGACTCCACATATAGGTTCAAAAGCCTCTTTATTCTCAACTCCATTACAGCGAGGTAATACAACATCCACCTCCAAATCCCCTTCTGCAATCGTTCCCCAACCATCAACTCCCAGAACCTTAACATCCCCACATTCCAACTACATCACACTCATCTCCAGTTTCTCCACATCCCACTGCCTGCCAGCAGCCACACCACAGACAGGTCCTGGTGATGGGTGAAAGCCTTAAGCAGTGATTGGTATGTGAGGCTGAGTGCCTCCGGCTATCGATATGCAAGCAAGTAAAAGCTATTTAGCACTTAGTCTCTGACATGCATGTATTCCTTCAATCCTTGGATTTTTGCTGAGGGATAAATTACACCATAAGGTTTATATTTAAGGTTCTTTGATCCTTGATTATGGTGGAAAGTAGCATACTACAATTATTTAGAAGCTGAAGGTATTTTGAGGTGAAAAAGTTTTGCATGTGAAACAATGGTTCTCTGGTTACCTCTGGGGGAACTGCTGAAGCAGTTCAGTGTTATTTGTACTGGTCAGCTACGAATGGCACTGCAGGATATCTTTGTATATTGACAACACAGATGATATTATTTATTAACTGTTCAATTAATTAAAATCATTACAGTAAAAAAGCATAAAACTGGTAAATGAAAGATTGATCACATTAAAACTATGAAGGCTGCTGGTTAAAACTTTTTTATGTTCAAATAATTTATGTCCCCTCTCCGCTGCACCCACTCAGGCTGCCAGCACCGGGTCTTTATCACGAGTCCTTGCACAGAGTTTCTTAAACAGCTGCGTAGGCCTTAGCGGTTTTCTGCTACAGCAGTCTGTAGATCGTTCTCCTTGGCCCTTCCATTTAGAGCCGTTGATGTGATGCAGTCTCTGTAGGAGGGTGAGTAGGATCAGGGCTCTTCCCTCATTTGAGGGGAGGCTGCATTATCCCCCTTGTTATACCTCGCTGATGGCCCTGGTTTGTTTGTGTTTGTTTGCTGCCTTTAAAGCCATTCTAATCAGATGAATGAATTTCCCCAGATTTGCCAAGGTCATCGTGGTTGTTCTAGAAAAGCACAAGGCTGATGCTTCGCGACATATCTTGATTCCATTGGTGATACAGACTGGGCGAAGAAGTCGACGGCGTTCGTTCCTGAGGGCAGGGCAGCAGCATAAAAGGTGAAGCCAGGATTCCCTTGTGTAGGGGCACAGTCTGCAGCTTGTGATTTCCCTCTTGCGAGCCCATGCGGGGTTAAATTCGGTGATTCCTAGGGTGCACAGTCTCATGGAGAGGATTTTGGTTCTGGCTTGTTGTGTCGGCCTCATTTAGGTAGGATTGTGCCTTGCCTACCATGTAGGAGCCGTTCAGCGGGTCTAGGTGGGTTGGGGGCTATAGCAAAGGGAATTAAGATCCAGGTCAAATGAGGTTTTGCGGACTTGTCTGTTTATGGCTTTTTTCCATGCATTTAGTGGGATTTCTGGCTGTGGGATGCTCTTTTCCTCGATCTTTAAAGTCTTGAGTGCTTTGCCGAGGCTGGTGTGCCATGCTGATGTTGGCCCCTCAAAGATGACTCTCAGTTGGTGTCTTAAGGAGTTTGTTGGGGCCCTTATAATCCTTAAGTATAGTTTTATGATCTCCACTTGGCACATCAAGTCTGGCCTTACCAGGCCTAGCTCCAATCTTAGTCTTGACTTCCTTGCCGACCTTGGGATAGAAAAGGCTGATTTATATGCTTTGGCTTGGATTGCGATGAGAAGGGCGTCCTGCGACCCCGGAAAAGCCTGGTGGCCATAACTGATGGATGGCAGCAATTTTGCTTTTAAAGCAGTTAATATTGGTCCGGCAGTGGGGCTCATCAAGTGTAAGCTCAGTTGCTTTAACAGGAATATCACCTTATTGGCCTTGGACAACTGCTGTTTCAGGTGGACATTTGCCTTGGCCCGTTCCGTAAGCCAAACCCCTAGATAGTTGTACTCTGCCACTGTACTGATTTGCAGGTCTCCCATTAGCCACTGCGCTTTTGTTTCCAGGTGGTAGCTCCCAAAGATGACGAAATTAGTTTTCCCTTGGTTGACTATAAGGTTGTTATCTTTGTTGAATTGATTCAACGCATTTAGGGCTCTCTGTAGGCCCACCCTCGTGTGGTCCATTATGGCTGTGTCATCGGCATATTGTAGCACCGGCAGCCTGATGCTACCTAATCTCGGTGCTACTAGCCTGGCGCCTTTCAGGGCGTCCCCTAAATCCGCCGTATACAGGTTAAAGAGGATGGGCGCCAACACGCATCCTTGTTTCAGCCCGTTGTTCGTTGTTATTTTGGGGGACACTGTGCCGGCGCTGGTTTTGACCCGCACCCAGGTGCCTTTGTAAAGTGATCTGATTGCCTTCAGTAGGTTTGGCGGGACGCCCCAGTTTTCTAATTTCCGCCATAGCCTATTTCGTACCACTTTATCGAAGGCTGTGCTGTAGTCAATGAAGCAGCAAAAGAGTGGAGGATTTTTCTTTTTTATTGCTTCAGTTGCTAGGTGCGCTAACACCAGAATATCGTCCATTGTCGATGATTGTGGTCTGAAGCCAGACTGGTGGCAGGGGATGATGCTTTTTCCTTCGGCCCATGTCTCCAAGTCCTTCAGTAGGAGGCGAGCGTAGGCCTTGGCTTCTATGTCGAGCAGAGCGATGAGCCTATAATTTGATGGCTTTAAACGATCCCCTTTTTTAAAAAGTGGGACTAGTATGGAGCCCCTCCATGAATCAGGGGTTATTGCTGTCATTAAGGAGTGGTTGTAAAGAGGAGTGAGGACGGATGCCCAAAAATTGGGGAGTTTTTTAAAAACCGGGGCGGTTATCCCGTTTGGCCCAGGGGCCCCATCATTCTTCATACTCTCTTGAGTATCTTAATGACCATTTGAGGGTTTATCTGGGCTGACGGTGTGCAATGCATCTCTGCCTGGTCTCGCTGACCCTCAGGTGGATTTCGGGGGCTAGAGGATTGTTTCTTCGATCTTTGCACTTGGTAGGTGGAGACAGTCCACCCAGCGGTTAGGATCTTCTATTTTGCACAGAGGATACTTTGTTCATATCATAGGCAAGACCAGGAATTGTCAATTCTCACAGTTTGATGCAAAGCGTCACTTCCTCTATGATGAATATAAAGCGGTGGTGGTGGTTTTGGGAGGAGAGAGCATCCCTGGTCAGAAAAGACAGAGTGACCTGCAAAGTCAAAAAGGACCTGAACTACCTTAAATATACTTCAGGGAGGCAAGAGAGCGATTTGAGCCACAGAGATAATATGTTCGGGTCTGTAGGGCAGCAGGAGAGTCTGGGAAGGTAGTACTTTCCCAGGCTAAACTTCATGAGTGGAAAAAAGAATTTATGTCGCCTTGAAAAAGAGACTGTATTTAAACGCAAACTTCCATTGTGTGCATTCTCAAAGATTTTCTCTCTCAACACATATTCTTGATCACTTTTTAGCTAAGCTACACTGCAACAAAGTCTAAGAAACCTTCTGAAATGCATGCTGTATCCTAGAAGACAGATCTGATGGGATATTTACTTTTTAGGCAGCTGTCTGACAACCCTTCAACAATAAAGCGGATGCCATATCCAACTGTGGCATTAACAGAGATACGTTTGTTTTTAAATGATCGTCCATCATAAAGGATTGAAAAAACAACAGCAAATAAACCAAAGTGAATGTGGTTAAAAGAGTCAGCCGATGAAACGAGGTGTGGTAAATAGTTCAATACCTCTCAGATCGGCTGCCACTGGTGGTGCGTTTATTATGTCAGGTGTTGTTAGGAGTTGCGTCTTGAGTTCTTAACCCCTTGCCTGCTCATGATGGAACCACTCCGTCATGAGCCACGGGCGCCGTGTGCTCATGACGGAGTGGTTCCGTCATGCTGCGGCCGTTGCGGCCGCTCCGCCCACGCGGCGCTGATTCCCCGCCTGTGCGGGCGAACAATGCAAGTGGGCGGAGTTGTGACGGAACCACTCCGTCATGAGCACAGCGCGCCCGTGGCTCATGACGGAGTGGTTCCGTCACGAGCAAAATTCGTGCCGCGGCGAAGGGGTTAACAGTTAAGATATAACAGTGTGCTTCCAGAGGTTCAAACATGTATTTGTTGTTTGTACACACCTGAGTAAACAAACACACTTCCAACGTGAAGGTCTGTCAAAGACACGGGTCCGTGACCGTGTAAGCCACGTGGACCTAGTTGCAGAGCTTCCAGCAGTAGCAGCTGGAAATACAGCTCTGCTTTGGATACAGATAGGGACTGCCTGTGTGATGTCTTACAAAATGTCTTCCCTGGCATGAGTCGCCCGGGCCTGTACAGCATGTCGTTGCTGTTTGAATACCCTTCTGAGATTTGGCACGTTTGAAAAGGGCATTGTTTTCATTCTTTTTCATCTAAACCCGCATTGCAAACAGTCTGCGATGCTCAGTTTCTATAAAGCAAACACACATCAAAAGGTAAAGCATATATCGCAACAGAGTACACTTTCAGGAGATTGCATGGTCTGGTCTTGTTACTGCATGCGGGGTGCTGCATCCTGCCATTGAGATGGAAATACTCCTGGTGGGTATGATAATACTTCATGGGTAAATTTCCCAGAGGAGAAGTAGCAAATGAAAGAGGTAAAGCTACACTACTCAAGGATCCGGACCAATCAGAGTATGGCATTTATATATATCGCTCAGCGTATAAATCTTTCATGTTTCTGGGGCTACTGATTCTGGACTGAAACCGATAAGGATAAGAACCAACCATTCCTAGTAAGGCAAAATCCCTTGCATTTGTTTTAGACTCTACTTGGAAACATAAATATTGTCGTAAAAGATGCTTAATGGCAATTGAGCAACATTTTCAACCGTACATATTTGTATACCTAGAAACTGAGCAAGATCTATTAATACTAGTGCAAACCCCAGTGATCTCCAAATTTACCTTAATCTAGTTTTACTCGTCAAAATGGTTCTAATCTTAGCAGCAAGATTTGTCACAGTCGCAAGGAGATCAAAACCCATTTAACCTGTCTTCTGCTTTCTAAAGTGACGACCGGTAGATTAGCAACGTGTACTCAAGACAGCTTGTTTAACCTATAATGGCGTACACAGTAACTCCACCATTATACCTAGCACATAAACTGCACATCCTAGTTACGAACAGACATTTTTAGAAGCAAGGAAGAATTGATATTTGAAATCCCAAAGCCAACAAGGAGACAGCACTCAACCAAACCTTCTCTGGGGGCAGCAGAGAGAATCTGGAATAACCTTCTTAAGTAGCTAAGGAAGGCTCCTTCATTCCTTGAGTTTGAGAGAGGTATGAAAGAATTCCTATTCCTCAGAGAAAGCATTCTGACTGATGTAGCAGCTACGTTTTCCATTTTCACTATGAAAAGCAAAGACAGTTTTCTCTTGACTGTACCACATGAAGTTGTTCTAGAATTATTTAATATGTTCGTCATTGATTTGTACGCAGCAAAAACCAAAGGAAATGATGGACAGAGTGTTGAACATTGCAAGCACTCACCCCCAGTCAACTGATCTGGGTTTAATCCATCACCGTTCTTTAGCCCACTCTGCCACCCCAGTTCAGACATGGCCATATGCAAATCAGTCTGACCCTGTGCCTCATGGGAACAGTCCAGCCCGAACTGCCAAGCCATGTCTTCCCTGGACCGGAAACAAGCTTCCTAGGACCGGTTTCTGGCATTTCAGCCGTCTTCAGCCAGGCTTGCTTGAATCCAGTGGCAAAGTGAGCAAGGGACTCACGTCTGAGCATACCCTGCCAACTTATGGCGAACAAAGCAAAAACCAAAGGAAATGATGGACGGAGTGTTGAACATTGCAAGCACTCACCCCCAGTCAACTGATCTGGGTTTAATCCATCACCGTTCTTTAGCCCACTCTGCCACCCCAGTTCAGACATGGCCATATGCAAATCAGTCTGACCCTGTGCCTCATGGGAACAGTCCAGCCCGAACTGCCAAGCCATGTCTTCCCTGGACCGGAAACAAGCTTCCTAGGACCGGTTTCTGGCATTTCAGCCATCTTCAGCCAGGCTTGCTTGAATCCAGTTGCAAAGTGAGCAAGGGACTCACGTCTGAGCATACCCTGCCAATTTATTTGGTTTTTGCGTCATTGATTTGTGCCACACATGGTGAAATGTTGTAAGGCAATGCATACCTTTGTGTACATTTCTCCAAATGTTATTATCATTCCATCAGCTGTGAAGCACTCTGTTGTCACCCCCCTGACATAGTCCATACTATTGAAATGTCAAATGATTACAACAAATACTTTTATGTGTTTTATATATATATTCACAGAAAAAGGTTACATGGATGTTATAGTTAGGCTCAGATTTCACTCATACAAAACCATAGAAATTCAGCAGTTATAGTTACCTACACTAACTATAACTTATGCTCCAGCAGTGCACTGCTTATGACTTCACATATTACATCACTCATGACATGGTCAGTGATATCACTGATGACATCATTTTATGACATCTCAAATGACATCACTGATGACATCATCCCATTAGTGTGAGTGTTTTGTAAACGATTCTGAGACTTAAAGATATATATTAAGCTACAGTTAGTTAGTTGCCATTTGTAGAGCTCACAGCTACCCATCGGGTTTCCCGGCACTAAGCGTAAGCAAGAAGGATCCTGAAAACACCATACTTAGAAGAGCCATGTTTTAATAACCTTGCGGAACCGCATTACAGAGGTGCTGTTTTTTATGGAGTGGGTTAGGGCGTTCCAGAGCTTTGGACCTAGGTATGCAAATGAACATCCACCGGACCAAGCCCAGCGGATTCCAGGCACGCAGTATAGGTCCTGACGGGCTGATCTCAGTTCCCGGGAAGGTATATATGGGGGAATCCAGTTCTTGTACATGTCCCGGGCCGAGTCCTGCCTTATCCTTAAACATGAAACAAAGAGCATTAAATTGTACTCTTTTTTCCAATTGGCAGCCAATGCAGCTCACTGAGTATAGGGTAGGCTGGGGTATAGCTCGGAAGCTGAGCAAGAAGTCTAGCAGTAGAATTCTGCACGACCTGAAGACTGCGGATATCAGCCTTGTCAGCTCCCAAATAGAGAACGTTGTCGTAGTCCATTCTTGAGAGGATGAGGGCCAGAATTAGCGTTCTCTGTGCCGAGTAGGGAATCATCCAGATAATTTTCCTTACCCATTTCATTAATGCAAAGCAGGTGGTTGCAAATTCGGCAGCTTGATGATGCATAGACAGAGTATTATCTAGCCATAAGCCTAAGCTTTCAACCTTGGTAGAAGGAATTGGAACAGTCCCTAGGGATACTGGCCAGTGCTCAGGGCCCCATAACTGAAGGTTCCTACCCAGAATCATAGCTTCGGTTTTATCGCCGTTCAGTTTAAGCAAGATGCCTTCCACCCAGGAGGCAATCTGCCTAAGACTGAGTTTAAGCAACTCAGAATGGTGCTCCTGAGGAGATGACAGAGAGAAGATACAGCATAAGTTAAATTACTATTCTTTCTGTACTAGTAATTAACCAAACAATTTCTAACATATCTCATCTGAGTGGCTGTGTGACTGTATCAGTGTGTGAGTGGAATTGAGTGGCAGTGTGGGTGTGTGTGTGAGTGACTGTATGGATATGTTAGTGAGTATGTAAGTAGTGTATGGGTGAGTGAGTGGCTATATTGGAGAGTGAGTGGGTGTGTGAGTGGCTATATGGGTAAGTTAGTGGCTTTGTGAGTGGCTGCATAGGTGTGTGAGTGGCTTTATGGGAGACTAAGTGGTTTTGAGAGTGGTTTCATGGGTGAGGGAGTGAGTGCATGAGTGGCTGTATGGGTGAGGGAGTAGCTGTTTGAGTGTGTGTATAGGTAAGTGAGTGGGTGGGAGTGGCTGTTTTGGAGAGTGAATGCCTGTGCGAGTGGCTGTAAGGGTGAGTGAGTAGGTGTGTGAGTGGTTGTATGGATGTGTGAATGGGTTGTAAGTGGTTCTGTTGGTGTTTGAGGGGGTGTGTGAGTGGTTGCATGGGTGAGTGAGGGGCTGTGTCAGTGGATGTATGGGTGAGTGTATGGCTGTGTGAGTATCTTTATAGGTGAGTGAGTGTCTGTGTGCATTTCTGTATGGGTGATTGAGTGCATGTGTGTGTGTGGCTCTAAGGGTGTATGAGTTGGTGTGTAAGTGTCAGTATGTCTGTATGACTGAATGTGAGAGTGGCTGTATTGGTGGGTGAGTGGGCACATGAGAGGCTGTATGGCTGAGTTAGTGGGTGTGTGAATGGCAGTATGAGTGAGTGGATGTGTGAGTGGCTCTATGGATGAGTGATTTGTTGTGTGAGTATTGGAGTGGGTCTGTGAATGGGTATGTGAGGGGTTGTGTGGAAGTGGGTGTATGAGAGGTTATATAGGCGTGTGAGTGGGTGTGTGAGTGGTTCTGTGGATGATGTCATCAGTGATGTCACAGACCATGTCATGAGGTTTTTTATTTTATTTCCTAAATGTAACCTGTAACCTTTGAGAGTGAGTGTGTGAGTGTGTGAGTGAGTGCATGAGTGTCTCAGTGGGTGTGTGAGTGAGTGAATAGGTTTCTCAATGGGTGTGTGAGTGTCTCAGTGGGCCTCAGAGTGGCTGCATAAGTGTCTCACCTGGTGTGTGAGTGGGTGAATGAGTGTTGGAGTGGGTTTGTGAGTGGATACATGAGTGTCGGAGTAGGTTTCTGAGTGGGTGCATGGGTCACTGAGTGGGTCTGTGGCTGCCTCCTTAAGTGTGTGAGTCAGTCTGTGAGTGAGTGCATGAGTGTCCGATTGGGTCTGTAAGTGGGTGTGTGAGTCTGTGAGTGGGTGTGTGGGTCTGTGAGTGAGTACACAAGTCTCTGAGTAGGTCTGAGTGAGTGCACAAGTCTCTGAGTGGGTTTGTGAGTGAGTACATGAGTCTCTGAGTGGGTCTGTGACTGAGGGAATGAGTCCTTGAGTGGGTCTCTGAGTGAGTGTGTGAGTCTGTGAGTGAGTGCGTGTGTCTCAGCGGATCTGCAAGTGGGTGTGAGTCTTTGAGTGGGTCTGTGAGTGGGTGCCTGAGTGTCTAAGTGGGTCTGTGAGTGGGTGTGAGTGTCTCAGTGGGTCTGTGAGTGGGCACATGAGTCTCTGAGTGGGTCTGTGAGTGCAAGAGTTTCTCTGTGGGTCTGTGTGTGAGTGCATGAGTCTCTGAGTGTGTCTGTGAGTGGGTGCATAAATGTCTGAGTGGGTCTGTAAGTGGGTGTGTGAGTGTCTAAGTGGGTCTATGAGTGGGTGTCTGAATGGGTCTGTGAGTGGGTGCATGAGTCTGTTAGTGGGTTTGTGAGTGAGTGTATGAGTGTCTCATTGGGTCTGTGATGGGGTGCGTGTGTCTCTGAGTGGGTCTGTGAGTGGGTGTGTGAGTGTCTGATTGCTCTCTGTTTTGCTCTCCTCTGCTCAGTTTTGCCTTTTCTGCTTGTTTTTCTCCCTTCTGGTTTGCCCTCTTCTGCTCTGTTTTGCCTTTGCTGCTCGTTTTTCTACCCTCTGTTTTGCCTTTTTCTGCTTGTTTTACTGCTCATTTTCTGCTCTCTGTTTAGCCTTTTCTGCTTGTTTTTTTGCCATTTGTTTTGAATTTCCTGCTCATGTTTCTGCCCTATGTTTTGTCTCTTATGAGCCCTGGGGACCATCACCTTCCCAGGGCTTTACTGATATTAAGGAGGGGGGCCGCAGGGACACCCCTCCATTTAGCTCCAAGAACCTCGGGGACCGCCATCTCTCTGGGGCTTTATTTTTACCGAAGGAGGGTGGCTGCATGACTCCCTCACTTGGGGCTTTCATAAGCCCTGAGGCCACCACCTCCCTGAGGCTAGCTTAAATGTTTATCAGAGGGCAGCACGTACCACCGGGCCCCAGGGACCACCATCTCCCCAGGGCCAAATGCCTTCTTTAAAGTGGTTGGGGAACTCCATCCCCTGGGGCTCGGCCACAAATTAATGGGGGAAGGGAGCCGCACAGGCCCCCCCCCCCGGGGTCATTTCTTCCCCAGAGACCCCATTCTCCGGGGCCAGGCCTCTTCATTGTGGGTGCCCTGGAACACACCCAAGACACCCAGTCACCACTGCTGGGGACCGCAGGGGTAGCTTAAAGGCTTCCACATCTCAGCTGGCTCCCCTCCTCCTGCAGGAGCTGACAAAGCTCTCACAGACAGGGAGCTGTTATATATGCAGCTCCCTGTCTGTGAGAGCAATCGTTTCATCTGTTTCACTGCCTGATTGACAGAGGGCAGGGAAACAGATGAAAACTCCACTCTCAGCAAGTGGGAGCAGTTTCACAGCTGTCGCCCTGCTGAGGGCAGAGTTACTGTTTGTTCTGACTTGACGGGAGTTGTCAAAGCTCCTGCCAAGTCAGAGCACACAGCTGTGTCCCGGGGGTGGGCACCCCGAGACATAGCAAGAGCCGACCCTGGGGGATGGCGGTCCCCAGAGCCAAATTTGGCTCCAGGACGGTGGTCGTGTGACCCCCCCTCCTTTGTTGTTCACGGACCAGCCCAGTGGAGGTGGTGGCCCCCGGGCCAATATGTTGCACCCAGGAGGGGGGCTGCGGCAGCCCTCCTCCCACTTTAAAAATGTTTTTTAGCCCCAGGGAGGTGGTGGTCCCCATTGGCATGGGGGCCTGTGAGGCACCCAATTTTTTTCTATTTAGCCCCAGGGAGGTGGTGGTCTCCAGGGGGGTCCCTGCAGCCTCTCGCACAATTTTTATTTTAAATCCCCAGGGAGGTTGTGGTCCCCAGGCAAGGACCCCCTTATAGAAACATAAGCCCTGGGGAGGTGGTAGTCCTCGGGGCACCTAGGAGGGGGCCCTATGCGCATTTATAGCACTCTGGTGGACCACCCTGTGCGAGACGCTCAACAACATGGAGCTGCATTTATTTAAGGAGAGCACGCTGCCAGTGAATGCACTGTACCTTGCTGCCTGTGGCTGCTGTCTAATGTATATTGGCCAATTATTCAGAGGCTGGCGACAACAAAACAACTGTAGTTTACTTTGGTGCCGTGCTTCTGCCGAGCACGGCCTCTCTCTCCAGCAGTTATATCAGGTGGTCCTGGAGCCAACACGTGGTAGTATACAAATCCAATCAGGACTCTGCAGTGCCCTCACACGTGGATCTGTGGGTGGCACCTTGCCTGTTGTTGTTTTGAGGCAAGGCTGGTACCATCCCACTATGCTCTGTGCCACGCAGTGATTGGCGCATTGGGAGGCGGGCGACAGCTTTAGTTTTCCATGCTACAACCGTGCGTCTTCTCTTCTCATGCATGTGCGACCTTTGCCACTTCGAAATGCAGAGGAGGCTCTACACTGACTCCCAGGCAGGATATTTGCCAAGTCCTGCTACTCCCACCAGCCTCATCTACGGGTCCCCAGCAGAATTGTTGCTGTCTGGGTAATCTCTGGAAAGAACTGCTGGCCTCCATGTCGGTTCAGGGTGTCGGGGCACACAAGTTACTTCTGTATGGTCTATGCGAGCCCTGCACTGCTCTAAACTGTAGCTCAACTGACCAACTTGTCTGAGACAGACAGAGACTAAGGCCATCATGGACTGGGCTCGACTGCAGCAGCCACGAGGTCCAGTCAGCAATGAGTCAATTAACAGACAACAAGTTGCTGTACCGCGGTGACCTTGACAGCCGATTGAAGAGAGAAACTAGGCAGCTATCATGGCATACAACTCTTTTTAGCCACAATACCACAGTAGTTTTACATCTATGACTTGCAGTTTGTGTGCAGCTCCAGATGACGTTCATAACTCGCTGAACTAATAACTACAAATGGTGACCTCAACGTAATACAATAACATTTGTAGCAAAAGCAGTAAACCCACTGAGCAGTCTACACAAACTACTAACCTGTGAGCTGCATGTTTCAAGTTGTGCTATGCAGCAGGCACTGCATGAAACCAAACAGAATCCTGGAGAGGTGTGATGAGGGGGAGCAAATGCCAAACAAGGGGCATTTAAAGCATTTCTTAACTGTAACTATCAGTGAGATAGATTTTGACACATAGGTGCAAATTAACTACAAAGAAGGCTGGCATGTCATATGGATCCTAATTCACCACTGTACAAATGGACAGGTTTCTGCATATCCTACTATCACTTACTGCTGGCAGGAAATCATGCAAATGTTCAACAGAAGGAGTACACACTTTGCCATCCCCCGAAGTTCAAATCACTTGGAACCCACAAACAAGCATTTTGAATTAATCGCCAAAGAAAGTCATCATTTTTTTTTTCCAGGCCTGGGTATAAAGGGCAAAGACAAAGCGTAATATTAACCCTCTATGCTATTTTATCATCACCCAAATTTGTGGCTAGACTGCCTGTCAGTGGGACATACACCCACAACATCCACGCCACGTTGGACAGGCTGGTTGGCGTATGTACCTTTGGCACATTGCCCAGGACAGATGCAGCTAATTTCCTAACTTCTGTAGGTCCCAGCGGTGTACTCACTGAACTACAGGACCTCTGGTTCAGTATTACACACCGCTATTTGCTACTTTCACATGTCTTTGTTATTTACTCACCCTCTGCAGTAGCTTTTCACTTGATCCTGATGAAGGCAATGACACTCTTATAGGTCTCCAGGCTGAAACATGTTGATCATTGTCTAATGTGACTGTCTCTAATATTGGCAGTTGCATTACTAGCTTTCTGGTGTTAATTGTGGCCCGAGGTAGCTGAATAAAGTTTGCCATAGCTAACCTTGTAGCCAGTTTTAACTCACAATTCCCTCCAGCACTGCGCCCCTTGCACTACACACCACGCTCACGTAGGGTTTTAGAGTAACCCTCTCTTCCATAAAACATCCCTGTGCTCCTCCCTCGCAGCAAGGGGGTTGTAGCCCGCTTTGAGACTAGGCTCTCAACGCAAGGAGGTACCCCTATGATGAAGCATGGCTCCTTTGGTGTGTGAGGAGAACTGTCCTTAAAAGGGAGCTCCCTCCCCCAGCATGGTTGTCACATTTCACATGCCCCTCAGACCGACGTTCCGGACCCGTGGGCTCTTTTTGTGATAGGTAGGCTGCAGTGCACACAGATTTATCCAGCACCTTCATTAATAACCAAGGCCTTCATAGTGATCGGCTCGATGATTTGAGTGATATTTATCACTCTAATAAAATCGGACGCCTCTGTGTCGGAATTTATGGGGTGCAATAAATACTCCTAATAACGATTTTTGAGTGAATTACGTAGATTTTGGTGCTTACCGCACCAAAATCTTCATGTTCTGGTAAATACCGAGTATATTCCCCCTTAGAAATATCAGCAGGTTTTACCTGCGGATATTTATCACAAAACCTATAATTACAATATGTGCGGTAACAGCAGTTACAGCACACATTTCAATTAACTGGGCCCAAGTAGGTTACTGACCTCACATTTCAGGCATCTGCAGTGGTTTCAATGTCTTTCTAGAGACTCTCACTGTCAAAATGAGGTATTTTCTGATGGCTTCATTGGTGCTTTTATTTGGGATACAGTGTCACTCGAAATGTCACACACTTTGCACGAGAATGTCACTCGTAAGCACACTGAAAACATGCATGTCACACATAATCAATCTGAAAGCATGGCAGCTATGGCTTTGTGCAGTGGCAAACTAAGACTAGTTCCTCGAGGGGCATACCTGCAATGGTGCTGATCAGACTGTGCTGAACCAGAGTGCGCTTGGAACAGACCGGGACTGCGTGCCTGGCGTAATTACTGGTGTTGTGGCTTCAATGTTGAAGTTAAGATCATGCATCTAATGGACTTGACAAATCTCACAAAAGAGGTTGTTCCAGCTGTTTCATCGTGGCAGTAAAGAAAGTCCTTAGCTGTGTTTCTCTATCCTGCAGAGTGAAAAGGTGTCTGTCATCCACGTTGGGGCTTCTCAAATCCTGTTTGGTACAGTTAGATCCCACACTGCCCTTCCTTTTCTGGTGCTTTTCAGCAGTTTTAGGATCTTCTTAGAGTTCTTCTTTGCTCAAATAGGTGTAATTTATGATATTTATAGGTTCCCTCGGCTTCATTGCTTGATTTTGCTTGCGAGAAAGTGTCACTCATAGTCATTGAATGTCACTCATAATGACACTGAAATTATAAAAATGTCACACATATGCAATCTGAAACCTTGGCAGCAATGCTCAATCGATTTTGCAAAATGTATCCACACCAGAAGGCACCACTTGCAGGAGGAAATTCGAAATGCAAGAAAAAATATTACTTTCTCAACAGTTCTGTCTAGGATTTATGGAGAGTCCTGCCCATTTCAGAGCAGCATTGGATAATCCCATGCACTGTTGGGAGACTTTGGATTAATACGAGGTACTGGGAGGTTGCTAGGCAATTAGAGGAATGCCTGTGAGTTCTGGGAAACCAGGTCTGCCGGCGCCTGATTCGCAGTTCTCGCTGCTCAGTTTGCTGCACATGCCTCGTGCATGTTACATAACCCAGTAATTGCCTGGCCTCAAACCACGATTCCGCATGTCCTCTGGGCAAGAGTGTTAGCTAAAGAACAAGTAGGCCTTGGCTCCATTTGGGACCGGGATTAGCTCTAATCATGAGGTGGTTCTTACAGTTGTAGGGCTTTATGTTCCTGGGGATGTGAAAGCTGATGGATCATTTCTGGTGGGACTTTTATTATTATTATTTTTTTGGGGGCCGCGGAAATGCTACCAATTGAAAGCAGCTTGACCTTCAAGCCCGAAGGAGCCAGTTAGATGAAGAGCTTAGCCGGAGCTGCAGTGACAATCGCGAGCCAAGTGAATCCTATCAAGCGCCTGCATTATGGGCCTGAAAATGGTTCTTAATTAACTACTGAGCCTTTGCGGTTGGAAATTTCCTCCAAAGGAAAAAAAAAAATCCTACAGGGAAGCAATCTAACTGAGTGAGCGCAAATTTACATTATATAAAGCTTTCTCTACCGCCTCCTGCAAGAAATATTTGCTCTGTTTTACCTGCAAAAACCTTTTTTATTTTTATTTTTGCACCACACACGGCATATTATCCCTCAAAGCTGCACTTTTCTTTGATATTCGGACTCGCCGTGGTGTCAACAGAATGCTTGTTACCCCGTTAAAGCGATGCCAAAGAACATTGTACACATACATTGCATGGGGTAGGCCTGTTGTGATAGTGTTTTTGCTTCCACTGGCATGCCAACCTCTCCCGGCCTCCACTACCAAGGCAGTGCTGCCCGCTGCTGTCGAATGCCAGGATTTATGAATATTAAGGCTGTCCAGCTTTTATCATCCCTCTTTCTTTCACCACCCTGCTCTTTCTGTCTCTTTACTCCACTCTTGCAGGTACTTTTTCATCCGTGCTTTCTCTCTTTCTCTCTGTTTTCCTCTCCTTCTCCCTTTTCTGCCTATCTCTCTCTTGCCCTGGGTGACAATCTAATGATGAAAAATAACTCCTGTTCCCCAAAAATGATTGCCAACGGCCAACGCCTGCAACCACCAGCATAAATTAACCCCTAAATATAGAAGACTTTTTTTTTCTCTTAACTGGTTTACTAACAAGAACATTCCATTGTTCGCCTTTCCTCTGGATCATTTAAGGTTATTTTATGCATGTTGGTCACACCACGGTTTTTGATAGCATGTAAGATTCACTTTGTGCACTCTTTTATTTGTGCTGTAGAGTTGAGAATGCACTGTGAAAGAGCCTAACCTTTTTTCTGTGGTGAATTCTCAGGCATGTCCCGACATCCGCAGGCGCAAGAAATGGCGACCTACTACCCGCTCTCTCCCGGAGGCGTTGGACAGATGACGCCCCCGCTTGGCTGGTAAGATTCCCCCATTCCACCTACCTTACAGAAAAATCCTGGCTGAACTTGCTGTGTTTTTGGCAAAAGGGGCCTGCAAGCTGCACACATTTCACCCACTTTAAAAATGAATGCAGCCAGTATCTGGTAATTAAAATGACCACACCACTGAAAGTATTTTTGTTTGATAGACTTTTTTCCTTCTTTATAATGTCAGCTGTAGCAGGACTGGGTTCCTACTTCAGAAGCGCTGAGGTTTAGAGTTCGACTATGTGTTGCCTGGTCGTGTTACATGATTAACACTTTCAATATGAAATCTCAGCGTTCGCGAGGTATGGGTGTGTATTTAAATAAGTAGTCGGAGAAGAAATTAAAGTTGTTGAGCATGCCTTTCACCAACTGCCTTGCATAGGAAACATGTTTTGAATTAGGCTCAGTGAGTTTGAGAACAGGCTCCTGGAGTTAGGATCTGCGGTTAGTTTGTGCTTTCATTGAACGAGAACAGAAAACAGAGCTGCAGTGTTCTCAGTGCTGAGTTGGTTGCTTTGCTTGACCTCTGCTTTACAGCATGGGCGTTAGCTCTCTGGCAGAACAAGATGGAGCTAAAGTCTTGGATTCTATGGGGCAAATTTACAAGAACAGACGCATCTCTGCATATTAGCAGAGATGTGTCAGTTCAATTGCGTCACGTAAAAAAAAATCTTGCGCCACCATGTGTGCTTCGTATTTACATTGCAGCGCACTGTGGTGCAAGGATTGACAGATGCATGACGCATCTGTCGGCGTAAAGGTAACCCAGTGCTGGAATCGTGTCGCAAGCGTGAAGCAACTCCAGCACTGCTCAGGGGCTGCCTATACTTGCTGTGCTGCGTCACTCCTTACGCCTGTTTCAGGTTTTGACGCAGCGTCGTCGTAAAAGTGACTTAGTGAGATCTTGTAAATTTCACTGTGTCAGTTTTACAAGGCTTTCTTGCGTGGGAACGCGCACCCTGTATACGTTATACCTCAAGCAGGTATAATGTGACATAAGGCTTTACAACGCGACACATCTCCCTAGATGCGTCACGTTGTAAATTTGTCGCAACGTGGCACATTGTTTACGAAGCCGCTGCGTCACTGAAGTGACGCAACGGCGGCGTAAATGTGTCGCATGGGGCGTGTAAATCTGCCCCCATGTCTTCAATTCTCTAGGCCTGAACCTAGCTTACCAAACTCTCTCTCTTCCCTAAATATCAGCCAATGGGAGGTAAGCAGACAGCTAGGCAAAGGCCACTTTTTACATGGAAACTGCCAATCAATAGCGCTGTGTGTGAACCAAATTGATCGAGCCAATTCTTAAAGAGCCTGATCAATTATTCTGTCTGAACTCTGCTGCTTTAAGTACATTAATGCTGTTCAATGTGGCAGCCGTCCCAAGCGGAGTCAGAGTCCAGCAGGAAAAACAGTTCAAAGAGATCTACTTGGAAGTGTCGGATACATCAAAGGATGTCCAGAACACACTGGCTAAGATGGGAGCATAAAACGGCTTCTATACCAAACAAATTAAGTTGTATGGGACAGCAATCAGATTATTGCAAAGTTAAATGTTGGCAACTCATGAATCACCACCAACGTGGGTGGTTGTGCATGGGTATTACCTTTATAGCTGAAACTGTTTAGTATTAAGCTTGCTTTAACTTTCTGTGGCAAGTGTCCCGATGGTTGGTTCATGTTTTACGCGACACATGGGTAAGATGGCATATCCATGTTTTCAGAATTTTGGAAAGTTATTGCATGTTCATATCCTGAAGGCCTGGAACTTTGATGCATTGTATTATGGTTACCGAATTCGGTCAAGGAAAAGTGAAGGATTCATTTTTAGGTCGAGCCTGGGCAGCGCATGCGCTGCTCTGCGAGTCATGCTGTATTGGAGTATCTACTTGAAGCCCTACCCACTCTCCGCCCATATTTGTCATTGTCCTTCGTAAATGCTGGCTTCTGATTTCTAATTAGGCCTGTTAGTAATTCCTTAGTACCTCCTTGTTCTTCATGTGTATCCTCCCATGAGGACTGGTCCTTTTACTTCAGTTGTTACACGGTAAGTCTTCTTTACTCTTTGAGCACTACTTTCTTTAATGAATTTCTCTTACTGCAGGAGGGTCTCTCATGCACAGGTGTGACCACCGGCATGTTTATTTAACTCGTAGCAAACCAGGAGCTCTTCAGGGGCCATGGGAGACAGAAGGGGGCAACTCAATGATGCCTTCAAGCATTTGGGATGCTATAGGTTTCGCATTTGCAAGAGTTTAAGCTATTGGCATTGTAAAGGACAATCCCTTTTGGTTATGTTTTAAAAATCAAAACATAAATAAAAGGCATTGTCATTTACAATGTCAATAGCTCAAACTTGCGTAAATGCAAGACCTATTGCATTGCAGATGCTTGTTTTTTCTAGCAGTGGCAATGCTATCAGCAAAGGCAGCGTGGAGAGTGGGTGGGTTTGTGTCCGCTTGTGTCTTAGGAGGTACGTTGTATTTGATGGAACAACAAGAATACAATAGTAAGGGTCTCTAAAATGGAAGGGGGGTGAAAATATACCAAGATTTATTTCCTTGTCTGAATTCCTTTCCACAATAACAATTCCCACACAATGAATAGAAAACGGTATTAATACTCTTCAGATAATTTCTTTCCCTGTACCGTGACTCGGAGTATTTTCCTTCAAACAATATATATTCTGTGGAGACGTTTTACTGGACAAAAGTGGAATAAAGTGATTTGATAGCATTTTTAGGTCTACATTGCAAGGCCATTTGTTACCTACAGTGGTCTTAGAGCCCGTCGATTACTTACCATTTTTGGCTTCATTGTCACTCGTTTGCTTGCTTCTAAATTATTAGCGCACCTGGGCTTCACTTCCTCTTCTTGCTGTGTCCATTTTCTGGAGCCTGAACCCATTACGTGTGTCCTCCCACTGCTCTATTTTCAGATGCTTACTTTTTCTTTACGCACTCTAGGAGAGTGTGTGAGTTTTCCTATTGTCTCCCTCGTGTATGTCTCCTCCTCTGTGCTCTTTGCCCATGTGCTTTCCCCTGGCCTTGTGTGTTTACCCACACCTGCATTGCGTTTTTGCCTGTATGCTTCTCCCCACCTCTGTGTTGCGCTCTCTTTTACATTATTTTTGACCACGTTCCTCTCTCTTCCCCATTTGTTTCTGCTCTTCTTGTTGCTTCCCCTACCTGTCCTCGCCTCCAGTTGTCTTCCCTTCTTTGTGTTGATTCCGCACACCCTGCGCTGCTTCACCCACGCCCTTCTGTTGCTTCTCCCTTCAGTGTTGCCGCCCCCTAGTTACTTCCGCTCCTCCATGTTGCAACCCCCCACTCGCACCTTTTTTTTTGTTGCCAATGCAACTTGGATTGGGAAACAGAAAAAAATAAGCACTTGCGTCATTTTGCAGGCGCACATATTTTTGCTACTACGTGCGTTTTCAAAATGATGCAGCGTATGTTTATTTTCCTTTTGTAAAATCAGTTTGCACCACCCAAGTAAACACCAAAAACAGAGCATGGCAAGTTTGCTTCATTTTATTTGACAAATGCAAAAACAACAGTTGATGGACAGAATGCAGAACAATGTCATACATTCACCCCAGTACAGAGATCTGGGCCTAAATCCATCGTTTTTTTGCTCACCATGCTGTTCCAGTTTGAACCCAGGCATATGCAAATCAGTCTTGACCCTGTGCCTCATGGGAACAGTCCAGCCCGAACTGCCAAGCCAGGTCCTCCCTGGACTGGAAACAAGCATCCTAGGACCGGTTTCGGAGTTTCACTCCTCTTCAGCCAGCATAGCTTGATTCCAGTGGCATGGAGAGCACGGGACCCACATCTGGGCATACCCTTCCCACTCGGGGTGACAAATACAAAAACAACAGTTAATGGACAGAATGCAGAACAATGTCATACATTCACCCGAGTACAGAGATCTGGGCCTAATTCCATCGTTTTTTTGCTCACCATGCCGTTCCAGTTTGAACCCAGCCATATGCAAATCAGTCTTGACCCTGTGCCTCATGGGAACAGTCCAGCCCTGTCCATCAACTGTTGTTTTTGCATTTGTCACCCCGAGTGGGAAGGGTATGTCCAGACGTGGGTCCCGTGCTCTCCATGCCACTGGAATCAAGCTATCCCGGCTGAAGAGGGGTGAAACCCCGAAACTGGTCCTAGGATGCTTGTTTCCAGTCTAGGGGGGACCTGGCTTGGCAGTTTGAGCTGGACTGTTCCCATGGGGCACAGGGTCAAGACTGATTTGCATATGGCTGGGTTCAAACTGGAACGGCATGGTGAGCAAAAAAACGATGGATATAGGCCCAGATCTCTGTACTCGGGTGAATGTATGACATTGTTCTGCATTCTGTCCATCAACTGTTGTTTTTGCATCATTTTATTTGACAACACATTGATAAAGTGTATAATACAGTACATCTTCTATAAAATTCAATGCATTTGACATTCTAAAAAGTATTTGGCTTTTGTAGAGAACAGCTAGTACAGGAATATGGTCAGTAAAATTCATTTTGTGAAATGTTATGTACTTCAACGTGTTTTGGGTCATTTCAGAGCTAAAGATAAACTGATGCGCACACTCCAGTTTCTAGGACACAATGGATGCAATTTAAAAAATACTCTAGCAATTAACTGAATTATATTGTATTCACATTCGGTCACTGTAACAGAAATGCTAGATTTCAACCGGCCACCGTATAATTATACATACAGCTGCATTTAATAGTGCATAGTGCAAATGTGGAAAGGCAAGAAGTGTACCAGTCAGCATGGAGGTGCATGGACGGATAGGTGAGTAGAAGAAGCATCCTAAAACGAGCTGCCAGGGGGTATGAAAGGGCGGGATGGAGCATGGAGAGCAGAAGATGTATATAACCAGAATGTTTTGGTCTGCATTATGGCTATTTATTTCTGTGGCAAAGTCGATTTAAACCTACTAGTTTTGCCTCCTTAGGAGCAAAGGGTGCATGTAGGTTGTTGTAGAACCAGATGATGCTCTTGCAATGGGAACTCAAGTCATAATGCTAGGAACATCCTCTTTTTGATTTCCCTCTTCGACTATTGGATTCATTCGCTATTTAGTGAACAGGGACTGTTTTCACTGGACAGTTGCCCTTCTGGAAATACGTTAAATACAATGAGTCCTAACAACGCTGTCTTGACGCAAAGCATAGGCAAAGCAAGACAGCGCCTGGCACTGACTCATCACCCCATCGCTGATACCAGTACCACTTGGCGTTGCCACACCTCACCAATATATAATGGCTTGCATTGTTTCCAGAAAGGCAAGTAAAGTTGCACCGACTGACATACACCACAAGGGGCAGCATGGTGGAAGGAAATAATGTGGGAGAAACACTGGGGTTGAATGCATGCACCCCCTACTTTAAATGTGCATGGTCATTTCAGTGCTGTAAAGGTGTGCAGTTCTTTTATTAAAAAATAACAGTGACCTCAGACCTCTTCCACTCGTGTCCTCATGGTCTAAAGGAGGCATGCATCTTCTTACAACCAGGCTTATTACTAGCAGGCGTTGGAGATCACGTGTCTTCCTCCTCTGTTGAGCTTCTTCAGGTGCATTCCATTGGGATTTCACCTGGCTCGAGACCTACTTAACTCTCTGCAGACATTTTGTGTCTTGGTCTTCTGTCTTTATTCAACACATGCTCCACGCATGTGCATTGCAAAGATGCTGAAAATGATCTCACTATAGAGCAACAAACACACAGCAGACGTTTCTTAAAATTGTGGTAAATCTACTGTTATTGAAAGTGTAGCATGTACTCGTCGTTGAATATGGTTATAAATGTTGTAAAATGTTTAAGGCATAAAGCAAACTAAAGACAGTTCTTGAGATGTTCAAGGACCCCACCAGACAGCATGAGCCAGGCCTTCTGCTGCCTCTCTTTCAGTCAGCTACTGTATGATTCTGTGATGGATTGATGCTTGTCCTGTCTGATGGGTTCCTTTTTTCTGTGACGTCAGGCAAGGTCAGCCTGTGTATCCCCTCCCAAGCGGATTCAGGCACTCCTACACCTCCACGCTCTCAGGCGACCCATCCATGTCCAGGTAGGTAGAAGAGACGAGTGCTGGCGGGAGAAACTCCCATGTGCAAGGGGCCGGTTGTTGTCCACCTTGCGCTGTACTTACCTCTGCTTGCCTACGTCATTTCAGAGTCTTCAGCGGGCTTTGTATCAGACCCGTTACCTTCAGCATGCCAGTGTCACACAATAGTAACCTCCCACCCTTAAAGAAGTTTGGCGAGTTAAAAATACTTCCAAACGGCAATTTGCCTACGCCGTAGCCCGTAGCGGGTTTAGGATGCAGCATTTTAGTAATAAATGCTTCACCTTTTCCAGTCAGATAAGATATTGGTTAAAATAATGACCACGTGGCATGTTCCTTGCACAACAGTTCACGAACAATTGTAATCCCACAATACATATCTGTAAGCACACATGACACGGCTCTACCTGCTGTGCATAGCACTCTGTATGTTTCTCATGGCTGTTGAGAAGAGTGCTACATTTTAGTTGGGCCTCTACTGCGTGACGCGTCTGCATCCTGAAGGGACTGCGTCGCATGCTCTGCTTGGTGTTTGCAAGGTGGTAGCGTTATGTGTCTAGTTTGTGATGTGCGCTTTAACTTCCAGAGGATTCCAGGGTGGCATCTGAATACCAGGTGGTCTGTCTATTATTTTTCCTTCTATACAAAATCAATGCATTGTCCTCTTTTATGGACATTCTAGACATGTCCTTCCTCATATGCCTAGTAGTAGCAAAGTATGCATTCATAGATTTACAGACAGCAACGCTGTTCTAGAGAAGTTGGGGTACTTTGTGAGGCAAATTAAATGGTTTTCAGACTAAGGGCCAAATTTCGACTTTGCCAGGCGGCCTGCCATCCTTCGGGCTGGCCATCTATCATGGTCGTTCTTAAGGCATTGCAAGTTTGCTATGCAGTCACTTTTTTCAGGCACCTGCACACCAAACTTTTTAGGGGCATATGATCAAGAAACAGAGTTAAAATTATCGCCGCTGTAGCGGCAGAAAACTGCCGCCAAAGCGGCGATAATGGGCTTGATAATATGGCCTTGAGAATTCCCATAGAAGCCCATGTTTTGGTGACAATATGGGCTTCTATTGGAATTCTCAAGTGCATATTATCAAGCCCATTATCGCCACTTTAGCGGCAGTTTCCTGCCGCTAAAGCGGCGATAATTTTAACTCCATGGTTCATAATATGCCCCATGGTTCTCCAAAACCAATTTTTTTTTTTTTATTTACTCAAAAACAAAAACGTGATCTCCACACCATGGGGGCCTTCTCTAAGGTTGTGGGGGTAATTTTCTCTTTTTTATCTGGTTCATACGACCAGGTTTTTCATGGTGGTGATGGACAGAAAAAAAATACATAAGACTGTACTCAAATTAGTGCGAGTGGTCTCATGTCCTGACTCCCACAGTCCTAGCTCTTTTGGGACATTGGAATTAACCTTTCGATGCCAGAGCAGCGGGGACACTGCTGTCTGAAAAATAATTGTCTACCCGACTCAAAATAGGGCGGACGGACCTACGGTTTGGCGTCCAGCATTCTCTGCCACATTTGTGGTCGTGCACCCTTTCCACTCTAAGGGGCATATTATCAACGAGGCGATAAAAAATTATCGCCGCTTTTGCGTCCGTTTTCGTACGAAAAGCAGCGATAATATTAACGCCCTATTAGCAAGGTCACGCTAATGCGTGAATCCATGCTTCTTCGCCCTTTCCCTTAACGCCCAGCTTTGCATCTCTAATGAGATGCAAAGTGGGCGTTCCTCACAAGAATAATGGGAGAAATGTCGCTAAGCGACATTTCTCCTATTATCAAGCCTCACGCTAAGAAGCACAGCAACAAGAAAAGTAGCGATAACCTCTGTTATCGCTACTTTCCTTACGCCTGCTTTGAAACTGACTTAGCCATGATATCCTATGGAAGGTGGATATCATGGCTAAGTATGTGTAGCCCTATCAGGAAGCTATCGCCAAAAGTTGTGCGATCGCACAGTTGGCAGCTTGCGCTCTGAATTTTATCACTTTGGAGATAAGCGTTGCTGATAGCACGCTATCTCCGCGATAAAATTCAGAGTTGGCCGGCAATAATTATCCTCGCGCTAAGTGCGCTTAGTGATAATTATCGCCGGTCCTTGATGATATGCCCCTAAATTGGGCCGAAGTAAGCTTTGTTATACTCTGCTGGGATGAGATTTGTGGTCAGAATGAGCCTAAAGTTTGCAATGAGCTCCCAGGCACTGCGCGTCTTAGCATGCTCTTTGCAATTGTGACATCTATCTTTTAACACTACATTATAGATGCTGCCCTGGGCCAATATCTGTCTGTTGTTTCCAATCAAGGGCTTATTTATCAAAGAGCCGTTCCCACAGTTTAAAGGGGACATCCAGGGCAAACGTATTTAAATATAGTCAGTCCTTACCTTGGTAGCGTCTATATAGTAAAGATTTGAAAGCTCCTCTTAGGAATTTCATGCATCTGAAGATTTGTTTTGCTGCTGCAGTTCCCATTAAGCAAAGTTGGATAGTGTGTATTGCATATCACAGGCTTATGCATGTGTCACCAGTGACCATATCATGTAGTATGCATAAAAACACTTGAGCAATTTGATATGGGTCAGCTTAGAGGTATAAAGTCATCACAAACACATCTGCAGGCCTTCGGAAAGGACCTATTTCTTGCATGTCTTTTCACTTTCTTTATCTGTGGTTGGTGGTGGAGGATATCTGAAAAATGTGATCATGATCTACCTATGCATTGTGATGTCTGTTTTCAGAAAACTTTAAACCGCAGGGCTTCTCAGACCTTAAGGAGCAGCAGACTGCACTCACACAGGATACTTTGATTCAGTGAATATGGAGTCCATGGCTGCAGCCAATGCTTTCATCCTGTGTGCAGGTTACTATATGCAGGCATTCATTGTTCTGTCATCGTGCCTGATCACAGACCCATATTGGGGTTAATGGCATCAGATGACCAGGAGGTTAAATCTTTCTGTGACTGAAAACTGCACATTGACTTACTCTGGCGGCTTCCTTTCGCTGCTGTCCAGCAGTAGTGATGCAGCAGGTTAAACTCTGCATGACATGGGCCAAACATGTCTTGTGATCTCTTGCAGCTGGTGCAGGCCTCTGCACAAAGAGCTTATAATTCTCAGTGGAGCACTGAGCGTGCAGAACTATTGATTATATGGCTAGAAATCGACAGCCTAAATATCAAAATTGTACACTTGGCTGACGAGGTATAGCACATTAAAACGTGGTCATTGTGGCCCATTAGAAGAGAGAAAAGTCAAGAGCAGAGCTGAGCAGTTTGTACACAATAGACTGTAGTGTTGTGGAAACAATCCTGCTTTGAAACCATTCGTTTTCAAGAAAAAGAACAGTGTGCTAATTATTTAGACTTGTATTGTAGCACCACATTAAAAATTTGAATAAATAAACAATAGTTGGCTGCAGGGCTCTAAACAGGACTGCTCCACCTGGTTTGAGAACCTCTGTTATCATATACTGTCGGTGTGGACTTTGCGTGCAATACATAAAGGTGCTTTGGTTGCATTTCACCTTGATTTGTGTCAGAACCACATATTTACTTGTCGCTGTTGTTGGATGTGAAATTTTAAATACTTGTTAGGGAAATGTGCTTTGCGACTTTTTTCTGTCTTCCAACGTGGTGAATGTTCTAAATTGTCCCTTTCAAGTGTTTAGATGCATGAAGCACACATTCTATAAGCTGATCAAATGAAAGCAGGACACGGATCTGCACATTTAATGCTCTATATTTGTGCCTTTAATGCGCAAGTGCGATTTTCTGTTTCTCCCTTTCTGTTCTAGGTTTTCACATCACATGGTCCATGGCCCTGGAGGTCCCCACACAACAGGAATCCCACACCCAGCAATTGTTAATCCTCAGGTGAAACAAGAGCACCCGCACAGTGACAGCGACCACCTTATGCACATGTGAGTCTGTCCTTCTCCACTGTTTAAATGAGCAAGCAAAGTCACTCAGTGTTATGACCAAACGTTCATATCCCTCGTTCAGGCAGTCGTGCAGGGTATTGCGGACAGCCTATACAACAGGGTCGGCTGTACCTTCAACAAGTGGCAGCGCCTGATAGTCTCCCCTGGAGAAGATTGAGAACAGTGCTTGAGAAATGAGTACTAATGGGTGAAAACTGTTGCATTCACAGGAGGATGAGTGATGCATGCAGCCAATATCTGCCCTTTAAGTCTCTGACTTCTATGGAGGACTCTGCTAGTTTGACTAATACAGTTGAGAACACATGATATCAAAATAGAGAACACCTAAGTTTTTAATAATATGTGTTGAAACACTCGTGCCGCTTACAGTGAACATAACCCTGCTCCCGTCTCAGCACTCAGTAGAACCTTTTCATAGTCAAGTACACAATGATGTCCCATATCTCTTCTGAAAAAGGTCATCGATAGAGTCAAATAACACATTATTGGGGAGTGATATTCTGTCTACTTTCATAAGCAGAAATATGATGTAGCTCACGTGTTTAGTTTATTAATATTATATTCCATTACATGCATTCACACCTTTCACCTCCATAAAAAGTGGTTAAACTAGCAATTAATAGAGGTATTTTTTCAAAAGGTATGAAAATACTACAATAAAATTGATAGAATACAGATTTGCCAAACAGCAGTTTTGTATAAACGTATATTTGCAACAGAGTTGTAGACAGTGACTTAGTATGCTGTATGTTTAGAGTGTTATATATCTGCGCTATACTAAGTGCTACATAAATATACACCGTTCTTTAGTCAATAGTACCCGGTCGGATTGTCCATAAGGGAAAACCAATATACTGTGAAATGTAAAAATGTGAATGGAAATCCGCTTGAGTGGCCCAGAGGTGCAAACACCAGCAGTGTGCCATTTGCCTTCAAGAGCTCCTCAGCCATGCTCTGCCTTCAACAATTAGATCTACACTGAGTGCCGCTGAGGCACGACTGTCAGTGAAGAATAAGGGCCTTTGAGAATGAGCCTGATTGCTCTCATATCTCTCTCTGCTATCCTTTTCCTAATATTTACGCTGTTTCCCATTGCTTTTGCTAGTTGGGCATCCATAAAGTCATCTCTATCCCCAAAACTGTACATAATAATATTATGTTGGGTTTAAACTTCTTTTGCATTTGATTGTCAAGAGAAGAAAAGAGGCCGCTACTGTTATTTTAGATATTAATAAAATACGCCCTATGTTGCCACTGTGATATTTTCTTGAATATTCGAATACCATACTTTTGCAGAAAAAATAGAAATCTTCTTTGATCAGAATGGCTTCATGTTAGCTTAGCTTCATGTTATAACTAAGAAAATGTATTTGATACGTTGTTGCAAAGGAAAGAACATTTATAAAAACAAAACATGTCGTGCATTAGATAAAACACAAAAAGGACGGGTAGAAAATGTAGAATCATCTTTGTATTCCAAAGGAACTCACTATTTCTACACGGTGCAGAAATTATGTTTTTGAGAGCTGTTCTGCACCTACGCGTGTTTTTCAAACTGATGAACAACACCTACTCTAAGCATGTGTTGGATGAATCTAGGTGTATGACATTTCCTCTTATTTTCTTCCAATCTGTGTCTTTAGGAAGACTCAACATGAGCAGAGGAAGGAGCAAGAGCCAAAAAGACCTCACATTAAGAAACCTCTCAACGCTTTCATGTTATACATGAAAGAAATGAGAGCAAATGTAGTAGCAGAGTGTACGCTGAAAGAGAGCGCAGCCATCAACCAGATTCTCGGTAGACGGGTAAGTCGAGGAACGATTCACTGAATGCGCATTAAGAAGCTGTTTATCACATCTGACCTTTTGAAATATGGAGAACCTTCTCGACCATCCAAAGACACGTATAATTTAGCTATCCTGTTCCTAACTAGCTCAGGCGACGGTAAGTAGCTGAATTTAACCAAATACCTATCTAACATGGACTTTACATTGTTATTGACAGACATTTCCAATATCACTTGAGGCATCCCCATAAGAGAGTATGGATATTCATGATTTTATATTGCCCATTTATAAGTAATCCGACTGATACATATACAATTTAGTACATGCATGTATACATTTGAAAACAAATCGATATTACATTAAAAACAAATGATGTTAGGGTTAGAATTTAAAATCTAAAGACCACAAAATTCCCCACTTACGGTGAGCAATTGTACCATTATTTGTACCCACTGCACTTCGATGACTTCACCCATGTTGTCACAGATTATTGGAATTCTCCAAAGCATTTTCGATCATATAATATTAATTCCCAAGTGAGTCTACAAAAGAGTAGGCCAACTTCTTTCTCATCTTCCAGAATATTATTTTTCTGTGCCGTCAGAGCCTTTACCATCCTCCATTCACTTACTGTTTGATTGCCATTGAAAACAATTAGCTTACAGGAACCATTATAAATCCGAATCACAAATCAAGCTTATTCTGTAAATTGCTTTCTCGCAAAAAGGTTTTGCCACTGAGTGAGCAACAAAAATATGCTTACATTTTTCTAGAGGCTCATTACGTCTCCAGCATCAGCCTGAATATAACAACTCAAGTTGTTAGTTGTAGTTATTTTTACCAGTGACCAGTAATATGGATTTATATCTGTATTTGCATTTATATAACACAGACTTACTTGAGGGTCAATGGGGAACTGTATATCAAGGGGGTTTGGAAATGATTCTCAACCTGTACATAGGTAGAGTTTTATTTTGCACACTTACATTACACATATTTACAATTTGTTGGCTAGTGACGTGATTTACCCAGAATTTTGTGATTTTATTCACTGCTTTTCGAGGTCAGCATCTTCACGAGTAGACCACATCTGTGTTGTTCTATCTTTCCTTTCAAATTAGGTTCGGTAATTTCAGTATCCTTGTCCCAATTCACAGGGTTCTTTTCACCGACTGGCATGCCTTTTTGTTCTTTTGGTAGGATTTCTTTAGAAATATGCGGCTCGTCTTCTGACAAAAGGAGGTGGTCAGAGAATTGGTTTTGGTCTTTCAGTATTCAAGGCAGAATATTTCCTGTGAGCACTGCTGCGGCTGACAGACCATTGTGAAATCTGGGTCATCTGTTGGAAAACTTGCATTAAATTGAGCACAATGAGGGATTTTTCATCATCTGGTGTGCTGTATTGAGAAAAAATCCCAACCTTATCCAACTACTTCCCTTAATCATTTTACGAATATTATTAATTTGCTAGCTAAGCATTAAGGAATAGCTGAACCACTGATCAATAGCTAGAGAAATCTTAAATGTCAGTGTTCCTATCCTTGCTCTAGTGGCCCTGTTCATCTAAAATCTCTTTTATGATCACCCAATCATGAGCACATTTAGGGGCAAATTTACAAGCCCCTTGAGCCACTTTTGCATCACTTTTGACATGGGAAAAGTGACGCAAAAGTGGTGCAAGGGGCTTGTAAATCTGCCCCTTAGTGTGTAAATGTATTTTACATATTCATCTACAAATGCTCCATCTGAACCCAGCAAGGTCTGTCAAATTAAACGTTTAACCTGATGCAACACAACCTGAAACCTTATTTCAAAAGGTGGCCTTGAAACTTAATGGGCATTCATGTGCTTAATTTGTGAAAGAAAAAGTGGTGGTGTCGAAGCTCTGCTCAGAACTTCAGAAGTCGGCGGCCAGTGTAGTTAATCCTCGGCGTGCTGCATACCAAGGCTGGTTGTCTTTAATCCACTGCCAGATGTCCTCTTCCCCTTTTTCTCGCTTGTGCAGATTTATCCCTTTGTGCCGGTTTTATTGTTTTTCTCTTCTTCCGTCATATGATCAGTGTGTTTTTCCTTCTCTTGCACTCGGGAAATGTCTGATGCTGAAAAATAAGTGCCTGTCCCCAAAAATAAATGCTGTGCCTCCCACCAGCAACCACTGGCTCAAATTAAGCACTGGGGCATTTCAATTTTGTTATATGGGTCCCACCTGTATCCAACTACTCCCTGTACCGTGGTACACAAGATGTACCACGCTACAGTACCCCCAGAGTTCCCATGGAGCATTGCATTTCCTCATTTGTGTGTGGGTCTGATCCTGTACAAACGGTGGTAGACCTTTGAGTCTCAACCTCGTACTGGCGCCACTCATCGAACTAATGCACAAAACAGGGCTGATGTATCTCACACTTAAAAAATCCTTCATAATCACAATCGCATCCATGCATAGAGTTAGTGAATTGCAGGCCTTAACTATCCAAGTACCCTAGGTACATAAGGATAGTGTGGTCATTAGTTAACCCACACTTCATTATGAAAGTTGAATCACATTTCTATGTGAACCAACAATCCGGGCACCTGTTTTTTTTTCCTGTATTCAAAATGCAAGTGGAGAAAGCACTCTTCATGCTATTCATGCAAGAGAGATCATGTATTGCAAGAGTCAAAGCCAGTAAGGAAATGCGAACAGATTTTTGTGGCATGCACACAAGCAAATAGTGGTCCCAGTGTGTCAAAGGGAATCATTAGCAATATGGTTATTGCAACCCTTCCAGACATGTTACACCTTGGAAGGTAAAAACTAGAATCACAAATCTAGGGCTTATTATCAAGCATTGGCCAAGTTAATAGGTCTACCTATGGGAGAGCTAATCGCTTTGCAATTCGGGGGGGGGGTGGAGAATGTGGAGGTGGGTGGGGCTGGAGAACAGGAGGGAGGGAGAGCGGCAGTGGGGGTGAAGAACGGGAGGGAAGGATTGGGGTGAAGAACAGGAGGGCGGGTAATCATGGAGAACGGGGTGGTAAATAAAGTGCTATGAAGCATCATAGCGCTTTTTTTATTCAGTCTGTTTGGGGTGGAGCAGAAACGGAGATGGGGTGGGCGGGATGGGGCAGATGGGAGGTCAAGAAGAAACAGGGACTGGAGCAGGTGGGAGGACAAGAAGAAACCGGGACTGGGTGGGTGGGACTTTTAAGAAGCAAAAGGGATGGGCGGTGGTAGGAGAAGAAGAAACAGGGACGGACTGGTGGGAGGGGAAGAAGAAACAGGGACGGGTGGGTAAAAAGAAATGGACAGGCGGGTGGGAGGGGAAGAAGATACAGGGATGGGCCGGTGAGAGGGGAAGAAGAAACAGGGGTGGGTGGGTGGGAAGGAAAAAAGAAACAGGGATGGCTGGGTGGGAGAGGAAAAAGAAACACGGAGAGGACGGTGGGAGGGGAGGGGAGGGGCGGGAGAGGAGGGAGGAACAGGGACAGGTGGGTGGAGGGGAGAGAGAAACGGACGGGGTGGATGTGAGGGGAGGGGTAAACAGGGACTGGTGAGTGGGAGGGGAGGGGGAAACAGGGAAGAGGTGAGTGGGAGGGGAGGGAGAAACAGGGAAGGGGCAGGTGGGAGGAGAAGAAGAAATTGGGCCGGGCCGGTGGGAGAGGAAGTAAAAACAGGGACCAAGGGAAGGGAAAAAGAAACAGAGACAGGCAGTTGGGAAGGGAAGAAGAAACAGGGATGGAGCCAGTGGAAGGGGAAAAAGAAACAGTAACGGCGGCTAGTGGGAGGGGAAGAGCAAACAGGGACGTTGGCAGGGGACGGTATAAGAAGCAACACAGACGGGGTATGAGATTGATTAGCAGAAATACAGGATGGGGTGGAAGGTAGTAGTAGAAGAAACCAGGAAGAAGGGCAGGGGGGCAGGATAAGAAGCAACATGGGTGGGAGGCGGGTTGGAGGGGAAGAAGCAACACAGACATGGGAATCATACAAACAAAAACAAAATAAATAGTACCTTAGTCACAGCTCCAGACCAGAAAGGAAGTCCTTAATACATCTAAAGCAATCAGTACTTGGTCCATGCTTTTGCAGAAAGAAGAGGAAGTGAAGACGGCTGGCACTGCCGAATTAGAAGGCAGCAAGTGAGAGTGACAATGAAACCCCCAAATAGTAAGCAATGGGCAGCCTCCAAGCCCCTTATACTACACAGTATTTCTCGCAAGTGAGAGCACATGAGCTAGCGCAGATGCACTCAAGCAGGCGAGACCTAAAAGGGTGAAACACTAGCCTTTCTAACAATTATCTCCATTGATTACTGTCTACCACATGCAAATCAATCCACACTGTCACAAAACATTATGTTGTGGGTGATCCATGCAAAGCAGGAGGCACAGGTAGACCCACCTATTAGATGGTAGAATAATGCATAGCATGTGAATCCATAATAGCTTCAGGCTCACTATTGTAAGAAATGAGTAACTTTTTCCTTCCTCTTCTCTTAGGGATCATGGAAAATAGCGTGGAAATGCCCAAGAATTATTCTTGATATAAATGAATTGATTTTGTTGCATTTTGTAATCTAAGACTGTGCACCTTGTTATTTTCAGTGGCATGCTCTTTCCCGAGAAGAACAGGCTAAGTATTATGAATTAGCCCGAAAAGAAAGGCAACTACACATGCAGCTGTACCCCGGCTGGTCTGCACGAGACAATTACGTAAGTGTGTGACTTACTCTACATTTCAAATAATGATTACCTTTTCTAATGCATCATGTGGATGTGAATTGAAAGTAAAGTTGATTTATATGGGATTGATTGCTTTGCTGATGATGTCATTTACCTGGATTTAGTGAAGCATATTAGTGTATTCCTGCTCCAGGTGTAGACGAGAGAGAGGCGATCAGTTAGAGTGAATAAACAAACAACAAATAAAGGGATGTTGTCAACCTTTTTTGTACACATTTCACAAAGAGAGATGGCTATTTATAAAGAGATTTTATTCAATATGGAGGAGAGGTATGGAATAGCAGTTACAACCCAGGTATCCGACTCATATTTGGAATATTCTATACAACCTTTCTGCCCAAAGGTGTCACCTGTAGGGGGAAAAGTGGAATTGATGATTAAGTTCCCAAATACTGATTCATAAAACCAGGATCTACAGAATGTTCAGGGTGTACATTCCACTTGTAACAGCGGAAAACTGCTAAGCAGGTGAACCATTGCCGCAGTCCTCTTACCACTGTCCTCCATTTTGAAAAGCGGTGTGAATGTGGGTTTTTACAGCAGAGGTGGGGGCCGGGCAATTGGGGAGTTTGAGGACTTTCAGAAAGTCAAAAAGAATCTTGTGGAAATTCACACAATATCTCGATGCATTTTCCCACCCTAAATAAACACATACCATTTATCTCAACAAAATTGCTAATTGGAGGATCACACATAGAGGTTGGCAGGTGCAGGGCATCCTCCAAAAAATGGCACATGCCCTACCGCCAACCTCACATTTCACCTGCCCCATGTAGACGTGAGAGAAGTGCAGGTTTTCCACTTGTGGAAAATCAGCTGCCATCGACTGCCACTAGACACCAGGTCACAGTGCCATTAGCCCTGCCCAATTTACAGCACAGTGACCGTCACTGGTTTTGTGGCATGGTGGACACAGACAGGGAAAACCTACAACGACCTTCAAGCTCAGATAGAAAACTGTACGCAACAAGGCCATTTTTGGGGTTTAGGCAAACTCTCATTTTGTGAGGCTGTGTAAAACATAAATAAACTCCAAGTGGGAAACAAACCATGGTGGCTGCTCAGTATTCATCTGTGCCTTTGGCACATATGCTTGATCCGCTGGAGAATGCGCTGAAGGCACAGAGATCTCTGCCAGGCAGGCAGCCATGTTTAAGTATGGCCCGTACTCCTCCACTAGGGGAGTGGAGGCCAACACCTGGGTTCACATGACTCTCTTAGTCTCTAAATGCCACCAAGCCTCCTTAAAGAGGACAATTGGATGGACTCTATTTTATCTGAGATCAACTGTAGGTAGCCTATTCAAAGAATTGAACAAGATCCGCCTCCCCTAAAAATGATTTTTCTTTGTAAGGTTTTAATTTAAAAAAATCTAACATTCTTACAGTGAAACAGTGTCATTGTAATTGTAAATTGTAATTGTAAATGGTATTTATATAGCACTTACTTCCCCTGAGGAGGCATTTCAGTGCTTTGCGGCAAGTAGCCCAAGATTAGAGGTTAATCGTAGATTAGTAAACATTTTTTATTTTTTTGCATTAGTTGTGTTAGGTTTGTGTTCTTGATTTCTTCCTTGTTTAGTAGAGTTTAGAGTAGAGATAGGATGTTGGAATGGATTTACAAGAGGAAGTAGTAAGTTGGTTTCGTGAGTAGAGGTTGTATGTGCTTGTTAGTTGGGTGACATGACTGAAAAAAGGAGGGGAAAGCTGTAGAAGGATGTTTGGGGGTTCATAGTAGTCAGAAAAATTTGGGATGAGTTGGAGAGAGGAAGGATGGGACAAAAGTTGAAAGGAGGATTTTTTTCAGAGTTAAAATGAAATTATGTTATACAAATATATGCACATTTAGTAAGGTTTTGTTGGCTGGAGAAAATCCCTCTATATAAATACCTATATGTTCATAGAAGTAGCAATATTTACATGGTTGGATGTGCACATTTATCTTAAGGTGGAGTATGCAAATTGTTCATTATATTTTTTTAAGTTTTGGTAGGAGGCATAACCTCTTCTATATATGCACCTATATGTACATAGAAACAGCAATTATGACATTGTCTTATATACACACATGTATCTTTTGGTGTAATGAACAAGTTACTTACCTTCCTTTTCTAGTACAGAATATATCTCGCGATGGAGTCCCCACCCTAGAACACTCCCCAGGCATCAGACCGGGCCCAGAAAACCCCAAGCAGCACCCCATGTCAGATGGGTGACCTTTTTGTGGCTACAGGGATTCAAATGCTGCAAGATGCCTTTCCTCTACGATTCCCAGGTGACAAATGACACCTGGGACTTGGACTGGATTGTGCTGGTGGCCTCTTCTGGCATCGAGAGCCTCTGGCTATCCACCCCCACTGCCCTGCACCCCCACCTCAAGGTCCTGAAGGCTTAGAAGTGTATTCCTGTAGATGCTTGGGCACCAGGAAAAAGTTTGGAAATTTTCAAAGCACAAGGTAGGACCCACTGAAGAAAAAATACTTGACTGGCAGCTCCATGGTATTTGACTAAATTTCATATTTTCCCCTGTGAAAGGCTCAGCACTTCTGAAAAAACATGGCAGCCCCTTTCTGTTTTAGAGCTTATACATTTTTTGAGGCAAAAACCACAAAAGCTCCCGAGCCTTAGCCGGGCCGACCTGTGGCAGATATCCAAGCGGCATTTCTATGGTTGCAGATACAATTTCAAATATGTCCCACGGGGAGACATTGTTTTGTTCGTTATGGTATTCGGGTGAACATAGAAGGATGCACATGCATGTGCATATTTGTGTGTGTAGGTTTGTGTGTGTCTGTGTTTAGTACACAAGCTCTTTGATACTGGGGTAACTTAAACATAGGGTCAAAGTAAATATTTTTCCACTATGTGTTTTAATAGACTGACTTTAAAGTACCTAAAACTCTATGAGAACATGTATTTGGATTATTGCTCTCACACACAGTTTACCAAGAGTCATTTACCACTATATGCTGTGTACTCACAGTGTTAAAATTTGTTGATTACTATATTTATTATTATAAATACAAAATAATCTAAGACTGGCATCATGGGTAGCACTCACCAAATTCCATTCCTGCAAACTGTGACCTAACCTGGAGAAATCTAGTTCCAATAATTCATTTGAATTTGGTCGGCTGTGACAACTCTCCTATCTTTTCCCTTGCACATGGACCACTAGCATCACTCTGTGCCCGACCCTGGGATCTATTTGTTGTCTGCAAACTGAAGACACAAATTAGCTCACTCATCTTAAGATAGAGAAACACTTGGACTACTGAACACCTTGAAGACTGTAAGCGCCTTCATATCTGTGCTCAACGCTACCAGCGCCACACACTTCACGGCCTCCCTCTATCGCCTGACCCTCACAACCAACTCTTGATCTCCACCCTCCTACCTGATGCAAAGCAGCCCTCCATCCCATCAGCTGACTCTGCTTCTTTTTACTCCTCCAGAATCTCTCTTTATCTGCACCTCCTCATCTATGCTACTCTCCACCCCCCCATCCCTTTGCTCCTACCTCCCCATCCGCACACTGTGGTCCTAGTTTATGCAGTGGTCATGTTTATTGTTGCCACACCCTCCTGGTAGGAATTCTCCTGGGTAGGCAAGTTAAATTGCTTTGGCCATGCAAGCACATTTTAATTCCACACACAGACTCCCACTTCCTTTAACCACACCAAGTTGTCTGCCTGGTTTCCAACACAAATCATGCAAATCCTCAAATACTTGACCAAAATTCTCTCCCACTACACAAAGCACAAACATTTCAGTCTGCAAATCGCAACATACTCACTATTACAAACCCATCGGACAAGAACTCACTGCCCTATGACTTGTGAGCATTCAACTCTCTTCCACTGTGCAAGCCACTCTAAAAGTCCAGCCTGTCTCACTGGCACATGACAGTTTTTGGCAGCATCCACAAATCCCTGAAACCTCCCAGGTCCTCTTCTGCCCTGTCCATACTCTAATAGATATGGGGATATTATGAGCAATATGCATATAATCCGTGTTTGCACCATCATTGTCTATGTATTCACCACTCAATCATAAATACCTCCTGTATCTCTAATTTCCCCAGCAAAACCAATTATGTTCCCTTCTTACTCTTTATGTAGTTGCTTGTAGACATCTATTCCCTTTCAATAAATACTATACATACCATAATGGTGTACATCAGATGCGGTTAGCATGTTTCAGATCCTGCACTCTCTTTTTACTACATATTCTAAACAGTTAGGCTAGTCCAGTAAATTTAATTAGGAAAACAAAACTTCAAATCCCAGTGTACATTAAGAACCTTATTATGAAGTCCCTGCAAAATTGGCCAGAAAGCCTTTCCTCCCCGTGGAGTTATCAATACCGGGGTATAACTAATAATTGGGGGGGGGTGGAATTGCTGTCCAAATACACGGCAATGAGGAATTACTGGGGGACCCGGCAATTCAGGTCCTGATTCCACTGGTAATTCCATATTCCTCCCCAGAATTCCAACCGGAGACTCCACCTACTGGAGGGAAACCTCCCCCAAAAACACTCTTCATCTACAGACTGACAGCAGATCTTATCAGCATGATTTGGTCGGTAACTTCTGGAACTGGCCAAATCATGGTTGCCGACATTCTCATAGCTGGTTAAATGAATGTCCAGAACTCAGAGCATGCTGTTCCCAGGAACACAGAGTCGTCTTCTGACCCTCGCTTCGGAACATTACTGCGTTTTGATTTTTTACACATCTGACTGCAATTTCCTGTTAGCAAACAAGCTCCGCAGATGTACGTTTGAATGATGAGAGCAGCTGTTTTAGACCATGGAATGCACAGTGCACCACACCATAAAAGAGGAATGCAACTTGTGCCATCGACAATTGTACATTGTCGAAAATAATCATTCCAAATGTGTCTAAAAAGAACAAAAGAGAGAAAATCGAAAGGTGATTCATGACAGCAACAATTAGGACTTCACAGTTGCTTGCCCCCTGTAAGGTTCAGTGGCAGAGAATGAGGCTGTATGATTTTGTAGCAAGATTATTTGTAGTAGTTGGATGCTTCTTGCCCATGCTCAACATACATTCATATGGCGTAATTGTTTTATAAATATTGTGATGGTAGGCTGCAATCCGAATCCCTGCAAAAAGCTCAGTCGGGCGCACTGACCTGTGGCTGAGCCCAGTACCCACAGATTCCATATTCGTCTTAAATAATTATTTGACTTCACACCCCACCACCACAACACGGCCACATCATAGCCAGCGGCGGCTCCTCCGCTATGGCGAAGGAGCGTTGCCCCGCCTGCCTGCAGCTTCAAAGGTTGAAAAATAAAACAGGTATATTAATATTTTATTTTTCACCTTCTAAGTGCAGTGTCCTAGGAGCAGGGCCATAATGGGGGCAGTCACCAGGGGGAGTGGTAGCCACTGCTATCAGTGCGCATGTGGGTTTGGCCAGCCATTTCAGGCCGGCCAAACCCACATACACGCTGAGCTGTCTCCAACCCGAGCTGGGTTGCTGGGATGGAGACAGCAAGCAGAGGCTCCCAGTCCCTGAGAGGTCAAATCGAGGGCGCGAAGGCCAATCCTGAAACTGCTCTCATGATTGAGAGCAGCTTCAGGATTGGCCGCAGGGGAGGCTGGGAGCCTCTGCCTGCAGTGGAGCCAAGAGAGGCGCAGAAGACTGGTGATGCGGTGGGCTGCAGACGGCAGGTAAGATTTGTTATCATCTTTTTCTTCTTTCTTTCTCACCCCCACAACCCGCATCCCTGATCCCACCCCCGCCGCGCCACTCTGCCCTTGCGCCAGCCGCTACTGATCATAGCCTCACCTTGATTAGTGTTCCTGGGTTAATCTGTTTTTCATTTGTCTGTTTTACTTGATGTTTGAACAGTATAGGGCTGACTTTTCTTTGTAAGCGTGTCAACACCACAACAAATATACACTTCTCTAGTAAGAAAAAAAAGCTTGTTGTGCTGTAAATGGATATGAGCTTATTAAAAGTTGATACGGATGAAAATTCCTGCATTTTTTTCCCTTAAATATCTTTCATTTGTAGAATACTATTTTCCAACTTTTTCCCTTATGAGGTTAAACCAGGAGATGACTCTGTTGTTTTCATTAAGTTTGCATTGCCGTCCTGTGGAAAATGAAAAACATAAACTTGACTTACGAGGGTTTGGATATTCTAGTTGCCTTAATCAGAGATTTCAGAGAGTGTTTGCTGTTAGACGAGAGTACTCAATTTATTGTAGCAAAATATATCCAGTGGAGAATCCTACTTACCACATTAATGGTAATTGTATTGTTTAATTTAATATAATATTGCAAGTAGGGCCATTCCATGAAGGGTTCATTTGGGTTGGGGCAGTCTAATCCATTTTTAGCCTGGTTTTTGACAGTAGCTCTTCAACAGATGTACTGTCTCTAATATGCTTTGGGTTGGCTTTGGGCATGCCCCTTTCAACGGTTGGCTTTTTTTGACCAGCCTCTTTCAGCCATTGGTTTATGAGTTTGTCGTTCACGTTTGGGATCAGCCCAGATGAGTATTTCTCTCTCACCTGATGCTCTTCCATTTTAGGACAGATCTTTCCACCTACAATGTAGCGTTTGCATTGAACTCTATGAAGGACTATTTCACAACTATATGTGTCTCTGTCAGATCCTTGATGTTCGTTCTCCTTTTCCACTTTCCCCTCCTGCGTGCAAGCGTGTTGGCTCTCTCCCACCCTCCATCTTTCTTGTGTGTCTCGGTTTTGTTTCTCCCACCCATCACCATCTCTTATCCCTGCCTTCCAACACTCCCTCTTTGCCCTGTGGCTCATTCTTCCCTGCTGCACCACCTCCCTTTTCTCACTGTGTGCTCCTCATTCCCCAATTGCCACTTCTCTTATTCCTCTCTCCCGCCCTCCCTGTTTCCCCTGTGTGTCCTCCTCGTCCTCCTGTCCACCCTTCCCTCGAGTTGGCTGCTCATGAGTGCCACTAGTGCCATATTTTCGTTTTTCTTGCCTTGAGACAAACGTTGATCAATGTCGAGATGCTTTTACCTTCAATGTATTCCTCCTTTTGATTTATGGCAAATGAAGGTCATGTAGACAGGGGAGCTTCAATATAGACCTTCCTTTTTATGTCACAGAAAATAGTTAAGGATTATAACGAAGGCCCAATTGTTACCTTACCTCCAGTTGTCATAAATCAAAAACAAATCTTTATTGTAGGCAAGGTGGCTTTCAATAAAGACCAACTTTTAGATCTCAAGTTTGACTGGCTTCAAGTGCTTATGTTATATGTGATAACAGAATAAATCCAAACCTATTGGCTTTGCCATCGCTCGAGTAAATATGGGCTCCTTGCAGAGATCTGGAGAACTGCCGCGTGGCCTTCCCTTGACACTTTCTGGAATGGTAGTGTCTTGACAGTAACTCAGATGGGAAGGCGTGGTGCGAACCGGCTGTGATTTAGGACCACTTTTCGGGTCCACCTCCAATAAGTAGCAATGGGCATCATCTGTAAAAGAGCGTATCGTTGGAGAACATGGCTTATCCCATTCTGCTTCCGCATCCCTGTCACTGAAATTGACCAGGGAAAGGTTTTCCCCACTTCTATTGTCACAGTATGTGGCAAAACCAATCTACATTCCGGGATGATAGGTCAGGGGTGTCCCGCCTACCAGCTGAGTTAACCTACTTGATTTTTGTGGATCTTATTCAGTGAACATATGTAACAGATTGTGTTGTGTCCGTGTATTCTTGTGTGCCTCTGAGAATTGTGAGCAGAGTGCATCACTGTAGCTAAGAGTGAAATCTTTTTTCGTCTCCAACTGTATATCAAGTAGGAAAATGGTTGTAGACAGCAGATGGCGCAAGTACTGCGCAAGTCCAGAATATTTGCAATCTGGAACGCTTACCTAATTAATGTTAGTGTTTCTAGATACATTGGGCAGAATACACAGCCGCCCTGTATTCAACTCCACGTTTTAGAGTTACTAGTGCTAGCCCCCAGAGGGTGATGAAAAGGGTGTGGTGCTTTCCTAGCACTTTTCAGAAAACATACTTCTGTATTCTGTAAATACTTCTGAACTCTGGATCCTTGTAGCACAGAGGCTTAAACAGAGAGAGAGAGATGCTCTAGTCCAGCAGTTCTAACATCTGGTTGGTGACCCTAATATATTCCTTAGGATGGAAAGCATTTTTAGCAGTAAGTAGTGCATTCTCTAGGCACTTGCTGTGGTGGGAGATATTTGACACAGTTTATTCAAAGCACCTTATTAATCACCACTTTTTCTCCTGCAGGGTAAGAAGAAAAAGCGAAAGAGAGAAAAGCTACAGGAATCTACGTCAGGTATGTTGCCCGCATTTCAAACATTTGGAAGTGCCATCTTTTTAATTATGTTTCAGTGTTTTTCATTTTGTTGCTTGGTCCGTCCAGTCCACCTCTGCCTTTCATATGATCCACAGACGTACTAGCAAAGATATTCAAGGTACTCGAGTTTTCTGTGTCTCCCGCTTCTTTCTTGACAACTGTCCTCCCGCTTTCTCACCTGTTATGTCTGATGTACTCTCTCCTTTTCTTGCTTACCCCTGCCAGGGTGCGTAATGGACTTCATGCAACTTTACACATAAAAGCATATTGTGGTGACCTTGTATTTCTTCCTCCCTGTACCCTGTTCCCCGCACAAATCTATTCGAACACAATGAATTTTAAACATTTATTCTGTATTTATGTTTAGTCTGGTTCAACGTCCCCACCCATAGCCTTAACCCCTTCAGTGCCCGCCCCTTTCCCCGCCCTGTGCCGGCGCTTTCATTAGCGGGCGGGGTTTATGACGAGCTGGTCTCGTCATGGGCACAGCGCAACCGCGGCCCATGACGAGACCAGCTCGTCATAGGCATTGAAGAGGTTAAAGATAGACGCAAAAAATAATTTACCTGTTTTTTAAAAATAATTATGTATATCAATTGTTTGATATTAAAAATTTGGCGGGAAAGCGTGGAAAATCTTCAGTGTGTTTTAGCTTAAAACATATAACGAATGTACAGAAAAATCTTCAATAGAAAATTAAAGGCCACAATCTTCTACAGGTACAGCCCCCCCAAGAATGACTGCTGCCTACATCTGAAGCATGGTAAGATCATCTCTGGACCCGCAATGCTGCAACCAGTGTACCTAAATCAGGCAACATGTCATGCATAAGTAGCCTTTGGGAGCGAAACCGCTCTAGAAAATAGAAGGTCTATCCCACACCCTTAGAAAAGATGCCCTTCTTCACAAGGTGCCTCTCATTTCCATCTAGCATCCAAAATTTGAAAACTAAATTCCTTATTATAATGTGAAATCAAACCACAGATACCTGTCGGTTGTTAAATGCCGTGCAATCTGTATCCAATGCAAGATGACTTACAAGGTAAATACTGTGTATTTCAAATGTTTTTGTCCTGGGTCTTTGTTGTGAAAGATATGTTTTCCCCCATTTGCCAATGCCATACCTCAGTGGCCAGCTGTGGGACTGCTTATGACATTTCTGTCCCTCCAAAGCCTGTAAAAGCAGTCCTCTTGCTCCTGACTCTGTCAAATCCTGGACGCGCCTTGTGACCTTGGCCACGTTTTGAAAAAGGTTCGGCATAAGAAGGTACAGATTTGTTTTTCATGACTACTCTTGACAGCTTGCCCACAGATGAGTGACAAAAGTAACCTTTAAATCAAATTAGGATATAGAGGAATTGGTTTTAGGTTTATTGTGTTTAACATAGACATTACAAAGAAAGAGAGGGCATATCATCAAGGAGGCGATATAAAATTATCGCCGCTTTTGCGTCCGTTTTTGGACGAAAAGCGGCGATAATTTTATTACCTAATCAGCAAGGTCACGCTATTGCGTGAATCCTTGCATTATCGCCTGTTTACTGAACGCCCAGCTTTGCATCTCTAATGAGATGCAAAGTGGGAGTTCCTGCCCTGACATAACTGGAGAAATGTCGCTAAGCGACATTTCTCCAATTATCAATGGGCACGCTAACTTGCAGAGCGACAAGCAAAGTAGCGATAACCTCTGTTATCGCTACTTTCCTTACTCCTGCTTCAAGACTGACTTAGCCATGATATCCTATGAAAGGTGGATATCATGGCTAAGTATGCCTTGCCCTATCATCAAGCTATCGCCAAACTTTGTGAGATTATCGCTGGATTTCCAGCGATAATCTCACATTTGGCAGTTAGCGCTTGGAATTTTATCGCTTTTGAGATAAGCGTTGCTAATAGCACGCTATCTCAGCGATAAAATTCTACGTTACCCGGCGATAATTATCCTTGCGCTAAGTGCGCTTAGTGATAATTATCGCCGGTCTTTGATGATATGCACTGAGATACTTTAGTATATTTATTTCCATTACTGTTTTGTTTTGTTTTTTTACTTTAAAGTGCTTGTCAGGCATTTGTTATGCCACTAACTTGCTTCCACTGATGGGGTGGCTGTTTTAACTTGGTTTTTTTTCATGTGGAAGTATGTTTAATTGGTAACTGAAGTATGTTCAATTGGTAATTGATGGTTAAATACAAAAACCCCTCAATGTACTATGTAGGGTAACTGTGTTTCAGCCAGTGTTGTCTTAAGGATTTTTAGAGCCCCGGGCAACACATTTTTGGGGGCCCCATGTTCATCATTTTAATGCCAATTTTCTGCTAGTGGAACTCCATGTGGTGCCAAACAGACTTTCAGAAACGGAGTTCACACAAAACAGTGAAATATGTCTTTTCAGACCCCCATAAATATCTAAGATGGCACTGGGCAAAGAGATAGACACTTAGAGATAGAGGTGGACAGAGAGGCTGATATATGGAAATATACAGAAGTGAGTCAGATAAAAAAGAATGTTTACTTTCCCAGGAGGCCCCATGGAAGGTAGGGGGCCATGGGCAATTGCTCACTTTGCCCATGCCTTAAACTGTCTCTTGTTTCAGCGATTTAAAACCGCCTGGTTTAATAAAAACTGGGGAAACGATCCCTTGTAGAAGTGGACCGTTGCCCTCCACGCCCCCAAGGCTATTGGACCTCATTTAACAATTTTATGGCATGCATTGCTGAAGGCGTCTAGACTGTTAATTAGAATTTGGAGTTCTACATATTGCCTTATTTTGTATTTTGTAATGAGGTGTCATTTGACACTTTTAGAGTGAGTGAGGCATGCATTTTCTGATGGTGCCCTAGGTAGTTGCCTAGAATTACTGTAATTCCTGCTTAATTTTACATATTGGTTCCTTTGCAAATAGTTGTGTTTTCAACATCAGACACACCTGTACTAAATTCTGGATTGGAAGCTTTGTAAGATTCCAAGGGCCTCATTTACAAGCTTTTGACGCATGGCAGTGCAGTAACTCACTTTGTTGAGCTGCCCTCCATCACAAGGAAAATGCAGAAATGCACTGTATTTATGATATACGGTGCATTCCTGTCCTTTCCCACAGTGTTGGCGCTGTTTTGACTGCCTCGCGCCAATGCAGGCACCCAGTCCATGGTGTTGGAATGATTGTTTTTTTGTGCAAGAAGGCTCACCATCCTCCACAAAAACAATCAGTGGAGGCGTGTTCCTGCTATGTGTGCTGCAGGATGCAGCACACATAGAAAGAGGAAACAACGAGGAGAAATAAAGTTATTTCTTCTAGTTACGCCTCCCCTGGGGATGCATAGACTTTGACACATTCCCAGGTTTACAAGTCCTTGTAAATATGAGAATGCGTCAAGATTCATGGGAGTTGAGTGGGAACACCCACCGCAACGCCTATGGAACACCTCTTTGTCGCAGAATAAGGCAACGCAGAGTAAGGCAACGCCGCGACTTGAGCTGCTTTGCCTTACTCCATAACTATGACGCTATGAAAAGCCGTGCAAAGTGGCTATGCATGGCCTCGTATATATGGGTCTGCATTCTGTGCCGCCGGTGCGTCAAAAAAAGCGATGCAGAGGCAGGGCAATGGGCTTGTATCTAAGCCCCCTAAAATCTTGCACATTTCTGGGACAGCTTTCAAGATAGGAAGATGGAAGAGCAATCTCTGTTTCAATGCTGCTTGGGAGACAGAGACACTGTTGTGCAGTTAACACATTACCAAAAGAGTATGATCTAACGCTAGTCTCAACTTTGGGCCTGAGAGGCTGGACATGAGCAGATGTGAAACAAACTTCTTATGCATAAAATCCTGCTTTAAAAAAATCTCACTTTTATCTCCCTGATTTTAACTATATCAGGCACAGGGTTGCCATAGTCTGCATGTATTTGGACCTGCTCAAAGCTATATGAGGGCTGTGTTTGTTATTTCATATGTCTCCCATTCTTCCGTCCTTCCTTGGAGGACTTCCTCACTGCTAATTGCTGTGGATTCCTGAGGGTGACATCAAACGAACAGACACACTCGCAATCAGTGCTAGGACGACATCACAGATCAGCGTAGTTTCACCACACTGGAATTTATTTGTCTAATGAGTACTGCTCTTTCCTGAAAAGCAAAGTCCCTATAAATGCTTCCTTCAAGGAAAACTGCTTGACTGTATGTTTAACTTCAGTGCACATAAGTCCGAGGGTCTAGGCTCATTCCCACCACCTTGAGGTATGAAAACAATTCTTCTGATGTTTCGATTGAAGGAGTGTTTGCCAACTTTTAGACCCTAAAGCGAAACTTCATTTCTCTTCTTCCGGGGCCCTCTTCGACTCTCTAAGGAGGTTGCTGAGCCACCTACCATTGTAGTTCCAGTTAAACAGTCAGGTTGGCAGGACAATCGCTGTGCTGTTACACATATGTCCTTTTGCCCTCCACAACTACATGTTCACACGTCACCTCTTGAGGACCTATCTCCTTTGTTTGCATTGGGTGCGGTACCAGAATATCTTTGTCAGAATATCGTCTGGCATAAATATTATGCCCTAGATACCGCCAATTGGAATGAAGAATTAAAAATCTATGCTCAAAGGGACAATATTTTGGCAAACGATATTTAGGACACAATATTTTTGTCAGACGATATTTGTGTACAAAGTATTCTTACTCACAATTTTTGGACGTCTTCTGAAAAAATCCCAACCTGAAATGGTCTTGGGGGAAAGCATGCATCCATGCATCACTTTGAAGAATGTAATCAGGTTTCAGAAATTTGGGGAGTGTTCCAGTGCTAGATTTGAAGCAGCAGATTTACTAAGTTTTGGCGTAACACAGCTTTGCAGCTTAAGTTGCCCCACTGCTTTGCATCAAAAAATGAGAGAAAAGCATATTTGCTAGGATACAATAATGGTTTCCTCTCCCAGAGCTGGGCCACTTAGTCTACACTGAGCCAGCACATGTACCTGTGCCCCATAGTGCAAAGGTGTGTCCTTTCTGTTAAGTATAGAGGTTGACCCTTCAAGGACAAAAATATGCTCTAATACCCTTTCTGCCTTTTACGTGTGCTATACAGTGCAGCACACATGCAACGTTAGAAAAACGTGGAGACTTTTAATAGTTGCTTCAGTATTACACCTGCCTCAAGGAGGAATGTTTAGTGAAACTCCATGACTACGAATGTTAGTAGATGGGGGATTTGTGTTAAAACTCAAGGTGGTTGCATGGAAACGCCCATAAATTACCTGTGGCATGACCCCTTGCAGCAGAGTAGAGCAAATCGCTACCTATGAGCTGCTTTGCAACTTTCCAACAAAAATCAAGAGTTGCTTAGAAAGCAAATCTTACCACAACATTTTGAGCTGGGTTAGAGTATTTTTTTACCGACTCCTAAAATGCATTTATAAATGGATAACGCATCTCAGTTTGGAAGAGGTGGGTGGTAGGTGTCCCTTCCGAATAGCTATTACTATCTAAAATATATTAGGAAGAGTAGAGAGTGGTCAACAGAACTACTTCCAACTCTCAGTGAAACTTAAAAAAAAAAAGGAAAACAGGCTGCCTTTTAAAAAGCTTTCTTTATTTAAACACAATCACAGGCATGTGTCTGCTGACTCTTGCAGGCCACCATCCCTGTGACTGTGGCCAATCAGAATAAGTTGCAATTTGCGATATACTTGATGAATGTTAATAACATAGTTTGGATTGAAATCCACTTCTGTTTGGAATTTTGTGACCCGACCTATTGGTACACATGTTGTTTCATAAAATGTAACACTAGTCGCAAAATACCGGCGTTTGTGATTTATGTGATAGTGCATCTGGCCCAAGCTGATTTGTGGACTGCATAGTGCATCTGGCCCAAGCTGATTTGTGGACTATAGGGAATGCTGTGACCTGGGGTCCATTGTGAGCGAAAGGACAACAAGGGTGCCACAGGGCTCAATGATCAGTTCTGTGGTGTGCAGTGCACCCGTGATGAGATTGCAGGGATTCTACTAGGTCGGACATGGTTCCACTAAAATAGTTCAAAGTAATTAGTGTTGATTGAACTTAATATGAACCAGATGATTAAAACCCAATACCATACTTGCTGGCTAGATGGGATGGGGTGTGTTGGGAGTGTTTCCTTAGTAATGGAACAGACAAATGTATTGAGATGGTTAAGGTCTGTTCTGTTGTGTGACAGACCAAGTCAGATTCAGCGTGAAGGGTAATTTGTATCCTGAAATGGCTCAGGGTGAGAGAGAATACTTCTCCAAGCATACAGATGCTCCTTCCCAGAACTTGTCCTTCCTAAAAATCAAAGAATCAGGCAATATTATATTATAGGGTGAAACCTACAGTGGTGTCTCTAGTAGTGAATCTTAGGGGAGCACACATTGGGTGAGAGATAACAACGTATTAGGCCCCCTGCAAAGGCCATATTGCTTAAAATGGGAAAATATGACTTTGTGTGTATGTTTAAATATATATGTAGATATATACACACATGCACGCAAATGCATAATTATACATTTTAAGCAACTACCACTACTTTGCAATGAACAGTAGTTTGGCAAATTAATGTGTGTGGCAAGGTGCAGTGTCTGTCCCCTCCTGCCACATTAGTAGTTGCAGTGGGCCCCTCTGGTCAAACGGAGCTGAGGAGTGGGCACCACTGAACCTGGTGCTTAATGTGAGCTGTGGCTTCCGGTGCTGAGCACTTTCTCTTATGCCAACATCATGGCGCTGGTTGTCTAATTTTAAGGTGAGCACAACAAAATGCGTTTAATCAATCACTATACATTAAAAATGAATAATACGACTGATTTTAAGTCTATAGTGTCCTTCCAGAAGTCAAAACCTTTTTCAGACAACTGGGCAATAAAGGATGCAGAATATAAAAAAAAATTGAATAATACCTGCCAACACGCCACTCTTAAACCTTTGAGTGGCCAGGAATAGTCTGAATTGTCCCACTTGTGGGAGTGTAGTGGTTAGTAGTTGTGTTTGTACTGTCATTGGCGGCGCTGGCAGGGGCAAGGGGTGGTACAACCCACAGCGGCCTCCTGAGAAGGGCCCTGGCACTTACTTTTTTTACACTTGCACTGTTTAGACCCTCCCCCCCCCCCCTCCCTCCTTCAAAAGACGACATTACAACCATAACTTCACTAGGCCCATGTAAAAGGGGAGAACTTCACTGCTAACTCCTCCAGCCCCCCCCCCCCCCCTCCACCTGAGCAGGTTCAGGCACTGCTTGAAAGAGGTGCCTGCAGATGACGCCCCTTGACAACCACCTGAGAAACAAAGATGATAACGGGTGTATCCAGGATTAACATTCTTACAGTAGAATAACCACCGCCCACTCTCCCCCGCCCGCCCCCAAAAATGCTCTCCTGTCTCATTTTGAGAGCAAACAAAAGCATGGCGCCCGTTAGGACTTTATTGCCTGGGGTGAAACGAGTGACGATCGTGGCGGCGCCTCCCTTGTCGCCTGCCGCTCCTGCGCCGCCACCTTCACTGAAGAGAACCACTGATTACCGTCACGGAAGATTGTAGGCTTCGGTGTGAGGACTGGGAAGGCGAGGGGCGCAGCGGCATAATTAGGGGCCCAGCAGCAAATTCCAGGGTCAGCTAGTAAGTTGCTTTACCGCCTGCCCTGTGTGTCTCATATTTTAAAGGGGCGGCGTCGACAAACAGCCTGGTATTTAGGTTGTATAGCCATTAACATAGCCGGGCGCTCACTAATGAACTAAGGTATATAGCGCTTACCGCCTCGACGAACCGCTGAAGCGCTTAAGTACACAGAACAAGACTTACCGCCCTCTTAAAATACACGAATCAAAGTTATTAGTTGTAGTCGAAGTGCTTCGAGTTGTGTGAATTAATAATAATAATAGTGTTAGAATAAACCTGTTCTAAACTTTTAACCTTAAACACGAGAGGGGGAGATGTGGCCCAGTCGCTCCAGCTACACACTGCCAGGCCCCGAGAAGGCCGGTGCTTTGACCTGTCTTTTCTGAACAGCTGGAACCCGTGCCTCTTCCGATGGATGAGCCACGGCAGGCTGAAGGTGGCGCGCGTGACATCGAGCCACTTGGCAGCTATGAACGTGCATCAGGAATACTGTTTAGTATCCCCGCGGTTACAGCTCACCAAAGAGGCATCCTAGGCGCCGTCCGTCTTTTGTAAAGAATGTTTCTCACTCGCGTTCACTTGTTTGGCTAATGGGCGGATTCGCGTGTGGCTTTTCAGTAATGTTGAAGCCATAGCGACCCCTGTTGGAAAAGATTGGAATTGCGAGAATCTGCACACCTGCAATACTCCTTCCATGCTTACTTGGCCGTCCACCTCTTGACTAGTTGACAACTAAACAAGAAAAACACAAAATCTGCACCACATGCTTTTGTTATAAGATGCAATTGCGTAGGAAAACATGTAGATTTCCAATTTGGCAGGGGCATACCTGTGTAAGTAAATAAAGTCAGTTAAAGAAGGGTCACCTTGGAAGGCAAACCTTGCTCTTGCAAGAGAGCAGAAGATAGGCTCTTATGAAGACTGATAGGGCCTGATTCACAAACTGCACTTTTGAGTAAGTGTACTACATTTTGGTATTCCCAAACTGCACTTTTTAAGTCACTTACACTTATGTAGTGACATACTCTTTTATAGTAAATCCAGCAATATACATAGCCAAACACTGGACCTGCAACACCATCCCATAATAAAATACTATTTAAAATATGTAAAAAAATACAAAATGATGTAATAAATCAAATTATTTAATTTAATATAGAATAATTTCCCACGGTTACTGTTGCACGCATTACTATTGCTCGGTGCATTCTGCACACTGGATGTGCCTGCAGTCTGAACCCCTTTAATAACTCACTGACAGACGCTGTGAGACAGTTGCACCACCTTGTACCTCAGATCCAGAGCTCTCCATCCTGCCCTTTCATGGACACCCACCCACAACCTGAACTCACTCAGACACCTGGAGGTTTCTCCGTTCAAACTATGCACTATAGAAGAGTCACACGGTGCTTGAAAAAAAACTGCAGAAATAAGACATCTTGAAAAAAGCAAATACTCGTAGGGAATGCAATATGGAGTAAAGCATGTGAAATGTAAACCAGGATTGCATTGCTGGCATGGAATACCTTAAATTGTTGAGAAATGATCAGTGTTTTTGCCAGCACAGTAACAGATGTGAGTATAAAGGACAGTAGGGACCCATCTCAAAGTTGTTTTTGAATTACTAGGTGTGTGAGCCCCAGCAGGACCCACTCCACTGAAAGCCCCGCAAGATGTAGAGCAGTTTTGCTCATATTCTCTACATGTGCATTGGACCGCAATTGTAGCAAAGACCTACCAGGATACCTAATGCAGCAAACACGTTCTTTACACTCCTTTCAATCTGTCCTCACTAACTGCCTGGATTGCACATCTCAGGGGCGATGGTGAATTGCCTTCTTTTGTTTTTGAGAGCCCCCCACCCAGTGAAACTCTACATGAATAACAGATTAAGTTTAGGGCTAGCTGTACTACAGGTTCACAGTATAACATTCACATGTAGCTATTACTCTGAAAACGGTGAATATTGTATTTATATATTAATACTGTTTCTGTATATTGTTTTGAATGCTTAGCGACTATCTGCAAATAGCATGTACATCCCCAGACACACGTTATGGGGTTGGTTAAGCTTTAAAATATCAAACATACCCAAGGGGATTGGAGGAAGTATAATCACGGGCAATCTCTATGGGGAGCACCCCAGCCCACTGTTCTTCTGCTCACCATGCCACCTCAGTTTGGACCCAGCCATATGCAAATCAGTCTAGACCCTTCCTCCAACAGGAACATTTTTACCAGGCCAGGTCCTCCATGAACTGGAACACAAGCAAGCCAGGACCAGTTTCTCCCTGATTGATACTCTTCGGTCGAGTGGCACGGTGAGCAAGAGACCCACGTCTGGGCATACCCTTGGCCACTTAGGGCGATACAGCAAACACACAAAAGGTGATGGGAGGATGCTTGCAATAAGTCCAATCACTGACAATCACTCGGGGTATCATCCCAGCCCAGCGTTCTTTTGCCCAACATGCCATATTAGTTTGGACCCAGCCATATGCAAATCAGTCTTGACCCTGCTTTAAAATATTGCATCAATCAGTGAATACATAATTATGTCTAAGCAGAAGGATACATTTTCCATTTTTATTGAGGTGCATGTTTAGATATTTGCTATTGCTTATTTGCACTTATAGAATGCTTGCATCATACAAACGGGTAAAATTCCTCTAAAGACAAGTTCTCCCCGCTGTCAGACCCCCTGATCAGCTTACAGACACAAAGCCAATATGCAGGTGGAGGCACCTGTGATAGGTGTGGCCCATGCATGTCACATGTGTATGTTATGCCACTGACTTGTATTGTGGGGGGGGTGGTATCCTGAGAGGATGGGACGGGTTAACCCCTTCCCTGCTCATGACGGAACTACTCCGTCATGAGCCACGGGTGAGCTGTGCTCATGACGGAGTGGTTCCGTCATGCTGCGGCCGTTGGCGGCCACTCCGCCCACGCGGCGCTAATTCCCCGCCTGTGTGGGCGATTAGCGCAGTGGGCGGAGACGTGACGGAACCACTCCGTCATGAGCACAGCTCACCCGTGGCTCGTGACGGAGTGGTTCCGTCACGAGCACAGCGCCACCGCACCTGCCCCCAAACCCCCCCAGCGCCGCAGCAGAATTCCTGCCGCGGCGAAGGGGTTAATTGCTGTATTATGCAGTGGCTCATTTTAAAATAACTTTGTTGCGTTAAAACAGCAGCATGTTTAACAAAGAAAGATAATTGGTTTCAAAGTATCGTTTTGTAAACTGAAGAGACGTTTTTTAAACCAGCGCAAACCAAAATAACCGATCTGAAGTGGGTGTATCGTACACGCTGATGTCTTCTGTTATGAGAAAATACTGAAGTACAAATGCAGCAAAGTAATCTTGAGCCATAGCAACCTGTACAAATATCAAAAGCAATTGCTTATTTGGAAAAAAAACTATTTCTTTATGAATGAAATACACAAAGAATATGAGTGTGAGATTGCTAGCCAGTTCTTGAGTTCCCTAAACCTATCTTGTTTTAAAATTAATACAAAAATTATATAAAAATGCTCAATATTGCCCATAAATAAAAATGCCACGAAACACGGAAATAGTTCTTTCACACATGCATGATCTCTGATACCATTCAGTTAAGGATGCTGGACCAGGCTTTGAATAAAGAGTCATAGAGATTGCCACATGCCAGGGGGTGAAGAGCAATGGGATGAAATTTAATTCTGCCGACTTACCCATTCACACGTCCAAGGTCACTAAAAATAGGTACCTCTATCTTGGGTTATAGCCACGCTTGTCATATACAATTGCTGCGAAGCCACAAAAAAGTCACTACTACAGTCTTCCATGGGAGTTCAAGCAGACCATGGTGTTTTTGAAGGATTAAGAAAGAAAGAGTATGCTGTTCCTCCTGGTCAGGGGAGGTTGTGTGAAGTGTACACTCTACCCCAGGGTGAAGACAAAGTGAAAAATGATATCTAGACGGCCTGAGGACTCAATGCACGTGGTGGGTGGGGGACCCACAGGGGTGGAACTAAAACCCTCACACACCCAGCAAGCTAGGTGTCATGCTTCATCATCTGGGTTTTGCTCCTCGTCGGGTCGGCACTGCAATTCCCAACGGGCACCCAAAGAAGGGGCTCTTTGTCGGAGATCTTTTGTTCCTTGCCGAAAGTTGAGTGCAAGTGAGGGCCAGGTAGGTGTAGATGTTGGTGAGTGTATATAAAACAGGGTTGGTTAGTCTGAATAACGAGTTTATTGGGTCAGTAAACCACCCTATTTAAAAACGATATGAGTGGCGGTAGTCTGGACACAGTGGGTCAAAGACTCGCTCCGCTCAACTCAGATGGTCAACATGTTTCTCGCCTAATGGTCAGGAGGATCCAACGGCAATTCATCAGGACCAATGTGGTGTAAACTATCTACAAATGTGAGGGTGTATGACAGGATATCACATTTATGTGTATGTGCCTAGTCAAATCTGCCCTATGAAAGTGTGGAAAAATCTAACACTTCCGCAAAGGAGTGGCCTAAAGATTGAGCTAGTACCGCTCCAGTCGGTGCGTGGCGAGCCTCTTGGGATGGCGTAGTAGCCTGGATTCTGTTGCCCAAGAGTGGTTTATGAACCTACCCCGCTCCGCCGAAACCGGGAAGGATGTTTTTGAAGGATGCCTGAAAGGCTAATAAGACAATGAGCCAAGACCATGTAAATGACAGAGGTGTTTTTTGTTAGATCCTGCTATGAGCCATCCATGGGTTCTTGTATTCTACATAGGTATTCTTCCCGAATGGAATCGAGGAACAGTACTGAAGCCATGGTGCTACAAAAAGTAGTATTTGAGCTTTGCCAAACCTGCATTAATCATGCACTTAGATTATGGCTCTGTGATATTTCGAGTGGGGGGGGGATAAAACTCTTCACCGCGGTTTATCAACATGCTTAATTCTTCAATTTGTTTTTATTAGGGATGGTTTCACAATTGTCATAGAAAGAATGGATTGTGATAATGTGAGCTGAACATTTGAAGTATTTGTACAGAATATCGACTAAATTCTTTAGTTACTAAAAGTATATATAAACCTAAGAACCAAGGTGTAATCCTATCACAAGTTTCATTGGTTGACATTACTTTCTTATTGGACGATTTTCTGAATTACACATCATTTACATCATTTATCAGATTTGTTTTTTTTTAAATTGCTGAAGTTCTGACTCAGGCATTTGGCTAGGTCTGATTTAGCATTGTTGTCTTTTTCTGAAAAAACTGAAAGTGTGTGCTAGACCTTTGCTCCCCGGGTTAGTCTATAGTTGCAGTAAATATAGTGAAACATGTTGTCTTTCAACAAAAAGAATCTGTTAGGCGGGTATTCTAAAAAACACTGCCATCAGGCAGTGTGTCGGCGATGAAGTGTCCAGATGTGAATATTTTGAAAAATTCATCACAGTGAAAGGAGACTTCATGATGGGTATGTGACTTTTGGCAGATGGTGGTGTCAGACAATTTCTTGCATATATAGCCAGTGCCCAGTCTGTGAACAGTATATGAACACTTTGAACCCCAACCACCCACAGCCACCCTCAAATGACTCCCTACCAATAACGACCACAACCTAACCACCATCAACATGTGGGACTCACACCCGAGTCCACCACCACCATCACCACCACCATCATGGGGTCCATACACTCAGGAGCCCCCAAAGATCCCTACCCCCATCACATGTTCAACAAGGGAATCAATGCCACCAGCAAGGAACTCACGACCATCATCAACACATCCAACAATGCCCCCAACTCCCCAGCCACCTGGAAGCATGCAGAGGTCAATCCACTCCTAAAAAACCTCAGCAGACCCGACAGAACTCAAAAACTATAGGCTGCTATCCCTACTCCCCTTACCAGCAAAAGTGCAAGAAAAAGCTATTGACATCCAACTAACCAACCACCTAGAAAGCAACAAACTCCTGGACCACTCGCCGTCAGGCTTCCATGCAAACAACAGGCCCTGATTACTGCCACTAATGATATCAGAGCTCTCATGGACAGAGGAGAAATCGCAGCACTGATCCTGCTTGACCTATCTGCAGCTTTCAACACCGTGTCCCACTGCTCCCTCCTATTTGGCCTCCACCAGATGGGAATCCAAGCAAAAGCCCTCAAGTGGAGGAATTCCTTCCTTACAGGAAGAACCCAAGGGATCCGCCCCCCTCCCCCCCTCTCCTCTGGCCTCAAAGACAATCTGCAGTGTCCCCCAAGGATAACTCTAAGCTCAACGCTCTTTAACACTTACATTGACCTCTAGCCGCCCAGGTCAAAGCACACGTGATGAACATTATTTCCAACACTGACAACACACAGCTCATCCTGTTGGCAGTGCAGACCCCACCACCACCAAAGCAAACTTCCACAGATGTATGACCGACTTCACCAGCTGGATGCAGAACAAGTGCTTTAAGTTCAACACCGACAAAATGGAGGTCATTATCTTCGGGAGCACCACCTCCCCCTGGAACGACACTTGGTGGCTAACTAAACTCGGCCCCCTCTCACACCCACACAACAAGCAAGAACCCCAGGCATTATCCTCAACAGTAAGCTCTCAATAAGAAAGCAGATAAACACCATATTCTCTGCATGCTTTCACATCCTCCGTAAGCTGAAGAACATTTTCAAGTGGCTCCACACGACACTAGATGCAGATATCCAGGCACTCATTACCAGCTGCCTGCACTACGGAAAAACCCTCTACGTAGGGATCACCACACAACGTCTGAACAGTCTCCAGTTCATACAGAACACAGCAGCAAGACTCACCCTTGACCTCCCAAGACAAGCCCACATGTCCCCCACCTCAGAGCGCTACACTGGCTCTCTGTACACAAACAGTGCCAGTACAAACTACTCACCCACGCCTACAAAGCCCTCCACAACTCGGACCCCACCTTGCTCAACCAGAGTTAACTTCCACCGACCCACTAGACAACTACGCCATGTCCCTCCACCTGGCCTACACCACCCGCATCCAAAAAAGCAGGAGCGGCGGGCACGCTTTCTCCCATGTGGCCACCAGACGCTGGAACAGACTCCCTCTGGAACTCTGATCAACACCCACCCTCCAAGGGTTTAGAAAGAAACTGAAAACCTAGCTGTTTACGTCCTCCACCCCCCAACCCACTCCCCCTCCCCACCCCCCTGTGCCTGGATACCCTCACGTGTGATTAGCAGAGCTTTACAAATCCTATTGTATTGTAACATCGGGCACCAAGAATGGGGGGGCTGTACTATAGGCATTATGGTTTTATTTAAAGGACAGTTAATGTGTTTGTCATCACCATGGACTTGCATAGTGTACACATGCCAGTACACATTTCATGGACAAGTATCTGGCTTTTGAAGGATTTTCTGAACATGAGGTTGTTGCCTGCTATAATTGAAGCAGTTTGATGGTTTTAGAGTTTAGCAAGTTGGTTCATTCACCTTTTCTATTCTTCAACACTGTTGGGATCTGGCAAGAAACACAAAGCGATCGAGGGGATGGTTGCCCACTGGAGATCACTCAGGACCATATTTCAGTCCATTGTTTTTCACCCACTGTGCCACTCTAATCCCAGTGATCTCCAGTGGGCAAGATTGAGTCAAGTATTCCTTCTATCACTTTGTGTTTCTTGCCAGATCCCCAGCATGGTAAACTGATGTGCACTACCCTGGCCCAAAATTGACTTTAAGAGGGATTCCCAAAGCATACTCTCAGCACACACAAGATGGGTGTCTTTGTCATTAGGACATTTACTCTGAGTAGTGGTGGCAGCATGGCATTTTTGAAATCGTAGTATGAGACAGGCCTTTTTACCTGTTCAAAGTGAGAGTGCAATGCATACATGCCCACGTGTGTAATAGTACAACTTACATGTCATGCCCAGACCTTGCTGTGATATCCCTGCATTTATATCATGTGGATGTGTGCGTATAGTGAATGGTAGCAGGACTCCATATTGTTTGTGAATGTATGAAATGCTGAAGCCAGTTGGATCCATTTTGGATTGCCCCTGTTTGACATTGCACATGATACAGCCTCCCCAGACTTTGGAGTGTATTGCCTGCACACCTGAGCTGAAAGTTGTAGCCCTTGACACTGAATGGTGAAGAAATAGAGACAGGGCTGCCTGGAGAATGTCTATGGTAACCTGCTTAGCAGGGGTTTTCTCATTAGTCCTTCCTGAGCACTGCCACTTGGCCGATGGTCGGGTAATGTGTTAAGTGCTGTGCATCCCCATGATCTGGAACTGGACAGTTGGGCCGTCCTTCAGTCAAATATTGGGTCGTTAGTTCTGCACACAGAAGGTCGATAGGCTGTAACCTCTGATCACTATCACTCATCTAACGATAAACTGGCATGTGAGGCACTGCGGCACTCTGACATTGCCAGATGGACTGGCTTGAAAGGGCCAGTATGTGGACTGGATTTTTTAGGCCTGTCAGGGACCACAGGAATAAAAGAACAAGCATTTGCAATGCAATCGGTCTCGCCTTTGGGACCTTATATGTATTTAGCTATGCAGCGCTTTAGCCTGGGTGCTGAAACATCTACTGCTCTATAACATGGAGGGAAAGTTAGCACCAAACTGCATGACATGGCAGGTATGGGAACACATAGAGAGAAATATTGCCTTTCAGCTGGAAATGGTACAGGCCAAAGCTCTGTTTTTAATATAAAATCAAGGCCTTCGGTGGTAATATGACAAAAAATACAAGGTTTGAAAAAAATACTATTGTCTACGGGTGCTCATGGGAGACAATTTCTATGGACTGGAATCTAGAGAATGCTAAAGTGATTCTGGTATTTTACTGACCTCTGCTGGTCGTTTTCCATCAGGAAAGCTAAATAGAGGCAATTGCCAGAATTTTTTAAAAAAGAAAGTCCCTCAGCAGAAAGCTATTCTGTTATTTTACTGACCTCTGGTGGTCGTTTTCTATCAAGACAGTTAAATAGAGGCAGTTGAACAGAAAAAAGTCCCTAAGCGGAAGCAGACAAGTCCTGGGGCTGCTCTCCAGAGCCCACAAAGTACATACACATATAAGTATATACTAAAGTATATACAAGAGGTCTCGAATGCTCGACCAAAAAAAAAGCTCAGACACTGGCTCTTTCACGCCAGAATGCCCGACAAGCCAGCCCAACACTTGTGGTGTTAATTCTTCTTAGTCTGTTGTTGAATAGTCTTTCCTTACGAAATGTAGTTTATAGGCTTGTAGGCCTACCTGCATTTAGTTTTGGAGAATTTACATCTAATTAAACTCACTTATCGGGCTATTAGCTCTACCCTTGAAAAGTACTGAGCTGCTTGTTCTGCCCACAGCCAGTCATTGGGCATCCCACCTGCAGTCAGTTGCTGAGACTTATCTGTCATCCACTAACAGATAGCAAGTCTTTAGCCAGTGCATGTTTCCAATCCCTTTTCATTTTGTAGGCTTTTTACCTGCCCTAGAGAAGAATATGGAACATGAGAACCGTGACAGTACACACCGATTTTGCAGACTCATGTTAGAACATAAACATTGGTGTCATCCCTGGCTTTCTGATTCGTCAGTCACTTTTCTATGAGATCCTGTTGTGTGTAAACATTAACCACACTGTGTAGAAATATTTCTGTCCACTTTTCTTGTCTGAACATGTTTTGCCTTCCTGCTCCTATACATATGCACATGGATACCCTGTGGTAGGCTGATTGCGTTTTGCTTTTAACCGAGCCTCCATGTGAATCCTAGTAATGCTCCTACTTGCATCCCTTTGGTATCTTCCCAACTATATCCTAGCGGTATGCTCCAGTTACATCCATACCGTATGCTCCAGCTATGTTTGCTGTGTGCACCAGTTAAATTGTTGTGGTTATGGTCCACTGTACCCTAGTGGTATGCTCCAGTTGCATTATCTGGTATGCTCCATCTGCATCCTAGTGGTTTGCTCCAAGCTGCACCCCCACTACACAATCACAGGGGGCCCCGCATTAACAACTATTTTTTTTATTGGATTTCGCCCTTTGGGATCACCCACTTAGGCTAGGCAGGCAGGATGTAGTCACCCTGCCCCTTTATGTGGTCTTTGTCGCTTTTTCTCAAAATGCAGGAAGCATGCCCCATGTCCAGTAATAGCAGCCATTTTCTCTTTTCTTTTTCCCTTATGGGCTGTCAATTCGGTCCTGCAGGTCTCTGGTCTTTGTTTTGAATCTGCAGACCCAAAACAGGTGGCAGTAGAAAAGGTTTCTGTCATATCCTCAGTATTACATTTACATGTAATCAGCCTATGTTCTCCTAGCTGCTCAGCCAGAGTGAGAGATGGTAACAGAATGTTGGTGTGACTGTGATGAATGGCATGCCTGGGTGGATGAGTGGTGACAGTTAGAGATGGGCTGAGCAGCTAGGCAGGCTTCTCCTGGTGGGGCTGGTACATGGCTAGTACTTGACCAGAGCTGACTGGACTAAGATTGATGCTACCTTGACATGGAACCAATAAAGAAGATTTGGATCATACTACATGGCTACCAGTGTCTCTATGTACAGGGTACAACATTATTTTGGCGACGAGCGGACCTAGACCCAAGCGTACTTAAGGATAGTACAGAAACCATGAGTCTACAAAGAAACTACGGTAACCAGAGACACAACAAGAATCTAAAGAAACTAAAAGAACCAAGAATGTATTTCCAGGCAAACCAGCGCCAGCCCTACCAGTGTCCTTGTCATTGGACAGCCCCACCCTACAACCACTACAGCCTGGAAATACTCAAATGGATTTGCCAAGGTACAGTGAGTTGGAGGTGTAGTTAAACTACGGCCACATGTTGGTGTTCCAGCCACATCGTTCTGCAAAGACCACAGTAATTTCAAAGAGAATCCATCTCTTAGGAATCTGAACTAACATGAGTACATCTCAGCGCCACACAGGACCGGTGTGGTTCTGCCAAGATTGGTGTCTAGGTGTCACATGGAAAGCAGTATTAAGGATTTACTTGTCTGCTGCTGTCTGGAGGTGAACAAGTATGGTGTGTTCCCACTGCGTGGAGTGGCTGCACAACGTGTATTATTTTCTCATAGCCCCGCTCTGCAAGTCTTGCTCGCCAAGCAATTGTGGACGCTTTCTGTGGTCATGTCATGCTGTTTGCGGCAAGTGCCGTACATCAAGGTGAGACGAATGCTGTTTTTGAGGTGCTTTAACGTGTAAATTGTCATGTCTACTTAATGGGCACGCTTCTATGATACATTGAACATACTTGTTTTGTGGTTTTCACTGAGTTTCTATTGCATACATCGGTGGTGATATTGACCGTTTAACCACAACAGAGCATTTTTTTAAATTGAACGTGCGAGCACGCCTACCTTCATAGGTGTCGCGCGTTCACTCTTCAGTGACATCCTCTCTTCATGTTATCGGAGCCTTCAGCAGTGACGTTTCTGACCTTCAGCAGTGACGTTCATGTTATTCTGCTCTGTGATATACCTTCGGACGTTTTGGTGCACAGTTGTGCCATGAACCATTCGGCACGTCGTCAGAAAACGTGCCGCCATCTTGTGTTTGGGGGCTGCAGTCTATCTCCCATTGAAGTATTGCAGTCACGTAATCAGCTTAGTGCACTTTGCCAACTATGTTTTTTTCTCGCTTTTTTTGCTAAAAGATAAAGTTTTATCAAGCAGAGCATTGTTTATCTAAAGCAGATGGAGTCCGGTCTCAACGCGGCAATATGGTAGCCGGCGGATCTTCTGTTCTGTCTGTCGTCGAGTGTCAGGCTTTCCAGTAAACAGCACCCTGTGGTCACCGGAGTCTCGCTGTTTATGTTGATGCTGCTGTGAGTGCCAGTTGGGACACCTTGTCGACAACGGTGATTCCTTGGTTATGCTAGTGCGTAGCTGATGTACCAGCTGGGACCCTCTCTGAGCGTTGTCATGGTCTCGTTATTTGGAGGTAAGGAATGGGTTAATTAACAAGACGGTGGACGGTTTCCTCTATTTTGTTTTTTGACATGGACAAGCTATCTGGAGGAGTGGTACAAGAAGATCTACAAGACTGTGGTCATTTTTACAGACTGTTTTTTTTATTAACTCCGTTGGGATTCTTGCTTCACGTTGTATTACATGTTTATTGGTCTCAACATTTAGTGTACTCATTTATCAATTGCCTCTTATTGTTTATCTTGAGGAACTTATGATTTTTATTCTATAGGCTAACTGTGAACTTTAGAGGTGACATGATTAAGTACTTTTTACATGTGCCCACTATTATTTAACACATTTTACTTGGGGTGTTCTGTACTTGTGTGTGTGGGCCCAGTGTTCTTCAACTCGGGTGAGAGGTCGCTCACCGGCGTGGGACACAGTTCACTAGTGTTCAACAGTTAATGTAATTGTGTTAGTATTATCTATACAACATATTTGTATGTAGTGATCCCACAGTCTTTGTTTATTTACGTATGAGACATCCTAGTCTCCTAGTGGGTGGACATCACAGTTGATCCCTTACATGAGGGATAGGTTTTGGCCATAGTACATCCTTACATGTGGGATGGGTTTGGGTAATAGTCCCATCACAGTTGATCCCTTGTCAGGGATTGGGTTGGGTTTGAGTCCCAGTTAGTGACCTTTATATGAGGTTTGGGTCATGGGTTAGTTCCCATACATAATCGCTATTTAGTATAACCCTTACACAGGGGGGTTAGGATATGGGTTTAGACCCCATTTACATGTTACGCGCAGTACTAAGGTACTACCCTACATAGGGTGTGTGTTATGGGTGCTATCCCCTTACACGGTTTCCATGGGTCGCTGTCCCATATCTTGTTAGTTCCTTTGCAGCTGGGATTGGTGTCGCAGGGTGTTTTACCCTTTGCGTCACTCCACTTAGCTTCACTGGTGTTGTGGGGTGTTTTAGCCTTTGCCTTACAGTACTTAATATAACAGTTTATGTTACAAAGTAGTAGAGTTGGAACTTGAATCTCTACAAGCTTACGCTTTGTACTGTTTTGATAATTTTCATGGGGGTGGATGGAGGATATTGATGCTCATATTTTTGATGTCGTATTTTACCCATCTTTTCTTGATTTGTACTGTTCACTCTCTCGTGATGTTTTGCTTTATGTTGCATCCCTTAGTTCCGAACATTACCGCTTTCTTGTGCTTAGTTCTCTCCTTTAGTATTGTTATTTTTGTTTTTATTTAAAGGAAAGGGATAATGTTATATCCTCAGAATTACATTTACATGTAATCAGCCTAGGTCCTCCTAGCTGCTCAGCCTGAGTGAGAGAGGGTAACGGAATGTTGGTGTGCCTGTGATGCGTGGAATGCCTGGGTGCGTGAGTGGATGAGTGGTGACAGTTAGAGATGTGCTGAGCAGCTAGGCAGGCTTCTCCTGGTGGGGCTGGTACATGGCTGGTACTTGACCAGAGCTGGCTGGACTAAGATTGATGCTATTTTGACATGGAACCAATAAAGAAGACTTGGATAATACTACATGGCTACCAGTCTCTCTATGTACAGGGTACAACCGTTTCTTCATCCCATATGATTTAAAAAATATATATATATTTAGTCTGAAGACTATCCTAGAGCTCAAGGACTTTATGCTAACAGTCTTCATAGCTCTAACCATTTAAACCCTGTCAAGCCCACACTAATACATTTTTTAAACTGTAGTTTAGCAAAAACCACTGGATAGATTCCCACCAAACCAAGAAAAGACACTTCCTTGAGTGAAGTCCAACTTAGATGCCAAGTTTGGTGTAATTCCTTTCGGTATTGTTTTTTTCTGAATTGGATAGCAAAAATTTGTATGGGAATGAACATGTGGAAAGTCAATTCAATTGCAAGTCTTTATTTCGATTTACATCATAAAAGACAACAGAAAATTTTATAGACAATTTAAAAAAAAAGAGGGGTACAGAAAACAAGGGAGGGGACCAAAATCTCAACGTAGACAGCCAGTGTGACATACATAGCAGCGACAATTATAAATAAATAAGTAAATATCTCATTTGTTAAAAACCCATAAAAATGTTAAAATTTACCAAGTTTATCCAATGAGTCGTAATTTGTGAGCACGAATAATCCAAGTCCAGTGGAGGAATTTTGCAACAGCAATGGTCACAGGTTGAGATGTATTTGTTTTAAGGCACCGCAGAGCCTCAACACCTGACCGAAAACCCATTAGAAGACAGATTGGTTTAAACCAGACCCGTCTTGGAATTTTGTACTCCGGACAGACAAATAAAATATGCACAATGTTTTCCAGTTGTGCTAGACAGAAAGGACAGTCAGGGTTAAGGCCTTTTCGCCATTTGGCGACAAAAAACTTTACTGGAAGAGTGCCCACCCTGAATTGATGGTATCGTTTTCTGTCCTCCACAACTGTAATACAGTCCCAGTAATTTTCAAACAAGGGCCTGTCCTTAAGTGCCAAGAAGTCCGAGGTTAGAGACGGACTGAGGCTTGAACCAAATCTTCTTTCTGAAACCACCGGCCAGTATAACTCTTTTAGAATTTTTCTTGGGGTCTTGGGGGAAAAATATGTAAAGTGGGCTCCTCCCAGTGACTTGCTAGGCCCATAGCGGAGTAAAGTAACCTTACCTCCCTCATCCATGGAATCGTTTGTGCCTTATCGGTCCCCCTGACGTCCAGAAAAGCCCGGGCATATTCGGAGAGTTCAGGAGTTACCCATAGCCGCCTCCAATAAGCCACTGGTCTATAGCGTGCTATGTCCTCAAGGCGCAAAACTCCCAGATCGTAATACAGGGGAATTAATGGAGTTGATATCGGAAGGCCGGTAATTACACGCAAAAACTTATTCTGAGCCCTAGACAACTGGGTAAGATTGGAATAGTCACTTTTTAAACCATCTCTTCCACCCCCAGTGTTTAATTTGTGCCGGTGGTTTCCGGTGCTGTGTGCTGTTGTTGACAAGTGCCGGTGCACGGATTAGAGTCTGCCACACGGTGGCTCTGTTTATCCAATTTAGAGATGAGCACAAAAGTTGTTTATTAATTAGATATACATAAAAAAATCACTACCTCTTGATGTCCAAGCCATTCCTATAGCTCTGGGGCCCTGGCATAGTCTGAATTCTCACACTTGTAGGAGTGTGGTGGTTATTATATGTGTTGTTACTGTCATCGGCAGCGCTGGCAGGGGCAATGGAAGGTGCAAGCTGAAGTGGCCTCCTGACGAGGGCCCTAGCACTTATTGTTTTACAAATTAGGCACTGCCCTCACCCATTTCACAGATCTGCTCGAAACTTGGCATGCTGAACCCGAATTGGGTAATATTTTACTTAATGGAAAGTTTCATGCAAATTTGTTGAATGGCGCCAAAATTATTAGGGCCACAAAAATGTGCAAGCAAGCCTGGCTGAAGACGGCTGAAATGCCAAAAACCGGTCCTAGGAAGCTTGTTTCCGGTCCAGGGAAGACATGGCTTGGCAGTTCGGGCTGGACTGTTCCCATGAGGCACAGGGTCAGACTGATTTGCATATGTCTGAACTGGGGTGGCAGAGTGGGCTAAAGAACGGTGATGGATTAAACCCAGATCAGTTGACTGGGGATGAGTGCTTGCAATGTTTAACACTCCGTCCATCATTCCCTTTCTTTTTACTTTGTTCGCCATAAGTTGGCAGGGTATGCTCAGATGTGAGTCCCTTGCTCACTTTGCCACTGGATTCAAGCAAGCCAGGCTGAAGACGGCTGAAATGCCAGAAGCCGTTCCTAGGAAGCTTGTTTCCGGTCCAGGGAAGACACGGCTTGGCAGTTCGGGCTGGACTGTTCCCATGAGGCACAGGGTCAGACTGATTTGCATATGGCCATGTCTGGACTGGGGTGGCATAGTGGGCTAAAGAACGGTGATGGATTAAACCCAGATCAGTTGACTGGGTGTGAGTGCTTGCAATGTTCAACACTCCGTCCATCATTCCATTTGGTTGGTTTTGCTTTATTCGCCATAAGTTGGCAGGGTATGCTCAGACGTGAGTCCCTTGCTCACTTTGCCACTGGATTCAAGCAAGCCTGGCTGAAATGCCAGAAACCGGTCCTAGGAAGCTTGTTTCCGGTCCAGGGAAGACATGGCTTGGCAGTTTGGGCTGGACTCTTCCCATGAGGCACAGGGTCAGACTGATTTACATATGGCCATGTCTGAACTGGGGTGGCAGAGTGGGCTAAAGAACGGTGATGGATTAAACCCAGATCAGTTGACTGGGGGTGAGTGCTTGCAATGTTCAACACTCCGTCCATCATTTCCTTTGGTTTTGATACAGTATTTTTTAAACATGATAATTAAACCTCAATGTTCGGATACTCTGTCTTGAACGTATTCAATAGAAGACCTTTCATTGCAGCACAAGGGAAAAACAGTACCACAGGAATAACGAGGGAACTCTAGTGCTGTGGGCAGCAGCAAACCACTGCCAAGCAAGCCACTGCCTAGTACATGTACAATGCACCGCTGCCTTGCCTTTGAAGCCTAACCACAGCCAGCGAGCTGTAATTGCAGTCTCTGATTGTGCCGCCCTCACTTGTGAATCGGTCTCAGCCAGGGCATGCCCGGCTTGGCTAGACTTCAGGAAAAAGCCCCCCAGCCTAGCTTCAGATGTGGGCAGTCACCAGCCTCCTTCGCACATGCCTGTGGTTTCTTCAGTAGAAAACGGGGCTGACCTCATTTGTACCCGGAGGTTTGTCGCAGCCCCTTGCCTTTAAGGTGCCATCTCATCTGTCAGCAGCAAGAGATGCTCATGTTTACTTAGAAAAAGAGATACAAACACGGGAATGACGGAGCAGTCCCTGCCCGCGCATGAGAATTCTGTTGAAACACGCTGACAGTGCTGCTCTGTGGTGGTGAGAGGCTGTACAGCTGTCAGCAGGGCCAGTATCCACAGAGTGTGCACGGCATCCATGCATACAGCATGTATGCTCAGACAGTGTTTGCATGTAGATAGATATGCGATCCTAGCCAAATATTTATTCTAGCAATATTCCGAGAGCAAAGGCATTTGTTTTTAACTTAAGGCCAGTTGTGTTTGGATTTGTGTAACCTTGGCATTGAACTAGGATTGACTTAACTTATTTCTGGTACATTTTCTATGAACCATGGAAGCAAAAAACATATTGCTGTCATATTGTATTTTAACTGAATACACTTCAACGTGCATTGCAATGTATAGTACTTTTATAGGGGGAGCGAGAAAGAGAGAGAGAGAGAGAGAGAGAGCGCGTTTTTGTGTGTGCAGAGCTTTAAGTGGGCCGGGTCCTGTAGGTGCTCAGCACCAGCAGTTCTAAAAAGCAGGTGTTGAGGCGTGCCCCTTTCGGGCTCTCTTATTGCCCTCACCCTCCGAGTGAAAAAATCTTAACTTGGCAGCAGTACCACCCTTCGCTGCCTTTGATGTATCTTTAAAGGGACTCTTACATTTCTTTCAAAGTCTCATCATTTCAAAAATGAACCATTTGAACTACTTATACAAAGATACCATTGTTGTTGCTTATTTGTCTTATGCAACTAACAGCCATTGACAAAGCCAATACTCCTGGCTTGCTGTAGGTGTAATGTTACTTCTTGTATTATATGTCTGGATGCAAAGACAGAAAGAAGAGGCAAAATACCAGGCTGGCCGCACATAATGCTAAGCAGAGATTTCGAACTTACTTATTTTAAACCACGCCCTTTTTTATACTGGCCACGCCCCTTTGAGAGACTGCCCCCCGCCCACCAGTTTTTCCGTCCCACATTAAAGCCCAGGGTGTGAGTGAGTGTGTGTTGGTATTACATGTGTATATCCATACTGTGAGGGTGTAGTGGGGCCTGTCGTCTGCCCCAGGGCAGCAGAGCATCGGGGCAGGTACAAACAGACCCGATACCGCTAAATAATCCCTCCTCCCCATCCTTGGCCAAAATGAGCGATGGGTACAGACGCCCTTCCTGGCTCATGGGCAAGGTGGTGGGGGTGCTGCACGCTTTAATCATCTACAGGGGTGTGTCATTTCTCGTAGATAATTATTTAAAAAACGAATAATTAAACAGTTTTACGTATTATACTATGTTTGACACAAGGCGGAATGGACATAAAGAAATTGTGCCAAGTGTGTTGAACATTTGTGACAGCGTTTTCTGTGTCTTTTTAGGTCTCGCCTGAGACAGCGCTTTAGCGCTGCTCTGGCGAGACTTATAGTAAGCACTTTTGGAAGTGCAAACGAGTGCTTTCAGGCCGCCAACTACTGTGCATGTGTGCCGGGCGCGCGCACCATTTGGCAGCCTGAAAGCACTCTTAGTCTTTCACTTTCGCGGCCGCTCGGCCGCTTTGATGTTTTATCGCGATTGCGATCACTTTCAGTTTCGCGCCGCTTGTTCTGGTTTTTATTGCAGCTCGAACACAATGGACTTATCCACAGCTGGTGGAGCGAAAACATCATGTGACCCGTGGCCTTCCTGCAACATGCCCTTTCACGCTTCGCAAATGGCCATTAACTCAACACCAGCCACGTCCTACCATGGCAACCGCACTCCAGGCATGCTACGATACTCCCCATGCGTCTCCAGCGAAACCAAGCCCACACCTCTTAAAGCAGCTGCCCTGGCACAGAACCCCCCCCCCCCACACACACAACTCCCCCATGCCAGGAGCAGACGCGCTACAGCTGCTTTATTCCTTCATGGCGCAAACAAGGCCACAAGGCAAACTCTGTCATAACCGCCGCCCATGGCCCCCTGGCAACACAACACCAGCAGCACGCTTCAGCAATGCCCATCAACTTCACTTTAAACCCACAGCGCCTGCCTTCCCACCCGTGTACCCACAAAGCTCCATCCGCTCCGCTCCTCCCCTGCAAAACCATAAATGTTTTATTTACACTCGTCTTTCTGACAATTGACTGACATCTTGTCTTTAATCACACTGTACCCGCAAGCTATTTTATTTGTCCAGTGTTTATGAAGCTGCTGTAGCCTGCTGATAAACTCCCGCCTGGTTTGGACATGCTCTTGGGACACCAAGTCTACGGCGTCTCTGCACGTGACTACATTTCTTATCAGTCACACTGTTTACACGCTCCAGTCGGCTCTCTGATTGGGCCTCTATTAAAATCACGCTGCTTTCACGCCGACGTTACTGTCCCTCCTCCCCGCTGCAACAGCAGTGAGGCAGCACCATACGAGGGGGACTTCCGGGGACAGAGAGCCGTGCGTGTGCCCTCCTGTCTCGGTGTGCTTATTTTTAATCAATTAGCCGAATGATTTGCACGCGGGCCGCTTTTACTTTTGCGGTCCTCTGATTTCTGCCTGCCGTGTATTGCCACGAGGCAGGGACAGCCCATGGGCACACAGGGAGCGGCAGAGCTGCAGCAGCCAGGCCAGCTAAGCAGGCACGGAGCTCAGAGGTGCACACAGCCTGACTGATAAATAATTGCTAATTCCAACCACGACCTGCTTTTGGGGACCATATGACATGTAGGGGAAGGAAGACATGACTAGCCAGTCTGCATTATACATAATTTGTCTGCACCGTGCTTCCGTTTGTAAATTGTCATTTAACATTCGTGTTTGTGTTGCATATTTATTCTGTTTAGTAGTCAGATGCCCATCGGATAACTGCTTCCCAGACTAGCAAGAACATATTTGCAGTACCACACACTGCTGCACGCCACACACTGCTGCACGCCACACACTGCTGCACGCCTCACACTGCTGCACGCTTCACACTGCTGCATGCCGCACACTGCTGCACGCCGCTCACTGCTGCACGCCGCTCACTGCTGCACGCCACACACTGCTGCACGCCACACACTGCTGCACGCCGCACACTGCTGCACGCAGCACACTGCTGCACGCCGCACACTGCTGCACGCCACACACTGCTGCACGCCACACACTGCTGCACGCCACACACTGCTGCACGCCACAAACTGCTGCATGCCACACACTGCTGCACGCCGCACAATGCTACACGAAACACTGCTGCACGCCACACACTGCTGCACGCCACACACTGCTGCACGCCACACACTGCTGCACACTGCTGCATTACTCACTGCTGCATGCTGCACGACACTGCTGCACGCAGCACACTGCTGCATGCCGCACACTGCTGCACGCTGCACACTGCTGCACGCCGCTGCACGCCACACAGTGCTGCATGCCTCACACTGCTACACGAAACACTGCTGCATGCCACACACTGCTGCACGCCGCACACTGCTGCACGCCATACACTGCTGCACGCCACACACTGCTGCACGCCGCACACTGCTGCACGCCGCACACTGCAGCACACCTCACACTGCTGCACGCCACACACTGCTGCACGCCGCACACTGCTGCACGCCACACACTGCTGCACGCCGCACACTGCTGCACTCCACACACTGCTTTTATGCGAGTTTATGCTACTGACATTGTAAATGACAATGCCTTTTATTTGTTTTAAAACCAAAGCATAAATAAAAGGCATTGTAATTTTACAATGCCAATAGCTCAAACTCTTATAAATGCGAGACCTATTGCATTGCAAATGCTTGTTTAGCAATTGTTTTTCTTGGTTTTACACTGGTAATACTCAGAGGGGTGATTGTGCCTCATGGAACAATTGCTAAATTATTTGTGTTTTTATATTACTTTCCATGGGGCATGTCATGTCCCAGTGTACCAATTTTTATACATTTGCCCCATATGACCCTTACTAATTCAAAGGGACATTGATGTTTTTTTACTGACTGGGGGCATTTAGCCTCATTAATGGCTCGGTTCATCGCTGCACCTTGCAGTATAGATTAATTAATGCATGTGAACTTTAAGGGCCTTATTTAAAGTTCGATGAGATTTACTCCATCAGGGCAACAGAGCAAATTTACTCTCACACCCTGAGGAAGTGCCTGCCCGCTGAATTGAGAGATGTCCACCGGCCCAGCGGACACCTCATGCATCGGTAGGAATCGCCATCAAGGCGGTTCCTGTCAATGCGTTGAAAGTTTGATGGATGGCTCCATGATGGAGCAGCATGGCGAACATTAAATTTTAAAAATTAAATAGCATAATCATTTCAGTGCATGCTTTCTGGATCTATACTGTGTATACGGATATTTGTGAGAAAATGTCAATTGAAAGACATCTTAGTCAAATTGGAATTGCTGTTATGACCCAAAACCTCACTGATCTTGAATTTGAATGAAGAAGTTAAAGTAACATGCACCTACGCAGTTCTAACTCCCGGCATCAAAAACAACATTACGGATGGCATCAAAATTGCCATCACGGATGCATCCATTTCCTGTGTGTGCTACCGACAGAGTATTGGGAAGGCCAGTCTCCACACAGCAAAGCGCTTGTAAGTGGCCTTTATTAGCCATGATAGTAGGTCCTAACCCTGTAGGATAGACAGTGGTGAGTGAGGCGGTGACAGAGAAGACGACGTGTGTGTGTGTGTGTGTGTGTGTGTGTGTCTGTGTGCGCACTGGTGCACGTGCGCACACACATCTGTGTGTTTTTGGGATACTTATGTCGGAACTTTCTAGGAGGCTCATGAAGTTAGTTTGCAACTGAGATCTCAGACTTTCATTTGAAACCTGTCCAAAGTCAGCGTCCAACGAGCTTCAACCCAACCAGACCCAACACCAATCTTAGTGAGGGGCACAGCCAGTGGCGTAGCAAGGTCAGGTGGTACCCGGTCTTGTCACCCCCTCCCACACACACACACACACACACATTGAAATTATTAAAGAAAGTAGAAAAAATAAGATACTTACAGTTGCAAGTGTTATTTTTTTCTTTTAAAAACACATATTTTTGCCATTTTGTCACCCCCCTCAGTGGTGACACCCGGGGCCGCCCGCACCCAGCGCACCCCCCTTCCTACGCCGCTGGGCACAGCCCTGGGAATGGCCAGGTACCATCCAGTGTGAGACCAGTACTACGTCCTACTCCCAGTCAATGCTGATAGGGTGTCTGTCAAGTAGATGGCATATGCAGCCTGGGTGCATTACGTATTACAGAGTATTTAGCGTTATTCTGCTGAAACTGAGCTACAACTATGTGCAATAAAGGGTTTGTTCTGGTCTTGCAACTGGCCAGATTTTATGAAATATGGCCCAGAGTTCCTGCTATACTTCATAAGTAGTGACCCTTCGCACAATATCTGTCTTCAGCCTGATTCTGTGCAGTTGTGCTGAATAGATGCTCTTAGTTCACTTACTCCGACCCAGGCGTGTGGAGCAGGAATGCCACTCTTGGGGATCCTTAGCAGGACAAGTGCCCATCCTCCAGAGGTTTTACAGCAGTCAGACAGACCCTGGAAGGGCCATCGATGTGCTGGACACTTCGATTGAGAAAACGCACCCGACCCTGCCCCAGCTGCTGCTGTTCACGGGTGATTTCATCTGTATTTTTAGCAACATTTCCCACATTTTTGTGGCTCCTTTTGATCTCTGCAAGTTGCTGGGCCGCGTCCAGGATCCCATCCTGGCTGCCTGGACTGACTCTCACGACGTGACTCATTGTGTTATCTCTATTGTTATGTTATGTCAGTCGAGTCTTCCTTGCGAGGGCTCATAATCCGGCCGCAAAGCAGCCTCCAATATTTGGCGCAGGCTCTCTTCTCGTTTTTTTTTTTTTCAGCACCCGGAGGCTGATTTTCATTTCTCCCCCGTGCCAAGTGAGGCTGCAGTGCACTCTCGAATGACCTCATTCCGCAGTCGTTGTAAAAGTTTCTTTTTGTTGCCGCGCCAGCAACTGTCAGGCAACTGCGAAAACTTGGCAGCGTGCGCGAGCCCAGGGGAAGAAGCTGATAGGGGAGGGGGCGGCGGGAAACGGCGCTCACGCGGGCGGAAGGAGCCCGCGATAGGAACACATTTGATCTTTAAATAGCAATGTTACTGAAACACATTGAAACGCTTTGTTCGGCCACTGTTGTTGGTGTGTTATCCGAATCTCTGCAGCCTTAATAGCACCGAAAACGACGAAAATCTCTGGCCTGGCACTTATTAGGATACAAGGCGTAACTGTTAGGATAGAAACACAGGGTTAGATTTTCACCATTTTCCACATATTTGCAGTGCTTTAAATAGAATATGGAAGTGCAGGTACTCACTATTTAGAGTGCCTTCTGCTCCTGAAAAGTCAAAGGCAGATTGCATACGTAACAGTGTGAAACCACACGCAAGTAACACAAGCGGTGTTAGGACTTGCTGCCCTGAATTCCGCTACCCGCCTCTCCTCCTCCCCTGCCCAAGTAAATGCCCTTGTGCTCACAGGTATGCATTGTTCTGGCTTGGCAATTGAGTGTATGGCAGCAATACAGCATTAGAGGCAATTGAGAAGTATCTCATGATGCTAGAATATGTAGGGAATTGGGCAACCGGGGATGTCTAAAGTGCTGCACAGCTCACAGCCGTGAGGGTGCATGCCAGCTTGGGAGGAGACCTAGCCATGAATATATTGCTTAATTATAGCCAGGGGATTTAAGTGGGGAAAAAAAACTGGGAGTGCTCTAAAAGGGGTGGGGCAAACCTCTTAAAGGGGTGTGGCCTATCCAAGTAGGGGCGTGGTCTAAATCAAGATAACTAGCGTTGTGTTAGGGCTGGGGCAGGATCACGCAGACTAGTTCCTCTCTCTGCGCTTCACTTGTTGCTGGATTACACTGCAGCCTTGACGCTCAGTGTGAAAGGTCAGAGCAGGGTCGTGCTGGAGCAGTCTGCCTGTGGTCATCTCTCCCCTAATCATCTGACAATGTCAAGGCTGGTACCACGGTGACGTTGCTCCTGCGCTGCAAAAAGAGAAGGGAAATCCTGAGAGAAAATGGCTCTCTTTAAAGGATTTCCCTTTCTCCTACAATACGGCTCACCTGGCGGACGGGAAGAGAGGAAAAGATGAGAGGTGCTACATGCACATTTATTGACATGTGCATTACTGTAGGGGAAATCACTACAAGCAGGGCTTTAAGTGGGCCAGGTATGTCCGGGTCTGAGCACCGGCCGTTATTTTCAGTAGTGAGCGAAATGAGCATGCACACATCAATGTGCATGCTCTCACTGCAGTACAAGACAAAAAAGAAGAAAACGGACGCATTCCATGAAGTTGTCAAAGCAAAAGCAAAAAGTAGTTTCCTGATGTGAGTGGAAGGATAGAAGTCATCTAATCAAAAGGATGGCAAAGAACCTGTGTGCCAAAGGTAGGGACTGACTCAAGAACAGGATGTAAAGCCACTGTATAATGAACAAGCAAGAGAGTGACAAGGAAGACAACCAATGGTAAGCAATGGGCTAGTCTCAAGCCCACACTATTTGTATTGTCCACACCAGGTTTTCGACAACATACAACTAAAAACTGCCAGTAGGTTGAGACCGAAAAAAATAGGTGTCAACATAGATTTAATCAATCAATCAGTTATAGGTTCTGGCCATTCAAGAATCTCAAAACATCAACGAATGGCCTGTTTCATTGGAACAGGTACCAACCCTATGCAAACTCTTCCTGCACAGCTCAAGAAGGTTCCAATACAGCTCTTGCTTACTGGCGTGATGCTGAATATACAGGGCTCAATGTGCCTGCAGCACTAATGCTGTCAGCATCTTTGGCTGCTCCTAGAACTCGAGTTCGTTTCGATTTGGTGAGAAGAGAACATGACGGATGTTCACATATTGTAGGAAAGCAAAGGTCAGCACAGGAGGGGGCTTTTCTAAACGTGATGCAACTGGAGCGCAAATGACTGTGCCAGAAGTGCTTTGAATCCGTCCAGGTCACTGACAATGGATGAACAGTATACGGATTTTTGAATGTGGGTGCAGTCTGTTATTCCACCACTAGGGAAAGTTTCTCAGTCTAAAATGCAGCGTTGCTATGATCTTCAAATTGTTTGGTAAAATTAGCGCACTGCACTATGCTGATACAAGTACAGCGTGGAATCAGTAGCTCATAAAGAGATCACCAAACAGCAGCTCATAGCAACTCAAATAGCAATGCAGGGCTTTGTGAGGCCTGAAAATAGAACCTGATAGAGACCCGTTTCGAGGCCCCCTGAAAATAACTGCCGGTGCTCCGACCCGGACAGACCCGGCCCACTTAAAGCCCTGATTATAGCTGTGATGCAAACTGAAGTTCGAAATGATTGGCATCTTCATAATGTGGCGGCATCCACGCAGGAGCAATGAAAGCATCGTCACAGCCATTCAAATACCGACAACTAAACTGTTGACACAGTAAGTTACTTACTATAGGTAAATATAGGGTTACCACACTTTACTCCACACACATGTACCATGACTATATATATATAGATATATATATATATCTACACACACACACATATATATATATTGCGTATATATATATATATATATATATATATATATATATATATATATATATATATATATATATTCACTTAAAAAACCATAGGTTTCACACATGTTATAGTTAGCTGGACATTTCACTCGTAAAAAAACAATGAAATTCCCCCGTTATAGTTAGTGCAGGCGACTATAACTCACGCGACCGCAATCCTCTGCTGATGACGTCAGATATTACATCACTGTATTTAGACACTTATTTACCCATGTCTTCTTCCATTAATCTTTAGCTATACATATATTAAAAATATTTATTTTTCATAAAGACACATATGTCATCAGTGATGTAATATCTGACGTCATCAGCAGAGGATTGCGGTCGCGTGAGTTATAGTTGCCTGCACTAACTATAACGGGGGAATTTCATTGTTTTTTTACGAGTGAAATGTCCAGCTAACTATAACATGTGTGAAACCTATGGTTTTTTAAGTGAATTTGCAAGGTTTTTTAAATGCTAATTCGTAACTATAACGTGTGTGAAACCTATGGTTTTTTCAGTGAATTTGTACGTTTTTTTAAATGCTAAGTTATGTATTTATTAATTTATTTATTTTTCAGGTTTTTCACCATGCGCGCACCGTGCGCGCGCTGTGGGCGCTCGGTGCGCTTCGCGCACCGAGCACCCACGGTTCGCCGTGCACGCACCTCGCGATTTGTAAAAAAAATAAAAATTGTTTTTTTCGCCCTTGGGGGTCCTTCTGTGACCCCCTGACCAAGGCTACGGGGTCAGGAACTGTCCACTCTGCCCCCTTTTCACGTTCTCCACCTTTTTTTTTCACCCCCTCGGACTGCGAGAGACAAAATGGCGGCCGCCACTTCCTGGTTTCGACTGATTCGAATGTTTACCGACATCTAACAACCAATCAGAATTGCGCTCGCGCATGGCAGGGTCCGCGCACGGTGCGCGCGTATAGATATTGATATGCTTTTAAATGCTATTTTCTCAGGAAATACTGAACAGATTTACACCAGACCTGCAAAAGGCACTTCCTTGACCTTATGGCTACCTCTCTGCCAAATTTCACGTAATTCTGTTCAGCCGTTCGGGCTGTAGCTGCGACTAAAGGTCCTATGGAAAAATGCATGGGGAAAACGTGTTTTGGGACCCCCCCTTTTTCTCGGCCCCCGCTTGACAAATCACCCCGAGACTTTCAGGGTAGGAGCTGAACGGAGCGCCCCATTCGTTTTGAAAATTTCACGAGGATTCGTCAACCGGCGCCAAAGTTATTCAAAATAGAATTTTGAGATTTCCTATGGAAACTAGGTTGTAACTATAACTATCTACTGGCGACTGCCAGTAGATGATATATATATATATATATATATATATATATATATATATATATATATATATATATACATATATGTGTGTGTGTGTCACAAACCGCTCCATCCACAGGTAACCCCTCAATCATCATGCCCATCCGCAATAAGAAAATTAGAAAACGACTGGAAAACTGAAACTCTTAGGAACATTAAAGCCCCTTCTCACGCCTTGCAACCAGCAGAATAGTACTTAGTACATTTTGTAGCAAATGATGTCCAAAAAATACTTTTTGCTCAGAAAAATGGCTCGACAAGATGAAACATATTAAAGCCTGAACTCAAGAAACGTGAGGAGAGCTAAGCCCCTTATAACCCTTCCTCCTTTTTCCTGGGGCTTTGAAAATCCTTACACGACAGCTGGACTGCCTAGGAGTGATGTGGCGCAGCGGCCAGAGTGGGTGACTCTGGAGTGCGGGACGCACAGCTCGGTCTACGGCGCCAGCGGCAGCTCAGCTCAGCATCATGTGACTCTGAGCAATAGTTCACTTAATCTCTGCGACGACCCCTCAGCGCCTTGATACCTTTAAGGGGAATAAGTTCACACTTTACAAATGTGGAATTATTTATTATTAGGGATGTTTCTCTTTGTCCATGACAAGCTATGCTTCTGTTCTGAAGTGCCACAAGGGTGGTAGTACTTAATCACCCAAGCTGGTGAGTGCCCATGAATGTGACGCTAAAGTCTATGTATAACAGTGGTTACAGCAGAGGAACAGAATTTCAAAACCATTCTTCTCAAGAATGGTAGTAAAAGTTGAAGCAGAATCAGAGTAAAACTGGAGACTTGGTTGGTCAGCCCACTACAGCAAACAGGGATATAGACCGGTTGGTGGTTCAGTTGATCACTGCATGCTTACAATTTATAAGACTATATGGTACCCCGTCTCTCCACCTTACACCCAATTAATGCCAGAAGCCCTTCCAGATCACTATGGAATAGCAAAGGGCATGCATCTCTGATCCACTGATGTTCTTCTCTACCCTGCAACCTCCATTCCATCACAATATAAAAACAACCACAGAATGTATATACTTTCAATTTCTCCACTTTATTTCATATGGGTTATATACAGGGACACTGGAGATATGCGATTGTGCGGCCACTGCGTTTTTCGCACAGTTATAGATTTGCTGCATTTGCCACATAATCCAACATCTGCTGCATAATCTGCACAAATGGTTGAAATGTTACTAAAAATGCAGCAACATGTGTTGCTGCAGATTGGAATGCCCAATGCAAAGGTTCACTGGTCACCTTTCTGTTGCTAATTCTTGCATTGGGGTGTTAAACTGGTACTTATGAGGTGCAGCTAATACCCAGACACTGTAAAAAATACAAAATAATGCAAGTAATACTATCTCAAAATGTGTCTCATTATTATTATGCCGCATAATTTCCCTTTTTGTACTGCATAATTTACTGAACCCTGCCAAATATTGTGGGCCCCCCCTGCTTGATTATTTCAGTGGTTCTGGTTATATAGAATTGTTATACATACACAATAGACACATTTGCATGAGCTACCCCAGGTCTCTCCCACCCTGCTCTCATATTAATGAGACTGGTGTGGATTATCCTAAAAGGGAAAGTGATTTGTGGTAGCAAATTCAGCACATGATGGTGTTGCCATGCTTTGCAGGCACTGTGGGTCTTTTAGGTGCACCACGACCCTGTCCATGCATCTCTGAGACTCTCTTGACTTCCCGAGTACAGCATGAATTTCGACAACACTAGCCTCAATCCACTATCTCTGACAATAGGCGCTAGAGACTGTGGTGTATAAAAATTGGATACGAAAATTCCAATTGTGGGGTTCCATATAAAGAACGATGTAGGCGCACTACGTGTGCCGTATTTGCATTTGTGCCATATTTCCTGATTTGGCTATAGAAATCGGCCCTGAGAAAGTTGATACATGATGCAGCTTACGTGTGTGATGAACAACACAGTTGTGGTGCATGTTCATTGTCTCCTGCTGGTACTTGGTCGTCATCGTCCTAACAACATGGGAGGATCTGTCTTCCAAATAGGCATTTCGTAACTTAAAAAACTGCAAACTCATCCCCTTCCAATTCTAACTCCCCTGTTCCATCTTAGCCTTGCCAAGTGCCACGCATCTCGTGTTATAATAACTCAATCTGCTCATTTATCCACATTACCGTAGTTTCATCACAGAACTCCGCTGTTTGTTTTCCTGCACTACGTACTGTTGGCCGTCGCAACACGAAGCTCTTCGGATTGTCACGACTGGGGTGGATTCTGACTCCATTTGTCTAGGGGCGACATCGGTAGTTAAACATTACTACCTTCTGATTCCTTAAAATCATTTTTTGCCCAGATCTCTTTGGACGAACGTTTTTTTATAAATTAACGTGTGTATTCCAGCGAGTGTGATACTCTAACTGCAATCCCAAATCTATTTGTCGGGACCCTTCCGCTTACGTAACCACGTGGTACTCTTTTTGATATTTGTGAGGGAGTTACCAGATGCAACTAATACCAGTTGGATTATCATACTGATACCTTATAGGGACACTCACGTACTTCGGCCGGAATTTGACATTCAACTTACTACATCTGGGCTGGCCTTCTTGTTTCTGAAAGTGGGACCTGTCTGGTAGAGAAGTCTCTTGCCCTGACGAAGTTCCTATAAAAGGAACGAAACGCGTTGACTGTTGTCCTGTTGTTTTAACCCAAAGAAGAATAAAGATATCTGAGTAGAACAATATTGGCTGTTGTGACTCCATCCCTGGTGCTGCCTCCATACTTTTTCACAGAACTCCGCGGAGTTCAGCTCGTGAGCATGCTATAAGATTTCCAAAAGTTGAATTAGTCAAAAAGAATGTGTGACATCCTCTAGCTACACACGAAAAATTAGCAGACAAGCAGCCAGGATTTATTAGCTTGTGAGTGGCTCTGATGTATCGTACCTTGATTTAACGAGACTCCTTTGGCTGTCAGCCATTTATTGGAAAGTGCACATGCAGTCTGACCTCTGAGAGTCTCCTTCCTGCTGCAGGACCAACACAGTGGCAATGATCCTTGGAGAGTGAGACTATGCCTGAGTATTTCTGGCTGCAGTTCATCGTGGTGCTGAGTAAATACTGATGTGCTGTGTGAGTTGGGTTCCCAGTCAGCTGATATCAGGTTAGAACTGACCAGGATTGCTTCATAGCTACTGCAGAGACCACCAAAGCAGCGCTGGTAAGCAACACCCCGCTATAAATGACAAATTTTTAGTAAAAAACCATGGGCCTCATTTACAAGAAACTGACGCATTGCTGCGTTAAAGCAGTGATGCACCAGTTTACTTGCGCCTTCAGCAGAAACCTTTGCGCCACTATAGATGCGTCGTATTTACACAATGGCGCATCATGGCATAGAGTTTCTTGGCACATTGCTGGAGTTAGGAAAACCAACGGAACTCCAGCAATGCGTAACAATACAGATGCGATGCATCTGTTTTCACAGACACATCGCCTATTGAATGGGGACCAATGTGTTTGAGCGTAATGTGACTTGGTCACTTTTTCACGCTCTAACATATTGGTTCTGGATGTGACTCATACAAGTGGGCATAGTGCCCACTTGTATGTGTGACATCAGCACGTAATGTCACAAATTGTGACATTAGGTGCACACACCTACCTTCTGTGGTCCACTTACCTCATGACTTGATTGCATATTGCAGTCAAGCCGCTACAGCTGGTTTGGTCCCTTGGGCACAGCCAATGCTTCATCCCTACGCCTGGGATTAGCAGGCATAGGGATTGTGACGCATTGGAAGTGCAGCGGCCCGAAACATGAAAAAAAGCGGTAAATACCACTGCAGCAGTTTCACGGTAGGTGTTTGAGGGAACGCCTACCTTGCATGAATTAATTTATAATCTAACTTATCGCAGCTGATTACCGCGCAGGTATAAACCGACAGAACCTTAAAAAATGACGCATCTGCAACCATGTAATAATGGAGCAAATGAAGCACCGCGTTGCGTCAAAAGAATGACGCAATGGCGCCGCAAGGAGCTTGTAAATAAGCCCCCAAGAGTCCGGCTCTCGTCAGGAGGCCACTTCTGCTTGCAACACCCATTGCCCTTGCCAGCTATGGCAATGACATTACCAAGACAACTACTAACCATCACACTCCTACAAGTGTGAACATTCTGACTATTCCAGGCCCCCAAAGCTATAAGAATGTCTTGGGTGGCAGGTATTGGTCATTTTTAAAGTATATTGAACAAATGAACAACTATTGTTATACACATTTCTAAATTAGGCACACAGCGCAGCCATGTGGCAGACTGTCACAAGTGCCATGATTGTAAATTAAGTGCCGGTGCTGATCACCGGAAACTACCGGCTGAAGTTAAGCACTGTTTTGTGCAGTGGTGACCGCAGGCAGGGCCAAGCATTGATTACTCTAGGTCTAGCAACCTCCCTCCGTTAATCATCTTATCTGTGATAACAGTGATTGAATTGGCAGGCACAACCTTCTATAAATAAACATGTTTACAATACATAGTAATTTACGAGGTTCGTTGTTAGTTAGGCAGCTATACTTAGTAAGCCATCTATTGTGGAGAGATAATACTGCAGCACTAAGAATACATTTATTATGGCACCACAAATGGATTCAGGACAACCTGGCGAGAAAATAAAAATCACTTTGTATGAGCACTTCATTAACGTGCCTTACCCAAGTTTCAAAGCACTTTTTGGGCTAGTGCATAAAAGTGGCTAATATGTGAAATCTGGCAGATTACCTCCTTCGTTAACTCGCGATAAAGTGCCTCTCAAAGTGTCACCTGTTAAATGTCACACATCAGCACACTAAAAAGAAAGAAATGTCACATGTAAGCAAACTGAAAACTTGGCAGCCATGCCCTCTCGTGATGTAAAAGGCTTGGGCTTACTTCTCCCTATACTTCAAACATTCAGGCTCTGGTAGTTGACATCGATTTGTTTTAATACTGAGAAGTTTTCAAATTAGGCAAGCATTTGTAAATGGTATGATTTTGTATCGCACTGGCTGGCACGGTACACAAATTATTTTATATCCATAACTAAACCCATTTTCAGGTCTGACTGTTGACACTTTTAGCTAGTGCGTGGTCTTTTGTTACCAGTTCTTAAAAATATGCATCAATCAATCAAGGAATTTGTAGAGCGCACTACTCACCTGTGAGGGTCTCAAGGCGCTAGGGGGGGCGGGGGATGCTGCTATTGCTCGAACAGCCAGGTCTTGCATAGGAAGTTAGGCTGCACCCCAGAGTATTACGTTCTCATCTCATCCAATTGACTCTGAGGTGTATCATTCTGCCTTCTATGGAGTGCTTGCATTGGAATGAACGAGCAACTATTTTACATCTGAAAAAGATACTCAGTCATAAATAATTTATGTCAGCCATGCATTTATAAAGACATCAATCCTTTCTTTGTTCCTATTTTTTTACTGCAGCTGCCCTTATATTTAAATTATCTGGAAATGCGCAAAGGCTGCTCATGTTCATGTTCTAACGTCTTCTATAAGCATGCAATGGTGAGAAGTGTGTCTCCTCCCAGCATGCATTGCTTCTTCAGTCTCCGCCAGGCATTTCATTGGGGGAGAAGATGAATGACTCTGCCTTTGGAGTGCTTTTATTTCAATGTTTTATGCCAGGAGTGACGTAAGCCTGAGCAAAAGAAAGACACTGGACACAGCGAACATGGGGCCTACTGAGGCCGTCTTTCTGAATATGAGTGGGCAGGATTTCCACACCCCTGGCCTTACTGATACTGGGGATGCTGGAATCTTTGGGGTGGGGAAAAACAGCCCATCACAAGTTGGAGCTTGAGGATTCACACAAAAATGAGGAAATAGCAGGGTATGAAATTTTGACATCAGTGAATGTGTAGCGATTGGTGCCTTCAGTTGTTGAGTTTGTCTATGGCGTGTTTCCATTGCCTCTGATTAATGCAAAGAGTGAATGAGCATACAAAGACTACAGAGAATGGTCACTGAAGGCTAGTCCATCGAAGAGCATGCCCAAAAGATATTAAAATTATCTGGGAATGCTCAGGGGTGCTCAGGTCCTAAGGTCTGTTTTTGGGCAGGAACTGGTGGTTACTGTCTCTCCTTCAAGCACATATTTCTTCTTCAGTATCCTCTAGGCATTTTATTGGTGGATAAGATATATGTCTTCCGTCTTGTCAGAGCGCACACTTGTCATTAGTATTTCTCCTCTGACCATGTGGTAACAGGTTTCTTCTACTATGCATCCACTGATTGTGTTTACTGCTGAAAGTTTGGTCTTACCAGATTTGCATCCTTGCATATTTTGACTATTTTTCCGTCTCTGGTGAGCGGCAACAGTGGCAGGAGTAAAGAATAGCCACCTGCCACTAACATGATTGCAGCAGTCTTACCCATTCGTCCATCCTTGCACTCGAATATTCATGCAGCTGTCTGTCCATATATTCAATCTCCCATTCATCCATTCACGTGTGCAATCTAACGTCAATTCATCCATAAATGAAGTCACTCACCCATCTACCCTTGAACTAATTTCCGTATTCATCTCCTCAACAATTCGCACAGTATCATCAATCAAAATAACAGTCTATTGGCTTTCTAATGCTTGTTAGTTATGCTCTAGTAGACCCCAATACATGTAACATTTTTTGTAGAAATGATTACCAACAACAATACCGTCATTGGGGGTTGAGGAATCATGCAGTAGCACTGGGTGCATAACATGCACTGGCAACAACAGTAGTTCTCGCCTTTGGGACCTGTTGACTTTGCCAATGCCTTTTAGCCATGCTGAACAGTATCAGTAAGATGCTGTGCAGCAGGGGGAAAATGTAAAATAAGAGAATAAAATCAAAGAGAGGCACAATGCCGCTGCCTCCAGACTGTACCGTTTTGTAGGTGTGCATTCTCTATTATGCATGAACACCTACAAAATGACACATGCCCAAATTTTGGGGGTTATTTACAGATCGAAATGAATCAGTAAATTAAAAAAATACATAGAAGTAGCACAAAAGTTATTTTTTTGGCAGACGGCCCCACGGCTATTTTTTTTCTGGTCCTTCGCTAAAAAAAAAAATAATATTTTAAATAAAGACCACAGGTGGCAGGATGGGGCAGTAATGGCGGCAGAAGGCTGGGCGGCAGGGGCAGCAACGAAGAGAAGGAGACTGGGAGATGGAATCAAAGGGGAGCATGTGGGGAGAGGGAAAGAAGCACACAAGAGAGAAGCAAACAAGTGAGAAAGCAATGCGAGGGAGAAGTACGCGTTGGTGAGTGCAACATGGAGAGGGGCAAAGCGGAAGGATATGGATGAGAGAGAGCAACATGGAGCGCAGCGGGGGATGGGGGGTAAAAAAGTACAGGAGGGAGTCGGCTGGAAAACACAGGCACTCTCATGGAGTTCTTAACCAAAATGAAATATGCAGTTCCCGAAAAGTAAGCAATGCGAGGACACAAATAAAGAGGATGTTTTCCAAAAATGTGTCTCTTACAGAAATGTTGCTTCAAAATACAAGTCTTTTCTGAAAGAAGCATAACCCCTACTTCTACTGGCAGATAAAAATCACTGACAGGGTGGGACACTCAGCCGTTATAATGTGTCCATTTTCGATTATTTTTATAATGCTGTAGACCGTTCTTAGTTTAAAGTTTTGTCTTTATTTGCACACTGTCATTAAAGTCCCTGTTTTCTTTTTTTAATTTGTTTATTGGCTTATTTAACAAGCAATGGTAAATTAATGAAATTGCCACCTGTCAGATGCACTGTCAGAGAAATGGCGCACTGGAAAATATATGTCTGAGGAGTCTCAAAAGTGTGCCATACATCTTCTTTCTTAAAATACGTGAAGGTGCATTTTAAAGCAGTCCCTCTTCTATGCACTGTCGCTGTCTGGAAATCTTGCGTGACCATGCGTGGAGAGTGAACTGAGGGCTCCCTAAACTGTGAAAGGAGGATCTCGGTAAGCACACTGATGGTTGAATCAGAGAAGACACGTTTCTTTAAGGTGGCGTGACCAGAGAACCTAATCCATTCAAAGGACTTTTAGGAGGCAACACAAATTATCAATATTAGAGGATAATTGTAGTAATTTCGGGTGGGCCCGAAGCTGGATCCTGTACAGATGTCTGGAGGGAACAGGTGCTTCACAGTAAGTAATGGAGAATAAACCGGTAAACCTACTTTCAAGAGAAGGAGTCTTTCTGGTGGAAGGACAGTAGAGCCACTTTTTAAGGGGGCCGTCCAATGTGTGATGCCACAATAGATGTCAAAACTGCAACAGACACCATCAAACTAAGCAACATTCTAGAATGCTTTTTGTTGGTGAGTGTTAGCGATGAAGGACTGGGTAAAGAGAGCAGTGCTTTTTCGCTTCAATGGATGGCCTCTTTAAAGTCAATATTAAAGTTGAAAAGCTCTTCCTAAATAAGGGGTTTGTTGTGGAAATTCTTATCAGTAACATGCCCGGTCTACTAACCTGCTCCAACAGTGGTTCTATAGATGTCGAGGCTGTGAATGCTGCCCTTGGCATTTGGTGGCCGACATGCCGTTAGTCGCAGGTCCAGCAACTGTTTTGCTTGCCACAACAATGGCTGCCCACGATCTCCCAAAATGGGTGACCTTGGAGCTTTTCATTCATATAAAGGAGGACCCCCCCCCCGCGCGTTGCCGTGGATGTGATGTAACTGAAAGGGTTTAACCTTCCTCACCACTCCTGGGCAGTCTCCCAAGCCGCATCCCATGGGGAGATAGGGCACGGAAAAAGGATGTGCAACATGGCAGGGAAATGCTGCACTAAGCTGTTGCCCTGCGTGCGACGTTGGCAGCCACATTTGGTATTATATTTTAGTGCAAAATGCATCCTCATGTCCATTTTGGACGTAAAGACATATTTTGTGCTTAAAAAATCACAATAAATTAAAACACCGCACATAGCAGCTGTTCGCATTCTGGTCATTTGTATTTTTCCTGTACGATCACATACATTTTTGCTGTGAATGGCTGGTAAGAACACGACATAATAACATAATTTCAGGAATTTCGCGAAACAAGCGTAAAGTGAAATTACCAACATTTTACATTATGGAGATATAATGGAAGCTTCACCAAGGTAGTGAAGACAAAACATAAATATGTACAGGTTTAAATATACAAACCGAGAAGGAAAATAAAAGAAAATGGCAGGGAAAGGGACCTTCTATGGTGAGAAACACCTGCATCAAATTAAGAAGACTGAGAAGTTAATAAAGATAGAATCTGCATGGGGAAAATGAAATTTTGCATCAACTTTAGTGATAATAAATGTGCTGTGACAGGCAATGGAGGCGTCTAAAGGAAACAAAGACAATTCAAAGTTTACTGCGAACAAGACCAGTCTGGTGCACAGAATGTGAAACATGAAAATTAGAGACTAGAAAGAAAATAACAGGTCAATTTAAAACTCCCTTTTACGATGGCGAGGAAAAATGTGACAGTAAGCAGACAGTTAAAAAACTGGTTTTGCAGGATCAACCCAGCCAAAATGTAGTAGAGGAAAAATACCCTCTAAATAAAGAAACACGTGGATTTTGGTGCTGGCAGCACCAAAATCCATGTTATGCCATATTTAGAGGGCAACATTCGTAATTGGTTGCCATTTATCTCACCTAATAAATGTCATTCCCTGTGGTGTTGGGATATATTGGTCGAGTTAAATATCGTAACCTCTTCCGGACCAACCTTAATCGGGCCTTAGTATTAGAATGTAATAGTGCTTGCAAATTTAGGTACAGGCTGTTGTTGAAATATGGATCATGTGGCAAAATTGGCAGACGAATGCAATAAATGTATCTAAGTTTTCAAAGACAGAATGCAGTCATTTTCCTTAATGCATGTTTATCAATGCTGAATTAGAGCAACACATTTGTTAGTCAAAAGAATCAAAGGACATGCGCTATGTTTATGGAGGTAATTATTTCTTGCAAGTTTATCAGACTTTTTGGGTTACTTTACAGATTATTCAAAGGCACACGCACACATACGTTCAACTGACAACCATCTCAGCTTCAGAAGATTAGTCAAGAGCTGTCTCTTCCCCAAATGACAACTATACTCAGAACACAGCAGCCTACCACTATAGTATACTCAGACATGACCAACTATGTTTCTTATAATATAGACATGAAGTTGTTGTTATTCATGTGTCATTTTACATTGAAGTATGCTTCTTCTTACAAGCGGTTACATTCATATAAGGAGAAAAATGTATATTAAACCACAAGAGACATGTGTACATCACACAGTGTCATAATCGCTGATTCTTTGTACATATAGGTGGATATATAGAGGTGTTTATGCCTACTACTAAAACTCTAAAAATGTCCTGACAACATTTGCAGAATTCACCACAAGATAACTGTGCAAATCAGACAACCATATTAAATATTACTGTTTCTGTGCATATTTGGGTATTAATATAGAGGGGATCTCTACAGCCTGATTACAGCCAATACACCCTGTGTAAGTGTATGTATAAGTTAATTTCAGTTTTTGGTTATATAAAAAAAAATCTCCTTTCAACCTTTGCCCCATCCATCCACTCTCTGGCCCATCCCAAATCTTCCTGACTACTATGAATGCCCAAATTTCATTCTTAAGGCTCCCCTTCTTTTTTTTACCCATGACTCCCAACTAACAGACGACCACTACTTACAAAAAAAATGTACTACTTCCCCTTTCAGATCCATTTCCATCATTCTAAACTCTACTAAACACAAGAAATCAAGAGTGCAAGCCTAAAACAATGTATTCACAAAGTGATGAAAAGAAAATTAGCAATCTACTAACTATAAACATCTAACCTTGGGCTCCGGAGTAGCGTGCTACTCACAGCAAAGCACTTCATTGTCTCGTCAGGGGTAGTAAGCGCTACATAATTACAATTTACAACTGCAGTTACAATTATAAAGGCAGTAAGCGATGTAAACTTAATTAAGCCTACCAATCCTAAATTAAAAGCATCTGAACATTGTACTGCTCCTGTCACAGCCTAGTTACAAAAGAAATGTCATGAAATATGTTCACAAGTGCCATAAATTGTTGACAATTTGTGGCAAGGGTAAACCCTTATTACTTGTCCTGCAGTGACTCAGGACACAACTCCAAAAGTTATGTCAAAAGGCAAACAGTCTATCTTTTCAAAAGCGTAAGAGCTTTGTAATATGCAATAAGGGACCACAGCTAAGATGGCTGCCCACTCTGATGTCACTTTTAAGGTATCTGTCGCCATCTTGGATTTTTTTTTTTTGTTTTTCTACTCGCTAGAATACAATATTACAAACTGGCACACATTGTTCACAATGTCTATCACTGCAGTGCATACAGTTCCGGTAATTTAATCCATTTTTAACTATACTTTCGGGCATCAACCAATTTGTCTCATAGTACTACATTTTCTAATTTATTTATTTCATAAGCTTTTTTAAAGCATTCTTTTTTTGTTAATGCAATCCTAATTTCAGTGTTTTGAAGGCTACTGAACTAAATAGCAGGATAAGCTAACGAAAGTACCTTATGGCCAGGCGGCACTACTAAACATTCTTGCTTCTCCTTAATGTTTCTACTACTGCCGCCTCGAAATGTTCCCCTTCTGAGTCACTAGGAGGCAGCATTGTTTAAAGATTGGCAGAGGCTGTCCCTGAAGGGAGTGTAAAGGGCCGGTGAATTAACAACCGCCTGGGGCCCAGAAAACTGTTTTTGTGCCATAGCGCACCTAGCAAGGGGAGGCCCCTACTCCCCACAAGAAACGGGGCGGTCATCAAAAAGGGTGCCAAAGAGGAGACTAAGGGGCAGATTTACAAGCCCCTTGCGCCACTTTTGCGTCACTTTTCCCATGTTAAAAGTGACGCAAAAGTGGCTCAAGGGGCTTGTAAATCTGCCCCTAAGGGAGCAAAACCTTGGGCCAATCAGAGGTCTGGTATTTTTTAACCCACCTACGAGGGGGTAATATTAACAATCTAACACAGGTTGGGGGGAAAAGGGGTTATAAGCGTCGCTGCCTCTTGAGTATATGTATGCTCACTACAAGGGGCCGGGGCAGCGTGCTATCGGAACTAACAGGGCAGGGCCATCCTGAATTTGTGAATTTGTTTCTACTCTCTAAAGCACAATAACACAAATTGGTACAAATTGTTCACCACGCCTACCGCTGCAGTGTATACAGCTCTGGCAACTTCAGCCATGTAATTATATTTTCGGGCATCAACTATTTTTACTCATTGTGATATATATATTTAATGGGGCAGATTTACAAGCCCCTTGCGCCACTTTTGCGTCACTTTTAACATGGGAAAAGTGACGCAAAGGTGGCGCAAGGGGCTTGTAAATCTGCCCCAATATGTATTTAGTCCATATGCGCTTTTTTTCAGCATTTTGGGGCAGATTTATGAGCCCCTTGCGCCACTTTTGCGTCACTTTTCCCATGTTAAAAGTGACGCAAAAGTGGCGCAAGGGGCTCATAAATCTGCCCCTATAGTTTGTAAGTGTCGTCCTCTTTCAGTGCCCGTGCTTTGAAGGCCACGGAACTAAATAACACAATCAGCCCACGGAAGTGCCTTCTCGGTGGCACCCCTAAACATGCATGCCTCCTGGTCTCCACTCCTGCAGCCTCAAACTCCCACCCTTCAGAGAGTCCCTAGAAAGGCAGCTTTGTTCAAAGATATGTATATGGCCACTGTTCTGTGACTTGGCAGACCAGAGGCTGCGGGCCAGGCGGCTCGCTACAGTCGAAGCTTTTACTGAAGCAATGCCATCGCGTTCGAGAGCTGGAGGCCGGGCCAGGGCCGTGGGGGTGGTTATCATAACCCCCGACTTCAAAGGCTGGGAGAGAAGCGGTGGCAACAGAGGAGAGTTTTATTTTCCTCAGTGAGGGGAAAGACATTCCTGCCTGCTGCAGGGGCGTGGGGCCTGAATCAGGGCGATTGTACCGGGCTGCTGCGAGCCGCTGGCCTGGCGCCCCCGGGCCATCCCTCAACAGGAAGCGGGATGTTTTCATGTCGGACTGAGAGGAAAGAAGAGGGACCCGGGCCGCGGCTTTGAACGTCTGGGATGAAAAGCTGCTTAGTAAACAGAGCTGGCGGGGCCTTCCCTCCAGTGGGTCTGTGCTGGGTTTTTTCCTGTTCCCTTGGCCCGTGTTCAGCCCAGTGCTTGTGGGGAGCTGGGCATTTGCACTACTTTCATCTACACGTGTTTTTTAAGTGCGTGCTCTGTTTCCACAGACAAAGCCGGAAAGAGGCTAGAAAAATAAAGTAGCCATAGACCGCACTTCCGGTGCTTTACGTATTGTGGGCGGGCTTACGGTGCTAATATCCTCTGGTCAACAGCAGACTTACTTTGGCGGAGATTATGTATGTTTACATTTCGATCTCTTATTCTGCTCTTGCTGCGATTTTAGGTTTGGCTACAGGGCAGGCAGTTACAGTTGCCTGTCTGCAGCACCTCGTCATTACTTCTGCAAGAAAGCACTACAAATATAAGCACAGACAAAGGGGGCTTTAGGTCAACCCTCTTCAGTGTTTTGCATTGCTGGGATGGAGTGTCCATCACAAATAAGGGGGCAGATTTACAAGCCCCTTGCGCCACTTTTGCGTCACTTTTAACATGGGAAAACTGACGCAAAAGTGGTGCAAGGGGCTTGTAAATCTGCCCCATGGGGTTTTGTGGGTGGCCGCATGGTCCCATTTGTGTTCTCATTAGGTTTTGGGATGTGGTTTTTTCAAGTACTCCTGTAGTTAAACTGCAGACGTAGCATGACATGTAGCTTTGTTTACAACCCAGTGTTTGTTCTTTCATGTAGTTAATTTGTTAACACGGTGACATTTTCATTGCTGATTTATGTTTTTTGTTGTTAAGGAATTGGGATACTGTTTGGGCAGCTTAGCCTTTCATACTGACACAGTGATTTTCGCTTATTTTACTTTGCTGCCATGATATTGTGTTGTTGGATCTATAGCTGTTTTTTTACTATATCAAAGCACACGCATGTTCTTTCTTACAGATTCAACGAAAATACTGCCCTTTGTCAAAACTATCTATTGCTGTGCATGCCTTTAAATTCACCTCCTTCAATGCAAACATCATCTTCTTACGGCTTGTCTCAATACCCTTCTCAGAGGGCGCAGTTTAACTGTGCCAATGCAGTCTGTTCAGAAAAGATGCCCTACTCTTGGCTTTCAATTTTGCGCAGCCCAAGATGTTGTTTCATTACTGAATTTTCTTTCTTTGGCAGCTGGAGGCAATGCACATGAAGTCAGCTAACTGTTCCTAAACACCAGGGGGCAGATTTATGTTCCCTAGCGCATCCCTGCAAATCAGCAGGGATGCGCCAGGGAAGATGCGTCACGCAAGTTTGCCCTTGCGCCACCGCAGATGCGCCGCATTTACAATGCGATGCATCGTGGCGCAAGGACAAGCAGATGCGTGACGCATCTGCCGGCGTAAGGTTGGCGCATTGCTGGAGTTGCGTCGCAACCGCGACGCAGCTCCAGCAAGGCTCGGGGTGCCCCTATCCCTAACATGCTGCGTCAATCCTTACGCCTGCTTCAAGCAGGCGCAGGGATTTGACGCAGCATGGCCGGAAAAGTGACTGAGTGAAATCTTGTAGATTTCACTCAGCCACTTTTCGGAGGCGTTCCTGCGCCGGAACGCCCCCCCCCCTTTGCAGGTACGCCCACATGTGGCGCAAGCTTTACAACGTGACGCATCTCCCTAGATGCGTCACGTTATAAATCTGCCGCAGCATGGCGCTGGCTTTGCGCCGCCGCTGCGTCACAAAAGTGACGCAACGGCGGCGCAAAAGTGACGCACAGGGTTTATAAATCTGCCCCCAGGGTCGGATTGAGAACACGATTAGGCCCGGGCACCAAAAGAAAAAGTGGCCCACATTTGTTAATAATGACCTTTCATGAAGCGTTGCTTAGCATCTGGAGTAATTTTGGGAGAAATCTCTGATAAATGAAACATTCTAAGCTCGTGGGGTCTGTAACATTGGCCAACACTTGATGCACCACTAAACATACCATTATTCCACTGCAACACATCGACAGGTCTCATTACCTGATCTTCAGGCCTATACATTTCTCTACTTTGGGTGCCTGAATGTGTTAGCCATGTATTATTACCTTAGTCTCTGCTTCCCCCAAAGATCCCCGAATATCCTGTATCATATCATCCCATGAGTTAGAACCATCCACATCCTTTGTGTCTGGAGGCTTCTGTTCCCCCTCAAGGAACCAGGGTTCTTCCTCTTTTGGTTGTCACTCAGGAGCCCCTCCACAAGCAATGTCTTTGGAGATTGCATACAACTTCATACTTATTGTGTTTCGTTTTGAGGGTAGAGACTTGATCTGAATCTGGAAAAGCTGCAGGAATTCACTCAAATGCCTTTCATTCTCTCCATACTCCTTTCCTACTTTCTGTGTGCACCTTTCTCGTTCTCCCAATCACTTTTTGCCCCTCTCCTAGTTCTTTCTTTTTCTCTCATACTCTTATTTCTTTTCCTCTCCTTGGTGTCGCTCATTCTACCTATGTGCTTCACTTAGTCTCTCACATTTCCCCTCTCTCTTTTTTTTCTCTCTGTCTACAATGCCCCACCCCTCTCTCCCACTCCTGTCCCCCCTGTGGGCTCTTTTTTGTTGTTATTTGTATATCTCTCAGGCCCATATTCCTCCTGTCATTTTTTATCTCTCCTTTAAATTTTATTTAATTTCTCTGTCTTGCAAACCTTCATTTTTTTCTCTTGCCTTTCTCTCTCTTGTCAGCCTCTTCCACATCCCTCTGCCCCATGAACCTCTTTGTACTATACTCAATGTTATATTCTTATGTGTCCCCTTTATTGCTTTGCTGCAGACAGTAACTGCGTCTTTCTGTGCCTGAAGGAAGCTCTTAAACCAAATGAGAATCCACAGGTGGAATTTCCTTTACCATTCCATCTCTTTGATGAAGGAAATTCCACTGGTGGATTGTAATCTACAATTAGCACTTCTTTCTGGAATGCCAACAACCTCTAAACTAAGCCCTAGACTGAGGAAGAGAATGAAGCTACTGCATGCGCGGTAGTAACCATCCTTCCTTTTGCTCGTAGACTAGGAAATGTTTGACATCCTCATCTTCTTTCGTCTCCTCTCCATCATTTCCTTCGCAATTCACTTTTTTTTTTTAGTTTTATATAGCATAAACTCTACCCAAAGGTATTGAAGAGCTTTACATGGACACGTTCATTTATTTTAGGAATTGGGATATTTAGTGATATGCCCAGAATCACAGAATGTTGAGCCGAGGCAGAGACTAAAACCTAGTTCTCAAGCTCCAAAGTCGGCAGCTCTGGCCATTATACCACATCCTCTACCAATTTCCTGCCTCCCACTTCCTCACTTCCGCTTTCCAGCTTTCTGTCTTTAACGATTTCTGCCCATCTCTCCGCTGTTTTTCATCACTTCTTCTCCCTAATCTCTTCCCCCTCACTCCATCTGTCTGCATATCTAGCACTCTTATCCTCTCTCCTCTATCTTTCCTTTCTTCCTCACTTGATTTCCTTTTCCCCTTCCCAATTTTTTGTCACTCTTCTCCACTCTGCTGTCTCACTTTTTCTTTTGTCTCTCTCCACATTGCTCTCCTTGCTCCATCCATTATGTTACTTCTCTTGCCATGGTTATTCTCCCTTCCCTTTTTCATTTTGGCCACAAATGAACGTTTTTTACGCCTTATTTTGCGTTGTCAAAAACATTTTCCTTCCTGCTTATTTTGGTTTCTTGCATTACTTTTTATTTTTGTTCAGTGGTAAACCGGAGTCCCTTCCAAATAACAAGGTGGCAGAGGACTGCTGTTGGAAATGAAAGTAGAGCCTTTTAGATGGCAGTTACACTTAATCTTTCACCCTGCACAGCCCCCTTTTGCTCGACCCCAGGTAACATTAGAGCGGGCTGTGACGCTCAAAAAAGAGCCCAGCCACCCCCAGTGCCTCACTGTCACTCTGTGAGACTCGGGATGGGAGGGGGCCCATCACATGCTGTGTCTGCTAAGTTTGGCACATTGTCCTACTGCACAAGACAATGAGCCAGCCATTCTCAGTACTTGATTATAACTAGCTCCGATCTTCTCTCTAAGGCTTCAGCAGCCTTTAAGGTCCAGCGCAGGAAAATGTGATTTTATCTAAGGCTGAAAATGCAGCCCATCAGCTGGTCCTTGCCTCAGGCCCCTTGGGCAATGCCCAATTGCCCGCCCTGCCAATCCAACGCTGCTAAACACTTCCATAACAAGAGCCATACACATCAGCTTTGGCAATGAGTGTTTAGCATTTGGTCCTGTTGCATTTCACGATACAATAGAGACTAAGAAAGCAGCCTCCTGCCATATAGTCACTTCGAATCATCTGAATCAATTATGTTTCAGGGTTTCTGCTATGAGCAATTTAAGATATGGTCTTAAGAGGGCACTTAGAAGTCCGAGCCCTGTGGTGTAGCCATGTGTCTATCATCACATTGTCCATAGCCTTGCTGTTCCATAGTCCCAAGCAATTTGCAGCTAGCTGTATGTAACTTGAATAAGTGACACAAAGACACCTCACAGATTTTTATGGAAGTATATATTTTATTGTCTCGCAGAAAAACATAGAAAATGTTCTCCTGCAGACTGGTCTGGAAGAGCCCCTGTAAGCCCAGACTTCTCTCCAGGGGGACCCTGCAAGTGCTGCTAATGGGGGTATGCCAAAGTCCAAACCCCTTCAAAAATCAAATTCATGGCCATCCCCTCCTGAAAACAGTATAGGAGGGCAAAAGTGTGAATTACATTGGCCTGTGAAGCACCACTAAGTTGCTGTAGCATTTAATGTTGTCTTGCGTGCAACGTAACCAGCTTGACTCTGTTTAGTGGCTGGTATATAGGCTACTGTCTTCAAGTGTTTTGTTAGTCAATTAGTGTGCGAACAGTTCTGTGTCTGATTCCTTATTAAATCTCCTGGATCTTTCTTCATATTACTGTCCCATGGATTTATTCTGCACACTGAGTGAAAAAGTAGCACAGGGAAGCACATACATCATACTTATGTGCAAGGCAGCACTCTTTAAACACCTCACACCATTTCCATGCTCTTGACTTCAGGCCCGATTCACAAATGTAATCTGAGACAAAATCCTAACTTTACGACTTTCGGTGCTCACAAAAGGCATTTAGTAGTAGTAAAGTTAGGATTCCTAACTTTACTACTACTAAATCCCTTTTGTGAATACCGAAAGTCGGAAAGCTAGGATTTTGTCTCAGTTTAGTTGTAGTAAAGTTAGGAATCCTAACTTTACTACTACTAAATGCCTTCTGTGAATACCAAAAGTAGTAAGTTTAGGATTTTGTCTCAGATTAGTTCTGTGAATCGGGCCCTTCACTCCTATTTCAGGTGAGTTTTAGCACCTATAGAGACAAGCTACTTCCTTGTTATTGCAGAAGCAGTTAAATATGTATAGCATAATTTACATACTGCCTACAGATTAAAGAGGACTTGCATGCTACAATCCATATCGGTATGAGCAGGGCTCACTGAACCTTTTTCAGGAATATTGAGAATGATCCCATGTGATTTGTTAAAAAGTGGACTTGGGGAAGTGATAAGCTGCTTTAAATTGTTCACATACACTATATAGGGTAGTTATGCAGGGTCTGAGAGATTTTAACCCTGCATCCGTTCCTTGGAAAAGTGTTGTTCCCCACCAGCTTACTACTGGGAAGTGGGACTCAGAATATTACAGTTGGTATATTTCCACTCTGACAATAGAGGAGAGAGCATTTAGAAATAGTGTTTTAGCTTTCTCTGTATCTATAGGCAAGAAGAGCACATGTGGGTGAGGCATAGGGCCGGACTGGCCCTAGCGGGCACCAGGCATTTCCCCGGTGGGCCGCCAGGGCGGGGGGCCGTTTTTGGGCCCCTGGGGGCCGTTTTTGTTACAAGGCTGTTTTTGCAGCATAGCTGCAATATCGGCCCCTGTAACAAAAATCGACCGAATACGGCCCTGGCAAATGGCTCTGGCCGCACCCCCAACCCTCCAGAGGGGAGTGGGGGGCAGCTGAGCACTTTGCCAGGGCCGGTTTTGGTTCCCAGTCCGGCCCTGGTGAGGCATGGTTAAGAACTGGGTGTGGATTGCCAATGTCTGATTGGGAGTGGGGTGTGGAGTGCAGAGGCTGGGCACAGAGAGTGAGAACCACCTTTTGTATGCATGGGGCAGTTTGTTCATTGCAGCATCGTAAAGATACTACCGTAAGTCTACAGCCTAAAAGTCTCTGGGATCCTGGAGACAGCAGCAGATTAAACTAGGCCTGCTTAGCCTAGTAGGTGTCTTTACACAAGTCTCGCCCATAGAGAGGATGGACACAGGCCGCACCCCTTAGTGGCCCAAGTTTGAGTAATGCTGTGGATGAGTAACTGATCGAGCACTGCCCTGTGACAGATCCATCCAGGGCCGGACTGGCCGTAGCGGGCACCGGGCAACCCCCCGGTGCGCCGCAAGGGTGGGGGCCTGTTTTGGGCTCCTGGGGGCCGCTTTTGTTCCAGGCCGTTTTTGCAGCATAGCTGCAAAATCGTCCCTGTAACAAAATCGGCTGAAAACCGGGCCTGGCAAAGAGCTCGGCCACACCCCCAACGGGAGGGTGGGGGGCGGCCAAGCACTTTGCCAGGGCCGGTTTTGGTTCCCAGTCCGGCCCTGGATCCAGCTCAGGTTATGGTGTGGGAGCACTTGGACGAGCCAGGGTCAGAGCCCCAAAGGAAGAGGAGCATCCTGAGAGAGACACCTGGGATATGTGCCCAGTCTGAGGGTGATCGAGATTCTCCATTCACGGCAGAAAGACAGACCCCATAGAGGTAGATCTCTACCAAACTCCTTGAGGAAAAACTATGCAGGAGACTCAGCTTGGGAAAAGGGTGGGTGCACAAGATTCGGTGAGCTAGCCACTAATAAAGGTTGCCCCAAAATAGAATCAGAGAGAGAGTTTCACTTTGGGGCATATTATCAAGCACGGCGTTAAAATTATCGCCGCTTTAGCGGCAGAAAACTGCAGCTAAAGCGGCGATAATGGGCTTGATAATATGCCCTTGAGAATTCCAATAGAAGCCCATGTTGACACCAGAACATGGGCTTCTATTGGAATTCTCTGCGGCATATTATGAAGCCCATTATCGAGTTGTGAGAGGTGGGGTAAGTTTAGATTTGAGTGATCTACCGAAATTAATTAGTGATCATGTTACTAGCCGGATTAAAAAACAAATGATGCATATAAATCTTATAACATTTTATCAGAGCATAAGAAGATATTACCCATTGCATTAATATTATCTGACACTGTTAGAGGTTATAGGTCAGGCTGAGAAGAACTGGTGATTGGCTGATGGATGACGTTATAATGACATTTTCCTCCCCTGTGGCACAGTACAGCACCCTATAATGGTTTATTAAATACCGTACATAGTGTTGTGCACATAAGTAGCTGATATCAAGTTCTTACTATAAAGTGTTTATCTTTTATATATTTTGTCTGTATTTCAGTTGCAGATGATGAATGTTGAGGGTCTCGTTTAAAGGTATGCGGTAAGGGGACATCCATGAAAAAATCATGGGTGTCCTGACTAGGCCTGGGCAAAGCACTACGCTACGCTCGCGAAGTTTGCGAAGTTCGCGCTACTTCGCACTACGCGAATTGCACGTAGCACAGAGCGAACATGCGTAGCGTAGTCTTGCGTAGTGCTGCGGTCATTTTTTGCTTGCTCGCGGTCCTCAACGTCAATTTGGCGACCGCGAGCAAGCAAAATGACATCCCGGCGAGACTTTTACCTTGTTCGCGATCAGCAACATCAAGTTGGCGATCACGAACAAGGAAAATAAACCTCCCGGCGAGATTCCTAACGCGAGGAGGTCAGGTTTCTCATTGCGAGGGGTCGCTTATGCTCGCGACCGCTCGCGATGAGAAACTACCAGTTCGCATTGAGAAAGCTGCCGCTCGAGTAAAAATCTCCTCGAGCAGCAGAAAACTACAGCTCGCACTGTGCAAGATGCCATTTTCAATGATTGCACAGTGCCGGTTGCTTGTCCGCACTGTGCAATCATTGAAAACAACATCTTGCACAGTGCGAACATGTTACTACGCAGTTCGCGAAGTGCTACGCGAAGCTCGCGTAGTGCGAACTGCACTTTGCGTAGCTCCGCGAACTGCTACTTCGCGAACTACGCCCACCCTTAGCTCCTGACTGCCACCTCTGCCTTCCCTCGTCTCATTTAGACGTGGACAGTAGCAGGACATCAGGAAAAACAGGGATCTCTGCCTTTCGCCTGTTATCTAGAGTGCACAGGAAGGCACTGTTCCTAATCAACTTCCCCACTAGCAACACCCTACTGGTGTACCTGACCATGGTGGAAATGGCTTTCTGTTTGTCCAGGAATAAACCAAGATGGCGCTTGTCTCGAAATGTCTCTCACAGGCTCGGAAAAAGCTCCCAGCACGTGGATGACATTGTGAATGTTATTTCTGGAATGGATCCCTACTTTGGGAGTCGATCTCCAAGAATAACCTAAGTGTAGACAAGTCCACAATGCCAGCTTGACATGGCAGAACGGCCATCACGGATCATATTTCAGTGGAGTTGGCTCCCGGCAAGTCTGCAGAAGCCGCGTCAGGAGGAAAATGCTTTTAGTGAGGGCGGTCAGCCTTAAATTAGCCATCCTGGCCACTGCTGATGTGGCTCTTTCCACAAAGGTGTTTTGGCAGCTGGCTGCGCAAGTTCAATTGAGGCTGTGTCATGTATGTCCTTATTTTGAATAGTGTTGGAAATATTTATTTTATGTGTGGAGTTCGCTTATATTCACTTAAGTTTCAGTTTACGTCTATCAGATTAAGGGTCAATTAAAACCCCATATTAGCCATCAAAATGTATTCACTTTTTGAAAGGTATTGGCAGAAAACAAAAAATGCTGTGTGTGTGTGGCATTTGCTCTCACATGACAAATACTAATGAAAATATTGCAACAAAAACTTGAAATGCCCCTTAGCAGACGCCTCGAAAATTTGAAAGTGCCTAGGGTTCATTTGCTGCAAGAAACAATTGTTACCCTTCTTCTAAAAAGCTTGATTTTCCTTTCCCTGCAGGAGGTAAAAGAAATGCTTTCTCCACATGCAAAGCAAGGGCAGGAGTACCAGGACCCCTTCTGGAGATGGAAGCCTGTTAACACCCTGGTTCTCTTCTACGCCTGCAGAGCACTCACCAAGGAGTTTGCTACAGACCTTCTCTTCATCCCACTGACGTCACCGCAAGAGATGCTGTACCGTTAAGACAATCACTGCCTAAACAACTCCATTTACTATCCAATCCTGACCTCATACGCAAGAGCACAGGAGGTGATCTTCTGCAAACCCTTTCTCCAGAAAAAACTGCTACCTGCATCTCCTCATTGCGCCCCATAAGAGATTCACCTCCGGGTTGACATTGTCCCAAGAGCCAGAACAATCCTCTGCATCACCCCTGCCTGCTACAGGCCAACCGGTGCCACAGGCCCCCCAAAGTGGCCCACAGTCCACTGAAGACTCCCTTTTCTTCTCCATTCTCTTATTTAATGACAGTTCAAAAAGATACATTCTTGGTTTTACCTTTAAGTGGAATGCTTTTGTATTTTTTTTTTTTTCTTTTTTCTCTTGATGTATACTTTACTGGAGGTGAGCATTTACAAGAGCTTTAAAAATCTATTCTTTTTTTTGTATTAAAAAATAATGGATTGTCTTCTGGGCCAGAAAAATTCATTCAACAAAATTGTGGGAATCCTACTATACTTCTTGAGTAGGAGTTTCTCAGTGCTTTCCAAGTTCAATACTTTTTAAAACAACAAGATGTTTCTTAAAAGGCTTGCTCAATATATTTTATTCAGACATTTGGATGATACAGCCAGCTTTGCCGATGACGAGGAGGCGTTTTACTTTGCTGTCCCTCATTCCTCACTCCATATTTTCTTTTCCTCTGCCTTGTACAAAGCCCAGCACTTGAATTCATTGTTACAATGTAAATTGTCCTGTATTGCGTCTGTTTTTGTTAGCCTGATAGTGGGATTTTTTTATGCCAGTTGTTGAACTATGAATTTTGATGTTACCGCCCTCTTTTTTTTTTTTTTTTAAATAGTGAAGCACACGTCTGCCCAAACATACTGTTGACTGAAAATCTTTATTTTGTCATTCCAGTTTGAGTTATTGTGCTGAAACATTTTTGTTTTTACAAAGCTTTGTAATAAAATGTATAAACTGCCATTTGACTTGGTTATAAGCATGCACTGTTTTCTGATAGAATTCGCAAAAGCTTGGGGTTGCTTCTAGAGGCGTGAGCAAATGGAATGATTGGATCAAAACATTATGGGGGCTGCATTGAAATACTAGTAATTCACTTACATTGCAACTAACAGCATGTGATCTGTGAAGAAAATACAACCCAGAGACAGGACCGGACTGACCGGAACGGGCATGGGGCATTTTCCCAGAATGCTTTAAGGGTGGGGGCCGGCTTTGCAGCTGTGGGGACTAGTTTTGCAGTATTGTGGCAATATCGCCCCCCGTAACACAAGCAGCAGGGCTTCACACTCCCCCCCCCCCCCGCCCTCCCTCCCCTGGGGGGGGGGTGGGGGGAGCTGGGCCGTCAAAATTGCCAGGGCTGCTCTAGGTTCTCAGTCCGGCCCTGCACAGAGATTCCAAAAACCTTGCTATACTGACCATACACCTTACTAAAATGCAAGCATTGGACCATCCTCTTTCTGACAGCCATCTCCCCCTCCTAAAAAACAGGCTGGATCCCAATCTTCAAATTACAAGGGGGCAGATTTACAAGAAGGTGCCGCTTCGTGGCACCGTAAGTCCTTTGGCTGTGCCACGCTGCAGCACTTTCAGAGCACAGGAATGCGACATATTCACAATGATATGTCGCATTCCTGTGCTCTCCCCTGCGCTGGCTCACAAACAGCTGCCATGCGCCGGCGCAGGCACCCTTGGACCATGGTGTAAGGATGCCTGCATCATGGGGAGATTGTTTTTGTGCAGGAAGGCACCCCTTCCAGCACATAAACAATCACTACAGGCATTTTCCTCTTTCAATGCATGCTGTAGAATGCAGCACGCATTAAAAGAGGAAAGAAACAAGGAGAAATGAAAACATTTCTCCTCACTAATGCATAATGACACATTTACAGGTTTACGAATCCTCGTAAATCTGGAAATGTGTCTGGTTCCATTGGTGTTGCATGGGAACACCCACAGCGACACCCATGGAACACCCCTTTCACGCAAAGTGCTGCATGTAATGGGTTCATATTTACAAGAACAGGAAAAGTCACGCAAGTGGCTTTTCCTGACCTTGTAAATATGGGGCAGAAAAATGCGCTGCCGGTGGCGTCACAAAAAGTGACGTACAGGTAGCGCAAGGGGCTGGTAAATCTGTCCCCAAGTGTCCTGCATCCTGAAACAACATCATCGTCAATTTCCTAACCCTAGCTGTGCTTTATAAATTCTCCTGTTCTCACCCAGTTAGAATTATTGCAATCTTTATACAGTATTATTCCTTCTTGAAATTTTGACACAAAGTAAGACTAAAACTGGCCTGGGTAGACCAGCAGCAAAACAACAGCTGCCATTCATTTTAACTCCTGAATTCCAAAATAGAATTATAACAACACAGTGACAACATTTCCACTTCATCAACTAAAAAACATTCTACCAAAATACACGCCAACAACCAAAAGTGTGTGGGGGGAGGTGGGAGAATGGGGATGGTGTGTGTGTGCTAAGCAGGCTAAATACATGGACATTCCTTCTAGCAGCCCTGTGGCAGACCATTGCCTGTTGCTTCAACCATGCTTCCCGCACCCTCGTGTACCAGTCTGAAGGGAGCAAGAGCATATTTCTAAGACGAGCCTGCAAAAGTGCATGCACCAATGTGCTTTCACTTGTGAGATTTATTGTTTACAAAAAAAGGCTTGGAGCTAACCCATGCTTACTATTTGTTGGCTTCATTGTCACTCTTCTTTGCTGATTCCTAATTGGCCAGTGCATGTCAAGGGCAACTTCCTTTCCTTTCTGTGAAGCATGAACGAAGCACAGTTTGATTTAACTTAATTATTGCCCTTTCGATGTTTGAGCTGTGATAAGGTACTGCTTCTTCTGCCCCCTCCCACTCCACCCCTTGTGCCTCGTTATTCTTTCGTCTCCCACCCACTCCTCCGTGTTGCTGCCCCTCCTCCATCTGGTGCTCCCTCACTTTTCCCCCTCCCCTCCTGTTTTGATTTTCCCAAATCCCCCTCCCCCACATCCCTAGTGTTGCTGTTCCCTAATTCCTCACTTGTTCTGCTATTCTCCCACTGTCCGTTGTTGCTGCTAATTCCCTCATGCGGCTTGAACCTCCCTCATGTTATTTTAACATATTGCACAGCAGTGCAGGCTACTGTGCAATATGGCTTTTAAAAAATGCAGTATGATGTAGTCAACGCTGGCCGCTTCATAACACTTTTTTTTCTTGACTTTAAGCTATGTTGAACAGCAGGTTGCGCTACTGTGCAACAAGCCCAAAAAAAACATTGTCAAAGCCAATAGGTCTTGCATAGGCAATATCTTTTTGCTTTTGCAATGCTTGTTATCTTTTGTATTGCTATATTCCACTCAGCAGGCTGACTCCTGGATTTTACTCTTCAAAGTCTCTGTACTTAAGAATGCCACTGACAAATCACTGATGCCGTTGAAGGTGTGGGGCACTAGCCAGACGCTGACGTAATCACTGTACAAAGGACCACATCTCTGTAATAGTCTATTGGGCAGTTGGAGAGTGGAGCGGAGGAAGAACTGGAAAATACAGCACAAGAGGGTAAAAGGTTGTAGAGGGAGGAGGAAAATAAGATGAGGAAAGTGAGACCCTACAAGGTGGAGCAATGGTAGAACAGATCAGTGGTAACAGGAGCGACATTGTTTACCTGTTTCTACTAAGGTGATGGTGAAGGCAACAGTGGGTGAGGAAAAACCAGTGGTCATAATAAACTTGGTACGTAATAATTACAGAAACTCAAACCGACCTCCCATTTTTGCTTTTTGAGGAGGGAAGCCCACCTGCAAAGGCTATCAAGACATCCAGGTGGACCAGCAAAATATTTACCAAGATTCTACAAGTCATAATGTTATTAATACCTGGTTTGATCTACCCAGTAAACACTTATTTTACCTCAGCGGTCCCTTCTTACATTTCTACAAATTCATACATTGATAGCTCAGAAGCTCTCCCTCTATTTTAGACATTGCCATCTTCCCAAACAACTTGAAGAGGTCAAGGGCCTTTGAAAAGCCCTTTCGTCACAGTATGGAAATCGCAGATTCTGATCATATCACCACATCCCAATATACTTCAGCATTTCCTTCAGACAAAACTGAACCCCACACTAGATGTTTGTGCAAACGTTTTTGAGCAAATACTTGCTAATGTCCCAAGTGATGATCTCTGTTACAAATTTTATCTTTACCCACAAAGGGTAATAGTTCACCAGTACCATGGGCCAAGGGCTTGTGGTGGGACCTGATAATTTGTGGTACCCCCTCCACACATGCAACACTGGTGTTTATGTGACCACTGCCACCAAGGCATGCCCTCAATAAGCAAACAATGTCTCAGCATCTTCCAACGTACTTGACCATGATGTACGGCAAAACCTAATGCAAAACAGTGAATAGACACATGAGATGCATTTTTCAACTTTTCTTAAATTTTCCCATGACATTCCACTTTCTGCATTGGTGGGAAAGACACCCTTTGGCTATTTTCACTTTCGCTAAACACGTGAAAGTCACTAACCATCCACTAAATGTCACTACAGCCACCAAAACATCTTTCTTACTCGTCTCTTCTGTGGACTCCTTCACAAATGGTCTTTGTGCATCAACAACATGAGCCTAGCATTGGACATACTTCAGGGAATCAGTCCAGCACCTCAATGCACACTAGAAGCACATGCCATCAATTCAAACTTCAACAGCTAATCATTTTGGATACCATCCAATTTCGCTGTCGAAACTTACATTTAGGGTTCTATAGGTGCTAGAGGACATAGTCGCCTTGCGCCTCTCTCAGTCACTCTTCCTCCTGCATACCATCCTCTTTCAGACCTTCAAGCTCACACTGTGCCATGGTGTGCCACACAATATTGGCACCCTTCACAAGGTCACACGGTGGCGAACCAATATCAGGTAGTAAACACCAGCTGAACCCCTGCAGAGAGTAGGCATTCAGGTCCTTTTTAGAGGTTCTGCACAGTTTGAATGTATTTGTGGCTTTGCAATTTTCTGAGGATATAGGAGGGCATCTCTTGGGAGGGTAAGAGTGGCTCTTTAGCCAGTGAGGGACACAAAGCCCGGTCCCCTCGCCATGGTTCCTCCAGTGATCCTCCAATGTGGATTAAGCTATGAGGGGCTCAGAGTCATACCCCATTAAGTGCCCCACCTCCTCTCTCACATAATATCACATTCTTCAAGGCTGGCAGGTTTGTTCTCCTCCATGTTCACTGCGGATACCCCAACTCATATCACATTACTAGCACAGCCTTCTCATTGACCACCACCACCATCAGGGGCAATATGTGTTTCCTTTCAGTATGCAAAAATTCTCAGAGCTGTAAGGGGAAATGCTAATCTTAATTCCTAGTCACCAAGTATAGTCAAACAATGGGCCAAGGGCTTGTGGTGGGACCTGATAATTTGTGGTACCCCCTCCACACATGCAACACTGGTGTTTATGTGACCACTGCCACCAAGGCATGCCCTCAATAAGCAAACAATGTCTCAGCATCTCCCAACGTACTTGACACCTAGGCTATAATCACAAAATCCTCCGGCAGACTTAGCACTGCCCCATCCGTTCTTTTAAGCATCTTTGGAGAGAATAGTCTTAAAGCCTGGCTGAGAGGTTGGCGGATGACTACTACATCAGAAATGTGACACATATCCCATCAGCCTTATTACAAGTGCATTAGGATTAGGCCTGGGCGGTAAATTCCGTTCCGCTCGCGGAATTTGCGGAATTTGGGTAATTTCGTGTTCCGCGGAGAATGCGGAATTGCCCAAAAATTCTGCGTTCCGCGGCTTCGCAGAATTTTTTGCCTGTTCGCGTTCTCAAAATGCTTGTTCGCAAGATATTTCACCCCGAGCACGCAAACAGTGTTCGCGAACAGGAAAAAAGCATTGGGAACAATCAATTCCGCGTGTACGCGGAATTTCTGCTTGCTCGCGGAGATTTTTTACCATTTCGCAAAGCTTTGCGTAGTGCAAATTCCGCCCACCCCTAATTAGGATATAATGGTGCAAAGTCACATAAAGTGACACAAACTGGCACAAAGACTTGCTAAACTATTTTCTTTCACAGCCAAACATTTTTTGGCCTGGAAAGTTGTCTAAAATGAACAGGAATACCAAAAAGTAACATTTTTCGACAGTGCTTTGCATCAGAACAATATTCTCCTTCAGAAGTAGGAGAAAAGTTTTTTTTCTTCCAAGCTTTGCATGGGTGTTTGACTGTACAGAACACATACAAAGTGGAAACAATTTTAAAGTATGTCTAAACATAGTGCATAGTACTTTGTACTGGAAGGGTACATTCCGGTACAAAACCTATACCAGACACAAAACACAAGGGTGTGTGCGTGGCGCTAGACAGCCTAGTTGTGCACCAGAAGTTGGGAAGAGAGCAGAAGCCCAGATCTTAGTAGACATGGTACTGGCCTGCTCTCTCACGCACGGTAGCAACTTTTGTTGCTGTGCTGCATGAAATATTAGTAAAGTTGTCTCTTTGTTGCTTCTTTCATAGTGTGAAAAGAATTTGTAACACTAACTATATTGTTTTTTTTTCAAAATGCTATTCAAGTTCATAAAACACCACTTCTAGCATGCCTTATCATGGCCCTCACGTCAATGGTTCTTGTAAATATTCAAATATTGTAAGTCCTCTGTCTTAAGACAATCCAGTAAAGTGGGGGCATATTATCAAGCACTGCGTTAAAATTATCGCCGCTTTAGCGGCAGAAAACTGCAGCTAAAGCGGCGATAATGGGCTTGATAATATGGCTTCGAGAATTCCCATAGAAGCCCATGTTGACACCAGAACATGGGCTTCTATGGGAATTCTCCAGGGCGTATTATCAAGCCCATTATCGCCGCTTTAGCGATAATTTTAACGCCGTTTCTTGATAATATGCCCCATAGCCTTTTTCCTCACTTGGATAAAGCTTTCCTCGTCTTGACATGCACCTCAAACAAACCCTGCAAGTGATCCCCGGTGATACTAGGCTCTCCTGACACTTGTACAATTTGACGTAGAAGAAATTGAAGAAATTGCTTGTCTCCCTTGCATGCCTGCTCCCTCCACAGTAGTGCAGCTTACTTCCAAAGCATTCCAGGTTCAAAACAATATATACACCATAGACAAAACAATAATCCCAAACCCAGGGTGCTGCAGCCAGGCATACACTCCACAACAAAACAAAACCACAACATTGCCCAATGTTAAAGCACACACTTTGATTTGTCACACATTGTCACAATTTACAATGCCATACAAGAGATGGAAATGCGCTGCAAAAATGCTGAGCGCATGAAATAACATAAGGTAACATAACAACTTAGAATTTTGTAGCATAACAAACAAACATAACATAACACACTTTGTAGCAACAACAATTCAAGTCAGGGAACACATCAGGATGATGCTACAGTTACATAAACTGGCAAGTAGCATAGGTCCAATGCCCCCCCAGCTCACCCTTTATCCATCACAACATAGCTGCTCCTCTTTGTCTCACTGACAGTGACTTTCATGCACAGACTCACACTGGTTAGCACTTGCGTGCCAGTGCTGCAACTGTACGGCAGTATGCTTCAGGTGAACCGCCTTTCCTCTCTCAAACTACCACCTGCGACTATCTCACATTGGCATGGACCAGTGTTTCTTGCTTGCGCTCGGACTCTGAATGCATGCCAGACCCTTGTTGCTCTATCTAGCCACATGACAAAAAAAAATGTTTACAAGCCCCTTGCGCTACCGGTGCGTCACTTTTAATATGGGAAAAAATGATGTACCGGCGGCGCAAGGGGCTTGCAAACAATCCCCTAAATTACACAGAGCATACCCCTAGAGATGTGGTTCCAGAAAACAAATTACCGCACATGGCCCTCATAGTTTCAGGTAGTGCAAATTTGCACACAATCCACACCAACCCAGTATCAGCTCCCTGTCTTCTTACCTGCAGAGGGATTCGATGCTGGCATGACTGTAGTGCTGGATGCCAGTGTTCGATATGAAACACCTCATTTCCACCATAAGTACGCAGATTCCATGAAGGTTTTGAAGGATATTTCACATTAATATTGACTGCAGAATATTATTCTACCAACATTTCATGGACAAAATAAGTATATTTTTACAGCGCAAATCAAAGATTCCCGGGGTGGTTTCCATTGGTGGGGCTGCCCAGGGTGACTGATTATTATCAGTGCACTGATCTTTCCTTGCTGAGGAGTCACTTATCCTCCAAGGGAGGGGGTGGGGGTGAGCTACAGACCCCAGCCTAAGTGCTATGGGTAAAGGTCAGAGGTCCTGCAAGGGGCCAGCGTCTGTATTTTTAGAGTGTAATGATCAAGCAGAATGAGAGTCCTGGGGTTATGTAGTCTCCAGAGAGAGGCCAGCCAGTGACCCAAGGGACAAGTTTCAGACTTAGGGGTATATATACTACGAAGTGGCGGAGCGCGGCGTTAGCCTCCTTGGCTTAACGCAGCACTCTCCCACTTCTGAAACGCAAGGCTGCACCATATTTACAACAATATGGTGCAGCCCTGCATTTCCCCCTGCGCTGGCACTAAATTTAGCAGCCCAGCACCAATGCAGGTACCCTTGTACCATAGTGTTGTAAGAAGGCGAACTTAGGATATGGGTGTGGTGGACAACTGGCAAATGGTGTGTCCGGTCAGAACCCATTACAACATCATGCTGCTTAAAAGGAAGGTGTATCTGTCTCATAAGCAATGGCTATCTTCTTTCCGTAGTTTCAGCTAGCAGCAGCGTTTGTGAGGAATGAGTTCCGCTCATTTAATCTTTCTAGAGATTTTGCTTTTTGTCTACCCAGGTTTGGACTTCTACTGTGAATGAGTATCACCAACTAAGTCTCACTCACAGTGCATTCTGTGGAAATGGACTGAAAGTGGTAACCATCAATGTCGGCCTTTTAAGATGAGGTCCTCTGATGTGCAACTATGTTAAGAGGCTCTATGCTGGTTGCATGCACACAAGTGAGCACACTCATTTGCACAGGTGTGCAGTCTGAAAACATGAGATTACCATCGGCCTCAGCCAGGGATCTGCACACAAGTAGGGTGTCAGAGAAGGGACCCACCAGATGTAAATGCCAATATATATAACTTCAAGGTGCACAGAAGTGGAGTTACTAATACATCTTTACTAACCTCTATGCACTTATCTTCTCAATATATATTAACCACTATATGTTGGTAGCACAATGATTCTGTAGTTGATACATTTTGAAATACTTTAATAGGCATCATGCAGAGGTCTGGAAAGGCTAACAGCAGGCACTGAATGTCCAAATATCTAACTGTAGAATTCGAAGATGAAATTACCCAGTGTATAACAATAACATGGTGATAACCTGCAAGACCATTACAGCAATTAGCGCTTTATTTGCTTAACAAAAAAAAAAAATTGTCTGTGTGCTGACTAATGTCCATACATATTTGTTTGACAACCTACCTTGGTGCTGGGTGTTCCTAAACTTTCTGGAACCAATTTGACTTTCCGGCCTTCTCTCAGTGCATGTTTCCCCAGCTTCCCGACTGTTGTCCATCATTAAAACTCCTCCTTTCATCCATGTCTGAAAATCTCTACTCCAAATTTTGGGCCTTCAACCTTACTTGTGCACATTGAAATATTTGCTCTGATATGTAACACTCTTACTTAGACCTTGTCCCAGCAAATTTGTGACATCTGCAGAAGAAAGTCTGAATTGCAGGATCTTTTGATTTCTAATTTACAAAATGACAGTATGCCTTCAAACTTCCTGAAATTGGAAATAATATTTCCTTGTATTTTGAAGTCAGATGTGCGTAGAATTGCCATCAGCATGCATTTTATTTTAATACATTCCCAAGAACCATTATCCGTATGTGCTTTGACACTGTTCTGGATACCATTCACATAATTTAGATATACCTGGAGACCACAGTAAATGTCTACCTTCATTAGCCTATAAATGGCGATTGTTGACTCTTGTGCCAAATTCAGAAGCATTACAAGACAGCATCACAGCACAGTGTAGGCTAGAGAAAGCCAATAAGCCACCTACTGGGACTCGATATCCCTGTTATACCATTCTCCTGTTTTTATACTATACAAAACAAAACTGAGAGCCCCAGCTCATACCAGTGGCTTGCCTTGTATTTTTTTAATCAGCTCCTTTTCTCAACTTGCTTCTCCGCTGAAGCTATGAGTGGCCGTCAGCGGTGATTGCCTTTGAGACGAATGCCTCAAATGGCCTAGCTGTGATGTGAAAAATAATGACAATCTCAGTCTGATGCTGCAATCCTTCTCTTCCATGCGATGAGCAGAGCAGAGATGCACCAGAAGAATGTATCAGCTCCATCATTTTTTCCCAAAAATAATACTACATTGGGACTTCCCCCACTATGGAAGGCAGAACTCATAGTCCATTTATGGAATGGGATATTTAAGGTAAGGCAAGGGAGAGCGGTCTTAGTCTTGTTATGGTCACTGAACTCCCAAAAGGCCCAACATATTTTGCTCATTAAAAAAGGAAAGCTGCATTTAGCAAGGAGTCCCTGTTTCACCCTCTGTAGCTTTGCTGAGATGGGCAGGTGTTCCTCTAAAAACACATGTGGTGCAAGTGCCACAGCTCACCAAAACAGCAATAAAACCATGACAAGGAACCCAATTCGATTGCAGTTTCCTGTGCTGTGGGTTAGGGTGAATACACCATTTAGTTTTTGCCTGAAATGTCCTCGAATATGCAGCAATTACAGAGGAAACAAAAGCCCCATAGACATTGATTCTCCAGCTTGGACCTTCAATGAGTGAAGGTCTTGAGAAAAGCTATGTTTTTTACAGTGGCTTCCTAGAAGATTATCTCCTGGGCTGGCCCCGGCATACAAAAGGCATCAGGGTTGAGTAGGTCATCAAGATGTTTATAGTCTCAGGAGGTCAGAAACTCAGGGACAAGTCGTATGTAATTTTTTATCTTTTGTGCAACTAACAGATTTCCAAGCTAATTATTTTAATTGTTAGTGGCATTTTGTGCCGGCACAGTCACGGTTGTTGTCAGTGCTGTGCTATGAATCTTCGTGGTCATTGACGCATCAACATTTGCAAGGATTCTCATCAGCGCATTTGCTCACTTCTGAACCAACCAACCAAAAAGTAGTCTGAGGACGGTGGCTACATATTGAGGAATTCTAGGCTTATGAGTCGACATTACAAGGAGTCATAGAGGGTCCGCTTATGGTTGATGTCTGGCATTGCATTTTTATTTATTTTAAAGCCTTTTCTAGACCCAGCTACTGGACAGTGGATTCACTCACAGCAAGAACATCTTGAATGAGTTCATGGTGCAATATGGATGTTTAAGAGGGTGTTTCCCTACATTTATTGAATTAGGTGGGGTCAGTCTCAAACGTTTGGCTTTGAAAATCCCTTAACTCTCTTTCCTCTTGCTTGAGCGCGGATAATGGCTGAGCAAGTTAACTGTCTATTCGTGTGGCTCTGTTCCACTCTGCAAATGTTTGCTCATATCCTAAATATAAAAAAATGAGTTTCAATTGGAAAACAAGCAAAAAGTCCAGACTCAACAATGAATAGCAAGAATAAGCGCCTCAAAAATTATGTTCCGAGAAATGCCACCACTGTGTACAATGTTACCATGAAGCCAGAGAAAAGACGGCGGCACCCAGGCACCGACATTTTATCTTGCATATTTAAATGGTAATATGCACTCTGATCCCTTCAATCATTTGGAAAATTAAACTGAAAATCCCAACCCAATAAGTAGCCCGGAATTTACATCGATCGGATACTGTCTCCCACTATGCTACCAATGGTGTTCATGCCACCAAGGAACTGGAGGCAACTGATCCATGTTTCTTCGTGGTACCACCATGACTCAAATATGCCACATACGCAGAAACATTTACATACCAAGCAACCACCGTATTAGTACTTGAGCTCAATATGCACTACAAAAAATACTGGTATAAACACCTAGTCCAGAGCTTGTTCCAGCAAATAAGCGTAAAATGGAGGCAGTAACTAAAGTATACAACTAAGCTTAACTTGCTGTCTGAACTTAACAGAGCTAAAACATATGGTTCACTACCATTAAAGAGCACCAAAATTAGTGAAATTATTGTCCACTGACATACCAGCTAATATGCAATAATTAATACTATAGAACCCTTACAGACATAAACATTATTGCACCCTACTCAGTGATAATCTGAGCATTTGACTCACCAGGCACTAATTGCAATGGCGCATGAAGCACCAAGCAGGCAGTCCAGAACCAACCTCTCTGTATCACCAACAGGTGCTAATAACCACAAGGAATCAAGCAGTCTGTCCACATAGACCTCTATATCACTTCCGTTGACAACGAGTGGGAACTCTTATAGGGACAATACTTCAACATGGCCGATGGAAAAGAGAAAGATATAAAGGCTAATAAATAAGTAAAAACTAAGCACCAATCCTATGCCTCCCACTGAAAGGCAAAACTGATCCAAGCGCATCAACAGACATAATTATGCAAAGACTTTGTTTACATCACCTTGCTCAGAGCACGAAAATGAACACTGACCTTATTTAAGTTGAGCTCCTCAGTATCCAAAAGTATTTTCAGGAATTGGTTATCAGATAGTGGAGACTGAGGGTCTCATTACGATGGCGGTGGGACCACCACCATCAGGCCATCAGTTGTGGTCCCACTGCCATCGGACCCTGCAGGACCATCCACTGCATTATGATGGCTGGCGGATGGAGAGACCGTCGGCCACGTATCCGATGGGCTCAAGGAGCCAGTCGGACAGTCGGAGGGACTGCAATCCCTACAACAGTGGCGGTGCCTGATCATGAACCGCCGTAGGGATTACAATGACCCTTTCCACCAGCCGTTTCATGGCGCTTAACCAGGTGGAAAGTAACTTGGGTTCCTTCGTCTCCCCTGGGCCTCCGATATTATATCAGATGTGGGTTTTTTTGTATTGTGGCATGTGCTGCAGCCCACAGCACACACAACAATAAAAAAAAATCACAATGTGATTGCCGTTAAGGTGGTCGCATCGTAATGCAGCCAGCGGGACCTCTGACTGCTAGTCGGGCGGTCCTGCTCTCTCATCGGTGTTACGTCCACCCGACTTCATATTCAGGCCCTGAGTTGAGAACATCCTGGAATGAAGATGAGAAAAAACATCCTTCAGAAAATATCACAACAAACATCAACCAAAGATAATACCCTACAAAGGAAGAACACAGACTTTGAAGATCGCAATCGAAGGCTGAACTTAATAATCTTTAAAATGAACACAAGATGCAAATCCCTATGTGAATTCCTGGAAACTTGGATCCTCATTACTCTGGGAATCTCTTTCAGTAGGGACCTCAAAATAGAAAGAGCTCAAAGGATGCTACTAAGTAAACTCCCTCGAAACCCCAGAGGACAAAGTACATTAAGCTATTGTGGTACCATAAATCAGAGTAGATCCTGGCACACATGATGATAGTCCAGAGCATCACCTAGAATTAGTGAAAAAACAGAATCACCCTTGATTATGCCAGAGACCCAGTTGCCCGCCACATAGGCTTCTCGTCAATGAGGAAAAAACTCAGAGAAATTAACTTCCTGTTTTCATTTGTTATCCCATCTAAGTTCAGAATCATTGATAAAGTAAAACCAATCATTTTTCAAGACCCCCACAGAATTGCAAGCCTTGATGACAAACATGACACAATCATACATAGAAACTTGACTCTACTTTGATCAATGGACTTGATGGGCTCACGAGCTGAATACGATCTTTTAAGATATATCCATAGATGGATCAATGAATTATACCCGCTACCTGTTTAGGCTCTTCATTGCCATTCTATACTTGTCCGAGCAGAGGATATGCAAGTCAGTTTGCAAGACTACAGAAAAGCAATTGTTTTACTAGAGCTGGTAATAGATGCAATCAGTATATTTTAGGCGTTATTTATTAGTCAAAGATATTGTGCTGGTCAACTCTATAGAATTAGGTGTTTTGTTCTCAGACTCACCTATTGGCAGCCATGACTGAAAGACTGAAGCCATACCCATAGCTAGATACTGTAATTATCCTTGCTATCTGTACAGGCTCTTAATTGACACTCCATTCTTGTCCAAGCAGACTCTATGCAAGTCACTATATAAGTCTTTTGCAGCATCAATTCACATTAGTTTTCCACTGTGTTGTTAAGCTGCTTTTTGTTACGCTCCCTTAGTAATATCTTTGAAATAGCACTAATCTTTATTACACCAGTGATAGTGCCTCAGGCAAAACTATATACAAGCTATTGTAGAATTTTGTGAGTTTGGGATGGAAGGCAGGACTGTGGTTTGGCTCATGTAAACGAACCAAACCAGCATCAAGATACACAACACAAACGTTAAAATTCTCTCTCACTATGAAAGGTCTCAATCACCCATTAAAGAGAAATCAAAATCGTAGACTACTGTCACAAACTTAAAGAAAATATAACATTATTAGAAGAGACCAGAATTGGTGTTAAATTGACAATACAAATGAAAAATCAGTGGATCTCTGAATCCACATGCTCAACGGCAAATAAAATTTAAAAAAAGGGTTGTTACCTTGATCTCTAAGAGATCAGGCCTATCCAAGATATCCTCCTCATCAGTTACAGAGGGTTAATAATAAAGTTACAAAAGGATGTGTGTGAAATCTTGGTGATCAATGTTCACGCAAGGGCTACTGTATTTCTGGATGAATCTGAGTAAGATAATGGTCAATCATCCAAACGGCTCAGGGATTGTTGCAGGAGGAGACTTCAACCTTTCATGAGATGGAACTCTTAACAGGCTATCTTCTATTAGATTATGCTCGCTGATGCTTTTCAATGCCATGTATAAGTTAGCATTCGCTGCGCCATTTTCCTTTAGATGCAGTTTTCCTCCTTTTCGAAACTAATCCTGCTGGACTCCGAGAAATGCTCCTTGCTAAGTTTTGTTTCTGCAACAAAGAACTGTTAGGGCCGGTGCATAACTTTCCGTCCCAGTAAAGGCCCTCTCCCACCTGTCTGGCAGTTTAATCGCAGGACAGGGTGGAACGGCCTTGAAAATGTTCCGAGTTGTGCAAGATACGAGAGTAAAAGTTTTTTTTGTCTTCATGCTGTTCATCCACATCTATTTGGAAGATTCCACTGTTGGCGTGTTATTAGTTGACCATGCAATTCATATAACGTATCTTTATGCTTACAGTTTCTCAGTGCCCTCTGTAACACTCTTTCGAGACTGTGCAGACGGGGCCCAGCTCTGAGCATGTACAATAAATGAATATTGGGGTATATTCTCCACTATTTTCTCTGACTCTTCATTTGGCAGGAAGGCTGAGAGGTGGTCAGTGGTGACCGGGTGGCCCTATTCGGGTCACTTCCTTCACTTCTGCAAGTTTAGACTGAATAGACCAAACATTCAGAGGCTAAACCGCTGCAAATCGCTCAACCTCAAATGCCTGGTGAATATTCAACCCTTTTAGGAGAGGCTATATATTTTTCTTTCACAATCACCATAGAATTACGCAAATTTTCTCCAAAAAGGCAACCACCTCGTTCCCAAAGTAACACAACCTAACATTGACCTGGTTATTATTTCAGACCATGCATTTATCTCTATTGAATATATCCCCACTAATACGAAAGATGGGAGGATGAATGATACTGTTATGGATGTAAAAGATAGTAAGAAGTGACTATGTGGACAGCTATCCACAAAATTCACTAAGGAAAAGACCAATAAATATACCTCTCCAGAAATAATAAGGGGTGCATTGAAGGCCACCATTAGAGGTGTAATGATTAGTACCATGTCCAACCAAAATAACAATCTTCAACTGGACAATCTAGAAAAAAAGATGCTTGCTCATGAAAACACATTCACTGATACGAAAGGCTCAAAAGCTTTAAAGTGACTAAGTTATCAAATACAAAAAACACCAAATGAAAGTGCACACATCTGGGTAAAGAATGAGATAGCAAGGAAGATATGTGAGTGAAATAAAACAGGTAGAATGCTAGCCAACTACCTAAAATAGCTTTCACTAACTTTATTCCACTCTCTACAACTCCAACTAATTAATCTCTCCTGAGGAATGTAAACATGGAATCACTCCCACTTCCCTATTTAAACACAGACACTAGGCAAACCCTTAATGAACTAGTAGAGAGATCTGAAATAGTAAAAAAAATAGACTCATTAAAACCCAGGAAGGCGTCTGGCCCAGAAAGCTCTCCTGTGAGATTCTACAGGGAACAGCAAAACTCGCTCCTGGATGCCCTGGAAAGCCTCTTCCAATGCTGGCCAAAACGGGTAATATTAAAGGATCCGAATCAAGTGTCAAAGTTGTTATATGTAAAGAAGGGAAAGAACCATTAGAGCCAAAAAAATACAGACCCATTTCCCATTTAACGTTGACTGTAAGATCTACGCTCAGATCTTATGGCCAAGACAGCAATTAGTTCTGCCTCAATTAATACATCCATTTGAAAAAAAGCATTAACAAGCATTTACAATGCAATGGTCTCGGCATTGTTAAAGTTAGAGCTATTGGCATTGCTCATGACACTCTCAAATGCGAGACCTATTGCATTTGCACACACACACACAAAGCCACCCACACACACAGAGCCACCCACATACACAGAGCCACTCAGCATTAAACGTAAAATAAGATAAAGCTGGAGACAAGGTCGAGAGCAGACGCACAAGACTCCTGTCCTTGGCTCCAGCGCAGCATCACGCTCAAACTACAGCATACATCACAGCTCCGGCTCAAACAAACTGCCAAACACTCCCAATGAAGAGCTGCGAGGAGCACACAGCCCTGGTCAAGGACAGGTCCAGCTAGCAGAGAGGCGAACACGAGCAACGCCTCGAAGACCTAAGCGCTCTTGTGCAAACACAAGGTGCATTAAAATAGCACAAAATTCGAATATTTGCTTTTTGGTGGTATTGGGTGAGAAATTAGACCGCGGCAGGAACCAAAATAAAAGGGCCCCCAAACCCACCAGTGCTACGCATGCCAAAACATGCCACTAAAATCGAGTATGACAACATTCGCAGACTCATGGCTGCACATTCCCAAAATACACCAAGAGTGCAAAAACAACCAGTAGAATGTCAGATCAGGAAGAGTCCCAGGGCACTTCAATGACGAACGCCAGGACATATTTGGAAGAGTGGCCCTCGCAGCAGGGTTCCAGGACATACTCAGAGAGGGCCTGGACGCATTCAGCAGACTTGAACATGCGGTCTTCCATTTCAAGCTGTGTTCTAAAGCTTATCCGGCCCATCCAGATATGAGCATGGAGCTGTCTGGCTAGGCTAATCTCCTCTGGAGATAAACAGGCCTGAAGGTACCTGGCAGTAACACGCGCAGCCCTGAACTGGATTAAAATAGCGATATCTATCCTCTTCCGCTGCCCTCTGGGGGGAAGACAACTTTAAAGAAACCTCAACTGAATAGCCATGGCTGGTTAGGGGGGAACAGTTCGCTTGGATGGTTCCTTTTATCATGGGTGATAAATCTTCACTGCACTGGACAAGGTTATATATGCATTAGATTGTTTTCACTTTAGGTGTAACACAAACCCGACCATCCCATCAGCACAGGTTAATGATGGCTACCGGAGGGCAGTTTAATGGAAAACAAACAGGGCTAGCTATATGACCAAAACGTTTTAATCAGAGAGTGGCCACTCCCTACCACAATTTCTCTAACTGCAGTTTTCCAGACTTGCCTCAACCAGAATTATCAACTCTTCGTCGAGTAGAGTAAGAGTGTCTGTGGCGAGGAAGGAAGCCCATCAGTGTTTTTTTATTTTTCCTTCACCGCATCGCTAAAGCCCAAATGAAAGTGTCAATTACGGGCTATTGAGAAAGAAGGAACAAACCATCCCCAAGTTTAGCTTCTAACACCATATAGAAGATCTTACAGGTAGTTACAAAGATGCGGTCACAGGTGAAAAAGTAGAGGCTTCTCGACCTCGGTGCCCCCTTCGTTCCACAAACTACTCGCCACAACACTCAAGACATGAGAAACTCAGGGGGCTCCCTCATGTGCCACCATCGTAATGTTCAAACTAATCCACGCAGCAGCCCAGGGCTGTCAAGGGGAACGGGTAGGCGACTGTCGATGCTGCTGCTGTGCCACGACAAGTCCCTGCAGATCCCTCGGGCTTCCCCTCCCCCTCAAAGACGTTCGAACACTTCTCTCGGCAGCTCCTTCCTGAATCCAGGGCCACACCAAGCCACACGCGGGGGAAGTGGTACATGGGGGCGCGGTGGCAGCGCAAAGTTAATTGTGAAATGTACCTGTGGCGCTCCGGGAACTTCCAAGATCCCCCGGTCCAATCGTATCCGGCTCACATTCCCATCACCAATGGCACCAAGGACTTCAGGACTCCGGCGCACCTTGTGAGCGGGCGGAGGAGGGTCCCCTGCAGGCCCCTCCTTTTTGAACGCCCCTAAAGATTATTCGGACCGCCCACACACTCTTCTTCGGGTTACTTTCCCTGCCCACCTCCCGTAGCTGTCCCCTTCCTTCCCATGCTCGTCCACGCCCAGGTGCCGCCTTCACACGCGAGTCCGCTCCCTGCATTTCAGCCCTTACCGCTGGCCTGGCCCTCCTTCCTGCTCCCACAGAGGCCCGAAGCAACAACGAGGAGCCGCATTGACGTGATGCCTCTGGGGCCCGTCCGCGTCAAGCTCCTCCCCGGCCCGCCATGCCTCAATCTCTGGAGCAAAGAAGTTGAGATAGTGGGCTGGGCTGGGCCAGACTATCTCATGGCCCTCTCTGCCAGTGCCCGCCCTGGCTCGGTGAAGGGAAGCGGCGTGTTACCAGCAGATTTCCATGTTACAGCAGCTGTGAAACAAACCGCGCTTGCAGGGAAACACCGACCTGCAAAAAGTAACACCCGCCCACGCCCCAGCTGAAGAGGTTGAGCCAATACCTTGGAAAACTGAAACAAGCACACCACTGCCTTTCTCCGAGGTGAAGCAGAAATGCCTCGGAGAAAGGCAGCGGCATTTTCGGATTCGGGGGCGTGTTTTCGGATTCGGGGGTGTGTTTTTCTTTTTCTCTCCTCTTGCCATTGGCTGGAGGAGAGAAAAACACGCCCAGCGAAAAGTATCGAAAGGAAACGCCCCCGAATCCGAAAAGGACGGGGCCTGTTTTGCGAGACAAACCTCTTCTCCAATGGCTGGCCAGCATTTAAGAGGCCAGCCAATGGAGAAGAGGAGAGAAGAGGGGCGGGTTCAAGCCCCTCTTCTCCAAGTTATTAAATCTCGCGAGCGAGACTGCGCAAGCGCAGCCTTCGCTAGCCGAGACCTAAAAAGGGAGGGGGGTTGCATGTGACAATATCAGATTATTTGCCCATGTCACGGAAAAGGCAAGAATGACTTCCATCCCTCCTTGGCTGTGGCTCTAGACATGGAATAGGCTTTTGAAAAGGTATTGGACCTTCCTGCAATTAGCCCTAAACTAATGTGGACTGAGAAAAATTTATATTCTTATTATGTTTTTTCCTATGCTTCAATCATACAGCCGGAATAAGAGTTAACAGAAATCTATTGGAATAATTCTTGCTATCACAGGGCACTAAGCGGGGTTGCCACATATGTCCCCTGCTGTTCTTATTAGCAATTGAACCACTTCTAATAGCTATTAGAAAGAAAAGAAGATAGAATGGATCCCATTTAAATCTAGCACACTGAAAGTAGCTGGATATGCAGATATAGGGGCCTATTTGCAAACTGCATTTTGTAATACATTTAGAAGTGCTACAATGGTACTACTAATGCACTACAAAATGCTATTTACAAACCTACATGCAGATGCTTCACCGTTCCTTTCTTGTTTTGGATGGAGATCTCTGTCCCGACTGCAAAGTCTCTGCACACATAAGTATACGTTTCTATAGTAAATGTGGGAGGAACATGGGAGGAACATGGAAGAGTGGCTGGAAAATGAGAATACCCACTACTCAAGAGAAGGTGCTAAGGGAGGGGTAGGAACGTATTAAGGAAGGGCTAGGAATGGGTTAAGAGAGGAACATGCAACCACCCACAAAAGAGCAAGCCGATTGTTATTCACAAACTGCACTTCTAAAGTTACAAAAGCCATAAAGGTCTCAAATCAATAGTAAATGTACTCCAGCTCAGAACTGGAATAAGTGCAGCACCACACATGGCAAACCACGTGTACTGCAAGATTATCCCAAAGAAAATAATGGAGGTAGGGACTTAAAATAAAAACAATATAAAAATAAATGGAATTTGTTTTGTTGCAGTTATTTTTATTAGAACCAAAACCTTCTAAGAATAACAACGGTGAAAATGTGATGTATATCCATCATGTGTACAGAAGAGATGGGAGATCATCAATAGCAAGACATGCATAACCAACAACGGGGAGCGCAACAGATTTAACCGTATGGGGACGACATGTGGAAGGGAGGGGATGGGAAAGGGAGATAACAAAACCAGAGAGGACAAGAGAGAGGAAAGATAAAAGAGAGAGAAGAGAAGAAAGTGGTAGGAGATAAGTGGAGAGACGGCAGGAGGGGGAAGTCAGGGGACAGAGGACGGTCAGCTGTTTGAGCAGGCAGCATCCACAGGCGGCTTGGTGGCAAGGTGAGTGCCAGTGAGGAAGAGGGGTTGGAAGGGAAGAAGGGGGGTGCAAAGTAACTGAGGGTGGGGCCAGGGCTTGGTCAGTCCTCCCTCAGGAAAGGGTACCAACTGAGATACAACAGGAAAAGGTTCCCTAAACAATTCATGTAAATTTACGATACTTGGAAACACAGATCTCTAATGGCAAAATACATGTATAGAATATCTAGAAATTTGGCTCTGTAAGGATTTCAGAGAAAGACAATGAAAAGGAAATAATACCTAAAAATCAAGACATGCTAGAACTATGGTCCCCAAAAATATAACTTGGTTGGGCATGACTTAGCCCATAGAAATAACGGTGGCCTAAAAGGTCAACTTTATAATTAGTATGTTGTTTCCAATTAAACTCTGAGAATTTACATGAAACCATAGGCAAACATATATATGGTACATTCTCTGGAAGTAAAAAAAAGTGCCAGAGTCACACTCCTAAAATTCAGACTAGCCAAAAACAATGGATGGGATTAACATTCTGGATTTTACAATGCGCCACGTAATCTATTGCATTAGCAAAGATGCCTACTAGTTCCAAGAAGCAATGGATAAAACTCCTATGTGCTCCATAGCACATATGCTCCACCATGACCATAAAATGCTGATGGTATACCACCCCTTTGACATCATGAACAGCACCATGCAGGCTCTAAGAAAGATTGTCAAAAGAATCGGTAATAAAATGCTTACATCAACTCACTCATTACTATGGTAAGTGGCCCTACCTCAAATAGGGAAAAACCACTTACCAAATTACCTAAAAACTATCCCTGTCAGACCTGCTTTGTCCAAACATTACAAACTACTCTCATCAACTAAAACATTATTAAATCACAAAGTGCAAGAAAAAATGGGATGTTATATGAGCTGGCCACAAGTAACCCAATTGAACCTGGGAACTCGGAATATTTGCGACCCTCTCCAATCAGAGACGGGGCGGCGCGGGGTGGGGTGGTAAGGGGACTAATAATTGGAAGATTAAAAAATGACATATACTGCCGGCCACGTCAGTGCTCCTCTCCAGCTCTCCTCCCGGCAATCTGTGGGCCACAGCACAGGCTACCTACAGACGCTGCTGTCATGCTATACCTAGCATGAGAGAAGCACCTGGATTTGCCTGAGTGGTCTGACACTCACTCAGGTACTGGGAGTCTGTGGCTTTTCTACAACCTGGCTGTGTAACACAGCTGTGTTGGAGAAATATAAGTGTGCATGTCTGTTTGGCCCACCTAAGACAGCCTGCCAAACTGGCATGCGCACTTATACGTGCCCACCACTCCTCCCCCTGCCATGGCCCGGCCCGCCCTGCCCTGCCCAAGACTTCATGGCTCAGGCTGCTCAGGCAGTAATAAATAAAATGATAATACAATTGTTTTATTATCATTTTATTTTGTATCTGCCAGTAGTGGGGCGATGCTACTCTGCTATTACAGTCTCCAATATATCCCCAGCTTCGGCCCAATGTAGGCTATAGTCAATATGCAGAGCATTCTGGGCACCAGACAGGCTATTCTCCATTGGCTTACTTGACAAAAATAGCTGCTTGAGCTGTAAGGAAAGCTCAGGTGACACAAAGCACATGCTATTTTCGTGCAAGCATGTAGAACCTCTGTGATGAGGCATACAACGCCTGATGCAAAGTTACTCCATATACACATACCTCTAAACTTCACAACTGTCCCTCTGGGAACATTTGTAGCCGGCGCCACTGTCCGCCTCTCCACATTTTAACCAAGTGGACCTCCTATTATTAGACTTATTCCTAACTCTCGGGGGCAGATTTACCACTTTTTCGTGCAGCGCAGTGAAGCAGCCGCAAATGCTGCGCTCCGTGAAAAGGAGAGAGGAGAAGATTGCCAAATTTACTGAAAAAGGATACTCTCCTCCCTTTTCACTATCGCGGGCGCTGAAATCACATATGTGCCATGGTCTAGCATAGGTTTTGTACTGGAAGGGTACCGTCCAGTACAAAATACCATGCTTAGACTAACTTTAGCCTTTTTCGCACTTTGTATGTGTGCTGTAAAGTGCATCACACATACAAAGTCAGAAAAGGAAGGTGAAATAAAAGCATTTCTCCTGCCTTGCGCCTACTTCAAAAGGGCGCAGTTTTCCAACGCTAAACCCTGGTTACCTCATTACTTAATTTAGTAAATTGGGTATCGCGTCAAAAACCTTGGGCGGTTGCATGCTTCACCCATGGTACGCCCCCTTGGCGCCAAGTAATGCAAAGCAGTGCTATGCGCTGCTCTGCGTTACTTTCACATTATTTCCAGTGCTAGACAAGTTTAGCGCTGGAAAGTAAACCAGAAAAAAATTATTTTGCGACGGTTTGTGTCACTTATGTGATGCAAACACGGGGTAAAATCTTAGTAATGCTCCCCCTTGGAGTTAAGGATGTCCTGTCCAACTGTACGAATACAAACCTTGTATTCTGTCTCTCATGGTGGAAGTGGTTATGCTTTACTAGGCCAGCAGACAATATTATCTACTTTGTTCCTCATGCACTAAGAGCATCAAGACAGCTCTGAGACAAGTTAGACATCTATTTACAGAAGACAAAATACCCCTGATACTATAAGCATGAACACAAGCCCACTTATTTAATTACCCATCCCATTCACTGCATCTCGTATGAATATGAACCTATACCCGGCCCTTCAAGTAAAGTTTATCTGATCAGAGGCTTTCTCCTTAAGATCTTGTCCTCTTCTCTTTCTTGTCTCCCCCAATTTTCATTTCGTCTCGATAATACGATTAATCTTCGATCGCATGGCTACCATTTGTGATAGTCTAGAAAACAGTGTCAACTAAGTGCTCACAATAAACTAGACACCTAAAATTACTCTGACTGCATGTCGATCAACCCTAGTAACTCACTCTGGGGCATATTATCAATCACGGCGTTAAAATTATCGCCGCTTCAGCAGCAGAAAACTGCCGCTAAAGCGGCGATAATGGGCTTGATAATATACCCCAGAGAATTCCAATAGAAGCCCATGTTGACACCAGAACATAGGCTTCTATGGGAATTCTCAAGGGCATATAATCAAGCCCATTATCGCGATAATTTTAACGCTGTTTCTTGATAATATGCCCCTCTATTAGCTGTTACATCAGTACCTGTTGTATACCATTTCTACTTATTGGTAGATGGTGTGTATGTCGTATGACACCCCTGCATGAAACCCCTGTATGTATTGTTTTTTCTTTCTTGTGCAGAAATTCAATAAATACATTTGGAAAAAAAAGTCTCTTTCCCCTTAGCACAATTTTCAACTCCCAGACACTAAACTACATGATATGAATATCCTTTTTACTCCTTACAAAGATAAACATGATTCTGGTTTTGAAAAGAACTTCAGAGACAATTTGTTTAATTTTGGTGGAATCAAATTAGCAGGTGCAGAACAATGTAACTATCACCCAATTGTCCAATCACGTTTTCTCTTTCAAATGCCTTCCTACCAAATTGTATTTTGCACTTATGCCTCCTATTATTTCACTTCCCTGCATAGACAATGTCTCCCTTCATACCATTTTTTTCCATTTGTAATTCTGTGGAGCAATCTGCTGCCGTTAATTTAGGGGTCGCAGCTGAGGCCCCTGGCTTGCCCTCTGCGACCCCTAGCACTGCCTTTGCGACCTCTGACCTCAGTGGGGGCAAAGTCAGTGCCAGAAACACAGGGGCAGCTCGTCCTTATGGATGGAAACTTATTGGGGCACCACTTTCCTTGTTTTCAGTCAGCTTTTGTATTACACTGATAGTGAATAATGTCATATTATTCACTATTAGAGTAGTATAAGAATGGAGTACAGTTCGTTGGAATATGACCCTATGTGGCACCTAAGGTAAGTATAAAATGCTTTTAAATGTATGTTCTGTGCATGCTTGAGGGTGAGAGTGTGCATATGTAAGAGAGAGTGTGTGTATGAGTGAATGTGTGTGTATGTATAAGGAAGTGTGCTTGCGTGAAATTAAAGGTCAAATGGCATGTGACGTCACTTCCGCTACCCCTGACATTTTGATGAATTGACGTCCATGGCCCTAGTTCATGCTTTATATAACCTCAAATACATACAGATAATATCATTATAGCGTCTGCTGTATGAAAACTCTTTCTTCTCAACAACTTAAGATGGCGGAGACCTAGTACCACTCTAGAACAGAAATATTTCTTCACAATAGACCTGGAATATGTATTTTCTATATCCCCTGCCTACATTTACAGCTTCAGAAATACCTTAAGTTAAAGATATGGGGTCACCTGAAATTCAAAGTACTATCTATGGGGCGTATTATCAAGACAGGCGATAAAATTATCGCCTCTTTAGCGGCAGAAAACTGCCGCTAAAACGGCGATAATGGGCTTGATAATATGCTCTATGGAATTCCAATTGAAGCCCATGTTAGATGTCCTTCACATCTAACATGGGCTTCAATTGGAATTCCATAGAGCATATTATCAAGCCCATTATCGCCGTTTTAGCGGCACTTTTCTGCCTCTAAAGCGGCGATCATTTTATCGCCAGTCTTGATAATATGCCCCTATGTGTGCAAAATCTGCACCAAGAGGATTCATGAAATGATTAACTACTGTGACTGCCCATCTACAACTACACAACTGGACCCACCTGTATATGACTAGCTGGTACAGGGCCATTCGTTTCAATAATGCCAGAACAGTATAAACCAAGGGGCTTATTTATGAGCCCTTGCCTACAGATACGTCAGGAATACTGACGTATCTGTAACTCCTTGCGACATGATGCGTCATACTGTAAATATGACGCATCATTGGTGCCGCAAGGAGGGCGCAATGAAAAGTGACGCATCACTGTTTTCTCGCAGCGATGCGTCACTTTTCATTAATGAGGCCCCAAGTGTTAATAATACTGTACCAGTTGGGCCTTACATGAAATAAATAATCGCCTACAATATCCCACCCAAAGAGCTTAAGCAAATAAGAGATAAATGCGGCAGTGCCATACTGAGTAGTACAGCTATTTCAGTTACAGGTTTGCCTTTACTAGACAGCTCAGTCACTCACAGGGAGATTAAGTAATGAAGTTATAAAAAACGATGGCGTTATGTAACCATTCGACACCTTATACAAGATTGCAAACGTGCAAACTTGAGTAGCTACAAGCAGGTGATCAAAATATTCGAGGTCTCGCTTGAATTAAGTCACGGCAATGAAAAGAAAATGGTGTGAGTAACACTGCCATCTAGCGTTTACAGTTAGGATTTTCTCAAAATCAGAAACCCGTCATTTCTGAGAAGGTTAATGAGCAACATACGTGGCAACATTTAGAAACATTTAAGAGCAAGTCTTCAGTAAAAATGATTGGCAAAGCTAATAGGTCTCACCTCGTGGTTTAAAGCTTTTTTGGGGATGCAGTTCAACCTCAGTAAAAAAGCAACATGCTTTTGTCTGTGCTGTGCCGCATTAGAAACAAAGAAAAGAAAATGCTTCGTGATTCAACATGTGCATAAGGGGGATTAACTAAATATGAAAATAAATCCACGTGGAGGAAAAGGGATAACGGTTGGAGAAGCCGAACATGGAGGAAAGAACAACCCAGAGTGAGTGGGTGGATTTAGTTGTAGGGAGAAGCACCGAAGAGAGAGAAAGCAGCACACAAGGGAGAGAGCAAAACAGATTGCAGGAATGAGGAGGGAGGCGTGGATGATGCAAAGAGCCTGAAGCTCATTCGCACACCCTGCAAGGTGATGAGCACAGTCTTGATAGTAAGAAGCCGTAAAGGACAGCTGTGGACGGAGTGCACATCAGATAAGGCAGGACCAGATTAAGGTGCCAATGGGGCATGACAAAGGAAGAACAGGTAAATATATGTTATACCCATTTCAAATATCACCACACAACTAGTGACTTAAACAATAAGGGCTGATCTGGCAACCGTTATAAGACCGAAAGGGCTAAAAGACAACCCTTAAATGTGCTCAAAGATAAGTCTTGGCAAGCAAGAGACAGAAAAAACAGCAGCACGTCTGATAACTTGGCCTGGAGGAGGTCAATCTGGCGTGTGCCACATCAAGCCACACATTTGTCCCAATGACAGGCGTACACAGTTTTAGTTGAGGAACACCTCACTGCCAAGATGACATCAACCCCTCGGAAGGAAGGTCGAAGATGCTCAGCCGTTGCCACTCAATCTCCAATCATGAAGTTGGAGAGTGCAAAGACATGGGTGCAGAACCCTGCCCTGTTGCTGAGATAGCAGGTCACCACAAAAGGGCAGCCCGATCGGAGGACATATGCTCAAGCCCAAGATTTCTGTGTCCATACTTTCTGTGCCCAAGCCATACCCTAGAACGACTTGGGCCAGGTCTGCACTGATCCTCTTGAGAACTTTGGGCAGGAGTGGTAGTGGCAGAGGCAGAAAGGCATACAGTAGTCCAGAGGTCCACTTGAGGTAGAACACATCTCTGAGTGAGAGATGCCTTGGAAACTCCAACACACAGAAGTGCAGACATTGTGAGTTTTCTGCGGTAGTGAAAAGATTAAGCCAAGGTTCCTCTCATTACTGGGAGAGACCATGCGCCACCTCCTGACATACCTGCCATTTGTGATCCTCAAGGCATCAGAAGCTGATCTCCTCCACCCTGGCATTCAATGATCCTGCCAGGTGGTTCACCACCATAAAAATTCCTTGGTGGTCCAGCCATTTCCAGAGGCACAAGTCTTCTTGTTGCAAGGTCCATGACCCCACCCAGCACTGTTTGTTGCAGCACAACATGGCAGTGGCGTTGTTAATGTGCACTTGTACCAGCCTTTCATTGATGGACGGAATGAAGACTTTCAACATCGAGCAGATGCCCTTACCTCCAGAGGGTTGATGTGGTGCCAGGACTCCGCCAGAGACTAGAGGCCTCTGATCTCCACCTTTCCCAGATGGATGCCCCAACCTAGAATCAATTTATGGGCCACGACTGGCCCAGCAACCACCACTACAGATCGTTTGCAGTCTCTTCTGAAATCTGAAGTGGTCAGTGAGGTCCCCCTGATGTTGGGCCCATTTGGACTTCAGATCAGATTGCAGAACCTGCATATGGCACCTAGAGTGCTCGACCAGTAGGATGCAGGAGGCCATCTGTCTTAGCAGCCTCAGAGTTGATCTCACTGAAATCCAAGACCAAGGTTGAAAGATCGGGCTCATAGCCTGTGTGTCTTGGACTCTCTTTCCCGGGGAAAGGGCACAAAATCAAACAGTGTCCAGAATGGCTCAGATGAGGAGCAGCATCTGAGAAGGAGTCAGGTGAGACTTCGGCACGCTGATAGTAAACTCCAGAGATGACAGGGTTGCCGTAGTCTGGAGGTGATTGACGACTGAATGTAGTTGAGCTAGTGCAAGACTGGCATCCCTGACCTCCTAAAGGTGTGATGCCACTAATGCCATCACTTCTGTGAACATCTCCTGGGCATTGGTGAGACCATAGGAGAGCAGAGCGAACTGAAACTGCTCCTGTCCCACCATGAACCGCAGGTAGTGCCGATGAGCTGGCAGGATCGATATATGGAAATAGGTGTCCTGCTGGTCCAACGCCACCATCCGGTCTACAAGATAAAGGGCAGACAAGACCTGGGCAACAGTGAGCATTTTGAATTTCTCCTTCTGGTTGAAGAGGTTGAGAAGGCACAGGTCTAGATTAGGCCAAAGACCTCTAACCTTCTTGGGCAACAGAAAGTAGCGGGAATAACAACATCGTCCTACTTCTGTCACTGGCACCCTCTTGACAGCCCCTTTGACCAACAGGGTTTGCACTTCATGCCGCAAAATGGAGAGATGGTCCTCCGTTAGTCGTTGAGGGGACGGAGTAAGGTGTGACAGAGAAGAGAGAAAAGGCAAGGCATATCCCCTGCAAACAATCTGTAGGACCCACCTGTCCAACGTGATGGCTTCTCAGCCTGGTAAGAATCAGTGGTTTCTACCTCCCACTGAGGGTCTGTATGCCTGAAAGGGCACGCCAAAGAGGTTGGGCAGGTGGGGCTGCAGGGGGGAAGGCGGTAGGATGAGTAGCACCCTGACCTCAGCCACGGGGGCAGTGGGCACTACAGCCTCTAGTACAAAACTGCTGGGTTCCCTGTGGAGGCTGGAAAGGTTGGCAGTAAGGGGTGCCTCGGCCAAGGCCATAAAAGGAGCAATAGAACTGGTGTGGCGGAAGGCCCAGCGAGTGAGCGGTAACTCTGCTCTCTCTAAAACGCTGGGAAGCAAAATCTGCGTCGTCCCCGTACAGGCAAGTCCCATCAGAGGGCACATCCATCAGAGAGGACTGGATTTTGCCAGAGAACCCAGTCGATCGCAGTCCAGCATGGCAGCAAATCGCAACACTGGAGCTTATGGCTCACCAGATGGAATCGGGGGTGTCCAAGCCACAACAAATCATGTACTTGGCTGCATCATAATAATGAATTGCCTGAGAGAGCACAGAGAGACACATCAGGGAAGAGTTGTGTCTCTGAATCCCAAAGGGCGTTTAACTAGCGCCCCAACAAACAGCTGACTTTAATTGATCAGAGGGCAAAACGGATAGAAGAAGAAGACCCACGTTGGCTGAATGTTTCCACTTGCTTAGATTCCCTGGAGGGTGGAGTGGTGGGAAGTGGGTTGGGATTAGAGCAGCTGGTGGAAGCCTGCACCACTAGACTTTCTAGTGAGTGGTGTTGCAAAGGAAAAGCTGTGTCGCCAAGAGCAGGGTGATGGCGCATGGCAATTCATCGATTGACTGAGGTACCGAATAAGGTTGGGCCCAAGCTCCCAAAGAGGTATCCATCAGTACCTTGTTAAATGAAAGAAGGGGCTCAGATGAGGTTTGGCCTGGGTTAGAGGACTTTGTCAAGACATTGGTTTTAACCTCCAAAGTGGGGAGCTGATGGTGAAGTACCTCAGCCACCCTAAGCCTCACCATGGTGTAGGAAGCAGATTTCTCTGTGGCTGGCCTGGCGGGTGGAGGGGGGGGGGGTTTGGAAGACATTACTCCAGGTAGGTATCGAAGCCACTTGCCTCCTCTAAGCCCTCGTACCATATTTCATCCAGTTAGGGCTGAGGGAAATCATCACCCAGGTCACAGTCATTATCAGAATCAGTCCCAAAAAGGGAATGAATAGAGTGTAGTCAACCTTGTGGGAATTCCAGTGGGGTAAGCAGTGCCTCATGCGGATTTGGTTGAGTTTGGACTGGCGTCAGAGAGAATATTCGTGGCCTCCTCCTCGGGCAGCAAATTTTACATCAACTTCAATGTGCCCAGGGCCAGCGTGGGTCGTGAAGCTGGTAGCAGATTTGGTACTAGAGCAGGAGGTAAGATAGACTCGGAGGGCCCAGTTGGCACCTAGGGGAACCCAATGGCGGTATTCCAGATAGAAGGCCACTTGGCTCCTTGGGGCCTGAAGGCGCCCCAGAGGGAGTCAATATGGACTGCATGGCTGCATGAAACTCTTCGATCACTCACAACATGGCTCAATGCCCCAAAAACTCGGGTGGTGCTGGAACCAGCTGCGGGATCAACTCCGAAGTCAGCCAACTTGGGGAGGAGATAGAGAAGGGTGGCACCACCTTGGCACTTGCTCAGCGAATACAAATGGCACGAGGCAGTGGAATCCCGCTTTGATTTCTTGTGTTTCTTAGGCTTACATGAGGGCTTGAAGTGTGACTAAGACCTCTGAAGTGGCTCCACGGACTCTAGGAACAGGACAGAGATCGATCCTTGGAAGTGAAGTGTGATTTGGAGTGGTTCCGGCGTGGAGTCTTCTTATGCTCAGTGTTGTAAAGTTTTGCCTCGCGTTCCCTGATGCCCCATGGGTTCATCAATGCGCAGTCTCTGCAGGGCCTGGAGACTTGGCTTGACCCCAGGCACCCCTGATAGAGATTTGTCAAACATTTGGTTTGCGACAGTCCCTATAGGGCTTAAAGCATGTTGTATAAGTGGGTGACATTCCATGCACACTGAACAAAATATGTGGAAAATATAGAGGTGTCTCAGTGAGGAGAGGGAGCTCCGGTTCTGCGTTTGTGGGCACAGAAATAAAAGTGCGCGGTAGTGGCACCTACATAGAACCCGCATGTCATTTCAGGAGCGAAACCGCGTCAGGGTGGAGCCGCATGGAGTCACCTTCCGGCACACAGAGGTACTGCTGAAAAATTGCTGGGTCCAGTTTGATACCTGCGGAGTAGTCAAAAGGTGAAGAATCTGCAACTAGAAGTATCTATTAGAAGTAAGAGACAATACCTACAAATCAACATGCTGCAGAGATAAACACCACTGGTAATAACTGAAAATGCAGGGCAAACATTCTCCCCTAATCCCCTCCCCAACAGTGGTGTAGACTGAAAGCATGGAAGAAGCTGCCAATGTAGCAGCTGTAACTAATCCAAATGTACATAGGTGGAACACCAACCAGAATATCCGGCACAGAACCGTATGAGTAGAATGCCACTCAGCATGGTTGAACTTCACCTAGGCCCATAACAGAACCCGCCCCTCTTCTCCCCTGTTCTCCATTGGCTGGCCTCTTGAATGCTGGCCAGCCATTAGAGAAGAGGTCCGTCATTTCGATTAGGCCCCGTCCTTTTCAGATTCGGGGGCGTGTTTTTTTGAAGAAGTCTAATTATCTCCTCCAGCCAATGGCAAGAGAAGAGTAAAGGAAAACATGCACCCGAATTCGAAACCGCCGCTGCCTTTCTCCGAGACATTTCTGCTTCGCCTCAGAGAAAGGCAGTGGTGTGCTCGAGACCAGTGTTTGTGTTGTAGCTCCCTGCAGCCTGTTCCATCAGGGGACCCGATATTCTCGTCCTGCGCTGACTGATTCGTGTACAAACTGCTGAGTGGTCATTCTCTATAGGCACTTGCACCATAAAAGGTCCCCAATCCAACTTTTTTACGTCCTCACCGGCCACTTTTAGCACCCCAGGTGCCCATCGTTAACCACACTTACGGTCTTGACCTGCTCACTTCAGGTTTCTGTGAAGCCACCGTGGGCAATTTGCCACGAACGGTTCCCTGCAGCAGATACTAGCTGTAGTCGACTCGGGCACGGCGTCACCAACCGAAACAGTCTGTTTTCATTTCACAAGCCGATTCCACCAATTGGAAGAAACGTCACATTGAACCCTGAGAATTTTGGCGAATAATAGATCGCCATGCATCCGGAAAGCCGGTCATACACCAATCAGACATATCTATTAGCTGAAGGGGGCGGGTCGATGCCAGAGCAGTATTGCGTCCGTTCGTAATAGAAACGTCCCTCTTGAAATGGGTCCTTTTACCGGCGTTCGTGGAGAAGCAGAGCAGCGAGTGCCATCTTCGAACGGTTGCAGTGGTCCCATTTACCTCAGTATGCGTATAAATACAGCACTGACATCACCAACTTACTGTCATCCGCAAGGGTATCCCCGCGCTGTCTTGAGGTGAACTCTAGGTTTTTGGGTTTTTTTTGTATATTTTATATAGCGCGAACTCGACCTGAAGGTATTGGGGCGCTTTATATGAGCACCGGTTACGTTACACATTCAGGCACGGGGGGATTAAGTGATTTGCCCAGAATCACAGGACGTGGACGCGATCCCAAGGCTCGAACCCTGGTTTCCAGCACCAAAGTCAGCAGTCTAGCCGACGAACCCCATCCTCTCCTAGTACCATCATGCGTGCTGTGGGAAGTATGGACATGATCCCTAAACTGTTTAAAGTAAGCCTAATTGTTTAGATGCAGTTGATTGGCAAATACGTGGCCTATTTTGCTGCAGTCTGAATCAGCGATATGTCATTTGAAAAACTAATGAATCCCTTGGTTTAAGTTTTAGGGTGGCTTTTGATTACCTTTTGAGTGCCGGAATTTCTGCGTATAGCTCAATTATTTATCTTCTCCTACAGTCATTTGATTTGGCGTTGTTTTGTGTAATGAGTTGGAAAATCAATGCAAAATTTCAGAAATTATGGATATCAAGATCACGTTTTTGTAGAACTACGTGCCGTTATCTCTCAGAAAACTACTGAGGGGTTTCTTTTGTAAGTTATGTGGTATGCAGCACTGAGAAAGGCATTAGACAGACTGAAAATGGGTGCTTGAAGTTTTAGGTATTATACTTAAGTTACCACAAAAGCAATGTCCTTTTTACAACTTGACCATTAATTTAGATAGGCAGTGGGGGCTAGTAGATTTGAAAAGGGCTGTTGCATGGCTAAACACTTATAATGTCCCAAAAGCGAGACCTATTTGCTATGCCAATGCTTTTTTTTTATTTTTTACTACCCAGCAGGGTGTAAAAGGGGCTTTTTCCTTTCTTGCAGTAGGGCTCATGATACACTTGCTACGTTGCTGATCTGTTGACTACATGAGCATTTTGGAGGCATGTTATTTAGACCGTGGTAAATCATTTCAAATTCTACAGGCCAGTGAGAAATCTCAGGGGGTGAACTCGAGCGATGCAGAAAGCTGCTTGCAACCACCAGATTGGAGGTTCCAAGCCTGGCTATTTATCATGACTACTGGTTTATGTGGCATTTTGATCATCAGGCCTAGAAGAGCAAAAGCGTTTTGTTTCCCTCCTACTCTGTCCAAATTGTTTGACCTTTTCAGAGCCTGTAAAGATGTTCCTTAATAATACATTACTTTTTATCTGTCAGGAGCGCATGGTTTATTTTTCATTACCTGCAATAATTTCCCTGGAGCAATTCAAGTAAACTGCGTTGGAAAACAACTTTAGTTGCTCAGCTAAAGTTGCACGGATTTGTGAATTATTAAAACAAGATTTGCATAACTGGGATTATCAGTGGCAGAAGTGAGCTGCGGCAGCCCCTTTGGAGCGCATTTCAATTTGTAATTCAAGATTAATGTACTATTGGACCTGGCAAACCACAGGGTGTGTCACACGGTCACCTGGTGGAGAGCCAGCATCACACCGTGAGCACCAGGTGAGCTGGTAACCCTCTGTTCTTGATGGTGTTTTTGCCAGTGAAGCGCTATTTTAGTTTTCTTGTCTTTGTTTTCCCTGGGCTTGCAACTAGTGCACAAATCCTGGAGGTACTGCAAGGTGTGGATTAGAAAACAAAATGTGTACTGCGGCTCTGCGTCCAGGGATGTGGTCTTTTTACCATACTGCTAACGTTTTGTAAGGATATCAGCAATGGACATTGAAATGGGACCATTCAAGGCCCCTTTCACGCAAAAGCACTCACTAATTTCTGAATAGTGAGTGTAAAAGCGTTAAGGTAACAATGTTCTTCCTGCTTGCATTTCACGTGGTTTGCTAAATTTTGCATTCCCCTATGAGTGTTTGCTTTTTCCAGGATGATGTTACTTTTTTTTGTAGGCCGCATATTGCTCTTGTCTATTGCGTCATTTAAATTGAGCCTCATCCAGGTGTTTATAGCCGGCAGCAATTGAGTTGTAGTTGAAGGCAGTGTGAGTTTTTCTCAGTGGGACAGTATGGTGTTCAGTGGGGGAGACAATGTGGCACTATGGCCAGAGCTGCTGAATTTGGAACTGGGGAACCACGTTCAACCTTAATAACCAGTCCAGCAGACGACTCTGCTGAGAGAGCACAATCCCATGCTAGACCTTAGAAGGCTTCGCAAGACCTTAGAAGCGCTGGTGTCTTAGCACCAGCAGGTGGACCCTAGCACTGGCAAGTCTGGGATAACCTTCAAGGTTTGTCCACCACAATCCATACTGAAGTTCACCTCCAGTCGTGCTAGCAGGCCTATAAAGCAGCACAGCCAAGAACAACAGTGACAAGGTAACGGTATAGTTGCGCTTCGCGCTGCGGTGATTGCTGTGCATTTTTAACTCTCCCGTTTTGTATTTAATTTTATTTTATTTCATTACCCTTGGTTTCACTCTGGGATCAGGTAGGGGCTCCCCTCCCTCTTACTGCATTTAATTTGTATAAGCACCGCCGTTTGGTGGGTCCTGGGTCACGGGTGGGTCCATAGTCCTGTTTGGGTGCCATCTTTGGTTGGGCTGGTTTCTCTTTCCCCCGGCGGGCGCCATTTGGAGCGCTACTGCACCTGGACAGCCTCGTGGGACACCTATTTAAGGTGGTCCTCTTTTCACCGTTAACCTCGACAAGGTAACGGTATAGTTGCGCTTCGCGCTGCGGTGATTGCTGTGCATTTTTAACTCTCCCGTTTTGTATTTAATTTTATTTTATTTCATTACCCTTGGATTTACTCTGGGATCAGGTAGGGGCTCCCCTCCCTCTTACCGCATTTAATTTGTTTAAGCACCGCCGTTTGGTGGGTCCTGGGTCACGGGTGGGTCCATAGTCCTGTTTGGGCGCCATCTTTGGTTGGGCTGGTTTCTCTTTTCCCCCGGCAGGCGCCATTTGGAGCGCTACTGCACCTGGACAGCCTCGTGGAACACCTATTTAAAGACGTCCCCCCCACGCAGCGGGGTCGCGCAGTGGGACGCCGTCGCTTAGCCGGAGTCGTGTCAGAGTCCTGCCCGTCTGCGCCCGTCCGCGCTGAGGACGCACTAGGCGCAACGGGTTTGCTGAGGCTCTTGTGTGTTAAGTGTCGGGATGATTACCTATTCAAATCTCACTCTGCGATCTATTGGTCACTCTATTCCGAAGTGTGATCAGTCTCAGATTCATCCGCTAAGTGGCCCCTATCGGTGTGCCTGCAGAAGATGGGCACTTGGCTCTCCTGTGTGCATCCGTAAGGGAATTTTCTCTACTGCTCCTCGAGGTAAGGGCGTATTGCCTTCACTTCGAATATTTAGTCTAAATGTTAGGTCTCTGGTTCAACATCATATAGCCTTTTATGACCTCATACAGGAGGAGTCTCCTGATATATTCGCGATCACGGAAACGTGGTTGCAGGAACACGATGCAGCCATTATTAACTTGGCTTTCCCCCCGGAGTATTCCATCTTTACACTAAATCGGTCAACTAGAGGCGGGGGTATCGCCTTGGCTGTTAAATCTAGCTTCTCCTGTAGTTGGAAGGTCTTAAACATTGCTGGATGTGAAAGTGCCTCTTTCAAGATCTCGATCAGCCCCCAGTTTACGATCTCGGGGATGGTGGTTTATCGACCCCCAGGCAGTGATGTTGCATTTAGAGAAGCCTTCCCTGATGCCGTTAGCTCTTTGGCAATTGGCTGTGCCAATTTTTCTATTGTGGGAGACCTTAACCTCCACTTTGATAATAAGAGCATATCGGCAGTTAATAATATCTTAGCTGACCTTGAGGCCCTCCAATTGGATCAAAAGGTAGCCCAACCCACCCATGTAGGAGGGCACACGCTAGATCCCTTCTTTACTAATCTTTCGGAAGCTTCAATCTCCTCCATAACACCCTTGGGGTGGACGGACCATTTTCTAGTGGCCATTCGAGCTCCTTTGCCTGAGACTCCTTCTATCCTTCCTTCTAGATTAGTTTTTAGAAGGCATTGGAATAAACTTAGATTAGAGGACTTACACGAGGTCTTGGCTGCAGATCCGCTGGGACCCTTGGAGAATGCTGAACTGGGTTATGACCAGTTCTGTCAGTGGATCACTAGGGCGCTTGACTTATTGATTCCTATTATGGCTAGTAAATCTCGTGCTAGAGATTCGAGCCCCTGGTATGACAGCACCCTACGTGCTTTAAAGGGTACATGTAGGCGGGCTGAGAGAGAGTGGCGGAGGCACTATGACGCGGCCAAGAAAGCGTTGTATCTGACCTCCGTCAAGGTCTACCATCGTGCCATATGTAGAGCTCGCGCGGCGTTCTACTCGGAAGAATTCTGCAATAGCTCCAATCCATCTAAATCTATATTCAAGGCCCTCAAAGATCTTTTGGCTAAAAGAACCTCTTCTCCTGTATTGGCCTCTATCTCTCATTGCGAGGCTTTGGCATCCTTCTTCTTGGAGAAAGTGCAAACTATTTACCGGGCGTTTTCTCTTACGGGGCCACCATTGGGGACTCTGGTGGCTGTCCCGGGTCTCCCCACCTTGGAGTCTCTTCCTCTGCTTCTACCGGAGGAATTTGATGGAGTAGCCCAAAAAATCAAGTCTGGATCACCTCTGGATCCATTAAGGCCTGTCTCCTTCAGAGATCAGTTCTTTGTGGGATGCCCTATAGTGCGTTCTCTTATTAACAGCTCGCTGGCGACGGGCATGGTCCCAGCTAAATGGAAGCGGGCAGTGGTTTCCCCTATTTTGAAGAAGCCTTCATTGGACCCTTCGAAACCGGAGAATTACCGGCCAATTTCTCTACTCCCCTGGCCGGCAAAAGTCATGGAGGCCCATGTTAACCAGGCTCTTTCTGACCACCTCATTCGAGCTAATATCCTGGATGATACCCAGCATGGGTTTCGTGCTGGGCATAGTACGGAGACAGCCCTTCTCGCCATGGTGGAACATCTGCGTAGGGTGTTGGATGAGGGACAGACGGCGGCGCTAATATTATTAGATCTGAGTGCCGCCTTCGACACCGTCTCTCACCACATCCTTCTACGTCGCCTGGAGGAGATAGGCATTGGTGGTTCCGCCTTACAGTGGTTCCGTTCCTTTCTTGATGACCGTTCCTTTTGCGTTGTTATACCGCCTCACCAGTCCAAATTCCATCCTCTGGGCCTGGGGGTGCCGCAAGGTTCCTCGCTGAGTCCTACGCTCTTCAATCTTTATGTGAGACCACTGGCTGATGTCGTCAAGCAGTGGGGCATGACGATGGTCTCTTATGCCGACGACACTCAGCTAGCGGTCACTATCAGCGGGGATGCTGAGCATGATGCCCTCAGGTTCCAGAGTGGACTGAGGGCGGTGGCGAGTTGGATGAATGTAAATTGTCTCCAGTTCAACGCTAAAAAGACTGAGGTTATGGTCGTCGGGAAGGGGCGGGAACTGTGGGGAGATAGATGGTGGCCACCGGAGCTTGGGCCGGTTCCAACTCCGGTCATGGAGTTGAGAAACTTGGGAGTATGGCTGGAGCCCGCTCTCAATTTCGTGGGGCATTCTAAGAAAACTGCGGCCTGCTGTTATGGGGTTCTTCGCGGCCTGAGATCCGTCTTGAAGTTTTTCGACCCTCCAACGAGGCAGCTGGTGGTTCAGGCGACTGTAATCTCACGCTTGGACTATGCCAGCTCCCTCCTGATAGGGGCAAATCAGGCGGAAATCAGCCACCTCCAATCTCTCACCAATAGCTCACTTCCACCTCTGCTCTCTCCGCTCTTTTTTCGTGTAGCCTCCGTAACTAATGACCTGCTCACTTGACTATTAAAATCTGCACAACGTTTCTTAAATTCCGAGAAGTGGTGAAGCGAGAAACTTGTGACTTCACAATGAAGAATACTGAAAAGTGATGGGTGGAATGGCTGAACTGCTCGCTCGAGTGCTATTCACCTTGTTTTATTAATAAGACATATGGGAAAGCACCACCACCTAGCTGTGAAAATGCTGTATCACAAACCAAGGAAAGCTCTCCGCACTGCTACATATATTCAGTGAGAAATTATGCAGTAATGAGGACCACATTATGCGGCAGACTTGGCTAAACTATGCGACAAGAAAATAACAAGCGCGGCCTGTCATGTGATGTGAACGGCTCTTTACAGGGCGGACAGAAGATGTGCAGGCGGGGACTGCCTTTACTGGCGGCGAGAAAAAAAGACCCCAGTGTATCATGCTGCCAGTAAAGCATCCAATCCCCGTGTGCACATCTTCTGTCTCGTTTGTCTCCCCACGTGCATGCTGTACTCGTATCGATTCCAAAAGGCCTCTGCATGGCAGAGCAGCGCATGCGCTGCTTTCGCCAGGCCGAGAACTAAAAATGAGTTAACGTGTCTGTAATCTGATGTGAAAACTAAATTATACACGCTTAAAAGTTGTACCGAATACTTAAATAAAGTTCCACAAGTGCCCAAAAGCGGAGCGCACTCCCTACTTGCATTCTCCAGTTAGGGGAAGAAACAAATGCAGTCGGCGCCAGCAGAGCCTGACGCGTTTCGAGTTAAACACCCTTCCTCATAGGCTTCTCTGCGTATTGACGCTGCAAACACAAGACCACCAGCATTATTAGTCCCTTATTTATTTCATCAATCAAAAACAGTTCAGAGTAAAGTACACTGGGACTGGTAGTCCTTCAATTAAACCCATGTGGGCTGTTTGCAGTTTCTTCAATACAAATATTCATGATTACGAATGCGCTTGCACAATACTTCTCCGTTCAAATTCTCTGCAAAGTAGGTCCGTCATGCCGATTACACCACCAGCAGTGGAACCGCTTCAGTATGCAGCGGTGCGCTCCCCGGCCGGGTCGGCCGTAATTATAAAGTTCCACAAGTGCCCAAAAGCGGAGCGCACTCCCTACTTGCATTCTCCAGTTAGGGGAAGAAACAAATGCAGTCGGCGCCAGCAGAGCCTGACGCGTTTCGAGTTAAACACCCTTCCTCATAGGCTTCTCTGCGTATTGACGCTGCAAACACAAGACCACCAGCATTATTAGTCCCTTATTTATTTCATCAATCAAAAACAGTTCAGAGTAAAGTACACTGGGACTGGTAGTCCTTCAATTAAACCCATGTGGGCTGTTTGCAGTTTCTTCAATACAAATATTCATGATTACGAATGCGCTTGCACAATACTTCTCCGTTCAAATTCTCTGCAAAGTAGGTCTGTCATGCCGATTACACCACCAGCAGTGGAACCGCTTCAGTATGCAGCGGTGCGCTCCCCGGCCGGGTCGGCCGTAATTATAAAGTTCCACAAGTGCCCAAAAGCGGAGCGCACTCCCTACTTGCATTCTCCAGTTAGGGGAAGAAACTTAAATAACCTAACTGTTAAAAAGTGAAGTCCATACAAAGTAAAGTTATTCTCGTTTATTGACATATCTCCTCTCTCCACCATTACATGTCTCTGTCTCAAGCATGACAGACAGTGGCAGCGCCTCCACTAAGGTGGAGGAGCGTCGCCCCACTGAACAAAAGGGAAAAAAAAATGATAATAACTTTTGTTATCATCATTTTATTTTTTTACTATATAATTCAGTGGCTCTCGGGAGGGCCAGGGCTGGCGAGAAGGGAGAGGAGTGGTTTTCACTCATGAAGTATGGAGGACTGCTTGGCCGGCCCTCTCTGGTTACCCCAAGCAGTCCTGCGCACTTTGCATGTTCCTCAACCAGGCTGCAATACACAGCCTGGTGAGGAACATGCAAACCCTCCCAGTCCCAGTTTGAGCGCCGATCCATGGTGCCCAGACCAATCACAATGCCACATTGCAGTGTTGTGATTGGCTACGAGGAGGCTGGAAGGGCGGGTGCTTCTTGCTGCTGCCGGGAGTGCAGGAAGATGTCAGAGGGACGGAAGACGAAGGAGAGGCAGCGGCCATTTCAGGTAAGTGTTTTCTTTTTTTTGTTTTCTTTTTTTGTTCCCCCTGATACCTCTGCCTCCCACTCCACCACCTGGGTCCGGTAGCAGCCTCTACTGAGGACAGAGTAAAATCATATTAGTGTCAACATTCTATGGCAAGCTCACAGCAGAACTGTAAGGTGACACCAACTGGGAATAAAAGAATGGGAGCAGGGAAAGAGAAAATACCAAATGTAATAAAGAACTGCATAAATGTATTTATGCACATATTCAACAAAACATGAAGATAACTAATAACCTTAGCAAAGAGATAATGACGTAAGCAATAATATAACAAATTATAGCCCATTTTCCTCGAAGGAGCCAACTGGCCAGACATGCAAAGAAAATTAAATGATATTCATTATGATATTAATTTTCGCATGCCATAGTCTCTGTGCCATTTATGGATATTACAGAGTATTTTGCCATTGGAATTACTGGAAGCAGGCTCATTGCTCTGCCTGGGCAAAGCGGTGGAATCCTTTTTCATGTTGCTGCTTGGTAGGTTGTATTTGGCTAACCTGTCCATGCTCCAGCTCTGGCCATTGTCCATGACTGCTACACTGTTTGTTTGCAACAACCCGCATAGGTTTAAAGAACCAGGAGTCACTATTCTCTTTACCTATGGGTTTCTCAATGTATGCCCAGTCTACCATAAACCATTGTTGTGGTTTAGTGCCATGTTTGAGGTCATAGTAGTTCTTTATTTGGCTTTGTGTGATGTGATTTTATGTCTCATGTCAAATGAATCATGTTCCACACCATCATCTCCCCCCAACCAATTCAGAAACAATTTTGTGCTGGGTTTTCTTCCTTTGAGAGCAGCAAAAGTAGGTATTCCAGTGACTTGATTGGGAGTAGTGTGGTATGCCCATAGCATGTATTGAATAGCTCTCACAACTGGGATGAGGTTGGTACAGGCCAGTTGTATGCATTCTTTGACCATTCTTTTCACTCTTTCCACCAGGCTGTTGGCCTTGGGCAATACAGGGCGGTCTTGAAGTGCATGATGGCCAGACTTTGAAGGAATTTCATCATAATAGTTGATGTGAATTGCACCCCATTGTCAGTGACTATGGTAGACAGGATGCCTTCTGTTGTGAGAGTTTCTTTTAAGAAATTTATGAGAGATTTGGTGGTGATCTGGTTCACCATTCTCGCGACTATCCAATGGGATTGGTAATCTACTAAAATGAAAACAAACCGTTTCAAGACACGTTTGCGGTTTATGGGGCCTGTGAAGTCCAATGCAAATTTTCCCGATGGTCTGTCTGGGATAGACACAGGGGACAAGGGAACATTGTGGATCATTTGGGATTTATCACTATTGGTGCAAATGGTGCATTTATTTACTCTAGATTTCACCATGGAATCCATGTTAGGAAACCAAAAGCATTCCCTAAATCTTGATTTGGTCAGGTTATTCCCAAGGTGGCTTTCATTTACAAGGTCTATAATTCTGCAGCATAATTCTTCTGGGAGTATAATTTTGTCATTTCTTGGTATTAGGTTCTGACTTAAGTTGATTTCATGTTGAACTTCCCAAAACTTCTTGATTTCCTCACTAACCATACTTAGAGATTCGGGTCAGCCTTGAAGGGTTTAGGCCTTAAGCTGGTTTAAAGATAAATCTTTGGCCGCACACTCCTCCCACTCCTTAGAAGTAATGGTGGAGGAACTGATTACAAGTATGGGATATTCTAAGGTGTCAAACTGTTTCTCCTCGTTTAATGGGGCTCTTGAAAGGAAGTCAATGGCAGTATTTTGGTGGTCTGGAATATATTCTACTCTAAAGCAAAAACTCTCTAAGCCCAATACCCACCTAGCTGCAAGAGGTTCTTTTGGAGCTGAACATGTATGTGAGGGTTTTATGGTCAGTGCATATACAGAATTGTATGCCCCACAGAAAGAGCCTAGAATGTTTTATGGCCCACAAGCACGCAAGGACTTCTCTTTCAACCACCGAGTAGGTCATTTCTAACTAAGTAAGAGTTTGTGAGGCAAAGGCCACAATCCTTTCTTTGCCGTCAATTATTTGAGATAAAGTGGCTACTAGTCCTTTGTTACTGGCATCAGTAGTTAGTAAAGTCTTCCTATAGGTTCAAAATTGCACAAGTAATGAGCCAATGTATAGCTTCTTTTATTTTTTTTTAATGAGAACTGATGTTCATCTAACCATTTGTACTGTCTGTGGTTCTTTATTAAGTTCTCTGAGGTTGAATGTTAAACCAGCAAAATCTCTTACATATTTTTCCATGTATTTTGTCAGACCAAAGAACAATTTCAGTTTGTCTTTTGTTTCAGGAGCTAGGGCATCTTTGATGACTTCCAGTAAGCATATTTTGGATTTGAATCTATCTTTAGAAATTGTGTGCCCAATCTATTCCCCTACACTGACACTAATTTGACATTTATCCCTTTTTAACGTTAACCATGCATCTTTGAACTTGGTGAGTACCTCCCACAATATCCTATCATGTTCTTCGGTAGTGGCTCCATAGATTATAACGTCTTCTTAGAAACACAGGGCTTTAGGAATCCCATCTAAGATTTGTTGCATCAACTTTTGAAAGATAGCAGCTGCTGAAGCAAGTCCAAATGGCATTTATCAGAACATGAACGTGCCCATAGGTGTAGTGAAAGCCGTTAACCATCTGGATTCGGGGTGCAGTTCTACCCAGTGATAGGCCATGGAGAGATCCAGGACACTAAAGCATGTAGCTTCTCCCATGGTGCTCAGCATCTCGTGGATACGGGGTAAGGGATGTATCTCTATCCAGAGGTTGTTGTTTAGGTCTTGTAAGTCAACACACAGTCTGATGCAATCTCCATGGGCTTTCTTGGCGAGGACAATTGGAGCTACCCAATAAGAGCACTTTATGGGTTGTATGATGGCTAATTCATTTAGTTACTAATCTTAGGGGAATGAATCACTAGTGACGCAGAACCAGAGTCTCGCATATGTTGCAACGGAGACCCTCAACCACACTAACAAAGTGCATGGTACATATTTACTCAGCACATGTGGTCAGGTTGATAGTGTAATCATCGGGTCATAATCACCTGAGTGTTCGGTTCGCCAGGTGATTAACCAACCTCCACAAGGAAGGAGACTGTCTGTGTGGTTCGCAGTCTTGAACCGTAACTACTGATTAAAAATATCTCCTATCCAGTATGAAGAAAACTTTATTTGGTCAGGACAGGGACTGTTCGGGATCAGTAGGAACTGCAGCCCCGTCTGTCGAGGCTGCCCTTCACAAAGGACTGCCAACTTCTTCCACATCTTAGGAGGACTGTAGCCTCCTTTACAAAGTCATAGGTAAAGACTACACCTATGACAACATAAACCGCGAGCCATTGTGCTCACTTACGAAGAAGGGTAAGTGAATGTACTAACCCTGTCTACAATAAAGGTGATCTGAAAATTGAAAGCCCGTCACATTTCATGGTCCTGAAGAAGGCCACCTGACTCATAAGAGCAAACTTTAGGCCGAAACATATAGATCCTCCCACTAGCTAGGTGCAGTGGACCAATCACTAATCCACTCACGCATCTCTTTTTTTTTTTTAATCACGTCCCTGTCCTGCCCGCATAAAGTTTCCTTCATACAGGATAGGAGATATTTTTATTCACTAATTACACTTCAAGACTGCGAACCACACAGACAGTCTCCCTCCTGGTGGAGGTTGGTTAATCACCTGGAGAACGGAACACTCAGGCGATTACTACCCGATGATGACACTATCCACCTGACCACAAGAGCAGAGTAAAGATATACCGCACTCTGGGGTATATTCTCAAGAACGTGTGATAACCATCGCAAAAGTTACTTAACGCAACCTCCAACATTGCAGCCTATCGAGTGAAAATTACAATGTGTTAACGAAGCATTTTCAACACGGCAGCACTCTGCGATATTCCCCAGATAACGCGTCAACTGACAATGTTAAAATCAATGCCACGCCGCAAAAATGCAGAACGCGAATGCAAAAAAAGCTGCGATGAGGCCAATCGCGATACAAAAATCAGCGAAAACCAGCTTCAGGCCTGCAATTCACATGCGTCAGGCAGGAAAAATCACCATAAAAGTAGAAAAAAACTGACAAACAAATGCCAAACAACAGCCAAGCACAATGGATGTTGCCGGAGCAAGTACGGAGGAGAAGCAGAACCCCAAAAGCCCCCCGGAGGACCTGCCTGGGACCTCGGGTCAGGGAAGGGCAAGGAGAAGAAGAATAGGAAGAAGCGCTTCAGTCTGCAGGAAAACAGGATCCTGATAACGGAGGTGGTGGAACACCATCAACAACTGTTCGTCACCTCCACTGTGTCATTGGCAACAAAAACTGGACTATGGCAGTCCATCGTGGACAAGGTGAATACAGTCAGAGTGCTGAAGAGCACAATGGACTAGGTCAAGAGGCGCTGGAACGATGTCAAGCGAAAAACCAAGCTGAAACTCGCCAACAACTGGAAGACAGCAATGCAGGCTGGAGGTGGCAGTCCTGCGCCACAGGAGGAGCTGGACGACATGGAGGAAATGGTGTCCACAGTCATCAGTGGGGAGACGGTGGCAGGAGTTGGGGGCCCGGACACTGCTCAACAGGACCAGACACAACAGCACCAGGGTGAGTGATGATCAGAGACTGGGGGGACGGGGGGAGTTGGGCACAATGGCACACATGCACATGTAAGCACAGCACATCTGCGGACAAACCATGCCCCAGACCCAAACTCCCACCAAGAGAACAATGTACCCAAGTATGCTACATGTCAGCACTGTACAAGCACAGAAGTCAAAGGCACACCACATGAAAGGGATAAGGGGCAGCAAAATAGAGCAGCAGGGGCCAACCCCCCCAGTGCAGCACACACACCTAACATGCAGAGCACATCAACACTGACAACAAAGTGGCACAAACCCCTACACGTCTACACCAGAACACAGGACACAACTGGTGCCGACTGCGTGTAGACACTGGCCAATCACAAGTGGCATTGCAGGGAAATCTGAGTGGATATTGTACAAGTACAAACACACATCCGTGATGTTGTCGAAATGTCCACTGTCCCGCAGCAAATGGGCAGCTCCTCCAAGTCATGCAGTCTGTATGTAAACATGTACAATGCGACAACACACATTTGAACACATTGTTAAACTGCATCTTCCCTTCACATTGCAGAGGGACAATCAACACCTCCTGCAGAGCAGCCCGAACCTCTCTTCTCTGATGACGAAGAGGGCCACCACAGCTTCAACTCCGACACCCTCCAAGAGTTTATTACCAGTCTCCGCAGCCCACCTCCAGGAGCAGGGCAGCCCAGCTGCAACGGGGACACCCCACCCCCTGCACAGGCCACACAGCAGGCAGCACCCACCACCACGGCTGCCTCCCAGGACCCCCACGAAGACCACATGGCCTTCCAACGCTGTGTGTTGGGATGCCAGGAGCAGCTGGCTGAACAGGTGCAGGTGGGCTTCGACCGAATGGCAGACAAACTAGATGCCATACGTGCGTGTCTAAGTCCCATCAGGGACCACTCGCAGTCCCTAACGGACACCGACAGTCTGCTCCATGTCCTCCAACGAACCATGGCTGACATCGCCAGAGTCCTGACTGTGCGACAAGAACAACTGTCTAGTCAGGGTGTCTCCAGCGAGCTCGCCCGGGAGTTGGGACTCATGCGGAGGCTCATGGAGACCATGGAGCGGGCCAATGCGGAAAGAGCAGCTGCCAAAGCTGCACACCAGCGAGAGGTAGCTGGGTTCCACAATGACCTCAAAACCATCCTCATGGCATTGCTGCCACAAGGCCTAGCGCCAATGCATGCTGCTGCTACTACTACATCCACATCTCTGCCCCCTGAAGTGTTAGTGCCACACAGTGTGGCAGACATCCCACCTCCGGCCCCTGAGGTGTCACTGCCACACAGTGCTGGAGAAAGGCCAGCACCACCCACACGTGAGGCACATGAAACAGCAGAGGACAAAGATGCGGATGAAACCGCCTTACTGGTACAGAGAAAACTGTAGCATTCATCTCTGCCATATGGCCGGTTTCAGCTTGGTTCTGCCCTCTACATCATCACCTTCCATCGTCCCCCGATACATTCAGCGACACTCACCTTGGACCTCGCAATAGACTGCCATATTCCGTTTCATCGCCAATGACATAGCGAACAGACTGCGGACTGAACTTGTTGCAGGGATTCTGCTCATGCACAGAACTATGAGCAGGAAACCAGGACCTCAGTGAATTGCGGTCTACCAAAAACTCATCTCAGTACCCAGAACCCCTATCCGACTAGCATGAGTGTCTCATTCGTTCTCCTTATCATCTCGAAGCTACCAATGATTAGACAACCCAGAACAAGCGACTTAGAGTACTCTCAGGAATGGTGGGAATCGGAAACACCTTTTCGTTATTATTCTCATATCAGTCCACAACAAGAGTAATCAGAGACACGGTAACGTTTAAAATGTTTATTTTTAACTACGTGCCCTAAGATGCAGTACTTTGGCTAACATAAGCAGACAGATGATTAAAAACAAAACCATCAGCATTGTTACAATACCATAGAAAATGAAGGGAGAAATCATATTACAAATGATAGTGGAAAAACACCCACCCTCCCTTCACTAGTAAACTAGTTTTATGAAACTAATAGAAGGTCTCTAGGCTTGAATGGGGAACCCCATACCGTAAATATCAGCTTAGGTGAATCACATCACAGGATCAGCTCTGCTCTGTGTCTGGAAAAGGTCTTCTCCAAAGTGTTCTAATCATGCATGCAAAATGCAATATTAAAGGCACCAGAGTTTCAGATATTTGCAGCTGTGTGCGTGTTATGGCTAGAGCATGGGCCGATCAACATGAATTCAAAAGCATACATTGTTATTTGACCTTGACGGCTTCTGCACACAGTGTTCAGACTAAGGTCGCGGTGCACGTCTAGGGATGTAAACAACAGACCGTTCTCATGTGAAGAAAAAGCAAACAAGCAGATTTTCTTATTAAAAGTGACAATATGGCATTTTACATCTAAGATGCTTATGCGAACATAGCAATGTGTGTACATGCGTCTCCACTACACCCTCCCTTGATCGGAACACGCACAAAATAGGGAAGCAAAGTAGGAACGCAGAGTTCAAGTTCAATAGAGACAGAACCAAGTTCATGTTTTGCCAATCCATATAATTGGTAGTGACAGTTCGAAAAACCTAATAGAAAAGGGAAAAAAGAGAAAAAAAAAAACATCTCACAAAGGCGTTACAGAGCCTAGTGTTGAGTAAAAAAAATGAAAAAAATTAAAAATATTGGTTAATCCATCAGCGTGTAAGCACAATAAGTAGCAACAGCTTCCGAGAGGAAGTCATTATAATGTTCTGTAAAAGAATCCACCATCCAATCTCGCAAAGTAAATGAACATACATGTTCTTCGATAACTGGAGCCTCTAGCACAATCAGAGGACAACTTACATGTTCTTCAAGATAACTTCTTGCCAAGAAGTCATATGCTGCCGTATATATATCCCAATTCCCTAGGACTCCATGTGCCGCTCCACAGGCCATAATCCAGATGCCAGAACAGTCCAACTCATGAGCCACTAAGGGACTCATCAGTCGATCATAATCCGGGGCAGGACACACCGAGTTCGACAGGCACAAATCCAGAGCCCATTCGAATGGACAATCCAGGCAATGAAAAACAGGTTGCACGCAAGTAAAATAGGAGAACCGGAAGGAGAATCCATAGGCTACGCTTAAGGTGGCCAGTGGTAATGTACCATAGAATTCAAGCATCCCGTTACGAAGTTGAAGCAGCCGGGGCAGCCGGGGCAGGCTGCTTCAAATGTATGTGTGATACATATCATGCAGCCATTACGCAGCAAGCAGACCAACAGGAGCACACCGGCCGTGAGGGCGAGAATCAACGGAAGCCCGCCGAAGACTCTGGAAAAAATGGAATGAAAAAATGCCGATATCACACCAAAAATTGTTTGGAAGGAGGTCACGAGGCCGGAGCCCACAATTTTGAAAAAATGCACCAAGCCAGTTGTTGACGAGGCATTGAAAATAGTATGAATCAGAGCACCGAAATGAAGGGGGAGATCAGTATTCAGAAGCGCATGCACCTCGGTGCGGGTGTTGGCCACGTGAAGGACGAACGTTTCAAGGGAGGAAGTCAGTGCGACTTCTTTTTGAAATAGTAGAGCCCTTATTCTGCTCATTTTGTTGAACTCTGCTTTCAAGGTCGGGATGGAAGGCCAGATGGAAATATCTAGTCTCCCATGTGGGGGCGGGAAAAGGCCATTTTTACAGCATACTACACGTTGTGAGACAGTTACAGTGTACGGGATTCCCACTAGCATCCCCGCAGCATGCCTCGTTATTTAAAAGCAAATAACTACCATTAGCTAATAATGTAAAAGTGGGGGTAATTGCTGGCACAGGACTTCCCTTCAAAATGCAAGCTAAATTCGGTGCCTGAACGTTGCATGCACCATGCAATTGGATGTGCCTACAGGCTACTGAGTGATTAGGTGTGGAAGTGCATCACTCTCCTTTCAGATAAACTTCTTTACCTTCTCTCATGCACCTGTATATAAATGGCAGTGACCAAACCTCATGCAGGAAAGCAGGACCCAATGGATCATATCTCTCTAGGGCAGAATGTTTCATACACGAACTGAACTTAAACAAGGGAAACAGCAAGGTGATTAAACCGTGAATAATCCACACAGCTGAATTCGATTCGGCCACAGAGAAAGGTAAAGGCTCTAAATTTTCAAATTGGCTACGAGGAGGCTGGAAGGGCGGGTGCTTCTTGCTGCTGCCGGGAGTGCAGGAAGATGTCAGAGGGACGGAAGACGAAGGAGAGGCAGCGGCCATTTCAGGTAAGTGTTTTCTTTTTTTTGTTTTCTTTTTTTGTTCCCCCTGATACCTCTGCCTCCCACTCCACCACCTGGGTCCGGTAGCAGCCTCTACTGAGGACAGAGTAAAATCATATTAGTGTCAACATTCTATGGCAAGCTCACAGCAGAACTGTAAGGTGACACCAACTGGGAATAAAAGAATGGGAGCAGGGAAAGAGAAAATACCAAATGTAATAAAGAACTGCATAAATGTATTTATGCACATATTCAACAAAACATGAAGATAACTAATAACCTTAGCAAAGAGATAATGACGTAAGCAATAATATAAGAAATTATAGCCCATTTTCCTCGAAGGAGCCAACTGGCCAGACATGCAAAGAAAATTAAATGATATTCATTATGATATTAATTTTCGCATGCCATAGTCTCTGTGCCATTTATGGATATTACAGAGTATTTTGCCATTGGAATTACTGGAAGCAGGCTCATTGCTCTGCCTGGGCAAAGCGGTGGAATCCTTTTTCATGTTGCTGCTTGGTAGGTTGTATTTGGCTAACCTGTCCATGCTCCAGCTCTGGCCATTGTCCATGACTGCTACACTGTTTGTTTGCAACAACCCGCATAGGTTTAAAGAACCAGGAGTCACTATTCTCTTTACCTATGGGTTTCTCAATGTATGCCCAGTCTACCATAAACCATTGTTGTGGTTTAGTGCCATGTTTGAGGTCATAGTAGTTCTTTATTTGGCTTTGTGTGATGTGATTTTATGTCTCATGTCAAATGAATCATGTTCCACACCATCATCTCCCCCCAACCAATTCAGAAACAATTTTGTGCTGGGTTTTCTTCCTTTGAGAGCAGCAAAAGTAGGTATTCCAGTGACTTGATTGGGAGTAGTGTGGTATGCCCATAGCATGTATTGAATAGCTCTCACAACTGGGATGAGGTTGGTACAGGCCAGTTGTATGCATTCTTTGACCATTCTTTTCACTCTTTCCACCAGGCTGTTGGCCTTGGGCAATACAGGGCGGTCTTGAAGTGCATGATGGCCAGACTTTGAAGGAATTTCATCATAATAGTTGATGTGAATTGCACCCCATTGTCAGTGACTATGGTAGACAGGATGCCTTCTGTTGTGAGAGTTTCTTTTAAGAAATTTATGAGAGATTTGGTGGTGATCTGGTTCACCATTCTCGCGACTATCCAATGGGATTGGTAATCTACTAAAATGAAAACAAACCGTTTCAAGACACGTTTGCGGTTTATGGGGCCTGTGAAGTCCAATGCAAGTTTTCCCGATGGTCTGTCTGGGATAGACACAGGGGACAAGGGAACATTGTGGATCATTTGGGATTTATCACTATTGGTGCAAATGGTGCATTTATTTACTCTAGATTTCACCATGGAATCCATGTTAGGAAACCAAAAGCATTCCCTAAATCTTGATTTGGTCAGGTTATTCCCAAGGTGGCTTTCATTTACAAGGTCTATAATTCTGCAGCATAATTCTTCTGGGAGTATAATTTTGTCATTTCTTGGTATTAGGTTCTGACTTAAGTTGATTTCATGTTGAACTTCCCAAAACTTCTTGATTTCCTCACTAACCATACTTAGAGATTCGGGTCAGCCTTGAAGGGTTTAGGCCTTAAGCTGGTTTAAAGATAAATCTTTGGCCGCACACTCCTCCCACTCCTTAGAAGTAATGGTGGAGGAACTGATTACAAGTATGGGATATTCTAAGGTGTCAAACTGTTTCTCCTCGTTTAATGGGGCTCTTGAAAGGAAGTCAATGGCAGTATTTTGGTGGTCTGGAATATATTCTACTCTAAAGCAAAAACTCTCTAAGCCCAATACCCACCTAGCTGCAAGAGGTTCTTTTGGAGCTGAACATGTATGTGAGGGTTTTATGGTCAGTGCATATACAGAATTGTATGCCCCACAGAAAGAGCCTAGAATGTTTTATGGCCCACAAGCACGCAAGGACTTCTCTTTCAACCACCGAGTAGGTCATTTCTAACTAAGTAAGAGTTTGTGAGGCAAAGGCCACAATCCTTTCTTTGCCGTCAATTATTTGAGATAAAGTGGCTACTAGTCCTTTGTTACTGGCATCAGTAGTTAGTAAAGTCTTCCTATAGGTTCAAAATTGCACAAGTAATGAGCCAATGTATAGCTTCTTTTATTTTTTTTTAATGAGAACTGATGTTCATCTAACCATTTGTACTGTCTGTGGTTCTTTATTAAGTTCTCTGAGGTTGAATGTTAAACCAGCAAAATCTCTTACATATTTTTCCATGTATTTTGTCAGACCAAAGAACAATTTCAGTTTGTCTTTTGTTTCAGGAGCTAGGGCATCTTTGATGACTTCCAGTAAGCATATTTTGGATTTGAATCTATCTTTAGAAATTGTGTGCCCAATCTATTCCCCTACACTGACACTAATTTGACATTTATCCCTTTTTAACGTTAACCATGCATCTTTGAACTTGGTGAGTACCTCCCACAATATCCTATCATGTTCTTCGGTAGTGGCTCCATAGATTATAACGTCTTCTTAGAAACACAGGGCTTTAGGAATCCCATCTAAGATTTGTTGCATCAACTTTTGAAAGATAGCAGCTGCTGAAGCAAGTCCAAATGGCATTTATCAGAACATGAACGTGCCCATAGGTGTAGTGAAAGCCGTTAACCATCTGGATTCGGGGTGCAGTTCTACCCAGTGATAGGCCATGGAGAGATCCAGGACACTAAAGCATGTAGCTTCTCCCATGGTGCTCAGCATCTCGTGGATACGGGGTAAGGGATGTATCTCTATCCAGAGGTTGTTGTTTAGGTCTTGTAAGTCAACACACAGTCTGATGCAATCTCCATGGGCTTTCTTGGCGAGGACAATTGGAGCTACCCAATAAGAGCACTTTATGGGTTGTATGATGGCTAATTCATTTAGTTACTAATCTTAGGGGAATGAATCACTAGTGACGCAGAACCAGAGTCTCGCATATGTTGCAACGGAGACCCTCAACCACACTAACAAAGTGCATGGTACATATTTACTCAGCACATGTGGTCAGGTTGATAGTGTAATCATCGGGTCATAATCACCTGAGTGTTCGGTTCGCCAGGTGATTAACCAACCTCCACAAGGAAGGAGACTGTCTGTGTGGTTCGCAGTCTTGAACCGTAACTACTGATTAAAAATATCTCCTATCCAGTATGAAGAAAACTTTATTTGGTCAGGACAGGGACTGTTCGGGATCAGTAGGAACTGCAGCCCCGTCTGTCGAGGCTGCCCTTCACAAAGGACTGCCAACTTCTTCCACATCTTAGGAGGACTGTAGTCTCCTTTACAAAGTCATAGGTAAAGACTACACCTATGACAACATAAACCGCGAGCCATTGTGCTCACTTACGAAGAAGGGTAAGTGAATGTACTAACCCTGTCTACAATAAAGGTGATCTGAAAATTGAAAGCCCGTCACATTTCATGGTCCTGAAGAAGGCCACCTGACTCATAAGAGCAAACTTTAGGCCGAAACATATAGATCCTCCCACTAGCTAGGTGCAGTGGACCAATCACTAATCCACTCACGCACCTCTTTTTTTTTTTTAATCACGTCCCTGTCCTGCCCGCATAAAGTTTCCTTCATACAGGATAGGAGATATTTTTATTCACTAATTACACTTCAAGACTGCGAACCACACAGACAGTCTCCCTCCTGGTGGAGGTTGGTTAATCACCTGGAGAACGGAACACTCAGGCGATTACTACCCGATGATGACACTATCCACCTGACCACAAGAGCAGAGTAAAGATATACCGCACTCTGGGGTATATTCTCAAGAACGTGTGATAACCATCGCAAAAGTTACTTAACGCAACCTCCAACATTGCAGCCTATCGAGTGAAAATTACAATGTGTTAACGAAGCATTTTCAACACGGCGGCACTCTGCGATATTCCCCAGATAACGCGTCAACTGACAATGTTAAAATCAATGCCACGCCGCAAAAATGCAGAACGCGAATGCAAAAAAAGCTGCGATGAGGCCAATCGCGATACAAAAATCAGCGAAAACCAGCTTCAGGCCTGCAATTCACATGCGTCAGGCAGGAAAAATCACCATAAAAGTAGAAACAAACTGACAAACAAATGCCAAACAACAGCCAAGCACAATGGATGTTGCCGGAGCAAGTACGGAGGAGAAGCAGAACCCCACAAGCCCCCCGGAGGACCTGCCTGGGACCTCGGGTCAGGGAAGGGCAAGGAGAAGAAGAATAGGAAGAAGCGCTTCAGTCTGCAGGAAAACAGGATCCTGATAACGGAGGTGGTGGAACACCATCAACAACTGTTCGTCACCTCCACTGTGTCATTGGCAACAAAAACTGGACTATGGCAGTCCATCGTGGACAAGGTGAATACAGTCAGAGTGCTGAAGAGCACAATGGACTAGGTCAAGAGGCGCTGGAACGATGTCAAGCGAAAAACCAAGCTGAAACTCGCCAACAACTGGAAGACAGCAATGCAGGCTGGAGGTGGCAGTCCTGCGCCACAGGAGGAGCTGGACGACATGGAGGAAATGGTGTCCACAGTCATCAGTGGGGAGACGGTGGCAGGAGTTGGGGGCCCGGACACTGCTCAACAGGACCAGACACAACAGCACCAGGGTGAGTGATGATCAGAGACTGGGGGGACGGGGGGAGTTGGGCACAATGGCACACATGCACATGTAAGCACAGCACATCTGCGGACAAACCATGCCCCAGACCCAAACTCCCACCAAGAGAACAATGTACCCAAGTATGCTACATGTCAGCACTGTACAAGCACAGAAGTCAAAGGCACACCACATGAAAGGGATAAGGGGCAGCAAAATAGAGCAGCAGGGGCCAACCCCCCCAGTGCAGCACACACACCTAACATGCAGAGCACATCAACACTGACAACAAAGTGGCACAAACCCCTACACGTCTACACCAGAACACAGGACACAACTGGTGCCGACTGCGTGTAGACACTGGCCAATCACAAGTGGCATTGCAGGGAAATCGGAGTGGATATTGTACAAGTACAAACACACATCCGTGATGTTGTCGAAATGTCCACTGTCCCGCAGCAAATGGGCAGCTCCTCCAAGTCATGCAGTCTGTATGTAAACATGTACAATGCGACAACACACATTTGAACACATTGTTAAACTGCATCTTCCCTTCACATTGCAGAGGGACAATCAACACCTCCTGCAGAGCAGCCCGAACCTCTCTTCTCTGATGACGAAGAGGGCCACCACAGCTTCAACTCCGACACCCTCCAAGAGTTTATTACCAGTCTCCGCAGCCCACCTCCAGGAGCAGGGCAGCCCAGCTGCAACGGGGACACCCCACCCCCTGCACAGGCCACACAGCAGGCAGCACCCACCACCACGGCTGCCTCCCAGGACCCCCACGAAGACCACATGGCCTTCCAACGCTGTGTGTTGGGATGCCAGGAGCAGCTGGCTGAACAGGTGCAGGTGGGCTTCGACCGAATGGCAGACAAACTAGATGCCATACGTGCGTGTCTAAGTCCCATCAGGGACCACTCGCAGTCCCTAACGGACACCGACAGTCTGCTCCATGTCCTCCAACGAACCATGGCTGACATCGCCAGAGTCCTGACTGTGCGACAAGAACAACTGTCTAGTCAGGGTGTCTCCAGCGAGCTCGCCCGGGAGTTGGGACTCATGCGGAGGCTCATGGAGACCATGGAGCGGGCCAATGCGGAAAGAGCAGCTGCCAAAGCTGCACACCAGCGAGAGGTAGCTGGGTTCCACAATGACCTCAAAACCATCCTCATGGCATTGCTGCCACAAGGCCTAGCGCCAATGCATGCTGCTGCTACTACTACATCCACATCTCTGCCCCCTGAAGTGTTAGTGCCACACAGTGTGGCAGACATCCCACCTCCGGCCCCTGAGGTGTCACTGCCACACAGTGCTGGAGAAAGGCCAGCACCACCCACACGTGAGGCACATGAAACAGCAGAGGACAAAGATGCGGATGAAACCGCCTTACTGGTACAGAGAAAACTGTAGCATTCATCTCTGCCATATGGCCGGTTTCAGCTTGGTTCTGCCCTCTACATCATCACCTTCCATCGTCCCCCGATACATTCAGCGACACTCACCTTGGACCTCGCAATAGACTGCCATATTCCGTTTCATCGCCAATGACATAGCGAACAGACTGCGGACTGAACTTGTTGCAGGGATTCTGCTCATGCACAGAACTATGAGCAGGAAACCAGGACCTCAGTGAATTGCGGTCTACCAAAAACTCATCTCAGTACCCAGAACCCCTATCCGACTAGCATGAGTGTCTCATTCGTTCTCCTTATCATCTCGAAGCTACCAATGATTAGACAACCCAGAACAAGCGACTTAGAGTACTCTCAGGAATGGTGGGAATCGGAAACACCTTTTCGTTATTATTCTCATATCAGTCCACAACAAGAGTAATCAGAGACACGGTAACGTTTAAAATGTTTATTTTTAACTACGTGCCCTAAGATGCAGTACTTTGGCTAACATAAGCAGACAGATGATTAAAAACAAAACCATCAGCATTGTTACAATACCATGGAAAATGAAGGGAGAAATCATATTACAAATGATAGTGGAAAAACACCCTCCCTCCCTTCACTAGTAAACTAGTTTTATGAAACTAATAGAAGGTCTCTAGGCTTGAATGGGGAACCCCATACCGTAAATATCAGCTTAGGTGAATCACATCACAGGATCAGCTCTGCTCTGTGTCTGGAAAAGGTCTTCTCCAAAGTGTTCTAATCATGCATGCAAAATGCAATATTAAAGGCACCAGAGTTTCAGATATTTGCAGCTGTGTGCGTGTTATGGCTAGAGCATGGGCCGATCAACATGAATTCAAAAGCATACATTGTTATTTGACCTTGACGGCTTCTGCACACAGTGTTCAGACTAAGGTCGCGGTGCACGTCTAGGGATGTAAACAACAGACCGTTCTCATGTGAAGAAAAAGCAAACAAGCAGATTTTCTTATAATAACAGCTACCTGCAGTGTCGTGTGCAAAAGCAGCAAAAGTGACAATATGGCATTTTACATCTAAGATGCTTATGCGAACATAGCAATGTGTGTACATGCGTCTCCACTACACCCTCCCTTGATCGGAACACGCACAAAATAGGGAAGCAAAGTAGGAACGCAGAGTTCAAGTTCAATAGAGACAGAACCAAGTTCATGTTTTGCCAATCCATATATTTGGTAGTGACAGTTCGAAAAACCTAATAGAAAAGGGAAAAAAGAGAAAAAAAAAACATCTCACAAAGGCGTTACAGAGCCTAGTGTTGAGTAAAAAAAATGAAAAAAATTAAAAATATTGGTTAATCCATCAGCGTGTAAGCACAATAAGTAGCAACAGCTTCCGAGAGGAAGTCATTATAATGTTCTGTAAAAGAATCCGCCATCCAGTCTCGCAAAGTAAATGAACATACATGTTCTTCGATAACTGGAGCCTCTAGCACAATCAGAGGACAACTTACATGTTCTTCAAGATAACTTCTTGCCAAGAAGTCATATGCTGCCGTATATATATCCCAATTCCCTAGGACTCCATGTGCCGCTCCACAGGCCATAATCCAGATGCCAGAACAGTCCAACTCATGAGCCACTAAGGGACTCATCAGTCGATCATAATCCGGGGCAGGACACACCGAGTTCGACAGGCACAAATCCAGAGCCCATTCGAATGGACAATCCAGGCAATGAAAAACAGGTTGCACGCAAGTAAAATAGGAGAACCGGAAGGAGAATCCATAGGCTACGCTTAAGGTGGCCAGTGGTAATGTACCATAGAATTCAAGCATCCCGTTACGAAGTTGAAGCAGCCGGGGCAGGCTGTTGTGTGATACATATCATGCAGCCATTACGCAGCAAGCAGACCAACAGGAGCACACCGGCCGTGAGGGCGAGAATCAACGGAAGCCCGCCGAAGACTCTGGAAAAAATGGAATGAAAAAATGCCGATATCACACCAAAAATTGTTTGGAAGGAGGTCACGAGGCCGGAGCCCACAATTTTGAAAAAATGCACCAAGCCAGTTGTTGACGAGGCATTGAAAATAGTATGAATCAGAGCACCGAAATGAAGGGGGAGATCAGTATTCAGAAGCGCATGCACCTCGGTGCGGGTGTTGGCCACGTGAAGGACGAACGTTTCAAGGGAGGAAGTCAGTGCGACTTCTTTTTGAAATAGTAGAGCCCTTATTCTGCTCATTTTGTTGAACTCTGCTTTCAAGGTCGGGATGGAAGGCCAGATGGATATATCTAGTCTCCCATGTGGGGGCGGGAACAGGACATTTTTACAGCATACTACACGTTGTGAGACAGTTACAGTGTACGGGATTCCCACTAGCATCCCCGCAGCATGCCTCGTTATTTAAAAGCAAATAACTGCCAATAGCTAATAATGTAAAAGTGGGGGTAATTGCTGGCACAGGACTTCCCTTCAAAATGCAAGCTAAATTCGGTGCCTGAACGTTGCATGCACCATGCAATTGGATGTGCCTACAGGCTACTGAGTGATTAGGTGTGGAAGTGCATCACTCTCCTTTCAGATAAACTTCTTTACCTTCTCTCATGCACCTGTATATAAATGGCAGTGACCAAACCTCATGCAGGAAAGCAGGACCCAATGGATCATATCTCTCTAGGGCAGAATGTTTCATACACGAACTGAACTTAAACAAGGGAAACAGCAAGGTGATTAAACCGTGAATAAGCCACACAGCTGAATTCGATTCAGCCACAGAGAAAGGTAAAGGCTCTAAATTTTCAAATTGGCTACGAGGAGGCTGGAAGGGCGGGTGCTTCTTGCTGCTGCCGGGAGTGCAGGAAGATGTCAGAGGGACGGAAGACGAAGGAGAGGCAGCGGCCATTTCAGGTAAGTGTTTTCTTTTTTTTGTTTTCTTTTTTTGTTCCCCCTGATACCTCTGCCTCCCACTCCACCACCTGGGTCCGGTAGCAGCCTCTACTGAGGACAGAGTAAAATCATATTAGTGTCAACATTCTATGGCAAGCTCACAGCAGAACTGTAAGGTGACACCAACTGGGAATAAAAGAATGGGAGCAGGGAAAGAGAAAATACCAAATGTAATAAAGAACTGCATAAATGTATTTATGCACATATTCAACAAAACATGAAGATAACTAATAACCTTAGCAAAGAGATAATGACGTAAGCAATAATATAAGAAATTATAGCCCATTTTCCTCGAAGGAGCCAACTGGCCAGACATGCAAAGAAAATTAAATGATATTCATTATGATATTAATTTTCGCATGCCATAGTCTCTGTGCCATTTATGGATATTACAGAGTATTTTGCCATTGGAATTACTGGAAGCAGGCTCATTGCTCTGCCTGGGCAAAGCGGTGGAATCCTTTTTCATGTTGCTGCTTGGTAGGTTGTATTTGGCTAACCTGTCCATGCTCCAGCTCTGGCCATTGTCCATGACTGCTACACTGTTTGTTTGCAACAACCCGCATAGGTTTAAAGAACCAGGAGTCACTATTCTCTTTACCTATGGGTTTCTCAATGTATGCCCAGTCTACCATAAACCATTGTTGTGGTTTAGTGCCATGTTTGAGGTCATAGTAGTTCTTTATTTGGCTTTGTGTGATGTGATTTTATGTCTCATGTCAAATGAATCATGTTCCACACCATCATCTCCCCCCAACCAATTCAGAAACAATTTTGTGCTGGGTTTTCTTCCTTTGAGAGCAGCAAAAGTAGGTATTCCAGGGACTTGATTGGGAGTAGTGTGGTATGCCCATAGCATGTATTGAATAGCTCTCACAACTGGGATGAGGTTGGTACAGGCCAGTTGTACGCATTCTTTGACCATTCTTTTCACTCTTTCCACCAGGCTGTTGGCCTTGGGCAATACAGGGCGGTCTTGAAGTGCATGATGGCCAGACTTTGAAGGAATTTCATCATAATAGTTGATGTGAATTGCACCCCATTGTCAGTGACTATGGTAGACAGGATGCCTTCTGTTGTGAGAGTTTCTTTTAAGAAATTTATGAGAGATTCGGTGGTGATCTGGTTCACCATTCTCGCGACTATCCAATGGGATTGGTAATCTACTAAAATGAAAACAAACCGTTTCAAGACACGTTTGCGGTTTATGGGGCCTGTGAAGTCCAATGCAAGTTTTCCCGATGGTCTGTCTGGGATAGACACAGGGGACAAGGGAACATTGTGGATCATTTGGGATTTATCACTATTGGTGCAAATGGTGCATTTATTTACTCTAGATTTCACCATGGAATCCATGTTAGGAAACCAAAAGCATTCCCTAAATCTTGATTTGGTCAGGTTATTCCCAAGGTGGCTTTCATTTACAAGGTCTATAATTCTGCAGCATAATTCTTCTGGGAGTATAATTTTGTCATTTCTTGGTATTAGGTTCTGACTTAAGTTGATTTCATGTTGAACTTCCCAAAACTTCTTGATTTCCTCACTAACCATACTGAGAGATTCGGGTCAGCCTTGAAGGGTTTAGGCCTTAAGCTGGTTTAAAGATAAATCTTTGGCCGCACACTCCTCCCACTCCTTAGAAGTAATGGTGGAGGAACTGATTACAAGTATGGGATATTCTAAGGTGTCAAACTGTTTCTCCTCGTTTAATGGGGCTCTTGAAAGGAAGTCAATGGCAGTATTTTGGTGGTCTGGAACATATTCTACTCTAAAGCAAAAACTCTCTAAGCCCAATACCCACCTAGCTGCAAGAGGTTCTTTTGGAGCTGAACATGTATGTGAGGGTTTTATGGTCAGTGCATATACAGAATTGTATGCCCCACAGAAAGAGCCTAGAATGTTTTATGGCCCACAAGCACGCAAGGACTTCTCTTTCAACCACCGAGTAGGTCATTTCTAACTAAGTAAGACTTTGTGAGGCAAAGGCCACAATCCTTTCTTTGCCGTCAATTATTTGAGATAAAGTGGCTACTAGTCCTTTGTTACTGGCATCAGTAGTTAGTAAAGTCTTCCTATAGGTTCAAAATTGCACAAGTAATGAGCCAATGTATAGCTTCTTTTATTTTTTTTTAATGAGAACTGATGTTCATCTAACCATTTGTACTGTCTGTGGTTCTTTATTAAGTTCTCTGAGGTTGAATGTTAAACCAGCAAAATCTCTTACATATTTTTCCATGTATTTTGTCAGACCAAAGAACAATTTCAGTTTGTCTTTTGTTTCAGGAGCTAGGGCATCTTTGATGGCTTCCAGTAAGCATATTTTGGATTTGAATCTATCTTTAGAAATTGTGTGCCCAATCTATTCCCCTACACTGACACTAATTTGACATTTATCCCTTTTTAACGTTAACCATGCATCTTTGAACTTGGTGAGTACCTCCCACAATATCCTATCATGTTCTTCGGTAGTGGCTTCATAGATTATAACGTCTTCTTAGAAACACAGGGCTTTAGGAATCCCATCTAAGATTTGTTGCATCAACTTTTGAAAGATAGCAGCTGCTGAAGCAAGTCCAAATGGCATTTATCAGAACATGAACGTGCCCATAGGTGTAGTGAAAGCCGTTAACCATCTGGATTCGGGGTGCAGTTCTACCCAGTGATAGGCCATGGAGAGATCCAGGACACTAAAGCATGTAGCTTCTCCCATGGTGCTCAGCATCTCGTGGATACGGGGTAAGGGATGTATCTCTATCCAGAGGTTGTTGTTTAGGTCTTGTAAGTCAACACACAGTCTGATGCAATCTCCATGGGCTTTCTTGGCGATAACAATTGGAGCTACCCAATCAGAGCACTTTATGGGTTGTATGATGGCTAATTCATTTAGTTAATAATCTTAGGGGAATGAATCACTAGTGACGCAGAACCAGAGTCTCGCATATGTTGCAACGGAGACCCTGAACCACACTAACAAAGTGCATGGTACATATTTACTCAGCACATGTGGTCAGGTTGATAGTGTAATCATCGGGTCATAATCACCTGAGTGTTCGGTTCGCCAGGTGATTAACCAACCTCCACAAGGAAGGAGACTGTCTGTGTGGTTCGCAGTCTTGAACCGTAACTACTGATTAAAAATATCTCCTATCCAGTATGGAGAAAACTTTATTTGGTCAGGACAGGGACTGTTCGGGATCAGTAGGAACTGCAGCCCCGTCTGTCGAGGCTGCCCTTCACAAAGGACTGCCAACTTCTTCCACATCTTAGGAGGACTGTAGCCTCCTTTACAAAGTCATAGGTAAAGACTTCACCTATGACAACATAAACCGCGAGCCATTGTGCTCACTTACGAAGAAGGGTAAGTGAATGTACTAACCCTGTCTACAATAAAGGTGATCTGAAAATTGAAAGCCCGTCACATTTCATGGTCCTGAAGAAGGCCACCTGACTCATAAGAGCAAACTTTAGGCCGAAACATATAGATCCTCCCACTAGCTAGGTGCAGTGGACCAATCACTAATCCACTCACGCACCTCTTTTTTTTTTTTAATCACGTCCCTGTCCTGCCCGCATAAAGTTTCCTTCATACAGGATAGGAGATATTTTTATTCACTAATTACACTTCAAGACTGCGAACCACACAGACAGTCTCCCTCCTGGTGGAGGTTGGTTAATCACCTGGAGAACGGAACACTCAGGCGATTACTACCCGATGATGACACTATCCACCTGACCACAAGAGCAGAGTAAAGATATACCGCACTCTGGGGTATATTCTCAAGAACGTGTGATAACCATCGCAAAAGTTACTTAACGCAACCTCCAACATTGCAGTCTATCGAGTGAAAATTACAATGTGTTAACGAAGCATTTTCAACACGGCGGCACTATGTGATATTCCCCAGATAACGCGTCAACTGACCATGTTAAAATCAATGCCACGCCGCAAAAATGCAGAACGCGAATGCAAAAAAAGCTGCGATGAGGCCAATCGCGATACAAAAATCAGCGAAAACCAGCTTCAGGCCTGCAATTCACATGCGTCAGGCAGGAAAAATCACCATAAAAGTAGAAAAAAACTGACAAACAAATGCCAAACAACAGCCAAGCACAATGGATGTTGCCGGAGCAAGTACGGAGGAGAAGCAGAACCCCACAAGCCCCCCGGAGGACCTGCCTGGGACCTCGGGTCAGGGAAGGGCAAGGAGAAGAAGAATAGGAAGAAGCGCTTCAGTCTGCAGGAAAACAGGATCCTGATAACGGAGGTGGTGGAACACCATCAACAACTGTTCGTCACCTCCACTGTGTCATTGGCAACAAAAACTGGACTATGGCAGTCCATCGTGGACAAGGTGAATACAGTCAGAGTGCTGAAGAGCACAATGGACTAGGTCAAGAGGCGCTGGAACGATGTCAAGCGAAAAACCAAGCTGAAACTCGCCAACAACTGGAAGACAGCAATGCAGGCTGGAGGTGGCAGTCCTGCGCCACAGGAGGAGCTGGACGACATGGAGGAAATGGTGTCCACAGTCATCAGTGGGGAGACGGTGGCAGGAGTTGGGGGCCCGGACACTGCTCAACAGGACCAGACACAACAGCACCAGGGTGAGTGATGATCAGGGACTGGGGGGACGGGGGGAGATGGGCACAATGGCACACATGCACATGTAAGCACAGCACATCTGCGGACAAACCATGCCCCAGACCCAAACTCCCACCAAGAGAACAATGTACCCAAGTATGCTACATGTCAGCACTGTACAAGCACAGAAGTCAAAGGCACACCACATGAAAGGGATAAGGGGCAGCAAAATAGAGCAGCAGGGGCCAACCCCCCCAGTGCAGCACACACACCTAACATGCAGAGCACATCAACACTGACAACAAAGTGGCACAAACCCCTACACGTCTACACCAGAACACAGGACACAACTGGTGCCGACTGCGTGTAGACACTGGCCAATCACAAGTGGCATTGCAGGGAAATCTGAGTGGATATTGTACAAGTACAAACACACATCCGTGATGTTGTCGAAATGTCCACTGTCCCGCAGCAAATGGGCAGCTCCTCCGAGTCATGCAGTCTGTATGTAAACATGTACAATGCGACAACACACATTTGAACACATTGTTAAACTGCATCTTCCCTTCACATTGCAGAGGGACAATCAACACCTCCTGCAGAGCAGCCCGAACCTCTCTTCTCTGATGACGAAGAGGGCCACCACAGCTTCAACTCCGACACCCTCCAAGAGTTTATTACCAGTCTCCGCAGCCCACCTCCAGGAGCAGGGCAGCCCAGCTGCAACGGGGACACCCCACCCCCTGCACAGGCCACACAGCAGGCAGCACCCACCACCACGGCTGCCTCCCAGGACCCCCACGAAGACCACATGGCCTTCCAACGCTGTGTGTTGGGATGCCAGGAGCAGCTGGCTGAACAGGTGCAGGTGGGCTTCGACCGAATGGCAGACAAACTAGATGCCATACGTGCGTGTCTAAGTCCCATCAGGGACCACTCGCAGTCCCTAACGGACACCGACAGTCTGCTCCATGTCCTCCAACGAACAATGGCTGACATCGCCAGAGTCCTGACTGTGCGACAAGAACAACTGTCTAGTCAGGGTGTCTCCAGCGAGCTCGCCCGGGAGTTGGGACTCATGCGGAGGCTCATGGAGACCATGGAGCAGGCCAATGCGGAAAGAGCAGCTGCCAAAGCTGCACACCAGCGAGAGGTAGCTGGGTTCCACAATGACCTCAAAACCATCCTCATGGCATTGCTGCCACAAGGCCTAGCGCCAATGCATGCTGCTGCTACTACTACATCCACATCTCTGCCCCCTGAAGTGTTAGTGCCACACAGTGTGGCAGACATCCCACCTCCGGCCCCTGAGGTGTCACTGCCACACAGTGCTGGAGAAAGGCCAGCACCACCCACACGTGAGGCACATGAAACAGCAGAGGACAAAGATGCGGATGAAACCGCCTTACTGGTACAGAGAAAACTGTAGCATTCATCTCTGCCATATGGCCGGTTTCAGCTTGGTTCTGCCCTCTACATCATCACCTTCCATCGTCCCCCGATACATTCAGCGACACTCACCTTGGACCTCGCAATAGACTGCCATATTCCGTTTCATCGCCAATGACATAGCGAACAGACTGCGGACTGAACTTGTTGCAGGGATTCTGCTCATGCACAGAACTATGAGCAGGAAACCAGGACCTCAGTGAATTGCGGTCTACCAAAAACTCATCTCAGTACCCAGAACGCCTATCCGACTAGCATCAGTGTCTCATTCATTCTCCTTATCATCTCGAAGCTACCAATGATTAGACAACCCAGAACAAGCGACTTAGAGTACTCTCAGGAATGGTGGGAATCGGAAACACCTTTTCGTTATTATTCTCATATCAGTCCACAACAAGAGTAATCAGAGACACGGTAACGTTTAAAATGTTTATTTTTAACTACGTGCCCTAAGATGCAGTACTTTGGCTAACATAAGCAGACAGATGATTAAAAACAAAACCATCAACATTGTTACAATACCATAGAAAATGAAGGGAGAAATCATATTACAAATGATAGTGGAAAAACACCCACCCTCCCTTCACTAGTAAACTAGTTTTATGAAATTAATAGAAGGTCTCTAGGCTTGAATGGGGAACCCCATACCATAAATATCAGCTTAGGTGAATCACATCACAGGATCAGCTCTGCTCTGTGTCTGGAAAAGGTCTTCTCCAAAGTGTTCTAATCATGCATGCAAAATGCAATATTAAAGGCACCAGAGTTTCAGATATTTGCAGCTGTGTGCGTGTTATGGCTAGAGCATGGGCCGATCAACATGAATTCAAAAGCATACATTGTTATTTGACCTGGACGGCTTCTGCACACAGTGTTCAGACTAAGGTCGCGGTGCACGTCTAGGGATGTAAACAACAGACCGTTCTCATGTGAAGAAAAAGCAAACAAGCAGATTTTCTTATAATAACAGCTACCTGCAGTGTCGTGTGCAAAAGCAGCAAAAGTGACAATATGGCATTTTACATCTAAGATGCTTATGCGAACATAGCAATGTGTGTACATGCGTCTCCACTACACCCTCCCTTGATCGGAACACGCACAAAATAGGGAAGCAAAGTAGGAACGCAGAGTTCAAGTTCAATAGAGACAGAACCAAGTTCATGTTTTGCCAATCCATATAATTGGTAGTGACAGTTCGAAAAACCTAATAGAAAAGGGAAAAAAGAGAAAAAAAAAAACATCTCACAAAGGCGTTACAGAGCCTAGTGTTGAGTAAAAAAAATGAAAAAAATTAAAAATATTGGTTAATCCATCAGCGTGTAAGCACAATAAGTAGCAACAGCTTCCGAGAGGAAGTCATTATAATGTTCTGTAAAAGAATCCGCCATCCAGTCTCGCAAAGTAAATGAACATACATGTTCTTCGATAACTGGAGCCTCTAGCACAATCAGAGGACAACTTACATGTTCTTCAAGATAACTTCTTGCCAAGAAGTCATATGCTGCCGTATATATATCCCAATTCCCTAGGACTCCATGTGCCGCTCCACAGGCCATAATCCAGATGCCAGAACAGTCCAACTCATGAGCCACTAAGGGACTCATCAGTCGATCATAATCCGGGGCAGGACACACCGAGTTCGACAGGCACAAATCCAGAGCCCATTCGAATGGACAATCCAGGCAATGAAAAACAGGTTGCACGCAAGTAAAATAGGAGAACCGGAAGGAGAATCCATAGGCTACGCTTAAGGTGGCCAGTGGTAATGTACCATAGAATTCAAGCATCCCGTTACGAAGTTGAAGCAGCCGGGGCAGGCTGTTGTGTGATACATATCATGCAGCCATTACGCAGCAAGCAGACAAACAGGAGCACACCGGCCGTGAGGGCGAGAATCAACGGAAGCCCGCCGAAGACTCTGGAAAAAATGGAATGAAAAAATGCCGATATCACACCAAAAATTGTTTGGAAGGAGGTCACGAGGCCGGAGCCCACAATTTTGAAAAAATGCACCAAGCCAGTTGTTGACGAGGCATTGAAAATAGTATGAATCAGAGCACCGAAATGAAGGGGGAGATCAGTATTCAGAAGCGCATGCACCTCGGTGCGGGTGTTGGCCACGTGAAGGACGAACGTTTCAAGGGAGGAAGTCAGTGCGACTTCTTTTTGAAATAGTAGAGCCCTTATTCTGCTCATTTTGTTGAACTCTGCTTTCAAGGTCGGGATGGAAGGCCAGATGGATATATCTAGTCTCCCATGTGGGGGCGGGAAAAGGACATTTTTACAGCATACTACACGTTGTGAGACAGTTACAGTGTACGGGATTCCCACTAGCATCCCCGCAGCATGCCTCGTTATTTAAAAGCAAATAACTACCATTAGCTAATAATGTAAAAGTGGGGGTAATTGCTGGCACAGGACTTCCCTTCAAAATGCAAGCTAAATTCGGTGCCTGAACGTTGCATGCACCATGCAATTGGATGTGCCTACAGGCTACTGAGTGATTAGGTGTGGAAGTGCATCACTCTCCTTTCAGATAAACTTCTTTACCTTCTCTCATGCACCTGTATATAAATGGCAGTGACCAAACCTCATGCAGGAAAGCAGGACCCAATGGATCATATCTCTCTAGGGCAGAATGTTTCATACACGAACTGAACTTAAACAAGGGAAACAGCAAGGTGATTAAACCGTGAATAAGCCACACAGCTGAATTCGATTCGGCCACAGAGAAAGGTAAAGGCTCTAAATTTTCAAATTGGCTACGAGGAGGCTGGAAGGGCGGGTGCTTCTTGCTGCTGCCGGGAGTGCAGGAAGATGTCAGAGGGACGGAAGACGAAGGAGAGGCAGCGGCCATTTCAGGTAAGTGTTTTCTTTTTTTTGTTTTCTTTTTTTGTTCCCCCTGATACCTCTGCCTCCCACTCCACCACCTGGGTCCGGTAGCAGCCTCTACTGAGGACAGAGTAAAATCATATTAGTGTCAACATTCTATGGCAAGCTCACAGCAGAACTGTAAGGTGACACCAACTGGGAATAAAAGAATGGGAGCAGGGAAAGAGAAAATACCAAATGTAATAAAGAACTGCATAAATGTATTTATGCACATATTCAACAAAACATGAAGATAACTAATAACCTTAGCAAAGAGATAATGACGTAAGCAATAATATAAGAAATTATAGCCCATTTTCCTCGAAGGAGCCAACTGGCCAGACATGCAAAGAAAATTAAATGATATTCATTATGATATTAATTTTCGCATGCCATAGTCTCTGTGCCATTTATGGATATTACAGAGTATTTTGCCATTGGAATTACTGGAAGCAGGCTCATTGCTCTGCCTGGGCAAAGCGGTGGAATCCTTTTTCATGTTGCTGCTTGGTAGGTTGTATTTGGGTAACCTGTCCATGCTCCAGCTCTGGCCATTGTCCATGACTGCTACACTGTTTGTTTGCAACAACCCGCATAGGTTTAAAGAACCAGGAGTCACTATTCTCTTTACCTATGGGTTTCTCAATGTATGCCCAGTCTACCATAAACCATTGTTGTGGTTTAGTGCCATGTTTGAGGTCATAGTAGTTCTTTATTTGGCTTTGTGTGATGTGATTTTATGTCTCATGTCAAATGAATCATGTTCCACACCATCATCTCCCCCCAACCAATTCAGAAACAATTTTGTGCTGGGTTTTCTTCCTTTGAGAGCAGCAAAAGTAGGTATTCCAGTGACTTGATTGGGAGTAGTGTGGTATGCCCATAGCATGTATTGAATAGCTCTCACAACTGGGATGAGGTTGGTACAGGCCAGTTGTATGCATTCTTTGACCATTCTTTTCACTCTTTTCACCAGGCTGTTGGCCTTGGGCAATACAGGGCGGTCTTGAAGTGCATGATGGCCAGACTTTGAAGGAATTTCATCATAATAGTTGATGTGAATTGCACCCCATTGTCAGTGACTATGGTAGACAGGATGCCTTCTGTTGTGAGAGTTTCTTTTAAGAAATTTATGAGAGATACGGTGGTGATCTGGTTCACCATTCTCGCGACTATCCAATGGGATTGTTAATCTACTAAAATGAAAACAAACCGTTTCAAGACACGTTTGCGGTTTATGGGGCCTGTGAAGTCCAATGCAAGTTTTCCCGATGGTCTGTCTGGGATAGACACAGGGGACAAGGGAACATTGTGGATCATTTGGGATTTATCACTATTGGTGCAAATGGTGCATTTATTTACTCTAGATTTCACCATGGAATCCATGTTAGGAAACCAAAAGCATTCCCTAAATCTTGATTTGGTCAGGTTATTCCCAAGGTGGCTTTCATTTACAAGGTCCATAATTCTGCAGCATAATTCTTCTGGGAGTATAATTTTGTCATTTCTTGGTATTAGGTTCTGACTTAAGTTGATTTCATGTTGAACTTCCCAAAACTTCTTGATTTCCTCACTAACCATACTTAGAGATTCGGGTCAGCCTTGAAGGGTTTAGGCCTTAAGCTGGTTTAAAGATAAATCTTTGGCCGCACACTCCTCCCACTCCTTAGAAGTAATGGTGGAGGAACTGATTACAAGTATGGGATATTCTAATGTGTCAAACTGTTTCTCCTCGTTTAATGGGGCTCTTGAAAGGAAGTCAATGGCAGTATTTTGGTGGTCTGGAACATATTCTACTCTAAAGCAAAAACTCTCTAAGCCCAATACCCACCTAGCTGCAAGAGGTTCTTTTGGAGCTGAACATGTATGTGAGGGTTTTATGGTCAGTGCATATACAGAATTGTATGCCCCACAGAAAGAGCCTAGAATGTTTTATGGCCCACAAGCACGCAAGGACTTCTCTTTCAACCACCGAGTAGGTCATTTCTAACTAAGTAAGACTTTGTGAGGCAAAGGCCACAATCCTTTCTTTGCCGTCAATTATTTGAGATAAAGTGGCTACTAGTCCTTTGTTACTGGCATCAGTAGTTAGTAAAGTCTTCCTATAGGTTCAAAATTGCACAAGTAATGAGCCAATGTATAGCTTCTTTTTTTTTTTTTTAATGAGAACTGATGTTCATCTAACCATTTGTACTGTCTGTGGTTCTTTATTAAGTTCTCTGAGGTTGAATGTTAAACCAGCAAAATCTCTTACATATTTTTCCATGTATTTTGTCAGACCAAAGAACAATTTCAGTTTGTCTTTTGTTTCAGGAGCTAGGGCATCTTTGATGGCTTCCAGTAAGCATATTTTGGATTTGAATCTATCTTTAGAAATTGTGTGCCCAATCTATTCCCCTACACTGACACTAATTTGACATTTATCCCTTTTTAACGTTAACCATGCATCTTTGAACTTGGTGAGTACCTCCCACAATATCCTATCATGTTCTTCGGTAGTGGCTCCATAGATTATAACGTCTTCTTAGAAACACAGGGCTTTAGGAATCCCATCTAAGATTTGTTGCATCAACTTTTGAAAGATAGCAGCTGCTGAAGCAAGTCCAAATGGCATTTATCAGAACATGAACGTGCCCATAGGTGTAGTGAAAGCCGTTAACCATCTGGATTCGGGGTGCAGTTCTACCCAGTGATAGGCCATGGAGAGATCCAGGACACTAAAGCATGTAGCTTCTCCCATGGTGCTCAGCATCTCGTGGATACGGGGTAAGGGATGTATCTCTATCCAGAGGTTGTTGTTTAGGTCTTGTAAGTCAACACACAGTCTGATGCAATCTCCATGGGCTTTCTTGGCGATGACAATTGGAGCTACCCAATCAGAGCACTTTATGGGTTGTATGATGGCTAATTCATTTAGTTAATAATCTTAGGGGAATGAATCACTAGTGACGCAGAACCAGAGTCTCGCATATGTTGCAACGGAGACCCTCAACCACACTAACAAAGTGCATGGTACATATTTACTCAGCACATGTGGTCAGGTTGATAGTGTAATCATCGGGTCATAATCACCTGAGTGTTCGGTTCGCCAGGTGATTAACCAACCTCCACAAGGAAGGAGACTGTCTGTGTGGTTCGCAGTCTTGAACCGTAACTACTGATTAAAAATATCTCCTATCCAGTATGAAGAAAACTTTATTTGGTCAGGACAGGGACTGTTCGGGATCAGTAGGAACTGCAGCCCCGTCTGTCGAGGCTGCCCTTCACAAAGGACTGCCAACTTCTTCCACATCTTAGGAGGACTGTAGCCTCCTTTACAAAGTCATAGGTAAAGACTACACCTATGACAACATAAACCGCGAGCCATTGTGCTCACTTACGAAGAAGGGTAAGTGAATGTACTAACCCTGTCTACAATAAAGGTGATCTGAAAATTGAAAGCCCGTCACATTTCATGGTCCTGAAGAAGGCCACCTGACTCATAAGAGCAAACTTTAGGCCGAAACATATAGATCCTCCCACTAGCTAGGTGCAGTGGACCAATCACTAATCCACTCACGCACCTCTTTTTTTTTTTTAATCACGTCCCTGTCCTGCCCGCATAAAGTTTCCTTCATACAGGATAGGAGATATTTTTATTCACTAATTACACTTAAAGACTGCTAACCACACAGACAGTCTCCCTCCTGGTGGAGGTTGGTTAATCACCTGGAGAACGGAACACTCAGGCGATTACTACCCGATGATGACACTATCCACCTGACCACAAGAGCAGAGTAAAGATATACCGCACTCTGGGGTATATTCTCAAGAACGTGTGATAACCATCGCAAAAGTTACTTAACGCAACCTCCAACATTGCAGTCTATCGAGTGAAAATTACAATGTGTTAACGAAGCATTTTCAACACGGCGGCACTATGCGATATTCCCCAGATAACGCGTCAACTGACCATGTTAAAATCAATGCCACGCCGCAAAAATGCAGAACGCGAATGCAAAAAAAGCTGCGATGAGGCCAATCGCGATACAAAAATCCGCGAAAACCAGCTTCAGGCCTGCAATTCACATGCGTCAGGCAGGAAAAATCACCATAAAAGTAGAAAAAAACTGACAAACAAATGCCAAACAACAGCCAAGCACAATGGATGTTGCCGGAGCAAGTACGGAGGAGAAGCAGAACCCCACAAGCCCCCCGGAGGACCTGCCTGGGACCTCGGGTCAGGGAAGGGCAAGGAGAAGAAGAATAGGAAGAAGCGCTTCAGTCTGCAGGAAAACAGGATCCTGATAACGGAGGTGGTGGAACACCATCAACAACTGTTCGTCACCTCCACTGTGTCATTGGCAACAAAAACTGGACTATGGCAGTCCATCGTGGACAAGGTGAATACAGTCAGAGTGCTGAAGAGCACAATGGACTAGGTCAAGAGGCGCTGGAACGATGTCAAGCGAAAAACCAAGCTGAAACTCGCCAACAACTGGAAGACAGCAATGCAGGCTGGAGGTGGCAGTCCTGCGCCACAGGAGGAGCTGGACGACATGAAGGAAATGGTGTCCACAGTCATCAGTGGGGAGACGGTGGCAGGAGTTGGGGGCCCGGACACTGCTCAACAGGACCAGACACAACAGCACCAGGGTGAGTGATGATCAGGGACTGGGGGGACGGGGGGAGATGGGCACAATGGCACACATGCACATGTAAGCACAGCACATCTGCGGACAAACCATGCCCCAGACCCAAACTCCCACCAAGAGAACAATGTACCCAAGTATGCTACATGTCAGCACTGTACAAGCACAGAAGTCAAAGGCACACCACATGAAAGGGATAAGGGGCAGCAAAATAGAGCAGCAGGGGCCAACCCCCCCAGTGCAGCACACACACCTAACATGCAGAGCACATCAACACTGACAACAAAGTGGCACAAACCCCTACACGTCTACACCAGAACACAGGACACAACTGGTGCCGACTGCGTGTAGACACTGGCCAATCACAAGTGGCATTGCAGGGAAATCTGAGTGGATATTGTACAAGTACAAACATACATCCGTGATGTTGTCGAAATGTCCACTGTCCCGCAGCAAATGGGCAGCTCCTCCGAGTCATGCAGTCTGTATGTAAACATGTACAATGCGACAACACACATTTGAACACATTGTTAAACTGCATCTTCCCTTCACATTGCAGAGGGACAATCAACACCTCCTGCAGAGCAGCCCGAACCTCTCTTCTCTGATGACGAAGAGGGCCACCACAGCTTCAACTCCGACACCCTCCAAGAGTTTATTACCAGTCTCCGCAGCCCACCTCCAGGAGCAGGGCAGCCCAGCTGCAACGGGGACACCCCACCCCCTGCACAGGCCACACAGCAGGCAGCACCCACCACCACGGCTGCCTCCCAGGACCCCCACGAAGACCACATGGCCTTCCAACGCTGTGTGTTGGTATGCCAGGAGCAGCTGGCTGAACAGGTGCAGGTGGGCTTCGACCGAATGGCAGACAAACTAGATGCCATACGTGCGTGTCTAAGTCCCATCAGGGACCACTCGCAGTCCCTAACGGACACCGACAGTCTGCTCCATGTCCTCCAATGAACCATGGCTGACATCGCCAGAGTCCTGACTGTGCGACAAGAACAACTGTCTAGTCAGGGTGTCTCCAGCGAGCTCGCCCGGGAGTTGGGACTCATGCGGAGGCTCATGGAGACCATGGAGCGGGCCAATGCGGAAAGAGCAGCTGCCAAAGCTGCACACCAGCGAGAGGTAGCTGGGTTCCACAATGACCTCAAAACCATCCTCATGGCATTGCTGCCACAAGGCCTAGCGCCAATGCATGCTGCTGCTACTACTACATCCACATCTCTGCCCCCTGAAGTGTTAGTGCCACACAGTGTGGCAGACATCCCACCTCCGGCCCCTGAGGTGTCACTGCCACACAGTGCTGGAGAAAGGCCAGCACCACCCACACGTGAGGCACATGAAACAGCAGAGGACAAAGATGCGGATGAAACCGCCTTACTGGTACAGAGAAAACTGTAGCATTCATCTCTGCCATATGGCCGGTTTCAGCTTGGTTCTGCCCTCTACATCATCACCTTCCATCGTCCCCCGATACATTCAGCGACACTCACCTTGGACCTCGCAATAGACTGCCATATTCCGTTTCATCGCCAATGACATAGCGAACAGACTGCGGACTGAACTTGTTGCAGGGATTCTGCTCATGCACAGAACTATGAGCAGGAAACCAGGACCTCAGTGAATTGCGGTCTACCAAAAACTCATCTCAGTACCCAGAACCCCTATCCGACTAGCATCAGTGTCTCATTCGTTCTCCTTATCATCTCGAAGCTACCAATGATTAGACAACCCAGAACAAGCGACTTAGAGTACTCTCAGGAATGGTGGGAATCGGAAACACCTTTTCGTTATTATTCTCATATCAGTCCACAACAAGAGTAATCAGAGACACGGTAACGTTTAAAATGTTTATTTTCAACTACGTGCCCTAAGATGCAGTACTTTGGCTAACATAAGCAGACAGATGATTAAAAACAAAACCATCAGCATTGTTACAATACCATAGAAAATGAAGGGAGAAATCATATTACAAATGATAGTGGAAAAACACCCACCCTCCCTTCACTAGTAAACTAGTTTTATGAAACTAATAGAAGGTCTCTAGGCTTGAATGGGGAACCCCATACCGTAAATATCAGCTTAGGTGAATCACATCACAGGATCAGCTCTGCTCTGTGTCTGGAAAAGGTCTTCTCCAAAGTGTTCTAATCATGCATGCAAAATGCAATATTAAAGGCACCAGAGTTTCAGATATTTGTAGCTGTGTGCGTGTTATGGCTAGAGCATGGGCCGATCAACATGAATTCAAAAGCATACATTGTTATTTGACCTTGACGGCTTCTGCACACAGTGTTCAGACTAAGGTCGCGGTGCACGTCTAGGGATGTAAACAACAGACCGTTCTCATGTGAAGAAAAAGAAAACAAGCAGATTTTCTTATAATAACAGCTACCTGCAGTGTCGTGTGCAAAAGCAGCAAAAGTGACAATATGGCATTTTACATCTAAGATGCTTATGCGAACATAGCAATGTGTGTACATGCGTCTCCACTACACCCTCCCTTGATCGGAACACGCACAAAATAGGGAAGCAAAGTAGGAACGCAGAGTTCAAGTTCAATAGAGACAGAACAAAGTTCATGTTTTGCCAATCCATATAATTGGTAGTGACAGTTCGAAAAACCTAATAGAAAAGGGAAAAAAGAGAAAAAAAAAACATCTCACAAAGGCGTTACAGAGCCTAGTGTTGAGTAAAAAAAATGAAAAAAATTAAAAATATTGGTTAATCCATCAGCGTGTAAGCACAATAAGTAGCAACAGCTTCCGAGAGGAAGTCATTATAATGTTCTGTAAAAGAATCCGCCATCCAGTCTCGCAAAGTAAATGAACATACATGTTCTTCGATAACTGGAGCCTCTAGCACAATCAGAGGACAACTTACATGTTCTTCAAGATAACTTCTTGCCAAGAAGTCATATGCTGCCGTATATATATCCCAATTCCCTAGGACTCCATGTGCCGCTCCACAGGCCATAATCCAGATGCCAGAACAGTCCAACTCATGAGCCACTAAGGGACTCATCAGTCGATCATAATCCGGGGCAGGACACACCGAGTTCGACAGGCACAAATCCAGAGCCCATTCGAATGGACAATCCAGGCAATGAAAAACAGGTTGCACGCAAGTAAAATAGGAGAACCGGAAGGAGAATCCATAGGCTACGCTTAAGGTGGCCAGTGGTAATGTACCATAGAATTCAAGCATCCCGTTACGAAGTTGAAGCAGCCGGGGCAGGCTGTTGTGTGATACATATCATGCAGCCATTACGCAGCAAGCAGACCAACAGGAGCACACCGGCCGTGAGGGCGAGAATCAACGGAAGCCCGCCGAAGACTCTGGAAAAAATGGAATGAAAAAATGCCGATATCACACCAAAAATTGTTTGGAAGGAGGTCACGAGGCCGGAGCCCACAATTTTGAAAAAATGCACCAAGCCAGTTGTTGACGAGGCATTGAAAATAGTATGAATCAGAGCACCGAAATGAAGGGGGGAGATCAGTATTCAGAAGCGCATGCACCTCGGTGCGGGTGTTGGCCACGTGAAGGACGAACGTTTCAAGGGAGGAAGTCAGTGCGACTTCTTTTTGAAATAGTAGAGCCCTTATTCTGCTCATTTTGTTGAACTCTGCTTTCAAGGTCGGGATGGAAGGCCAGATGGATATATCTAGTCTCCCATGTGGGGGCGGGAAAAGGCCATTTTTACAGCATACTACACGTTGTGAGACAGTTACAGTGTACGGGATTCCCACTAGCATCCCCGCAGCATGCCTCGTTATTTAAAAGCAAATAACTACCATTAGCTAATAATGTAAAAGTGGGGGTAATTGCTGGCACAGGACTTCCCTTCAAAATGCAAGCTAAATTCGGTGCCTGAACGTTGCATGCACCATGCAATTGGATGTGCCTACAGGCTACTGAGTGATTAGGTGTGGAAGTGCATCACTCTCCTTTCAGATAAACTTCTTTACCTTCTCTCATGCACCTGTATATAAAAGGCAGTGACCAAACCTCATGCAGGAAAGCAGGACCCAATGGATCATATCTCTCTAGGGCAGAATGTTTCATACACGAACTGAACTTAAACAAGGGAAACAGCAAGGTGATTAAACCGTGAATTAGCCACACAGCTGAATTCGATTCGGCCACAGAGAAAGGTAAAGGCTCTAAATTTTCAATATGCAGTAATGAGTATGTTGCATCTTTCATGGACATGAATTGTTGTTTTACAGTTAGATTAAACGGCAGGAATAATGATGATGCATTCATGTAGTCCCAGGGAACTTTCCCAGACTTCAATGTTTGCAAAGTCCATGCAAACTGCATAATAGAACGCAACTGATTTTGACCATGATATAGAACAGACATATCATCCTGTACAATATTTACAACAGATGAAACAATATTATCTAATGTATAAATTCTGGAAGAAAAGGTGTTAATGCTATTATCGATGACAGCTAGCACTTTTTCCAAATTTGCTTGATCAATAGCTCTTAATCTGGAAGCAGCTTCAATTTGAGATAATTTCCAAACTTCGTTATAAACAGCATACACCCATCTTTTGGACCTGCCACCCACAGGACCCTTAACAAAATCATTCAAATGTACTTTGCCATTTAATTTTGATAAATGAAGTTTAACAGATGCCAAGGTGGAATGTTGCAGCCAGTTCTGTAATAACTTCCAGACAGAATAGGTAGTAACAGAATGCAAAGATTCAAATCGGGGGTCCAGTCTAACCTGTGTATTGCCAGGGTATAGACCCAGAAAACAATGTTGACAGGAGTCTGAGCTCTTCTACCATATTAACCACCCTTCAGGGTCTAGGTTAGAAATGTTGAAGGATGTATTAGTAATGAATGACTGCAACGCATCAAGGGACAGATCTGTGTGATTATTCCAGTTTGGATAAGCACCCAGATCAGGAATAGAGGGGGAAGTCATCTTTTTAGAAGTAGCCAATCCAAAACAGGTGGTTTGAAAAATGGTAGAATTCAAAAACAAAATGTGGTTTGGGATAAGGCAAGCACGATGCAGAGCTTCTGTACCTTGCACCTGCCATGCTTTCGAACCCCAAACCGATTTAAGATCAATGGTATCTTTCCACAGGTCATAGCCCCCTATAGCCAATTCATCCATAAAGGACTCGGAATATAATAATTGAGTGCGGGTCAGTCTAACTTTGGCAGCTGACTCCGCAGCCAGTTTAAAATAAAAGGCTGCAGGTTCAATAACACTGAAATCAGTAAAATATGTAAATTTGTTCACTAGAGTTTTGGAGCTGCCTTCAATGGGTGTTGGGCAATGTTCCCATTGCGTATAATTGACAACATTTCTAAATGTATTCGCTTTATGCAGGACATGATTGCCATAGTGTTGGTAGCAAAACAACTCCCTTTAACTAGCTGTGTCTAAATACAAATCTTCAGCATCAAAAGCAGCATAATATTTCAAATCAGAAAATAGTGCCTCTACGGCTTGGACGTCCCAATCATCAGAGCGGGTGTTTTGTTTAACAACGTCCCCCATAGAAACACGAAGTACATTGGGGACATTAATCACCTTTGTGGGACCATGAATTTGAAATTTAACAGCATCCCATACAAATCACATCTAACACAGGCCAGGCAGTAATATTCACAAAAGTCTGGTCCCTTTTCATGATGTGCGATGAGGAGTGGGGGGCCAAAGTTCCATCAATTAATCTACTTGTAGATCTTTCGGTGAGATAGTGTCCATTTACTAGACGAAAAAATACAACCACAAATCCAATGGACATAAACAAAAAAATAGTTATGAGCACCAGCCAAATGTAAGTCCAAGGGGGAAATTAATAAATGTCTTTTAAACCAAGCAGCAAAAGTAGAAATTTTCGATGGGGCATTGGAAGTCATAGAGTTGATGTCAAATGAAAAACGAGACTGGTCAACTGCACTTGAATGTAAACCAGGCAACAACACATCTGTGGGATAAGTATACTCAGTATCTTCAGTTGGACCACCATCCGGTGGAGGCAATAAAGGATTAGTAACTGTATGCATCTCAATGGCAATATCAGGCCTGATGGTAGTTGCCGGAGCCAAAACAGAATTTCTCAGCATTGCTGGACAAGAGACCGCTGGAGTCATACTAAGAAGAATCGGCCATTCGCTGTAGTTTGACATTGTCAATGGAGATGTACCTGTTATCCTTGCGACCAGGAAGTGGAGGTAAAATGACTGTTCTTGTACCCTGCACGCCAAACACTGGTACTGGAGCACGATAAAAGGGGCCGAACTCCTTCCTGTTCTCCACCTTCTCACGGACCAGGTCACCAACTCGAGGTAGCCAGCCGACTACCGGAATCTGAAGCGCAGCATCAGTCGTGGAGGGCAAGTGTTCCCTTGCAAGACCGTCTCTGATCTCTTGTAGATTCTGTAATACAGCACAGTGATCATCTACGTCAAAGGGTGCGGCTGACGCCGCCATGTCTAGACTGTCAAGGTCCGGAACAAACATCTTTATGCTAAAGAGCATTTCGTATGGGGTCCGCCCAACCAGAGACCTTCTAGGGAGATTATTAAGTGCACGTTGAACGCTATACAAGTGGGCCAACCAGTTCCTGTCAGTGTCTAAAACCCTAGCTGTCAAGGATTGCTTTAAGTCACGGTTCATTCGCTCCACAACACTATTGCCCTAAGGCCGGTATGGAGACAAAAATTTGACTTGGACCCCCAAAGATCTCATGGCTTCTTTGTATGCCTTAGAGGTGAATGCAGGACCTTGATCAGAATGAAGGGTACCACATGCAAAAATTCCCACAAAGACACACAAATCCCTTATGACAGTCCGAGCATCAGCACTCCGTTGTGGCCATACCCAAAGAAAACGTGTGCACGAATCCACTGCAACTAAGATGTACTTATACGCAGTATCAGAGGAGAAAGGACCGCAGTGATCGAAATAAACACACCCAAGTGGTTTATTAGATATGTACAACTGTGTTTGTGGTGGGCGTGCAGCAGTCGAAGGTTTAATCTGCTGGCAGATGTCACAATTAAGAACATAAGCACGAGCCTGTTTCTACAATCCGCGCCACCAGTAGCGTTGTTGTAAGAGAGTAACAGTCGCCGAAACGCCGGCATGCGCAGAAGCCATACCTTCGTGAGCCGCTGTTATCAAGGAAAGTCTACAGTCCGCGTTGCGCCGAACCGTCAGTGTAAATGACACAATGGTAATCCTCAAGTGGGCGCAAAGACAGAGGAGTTGGTTGAACAAACTCATACTGCAACTACTCCTGAGTCTGCAATGAGGCATCAAAGATATAGGTGACATCCGGTGATGTCAAGGAAGTGGCCCATTGTATCCAACGTGGATGCAAAGCTTTAGAATTAGGTACACTGGCTTTCGTAACTGCCTCTAGTGCAGGATAAGGTGTCACAACCAACATGCGTTTCCCTTGCGACTGCGCTCTCTCAGAATTGCTATCTGCACTGCAGTCAAAAGTTTCTCGACAGTGGAAAAGTGCATTTCAGCCGAAGTGTACAAGTGTGATTTGTAAGCAATGGGACTGTGTCGCCCTCATTGAACGTTAAGTACGTGAAACCCACTGCACCAGGCACAATTCTTATCACCAAGTTAGTGTGGTTATCACGTGTCAGTAAGTACTTCGAAGCAAGAAGATCTGCCTGCAATGATTGCAGGACAGCTGAATGTTCTGGCAGCCAGCTCAATTTGGAAGAAGTAGGTTGTACCAAGGCATATAGCGGCTTGATACGCTGGGCATAATCGGGAATGTAAGTACGCCCGAAATTTAGAAAACCCAGCAAAGATTGTAGCTTCTTCAGTGTTGTCGGAGCACGCAAACATGCACACTTCTCCAGGAAGTGAGGGGCTAATCCTCGTCCTTCGTTGTTGAGTTCATAGCCCAAAAACAACACTGTATACTCTGAAATGTGAGACTTTGCAAAGTTGAATTTGTATCCGAAGTCCACACACATGACAATAATGCGATCAACGCGACACAGATGCGGCCATAATTCGTCTTCTGTGAGATAGATATCATCAACATACAAGTACGCATCAGGGTCAATGCTCTCTAACAGAGAGACTACATGTGCGGCAAAGACGCCTGGACTGTTTTTATAGCCCATGGCTAATCTTTTAAACTGTTTATGTTTGCTGCCAGAAGTAAAGGCTGTCCACTGACTACTAATCGAGGACAGATTATGGCTATAAAAGCCATTGGAGATGTCAAGTGTGGTCTTAAACCTTTTTCTCACGAGACTATCAACGAGGGCAGAACTGTGGGTATTCTGTACGGCACAGGTCCGACAATGAGAGTTCAAATGCCAGAAATCCAAAACTAGGCGCTACAACCCATCAGGTTTAGTTACAGTGAATAGAGGATTATTCATGGGTGACACACATGTTTCAATAACACCTTGATATTCCAATTGTTCAAGGATTTCTGTGACGTGAGATCTAGCTTCGCGGCGCATGGGATATTGGGGTTGCGGCTGGTGCATAGACCGTAAAGGAATCTCATGGCTTGGTGACAATTTATCCCACCCAACCTGAGTACGATACAAAGCTGGAGCAAGTACCTGAGCCCCCTCTTCTGCAAAGTTCTGAGCCTGACCCTTCGGTACAGTGTGCACCAAGGATGGGAGGATTACCTCCTCCCCTCTGGGAGCGGCCAAAACGAAAGCTGGGGGCCAGTCTGCCTCCGCTAACAGAATGTCATATGTAGAGGTCAGATTTTCCCCTAAAATCCCTTTTGTGGTTGTATGTCACCTTCCATTAAAATGACTGTCATATAGTCTGTCAGGGGGAGCCACTCTAGTATCAGCAGTTTCTACAGTAATAAATGTGTCAGTTGCAGTCGCATCCAGATATGGATGCAGTGCTTGCCGCACTACTGAAACCTCCGCTGTGCTGTCGAGCAGCGTTAGAGCCCATGTCAGGTTCCGAAGCTGCGTTCTCACTATCTATGGCATACCTCGCTGTTAATGCAGCAACTTTCTTCTTCTGAAACGGGGGTCGTTGGCGTGCGAATTAGTCCTGCTTGCATTTACCATCAGGTTGACGGGACTGCTCACGTCCTTGTTGGGTAACCCAACCCTTGCCATGTTCTCCTCCACCGGACTGTGAGACGATGTTTCCTGTGAAGAACGTTGTTCAGTAACCTGAAATCTATCAGGTGACCTAATCCTAGTGCGATCGTGTAGATCATAGGTGCGCTCACAAGTCGCTTGTACAGGTGACGTGGGACGAGACCCCTATTTCTGTTGCTGCTTACCCTGTTTCTTAGCTTTCCAATTCTGTTTCGGAAAAGCTGGACGTTCGTCTTTAAAAGACGAGCCCATCTTAGTTTGCAGTTGTGCAGCTGTTATCTGAACAGAAGGCTTAACCCCTAAACTACTGCGGCCAACGGTCCTATTCGCCTCTGCAATAATTTTAGGCAACTCGTGGGGTTCATCGACGTCGTCGACGAGGCACAGTTCATTCGACACTTGAAAGTGAACCGCATCTCCCTTCACGTTACCAAAGATGAGAGTGGCAACTACGTCGAACACACCGACAAGCCTCATCCCCAACTCGGCAGCCGCCTCCGGACCGTGTTGATCTTGAATGCGCTTGTTCACGGAGGGCAGTACGGCCATAGACGGGGTGCCGAAGCACTTCGAGTAGACTGTTGCGAAAACTTTACCCCAGTTATCGCAATCGGCCACCTCTGGGACTAAGTCTTCCTGCAAACTAATGGTGAGTATCCTGTGTTTTTCCACAGGAGTAGAATTCAGAAAAACGGCTTCCAGCTGGTCAAATTTCTCAGCAAGCCAATAAGGCATATTGTCCTTATTCTGGGGGCGCTTGCCCATTACCGAATTAACCATGATGGGACTAATAGTAATCCTGGCCGGGCCAGCTGGTTGCCCCGCAACAACAGGTGCCCCTACATGGACATTGCGCGAAACGTATTGCACTAAAGCCCGATGTACCATAATCAGGGCGGTATGGAGTTGACGTAACTCATCCACCGTGGTATGTAAATAACGTGGATGTGGTGTGAACCCGGCCAGTACTGGCCCAGTGGCCCCTGGAATGGACAAGCGGCCTAAACGAACCGGTGTAACTGTGTGGGGGAGGGCGCCATTAAACCAAATACAATGCTGCCAAGCGGAAACCGGAATTTCCTGTGTCCTAAATGGCGTATAATTCACTGGGACTGCCGTAAGAGTGTAAGAGTGAAACATATTGTCGTCCGCATTCACCGCCGGCAAAGTAACCCAATAGTAAAACAACTCATAGGGATACGATGCATCGGCACTCACTACAAAGATAATAGACATCCCATCGTCAGGCACACCGAACTGCGTCAAATGACGCTTGATAGGTGCGCGGCTATGCGCTGCAATAGCCACTTCAGCCATAAGGACACAGCGAAGAAAAACAATCTATATGAACTGTAGCACAAAAAGGGTATCTAGTAAAAACCTTTTTAATGGACTAGCTTTTTAGAACCTATATATTAACTATTAGGTAGGTTAAAAACAGTCACTCCCGCTATCCGGAAACATGAGTGAGGGCGTCTTGGACTAATATAAGCACTACTAAGGCGTCTCAATCATAAGACCAAACGTTAGGTGCGCCATGTTGCAGGGATTCTGCTCATGCACAGAACTATGCGCAGGAAACCAGGACCTCAGTGAATTGCGGTGTGCCAAAAACTCACCTCAGTACCCAGAACCCCTATCCGACTAGCATCAGTGTCTCATTCGTTCTCCGTACCATCTCGAAGCTACCAATGATTAGACAACCCAGAACAAGTGACTTGGAGTACTCTCAGGAATGGTGGGAATCAGAAACACCTTTTTGTTATTATTCTCATATCAGTCCACAACAAGAGTAATCAGAGCCACAGTAACGTTTAAAATGTTTATTTTTAACTACGTGCCCTAAGATGCAGTACGTTGGCTAACCTAAGCAGACAAATGATTAAAAACAAAACCATCAGCATTGTTACAATACCATAGAAAATGAAGGGAGAAATCATATTACAAATGATAGTGGAAAACACCCACCCTCCCTTCACTAGTTAACTAGTTTTATGAAACTAATAGAAGGTCTCTAGGCTTGAATGGGGAACCCCATACCGTAAATATCAGCTTAGGTGAATCACATCACAGGATCAGCTCTGCTCTGTGTCTGGAAAAGGTCTTCTCCAAAGTGTTCTAATCATGCATGCAAAATGCAATATTAAAGGCACCAGAGTTTCAGAAATTTGCAGCTGTGTGCATGTTATGGCTAGAGCGTGGGCCGATCAACATGATTTCAAAAGCATACATTGTTATTTGACCTCGACGGCTTCTGCACATAGTGTTCAGACTAACGTCGCGGTGCACGTCTAGGGATGTGAACAACAGACCGTTCTCATGTGAAGAAAAGGCAAGCAAGCAGATTTTCTTATAATAACAGCTACCTGCAGTGTCGTGTGCAAAAGCAGCATAAGTGACAAGATGGTGTTTTACATCTAAGACGCTTATGCTAACATAGCAATGTGTGTACATGGAACTCCGTCTCCACTACAAACTCTTCCACTTCCTTTGGTCTTGTCATTCCCTGAATGACTCTGGCTGGTTCTCCACGGGCCAACATTTGAAAGTGGGGTTTGCATGGCCCTTTACTGCTCCAGATGCAACACTCCACTGAATGTGCATTAAACATTCCGAATCACACAGATGTGTCGTCTCTATGATCTTTCAAGTGTAGTAGTATGGATTAATGTGGGGTCAGTGATTTCCTCTTTTGTCCATGTGGCTCATGTCGTTGGACTTGGGTCACAGGGTGACACATTGCCGAATGTTGTCCGGGTGGCGCTGACGCAACAACAGCGACACACGCATTTGTTACTTCCTTGTCCAGCCCCGTACGGAACCATCCCCTGTAGTGATCTGCTGCTCACAGGTCTAGTTGTCGGCATGCCACAGCCACTCCCTCATGGCTGGCTTACACCCACACCCATCCAGCACACACGTCACAGCACATGTGACCCTATCAATAAAAAGGGCCGGGCCCACGTGCACAACGCCATTTGCAACCTCTCTCGGGGTGTATCCGTGTGGTGTGCATGTAGGCATGGGGGCCCAGGGGCCTGCAACATCACATCCCGCAGGCCTGGAGGTGACATGAAGGCCTCCGCACCACGGTAACCAATCATAGAGGGGCCATGACTAGAAGGGCACAGACTTGGTGGCACCAGATACACTGCGGCCGGCACAGGCACACCGCCACAGGACGGTGACTTTGGGTGCACTGAGGTAGGAGCACCTTAAGTGCTGAGTGGGTGTGCAGCCTGCGATGATGCCCCGTCCCGTCAGTACGGACAGCTAAGGTTGTGTGCGCCCTGCTGGACCGCGGTGTAGTCCTGAGCCAGCGGGCAGCGTGGGCCTACCGCCACATGGCGTCGCCACCTGGATCACAGAGTTAGTGGCACCTAGGAGGCTGAGCGGGTGTGCAGCCTGCGATGATGCCGGGTGCACTGGTATGTCCTCTGCCATGAAATAATCAAGACCCCGCTCCAAAGGTGAGACCTGGTGGCCTGCAGAGCGGGCTGCATGATATGGAGGGTGCCATGCCTGTGGGCCACGGGCTTTTGGCTTGCAGCGACACGTGGCAGGCCCTGTTTTCTACACGCCGGTGGCGGAAGGTGAGCAGTAAGGCCTGGGTGTGCAGGGGCAGGCATGCACTGCTGGGCGGCGAGAGGGGCTGGGGTGCAGCTGCCTGGGTGCACAGTGGTGGACAGGCGATGATTTTGTGTACAATCGTATGTACTTAGCCATTCAGGTATCTGAACTCTGTTTCAGATGACGGGTTTGTCTCAGATGTGGGACCTCTCTGTCCGTCTATCTCTCTCTCCCTCTCTCTCGCCTTCACTCTCTCTCTGTCCCTTGATGTGCGCAGGACACACCTTCTCATCATGATTTTTGTCTTGCAGGCTGTGGCCTACGGATTGTGCCGAGGGGAGCCACCATGTGTCTACATTTCTGTTCTGTGTTTATTTTAATACATTTTAATTTGTTGCTTTGAAGGGGACTGTGTAATGCTCATTTTCGTGATGACACATGCATGTCACCTGTTGTGATTGTGCGACATCAGGTGGATTATTTGTTACATGAATCAGTGCAGTTGATGTGGCATGTCTTTGGCGGGGGGTGCCGGGGAGGGGGGTCCTGGGTGTGGTGGCGGTGGGTGTTGTGGCCCTCTTGGGTGTCTGGCACGCATGTTCAGTGGCTCCATGGCATCTATTGTTCTACAGATGTGACTCTGGGCTGGGCTCTCTTTTGTGGTGCAGGCTGTAGTCCGACTTTGCACCAGGTGATAGTTTCCTGGTTCTAACGCGCCTTATCGCAAGTTTTGTGATCTTATCACGGATCAGGCTGGTCGTTGTGAATGTTGCGGAGTGGTGTTTTTACAACTTTTTGTTTGGGAACGCCTACTCTGCATCTCATTAGCGATAGTTGCCGGGGTCATCCGTGGCGATGTTTTTTGTGGATACTATCGCCGGAAAACTGGTGATATCGGCTGTTTGCATCAGCTTGTGAATGAGGCGGTAAATTTATCGAGGTATTGGCTGCGTTAAAGTGCCGTTAAATTGGCGATACCTCCTTGAGAATATGGCCCTCTGTGTTAGTGTGGTTGAGGGTTTCTATTACAACACGTGAGACTCTGGTTCTTTGTCACTAGTGATAGTGATTCATTCTCCTAGGATTATTAACTCATCGAAACTGAACAAATCACTGCTTCTCTCTCTATTGCATTGATTTGGCCTGATTTCTTTAGTCTACTGAGTTCTTTCCTTAAAGGGTCCCACATAAGATGGGATATTGGTCTGGTTTGATGTACTACAGGTGCAGCATTAAGTTTTAACTTGATCTTTTGCTGGAAGTCTCTCAGTACTGCTAATTTTTCGGTGAAGACCTCAGGGAATTAATTAATTATTTGCTCCCCAGTGACTTACATGTTTACGGTTAAAACTTGTTCAAGGTTATTGGGATCCAGTTTGATCCCTAATTCTCTGATGTTGCCATTCTAGGAGATTGGAACCTTCCTCCACTACATAGACCTTGCCTAGAGTTGAGCGGCCTTTAAGAGGAATGGGGTCCTTGGTGTACCCATTGGGTGATATATCAGCTGAAAGTAAATTGATTTGGTTATCATCCGTGATGGGCATTTTATTAGAGTAGCTAATTAAGGTAAAGGGTGAGCATGAATCAGAAAACATTTTAATGAGATTATGATCCAGATACACATCACACTCTGGGTATTTGACTTGATTAATGGAGCTATAATCTTTTACTTGAAAAATTATCTTCTTAACTTGAGGTTTCTCCTCTGGTGTTTAATTTTTGCTTCCACTAAGTTTTTTGACATATTTCTGCAAACTCTTGCCAGGTGGCCTTTCTTATTGCATTTCATTCAAATGGCAGATCTAGCCTGGCAACTAGGGTGATTAGCTAAATGGTTGCTACTCACACAGCTAAAACACTTTAGTTTGTTAAATTCAGAATCCACAGTTTGGGAAGAATATAGGTCATTCTTTACCTTGTAGTTTCCAGGTCTGGGTTTATTTCTTTTGATCTCTGTTCATTAGCCACTGGAGTATTGATTTATTTTAAACACATGGCTGTATTTTCTATAGACTTCGTTATTTCTATAGCTTCTTGAAGGCTGGGTTGTTTTTGTAACAACTTTTCTTGTATCTTATTGTTATTAGCGCAACTCACTAACTGTTCTCTCAAGTTCACCTCCTCAAACTCACATAACTTGCTTAATCCTCTGAGTACTGCTACATAGTTGGTCACACTTTCTTGTTAATCCTGGGACCTGCTGAAAAAATTGTGACGTCCAAGTACAATGTTAATTTCATCTCCAAAATGTCTCTCTAATTTCAGTAGTGTGATTTTGTATAAATCAGCATCACGACCATTAGAAGGTACTTCTGGGTCAGGTAGAGTTTCAAAAAGTCTCCTGCCATGTGTGCCCAGATTGTGGAGTAGTATGTGTTGTTTCCTTGTAGAGCCGAATTTTTCACCCCTAATGGCTATTATATAGGACTCGATTATTGTTTCCCATTCCTTCCAAGGTATACTAGGTTCCCCCAACTCATATAAGAATTGGGCAGATTGTGACATACTTACCGCTGCCATGATTAAATAAAAAATAATGCGGTGGAAAACAGAGCATGTAGTACTAAAAGACAAGTGTAGAGTAATGATAGAGGTTACCTTTAGTAAAACAATTAAGAGTGTAACACTTTGTATGAAAAATAAGCATGGACTTATTTGATACAGTACTTCACACTTGTATTAGAGTAGGAGTGTGACATTGTAGAGCAGGAAATGTAAGCTACTATTCCATATGTTTTCAAATAAGAAATGGAAGGTTGGAGGAGTGGCTTCCCCAAATCAAGTGGTGTGCGTGTCACTGAGCAGGGCACACCGCTAAAATGGTAGCACAAGAGTAGTGTGTGTCACCACAGCGTTGATGAAAGGCCAGCAGAAGAGGCCGATATGCTGACACGCCTATTACAAATAGAATGACCAAAGGTGTGTGTGTCACCGCAGGTGAAGAAGTTGACCCGCTAAAATTGTAGCACAAGAGGTGTGCGTGTCACCGCAGGCGAAGAGGAAGGTGGGCTGTGAGACCGATATGTAGATACGCCTTCCAGATAAATTTGTACAAGAGGGTGTGCATGTCACCGCAGCTGACACGCCATAGAGCTTGTGCCTCCAAACAAAATATGGCCAGAGACCACCCACTGAGCACCTAGGAAAGTCCCGCCAAGGGGAGGTTGTCCTGATGAAGCAATGTGCCGGAATAGATTCAGATAAATAAGGCCTGCCCAGGGGAGGAATCAACTTCGTCCGGAAGGAAGTGCTGATCCAGTTGAAGAACGAAGAAGCCGCCGTAAAGCAAGAAGGTGCCAGAGTAAAGACACCAGAAGATACATAACAGATCTGACTGAAGATGGCGTGGGAGCCATCAAAGACACTGGCACTGATGGGTTAGGGGGCTTTGCATCATCGTTTTAACCCTGAATGTTCTATTAATTTAATATAGTGGTGGATCAATTACGTATGTATTTGGCAGCCACTGGCAAAAAATGTTTTTATAATTGAATTTTAATATGGTTTATCAATAATATTTTAGTTAATTAACAAAGTTTGATTAAACGAATGTATTTGTTAGCATCTCCTTTTATGCAAAGAAATATTGCAAATAAAGTGTTATTGACTGAATTACAGTCTGGAGGGGAAACAGAGTAAGTGCTTATTATTCACCCTGCACTATATTCGTTTTTACTAACAATACTTGCCTCATTCTTACAAGTGACAACAAATCTGTGAAAAAATTTACTGAATTGGACCTAAATTGCGTTACAGGTTATCAACAGATCCTAAACAAAAACAAAGTAAGTCAAATACATATGAGCAGCGAATGTCAATTCAAAATGTTAAACTTCGAAACAATTAAAACTTCTTAATAATAATCATTTCCCACTTTGTCCTTGCTGCATGTCATGATTGATGCAAGAGTGACAAGTCAAAGAATTTGCACAGGAGGAGGTACTACGGTGGAATATTCGCCCATTGTGCTGGGCATATTGAAAATGTTCTGCACTGCAAGTTGAAAACTAGCTTAGCAATATGTCTAATATGACTACATGAAAAAATGTACTACAGGTCTCTGGGCTTATGCACCTTCAAAAATGTTCTCAGCGTATTGGTCTAGCTCAGCGCCCTTTTTGTCTTCAGTTTGAGGCACCGCATCATGTTCTGGCAGGGTATTTTTAGGTTTTGCTTGCACTGTGCTTGAGAAATCTATTGTTTTGAATATAAACTTGAAAGGGACTTACATCCCGCCTCCTCTCTTTCCTGGCTTCTTACTGGTTCCTGTGCCTGCCTCTTACCTTTCCTCCATTTCTATTGACTGTATCATTTTTTCCTGCATTTATCATTGCTTGTTTCTCGTCTGCTTCTCTTATCAGTTTCCAGCCACTGAAATTCTGCTAACATCCGCTTTGGTGGAACTGCATTTTCATAAAGTTTTGCCTTTTACTATTGCAGCAAATTTATATAACATTTTATCACCTGGAGAAATTAAGTGATTTGCATAGAATCAAGGGATGTTGTGCAGCGCTGCCAAGACTCGAACCGGGCTCCCCAGCTCTTGAATCAGCATCTCTGGCCGCTGCACCACATCCTCTCCACTCCCGTGTTATCTGTCAGGGAGCTCTTTCCTTTTCCCAGATGATGATTGACGAAAGCATCTCTTTATTCACTACATAGGCGAAACCGATGAATTACCAATGCTTGTTCATTTAGTTGCGCAGTTATGGAAGATACAGCACAACACTGATGATCACCCATGACGTCACCACCAGAGAAACAAGGAGAGTGAAATCTGCTAGTCAGCAAACCAAAGGTTTGCTTGCGGTGTGGGTTTTGATGCCTGCATCATTATACTTCTCATGTTGTAGACTTGTAAAGCGCACAGCTACCCCAGCAACGGGGCGTCCCGGCGCTGTAGACCGCTGGGGAACCCGTCCTGGCTATCCCTGTGAGATGGTCCCTTTCTGGGTATCTCCAAGGTGAAACCAGGCATCCCCGGCGTCTGTGGGGGGCCGTTGTAAAGATGAGGCAAGCTTAATGCCCAGAGTTGCCGAGTGTGTTCCTGGTTAGAGTAGGTACCGCAGCGAGAATTCTCGAGTCAGTTTTGACCCTGGTCCACGACCCTGCCGCGTCAGGAATTGAACCCTGGTCCCTGGCCGATTCTCTGCTTACGGGTCTGCCGCCTCTAACTAGTGAGCCACACCTCTCCACATCACCTTCAGATTGATGGTAGAGAATTGGCTTCATTAAGCCTGGTCTTTCGCCTGTTACAAAAGAATCGGAGTGCTCGTCACAAAGACATGTGACACACATACATATTGAACCTATATAGTACACTCTCACTAACTAACTGCACTTGTGTGGTGATGTCATAGCTCTCGGGACACTGCTGCTCTTCATGCTGATGCCTGGCAGTATATGATTAACATGTCAGCATCACAAATCATTTGAATATTTATGGTGTAGGTCATTTTATGTTCCTAAATATTTCTTCCCTGGTCTTTGGTGATACTTCTCACATGTATGCAAGCAATGCATCCAGGGCAGTTGGCTAAGCATGGGCAGCGTTGGCAGCTTCCCAGGGCCCCGCGCCTGCTCGCAGCCATGGGGCTTCGCATCATTAAAGACTCCAGAGTTGCTAGGCCTAGGGGGCCTCCTAAGTGTTTAAATTTTTCTTTTTTTTATCCATTCCTCTCTCTGGGCCTAATCACTGCATCTGCATGATGATGACTGTAATTATCACAAACAAAATGGACAAGTTTTTAGGAAGGCAACTTAAAGCAAACGTTTTTTGCAGTTACCTTTTGAAAAACTGAGGAGAGTACACAACTGTTGTAGAAAAACCCCTCACCCACCTACCTAGTAAGGTGGCATGCTTCATCATCGGGGTCCAACTGGATTGCCTAATGCAATCCAGCTGTGCTACAACGCCTGAGTTACAGCGGAGCAGGTTGTTGGGCAAGTGACGTGTTATGTGAAGTGAAATTATGGGTTAAAAATGTCTCTAAGGAATGCCCTTTTGAAAAATGTTTATTAGAAGGGTCCTAGGACATGAGTTAAAAACACATTCGGGATCTCTACAAAGGTATGGTTAGGCTTTCCTGTTTTCAGTTTCTATTTTTGGTGAATTCTGGTGGTGTTTTTTCAGTGTTTTCCAGTGATTTCAAAACCTCCAAAAAACAGTGCTTTTCAGTGGTTACTCATTTCCGCCCCATAAAAAACAACTGAAACAGTGTTTTACCGGTGTTTATGGGACGCTTTGCTTTTATTATTGTTTGCTTTCTTAATTGGTGCATGGAATATAGACAGTCTATGTACAGTGTATATGAGGTTAAAATACATCTTTACAAGTCGAATTTATTGCAGTACACCATACAATATCTTTTCAGTGAATCTTTGGTCATTCGCGCTCTCTCTTTCCTACCCATCTACACTTTTATTTGGGAAAAGGCCCTCTCGACATTGGCACTTGAGACTGGCAACGCCAAAACAGACAGTACACAATTTGCCAACTCTGGCCACTGACGTAGCTTTCCATGCCAGTATTGGTGCACCTCAAGGTTGACATTCTCTGGGCCAGGTTCTGCGACATATGCGTTGAACTGGGTGCATATGCCCTCCGAGGTGTTAAAGCGGTCAAAAATGAAGCTGTACTTCGCAAAATCTGGAGAAAATTCCCCTTTACGGAAGGGATCTAACACTTGCGCAGAGTACCAAAGTGAGGCTTCATTGGCTTCAAACGCCATGGTTGGTGAAGGGACATTTCTATGCATCATAGCTAGCCATTTCTCATGCATTGTGAAATAAAATTTCCTGAATTGGTCCTCAACACTTCTCTGCTTACTAAGTGGCAAGCATTCTAACAGGGAACATGTTGCAGTGCCAAAGTCACTAAAAGTGTCGCCTAGCCTACTCTCGAGGAGATGTTTGACATCTACACCAATTATGCTGAACACTTGGTAGACCAGGGTGTTTTCTGACTCTAGTTTTTTGATTATGTCCACTACAGCAGTCATATTTTCTTGTAGGAATCTAAGAATGCAGTACAATGTACTTTTTTTTTTACATCGCTATCAATGTGCACCTGAAGATCCTCACATTTCTTGCCTTTTGCATCATCACTAAGCAAAAAATCAGTAAACGGTCGCCACATAGATAAAATTGCATTCACGGCCTCTAGGACTGAGAAACACCGACTAAATGACACAGTTGGGATTACTTTTTCTTTGCTGCCACACAAAACACAAAATGAGAAATATTTGCGTTTTAGTTCCCGCGCATACCGAAACAGTGCACCTGAATGGACTACAAAATCAATAGCATTCTTCATTAGCTCAGAAGATTGGAGAGCTACTTTCAGCATACCATCTAGCAAATGGCATGGATCTCTTACAGGGAAACACTTCAGCTCAGGTATTGCTTTTGAAAGGTCATCACATAACTTTTTCATATACGTAGCGGAATCGCTGCAAATACAAACAATATCACTCCAATCTTTGTTAAACTTTGTAAGAACTCTCTGCAGCAGCATTCCAAGTGACACTGCGTTGCATGTTTCCAGTACATCTAGATCTGCCATGATGGTACGTCTGTACCATCCATTTTTTGCATCACAAAATGTGATTAGCACTGCCACTGCTGGGTCGCCACGCATCTCTGGGGTTTCATCAAGGGTAACAGAGATCTTTACATCACCCTGGAGTAACTCTGAAATATGTTCGATATCTGCAAGGAACACCTCTGGTAGGTATTTGTCATACATTTGTGTTGCTCTTGGTAATGTTTTGCATGCTGGTGCACGCTTGCGGAACAGATTCCCAATGGGTCCATCGGCTTGGTGTAAGCTGGTTCCAGATTGCACTAGGGCACGTACAAATTCATGTGCCACATCCATTTCTTCCTCACGTTTTCTTTTGAAGCGTGTCATTGTCTCAGCAAGAGACATCTGGCATAGGCTGTCACTATTAGGTGGCTCTTTCTATTTCAAGTGGGTCTTGGTGACAAGATGCTCAGCAATTCGGCTTGCAGTCTTCCCAGTTACTATTGGGACAGTCACTCTGCAAAACCTGCAAATTAACATCTTTTGCCCACGCACTTCAACCATGAAATCTTTGTTTTCCAGCACATAATCTTCTGCCGTCTTTATTCTGCGGGGCATGTTGTTCTGCGCAAACTAGATCATAAAAGAAACACTTAGAAACCGGTTGTGTACTGTTGAAAAAATAATGAAGCCACTAAACAGGCTGCCAACCAATTGGTGAAATTGACGAACACATATTTGAGGCATAGCATAGCATAAGAATCCAGTTTATCTTTAAAGCCTGATGACACCAAACAAAAAGTCTACCCAGCCACCCTAATGAGACTCTCAGTCCAAATGCGTTTCAACGATAGGCACAATGTGGCTCAGATTCCTCGCTCTGGGAGTCTCCCCCTTGTCCTCTTGGCCTTGAATTGACTAAGGATTGGAAAGTCTTGTAAATGTGTTTGTTCCAATACCTGACCTTGAGGCAAAACCTACAGCCATCAGGGCTCTAACAGGAACATTCACGAAAACTGGCAATTTGCAGTTTCTAAGTGCTTTTGATTGAAAACATTAAAAATCTGTATCCCTGGTACCCTACATGCTTTTTACCCATCATGCTTTTAGAAAGAATTCGGTTCTGGATGTATGCACATTAGCTAACCTCCAGCTTGCCTAAAAGTGAATACTTCTTGGTGGTCGAAAGCCCTTAGGCCAAATTCACGCGTTAAAAAAGTCCAAATAAATGCGATGTATATACAGATGCAGGTCAGGTAACCTATTGTCAGGAGAATGTTCAGCTTAATGAAAGGGGAATGTTGAATCCATGTGTACAGTATGATACATTCATATACAGTTCAACAGTAATAAGGACCAGTGGCGTAAATATACTTACATAGCTCCCAGATGCGCAACTACAGTCAAATTTCAGGGGGGGGGGGGGATTCTTCCAGCAATTGGCAGAATGGAGATGCAGGGGCTCTAAGAAGGGGGGAAAAACAAAAAGGTTTTTTTGCAAAACCCAAAATACTTTTCCTACGGATTACATGTTCTAACCTTTACTACAGAAAAGCTGCAACCACTATGTAATGAATTTACATGGAGATGTTATTGATAAACACGCACGCACACAAAAACATACTATTTAGAGGCTTTACTGGCGCCTCTGTAGCTATGGTTAAATCTACCTTTGCATAGCAGAGGCGCAACTAGAGCCAAATTTCAGGGGGGGGTGGGTAAGAAAAATTTTGGGGGGGGGGGGGGCTGAATCTTTTAAGCCATAGTTCTAAATACCATTCTGGCGGCCTGAGGAGCAGGGTGCCGCTCCACCCACCCACACACACACTTGTCAGTGCTGCTAGAAACATGGGGTCCCTTTTTGTTGCGCAAACTACTGAAGCGTCACCCGGGGCCTTCCATGGGTTATGCAGGCTTCATCCAGAGCCCAGCCCTGGCAGCCTCACTTGGAGCTCTGATGACCACACCAGAGGTGTTTTTTTATCGCCTTTCAGAAGCATGGAGCGCAATGGCTGGCAGAGAAAGAGAGGGATGCAAGAGTTTGAACTGGCCTGGCAGGTTGCGGTCAGTGCATACCCCCCCCCCCTTTCCCCCATCAGCCCGGGCTGAATTAGCTTCAGGCACACACACAGCCGCCGCCCCCCCGCCCCCGCTCCCAGTACTTCACAGACCATTCGCTTGTTAATGAGGCTTAGTTGTTTTTTCACCTCTTCTAGACCTCCTGCATCGCCATTCTGACTATTGCTGGAAGAATTAGCACGTTACACTGCAGGTAGTTCCAAGCACTTCTCACTGGCACACCACGACGTCGCCATTGGTATCCTGCGGGACGGCCAGATGGTGGGGAGAGGGGGGGGGGGGGGGGGGGGGGGAGGCAGGAGGTCATTGGTCCCCAGGCCCCACGCTTTCTCAAGGCCTTGAACGTGGGCAACATTATTATAGATTTTAAAGCACGTCTGCCCTATTTATTAATGACGAGCCACCTGACCATGCCGGGGCCTTAAATGGAGCCAGAGGCAGGACCTCAGGGCCGGCTTTAGGGCGGTGCGACCAGTGCCACCGAACCGGGTGCTGGCTTCCTGGGGGCACCGTGTTTGAACGTTTATTAAGCTTTTGAACCTGCTGCAGCGTTTCTTTCCGCCGGCAATTACCAGACTTCATATAAATGTCAAGAAAACTCGTGTGATTAATTATCTTCCTGGAGAGAGATCAGTGTTTTGTAAAGTTGAGGTTTTGACTTAGGTGAAGTTAGTGCAGAGGATTAATATGCCTGCTGCAAACAACGTGTACCAAGTAGATTACAGAGTGCATATGATGTAAACAGATCAGCAGATTATTGCTTTCAAAAGAGACTTGCAACACATATTTTATCCACGCAGAGTGTCAGTGTTGTATGCTGTGTTGCAGGCATGGCTTTGTTATTATACTTTTTCAAGGGTCCTGACATCCGCCAAGGGCTAGGGGTAGCAATGCTAAGATGAGAGTGAGTGGACCAGAGCAGCTGAAGCGAGGGGAGAGGATGTGGCCTAAGGACTAGAGTGGCCGATCTCGAAGCTGGGGAACCGGTTCGAGTCTGCAACGGCAGACAGCTGCTGCAGGGAGGGCAGCTGCAGTAGGCAAGGAGGGCAGCAGGCAGGAGCAGAAGACCGGGCAAGGCAGGCAGCACCCAGCGAGGGCACCGGCGAGGCTTTACTCTCTTCCCTGCTGCTCCGGTCAGGATGCGACTGCTCTCCACCGCCTGCCCCCGAAGTGACCCAGGAGCGCCCACCCCACGGATCTGGACTGCTGGAGCCCGGGATGCGTCGCCTGTCAATTGGAGGATGGCCGCTCGCCTCTAGGCGCCTTCCATCTATGCGCACTGCCCGCCTCTAGGCGTCTGCCTTCCATCTATACGCATTGCAGGTCGTGTTTGGGGGAGGCTGGTACCCCACGCGCCCCCTATCTCTGCCCGTGCCCCTCCTTGCACGCTCCAGGCGCTTCTGCTCCGCCGCACGGAGGGACCCCTGCCCCGGAGGCGAGCACCGTCGGTGGCAGTGACCGCCGCACCTGATGCATTCCTCCGGACCCTTAGGTCAGCAGGGACCTCTGCAGGTAGGCGCTCCGTGCATGAACCTCTATCGGATCTGTCCCCGTCCGTCCTTCCATCCGCACACCCTTCATCCACAGTCTGTCAGTCCGTCCACACATTCGGTGGAGGGGGGGGGGGGCCTTAAGAGCTGCAGGGGCTCTTAAGGGGTGAAATAACAGCGAGGCCTCATTAACTTGCAAATGGTTTTTTAAAGACCTGTGGAGTGCCCGGGTGCGGCTGTATGTGCGACGGGGGGGTGGCCTTTGAGTCCAATGGGTGGTGCGCGCCTGGCACAAGCCCACCTTCCGGTAGTGTTTAACAAGGGCTCATTTTAATCTAAATTAACAGGAAGCGTTTTTTTCATTTATATACGTGGTTAAAATTGGGGAGATTCTCGCGAAATTGTAATACAATGGCAACATTTGCTCCCTAGCTACCAAATCTAGCCACCCTGCCAGGTTCCGCCTGTGCAACGATCCGCTACACCACGCTGACTAGTCTTACAAAACAACATGCGGGCACTTTCCACTTACCTGCTGGGCCTTGGAGCACTTGGAGCACTGGCGGTCGTCGTCTCGTCGTCGTTTCGTCGTCGGGGGGTCTGAAGTGCACTGCGGTGTGGTGTGTGGGGCCAGACAAAGTCCGGACAGCATTTTCAATCGGACCTGGCCCCACCCACCAACCTTGCCAACCAATGTGTGTCCCTGAATTTAATGGGGGTGACACACGTTCCAAACTGCTCTGTTCTGGGGCTTTGCATCTAACGGTTTGGCTCCATCAAGTGGCCAAGTGGTGCAACAGCAATGAAAATCAGTGACACTCGGTTTAAACCGAGTGCGCTGATTTTCATCCGGTAGGGTAGTGTCGGTTAGATTCGGTTTAAACCGAATTCCGGACAGCCTAGGTATGGTATATACCTTGGTATCCCTATCAAATGAGGTCTACTAGTTTCAGCCTTCTAGATAGTTCTTGAGGCTTTCTTCAGGACCAAAAAATAGTGCGTGGCCTAAAAATAGGGGGGCCACGTGGGGTGTAAATATCAGCACACACCCTAAAGAACAAGTTACTTACCTTCGGTAACGATGTATCTGTAAGACACATTAGTTAGTTAGATTCCTCACCTTAGAATATCCCCAGGCTACAGACAGGATCCGGAAGATTTTTCGTCAGCAATACCCCTTGCGCGTCGCTAGGCGTCGTCTGCGGCTCCGCGTCCGTTGTCGGCGCCGTGCGCCGGAATGACGTCGGAGTACTTAGACGCCGCCCTCGCGCGCTGACGTCAGTTCTTGTACATAGCTTTCCAGGAACGCAGAGCCATGCAAGAGACCGACACTGGTGCCAAAACTAAAATCTAGGGGCCTGAAAAGGATCACCTTAACCCTAGATGTCAGTTCGCAGAACGGGGAGGATGGGTGGGTCGGTGAGGAATCTAACTAACTAATGTGTCTTACAGATACATCGTTACCGAAGGTAAGTAACTTGTTCATCTGAAAGAAACACGTAAGTTAGATTCCTCACCTTAGAATAGATACCCAAGCAATACCATCCCCGGTGGTGGGTCTGCGAACCAAGATCACACCAGAAAGTCCTGGAGGACAGAACGGCCAAAGAAGCCATCCCTCCGGACTTGGCTGTCAAGGCAATAATGCCTGGCAAACGTATGTAGCGAAGCCCACGTTGCCGCCTGACAGATGTCCTGCAAAGGGACACCCCGTCCCAAAGCAGTGGTAGCCGCCGTGGCCCGAGTAGAATGGGCGCGCAGCCCAACAGGAGGGTCCTTTTTTGCCAAGGAGTAACAAATTTTGATGCACAAAACGACCCACCGAGAGATGGTCCGTTTGTGCACAGCTTTCCCCTTCTTAGCACCCACGTATCCAACGAAAAGTTGGTCGTCCACCCGGAACTGCTTTGTGCGGTCCAGACGGTGGAGCCTCTCTTCCTCTTTGGAAGGATGCGGAGGCGGAAAGAAAGTGGGCAAGGTGACAGACTGCCCAAGATGAAATGGAGTCACCACTTTCGGAAGAAAGGAGGGACGAGGCCGAAGGACAACCATGTCCGGATGAACAGAGAGAAAAGGAGGCTTTGAAGATAAAGCCTGTAGCTCACTCACCCGTCTAGCCGAGGTGATGGCTACCAGAAAAGCAGTCTTAAGCGTCAGCAGACGAAGAGGACAATTATGAAGAGGCTCAAAAGGAGCACACATTAGAAATGTGAGAACAAGATTCAAGTCCCACTGAGGCATTACAAAAGGGACAGGAGGGAACGTGTGAGTAATGCCTTTTAGAAAGCGTGTAACTACAGGGGACTTGAAAAGAGAAGGCTGATCAGGAAGCCGCAAGAAGGCAGAGACGGCAGCAAGATAACCTTTCAGGGTGCCCAGGGCAGAGCCCTGCCAGGCCAAAGAAAGAAGAAAGAGGAGGACCTCAGAAAGAGGGGCGGAAAGGGGATCCACAGCCTTTGCTGTGCACCATGCCACAAATTTGTTCCACCGGCAGGCGTATACCGTCTTTGTGGAGGGACGCCTGGCTGCCAGAATGATATCACAGACTTCAGGAGGCAAGTCAAATGGCATCAACTGCCGCCGCTCAATCTCCACGCATGGAGGTGGAGGCTAGACAGGTTCGGGTGGAGGACCGTCCCCTGCTGCTGCGACAGAAGATCCTCCCGAAGGGGCAGACGTATCGGAGGATCGGTCAACATACTGAGTAGCTCGGGATACCAGTACCTTCGTGCCCAATCCGGAGCCACCAAGATGACTTGGGCCCGGTCGTGCCTGATCTTCTTCAGCACTCTGGGCAGAAGTGGTATAGGCGGAAAGGCGTACAACACACCGCAACTCCACTCGTGACGAAAAGCGTCGCCGAGCGAGTGCCGCCTTGGAAATTCCAACGCGCAGAACTGCTGACATTGCGCGTTCTCTTCGGTGGTGAATAGATCTAACCAAGGCTCTCCCCACTGCTGAAAGAGACCTTGCGCCACTTCGGAGTTCAGACGCCATTCGTGATCCATCATGCACCGGCGGCTGAGTTTGTTTGCTCTGGCGTTCAGAGAGCCCGCCAGATGTTGAACCACTAGGGTGACGCCCTGGTGTTCCAGCCATGTCCAGAGGCGCAGAGCCTCCTGACAAAGGGTCCACAACCCCACCCCGCCCTGTTTGTTGCAATACCACATGGCGGTGGTGTTGTCCGTGAACACCTGCACGACACTTCCCCTGACAGAGGGAAGGAAGGCTTTCAGTGCAAGTCGGATCGCTCTCAACTCCAACAGGTTGATGTGGAGACGAGACTCCGCCGGAGACCAGAGGCCTCTGATCTCCGCCTCTCCCATATGGCCACCCCATCCCAGGAGGGACGCATCCGTCACTACGACATGCTCCGGTTGGGGAAGGGAGAGGCTCTTGCCCTTGACCCAATCGCGGTCCGTGAGCCACCACTGCAACTGCTGTGCAGTGCCCTCCGAGATCAAGACATGGTCGGACAGTTTGTCGTGATGCTGGGCCCACTGAAACTTCAGGTCCCACTGCAGAGCCCGCATGCGCCGCCTGGCGTGATGCACTAGTAGGATGCAGGAAGCCATCAGCCCCAGAAGCCGCAACACTAGCCTGACCGAAACCCAGGATAGAGGCTGAAAGATGGGAATCAGGGCCTGAATATCCCGGACCCGCTGTTCCGGCGGATAGACCCGGAACTGCGCTGAATCGAGAACCGCTCCGATGAAGAGGAGCTTCTGAGAGGGGCTCAGGTGTGACTTCGGCACGTTGATGGAAAATCCCAGCAAATGCAGGAGATCCGCCGTAGTCTGGAGGTGGGAGACGACTGTCTGGGGCGAGCCCGCCTTCAACAACCAGTCGTCGAGATAGGGGAAGACTGGAACCCCTGATCTGCGCAGATGAGCTGCGACCACCGCCATCACTTTCGTGAACACCCGAGGGGCACTGGTGAGGCCGAAGGGGAGCACGGTAAACTGAAAGTGCTCTGGGCCCACCGTGAACCGCAGGTAACGCCGGTGGGATGGCAGGACGGGGATGTGGAAATATGCGTCCTGCAAGTCCAACGCTACCATCCAGTCTCCAGGGTCTAGGGCAGCTAGAACCTGAGCCAAAGTTAACATCTTGAACCTTTCCTTCCGGAGGAAGGCATTGACGTTCCGGAGGTCCAAGATAGGGCGTAGGCCCCCTTTGCCCTTCTTGAGAACCAGAAAGTAGTGGGAATAACCACCACAACCTACTTCTGGGCTCGGAACGCGCTTGACGGCCCCCTTGGCCAAGAGGGCCGAAACTTCCTCGTGGAGAAGATTCAAATGATCCCCCGAGATACGGTGGTGCTGCGGTGGCATGGCTGGAGGGGTCGTCTCGAAGGGGAGGGAGTAGCCCCTTCGGACGATTTGCAGCACCCACCTGTCTGATGTGATGGACCGCCAGTGGAGCAGGTGATGGCGAACTCTGCCGCCCACTGGCGTGGAATGGGCCTGAAAGCTCGGACTAGGAAGGCTTTGAGGCGGATGCTGCCGGGGTGGATGTGGGCTGACCTCGTCGTCCTCCAGAACCGCCTCGGCGGAAACCACGTCCGCGACTGCGCGCAGGTTGGTTCTGCGGCTGGTGGCTAGGCGTACGTGAGGAGGCACCCCTTCCTTGGCCACGAAAGGGGTGAAAAGCGGAAGTTTGCGACCGCGGGGCCGAGAGGCCCAAGGACTTAGCCATAGCCCGGGAGTCCTTAAAGCGATTCAGCGCACTGTCCGCTTTCTCGCCGAAAAGGCGAGTGCCATCAAAGGGCATGTCCATGAGGGTGCTCTGGACATCACCCGAAAAGGACGTGGACCGCAGCCAGGCGTGACGTCTAAGCGCCACTGAGGTAGAAATCGCCCTACCCAGCGAGTCCGTAGTGTCAAGCCCACATCGGATAGCATGTCGCGCTGCATCCCTCCCATCGGCCAGAGCCTGGGTAAGTCGTGTCTGGACCTCCTCCGGACACAGGGGCAGCACGTCCTCCACCGTATCCCACAGAGAGTGGGAATAACGGTCCAAGAGACAGGCGGTGTTCAAAGACCGCAGACCCAAACTAAGGGAGGAGAACAGCTTTTTGCCGAACTGTTCCAGTCTCTTGGAATCCCGGTCCGGCGGAGCGGTCGGGAAGGAGGATTGGGAGGTAGAGGCCTGGATAACCAGGCTCTCGGGGGTAGGGTGTTGGGACAGAAAACTGGGGTCGCCCGGAGCAGGGCGGTGGCGCCTGGCGACGTTCCTGTCCACAGGAGGAACTGTGGAGGGCTTGGACCAGGTGCCCTGCAGAACGTCAGTGAGGGCCTCATTGAATGGCAGCAGAGGCTCAGTGGAGCTTGCTGCAGAATGAAGCACCTCAGTGAGGACGTTAGTCCTCACCGCCACGGTAGGTAGCTCGAGCCCAAGGGCTGCGGCCGCCTTGCGCAGCACCACAGAGAAAGCAGCACCCTCCTCCGAAGCCACAGTCGGAGGAGAGATGAATCCAGTGTCTGGAGAGGTATCCAGACCACTGGCCTCCCCCAGTTCATCTGCCCAGTACTGTGACAGTTGAGCCTGAACGGCCATAGGGTCCTCGGACCCCTCCCATTCGCCCCCATCATCCGATTCCTGGTATGCAGGAGGAAGGATCGGAGCCGGGCGATAGACAAAATGTGTCTCCAGCGGCGCCGAACGCGGTGTCCACCGACGCCGTAACGGCGCCGGGCCCGGAGTGGGGCTGAACTGGGGCTCGACGCCGAGCGGAGTCAGCGTCGGAGGTGGTACCGGTGTCGGCGCCGGCGGAGGAGGCGTGACGAGGTCGACCGGCGTCGGCGGGGACTCGGGAACGGGTCCCTCGGGCACTTGCGGCGTCGAGGCCGGAGCCGTCGACGGCGCCGGGGCCTGAGCCGCCGGCAGACAAGGTTGCCCAGTCGGGTCCGCGGGGCCCGAAGGCGCCCCAGCGGGCGTCGAAGGCGGGGCCAGGTTCCTCATGGCCGAGAGGAAGGCACTGACTTCCGCCGGCGTCGCGTCAGTCCCAGGGACCGGTGGGTATGGGGACTTGCGCGGCGCCTGCGGCTCCGCCGGAGCCACGGGGGTGGAACCACCCTGACCCTCGGCCGAGTCACGCGACCGGTCCTGGAGTGCTTCGACTTACCCGAAGACTTGGATCCCGACGATCGATGATGACGTCGGCTGCGGCTCCGCGACCAATCCTTGGACCTCCTCCTGGACCGGGATCGAGAGGGGCGCGGAGCCGAGTGGCGAAGCTTGAGAAGCTTACGGGACTGCTCCCGTCTAGCCTTCGAGGTCAGGGCCTTGCAGTCCGAACACGACGCCGCGTCGTGGTCGAGGCCCAAGCAGTAAAGGCACCGGCGGTGATGGTCCGTAACCGACATCAAGCGGTTGCAGTCAGCACAGGCTTTAAAACCAGGCATCCTACCGGCACCGGAGGCGAGACAAGATCAAAAAGGATCGAAAAAAGTTAGTCAAAAAGTGACTAAAAGGGGTAGCTCTCCCGGATCTGCGCTTACTGCCGCGGAAAAAAGAAGAACTGACGTCAGCGCGCGAGGGAGGCGTCTAAGTACTCCGACGACGTCATTCCGGCGCACGACGCCGACGACGGACGCGGAGCCGCAGACGACGCCTAGCGACGCGCAAGGGGTATTGCTGACGAAAAATCTTCCGGACCCAGTCTGACGCCTGGAGATATTCTAAGGTGAGGAATCTAACTAACGTGTTTCTTTCAGATGTGTGCTGTGAGTGTAGTGGGTAGTGAAGATTACTCACAAAACCTCTGTTGGGAGTACTTTGACTCTGACAATGCTATGCCTCTGGCATCCGATCGGTCTGTTAAGCCAAACAATCGGATCCGATCGGCCATTTAGGTATAACTGACCTTTTCTCCCCCCGACAAACGGTCAACCGGGGACTTAACAGACCGATCGGATGCCAGAGGCATAGCATTGTCAGAGTCAAAGTACTCCCAACAGAGGTTTTGGGAGTAATCTTCACTACCCACTACACTCACAGCACACTTTAGGGTGTGTGCTGATATTTACACCCCACGTGGCCCCCCTATTTTTAGACCACGCACTATTTTTTGGTCCTGTAGAAAGCCTCAAGAACTATCTAGAAGGCTGAAACTAGTAGACCTCATTTGATAGGGATACCAAGGTATATACCATACCTTTGTAGAGATCCCGAATGTGTTTTTAACTCATGTCCTAGGACCCTTCTAATAAAATTTTTTCAAAAGGGCATTCCTTAGAGACATTTTTAACCCATAATTTCACTTCACATAACACGTCACTTGCTTTTCACCCAACAACCTGCTCCGCTGTAACTCAGGCGTTGTAGCACAGCTGGATTGCATTAGGCAATCCAGTTGGACCCCGATGATGAAGCATGCCACCTACTAGGTAGGTGGGTGAGGGGTTTTTCTACAACAGTTGTGTACTCTCCTTCTCAGTTTTACAAAAGGTAACTGCAAAAAACGTTTGCTTTAAGTTGCTTTCCTAAAAACTTGTCCATTTTGTTTGTGAAAATTCATTGGGGAAGAGGACAAGTTACCTTTTTTTCCTCGCTCTCTTGGTTTATACCGATGACTGTAATTAGACAGGTAATTAAAGTGCCCTTATGTGTGAAGTGTGCCCTGCCCCTGTATGAATGAAAAGCAGGATACCCTGCAGGGGGCGCAACAAAAGATAGAATGGTGTCGCATCACAATGGAAACTGCTCATCTAGGATGAGGGGAAAGGAAGCAGAGAGGTGAATGAAAGGGGTAAGACAAATGGAATAAAGTGGGAGGAGGAGGAGAGTGGATAGGTGTGAGTAAAGCAGAGAGACAAGAGGTGCAAGAAGAGGAGCAAAATCAGCAGGAACAATTGGCTGGAACAAGGCTTTAAGTGGGCCCGGTCCCTCGGGTCTCAGGCCCCGGTAGTAAATTAAAAAGGACATTGAAACGGCCCCTTGTCAGGCCCTATATTCATTCCCGTAACTTTACCTGCAAAAACACTGATCCAGAGTCTGCACAATGAATGTATAACATGTTGGCAGGGTCGGACTGGCCTATAGGACAATCAGGCAGTGCCCGGTGTTTTTTGTTTTTTTTAGCTGTTTGGTGGCCTGCTTTTTGATCAGGTGAGCCGGTTTTTACTGTTGATTTTCATGATATTAAAACAAACGCTGCCTGCAGCAACCTCAAATCTATGCAGCCTTCCATACCTTATAAAAAACGTATCCAGCATGTCTTTACAAGTTGCAAACTGCGCTTATTTGCAAACATACAATACTTTTTTATCTACCTAATGCACTGATGGGAGCCACTTTTATTTTGGTGCCGGGGCCTAATTTCTGTCCCTGTCTGACGTCGCATGTGAGGGTAATCCATGGCAATGATTTTGTTTCTATTTATATTTCACATGGTTTCCTTAATCTTGAATTCTCCAATTGTGTTAGCTATTTCCAGGATGTGTGCTTCTGTATTTCATTTCACAGCATATTACTCTTGTATGGTGCACACTTTGTACTGAGTCGCCTCCAGGTGTTTATAACAGGCTACAGTTGAGTGCTTTGGAGTCGAGGCTGAAGGCAGTACAGCTAAGATGTTTGTCTGCGAGGTAAAAAGGTGTTCATTATACATGATCATTCAATACATTGGCTCTCTGCATAGCACACAGACCCACGGTCCCGTATTCCAGTTGTAGTTGTGATTCTGTGCAAATGTGTGTGAAGGAGGTACGCATTGGTCAAAACAGTTACCAAGAGCTGAAAGTAAAAGAATTTATCGCTGTTACTCATTTATCATAAACAGCTAACAAATCACTGACAAAACCAATACACGTTGTTTTTAGGTGTATGTCAATTGTTGTGTTATATTTCTGATTCCATCACAGCAAGCACAGAGGAACCCAAGTACTAGTCAGATGGCACACTGTGGAAATCGCAGAAATGTAGACCCACCCATTTTTGTCAGCCCACTTAAATCCCTGGTTGGCGGAAAGGGAGACAGGAGAAGAGAGAGAGGATATGGGCAAAATCATTGTGAACAGGCTGATAGAGGAGGATGAGGTGAAGGGCATTATATGCAAAAGACTATGTAAGAGGGGTAGAATCCACACAAAATAAGATAAGAGGCAGGGAGACTGGTGAACTTTGAAATGCACAGGTTGCCAATGAAACATACAATCATTTGTAGTGTGCCAGGCAAGCCTCGCCCTTCCTATTGATTTTGGGGTTTCACCCTCCCAAAGCATATTTAGAAAAAATGGCAGAAGATAGTATTTTTGGCCCAGTTTCCATAAAAAGCAGTCAAGAAGCCACATTTGGTATCCATTTTCACCAGTTTGCACCACTTTCCTGTGCCTCATGCTCGTGTAAGAACTGCACTCCTGTCTTTTCCCTTCTCCTTTCTGTAATTCCTACTTTCCCATGTGCTCCATTTTACTGTTTCAATCAAAACACTTTCCTGTCTGAAACATTCTACCTATTAATCACCTCCTTTAATGTGTACTGTTCTCTAGTGCGCAACATTCTTCACTCTAAGCTCCTTTTTCTTTGGTACACCAATATAACCCCAACATTCTTCACTCTAAGCTCCTTTTTCTTTGGTACACCAATATAACCCCATGTGTACCCTCCCTGCGTTGTCTTCTCCCTTCCTAGTGGGCAAAACAGGAGCAGGGCCATTTGCATATGGGTCTTAATGTAAACATTACTGCTAAATAGGGTGAACATTCTTTTTGCAACTATTGCTGCCATACCTGGGGTCTAAATTACTGTGACCAAAGAGGATGCTAAAAGTGATCTCTGTCTGGACTGGAAGCATATTGTCTACATTAGACAGGGGACTGATACAGAAACTTAACATTTCAGCTTACATAAGAATGCGGGTTGGTGTAGGGAATAAAACATATTACAATTTAAATTGCAGTGGCCAACAGGTCACAAGTTTTAATTGGCTATTAATAAAACATATTTACAGAGATTAGTACAGACGAACAAGTTACTTACCTTCGGTAACGATGTATCTGTAAGAAACATTAGTTAGTTAGATTCCTCACCTTAGAATATCCCCAGGCGTCAGACTGGATCCGGAAGATTTTTCGTCAGCAATACCCCTTGCGCGTCGCTAGGCGTCGTCTGCGGCTCCGCGTCCGTCGTCGGCGTCGTGCGCCGGGATGACGTCGTCGGAGTACTTAGACGCCGCCCTCGCGCGCTGACGTCAGTTCTTGTACATAGCCTTCCGCGCCAGGAACGCAGAGCCATGCAAAGACCGACACTGGTGCCAAAAATAAAATCTAGGGGCCTGAAAAGGATAACCTTAACCCTAGATGTCAGTTCGCAGAACGGGGAGGATGGGTGGGTCGGTGAGGAATCTAACTAACTAATGTTTCTTACAGATACATCGTTACCGAAGGTAAGTAACTTGTTCATCTGAAAGAAACACGTTAGTTAGATTCCTCACCTTAGAATAGATACCCAAGCAATACCATCCCCGGTGGTGGGTCTGCGAACCAAGATCACACCAGAAAGTCCTGGAGGACAGAACGGCCAAAGAAGCCATCCCTCCGGACTTGGCTGTCAAGGCAATAATGCCTGGCAAACGTGTGTAGCGAAGCCCACGTCGCCGCCTGACAGATGTCCTGCAAAGGGACACCCCGTCCCAAAGCAGTAGTAGCCGCAGTGGCCCGAGTAGAATGGGCGCGCAGCCCAACAGGAGGGTCCTTTTTAGCCAAGGAATAGAAAATCTTTATACACAAAACGACCCACCGAGAGATGGTCCGTTTGTGCACAGCTTTCCCCTTCTTAGCGCCCACGTACCCAACAAAAAGCTGGTCGTCCACCCGGAACTGTTTAGTGCGATCCAGATAAAAGGAGAGCGCACGTTTTGGGTCCAGACGGTGGAGCCTCTCTTCCTCTTTGGAAGGATGCGGAGGCGGAAAGAAGGTGGGCAAGGTGACAGACTGCCCAAGGTGAAATGGAGTCACCACTTTAGGAAGAAAGGAGGGACGAGGCCGAAGGACAACCTTGTCCGGATGAACAGATAGAAAAGGAGGCTTTGAAGATAAAGCCTGGAGCTCACTCACCCGTCTAGCCGAGGTGATGGCCACCAGAAAAGCAGTCTTAAGAGTCAGAAGACGAAGAGGACAATTGTGAAGAGGCTCGAAGGGAGCGCACATCAGGAATGTCAATACCAGATTCAAGTCCCACTGAGGCATTACAAAAGGGACAGGAGGGAACGTGTGTGTAATGCCTTTGAGAAAGCGTGTAACCACAGGGGACTTGAAAAGAGAAGGCTGATCAGGAAGCCGCAAGAAGGCAGAGATGGCAGCAAGATAACCTTTCAGGGTGCCCAGGGCAGAGCCCTGCCGGGCCAGAGAAAGAAGGAAGAGGAGAACCTCAGAAAGAGGGGCGGAAAGGGGATCCACAGCCTTTGCTGTGCACCATGCCACAAATTTGTTCCACCGGCAGGCGTATACCGACTTTGTGGAGGGACGCCTGGCTGCCAGAATGATATCACAGACTTCAGGAGGCAAGTCAAATGGCATCAACTGCCGCCGCTCAATCTCCACGCATGGAGGTGGAGGCTGGACAGGTTCGGGTGGAGGACCGTCCCCTGCTGCTGCGACAGAAGATCCTCCCGAAGGGGCAGACGTATCGGGGGATCGGTCAACATACTGAGTAGCTCGGGATACCAGTATCTTCGTGCCCAATCCGGAGCCACCAAGATGACTTGGGCCCGGTCGTGCCTGATCTTCTTCAGCACTCTGGGCAGAAGTGGTATAGGCGGAAAGGCGTATAACAGACCGCAACTCCACTCGTGACGAAAAGCGTCGCCGAGCGAGTGCCGCCTTGGAAATTCCAACGCGCAGAACTGCTGACATTGCGCGTTCTCTTCGGTGGCGAATAGATCTAACCAAGGCTCTCCCCACTGCTGAAAGAGACCTTGCGCCACTTCGGAGCTCAGACGCCATTCGTGATCCATCATGCACCGGCGGCTGAGTTCGTCTGCTCTGGCGTTCAGAGAGCCCGCCAGATGTTGAACCACTAGGGTGACGCCCTGGTGTTCCAGCCATGTCCAGAGGCGCAGAGCCTCCTGACAAAGGGTCCACGACCCCACCCCGCCCTGTTTGTTGCAATACCACATGGCGGTGGTGTTGTCCGTGAACACCTGCACGACACTTCCCCTGACAGAGGGAAGGAAGGCTTTCAGTGCAAGCCGGATCGCTCTCAACTCCAACAGGTTGATGTGGAGACGAGACTCCGCCGGAGACCAGAGGCCTCTGATCTCCGCCTCTCCCATATGGCCACCCCAACCCAGGAGGGACGCATCCGTCACTACGACATGCTCCGGTTGGGGAAGGGAGAGGCTCTTGCCCTTGACCCACTCGCGGTCCGTGAGCCACCACTGCAACTGCTGTGCAGTGCCCTCCGAGATCAAGACATGGTTGGACAGGTTGCCGTGATGCTGGGCCCACTGAAACTTCAGGTCCCACTGCAGAGCCCGCATGCGCCGCCTGGCGTGATGCACTAGTAGGATGCAGGAGGCCATCAGCCCCAGAAGCCGCAACACTAGCCTGACCGAAACCCGGGATAGAGGCCGAAAGATGGGAATCAGGGCCTGTATATCCCGGACCCGCTGTTCCGGTGGATGGACCCGGAACTGCGCCGAATCGAGAACCGCTCCGATGAAGAGGAGCTTCTGAGAGGGACTCAGGTGCGACTTCGGCACGTTGATGGAAAACCCCAGCAAATGCAGGAGATCCGCCGTAGTCTGGAGGTGGGAGACGACTGCCTGGGGCGAGCCCGCCTTCAGCAACCAGTCGTCGAGATAGGGGAAGACTGGAACCCCTGATCTGCGCAGATGAGCTGCGACCACCGCCATCCCTTTCGTGAACACCCGAGGGGCACTGGTGAGGCCGAAGGGGAGCACGGTAAACTGAAAGTGCTCTTGGCCCACCGTGAACCGCAGGTAACGCCGGTGGGCTGGCAGGACGGGGATATGGAAATATGCGTCCTGCAAGTCCAACGCTACCACCCAGTCTCCAGGGTCTAGGGCAGCTAAAACCTGAGCCAACGTTAGCATCTTGAACCTTTCCTTTCGGAGGAAGGCATTGACGTTCCGGAGGTCCAAGATAGGGCGTAGGCCCCCCTTGCCCTTCTTGGGAACCAGAAAGTAGTGGGAATAACAACCACGACCTACTTCTGGACTCGGAACGCGCTCGACGGCCCCCTTGGCCAAGAGAGCCGAAACTTCCTCGCGGAGAAGATTCAAATGATCCCCCGAGATACGGTGGTGCTGCGGTGGCATGGCTGGAGGGGTCGTCTCGAAGGGGAGGGAGTAGCCCCTTCGGACGATTTGCAGCACCCACCTGTCCGATGTTATGGACCGCCAGTGGAGCAGGTGATGGCGAACTCTGCCGCCCACTGGCGTGGTATGGGCCTGAAAGCTCGGACTAGGAGGGCTTTGAGGCGGATGCTGCCGGGGTGGAAGTGGGCTGACCACGTCGGCCTCCATTTCCGCCACGGCGGAAGCCACGTCCGCGACCGCGCGCAGGTTGGTTCTGCGGCTGGTGGCTTTGCGGACGTGAGGAGGCGCCCCTTCCTTGGCCACGAAAGGGGCGAAAAGCGGAGGTGTGCGCCCGCGGAGCCGAGAGGCCCAAGGACTTGGCCATAGCCCGGGAGTCCTTAAAGCGGTTCAGCGCACTGTCCGCCTTCTCACCAAACAGGCGAGTGCCATCAAAGGGCATGTCCATGAGGGTGGTCTGGACATCCCCGGAAAATGACGTGGACCGCATCCAGGCGTGGCGGCGGAGCGCCACCGTGGTGGAAATCGCCCGACCCAGCGAGTCCGTGGTGTCAAGCCCACATCGTATGGCGTGCCGTGCTGCATCCCTCCCATCGGCCAAAGCCTGGTTAAGACGCGTCCGGACCTCCTCCGGACACAGGGCCAGCACGTCCTCCACCGTATCCCACAGGGAATGGGAATAACGGTCCAAGAGACAGGCGGTATTTAAGGACCGCAGGCCCAAACTAAGGGACGAGAACAGTTTCTTGCCAAACTGCTCGAGTCTCTTGGAATCCCGGTCCGGCGGAGCGTCGGGAAGGAGGATTGGGAGGTAGAGGCCTGGATAACCAGACTCTCGGGGGTGGGGTGTTGGGACAGGAAACTGGGGTCGCCCGGAGCAGGGCGGTGGCGCCTGGCAACGTTCCTATCCACAGGAGGAACTGTGGAGGGCTTGGACCAGGTGCCCTGCAGAACGTCAGTGAGGGCCTCGTTGAACGGCAGCAGAGGCTCTGTGGAGCTTGCTGAGGTTTGAAGCACCTCAGTGAGGATGTTAGTCCTCACAGCCACGGCAGGCAACTCGAGCCCAAGGGCCTCGGCCGCCTTGCGCCACAGAAAATGCGGCACCCTCCTCCGAAGCCACGGTCGGAGGAGAAGTGAATCCAGTGTCTGGCGAGGTGTCCAGCCCACTGGCCTCCCCCAGTTCATCTGCCCAGTCCTGAGAAAGCTGTGACTGAACAGCCATAGGGTCCTCGAACCCCTCCCAGTCGCCCCCTTCTTCCGATTCCTGATAAACAGGAGGAATGATCGGAACCGGACTGTAGAGATGGTAGGACTCAAGCGGCGTCGGATGCGGCGTCGGTCGACGCCGCTGCGGCGCCGGGTCCGGATGAGGGCTAAACTGGGGCGGTGTCGGCGCCAAAGGCGTCGGCGGCGCCGGAGGTGTAGGCGTGTGCGCCGGCGGCGCCGGTGACGGAGTCGGTGGTTCAGTCGCCGGCGCCGGTGGAGGAGTGACTAGGTCAACCGGCGTCGACTGGGGCCCAGGCATGGGCCCCGCGGGGACCTGCGGCGTCGAGACCGGAGTCGTCGACGGCGCCGGAGCCGCCGGCAGGCAAGTTCGCCCAGTCGAGTCCGCGGGGCCCGAAGGCGCGCCAGCGGGCGTCGACGGCGGGGCCAGGCTCCTCATGGCCGAGAGGAAGGCACTGATCTCCGCCGGGTCAGTCCCAGGGACCGGAAGGTATGGGGGCGGACGCGGCACCTGCGGCTCCGCCGGAGCCGCGGGGGTGGAACCACCCTGACCCTCGGCCGAGTCGCGCGACCGGCGAGGGGAGTCCGAAGAGCGGTGTCGCCTCTTGGACTTCTTTGAGCGTTTGGACTTACCCGACGACGTGGAGCCGGACGATCGATGGCGTCGGCTAGGGCTCCGCGAGCGATCCTTGGACCTCCTCCTGGACCGGGATCGCGCACGACGCGGAGCCGAGTGGCGAAGCTCGAGAAGCTTGCGGGACCGCTCCCGCCTAGCCTTCGAAGTCAGGGCCTGGCAGTCGTTGCACGACTCCGCGTCGTGGTCGGGGCCTAAGCAGTAGAGGCACCGGCGGTGGTGATCGGTCACCGACATCAGTCGATGGCAATCCTCGCAAGCCTTGAACCCAGGCATCCTACCGGCACCAGATGTCGACAGACAAGGATCAAAAATTATCAAAAAAGATTTAGTCAAAAAAGACTAAAAGGGGTAGCTCTCCCGGATCTGCGCTTACTGGCGCGGAAAAAAGAAGAACTGACGTCAGCGCGCGAGGGCGGCGTCTAAGTACTCCGACGACGTCATCCCGGCGCACGACGCCGACGACGGACGCGGAGCCGCAGACGACGCCTAGCGACGCGCAAGGGGTATTGCTGACGAAAAATCTTCCGGATCCTGTCTGACGCCTGGGGATATTCTAAGGTGAGGAATCTAACTAACGTGTTTCTTTCAGATAAATGTATGCTATTAAGTGCTATATAAAAAATGTATTGTTCCATTCAGTTTTTCTTTGCAATTGAAGTATTACTACCCCTTGAAATGTGTTCCTACTCAAGGGTAGACTTTGTCAATCTAAAATAGTACAATCAAATTAATATATGTCTGACTTACAGTGAGGTCTTTCACTGTTTTGCGCAAAATATATGTTTATGTTCAGACTCGGAAACAGGAAATACTGCAGCACAGGAGGTACATGGAAGAATAGTGTCAACACACCACACAGATCCACTGCCCTACCTTTTAAAATAAACTCATTGTACAATCATGGTTACTACTTAGAGAATACATCTTTATTTTCACATGCAATAAGACTGTTATTTGACACTCAAAAAGCCAACATGCTGTTTTCTCAGGATTGAGAGACCGTATGATCATAGGTGATTCTCGGCTCTAAGATTTTTCACACAGTCGTAGCCGAAGAAAGCTGATCCACCATGTGACCACCTGCAGATCACAAGACTCTAGTGTAGAAAGAAAACCTGGCCAGTGGTGAGCAAAACGGAGAGGTAAACCACGAGCATTGGACAGTCCAACTTACCAGCTGGTACTAAGACCGGTTTCCACGTACCAGCTTTTCTCTTCTGGTGCACTCATTCCTCGTGTCTGTCTCAAACATGAGGTTGCTGATAGCCCTAGCAGAAGACACAAGCTCACCCTTCTACAGAAGACAGGTGACAGACTACAGGGGCTCACCCTTCTACAGCCCCACTCGATCATGGCTTCTGATAGGGCATGGGGCGAAACTGCTACAAATGCATCACCGCCCAAGCATGCTCCTATGTTTCACAGGTGTGCGTTTCAGGGAGCATGCGCTGCTTTTCTATGGCCTGTGAATGTGTGAAGGGGGAACTGATAAAAGTAAACCTGCAAACTGACTGTTAATATGGGTGTTTATACTTTTTGCCTTTCAAAGCTGTTTAAAGCAGTTCCTTTTCGGGCCTGTTGAAACTGGGCTCTAGCACCTTCAGGCACTAGCTGCCACTGTTAAAAGGACTGGGGAGAGTGGGAGGGTGGAAGGGTAGAGGTGGATGTAAAGGAAGAGAACAAGCAAAACAAGATAAGAGACTGTGGAGAAGAGTGGCGAAGGTCAGCACGAGGAATGGTAAATGTTACGGGGTCAGAACCAGCAAGAGGTGGGTAAAAGCTGGGGAGAGATGAAACATGACGAGTAGAAAATGGAGGGAAGAGGAGGATTTAAAGAGTTCAGAACCAGCGAAAAACCGCTGAGGTTGAAGTGAAAAGAAAGAGGTGCAAGGTAGTGATAAATGGGAACAGTGGATATAAAAGAAGCAGAATCATCAAGAGAACTTAAGTGGTGGGAAGAGTGAGCGGCGGATGTAAGAGGGCAGTATTACCAAGAGCAGGTAAGAGGCTGGGTAGGGGGCAGGGGAGAAGTAGCTGTTTACTGGGGCAGAACCAGTGAGAAAAGATTAGAGGCTGGGGAGAGATGAGAAATGAAGTGTGCAGCAGGGAGGAGGGAGCGGGATGAAAGAGGAGCAGAATCAGTGAGAAAAATAAGTTGCAAGGGAAAGAAAGAGGGGAAGTGTAGAGCATGGAAGAGGGAGATGGATGTAAGAGATTCAGATACGGCGAGACTAGGTTAGAGACAGAGGTGAAAGGGGAGAGGTGAATTTAAAGGGGAGAGGTGGATTTAAAGGTGACAGATGAGCAAAAAAAGGTACAAGGCTGGAGTGAGATGAGAAGTGAATGGTAGCACATGAATGGGAGCTGGTCAGAGAGGCAGAACCAGCAGAGAACTTAAGTGGAATGGACAGAGAGAGGGTCTAGTGAGAGGTGGATGTATGAGGAGCAAAATCAATAGGTACTCCAAGAGTCAGGCAGAGAGATGAAGTGAAGTGTAAAGCATTGAGGAGAGGGGGGAATACTTTTACACAAAACGATATACATTAATTAAATTACATAAAATACATCACAAAATAGATTAAAAAGCACCATTAAAAATCAGTGCGTTTAAAAAATAAAAATTAAAAAATACAAGTCTTTTTCTCTCAGAGCTTAACCGCCTGCCTCTTGAACTTTACAAGGTTACTCACCACTTTTACAGAACTGCCTTTAAAGCACAATAATAAAGCCTGTGGTATTATGTCATGTCCTCAGCATTAAACATGGTCTATAAATATTTTTTCGCCACATTTAGTAGGGCTGGGCATAGGCATATTATATGTTCAATGGACTCTTCGGCTACCTTGCATATTCTACACGATTTGGCAGTAAAGCCCTTTAATTTCCATGAACCATCAAAAGCCTAAAAAGGGAGGTTAAAACCCTGAATCTCAGAAATGCGGCCTTGTCCTGAGGCCGCAAGTAAAACAAAAGAAAGGTTACCTTAAGCTAGAATAGGTATCTGCAATATATTTGCTATGCTTATATATGAAGTCTGCATCAATGTCCCTACTCAAGGTTAAGCTTTTCACTCCCTTTTTTAACACTAATTTGCAGGCTGATCTAGGCATGGATGCTAGTGTAGCTATCAAGGGGGGCTTATATTCTTCCAATAGATCTTCTGTGGATGGGAGACAGAACCAGTAGAAAACTGTATGAACCTCGGGACATGGGAGAGATGTACAAGGGACTGAATACACAAGGTAGGGTAAGAGTGAGGGAAAAACGAGAAAAAGAGCAGAACTTTGAGGGGGAAGTAAATTTAAGAGGGTCAGAATCAACAAGAAAAGATAAGATGCTCCTAGAGGATGGCAGGGGAGAGGTAGATGTAATTGAAGCAGAAACAGAAAAGAAGTTCTGAGGCTGGGGGGAGACATGAGAGTTGAAAGGGAGCATGTGGATAAGATGTGTGGATATAAGAGACAGAACCAGCAAGGGAACATAAGCAGAGTGGAGAGAGAAGTAATGGTGAGAGGTGGATGGAAGAAAGCAGAACCACCAAAAGATGGTAAGAGGTTGAGCAGAGGGAGACAGGAGGGTAGAGGTGGAAGTTAGGTGGACAGCAAGAGAAAGTTGAAGCAAAAAAAATAAGAGTCTGAAGGGGATGTTAAAATGCTCAAAAAATCTTCAGCTGGCTCAAAACATCAGCATTTAAGGTCATCACTGTGTTGCCCTTTTATTGAAAATCCTAGAAAAAATAAGTCAACTTCCAAATCTCTTTCATAAAAAGTAATTTGCTCATTGATGTGCCGGTTGGCTTCTGACAACTCTAGGAGATTGAAGTAGCATTTGTGCAGCGTCAGATGATTTGTGGCTGACTCTTGATCATGGAGTTAGAGCAGCCTTAATATTACTAAACTTAGTGCCACATTTGACACGGTTTCCCAGCCAGTGCTTATAAATCCACTAGTACATCCTGGAATTTAAGGTATACCACTGGTGTGGCTAACCTATATCTTATATGGGAAATCTGAAACAATCCACTCACCACTTATTTCTGTTACATACTAAACTTCTGACTTGTGGAATTTTTAGGGTCCCTGCTGTTTAATCTTTATCATTCCCAGTTAGCCTTACTCATACAGTCTTTTGGTTTCTTGCCGCTATCTTGGGCATTTTAATACCCAAACCTCATTTCCCTCAGTGGCAATCTGGTATCTGCCCAATATGTTTAGACTTGCATTGTAGCTGTTGATTTCTAAATGAAGACAAATGCATTTAAACCATATAGTGACATATCAAGGGCTCTCATTTTTAAAGGATCTCATAACATATGGTGTTCTCTTTGGTGGCTGGTAGAGTTGGGTCAATCGCCCACATTGGGTCAGCAAAAAAATCTTGGATTCATTTTCCAGCATCTGCTCTTATATCAGTCCAGATTAAACATGTTTCATCCACTTGCCTTTACTACATCCATAAGCAACACATAATCATTCCCTTTCTCCCCTCTTACTTCTGTGAGGCTGTTGTTAAGTCAATTATCTTCTCACTAGATTATGCAAATGCCCTCTCTTTTGGGCTTCCCGCCTTTTTGCCTTTGGTACCCTTCAAATCATTCAGAATAGTGCTAAGCTCCTCATCTGAGACTGCTGCATCACCATGCAATTTCTTCTCACCTTTCTGCTGTCTGCAGGGTTTTTGGTGTGAAACCCTCCATCTGCAAGACACTTTTTGTTTGTCATTGTGCACTGCATTAAAAAGGTTCTCTTTTTCTACAGAACACCTTATGTTCATTCCAGAATCATATACTCTGTGCCATCCTAAAACGTAGATGTCCCTGATTGGAGGCAGATCCTTCTCCTTTCTAGGTGTGCAGGACTGGAACTCTCTCCTTCTTGAGCTATGATGCCTGGCTAACATATCGTTTTCATCAATCCCCTTCAATAGAAAAATAACTAAGTTTAATGTATTTAATGTATTTCCACTTAATAGAGCTTTGAATTTTATGTATGTATTTCATTAGGATTATTAATGCTATTTTTAATCATTTTACTAATATCCAAACTAGGAAAGTAGCTTCAACAATGCCATATACTTAGGGCTCCTGGTTTTATGGTATTTTTTTTTTTTTAATTTCCATCAATATTTACCCATTTTTATTTTTTCGCCTTCTTATTGGTATTTATCCATATTTATTTTGGGATTTGAGAATAAATGGAGTCATAAAATGGTATATTTATACATTTAACTCTTAGACGTGTGCTCAAACGTGGAAGTCGGTCACGTTTTAGCACATTAAGCAACCACATATAACAAAACACTACACTCACAGGTACATATCAGTGTTATACTACAAATATGTTAACATATGCCTGTAATTAAGTACGTCTGACCTTGTTTTGTAACTCCCCATTCTGTCCATCTGTTCAGCTTTTGCCTGGAACTAATGAAAGACAGCATGGACAGTCTTTCAGAAAAAGCACAATTTTCAGTATTGTTCACTTTTTAAAAATAAATACATCCAGGGAACACATTGTTTTCTGTCTGCATTTATCTGTAAAAATCAGTAAAAACTGAAAACTGGGAGCCTTAGATATAATTAATGGCCAATTGATATTACTTCCTATGATGTCACTTCCTGTGAGGTTAAATCTTATGCAAATTATAGGGGCCTCGCATGTTTTTATCCTGCCTGAAGCCCCACAAATCCTAGGACCGGCCCTGAATGCATCCATTTATGTCCATCTCAGATTGGTATTTTTTTTTTTTTTTAATGGCAACAGTTTCATTCTGTAGGCGTGCAGGCATAACTGTGTATGAGCGTGGACATGTCATCATGCATGCGGATGGCTACAAAATGACACCACAGCTGCATAGGATTCGTTGCATTTTTTTTAGCCTTTGTTTTTCTTTTGACCATGCTGCACAGCATCTCTCTTTTGGCCATGCTGCACGGCATCTTGCCAAAGCTGTAAAGTGTCGCAAAATGCACTGGCATAAACAATAGGTATCAAATGCAAGACCTTTACCCTTTGCCAGTGCGTGCTTGCTAAACGAGTGTCATTGTGTCTGCCCCATGCGATTAAAACAATGCCTTTCAGCCATCACACTGCACACACCCGATTAAGTAGTCGCACACATATTAAACCTACAAACCATTCTTAAGTACGTTGGCAAGGTTTTTATTTCCACAAAAGGGCAGGATTGTTTGCTTCATTTTTATTAAGATTATCATTAGTAGTAGCAAATGGTTTGTTTTTTTTAATAACAAATTCAAAGACGTAATTTCATCTGTACAAACACGTCTTGAACACAAATGATGTAATTTTCGCTGCAAGGCACCAAGGTGAGAACTTGGAAAGCGAGATTATTGGCACATGTTTTCCGTGCTATCAAAGTCACAATTAACTCTAATGAACAGCTGCTAATCGGCTTGGATTACATTCAGTCAGGAGTCATTGAACCAAAAGCACAGTGCGCGCAAAGAGCAATCGTTCAGCGATGGGTCTGCAGCATCGTTGAAAGCAAAGTTCATTTATATTTGTAAAACCCCTCCCCGGTCTTCCGGCCCAGCTTCTTTTCCTCCACCAGGCTGTCGAGCAAGGGACTGGGAGCAAACAATGGGTTTTCTGGTTCCAGCTCGTGCCATCCTGCAAAGAAGAGAAAACAAAGGGCGTTACCACAAAGCCCTCCTAGGTCCAGGGTACAGAACTGAAAGTTTGATCTTCAAACAACCCAGATTTCTCCACAGTGGGAGAACCGGCCCACCGAATCACCTCAACCAGTGCTTAATTTGTAAAAGAATGAGTGCTGGGGACCAAAGCTGTGCTGAGAAACCCGCGGCCGGCAATATTAAATGTCAGCGTGCCGAATACCAAGGCTGCACAATCTTTAATTCACCTCATGCCTCTAACATACCTGTCAACTTGCAGAACATTCTCACCGTGTGAGGAGGGTGCGGGCCTCTAAAAGGGGTGGGGCCTCGTGCCGAGAAGTACCTATGAGGAACTGTTGAACGCCATCCCACCCGCAAGCCCCATCCTCCCGAGAAAATAAAAAGAAGCTTGCTGAGGCTGGTGCCGATGTCCTGGGGTGTTTTCACGCGCCTTAATGGACATCGGCAGTTCAAAGCCTCGGAAAATGAGCTGGAAAATCACTATTTATAATGGTTTTCAGCTCGTTCTCCCTGCCACCGTGTGATATCGACGCCTCACCATGTAACCGTGTGATGGGAGCCGATATCGTGTGTCACACTGTGGCACCATGTGGGTTGGCAGGTATGATTTAATCCGCTTTTACATACCCTCTTCCTCTTTATCTCACTCTTGTAGGTTCTTCCTTTCTACCTTAGCGACGGGTTTTCCATCTTTATCTTCTTCCTTCTTTTCTCTTTGGTTTTCCCTCTCTTGCAATCAGGAGATGTACAAACAGGAGAAAGTGCTGGTCCCCAAAAATAAGTGGCAGTGCACCTACTGGCTCAAATGAAGTACTGGCCTCACCAAGCACATCACAACCCAAGAGTACTGACTGAGATAGGGGAGAGGACTGTATGCATGAAACAGGTCTAACACAACGCGCGGTTTGAAAGCATACATTCACCTGGAGGAGTATCATTGCATAGTAATAATTATAATAATCTTTATTTGCATGATTAGTAAAACCATTACAACAGTTAAAAGTGAAGTGACAATCAAAAGCATAAATAAGCAACAGTGCTTTAACCCGTTAACCGTGGCGTAAATTCCGTTGCGGTGCAGGTGATTTATTGTGCTGGCGGGGCCACGTCGGCCAACGGACGTGCGCAGCACTACCGAGCTAGTGCTCAAAACGGCCGTTGGCCGACGCAAGTAAGCGAGGGGTTAAAACCATAAGTTGTGTTTCGCCTCGCAAACCAATATAAAAATTACAACATTATTCACGGGCGAATCTCATTTATCAATGTCCACAGAGAGTAATTCATAGACAATAAAAAACAACATTTATCACAATACAACGTTAAAAAGCATGTATACCGTTTCTGAAACATGTTATGCTAGGAAGCCAACAAGTTAGCTCCTTAAGACACATTTTAAAGACCTCCAGAGCCAGTATTAGACAGCTCAAAGCTTAATTTGCAAAGCAATAAGTTTCAGGGCCCGCGTCAGGAGGCTACCACAGCTCACATTACCCATTACCCCTGCCAGTGCTGCCAACAACAGTACCAACACAACTTCTAACAATCACACTCCTACAAGTGTGAAAATTCACTCTCTTCCAGGCCCCAGAGCTATAGGAAAAGCTTGGACACAATGTATTAGTCATTTGTAATGTATTATTAACTAATAAACAACTATTATTGTGCTCATCTTTAAATCAGACAACACCACCACCATGTGGCAGACAACCATAAGTGCCGGTGTTGACAATTTAGTGCAGGTGCCGAGTACCGGAAAGCACTGGCACAAATTAAGCACTGACAGCTAGCAATACAGCGAAAAGTCCCCGGTGATTTGAGAAAGCAAACTGTAAGCCGCTAGGTATTGATATCAGAGTTCATTAAACCTTCCAACCAACGTTTGTTGTTTAACAGCTTCAGTACCTATTGGAGATTAGCCCCAGCAATCCCCAACAGTTCAGTGACCGAAGTCGATGTACAAACAGATTAAGAATCACTCTAAAGATGACAAAACTCGGTGTGCAAAGTAAATAACAGTTATAAATCTCTCTAAGAATATAAACCAGTAAACCGACCGACCAACATTAATGTTGTAGCAGCTTCGACATTTATCAGCGATTGTCCTCAGCGATCCCCACTGATTAGATGAAAAAAGTCAATGCGCGAAGTTGGCAAGAATGTAAAAGTCTCTCTGGAGGTTATGCATATTCTGAAATCATACCCCGCTTTCGAGCAGCTCATGTGCGAAGTAATGCCCTCAGAGCCTATTGTTGACTATCTTCTGCTTACTTTGCATAATGTAACAACGTCACATGTAAGTAGCTGCCCAATTGGGTGACTCCTGCCACTGAGTGTTCGTTAACACAGTGCGTAAAGTACCGTAGTACTATTTAAAATACGATGGACTATTATTTATTTGCTTTTCTACTTCCTACATTTGCCTACGTGTGTCTTTCAAGGATTGTCGCTGTTAATATATCTATTTTCAGCAATGGACAGGAATCTTACAAGGCGGCAATTTAGCTGGACATCTTCCCCTGCGACGCAAGCTTTTACTGCCTGCCTGCCTGCATGTCGGTATTTCTTGAGAGTTGAAGAGTGGCTTTAGCAGTGCCCTGATTCGCACATCGGTTTTTCGCACATGCATCCCAGATGTAAAATGTCCTCTCTTTCTGGCCCGCACAGTCGGCAGCTGAATGTTTTCAGTGGAAGTTTCCATGGTGGTAAATAAAGCAAGGCTGGGAGGATGTCAAGTCGAATCTGTGGGTATTTCTCCTTAGTTTGTTTTAAAAATCCTGCACCGAAATAATGCTGCGGCGCTGCCTTGGTGAGGCTGTGCAGAGTAAGCCACCCGTGTGCCCTCTTCGTTAGTAGAGCGTTGTCCTCTGCCAAGGAGATTCTTTTAACACTTTTATTGACGTTCTGTTTAAAGCGGTTTTGTGATCCCGAAGTGTCCCAAAGGCCCCGCAGGCCTCACTGGCCTATGAAATCTTGCAAACAGACCTTTGCTGCGCTTTCCTTCTTAACAGCAGTTCGGCCCAAGAGTGGGCATTTAGGGACCCGGGCTCTGCACGCGTGATCTTGTGCCAGCATTTGATATAAGCTCCTCTACGTGCCAGCCCTTGCCTCGGCACACCAAAGTCTAGTCTCATTTGGGCTGGTGGCGTGTATTTCGGCAAGTTAAAGATCATGGCATAGGTTCGGGGTGGGGTACGTGGTCTGTGCCAGGGGTTTTCCTAAAAGTTTACAAGTTTGGTATTGCTCTGATTTAAGCTGTAATTGATATGGCCAATGTATCCAGGCCCTTCAGGCCACATTGTCTTACCAATAAAATTCAATCAAATGTTTTTTTTTAAAGATCATGGCAGAGAATTACAGATATTAATTGTCAGACAACTCAATGGTTTTCCTTTATGCATCCCAGTAAAATGATCTGCTGATTATGTATCCAATACCGGTAGTTTATGCGTCTGCTTCAGTGCACTGTGTAGTCTGCACTACACCGGTTTAAACCCTAGTAAGAATGCACAGTACGTTAGTGTATTTATTGCACAAATCGAGATGTAATGTGCAGGTCACAAATTGCAATCCTAGCAACATAGCTCACCCCGCAACAACTTGCACAGTCCACTGATGTCTCGGGGCCGAATGGAGGGAGGCGTTATCCTGACGTGGGTCCCTGGCTGCCATCACAAGTGTGTATAGTGCTGGCTGCTCGGCAGTGTCCCCATCTCCCTGGAGCAGAGGAGTGCTAATGGAGGGCAAGGAGCAGAGGAGTGCTAATGGGTGCCAAGCAGCACAGCAGCACCATGAGTTCGGAGGGTGTGGCATTGCTTCGAATGTGCCGCTACAACGCTCTCTTTCTGGAGGGAACAGGCAGACCTTGGCCTGCCAGGTACAAGGAGCAAGAGTGTGGTGGATTGCAAAAGGACTGGCCCCCATGCCAGCGCCCCGCTGCCTCACTGGAGCTCCCGCTGCCTTGTTCCTTCTACTGCTTTCATTTACCTTTATTTTGCTGCTATTCGTGTAGCCTAATTGCGCCTTGTTCCTTCTACCGCTTGATTTTTAAAAGCCTTTACTGTGCCTTGTTCTTTCTGCTGTCTCGCTTCCTCTGCCGTTGTAGCACCTTAATTGTGCCTTCCATCTTCCACTGCTGTTATTTCTGCAGCCTCGTCATTGGTGCTGCTGTTGCCACTAATTGTGCCTTGTGTCTTCCACTGCCTGTTGTTTCTGCTGCCTTGCTATCACTGTTGCCCCTTAATTGTGCCTCGTTTCCCCCACTGCCTGTGATTTTAGCTGTTGTTCCTCAATTGTTGTTGATTTTTCTGCTGTTGTGTTGTTACTGGCCCCGCCCACCCGTTTTTTCCAGCCAAAGCGACTGCTTTATTCACTTACGCTTCCGGCCTCATGCTAACCCCACCCAGTGCCCCTCCCAGGACCTACTAAATTGAGGCTGCAGAATGGCCACGCACCAAAGGCAAGCCCGTCTGCGCCCGTCCGCAACTGGACTGCACCCAGCGCCAGGAACCCTGGATTTTCCATCACCCGCAACTACACCAGCGCAGAGCTCATAGCCTTGGACCTCAGACTGACACAACAACTGCTGCTGCACCTCTTCACGTTCAACAGTAGGACCTTTCTCTTGCCGCCACTGACTCTTCTCACTAGAGCACCTGCAAACCCATCCGACACCACCAAGCCAACCACATTTTAGTTCCTCTGGTCTTACTTTGGTTTCAATTTAGCAGTTTTTCTGATTAATTTTGTTGTTTGGTCCATCTGGTTAATTTTGTTGTTGTTGGTCTCGTCCCTGCCTTCTCCCATCGTTTACCTTCCCTCCCGCTGATTCCTGCTCCCAGCCTCCCACTTCTCTCACAGTGCCTCCCACCACCCACGACCACTTATGCAGGCCGCTGTACGGCCCCAGTGAGTAGCCCTGACCCTCCCATGTCTGCATGCCACTCTCCACTGCCTTAGCCTAGTGCCAGAGTTTGTTGCCTCGCCTCCTGCCGCGAGAAACGACTCCTTCCAGGATCGGACCTCCTGTTATCGCTTGGTGTCTACTTCATCATTTGTTAATTTGCGCTTAGGATCCTTGGTGAATCAGTGCATTATTTTGACTTTATCATTTTAGTTACTCTGGTTTAAATTTTGATTTGGTTTCAATTTAGCTCTTCTTCGGATTAATTGTGTTGTTTGGGCCATCTGGTTAATTTTGTTGTTGCTGTCATCCCCACCCTTTCTTGCCATTTTTCTTCCCGCCCTCTGGATCCCCCTCCCAGCCTCTCGCACAGCAGCTTCCACCTACCAGGACTACTTATGCAGGCTGCTGCATGGCTGCGTGCAGCAGGCGCAACACTGGCACGCCAAAGGCAAGCAGGTCTACGCTTGTCCGCAGCTAGACTGAACTTAATGCCAGGACCCCTGGCCCTCCGGCCATCCACCGGTACACCGCCAGAGAGTTCCTGGCCCCGGACCCCAGAACAACAACTGCTACACGTCCTACCCACATTCAACCAAAGGAACCTTCATTTGCAGTCACTGCCGATTCTCCAGCAACACAGGTCCAACAGCCCGCACTGGACACCACGTAGCTTCTTCACAGAAGACCTCGAGCAACCCGTTACAATGCATCCTGCTCAACATCTGTCCCCTCGGCAAACACGCCTCGGAATCCTGGGACTCCATCACCGCCGACATTGCCTTTATCACTGGAACGTGGCTCAACCCCTCCTCGAACACGGACATTGCTACCACAACACCGACAGCTACAAGATGCTCCACCAAGACCGCACCAACAAACTTGGAGGGGGCATCACTGGCAAGGAAACCATCCGTTGCACCATCACCAATGACGACCCCATGCCTCTCATGGAACACCTCAATCTCCAACTACAGACCAATGCCAAGACCAGGTTAGTAGGCACCCTCGTCTACAGACTGCCGGAACCCCGACTGGCCTTCTGTGACGCCTTCTCCAACCTCATCGCCCCCTTAGCCATCCGCTCCCACCACTACGTCCTACTCGGTGACCTCAATTTCCACGTCGACTCGGACAACGCCAACTTCATCACCCTCCTGGAAAACCTGAACAACACTGGCCTCACCGAACCGACGCACAAAACCAGACACACACTCGACTCCATCTTCACCTCTAGCGGCAGAATCAAATTCAGCAATGTCACAGAACTCACCTGGACCGATCACGCCATTGTTCACTTCACAATATCCGACACTGAGCACACCATCACCAAGCTTCACAGCTCCCCCCACTGCAGATGGGTCAAAGTAACCGAGACACATTGGACACAGGCCCTCACCACCACCCAACAGGACGCTTCATCAGACCTTGACATTGACGCCCAGAATTTCTCCGCTTGGATTGCCAAATGCGCCAACAGAGTAGCCCGTTGAAACCAGCAAAAAACAACAAAACCGTAACAGCAAGCCAGCTAGTACAATCTAGAGCTCAGAACCACCAAACACAACCGCTACTGACTCAAGAAACGATGGGCAGCCACAAGGAACCCCTCCGAGAGAGTTGCTCACACAGCAGCCCTCAACAAGTACCACCTTCACATCAAAGAAGCCAAGAAAACAGCCATCACAGCCCACATCGACACTGAAGCCAACCACACGAAGGAACTCTTCAAAATAGTCAAGGAATTCTCCAACCCGGCAGCCACAGAGAACACCATCCACCCCTCCCAGGAACTCTGGGACACCCTCTCGGACTACTTCCACAACAAGATTGCTACCATCTACAAAAATTTCGAACCCCCAACCTTCTGCTCTCCACCTCAATACCCTCAACCACCCAGCATACACCAGACCACCTGGTCTCCGCTCACTACTCAGACCACCACGGCCATCAAGTCTTAAAACAATTGTGTGTCTTTTGCTTCCTCGCCCTAAGTTCGCCGGTTATGTCTAGATGTGGGTCCCGGGCTCACTGTGCCACTGGATTTAAGCTATCCTGGCTGATGAGGGGTGAAACCCCGAAACCGGTCCTAGGATGCTTGTTTCCGGTCCAGGGAGGACCTGGCTTGGCTGTTGAGGCTGGACTGCTCCCATGAGGCACATGGTCAAGACTGATTTGCATATGGCCAGGTCTAAACTGGGGTGGCATGGTGAGCAAAATAATGGTGGATTTCACCCAGATCTCTTGACTGGCGGTGAATGTTTTGATTTGTTCTGCATTCCGTCCATCAATTGTGAGTCTTTTTCAACACACTACTGGGCACCAATCGACCCCTGCCCCCACCTTCTATTCAACCTCGGAACCAACCCAATCAACACAGAACTCACCAGCATCAACATCATCTCCACAGCAGCCTTCCTGGCTGGATGGAAATACATACAACCCTCCTAAAGAAACCCTCTGTCGACCCCAGCCATCTAAAACATTATTGATTGATCTCCCTGCTCCCCTACCAGGCCAAAGTACTCAAGTAAGCCATCAACCGATTACTGTTCACCGATTACCTGGAACAAAACCACCTTCTTGATGCTTCTCTATCAGAATTCTGTGCCAACCACAGCACTGAGACAGCACTTATCGCTGCCACAGACTCATGGAAACACGGTGGCCCTGATCCTCCTTGACCTCTCTGCTGCGTTCAACACCGTCCCCCACCACACCCTCATCGGCAGACTCTACAACATCGGCATATAGTAAAACACCCTCATGTGGATCGTCTCTTTCCTCACAGAATGCACACAGAGCATCCGGCTGCTTCCCTTCACCTCCGAACCCAATGACATCATTTGCGGCATACCCAAGGATCATCCCTCAGCCACACCCTATTCAACACCTACATGACCCACCCCACCTCACATATGTTGTCAGATCCCACGGCCTCAACATAATTTCCTACGCAGACAATCTGCACAATTTCTGCGAAGCCATGAGTAACGTAGCCAACTGGATGAGAGACAACTGCCTCAAACTCAACTCCGATAAGACAGAAGAACTGATCTTCAGAAAGAACACTGCTGTTTGGGATCACAGCTGGTGGCCGGCAGAACTCGGACCTAAACCCACACCAACGGACCATGCACGCAACCTAGGCATCATCCTCAACAGCAAACTGACCATGAATCGACAAGTCAACGCAGTCACCTCCTCCTGCTTCCACACCCTCTGCATGCTCTGCAAAATCTTCAGATGGATCCTAGTCATACACCAGAAAGACCATCACACAGGCCCTTGTCACCAGCTGCCTCAACTACTGCAACACTCGCTACGCCAGCATCTACATCCAGCTCATCAGAAGACTACAGACAATTCAGAATGCTGCAGCCAGACTTATCCTGGACCTCTTCAAACAGAGCCACACCACCCCCCACCTCAGAAACCTCCACTCCATCCAGAAAAGATGCCAGTTCAAGATCCTCAGGCATACCTACAAAACCCCACACGCTCAAAGGCTGCCCTACATCAATCACTGACTGAGCTTCCATCTACTCTCAGTACACCTGCGCTCCCCTCTCTGGCTCTGATGCACATCCGTTGCAGCTGAAGCGGGGGTCGCTCCTTCCCCTACATCAACACCAAGACCTGGAACGACTTGCCACTCTACCGCCAAACAGCACCTTCCCTGGCAGACTTCAGAAAGAAACTCAAGACCTGGCTTTTTGACAGAAACGTGGCACCCTCAGCGCCCAGATACCCCTAGGAGTGCTAGTGCTGCGCTATAGAAATACTGCTTGATTAATTGAACCACAATTGCGCCTGGACAACTCCACTGCCTCCTGTTCAATGCCCTCTGCAAACACGCTACCAAGATCTGGGACACCTTCACCTCCCTCACCTCACCTCATCTTCCTCACCGAAACCTGGGTCAACCATGAATCCGCGTCAGACATCGTCATTGCCAATGGCTACAAGATAGCACACCGAGACCACATCAAAAAACACGGAGGTGGAATCACCATCATCTACAAAGAAACCATCCAGTGCACCACTGCCGCAGACACCACCCCGATCATGGAACACCTCAATTTCCAGCTCACAATAGATTGCAAAATCACTATCGGAGGCACTCTCGCATACACACCTCCAGGACCACCCCCCGGTTTCTGTAACGCCATCCCCAAATTCACTGCACCACAAGCCATCAACACCAAACACTACATCTTCCTCCGAGACCTACATTTTCACCTTGATGACCCTAACATCGCCAACACAGTCAACCTCCTCGAAAGCATGAACATCAGCCTCACCCAACCAGTCGCCAACCCCACAAACAACAAATGACAAACACTATTTTTACAGCCAGCGACAGAGTCAAGTACAGCCATGTCACCAAGCTCACCTAGGCACACCACTCACTAGTCCACTTAACCATCTCAACAGCCCCCAACACTGCCATCAAGCTGCCCAGCCCCTCATACCACAGCTGGAACAAAGTATCCAAATACCAATGGACCAACGCCCTCAACACCTCACACCCTAACATCACAACCAACCAACAACTTCACCAACTGGATTACCATTGCCTTGACAGTCCCCTCCCATCAAAACCAAGAGATCCACCAGACATGCCAGTTGCTACACCTCAGCAATTAGAAAGGAAGTAGTGCACCAGCAAGGAACCCACAAACTACACCACCTTGAATACATCACTCAACCACTACCACTAACTCCGAAAAAGATGAAAAAAGAACACCCCAGCCAACCTCATCGACGCCAGCTCCAACCACAACAAAGAACTCTTCAGCATCGTCAAGGAGCTCTCCATCCCCTCACTAACAAAAATCATCAACACCTCTTACAAAGAACTCTATGACACCCTGGCGAACTTCTTCCATGGCAAGATCTCCAGCATCTACAAACACTTCGAACCCCAACCTACTGCCTCCGACACCCTCAGCCTTCTCACTCCAACAGACGCAAACTCAGATCACTGGATCACTGTGTGGGACCAGCTCACCATACAGAGCACTGCAGCCATCATGCACCACATCCACTCAGGAGCACCTATGGACCCTGCCCCTACCACACGTTTAACTTCAGAAACAGTACCATTAGCAACTAACTCACCACCGTCTTCTACACATCCATCATCTGGTCCACCTTCCCAGAAGAATGGAAACTTGCTGGAGTTAAACCCCTCCTCAAGAAACTGTCTGCGAAATCCAATGAGATCAAAAACTACAGGCCATCTCTCTGCTCTCATTTCCCACCAAAGTCCTGAAAAAGGCCATCAACTGCAAACTCACAGAGGAGAACAATGATCTTCTGGACTCATCCCAATCCAGACTGTCTATGAACTACAGCACCAAAACAGCCCTGGTCGCAGTCACCAACGACATCAGAACCCTCCTAGACTAGGGAGAAACAACTGCCTTGAGCCTCCTCGACCTTTCAGCAGCCTTCCACACAGTGTCCCACTACACCCTGATCAAGTGGCTTCATCAGATCAGAATCCAAGAGGACACCCTCAAATGTATAGCATTCTTCCTCACCGGAAGAACCCAGAGGATCCTCCTTCTACCTTGGAACCCCAAAACATCATCTGCACATCCCTCAAAGCTCATCCCTCAGCGTCACACTGTTCAACACCTACATGAGCCCCCCCCCCCCACCCCCGGCCAACATCGTCAGAACTCATGGACTAAACACATAACCTATGTCGATGACACCTAGCTCATCCTCTCTCAATCAGAAGACCCATCCACCACAAGGGCCAACTTCTGCCTGTGCATGACCAGCATCGTCAACTGGATGCAAAGCAACTGCCTCAAACTTGACACAGACAAAACAGAAGCACTGATCATCAGGAACAACACCTCCCCGTGGAAGGACATCTGGTGGCCTGCTGAAAAAGGACCCTCACCCACTCCCACAGACCATGCCCAGAATCTCGGTATCATCCTAAACAGCAAACACACCATTAAAAACGAAACCACCACGGTCTCCTCTGCCTGCTTCCTTACTCTTTGCATGCTCGGATAGATCTTTAAATGGCTCCCAGTCAGCACAAGACGTACTGCCACTCAAGCCCTTGTCACTAGCTGCTTGAACTATGGCAACGCACTCTACGTAGAAATCACCCCTCACCTCCTGAAGACACTACAGACCATACAGAACTTAGTGACCAGACTCATCCTCGACCTACGCAAACGAAACCACATCACTCTACATCTACAGAAAGTCCACTGGTTTCCTGTCCAAAAGAGATGTCAAATCAAGATGCTGACCCATGCCTACAAAGCCATGCACAATCAAGGACCTGCATACTTCATCCACCGACCGAGCTTCCACCAACCCTCCAGAAACCTGCACTCCGCCTCCTTCGCTCAACCCCCACATCTGCCGAAGAAACAGTGGATGACGCTTCACCTCCTACCTCGCCGGGAAGTCCTGGAACAGTCTCCCCCCTCCCCCTACACCTCCAGATCTTGCACTCTCATCAGGAATTCAGAAAGGGACTCAAGACTTGGTTGTTCAACTGATTCGCCCGAGCAGCATGTCTCTCAACGCTTGGATACCCTCGTGGGTGAATAGCAGGACTTTACAAATCCTGATTGATTGACTGTGAATCTGGTGATAGCTAGCAGGCTGATGTGAGCACAGGTTCGAGCCCCGAAAGACTGGGTGACTGCTGCACCTCAAAAACCCCATCTCACAGCGCCTGAGGAACTACAGGGCTGTTGAGCAGCTCGTGGACCCAGCGACCCAGTCTCATCACCTAAGGATCTGCAGCGCTGTTGAGGACCTCAAAGATCCAGCCACCCCTGTCACACTGCCTGATGATTCTGCAGGGCTCTTGAGCACCTCGAAGACCTGAGATTCATCACACCGCCATATGATTCTACAGCACAGGCTCAACTACAGTCCTCCTTCACCCTCTTCAACCTCCACAGGAGGGATGTGCTTCGTTGTTTTGATGGGATAGAGGGGTTTCCTTGGGTATGAAAAGCACCTCAACTCCTCTCCATGATTTACCACAGCCTTTCTGGATAAAGCAGGGCTGGGAAGGAGTGGCATGCAAACTGAATTCATCTGCGGCAGCCTTACATCCACTGCCCTTTCTGCAGCAGCAGCATGAAAACAAGCCTCCTTCACGTCATAAGCCCGATATGAGTTGGGGAACTGCAGTAGACTAGATTGAGGGCCAACGAGAAATACGCCACATTACAGAGACTATCCTTGAGTTTTCAATAAGCTGCATATCGTGAGCAGCACCGATCTACATTGTCCGCCTGTAGAGCATATTTTCTTATACCCTAGATAAGAGCATATTAGTAGGATGATGGCATTCCTACGTTCGATAGCTTATGCGTAGTAGTAACTGTATTTTAAAGTAGTTTTTATTTACAAGTAAAAGTCCTGGCTGGCACTGCACTACTGGGCAGAATTGGGTGCACAGGAGAGTTCTGAGTCTCAATCCCCACAACACCTCTATGAGTAAGCCTTGGATTGTCTGCCACACTACCCTAGACGTCAAGAGCTTAAAAGATGTACCTGGCGCTCAGTTTGTGTTCAGAGTAGACAAGGCACAGGGACAGCAGCGGTAAATGAACTCAACCAACCTCGGTCGAGGCCCAGTAACTCCTGTGTGCCCCAAGACCCCCAAATACGGTTCCAACAATTACTCATTAGAAGAATGATTTTTGAAAACGTTTGAATGCATAACAAACTAATAAAATACACTAATCTGATTTTTTCAAATTTGGGGCATTTATAATGTAAGGCTTATCACTTTTTCATTTCCAAGTTTCAACCATGAATTTTGGAATATATTTATTTAAACGCGTTCATTCACACTTCGCTTTGATCACCTGCATTTAAAATATTTAGAATAGTTACAAAGAACATTGAATGAAAAAAGCAAACCGAAATTCTGCGATTATAAAATTCATAGCTGAGGATTATTATTTATAAATGAGGACAATGATTTACAGAGTGCACTGCCACAAGTGGGGTGTCCTGGCAGCAAGAACGGACGAGTTACAAGAAAGAAATGCAAGAGGGAAACAGCAGAATCTTATGCTATTTTGGACTACTGAATTGATAGCTGGCACAAGGCCAGAGGAAACCAACTCCAATACCCAGTAGCAAGAATAGGGTACTTACATTTTTTGCCTTGTAACAAAGTCTCAATTACCTTACCTAGGCTGAGATCTCAGTCTCAGCAGCACATGCAGAAAAATGTTGACTTGTAAGGTGTCTGTATTACGTTGCTTCGAAAGAAAGTATTGCCAGAGCTATTACGCTACGCCTGGCACCCGTACAGGAATTTTTATACGAAAAACAAATTCAATATGGAACAGCTAATGGACACACGTGTCATGGTGCATGTGTGTGGCTTATGTGCGTCATAGCACATGCGTATGCATAGCCAGAAATTTCATAGATGGCTTTCTATGAAAGAAGAACATGTTACTTACCTTTGGTAACAGTCCTTCTGGTGGATACTGCATATCAAAGGGGGGAGTGAAGAGGGAAAAAGTAGAATCGTCCTCCTCTTGGTATCGTAATTCAACAAAGGGATTCTACCATTATCTACATAAACATATATATGTGTATAAGTGTGTACTTAATCTTACTTAGGGTGTTTTAAATGATGGTGTCTGGAAAAACAGGAAGGGCAATGTTCAAATATTTTTAAAATACCCCTCACACATTGAAACCTGAATCAGTGTCATGCTTCTTCATTGGGGTCTTCCCGCCCCTCTATGGGACAGCGCGTGCTACTACCTACGTAGACGCGTGAGCACTTAATTTAGTGATTGGTATATATGTGTAGTGCGTGGGATCGTGAAATATGTGTGACGATTTTAAAACTTCCCTGGCTAGTGGAAAGAGTACACTGGTGTACTTTAATGGGTCACTTTCTAGAAAGTGACCCATTAAAGTACACCATGTACACCTCCCCATTTTTACTATTCGCAGCTAGGGAAGTTAATAAAGTGTATTCCACTAGCCAGGGAATTTTTAAAATCATCACACATTTCACGATCCCACGCACTACACATATACACCAATCACTAAATTAAGTGCTCCCGCGTCTACGTAGGTAGTAGCACACCTCGTCCCGTAGAGGGGCGGGAAGACCCCAATGATGAAGAATGACACTGAATCAGGTTTCAGTGTGTGAGGGGTATTTTACATTTTTTTTTTTAACATTGCCCTTCCTATAAGCAAGAGAAGGTCTTTTGTTTTTCCAGACACCATCATTCAAAACACCCCAAGTAAGATTAAGCACACACTTGTACACGGATACTCCAACTAACCTCATACTCCTCACCTTTAGATTATTTCCCTGGAGCCAGAATGGTTTAAGACATTTTCAAAGCAGTGCTCCTGTGCACCACAAGGTGGTGCCACGAGACTGTGCTGACTTGTTTTAACCCAGAAATGACAGAGCAGAGCAGAATTTAAGGGGCACCTCGGCACACCAGCGTCAGTTTCTTGCTGGATGCAGAACACAAAACATGCGGGGGTACCAGTGGATAGATCTCAAATTTGGGACCTTTTTAGATGGTAAAAAAGAGACCACTGCACAGAACTGGGAGGTGGGAGAGGCAGTGAGGAATTTGCAGTAGGATAGAGTATCCACCACATAGAGGGTTACTAAAGGTAAGTAATTTGTTCTTCGTTACGATGCACACTTTTAACCCAGATTCCTCACCTTTACAATAGCTACCAAAGCAGTACATACCATGGTGGAGGGCCTGTCGAGAAAGTTCACGCCAAAAGTTCTGCAAAACTGAATGGGCGGAATACCCTTCCAGGCAGACCTGGTTGTCAAGGCAATAGTACTTTGTGAACATGTGCATTATGCCCACATCACTGGCTCACAGATGTCAAGAGCAGGCACTCAACAAAACAAAAACAAAATTTAACAGCCTGGCTTGCAGAGGGCCCATTGTGTGAACATCAGACCAGGCCACAAATTAGTTCAAGCGCCCGGTGTAAACAGGCTTTGTGGAAGGGCACTTGGCTTTGGTTGGGAAGTTAAATATCCCCAACTGTCCCCACTCAGTCTCTAAAAATGGAGGTATAGATTTCACAGGTTCGGGTGGAGAACCCAGTCCTGTTGATTGCGACAGAAGATTTTCCTGAAGTGGCAGCCTGATTGGAAGGCAGACTCATATGTGGGCAAAACACTCTCCTGGTCTAATCCGGAGTCACTAGGATGACTTGGGCCTGGTCTCTCGTGAACTTCTTCAGAACTTGTAGCAGGAGAGGCAGAGGCTGAAGACAAAGAGGAGTCTCATGTTTCACTTTTGCCAAAATATATCTCCTAGGGAGGACCTTGACAGGAACTCTAAAGTGCAAAAGTTTAGACACTGCGTTTTCGATGGTGGCGAGAATATCTAGACAGGCTTCTCTCGATTGTCAGAAAACGCCCTGTACTTCCTTGGGTATAGCTGACATTCGTGATCCACCAGGTACCGCTGGCTGAGCTTGTCTGCCCTGGCTTTCAACGATTCCATTGGGTGGTTCACAATCAGGGAGATTACCTGATGTTCTAACCAACTTGATAAGTGCAGAGCCCCCTGGCACAAGACCCAGGTCCTAACTGTGCCTTGCTTGTTAGAGTACCACATGCCAGCAGTGTGGTCTGTGAGAACCTGTACCATCCTCTACTTGATGAACGGTAGGAAGGCCCTCAATACCAGCCGAATGGCCCGCAACTCGAAATGATCGATATGGAGGAAGCTTTATGCCCGAAACCAGAGTTGCCTGATCTCCACCTCTTTCAGATGACATGCCAAACCTAGGAGTGATGCATATGCCAACACCATCAGCACTGGGAGGGTAAGGGAGAGAAGTCTGCTGCTAGTCAGATTGTGGTCAAGCAGTCACCATTGCAGATCTTGGGCAGTCTCCTCTGAAACCTGGATGGCATCTGATAGATTTCCTAGGTTCTGTGCCAACTGAGATTTCAGATCCCACTGCAGATGCCACCTGGTGAAGTTGACAAATAGGATGCATGAGGCCAACAGGCCTAGAAGCCTCAGAACCACTTTCACCAAGATCCAGTACCAAGGCTAAAACATTGAGATCATAGCCCGAATATTCTGGACTCGCTGCTATGGAGAAAAGGCTCTGAACTGCACTGGGTCCACAACAGCCCCTATAAAAGCAAGCCTCTGCGAAGGAGCCAGTTGTGACTTCGGCTCACCCATCGAGAAGCTCAATGATGTGAAGAGGTCTGCCGTCATCCAGAGGTAGTCTATAACTGACTGTGGCAAATCCACATTGAACAGCCAGTCATTGAGACAGAGAAAAACTGGTATCCTCAACCTCGAAAGAGGGGAAACGACTACGGTCATGACTTTGATGAACACCCAGGGGTCGCTGGTAAGAACAAAGGGGAGCATGGCAAACTGAAAATGCCCTTAGCCAGTCTTTAACAGCAGGCAACGTCGGTAGGAGAGCAGGATGGACACATGTATGTAGACATCCTGCAGGTCCAAGGCTACAATTTAGTAACCCGAATCAAGGACAAGCAGAACCTGGGACAGTGTGAGCATTTTCAATGTGTTCTTCCGCAGGAAGAGATACAGAGGCCTGCATCCTTCTTTGGCACATGAAAATAGCAGGGGTAACAACCTACTGCTATTTCCGAGGCAGACACCCTATTAATGGCCCCTTTGAAGAGCAGAGCTTGCACCTCTTGCAATAAGATAGACAGGTGCTCCTCTGAAAGCTGCTCTGATGTGGGAGGAAAATGCAGTGGGTCAGAAAGTAACAGAAGGACATAGACCTGCTGGACGATCTGGAGGGACTATATGTAGGAGGTGATGGACTGGCATCCTGGGAAAAAATGTTGGAATTTGCTTCCGTGGGTGGTTGTATCCCACTTAGGGCAAACTAAAGCGGCATGGAGGCTGATGCCACAGGTTAAGGGGACAAGGGAGGATCAGTTCCTCTAGTGACCTGCATATTGCCTGCTTGATCCCCATCCCTGGCCACGAAAGGGCTGAGGTGACTGCATCAGGGTGGGGGGCCTGGCGTTACCAATATGGCAAACCTCTGTAGTAGCCTCAAAAGGACCGAAACTGATAATGACACTGTCTTGCAGGGGTCAAAAAAGGGCAAAGAACGCGCTGTGGCTTGGTTTTCCTTGAAGCGCTCCAGGGAAGAATCAGCTTTTTCATTAATTAGGCGAGACCCCTCAGAGTGTACATCACCTGCACTTCTCCAGATAAACCTGTGGATCGCACCCACGCATGGCAACCGCACCACACTATTACCAACAGCTTTCCCCAAGAAATCTGTAGTATCCAGACAAGTCCAAATCACATATGGGACTGCATTCTGACCATCCTGAATGGTTTGAGCCAATTAGACCCTAAACTTGTCCGGGACTGCCGGCAAGGTCTCTAAGGCTATGCCTCAGAGTGCATGCATGTAACAGCCTAGTGGGCTAACTGCGTTAACCAACCTAAGGGCCTAAATCCTTTTAGACTCCCTGTCAGGGGGTTGGGGGGGGGGGGGGGGGGGGGTGTAGTGTTATGGGGAAAAAAATAGGTTCCACTGGATGCCGCATAAGAAAGTCAGAGTTATCGGGTGTCGGTCTGTGGAGACTGGCAACCTGCCTGTTCACTGTTGGCTTAGACCAAGCGCCCATAAAAGAGTCAGTTAGGGCTTTGCTGAATGGGAGAAGGGCTCAGAGAAAGCAGCCAAGGTTGCAGAACTTCTGTAAGGACATTTGTATTAACTTCAACAGAAGGTAGCTGTAGGTCTAGGAAGTCAGCAGCACGTCTGATTACTACAGCAAATGAAGCACTCTCTTCCGCTGGCAGCCTAGAGGGGATATCAACCCTGCATCAGGGAAAGTATCAATATTGTAAATCCATGTAGAAACTGCCAACATGTGCGGGTTAATCATCCCCATCTTCACCACTGTCATCCCTGAATGGTGGCAAACTCTGGTCAGAATCAGAACCAAAAAGCTGCTGGAGCCTCTGAGAGCAGCTCTGTGATAGTGTAAGTTTATTATCTGAATCAGGATGTATGGGAGCCGGGTGCACTGTAGTCGGAGCATGACCTTATTTAGGGTCGAGACCGATTCAGCTCAGGCACAAAAGTCAGCAGCGGACACCCCCTATGGCGCCGGTGACGTTGGGTCCACCATCAATGAAAGAAGGACTCGTAAATTCTCTTCGGTTAGAGATCAGTGTGATGGGGTTGACTCCTGCTTCGCATTCTTGTGTTTCCTATTCAACTTACCGCATGACTTCAAAAGACACATGTCTGTGCGCTTAACTTGGATCGGGACTTATGTAAGGTCCTGGTCTCATTTCAATGTTCTGCGACGTACAGCTTCACTTCAAGGTCCCGGATCACCTTCAGCTGAACAAGGGCTATTCATCGTACAACTTAGAGTCATGATTGGAGCCCAAACACCAGAGTCACACCCAGTGCAGGTCATCAACATCTGTTTACGACAGCCACAGCATTTTTTAACCCTGTAATTTTAGGTGGGAAAATCATTCCCTTGCACACTGGAAGTCAATTTGCAGAATTCGTCAAATTGTTGAAAAAGGGACCGGAGCTCGTATTTGGATATGAAGAAGGGAACGGACGTCGAAGAACAAGAGTGGTGTTTTTATCTAGCTCAGCTCCATCACTTCTGGGACAAAACAAAGTTAATGTGGAGCCTGTGGAACACTGTTAAGAAAACTGCTGGACACAGACTGGCACTTGGTAATTTTTCTAGAGGTGAATAATCTGCAGCTAGAAGTATCCATCAGAAAACTCATTTCAAGATGGAGTCACAGCTATGCACATACACATTATGACGCATGCACCTATGTTGTGACAGATATTCATATGTCATGACGCAGATAGCCATTTCTAATTTACCATCTAATATGGTGGACAGCCAAGTTATAACAGTATTTTAGTGTAAAACAAACGGGGGAGGGGGAAGAGGGTCCCAAAATCTATGTTCACTCGTCTTTAAAATGGGATTTCCCATCTGAGATTTTTCTCTGCGTGTACTACTGAAACCGCAGAACGGATGGTCCCCGAATTCTTAATGGCATTGTGGCCTTTTTCAACATCCAGTACCTTTTCTTTATTTGATGAAAATTTGTTAAAAAGTTTTAAAGGATCAAAGCAAAGTATGAGTATCTAGTGACATACAAACATATGTATATTTTAAAAACAAGTTGACTAGGCCCTTAAGGGGGGACAGTGTGGAGTCTGGGAGGCCATGGAGCACTGCACACCATCCTAAAGTGAGAGATAGAACAGCAGTTCTGAAGATATTTTCTGGGAGGAATGGTTCCACTTTCTTTAGTAGAGAGAGTGGTCTTGGTTTTCTTGCTGACATGTTCCTTGAGTGAGATTAGTTTCCACAATGAATCCTAGTGACTTGTCAGAGAGTGAAAGTTGGGGTTAGAATCTCTTGAGCCAGGATTGGACTAGCAGTTGCCTATTGTTCTTGGTGAATAGTAAGAATTCTGATTTGGATGGTTACGCTTCAGGTAGGTGCAGGATATTCAGGAATGGTTGATGCACAAGCAATGTTTGAATGACTGTGTCAGAAGCAGAGGATAGGTTTAATATAGTTGTGTCTCCATCAGTGTATTTGCGGAGTTTATTTTTATCATCGCTGTGTAGAGTCCAAAGGGCCTCCATGTAAAGGCGTGATGATAACAGGGGACAAAGGGAACCCTGGGGAACTCTGAAGGGGATCCGAATCTTCTAGTACTTGGAGGTGCCCATGTGAATGAAGTGGTGCCTGTTGAATAGGTAGATGGAGAACCAGTGAATCTAATTCAAGACCTCTGTGTGTAGATGAGAGTGTGGTGGTCGAGGGTGTTGAAGGAAGCTGAGAGGCCCAGTAATATCAGGGAGCAGAGGTTATATTTATCTGTGGTCAGAAGGGCGTTCTCTGTAATTTGTAAGAGAGCCGTCTCTATGCTGCAGCATGATCTAAAGTCTGAATGATAGTCATGCGGCAGATGTTGGCATTAATGAGACCTTGAAGTTGAACATGGAATGCTTTTTCAATGATCTTGGCGATGAATGATATGTAAGGGATGGGACAGTAGGGAGCCAGGTCGTCAAGGTCTCTTCATGAGTTTCTTCAGGAATGAGAGGTTCTGAGCTGTCGTGAGAACTTCAGGCAATAAGCGTTGAGTATTGGGGGCATTCACGATGGTAAGTGGGAGGTGACACAGCTTCTCCAAAGAGGGTTTTGAAGAAGGATGAAGGTAAGGCGTCATCTTCATAGGTGGTGGTCTTGGGGAGCTGAGGATGTTCGCAATGTCTGTGCGAGACAAGGGTTTGAACGAATGCCATGGGGGATGTAGCATAGAGTTATGGGTGTCTCAGGAGTAGCAGGCTTGGATTTGTCAGTCAGGTCAGCTGTATGTTTTCAGTGCAGAAGTTATTGATGACAATGTACATGTCCATGGAGGGTGTGGTAGGAGTCAAGGGGGGGGGGGGGGGGGGGTGATGCAGTGCTCAGAAGAGTGTTCTGGTTCTGTTGGCAGCTTGGTAATAACGTTTACAGGAGTTCCTCCCAAGTTTTCCCTTTCTTAATTAAAAAAAGACCCCATGCTCTTGATGGGAGGGTGTTACTAATCTCTGTCTTTGGCAGGGCAGTGGCTCAACTTACTCAACTACACCACTCCTTCGCCCTTGGATAAGGCAGGGAATACAAGGTTCTAATGTCCCACTGAGATGGGCTTGTATTAAAGGCCCTATCCCAGCACCATTTTATTAACAAAACTTAAATAAGCTCAATTGTTTGGTAACATGAGGGGAGATTTATGTATTTTAAACTGAGCCCAGGGATAATGATGTGCTAGACACCCCACCGATAACAGGATGAATTTGCTTTTAAATAAATCCTGGAATTTGCAAGCTTCACAAGAGATGTATTTTTTACTAAAGAGAAATAAATACCAGGGTGGAGTGGGGTTTCATACAAGTCTCCTCCCCTCTGCTCCCATCCATGGCAGGGGCACGACTAGAGGTAAAGGTTTGGAGGCGCACACAGATGACTGCAGGTGTTGCAAAGCGAGAAGGCGCACACAGACCGGCAGTTCATTGAGGTTACATGGAGACAGGACAGGCAGACTGCCTTTATGGACCAGGGCACACAAGGCTTCATGGCAGTGGAAGTCCCATACAGGGGCAGCAGAGGTGAGGCAAGGTGGCCCACAGAGAGGCTGGATGCAGTGGAGAGCATGCAAAGCGGCTTCAGGTAGGCAGAAGGGCACACAGAGGGCCTCCTGGGGAAAGACAGCCAGCCATGCAGGGGACACCTAGGAGTTGCAGGGAAGCAAGGGGCACAGAGTGCATCTAGGAGCAAGGCAGGATGGCACAGAGGGGCTGTAGGGCAGGCAAACAAAAACATAGTCTTCATAGGGTGGAGTGGCACACACAGGGCCAGGCAGGGCAGCACACAGCTGCTGCAGGGGGAGTTGGGCACACATAAGGGTTGCTATGGTGCAGGGGCATAGCGAGAACAACAGATGCAGTGAGGGAGACACAGAGGGGCTGTAGAGGGAGCAGAGAGAGACGGCAGGGTCAGGGAGGGGCATGAGGGTTGCTAATGGAGTAGGCAGAAGCTGCAGGGGACCAATGGCACCTAGTAGGGGCCGCAGCTGGCGGGGATACAAAGTGGCGTTGCAGGTGCAAGGAAGAGCAGCATATAGAAGGTTAGATGAGGGGGGGCTGGGACACACAGAGACAGCAGAGCATAGGTAGAACAGCTCACTGGTTGCAGGGAGGACTTATTTAGGGTGCAGGGGAAGCAAGGAGTACGGAGGGAAGGGGTGAAGAATACCAAGAGGATGTAGGGCAGAAAAAAGGGCTGCAGAAGAGCTGGGGATGTGGAGGCACACAAAGGTGCTGCGGAGGGTACACAGGGGATGCAACGGATGGGAGGGCATGCAGAGGGGCAGTAGGTCTGATGTAGGGTCACACAGAGGGATTGCATGGGTCACAGGGGCACAAAGAGTCTACAGGGTGGGCTGGGGGCACAAATGGGACCTGAGACACACAGGGGTTGTAGGGTAAATAGGGGCAAACATATGGCCTACGTGAGGCAGGGGACACACAGGGGGCTGCAGGGGCATGGCCGCTCTAAGGTATGTGGGAAGGTCAGGCAGGTGCTGCAGGCGGGGTGGTAAGCACTCAGACTGGTTGCAGGTGCACACAGAGGGGTGGCAGGAAGACTGGGCTAAAAAGAGGGTGTTCAGTTGTGAAGCAGAACACTCAAAGGGATAAGAAAACGGGGGCACGCAGAGGGACAGCAGTGGCACTGCTGGCTGGCTCACATAGGTGGCAGGCAATAACAGGGGGTACATATAGGAGCCACAGGGAGCGGAACACAAATATGGGGTGCATGGGGAGACAAGGAACACCGAGAAATACAAACGTCCACAGAGGAACTGAAGGGGCAAGTCTACCCGCAGGACTACAAGGTGGCAGGGGCACAACCTGGGGCTTCCATAGGCCAGGAGCACATGTATGGGAGGTGCGAGGCACACAAATACGCTGCACATGACTAATAGAGTGGCTGCAATGGGATCACAGGGGCACATACAAGCTGATGCTGATGGGGGCACGCAGGAGCTGTAGCGGGGGCATGGACACAAAGGGACTAAAGGAGATGGGATGCACACAGGCACAGCAGAGGGGGGAGGGCACAGACACCATCATACACCAACACACCCACCACCATAAATCCACACAACCAACACCATAGTCTACCACACTCCCCATCATACGTCCTCACAACTAACATCCTACACCTAGACACTGAACATCATACATCCACATAACCAACATTCTAGCACAGACCCATTTGCATAGGTCCACACAACAAATACCATACTTCACACCAATATTCATATGTCCACACCACCATCATACATTAGGAGAAGCAAAATGATACATCAACACATTCACTATTGTATGTCCACAGAATCAAAATCATACACCAACATACCCACCATCATTCCCTAACACACACACACACACCATAATACATTCACACAACCAGCATCATATGCCAACAGCCATTGTTTTATGACAAACAAGTTTAATCTTCTAGCAAACCCAGTACTGACCATGCACATCTAACATCATACTCCACTCCTCCACTGTTGAATGTCCACACAACCAACATCAGAGGCCAATAAATCCATCATCACACGTCCACACAAATAACATTGTCGGGCAATACACCCACCCTCATATGCGAAGGCACATACCATATATGCCAGTGCATCCATCTTCATACCTCGGCACAAGCAACATACACACACCAACATACACACCATCAATCAGCCAATCCAGCCAACATTACGCATCCAAAGAACCCAATGTATATAAACATACCTGCCATTGTACACCAAGAACCCAACATCATAAATTCACATACCCACATAAGGTAACAAACTGACCCCACTGTGCCAGAACACCTACCTTCACACGTCTATCCACCCAGCATTATATGGCAACACACCAACCATATTATGGTAACCAAAACAAAATCATATATGACCGAGCATCCACCATTATATGTCCAGCCAACTACCAACATAAACCCACATATACATCAGCCAAATGTATACATCACACCAATCAACGTACTGCCTCCGAATGCCAATACCAACCAAATCAACATAAAGAAACATGTCCACGCTACCAATAGTATATTACCCCACACCCCCAATAAGACAATTATGCCGCCATTTTCATACATCCACTCACCAACCAACCAACCAATGTACATACACCCAACATCAAATGGCCACATAGCCAACTCAATTCATCCACAAAACAACTATCATATACCAACACATTTATCATCAAACATTCATATGTATACTCATCATTGTAGGCACATAAATCCAAGCTGGTTTTTCATTCATGGAGTAGAAGACCATAACTGTATTATAACGTTTTTAAAAATGTATTTGTTTAAAAACATTTTATAGTTTTTTGACTTAAGATATGTTTTATGCTGAGTTTTATGAACGGAGAAGAAAACCAGCACCCACTGTTAGTTTTTCTTTTCAATTTTACAAGTATCCCTTTCTGCCATGTATAAACCCTCCAAATTCACATTTATTTCTTTTGAGCTGCAAAAGAATTCTCGCTTTTCTCTCCCCTATTCTATTACAGTTAAGCAGAGAAACACTAACTTCCATGTCTCCTTCCACATTCCCAGAGTTGTAAGCGTCATAAAATGTTCAACTGAAAACACTGACATTTTTAGGTCTCGCCAAGAGTTGCACAGCGCATGCGCTGCCCGCGTAGCGAGACATATTAGGGTAAAAGTATTTTAGGAGAGGGACTTGTAATCCCGCCCATGCTTTCTATTGGGCAATGTCAATATTTATTTCAAACCCTGTGTTCTCATTGCTCTGCAGGGTTTTTGGTTACCGCCCTGTGGCTTTTTTGTACATGCCCTTGGGACATAGAGTCTACGGCGTCTATCAGTTTTATGGTTGTTCTGTTATCTGAGAGGCATGCTAAACTAAGGTTCAGGCAGAGTTCACCACGGAATCTGCTTTCCAGGCTGTCAAGCACGTCTTGTCTTTCCCTCTCCTCATTCCTTCACCCCCACCCCACTCTCTCTGCTGTTCCTCCCCCTTCCTCAAGTACTGTGTGGGGCGCACCAGCAACAGCTTGTTTAAAATTCCGAGACAAGGAGCAGAGACAGCGTTGGCTCCTTTATATGGGAGGAGATAAGCGGAGAGTAACGCAGCTCTCCTCGCTCCCACAATGCTCGCAGGACCCCTCCACTGCACACAATCTATCAATGCACTAAAAGCATGAATGGGGTAATGTTTTACTCCTTTCTACACAGCGGTGGCCTTGAGAATAAAGATGCATACTGGGTGATGGTTTAATGAGTAGGGCGTCTGCCTGCTGAATATACTATACTGTTCCGTCACTAATATAGGCAGTCCGTGAACACTGGAATGCATATATTGCTGATAAGATAGCTCATTGGGTTGCGCGCCTGCTGAGGTGCCATTTTACTTCTCTACATAGCAGTGATTTGAGCATACAAATTACTACTTGTTAATAGCTCCTTGAGTTTTCTGTTTAGATTTTTTTTCTATTCTCAGACTGAGGACGAAAATGGAGAGCCCGATACGGACCTGTCTCGGCTCCTGCTTTTAACAACTGCCGGTGGTGAGTACCGGTAGGACCCGGCCCACTTAAAGCCGTGCATGATATCATGTTTTTAGAAGTGTGTTTTACCTAAAGCGCCACAATGCAGCCTGCATCACGGGGAGGACAGGGGTATTCCGGCAGACTGTGGGGTGTCATCTCCAGTCTAATGGTGCATAATTGATAATATAGACTGTAAAAACCAATATAAAAAACAATATCATTTACAATGCTAAAAGCTTTAAACAATGTCACTGCGAGACCTATTGCATTGTAAATGCTTGTTACTTTCAATTCTATTCAAACCAGTTTTCTGCATTAATTAATGGGACACTGTCAAAAAGCTTTTTTGCAGGCTCGCACTTGTCCACCCAATAGTGCGATTTGGTGCAAATCACTTAATTTCCCTCTGTCAAAACAGATCATTCAACTGTGTAACGAAGAAATAGTTGATGGAGAGGTATAAAAAAAATCCACTTGATTATGACTTTGACAGTTTACCAATCCCATTTCCATTTCTCTTCTGGTCTCTAGCTAGGACTTTGCCATGTAAACTCTAACACATACATACCGTCTATAATGTATTTGCTGGTATCAAGCCCAACGTAGTCTAGCAACTCAAATGGACCCATGGGATAGCTGGCGCCGAGCTTCATCGCTACATCAATATCTTCCTTTGAAGCATGCCCTAAAAAGAGAATTCACATCTACATGAACAGACAACTCTCGGTTTTGCACATCTGTATTTTTGACACTGTAGATATAAGTGAAAATAGAATACAAGTCTTTACACAGCTCCTTAAACCATTCAAGTTCATTAAAATCCCACCACACAATCCAACTGGAAAAATGTGGTGGCGCGTAGGTGAAACCGGCAGTCCCTTACCGTTGCCAAAAAGAAAATACATTTTACTCACTTCTATTCCTCGTTTCCCATTAAGGGGAAACTTCAATTAAGTCATAAACAGAAATGACCTGTCTATGTGCAGAATCCTAGAGAATGAATTAAAATATGTAACATATTACTTGAAAATTATTATTTATTTTTTTAAGAGCATAACATTTCGAAATATTACCACAATATTTATTTACCATATTTAATTAGATTTTTCATATAAAACGTAAAAAATCAACCAGCATGAAAGTGGTTTGTGCAGTAAATATTTTCACTTTCTTTTTTGAACGGAAAATGAAAGAGAATGGGGGGGGGGGGAAGCAAGGTAAGCATCAGCATTAGGAAGAGTCACAATGAGCACTGGCCAACCAACAGAACAAGCACGCACCCTGTTTTTAGGTCGAGCCTACACAACGCTTGCTCTGTCGGGAAGATCTGTTGTATGTACTTTGTGTGGTCTTTGGAGCATTTCCCCAGGACTTGTTTGCTTTCACTTAGGGACTACTTTTCTTTTTTTTTTTTTAGCAACTGCCGCTATTTAACTGTCTTGATAGAAAACGACCAGCAGAGGTCAGTAAAATACAAGAATCACTTTACCCATGATAATGTGGTTCATAGCTAAAAACCTATTATGTCCCAAAGGCGAGACCTATTGCATTTCAATTGTTTGTTTTACTGGCATTTAAACTTTCAGTTCTGTTTTAATGGCAAGTAGGGTACTGTAACTCCATCAAATAGTTTCCCCCGATTCAGTAAGTCAGCGTATAGGTGTTGATTAAGCTGGCACACTTTCTTGCTCCTGGACCGCTGGGCCATGAGCTTTCACAGGGCTTAACTGCACATATGAATAAAGTATAAACAGAACAAAGAAAGCAGAAAGGATGATCACTTTTTATAATGTCCTAGTAGCTTTAGAATGACCAAATAAAGCACACATGAAAAAAAGCATATCTGATAAAAAAAGGTAAAATTGCACTTATATGTTCATTTATTCCTATATAGCAGAGCAATCAAAGGTCAGGAAGTGATTAATAGTGGACTTGTGACGTGCCTTGCAAGTGAGCACTCCTAAAGAAATGTTAATCTTTCAATAGACAAACTTTGTATAGTTATTTTTATGCTCCATACATTTTTCGAAATGGTACACACAGGATTATAGAATCCTATAAGACATACCCTTCTTCTAGGTTCATTACACCACCAGTGGCGTAATGATAATTGAGGGGGCCCCCCTGCAAGGTACGTGGAGGGCCCCCCTCCGGATTCTAATAGGAGATCTCTGGCCGAAGTGCAGTGCTGAGGGGGCCCCTGGATCTAGGGCCCCCCCCCGCACTGCAGGAGATGCGGGGACCTGTATTACGCCCCTGTTACCCACTAGTGCGGGACTTCAATATACTATTGTTTTATGAATAAACAAGACGTATCAATGCAAGGTGTCTTTCATAGTGCTAGTTCTGGTTGGATCGGTATGGCAGATCTTCAAACCACTTGTTGTGTAAATGAAATATTTTTTCACAGAGTTGCATTAAAAATGACTAAAAATATAAATAATATGGAATGCTTCACTGGTCCATGTCCACTATAGAACACCCCAAAGCATGTCACATGACCACTACCAATTACTTCTAGACCTTTGGTTGCAATACTCTGTAGGAATACACAGTCAGGACTACCACTGGAAATATTCTGCGAAAATCAATAAAACCATTGGAAGATTTTATATGAAGTGAACCACAAACCTTGTATATTATTTTCAAGATGACCATGCTAGGATGGAAGAACTAATATTAAACATGCTTTGCAATTTTCTCTGGATGTCAGTGCCAGATCCAGTACAGCTGGTATGTGCGGCATCTCAACTGAGTACATGTTAAAAATACTATGGCGTTTACATAATATAGCTTATTACAAATTATACAATTCCATTGAGAACAAGGCAGGGTCTTATTCTAAGTGTCATAGTGTTGTACTCCTGATGTGAATCTGGTTTAATCTGCAGTCTGGAGCTCCCTATATGTAACTTGTGAAGCTTGAGGCAGTTTGCATAACCAACATCCTCCTGTGTACTTTGGAATATGTACCCTGGCCTACAAAATGTAATCTATTTGAGATTTATAATGTATGTTGCATTCTTTCTTATATGCTAATACAAAAAAAAAGTACGTTAAAAAAAAGTAGTCCTCTTTCCTTTCAATCCACCTCATAGAAGGTTCTCCACCCGATGGGCAAAAGACTTGGGAAGGTGATTGTAAAGGTTTTGTTACTCATGCCTGCACACAGAATTGGAATTGTTCAATATCTGTGCTTCACCAGGTTTGGACTACTCCACTATTCTTCTTCACCATTTGTGAGCACTCAACAAGTCACAAACCAACCAGTACATTTTTAAACCGAAGACTAATACTTTCTTTGAGGATGCAAAAGTATCGGAACACAATCCAAACACTATTGTTCCCTCAGATAGGAGTAAAACCATTGTAAAGTTTGAAGCTAACAAAAAGCTCACCGTCTCAAAACACAAGTGCCTATAATTATATTTTCAAGATGAGAAGCTTTTTCTAGAAGGTGGTATATGGTATCCACAAAATAACATTTATTTATTTTATTTTGACAGTGTAGAAAATTAAACAGCTTCCAGCTTGACAGAATCATCCTGCTACTCAGTTTATCCTTCTGACACACAATTGTTGGTGACCTAAAAATGCCTACCACGCAAGGTTAAATTGTGTGACCCCCTGCGCCACGCTGCTTGTGATCTTTATTGCAGAGGAAGGTCCAAGACTCGCGTCACCAATGCAGTGAGCGCAAGCGCCTTGATGTAGCTAAGACTACATGCTCGCTCAGCGGGTGTGTGCGAGCCTGCCTCACACGCATAGTGAACTGTCAACAGGAACCAAGAGGGCCAACCACCACAAAATCAGCCCAAATACCTCACAGTCTATGGTCCTAACTGCAAGCTCGTCTCCCAAACCTATAGGCAAGGGTACTTCAGCACACGTGATATCCTCAGCAGATTTCTTGTATCCAATTTCTGTAGGTTTTACTTCCAAAAGAATCAACAGCAGGTAGTATAGGCTGAAGAGATTGCTTCCTGTAACCTAGGGAGGAGGTAGCTTGCACTTGTTCCACCAACTGAAGCACAAAGCATGAGGTAGTGGGTCATTCCACTTCAGAAAATGGCTAATTTCACTGTGACCGACTGCATTCTACCCTTTCACAAGGAGCACATCCATGCACCAAGTAATTCTCTTCAGCGTCATGGATTACTACAGCAACGTGTTTTTATTATCCCCAAAAACATTTTGGCTTTCACCCAATATATAAATATTTTTAGATTGGCAAGGCCCGGCAGCTTCCCCAGTAATAAAGTTTTGCAAAAACCATGACAAAACAAGCTTTGAAGAATGCTTGCAGTCAACCCCGGACCGACTGCCTTTACAACGCTTGTAAAAAGGAAAACCAAATTAAATTTGGCAAGTATAGGGTGCCTTTAGGTTTCTCAGGTGTATTCTCAATTTAATTTACCCGCTAAAATCTTATGACCATCAATGAAGCCCAATAATGGAGACAAAAGGGTTTAACACCATTCGGAATCCTCTACCTTGTACACAACAGTGCACAGAAACAGATAGACTGTTTAATGTATCTGGATTGCTATCCAACTGTTCCTACAGTAATAGCATATGCAAAATGACCCCCCCCCCCCATTTCACAGAAACATCTTGCATACCCAGTTATGTTTCATCTTAATTCCTCTTCTTCGTCTTTTTCTACACATTTAACAGTAACAAAGTACCCGCTTGGAATAAAAGAGGCTGGTGCGTCACTGTTTGATCACAGAGTCCACCAGTGGCTTGCTTTTCAGCACAAATCAAGCAAAATACGTTGTGTGATCTTTAAAGAAGATGGTTAATATTTCAAGAACGTTTCTTTGGAGCAGGGGGGTGGTGCACTTTCATCTGCAAGAAGTGGACTGCCTTGTGTTTAATTAGCACTTCGCGACGCTGCAGCTGCGAATAGAAGGACCAGCGACAGGTGAAGGGAGCATGAAAAGCCTTGCATTATTTAAGTATGCTTCAACAGGCATGCTTTCCACATTTAAGTTCAGGAGCCTTTTTATTTTTCAGTTCTTCACAACATAACCCAGCACCTCATCTTAAACTCGAAATATCAGCGTTCAACATTTGCAAAAGATTTCCCCCCCCATAACCAGTGAGCTCTAAGGGCATTGTATGAAAGGAAATGAATGGAAAGAAAAGGGAACATAGAAAGTGCAACATCCACCCAAATGGTCATCTGGGCGATAGAGAAACAAACACGAATAAAAACAGGCCAGGCAGAAAACCGAATAGCAGAAAAGAGTTTAAAACGTATACAGGATGCAGCACTGTTTCTTTTCACTGATCACATTTTCTTCCAAAAGATGGTGTTCGCCCTTCGGAAAACAGGCCTAGGGTCCTAATAAAACAGAAAAATGTCATACCTACCTAAATACCACGTACATCATTGACAAATTGTGACGACTGACTCACAAAAGTGACCTAGATTCTTAGAAGACTTTGAAATTTCAAGGCTATCTATCCCCTAACTATAAACCCCACCAAAACTTTTGAAGAGAGGGGCCACAGGCTATTATCTCAACAGAGTGCTGCCCTGGGACGGCAACAAACTTGATGCTGGTTGGTGTGCTCGATTATCTGCATTTGGTGGCCAGCAGCGGCACGTTTTGAGCCCTGGTCCTTGTGGACATCTGGAGTCATTCGACATAACAGACCACTGATCTCTCCCAGACCAGCTACACAAGTCAGGATTTTGTGGTTCAGTCTAGAGGTGGGGTTGCATCTTTCACGTCTGACTGTTACTCTACTGAAGCCTCATGTTCTTTTGAGTCAGAACAATAACTAACTTCTTGTGAAGTCTCAAATGCCTCTTTGGAGTTGTCATTATTGTGCTGGTAGAGTTGGCTGACTCTTTTAGGGACCAGTTCTACAAGCAGAGAGACTAGACCCTGATGGATAAGAATGGACATATGGGGACAGAAGCTGGCCTGTCAGCTAAAGACATACAAAAATGATGGAAAAGGATAACAATAAATGGCAACAACACAAAGTCTTACTTTTAAGAAGGGCACTATCCTGGCCTCCATGGATGGGATCATATTCAAAATCAGACGCTCCCAAGATTCTGATGATCAATTGTGATTCCCAGTTGTCTCTTGTTCCCCGGGTTGTGGTGGCCACACATTTCCGCTCATATTATTTTTGCTTGCTGTCAAAAGTTCAAGCACTTTTTCTTTATGCCAAGGGGTATTCTTATTATTGGCTTTGTGTGATTGAGGATTAATCACTGCAACACACTATGACCTGGCCTCTCTAACCCAAATCTTGAAAGGGTCAGGGACGAGCGGCACAGTCTCTGTTGCAGAGCAGTTAAAGACGCCGTTCTACTAGGCGCTTCCATAACTCTTGTGGTTGTCTGAACTGAAGGCTGTTTACAGATCACACTTGTTGCAAGGTGCCAACTCTTTTACACCAGGAAATTGCACAGTCTCTAAACAGATACTTCTGCTCAGCCCAAATAAATATGCTAGTCCCTTTGACTGCCAGATGGCTAGCCTGTGGAACTTTATACAGAAACACCTCCATTGTACTGAGTAGGCCTGGGCAGTAAACTCTGCTCCGTTCATGGAGTTTGCGGAGTTTTCTGCACTCCGTGGAGCTCGCGGAGTGCAGAAAACTCCGCTTCGCGTACTGCGGCGGAATTTTTCCCCGCTCGCGATCGCAAATGGTAAGTTTGCGAGCGCGAGCTGCCGCTCAGGTAGACTTTCTACCCGAGCAGCAGGAATACCAGCACAAACTGCAGTTCGCATTGCACTCTGCCACTCGCGGAACTTCGCAGAGGTTTTTTTGCAACTTTGCGGAGTTTCTCGTAGCACAACTCCGCGAACTACGCCCAGGCCTAGTACTGAGGACCTACTCTACTTCAGGCAGGTCACAAAAACCTGGCTTTTCTCATTGTAAACGGTCACCGTTATTCACACTATTAGATCACATCCTGAATTAGTGCCACATACTCTAGATAGGTGTGTGTTTGAGTTCTATAGAAAGCAATGAATAGAAATAGCTGCCTTTTGATTTCTAAATGTACATTTTGAAGCCCAGGTGTCATATTATCAAAAGTTCCCTGAAAGTACAATGGGCGTGTATGCCTGCTTTTTGTGCCCCAAAGCATTTTGGTATTACAGAAGGGGCAGCAGTCACTTGTGTGGCCCTTTTTGCAATACAGATCACGCCTGTACTCATGCAGCACCAGCACGATCCTAACGGGGCGTTTCCTCATTTGCATGGGGGGCATAGTTACAATGCAAATAAGGAAATACTTTTCCGATGATTCCGCACCATATTGCACAGACACATTCAAGCCATCAGGAGAGGTATTGATTGTCCACAAATACAGTTGGTGCACAGTCAGTGCTCCCCTCCACTGTGCCCCTTTGAAGAGGGGAAAAGGAGTCCCACAGATTTCCCCTCACCCCAGGCAGGTGAGCCCTGCAGGTGGTTGCAGTCACCCCTTTAACATGCAGCATCATTAAGACTATAGGAGCTAGTCCACAAATCACTTGTAGAACAAGGGCCAACTGTTTTACCCTAATACTTTGGTACAGTGAGGTGTCATTCAAACAGAATTCAAATGGACAATGGTATATTAAATATACCACATTTAGAAATAACTGAATGAAAATTAAATTAGAGGTGCCTACGCCTTGTGTTAAGAAAGACTTTACTCAGATGTGGCTCGCTCCACCTTTGATATTTATCACTCTTTTCCATAATCAATTCTCATTTTTAGGTCGAGCTTTCGAGACCTATTGTGTATATGCTGTGGGTTTCAAGTCCGCCCATTGATGTTCATTTGTTTGCTTCAGTGTCCTTTAAAAATCCTTACTTCCAAGTGGTTATCTTCACTATTTCTTCCTCCTTTTTATTTGTTTTTCACTCCCACTGGAGCAGTGCCCCAGTACTTATACCCCTTCACTTGTGTGCATTTAGTCTCATTCCTGCGCACTATTTTTTCTTTTGTTTCTGCAAGGCAGCAAGAGAAGGCTCTCTTTTATAACAAATGCCTAATTTTTTGTAAAATGCAGTATTTACATTTCTCAAATACAGACAGTTAGATTATCTGGGACTTTGTATAGTCCCAGCTGTAAACTCTCCTCCTCCTGTCACTGCCCATTTTCTAGGTCTCAAAACACTTCCAAGCGCAGGATACGTTCCCCACTGCCCCCAATTTTACCGCCCACCCAACAGCCCCGTCCCACCTTCGTATTAGTTACCACTCGCGTGGCTTTATTTCATAAATGCTTGATTACTTGCTTCACAAGCATTAGCATGCGCAGCATGGCTCCCACGTGCCAACCTCACACTTCAGAGCTGAGGAGATCCATCCCCCCCCATTGCCGTAGACGCGTCGGCGCGGTTGCTCCAACCCAGCTGCTGATTCTTCACTCTGCTTCAAAACCTATTACTCCCCAGCTCACAGCCTTGCATCTACTAGCATAGCTGCCAAGGTTTCAGATTGCTATGTGTGACATTTTCATAAGTTCAGTGTAATTAAGAGTGACATTTCAACAACTATGAGTGACAGTTTCTCGCAAGCAAAATGAAGCAATGAAGACGAGGGAAACATATAAATACAGAATTTACACCCATGTGAGCCACGAGAAACACTAAGAAGATCTTTAAACTGCTGCAAAGCACCAGAAATAGAAGGGCAGGAAAGACTACCAGAGACACACACACAGCTTAGGGGTCAAAGCCCCGCCGCAGACTTTAATTTATTCCAAAAAGACACACACAATGAGCAGCATAATAAAAGAGTATGTTGCAAGGGCTACTATTCGTACAAGCAATTAACACATAATTTGCAGCATAATTATAATGTTTACTTAATTTAATTAGGTCAAATACCCATTACTGGTGCTCACTCTCTCAGGCACTAGCTTATCATTCAGCATGCAGACTCCTCGTCATGGCAGCTGCTTGGCGGTGCAGCAGGCGGTGGGCTGGGATCAGGTCGCGTCCCTCCTGCAAGAATATGCAGTCACACTGCTGTGCGACCTGTATTTGCTGCACTGACTGACTGTAGTGACACTGGCCTGCCTAACACCGAGTCACTGTCAGTAGGTGCTGGTGGGCCTGGGGTTGAGTCGGGCAGGATCGCATATTCCGGCACTAATAAACATCATTTATTACCGGCCATGGAATCGGTGAGCAGCTGCTAGCTCTGCCTTGCCCTGGCGCCCAGAACTGCAGGTCACCTGCACCAGACGAAAAAAATCGATACGGCTCCCTGCTGCAAGCTGCGAGGTTGGAGGAGCTGCTGCAGCACTCAGTGACATCTTAATGCCCAAACATAACAGCACAACTAAAAGCCAGCAGCCTGACAGTTACTTGGAATACCCAGGTTCAAATCTGTCTCAGATAAAATTCAGAAACTACACTGGCATCCGATTAGGCATTGCGTTACTTTTAGAGCACAGTGTACTGCCTTTAAGACCTTCCACAACATTGGCTTTTACAATCTTAGGCAGAATATTAGATGGTTTTGTGATATAGCCCCACGGGTCCCGAGACCCTTACTCACCCCGCCAGGATTATCACCCCTCCGATGTTCTCCCTTCCTGGGCGTGCAATCCGAAACAACCACAAAAGCGTCCGTGACAACGGGAACCCCGCCCCGCTCTCTGTTGCAGGATCCAATCCGGAGAGACGACGGACCAGAAAGACTACCCCTTGACCCCGGAAGTCCCCCCTGCATGCTGACGGCCAGACACAGAAAAGACGGAAGAAGAGAGGCAGAAGTCGTCGGAGTATCGTGGCAGGAGATCTCGACTGGAGTTGCGGCGGAAGGAGAGGACGGGAGTGGAGAAACCGAGGAGTGGTCCGAAGACTGGTGGAATCCCCCGGAGGTGGCTGAAGAGCGGTCATAACTCGGAGGAGAGTTACGGCGGAGCGCGTGAGTACCAGCTACCTTCTTAAAAGCACGCTAGGTGCTCTGTGTAAACAGTACGGCCCCTGTGTAATTACTCCCTCTATCTTAGACACGCCACTTATAACGGGTAGACACCTTGTAAATAGTATACAGCACCTTGCACTGTGTAAATACTGCCCCACACGAACCTTTTGGAGCACCCCTCTTTCTTTGCCATTCCTTGTCCTCCCCCCCCCCCCTTTTTCCTCACGATCTTTTTCTACTTTCTCACCCCTGGTTACGGTTACGGTACCTGGCCTCTAGCCCCAGTAGGACTAACGGCTCCTTCTCTTTCTCTTACTGCCCTCTGAGGAGCCTTCCCGACCTCCTGCAGACGTCTGCACCCAAGACCGGGAAGCCCCCTGGACCCCCAACCCATACGGCAGAGGCGGAAGAAGACTGCACAACCTTTTTTTTTTTTAGCCCTATCTTGGTTTCCTCTCTTGTTGTAAGAACTGCCTTGTGTGCAATAAAAGGACAATATTGCCCACTATATCCGGCCTCCTTGCCTGCTTTTCCAGCCCGCCGACCGCCCACGATCACAGGTGTACACTGAAGAGAACACTTCGCTCTTTGAATGCGAAAACCTTAATGGTTCCCAGGTTCAGGAAAACGAGCTGGGGAGGAAAACGTTTTATCCTGGGCACAGTAAAGGCTTGGAACTCACTGTCTATGCATATTCGATCCTCCATCAGTCTGCTCACCTTCAAAAAGGACTGAAAACATGGCTTTTCAACCTCTAGGGTCCAGGCAGGGATCGTGCTGTATGTCTGAGAGCTAGCGCCAGGACACCTCAAGGTAGCCAAGCGCTTTATAAACTCATTTAACATAACATTTAACAAAGTTATGCCGCCCGCTCGCACTGTGGGTGGCAGCTGAGCAGGAGGGTGGGGCTGTGACTCACCCCCCACCTGATATACCTAGACTATAACCGACTGTGTCTCTCACTCAAAGTCAGGCTTACTAGTAGTCAAGCCATGATTGGACACTCACTGTGAGACCGTGAACTCCGTTTATGCTCGTGAATCGGGCTCGAGTGTGTCTTAAGTACTTTGATACATTGTAGCAGAGAGACCAGTACTCACAGAGCGCGGGCTTATCAGATCTTGAGCCAGCCCCCTTAGCCTGCCGGGAGCAGTGCGCACCGAACTACTGCACCCAGCTCACAGTCTGACATTATCATGCATTATAACAGTGCTGCGCTTTACAGCTGAGCAGTGCTATAATGTGTGAATAATGCATTTCATTGTTGTGATGTGGACCACCACACTGAAATACGTTAGACTAATGCCTGATGACTGGTACTTGGCAGGGCTGTACTAGGGCACATGAGCTGAGCTACCAGGGTCTATTTGTGTTGGTTTTGGCGCTGATCTGTGGTAATGCTGTGCTGGAAAGAGAGAGGGCTCCTTACTATCCACCTCCCACCAGTGCCAGGGAGTGCAGAGAAAGGGAGCAGGAATTGGCAACCTTTGTTGCATGCGTCAATGCATTAGCTTAATAAGTATATACATTCTCTGTATAATGGGAATTTCAAGTGAAATCATCCATGATGTGGCTCTTAGGCTAAACATACAGCTATTGGGTACCAAAGACCCATAAAAAGCACTGTTCGGCTCCCAGGCATCGGCACAGCTCTGTCTAAACAGTTTAGAAGTGCTGCTCAGGTGGAATTGAGAACTCTTTACTAGCACTTCTACATCACACAGCACGTTACAGAGACGAAGTCTGTGCGTAACTGATTATTGAAAGAAATTGTAGCATAGCAAGAACTTGTTCTCAAATAATGCCGAGTAACATGCTTCTGCTGTTTGTGACAGCTGTAAAACATGTAAATTGTACCTATTTCAGTTGCACACAAGTGACCAACTGACGCATGTTACAATAGTGCTCAATGGGAGGTCCTTGCTCTTCAGCTGATGTGTGCATAAAATGAAAAGCATGTCATGTTTTAACAGCACTGGAGTCTTAGAAGGATATAAAAGGATTTGCTGTCTTTTCATCTTTCTTTTCTCATCTTTGTCTCTTTCAATCTCACTTTTATTACTCTTACACTTAATTCTACTAGCACTAACTTTTCCTATGTATGCTACTGTTGCTCTCAAAGATACTCCTGTTTCTACTCATACATTTCATACTTCCTCTTACTCCGATACTTAACCTCTCAATTGTACTTGCTCCTTTCTCTTACACCTCATTTTTGTTCCTACACTTACATTTTTATTATTCAATCATACTCTTAGATACTCTTGCTTCCACTTACAATTTATTACGCCTATTCCCGACTGCTCTTACTCATTTCTTCCCTTACTTCTATTAGGTCTACTTAGTGCTGTCCTCACTTTTACCATCACATTAGCCAATGCCCTTATTACTGTTCCGTGTAGTCCTACCTACTCCTATGTACACTCTTACTACTATATACTTCTACTACTTTTACATCTACATACTTCAGCTCTTCTGCTTACCGCTTTGTATGGCTATTCATACTTCCATTTACTCCCACTCGCTATTTACTCCCATTCTTCTTCCTGTATATTCTTTCTTGCTTCTATTTTTAGTGCTACTTCTTCCCACTCGTCTACTTTTATACATACTACTTATTCATGCTCGTACCCCTACTTGTGCTTACTCCTTATTCTTTTACTCCTACTTAGTCCTACTTGCTCCTACCTGCTTTTACCTACCTCCACTTACTTGTCTTACTTCTGCTTTCTTCTTAGTTTCTCCAACTTCCACCTATTCACAAACTCTCACCCACATTAACTTTCACACCGCCTGCTCCGCCCCAAGGTGATAAAACATACAGGTTTCAGAGTGCGTGTGTATACTCATCATTGTATTTGGGTGGTATATGTTTGTATGGTACATGTTTTGGGGCATGTTTGGTATTTGGTTTTGCATATGTGTCTGTGTAGAATTAAGTATATTTGGGTGTTGATGTTGCTTCTTATCATTGAGCAATTTAAGCTGCAGAGATGAAATGAGGGGAGTACAAGGGGGTCCAATATTGCTTTGCAGTTCTTTTACAAAGCCAGGTAAATGGCAACACTGGTGTACAAGGGGAATTTAACATTAATTCTCAGGCAGTGGATCAGGTTAGGATACATTTGTACATTGCACAGTCCCAGGCAAGTCAGGAAGGGTGGAAGAAGGCACCCCGTTTATTTTGAAACCTTCCCATACCATACTGGTGATGTCTTCCTAGTTCCAGAGCTAGATAATGGACTCCATGACAATGTAAGTGCATACACCACCACACAATTCTGCCCCACACAATTCAACAGCGCCCAACATAATTACACCCCACATAATACAACTCACCGCACTACGATTCAACTCCACATTATTACACTCCTCAGTGCCACATAAATACACCACACATAAAACTTCTCTATGCCACATAGCAACCATCCACATAAATAAACTCCACACTGAAACATAATTCCAATCAGCATAATTGCACTGAGTGCCACACAGTTCCACGCCACACATGATTTTTTTAAGTGAAAGCTAGTGCCTAAAAGACCAAAGTGCCAACCGAGGACATCTAGTCGCACTAGACAGGGTAAAAGTAAAAAAATATATATGGCTGAGCCTGGGTCGGATATAAAGAGTGGATTGGACCCGGTCAGTGCTTACTTTCGGACTTAGAAGAAATTTTAACAAAACAGTTCTGAGAAGGTAAAGTTCAGCAGGGCAAGGTTGCAGGCGGAGTCTATGAAGGAAAGATTGCCAGGAGCCAGATACCCCTTTGCCGACAGACTGAAGAACAGAATTTGTTGCTGAGCAGAACAACGTAGCAGGAGCTACAGCAAAGCCAGAACGACCGGCGATGCACCTTGGGCAGATCGACAAGCTGGTTGGTCCCAGTCTTCCCATGGTTCTCAGAGGAGTTTTATGCCAAAAATGTTCCAAGTCCCAAGTTTGAGATTCTGGCTATCTGGACACCTTTAGCACCACCACCAAGGGTCCAGGACAGGGGGGACACCACTTGGGGGGTTAGGAGTCACCCAGGCTGGGGCCAGGTGCAGGGTCAAGATGGTGGAAGTTTTTTTATGTCCCAGAGGCTCTGATCAGGATGCCAGCAAACTAGCCCTTGAAATCACCTTGGTAGTCCTGGGTTCAAGTGATCAAGCAGGGCTCAAGCAGCAGGACAGGTTTCTGAGGGTTCACAGCAGGCTCGAGCCAGCATAGCAGTCCTTCCAAGTGTGGCAAAGCAGACTTGTTGAGTACACAGCAGGCCACAGCAGAAGGTAGCCCTCGGAGTCTTCCCGCAGGTCCAGTAAGTGAACTGAAGAGTAGGTCTGAGGGTCCCCTTTTTATACATGGTGCCTTCTTTGAAGGAGACGTTTCTAGAGAATCTCCTTTGAAGTGCTTGAAGTATCCTGACTCCCATGCCCTGGCTCCAAACTGGCTGTATGAACAAAACAGAGGTGTCAAGTCCTTTGTGTGAAGGCAGAGCACAGACTATTCAGTTGCAATTGGGGCTGTGCCCAGCTATGACCCCCATCTTGCCAGTTGATGGCACACCTAATTCCTCTATTGTGTGGCTGTCTGGGACGAATAGAAGTCTATTGCCAACTACACCCAGTAATGTGACCCAAGATAGACTGCAGGCACCAAATAGTTAGGGAAGGGAAATGCCAACTTCCTAAAACGGGAATTTTCAAAACTGTAACTTAAAATGCGACTTCACCATTAAAAGAGGATTTTTCTCTTACAATTTCTCAGGCACCAAACATGAAATGCTCACCTGTTCCCAATCAAAC